>NC_138874.1:31515027-32791832 GCF_965194805.1 Balaenoptera borealis | reverse complement strand
GCTGATTTTTAGTTTTCCCAATTTATACGCCCATGAGTGGAAGTGCCCTATGCTCTCTAAGCTGAGTTTTTTAGATGTTTCAGGACACACCGTACACTTCTCCAGAGTGGCTGTTGGCAATTTACAGCCCGCCCATCAGCGTAGCAAGGCTCCCATTTCTCCATGGCCTGTCCTGCCTTTCTGGTTTTGACCCTTTATTCAGCATGGCCCTTTTGACCGATGGGAAGCGAGACTTCTTTGTAGCGCTGATTTGCCTTTCCAGGTAGCTTGGTTGGCCAAAAAGGGCGTATGCGTTTTTTCCTGAATATATTCAGGAAAAAACGCATACGCCCTTTTTGGCCAAGGGCATCATTGTCGAGGTTTTGCCGCTTTTCCTGTGCTTTAAAGGCGATTCGAATCTACCTCCTGAAATCTGTTTCCTGCAATTCTGCCTTGCTTTCAAATCCTCTTCGTAGCCTTCCCTCCATATATTTGTGGACGAGAGTTATCATTTCTAACTCTGCAGGTTTGTGAATTGCAGTGCCCCTGAGCTCCATTTTTCAACTCGCTTTCTTGGGAGCTGGCCGCAAAAGCGCAGGATTGCTTCAGGCCCTATTCTGGCTCCAGGCGGCAGGCTGAGCCTGTGGTTGATTCTTCTTCCTGATGGGAAAATAGAGTGACCTGTGCCTGTCCCATCACCTAGAGCTAGTCTCTCATTGGTTCCCCCTCTTCCCGTTCATCCTCAGGACAAATTGCAACCTGTACGGAACAGGAGGTTAAAGGTGCTGATTCTCCAAGGAGGGAGATTGCTAGTAAAGCGGCTGGAATGGCGAACCGGAGAACAAGGAGATGAGAAATGATGTGCGTTCTAGAAACCTTTCCCGATCACACGGTGTACCATCTTCTGGGTTTCTCATGCATATTTTCGATGTAGGAAGATGCCCTTGAACCTGGAGATTTGGGACCCATGGTATGGGTACCAAGCCTTATTACTTTAAAGGGTCTGCGTTAGCTCACCCAACCTCACCAAACCTCTCAGCCCCAAGAGTGTCCACCCTTATGTCTCAGTCAGCTGTGGGTCTAGATATGGTCAATCCAGGTGGCATCGCAGCCCCTGAACGAATTTTGTAAGAATTTCTCTCTCTTTCACTGTCTTTGTTTCACGGGTTTTTAAAAGTAATTGATTTTTATAATGGGGTTTAGCTGCTTTGCACTGCTGTGTTTATGCCGCTTTACACCCACTTGACTCACTTACAGAGAGATAGCAATACATAGGTTTTAAGATTCTTACTAGTCAGATATATTCTTGGGCGGTGAATAGGGGGTGTTGAGTCCAGTTCACTGAGCAAGGTGTAGGTCTTGTCTATTACATATTGGGTTTATGGAACGGTATCTGAGCTAATTTGAAACCCTTGTTTTATGCATCACCCCACCTCACATTTCCTGTTAAGCAGCCATAGTGTGTTTTCTAAACGTGCGACTCTGTTCTGTTTTGTAATTCAGTTCAAGGGTAGCGGTTTTTACATTCCCTGTATAAGTGATATCTTATGATAAGTGTCTTTTTCTGTGTGACTTATTTCACTTAGAATCGTCGTACCTAAATCCACTCATCATGCTGCTCCTAGCCTTATGACGTTGATTTCATGGCTGAGTGATATTCCATTGTACATAAGGACCACAACTTCTTTATCCATTCTTCTCTTTCCTGGGATATTTCAGGTGTAGCGAAGTGGAGGTTCTTGTCAACAGAGCAGCCCTAAACTTTGGGGTGCCTGTGTCTTGCTGATTTTTAGTTTTCCCAATTTATACGCCCATGAGTGGAAGTGCCCTATGCTCTCTAGGCTGAGTTTTGTAGATATTTCAGGACACACCGTACACTTCTTCAGAGTGGCTGTTGGCAATTTACAGCCCGCCCATCAGCGTAGCAAGGCTCCCATTTCTCCATGGCCTGTCCTGCATTTCTGGTTTTGACACTTTATTCAGCATGGCCCTTTTGACCGATGGGAAGCGAGACTTCTTTGTAGCGCTGATTTGCCTTTCCAGGTTGCTTGGTTGGCCAAAAAGGGCGTATGCGTTTTTTCCTGAATATATTCAGGAAAAAACGCATACGCCCTTTTTGGCAAAGGGCATCATTGTCGAGGTTTTGCCGCTTTTCCTGTGCTTTAAAGGCGATTCGAATCTACCTCCTGAAATCTGTTTCCTGCAATTCTGCCTTGCTTTCAAATCCTCTTCGTTAACTTCCCTCCATATATCTGTGCACGAGAGTTTTCATTTCTAACTCTGGAGGTTTGTGAATTGCAGTGCCCCTGAGCTCCAGTTTTCAACTCGCTTTCTTGGGAGCTGGCCGCAAAAGCGCAGGATTGCTTCAGGCCCTATTCTGTCTCCGGGCAGCAGGCTGAGCCTGTGGTTGATTCTTCTTCCTGATGGGAAAATAGAGTGACCTGTCCCTGTCCCAACACCTAGAGCTAGTCTCTCATTGGTTCCCCCTCTTCCCGTTCATCCTCAGGACAAATTGCAACCTGTACGGAACAGGAGGTTAAAGGTGCTGATTCTCCAAGGAGGGAGATTGCTAGTAAAGCGGCTGGAATGGCGAACCGGAGCACAAGGAGATGAGAAATGAGGTGCGTTTTAGAAACCTTTCCCGATCACACGGTGTACCATTATCTGGGTTTCTCATGCATGTTTTCGATGTAGGAAGATGCCCTTGAACCTGGAGATTTGGGACCCATGGGATAGGTACCATGCCGTATTACCTTAAAGGGTCTGCGTTAGCTCACGCAACCTCACCAAACCTCTCAGCCCCAAGAGTGTCCACCCTTATGTCTCAATCAGCTGTGGGTCTAGATATGGTCAATCCAGGTGGCATCACAGCCCCTGAACGAATTTTGTAAGAATTTCTCTCTCTTTCACTGTCTTTGTTTCACGGGTTTTTAAAAGTAATTGATTTTTAAAATGGGGTTTAGCTGCTTTGCACTGCTGTGTTTATGCCGCTTTACACCCACTTGACTCACTTACAGAGAGATATCAATACATAGGTTTTAAGATTCTTACTAGTCAGATATATTCTTCGGCGGTGAATAGGGGGTGTTGAGTCCAGTACACTGAGCAAGGAGTAGGTCTTGTCTATTACATATTGGGTTTATGGAACGGTATCTGAGCTAATTTGAAACCCTTGTTTTATGCATCACCCCACCTCACCTTTCCCGTTAAGCAGCCATAGTGTGTTTTCTAAACGTGAGACTCTGTTCTGTTTTGTAATTCAGTTCAAGGGTAGCGGTTTTTACATTCCCTCTATAAGTGATATCTTACGATAAGTGTCTTTTTCTGTGTGACTTATTTCACTTAGAATCGTCGTACCTAAATCCACTCATCATGCTGCTCCTAGCCTTATGACGTTGATTTCTTGGCTGAGTGATATTCCATTGTACATAAGGACCACAACTTCTTTATCCATTCTTCTCTTTCCTGGGATATTTCAGGTGTAGCCAAGTGGAGGTTCTTGTCAACGGAGCAGCCCTAAACTTTGGGGTGCCTGTGTCTTGCTGATTTTTCGTTTTCCCAATTTATACGCCCATGAGTGGAAGTGCCCTATGCTCTCTAAGCTGAGTTTTTTAGATGTTTCAGGACACACCGTACACTTCTCCAGAGTGGCTGTTGGCAGTTTACAGCCCGCCCATCAGCGTAGCAAGGCTTCCATTTCTCCATGGCCTGTCCTGCATTTCTGGCTTTGACACTTTATTCAGCATGGCCCTTTTGACCGATGGGAAGCGAGACTATTTTGTAGCGCTGATTTGCCTTTCCAGGTTGCTTGGTTGTCAAAAAAGGGCATATGCGTTTTTTCCTGAATATATTCAGGAAAAAACGCATATGCCCTTTTTGGCCAAGGGCATCATTGTCGACGTTTTGCTGCTTTTCCTGTGCTTTAAAGGCGATTCGAATCTACCTCCTGAAATCTGTTTCCTGCAATTCTGCCTTGCTTTCAAATCCTCTTCATTGCCTTCCCTCAATATATTTGTAGACGAGAGTTATCATTTCTAACTCTGCAGGTTTGTGAATTGCAGTGCCCCTGAGCTACATTTTTCAACTCGCTTTCTTGGGAGCTGGCCGCAAAAGCGCAGGATTGCTTCAGGCCCTATTCTGGCTCCGGGCGGCAGGCTGAGCCTGTGGTTGATTCTTCTTCCTGATGGGAAAATAGAGTGACCTGTGCCTGTCCCAACACCTAGAGCTAGTCTCTCATTGGTTCCCCCTCTTCCCGTTCATCCTCAGGACAAATTGCAACCTGTACGGAACAGGAGGTTAAAGGTGCTGATTCTCCAAGGAGGGAGATTGCTAGTAAAGCGGCTGGAATGGCGAACCGGAGCACAAGGAGATGAGAAATGAGGTGCGTTTTAGAAACCTTTCCCGATCACACGGTGTACCATCTTCTGGGTTTCTCATGCATGTTTTCAATGTAGGACGATGCCCTTGAACCTGGAGATGTGGGACCCAAGGGATGGGTACCACGCCGTATTACTTTAAGGGGTCTGCATTAGCTCACCCAACCTCACCAAACCTCTCAGCCCCAAGAGTGTCCACCCTTATGTCTCAATCAGCTATGTGTCTAGATATGGTCAATCCAGGTGGCATCGCAGCCCCTGAACGAATTTTGTAAGAATTTCTCTCTCTTTCACTGTCTTTGTTTCACGGGTTTTTAAAAGTAATTGATTTTTATTATGGAGTTTAGCTGCTTTGCACTGCTGTGTTTATGCCGCTTTACACCCACTTGACTCACTTACAGAGAGATAGAAATACATAGGTTTTAAGATTCTTACTAGTCAGATATATTCCTGGGCGGTGAATAGGGGTTGTTGAGTCCAGTTCACTGAGCAAGGAGTAGGTCTTGTCTATTACATATTGGGTTTATGGAACGGTATCTGAGCTAATTTGAAACCCTTGTTTTATGCATCACCCCACCTCACCTTTCCCGTTAAGCAGCCATAGTGTGTTTTCTAAATGTGCGACTCTGTTCTGTTTTGTAATTCAGTTCAAGGGTAGCGGTTTTTACATTCCCTCTATAAGTGATATCTTATGATCAGTGTCTTTTTCTGTGTGACTTATTTCACTTAGAATCGTCGTACCTAATTCCACTCATCATGCTGCTCCTAGCCTTATGACGTTGATTTCTTGGCTGAGTGATATTCCATTGTACATAAGGACCACAACTTCTTTATCCATTCTTCTCTTTCCTGGGATATTTCAGGTGTAGCGAAGTGGAGGTTCTTGTCAACAGAGCAGCCCTAAACTTTGGGGTGCCTGTGTCTTGCTGATTTTTAGTTTTCCCAATTTATACGCCCATGAGTGGAAGTGCCTTATGCTCTCTAAGCTGAGTTTTTTAGATGTTTCAGGACACACCGTACACTTCTCCAGAGTGGCGGTTGGCAATTTACAGCCCGCCCATCAGCGTAGCAAGGCTCCCATTTCTCCATGGCCTGTCCTGCATTTCTGGTTTTGACCCTTTATTCAGCATGGCCCTTTTGACCGATGGGAAGCGAGACTTCTTTGTAGCGCTGATTTGCCTTTCCAGGTAGCTTGGTTGGCCAAAAAGGGCGTATGCGTTTTTTCCTGAATATATTCAGGAAAAAACGCATACGCCCTTTTTGGCCAAGGGCATCATTGTCGAGGTTTTGCCGCTTTTCCTGTGCTTTAAAGGCGATTCGAATCTACCTCCTGAAATCTGTTTCCTGCAATTCTGCCTTGCTTTCAAATCCTCTTCGTTGCCTTCCCTCCATATATTTGTGGACGAGAGTTATCATTTCTAAGTCTGCAGGTTTGTGAATTGCAGTGCCCCTGAGCTCCATTTTTCAACTCGCTTTCTTGGGAGCTGGCCGCAAAAGCGCAGGATTGCTTCAGGCCCTATTCTGGCTCTGGGCGGCAGGCTGAGCCTGTGGTTGATTCTTCTTCCTGATGGGAAAATAGCGTGACCTGTGCCTGTCCCAACACCTAGAGCTAGTCTCTCATTGGTTCCCCTTCTTCCCGTTCATCCTCAGGACAAATTGCAACCTGTACGGAACAGGAGGTTAAAGGTGCTGATTCTCCAAGGAGGGAGATTGCTAGTAAAGCGGCTGGAATGGCGAACCGGAACACAAGGAGATGAGAAATGAGGTGCGTTTTAGAAACCTTTCCCGATCACACGGTGTACCATCTTCTGGGTTTCTCATGCATGTTTTCGATGTAGGAAGATGTCCTTGAACCTGGAGATTTGGGACCCATGGGATGGGAACCACGCCGTATTACTTTAAAGGGTCTGCGTTAGCTCACCCAACTTCACCACACCTCTCAGCCCCAAGAGTGTCCACCCTTATGTCTCAATCAGCTGTGGGTCTAGATATGGTCAATCCAGGTGGCATCGCAGCCCCTGAAGGTATTTTGTAAGAATTTCTCTCTCTTTCACTGTCTTTGTTTCACGGGTTTTTAAAAGTAATTGATTTTTATAATGGGGTTTAGCTGCTTTGCACTGCTGTGTTTATGCCGCTTTAAACCCACTTGACTCACTTACAGAGAGATATCAATACATAGGTTTTAAGATTTTTACTACTCAGATATATCCTTGGGCGGTGAATAGGGGGTGTTGAGTCCAGTTCACTGAGCAAGGAGTAGGTCTTGTCTATTACATATTGGGTTTATGGAACGGTATCTGAGCTAATTTGAAACCCTTCTTTTATGCATCACCCCACCTCACCTTTCCCGTTATGCAGCCATAGTGTGTTTTCTAAACGTGCGACTCTGTTCCATTTTGTAATTCAGTTCAAGGGTAGCGGTTTTTACATTCCCTCTATAATTGATATCTTATGATAAGTGTCTTTTTCTGTGTGACTTATTTCACTTAGAATCGTCGTACCTAAATCCAGTCATCATGCTGCTCCTAGCCTTATGACGTTGATTTCTTGGCTGAGTGATATTCCATTGTACATAAGGACCACAACTTCTTTATCCATTCTTCTCTTTCCTGGGATATTTCAGGTGTAGCGAAGTGGAGGTTCTTGTCAACGGAGCAGCCCTAAACCTTGGGGTGCCTGTGTCTTGCTGATTTTTAGTTTTCCCAATTTATACGCCCATGAGTGGAAGTGCCCTATGCTCTCTAAGCTGAGTTTTTTAGATGTTTCAGGACACACCGTACACTTCTCCAGAGTGGCTGTTGGCAATTTACAGCCCGCCCATCAGCGTAGCAAGGCTCCCATTTCTCCATGGCCTGTCCTGCATTTCTGGTTTTGACCCTTTATTCAGCATGGCCCTTTTGACCGATGGGAAGCGAGACTTCTTTGTAGCGCTGATTTGCCTTTCCAGGTAGCTTGGTTGGCCAAAAAGGGCGTATGCGTTTTTTCCTGAATATATTCAGGAAAAAACGCATACGCCCTTTTTGGCCAAGGGCATCATTGTCGAGGTTTTGCCGCTTTTCCTGTGCTTTAAAGGCGATTCGAATCTACCTCCTGAAATCTGTTTCCTGCAATTCTGCCTTGCTTTCAAATCCTCTTCGTTGCCTTCCCTCCATATATTTGTGGACGAGAGTTATCATTTCTAAGTCTGCAGGTTTGTGAATTGCAGTGCCCCTGAGCTCCATTTTTCAACTCGCTTTCTTGGGAGCTGGCCGCAAAAGCGCAGGATTGCTTCAGGCCCTATTCTGGCTCTGGGCGGCAGGCTGAGCCTGTGGTTGATTCTTCTTCCTGATGGGAAAATAGCGTGACCTGTGCCTGTCCCAACACCTAGAGCTAGTCTCTCATTGGTTCCCCCTCTTCCCGTTCATCCTCAGGACAAATTGCAACCTGTACGGAACAGGAGGTTAAAGGTGCTGATTCTCCAAGGAGGGAGATTGCTAGTAAAGCGGCTGGAATGGCGAACCGGAACACAAGGAGATGAGAAATGAGGTGCGTTTTAGAAACCTTTCCCGATCACACGGTGTACCATCTTCTGGGTTTCTCATGCATGTTTTCGATGTAGGAAGATGTCCTTGAACCTGGAGATTTGGGACCCATGGGATGGGAACCACGCCGTATTACTTTAAAGGGTCTGCGTTAGCTCACCCAACTTCACCACACCTCTCAGCCCCAAGAGTGTCCACCCTTATGTCTCAATCAGCTGTGGGTCTAGATATGGTCAATCCAGGTGGCATCGCAGCCCCTGAAGGTATTTTGTAAGAATTTCTCTCTCTTTCACTGTCTTTGTTTCACGGGTTTTTAAAAGTAATTGATTTTTATAATGGGGTTTAGCTGCTTTGCACTGCTGTGTTTATGCCGCTTTAAACCCACTTGACTCACTTACAGAGAGATATCAATACATAGGTTTTAAGATTTTTACTACTCAGATATATCCTTGGGCGGTGAATAGGGGGTGTTGAGTCCAGTTCACTGAGCAAGGAGTAGGTCTTGTCTATTACATATTGGGTTTATGGAACGGTATCTGAGCTAATTTGAAACCCTTCTTTTATGCATCACCCCACCTCACCTTTCCCGTTATGCAGCCATAGTGTGTTTTCTAAACGTGCGACTCTGTTCCATTTTGTAATTCAGTTCAAGGGTAGCGGTTTTTACATTCCCTCTATAATTGATATCTTATGATAAGTGTCTTTTTCTGTGTGACTTATTTCACTTAGAATCGTCGTACCTAAATCCACTCATCATGCTGCTCCTAGCCTTATGACGTTGATTTCTTGGCTGAGTGATATTCCATTGTACATAAGGACCACAACTTCTTTATCCATTCTTCTCTTTCCTGGGATATTTCAGGTGTAGCGAAGTGGAGGTTCTTGTCAACGGAGCAGCCCTAAACCTTGGGGTGCCTGTGTCTTGCTGATTTTTAGTTTTCCCAATTTATACGCCCATGAGTGGAAGTGCCCTATGCTCTCTAAGCTGAGTTTTTTAGATGTTTCAGGACACACCGTACACTTCTCCAGAGTGGCTGTTGGCAATTTACAGCCCGCCCATCAGCGTAGCAAGGCTCCCATTTCTCCATGGCCTGTCCTGCATTTCTGGTTTTGACCCTTTATTCAGCATGGCCCTTTTGACCGATGGGAAGCGAGACTTCTTTGTAGCGCTGATTTGCCTTTCCAGGTTGCTTGGTTGGCCAAAAAGGGCGTATGCGTTTTTTCCTGAATATATTCAGGAAAAAACGCATACGCCCTTTTTGGCCAAGGGCATCATTGTCGAGGTTTTGCCGCTTTTCCTGTGCTTTAAAGGCGATTCGAATCTACCTCCTGAAATCTGTTTCCTGCAATTCTGCCTTGCTTTCAAATCCTCTTCGTTGCCTTCCCTCCATATATTTGTGGACGAGAGTTATCATTTCTAAGTCTGCAGGTTTGTGAATTGCAGTGCCCCTGAGCTCCATTTTTCAACTCGCTTTCTTGGGAGCTGGCCGCAAAAGCGCAGGATTGCTTCAGGCCCTATTCTGGCTCTGGGCGGCAGGCTGAGCCTGTGGTTGATTCTTCTTCCTGATGGGAAAATAGCGTGACCTGTGCCTGTCCCAACACCTAGAGCTAGTCTCTCATTGGTTCCCCCTCTTCCCGTTCATCCTCAGGACAAATTGCAACCTGTATGAAACAATAGGTTAAAGGTGCTGATTCTCCAAGTGGTTAGATTGCTAGTGAAGCAGCTGGATCTGGGGAACCCGAGCAGCAGGAGATGTGAAATGAGGTGCGTTTTAGAAACCTTTCCAGGTCACACGGTGTATCATCATTTCGGTTTCCCATGCATGTTTTCGCTGTAGGATGATTCCCTTGAACCTGGAGATTTGGAACAAATGGAATGGGTACCATGCAGTATTACTTTAAAGTGTCTTCGTTTGTTCACCCAATCTCACCAATCCTCTCAGCCCCAACAGTTTCCAGACTTATTTCTAATCCAGCTGTGGGTCTAGATATGGTCAATCCAGGTTGCTTCAATGCCCCTGAACGATCTCTGTAAGAATTTCTCTCTCTTTCAATGTCTTTGTTGTTTTTTTTTTTTTTTGAAATTTATTTTTATACTGGGGTTTAGCTGATTTTCACTGCTGTGTTTATACCATTTTACACCCACTTGATTCACTTACAGAGAGATATTAATACATAGGTTTTAAGATTCCTACTAGTCAGATATATTTTTTGTGCGTTGAATAGGGGGTTTGGAGTCCAGTTCACTGAGCAAGGAATAGGGCTTGTCTGTTACATATGTGGTTTATGGAACGCTATCTGTGCTAATTTCAAACCCTTGTTTTATGCCTCACCCCACCTCACCTTTCTGTTAAGCAGCCATGGTGTGTTCTCTAAATGTGTGGCTCTATTCTGTTTTGTAATATATGTCCTGTGCAGCGATTTTTACATTCCCTCTATAAGTGATATCTTATGATAAGTGTCTTTTTCTGTGTGACTTATTTCACTTCTAAACGTCGTACGTAAATCCAGTCAGCATGCTGCTACTAGCCTTATAACATTTATTACATGGCTGAGTGATATTCCATTGTACCTAATTACCACAATTTCTTTATCCATTTTTCTCTTTCCTGGGATATTTAAGGTGTACCGAATTGGAGTTTCTTGTCAACAGAGCAGCCCTAATCTTTGGGGTGCCCGTGTCTTGTTGATTTTTAGATTTCCCAATTTATACGCCCATAAGTGTAAGTGCCCTATGCTCTCTAGCTGTGTTTTTTAGATGTTTTAGGAAACACCATACACTTCTACAGAGTGGCCGTTGGCAGTTTACATCCCCCCCATCAGCCTAACAAGGCTCCCTTTTCTCCATGGCCTGTCCTGCATTTCTGGTTTTTATACTTTTTTCAGCATGGTCCCCTTTGACCGATGGGAAGTGAGACTTCTTTGTATTGCTGATTTGCATTTCCGGCTTGCTTGGAGAGTCATAATTTATAATTCTGCATATTTGTGAATTGAAGTTTCCTGAGCTTCATTTGTCAACTCGCTTTTTTGGGAGCTGGCCGCAAAACCGGTGGTGTGCTTCTGCCCCTACTGTGGTTTCGGGCGGCAGGCTAAGCCTTTGCTTAATTCTTCTTCCTGATTGGAAATTAGAGTGACTTTTGCCTGTCCGAACATCTAGGGCTTGTCTCTCATTGTTTCTCCTCCTTCCCCTTCATCCTGTGGACAAATTCCCAACTCTGTGCAACAGGACATAGAAGGTGCTGACATCCTCAAGTGGGGAGATTGTTAGGAAAGAGGCTGGTGGGGTGAACTCGACCACCATGAGATTAAGAGATGAGGTGCCTTTTCCAAAATCTTCCTGATCCAACCGTGTACCATCTTCTGGGTGTCACAGGCATATTTTAGCTGTAGGAAAGTTCCCATGTATGTAAGGAGAACACCAGGGATTTTTCCAAATCAGTGTCTCCCCGAACCCCAATCTGACGAATTTTTTTTAAATTTTATTTATTTATTTATTCATTTATTTATTTATTGGCTGTGTTGGGTCCTCTCCTCTGTGGGAGGGCTTCCTCCAGCAGTGGCAAGCGGGGGCCACTCCTCATCGCGGTGCGCGGGCCTCTCACCATCGCGGCCTCTCCTGTTGCAGAGCACAGGCTCCAGACGCGCAGGCTCAGTAGTTGTGGCTCACGGGCCCAGCCGCTCTGCGGCACGTGGGATCTTCCCAGACCAGGGCTCGAACCCGTGTCCCCTGCATCGGCAGGCAGACTCTCAACCACTGCGCCACCAGGGAAGCCCCAATCTGGCGAATTTTTAAGCCACTGGTACATGTATGTTCATTAAGGGACTTTGGCCATAAGCAGAGTCCGAAATTTAGGTGAGTGAAGTCTTCAGGGTCAGAAACGCTCGCCATCGGCCTCCTTTATGTTCCTTTTTATCTGTAGTTGATACATGATGTCGATATAGATATCTATTGTTTTTCAGATTATTTCCCCTTAGGGGTTATTACAAAATATTGAGTATTGTTCCCTGTGCTATACAGTAGTTCCTTGTTGATGATATATTTTATACATAGAAGTGTGTATATGTTAATCCGAAACTGTTAATTTATCTCTCCTCCCACCTTGACCCTTTGGTAATAAAATATATAAGACTTTATACTTCGTAGAAATCCAGGAGCTGAAAGAGAGGTATCATTTTCAACGGAAAATGATTCAAAACAAGATTGAACCTTCAGCCAAGATTAGTAGATCCACATCCTTGGAAAGAAATTACTGCATTTCTCTAATGTTGACCTGACAAATATGACAAACCCCTCCACTGAACTTGCTTATAATAAAGTGATGGAAATATCAAATGGAAGTGTTAAAAACATCTTATTTTACACGAGCCTTATACACTGCTCTATGTTAATAACAGTTTGGCTCACGCATCTATTCTTTGAAGTTACAATGTTCTCAAGTTCTGTTACTGATCCTGCAGAGTGGGCCCCAACAAGGGTCCCCCTGCCCAGTGTCATTGGAGCCAACAGATCGAGACTGAGTTTGGTTCAGAAGCAAAGGAAAACTTTATATTTTGATCAGAGAATGGAGAGGTGAGAGCGTGCGCTCCCCTGCGGGCTGTGGGCCAGGCTGCTGTGTAGGGATCCCGTCAGCGTCAGCGGGAGGGACGGGGCGGAGCTCTCGAGGGCCGGGTTGGCTGGAGCTCAGGCTCTATGTGGCAGAGTCTGCACGGGGCCCGGAGAGCTGAGGTGTCGGCCCAGCCATCTTGCACTAGGAAATCGGGTCTGAAGTGCCGGGTGTGGGACCTCTGCCTGTGGAAACCTAGGAACAAGTGAAATTAGAAAAAGCACAAAGGAAAAAAAGGTTAGACTTTATTTTATTGCCCAGATTCTATTTTTATCTCCCAGGAATTTTTAATGGGCTTTGCCGGTGACAAACCCCTCCTCTGCCTCTTGTCCCATTCCACATTCTTGGGGCCCTGAGGGTGCAGACACCTCTTCTGTAAATGCTTCGTGCTGAGTTGGGTGTCCTCATACCCGGGGGGAGGGGCAGGACTTCTCCCCAGCAGCCTCCAGGTGAGGTTGATTGTCCCCAGGCCTCCTCCCTCACTGCTCGTCTGCCTGAGCACCAGCGTTGGAAGTTTTTTAGATTCTAATGACCTTTAAGGGTCCAGGAAAGAGATGCGCAGGGACGCTGGGGGGGCCGGTTTTACCCTGCTCCACATTGGTTCGGCCCCCTTAGGCTGACGGTTTCTGCCAGCCTAGATGCTCTGACCAGTAGTCTGTGCTTTCTTCAGTTAGGCCACTGAATTAAAGTACAAACAGCACCAGGTGTCAGAGCCCAGCCTGCTCAACTCCCAGACAGTCCAGGGCCGGTGGTGATCCAGGACCATGACGGCCACTCAGTCAACGGCTTTTTGAAGTAGCCGGGAGTCCAGCTGGTCTCATTGGTCGCCATCACAGTGGTGTCTGTAGGCATTTCTATGGTGGCAGCGTTATTTAGGGTTCCCCTGCCAAGTTTATTAGCTCCGCTCTGGGTGCAGTAAGTCCTGCAAGCAATAGTCTGTTCTTTTGGGGCACACTCTTGTGGTTTTCTGAGAGAAGCTCCAGGTCAAGTGATGGTCACACGAGTCGTCATGGGGGCCCGTTGCCCCAGGTTGTCTCTCTGGAGGTTGGAGTTGGAGGGCCTCCTCACTCGAGGTCATTGTGCCCACGGAGCGATCCCTGCAACTTCAGGGCATGGTGGGTAGTTAGGAACACCAAGTGGCGTCCTTTTCCCTTAGGAGGGAGCTGGCCTTGCGGGCTGCTCATTTCCAGGTTTTTAGATACCCCCAGTATCCTGGTCGGATGGGGTGGCTGGCCAATGCCTGGAGGGCATTCTTGCGTTGTTCCATTTCAAGTGGTCCCAGTTTTTGCACTAGTACTCCAAGGGCGATTTGCCTTCGACCAGGAATGTAAAGGTCAAAGGGTTTAGCTAAATTAGGGAGGTCCATGGCAAGGGTCTGAATTGACTGCTCTTTCCTTTCTTGAAAGGCCGCTTCTGGATTCTATTCAAAAGGATCATCATCTTTTCCTTTCAGTGTTTCATATAGAGACCCAGGTATTAGACTGTAGTTAGGGATCCAGATGCAGCAAACCCCGGTCTCCCCAGGAACCCCTAAGCTGTCTTCTAGTTTTAGGAAGGGTGAGGCTGCAAATGGCTTCTTCCCTTTCCTGGGATGGGCTTCTCTGATCTTCTGTGAGAATGAAGCCCAGGCAGGTCACCTTAGTCTGTGATATTTGAGCCTTTTTCTTGGACACCTTCTATCTTTTATTGGCTAGGTAGTCCAGAGGCCTCCTTAGTAGGGCTGGCGATCAGAATGTCGTCTGCATATTGAAGGAGGGTTCCCTTCTCCCGAGGTAGATCTTTTAGGGCTTTAGCTAACGTTTTCCCAAAGATGGTGTGGGAATTTTTGAACCCCTGGGGCAGGACGGCCCAGCAGTATTGTTTTTTTTGTATGTTGAGTCCTGCCACTCATAGCCAAAATTTCTTGTGACTCTGGGACTAATGGAATACAGAAGAAGGCATCATTGAAGTCTAATACAGAATACCATGTCCTGGGGGATGGTAGAATGACCAGCAGGGTATAGGAATTAGGAACTACTGGATGTATATCCTCTGTGGCTTCACTGACTGTCCTGGCGTCCTTTACCATGTCCCCAGCAGCCCACGGGGCTCTCATGGTCAGGCCCCTCCCAGGATATGGAACTCACCTGGGCAGGTACGCAGCAGCCCACGGGGCTCTCATGGTCAGGCCCCCTCCCAAGATATGGTGCTCACCTGTGCAGGTACCCAGCAGCCCACGGGGCTCTCATGGTCAGGCCCCTCCCAGGATATGGAGCTCACCTGGGCAGGTATCCAGCAGCCCACGGGGCTCTCGTGGGCAGGCCCCTCCCAGGATATGGAGCTCACCTGGGCAGGTACCCAGCAGCTCACGGGGCTCTCGTGGCCAGGCCCCTCCCTGGATATGGAGCTCCCTTGGACAGGTACCCCGGCAGGGCTGGGCACACAGGAACCGTGCACATAGCCCTTATTCCAGAGCACCCCCAGCACACCTGTCGCTCAGAGCTGACACAGAGCACCTCAGAGCAGGGCTTGAACTAACAAACATCAGCTCCGACAGGTCTGTGACCCTAGGCTTCTCTCTGTGCGGCCTCCCTCCGCCTGGTCTTCCAGGGGCTTCCACTGCAGCCGGGGCACCAGGCCTCTGTCTCCACCCACCAACCCTCCTCTCCCTGACTCCTGGGTTCCTCTCATTAGGAGAGGGTCTTCTTGAAGTTGTCTTCCACTCATGGACCAGATAAAATGATTGGAAAACAAGCCAGGGCTGCCGCCCCTTGTCTATCCTGACTCTCGGGACCCTACACCTGTTCCTTGGATCTGGCCGGTGCAGCAAGGCCCATTTTCTGTAACTCTGAGCCCCTGAGGGGCGAGGATTGGCTGACCTGGGCAGCCTGACCTGGCCGGCCAGCCCTTCCCAGGTGTGCCTGGGTTGAGGTCAATATAAACACCCCTCCAGGCAGCAAAAGCCTCTGCAGCTGTGCCTGACGCCATATTCTCTGCCCCGTCAGCAGTCTCGGGGTTGTGCTGGTGGGAGGGAGTAGCGCCTACAGCTCTATGAGTGGCCCCGTGTGAGTGGGGCTCTGCTGGACTTTCTGCAGGAGTTGCCGGGCTGCCACCTGCTAAAGAAGAGGATGTGTCACCGACACCTGCTGCTGGAATTTCTACCCGGGCAGAGGTGAGGAAGGAAAAAAGCAGTGGGGGCCGGGACAGGAGGGGTACCTCAGGCAGGGAAATGGAAAGCTTCCAGAAGAGCGCCTGGGGCCAGGACCATCCTGGCTGACCTGCAGGCACCAAGTTGTCCTGCGTGCTGTCGCTGGTGTGACTCCAAGCCCCTTCCTCTAGGCTTTAAAGTCTTTGCACACATTCAGGTGTTTTACCTGGGAAGGGTGGGAAAAGTTCAGCAGCAGCTGGCCTGGGGCTCAGCTCACGTTTACTCAGAGACGCCTCCTCACGGTCCCCCAGCTTTGCAATGAGGACGCTTCTTGCGGGGGGGCTGCTGGCTGCATGGGAGACGATTCCCCACCTCTGACCAACTTCAGAATTGTGTACCACTGGAGCAAGTGCCCTGATAGGGATTTCCTCTGTATGACCAGTGGGTTCTGTTTTTTTTTTTTCTTTTTTGGTTCAAGGTAGGTTTTATTCCTCTTTTTGTATTTATAGATATAAGCATGGAAATAATTCATTCATATAAATACGTCTTTGGGAAGGAAAGAACTTTTTTTCTGTTTTATTTTTTTTAAATATTATTTATGTTTTAATTTTTTAATTTTATTCATTTTTTTATACAGCAGGTTCTTATCGGTTATCTATTTTATGCATATAAGTGTATATATGTCGATCCCAGGCTCGCAATTCATCCCACCACCACCACCCTGCCACTTTCCCCCCTTGGTGTCCATACATTTGTTCTCTACATCTGTGTCTCTATTTCTGCCTTGCAACCCGGTTCATCTGTACCACTTTTCTAGGTTCCACATGTATGCGCTTAAATATGGTATTTGTTTTTCTCTTTCTGACTTACTTCACTCTGTATGACAGTCTCTAGATCTATCCATGTCTCTACAAATGACCCAATTTCGTTCCTTTTTATGGCTGAGTAATATTCCATTTTATATATGTACCACATCTTTTCCATTCGTCTGTCTATGGGCATTTAGGTTGCTTCCATGACCTGGCTATTGTAAATAGTGCTGCAATGAACATTGTGTGAATATCTTTTTGAATTATGGTTTTCTCTGGGTATATGCCCAGTAGTGGGATTGCTGGGTCATGTGGTAATTCTATTTTTAGTTTTTTAAGGAACCTCCATACTGTTCTCCATAGTGACTGTATCAATTTATATCCCCACAAATAGTGTAAGAGGGTTCCCTTTTCTCCACACCCTCTCCAGCATTTGTTGTTTGTAGATTTTCTGATGATGCCCATTCTAACTTGTGTGAAGTGATACCTCATTGTAGTTTTGGTTTATATTTCTCTAATAATTAGTGATGTTGAGCAGCTTTTCATGTGCTTCTTGGCCATCTGTATGTCTTCTCGGGACAAATGTCTATTTACGTCATCTGCCCATTTTTGGATTGGGTTGTTTGTTTTTTTACTGTTGAGCTGCATGTGCTGTTTATATATATTGGAGATTAATCCTTTGTCCATTGATTCGTTTGCAAATATTTTCTCCCATTCTGAGGTGGTCTTTTCGTGTTGTTTGTAGTTTCCTTTGCTTTGCAAAAGCTTTTAGGTTTCATTTGCTCCCATTTGTTTATTTTTGTTTTTTATTCCATTACTCTAGTAGGTGGATCAAAAAAGATCTTGTTGTGATTTTTGTCAAAGAGTATTCTTCCTATGTTTTCTTCTAAGAGTTTTATAGTGTCCGGTCTTACATTTCGGTCTCTAATCCATTTTGAGTTTATTTTTTGTGTATGGTGTTAGGGAGTGTTCTAATTTCATTCTTTTACATGTAGCTGTCCATTTTTCCCAGCACCACTTATTGAAGAGACTGTCTTTTCTCCATTGTATATCCTTGCCTCCTTTGTCATAGATTAGTGGACCATAGGTGTGTAGGTTTATCTCTGGGCTTTCTTTTTTTTCCTTTTACATCTTTATTGGAGTATAATTGCTTTACAATTGTGTGTTAGTTTCTGCTGTATAAAAAAGTGAATCAGCTATACGTATACATATAACACCATATCCGCTCCCTCTTGCACCTCCCTCTCACTCCCTTATCCTACCCCTTTAGGTCGTCACAAAGCACCGAGCTGATCTCCCTGTGCTATGTGGCTGCTTCCCAGTAGCTATCAATTTTACATTTGGTAGTGTATATATGTCCATACCACTCTCTCACTTTGTCCCAGCTTACCTTTCCCCCTCCCCATGTCCTCAAGTCCTTTCTCTACGTCTGTGTCCTTAATCCTTTCCTGCCCCTAGGTTCTTCAAAAACTTTTTTTCTTTTAGATTCCATATATATGTGTTAGCATACGGTATTTGTTTTTCTCTTTCTGACTTACTTCACTCTGTAGGACAGATTCTAGATCCATCCACCTCACTACAAATAACTCAATTTCGTTTCTTTTTATGGCTGAATAATGTTCCATTGTATATGTGTGCCACATCTTCTTTATCCAGTTATCTGTTGATGGACACTTAGGTTGCTTCCATGTCCTGGCTATTGTAAATAGAGCTACAATGAACATTGTGGTACATGACTCTTTTTGAATTATGGTTTTCTCAGGGTAAATGTCCAGTAGTGGGATTGCTGGGTTGTACGGTTGTTCTATTTTTAGTTTTTAAGGAACCCCCATACCGTTCTCCCTAGTGGCTATATCAATTTACATTCCCACCAACAGTGCAAGAGGGTTCCCTTTTCTCCAATAAATGCCTCTCCAACATTTATTGTTGGTAGATTTTTTGATGATGGCCATTCTGACTGGTGTGAGGTGATACCTCATTGTAGTTTTGATTTGCATTTCTCTAATAATTAGTGATGTTCAGCATCCTTTCATGTGTTTGTTGGCAACCTGTATATCTTCTTTGGAGAAATGTCTATTTAGGTCTTCTGCCCATTTTTGGATTGGGTTGTTTGGTTTTGTGATATTGAGCTACAGGAGCTGCTTTTTGGAGGTTAATCCTTTGCCATTTGCTTCATTTGAAAATATTTTCTCCCATTCTGATGGTTGTCTTTTGCTTATGTTTTCCTTTACTGTGCAAAAGATTTTAAATTTCATTAAGTCCCATTTTTTTATTTTTGTTTTTATTTCCATTTCTCTAGGAGGTGGGTCAAAAAGGATCTTGCTGTGATTTATGTCATAGACTGTTCTGCTTATGTTTTCCTCTAAGAGTTTTATAGTGGCTGGTCTTACATTTAGGTCTCTAATCCATTTTGAGTTTATTTTTGTGTATGGTGTTAGGAAGTGTTCTAATTTCATTCTTTTACATGTAGCTGTCCAGTTTTCCCAGCACCACTTACTGAAGACACTGTCTTTTCTCCATTGTATACCCTTGCCTCCTTTGTCATAGATTAGTGGACTGTAGGTACGTGGGTTTATCTCTGTGCTTTCTATCCTGTTCTATTGATCTATATTTCTGTTTTTGTGCCAGTACCATATTATCTTAATAACTGTAGCTTTGTAATATAGTCTGAAGTCTGGAAGTCTGATTCCTCCAGCTCTTTTTTTTCCCCCTCAAGACTGCTTTGGCTATCCGGGGTCTTTTGTGTCTCCCTACAAATTTTAAGATTTGTTTTTTCTAGTTCTGTAGAAAATGCCAAAGGTATTTTGATAGGGTTTGCATTGAATCTGTAGATTGCTTTGGGTAGTATAGTCATTTTCACAATATTGATTCTTCTAATCCAAGAACATGGTATATGTCTCCATCTGTTTATATCATCTTTGATTTCTTTCATCAGTGTCTTATAGTTTTCTGAGTACAGGTCTTTTACTTCCTTAGGTAGGTTTATTCCTAGGTATTTTATTTTTGTTGCAGTGGTAATGGGATTGTTTCCTTAATTTCTCTTTCTGTTCTTTCATTGTTAGTGTATAGGAATGCAAGCAATTTCTGTGCATTAATTTTGTATCCTGCAACTTTACCAAATTCATTGATTAGCTCCAGTGGTTTTCTGGTGACATCTTTAGGATTCTCTATCTATGATATGATGTCATTTGCAAACAGTGACAATTTTACTTCTTCATTTCCTTTTTGTATTTCTTTTATTTCTTTTTCTTCTCTGATTGCCATGGCTAGGACTTCCAAAACTATGTTGAATAGTAGTGGTGAGAGTGGACATCCTCGTCTTGTTCCTGATCTTAGAGGAAACGTTTTCAGTTTTTCACTGTTGAGAATGATGTTTGCTGTGGGTTTGTCATATATGGCCTTTATTATGTTGAGGTAGTTTCCCTCTATGCCCACACTCTGCAGAGTTTTTATCATAAATGGGTGTTGAATTTTCTCAAAATCTTTTCCTGCATCTATTGAGATGATCATATGGTTTTATTCTACAATTTGTTAATATGGTGTATCACATTGATTTGTGTATATTGAAGAATCCTTGCATTCCTGGGATAAACCCCACTTGATCATGGTATATGATCCTTTTAATGTGTTGTTCGATTCTGTTTGCTAGTATTTTGTTGAGGATTTTTACATCTATATTCATCAGTGATATTGGTCTATAATTTTCTTTCCTTGTAGTATCCTTGTCTGGTTTTGGTATCAGGGTGACAGTGGTCTCATAGAATGAGTTTGGGAGTGTTCCTTCCCCTGCAATTGTTTTGAGGAATTTGAGAAGGTTGGGTGTTAGCTCTTCTCTAAATGTTTGACAGAATTCACCTGTGATGCCATCTGGTTCTGGACTTTTGTTTGTTGGAAGATTTTTAATCACAGTTTCAATTTCATTGCTTGTGATAGGTTTGTTCATATTTTCTATTTCTTCCTGGTTCAGTCTTGGAAGGTTATCCCTTTCTAAGAATTTGTCCATTTCTTCCAGGTTGTCCATTTTATTGGCATAGAGTTGCTTGTAGTAGTCTCTTAGGATGCTTTGTATTCCTGTGGTGTCTGTTGTAACTTCTCCTTTTTCACTGCTAATTTTGTTGATTTGATTCCTCTCCCTCTTTTTCTTGAGTCTGGCTAAAGGTTTATCATTTTTGTTTATCTTCTCAAAGAACCGGCTTTTAGTTTTATTGATCTTTGCTTTCGTTTTCTTTGCTTCTGTTTCATTTATTTCTGCTTTGATCTTTATGATTTCCTTCATTCTACTAACTTTGGGTTTTGTTCTTCTTTCTCGAGTTCCTCTAGGTGTAAGGTTAGATTGTTTATTTGAGATTTTTCTTGTTTCTTGAGGTAGGCTTGTATTGCTATAAACTTCCCTCTTAGAACTGCTTTTGCTGCATCCCATAGGTTTTGGATCATTGTGTTTTTCTTGTCATTTGTCTCTAGGTAGTTTTTGATTTCCTCTTTTATTTCTTCAGTGATCTCTTGGTTATTTAGTAACGTATTGTTTAGCCTCCATGTGTTTGTGTTTTTTACGGTTTTGTCCCTGTTATTGATTTCTAATCTCATAGCATTGTGGTCGGAACAGCTGCTTGATATGATTTCAGTGTTCTTAAATTTACTGAGGCTTTATTTGTGACCCAAGATGTGATCTATCCTGGAGAATGTTCCGTGTGCAGTTGAGAAGAATGTGTAATCTGCTGTTTTGGATCGAATGTCTTATAAATATCAATTAACTATATCTGGTCTATTGTGTCATTTAAAACTTGTGTTTCCTTATTAATTTTCTGTCTGGATGATCTCCACTGGTGTAAGTGAGCTGTTAAAGTCCCCTGCTATTATTGTGTTACTGTTGATTTCCTCTTTTATAGCTGTTAGCAGTTGCCTTATGTATTGAGGTGCTCCTATGTTGGGCACATATACATTTGTAATTGTTATATCTTCTTCTTGGATTGATCCCTTGACCATTATGTAGTGTATTTCCTTGTCTCTTGTAACATTCTTTATTTTAAAGTCTATTTTATCTGATATGAGTATTGCTACTCCAGCTTTCTTTTGATTTTCATTTGCATAGAATATATTTTTCCATCGCCTCACTTTCAGTCTGTATGTGTCCCTAGGTCTGAAATGGGTCTCTTGTAGACAGCATATATATGGGTCTTGTTTTTGTATCCATTCAGAGAGCCTGTGTCTTTTGGTTGGAACATTTAGTCCATTCACGTTTAAGGTAATTATTGATATGTATGTTCCTATTACTGTTTTCGTAATTGTTATGGGTTTGTCTTGGTGGGTCCTTTTCTTCTCTTGTGTTTCCCACTTAGAGAAGTTCCTTTAGCATTTGGTGTAGAGCTGGTTTCATGGTGCTGAATTCTCTTAGCTTTTGCTTGTCTGTAGGGCTTATGATTTCTCTGTCAAATCTGAATGAGATCCTTGCTGGGTGGAGTACTCTTGGTTGTAGGTTCTTCCCTTTCATCACTTTAAATTTATGCCACTCCCTTCTGGCTTGTAGATTTTCTGCTGAGAAATCAGCTGTTATCCTTATGGGAGTTCCCTTGTATGTTATTTGTCATTTTTCCCTTGTTGCTTTCAATAATTTTTCTTTGTCTTCAATTTTTGTCAATTTGGTTACTATGTGTCTTGGCATTTTTCTCCTTTGATTTATCCTGACTGGGACTCTCTGCACTTCCTGGACTTGGGTGGCTATTTCTTTTCCCATGCTAGGGAAGTTTTCGACTATAATCTCTTCAAATGTATTCTCGGGTCCTTTCTCTCTCTCTTCTCCTTCTGGGACCCCTATGATGTGAATGTTGTTGCGTTTAATGTTGTCCCAGAGGACTCTTAGGGTGTCTTCATTTATTTTCATTCTTTTTCTTTATTCTGTTCCATGGCAGTGATTTCCACCTTTCTGTCTTCCAGGTCACTTATCCGTTCTTCTGCCACAGTTATTCTGCTACTGATTCCTTCTAGTGTATTTTTCATTTCAGTTATTATATTGTTCACCTCTGTTTGTTTGTTCTTTAATTCTTCTAGGTGTTTGCTCCTTAATTCTTCTAGGTCTTTGTTAAGCATTTCTTGCATCTTCTCGATCTTTGCCTCCATTCTTTTGCCAAGGTCTTGGATCATGTTCACTATCATTATTCTGAATTCTTTTTCTGGAAGGTTCCCTATCTCCACCTCATTTCGTTTTTTTTCCTAGTGTTTTATCTTGTTCCTTAATCTGGTATAAAGTCCTCTGCCTTTTCATTTTGTCTATCTTTCTGTGAATGTGGTTTTCCTTCCACAGGCTGCAGAATTGTAGTTCTTCTTGCTTCTGCTGTCTGCTCTCCAGTGGATGAGTCTATCTTAGAGGCTTATGCAAGCTTCCTGATGGGGGGGACTGGTGGTGGGTAGAGCTGGGTGTTGCTTTGGTGGGCAAAGCTTTAATCTGCTTGTCTGCAGATTAAATAAAACTTTAATAAAAAGTTTAATCCACTTATCTGCTGATGCATGGGGCTGGGTTCCCTCCCTGTTGGTAGTTTCGCCTGAGGTGACTCAGCACTGGAGCCTACCTTGCTCTTGGTGGGGTTAATGGCAGACTCTGGGAGGGCTCACACCAAGGAGTATTTCCCAGAACTTCTGCTGCCAGTGTCGTTGTCCTCATGGTGAGCCACAGCCACAGCTACCACCTGCCTCTGCAGGAGACCCTCTAAAACTATCAGGTAGTTCTGGTCATTCTCCTACGGGGTCACTGCTCCTTCCCCTGGGTTCTGATGTGCTCACTACTTTGTGTGTGCCCTCCAAGAGTGGAGTATCTGAGTGGAGTTGAGACTCTGAGACTCTGCATGGAGTCGCACAGACTCTGGGTCCTGTGAAGCTTCGATGCTTTGTGGTTCTAGAAATCCTATAGGAGACGGTCCACAGCAGGTGAAGCTAATGCTGTCAGTAGAGGTGGTGAAGCCAAAGATCTGCAGTTCCGACTAGAGGTGCCGATGTACATACAGGACAAAATCATCTCGTGTGAATGTAGTTCAGGCATGTTTAAGATGAATGGAGCCATGTTAATGCCTACCATATTCTATCTTGAGCCTCTCCTCAGGGACCCCCTCCTCAGTTCCTGAGGCTCCTGTAAGTCATGTACAGGGGACTGGAGAGTGGGCTCTGTCCCATCTGAGCCCTGAGTTACCCTGTGTGTATCTTAGGATACTTTGTATTTCTGTGGGGTCTGTTGTAACATCAACTCTTTCATTTCAGATTTATTTGGGCCCTCTCTTCTTAAAAAAAAATACTACTGTTGTCTTTTATTCTTTACAGAAGTTTAATAAGTGTTTGATCTACCTTGACTTACTCCATGTATACTTTTGGCAGTGAGATTTTTACTTTTCTTTGTTTTCTTGTTACTATCAATAATTAGTGAGACTTCTTTTAAGCTACCTTCAACATTGATTATAAAGCTGCTTTATTAGTGATGACAGAGCCTTAATGGAAGTCATGTTCTGGTTGTAAATTAGAATGCAATGTGCCAGCAAAAAGCCCCTTAAGTTTATTTCTCATTACTTCTTGTTCTTTTTTTAATTTAATTTTTATTTTTTATCAGAGAAAATTTGATTAAAATGTTTTGTTTCTTCTAGGTGTGCAAGATGTGGTTCTTTTAAACATATACATATATCTATTCTTCTTTGGATCATTTTCCCATGTAGGTTATGATACAATGTTGAGTAATCTTCTTTTGGTATTACGTAGGTCTTTGGTGATTACACATTTCACATTTGTTTCTATATCTATGTTAACCCCAATATCCTAATGTATCCAATCCTCACACCTTTCCAATTGGTGAACCATAAGTTAGTTTAGTGAATCTGTGATTGCATTTCTCTGTGGAAATATCTTCATTGGTATCAATTTTTAGCTAAGACCTATAAGTGATATTATAGGATATGTGTCTTTTGCTTTCTGACTTAGTACAATTTGCCTGATTACCTCAAGAATCATACATGGTGCTGCAAATGGCATTGTTTTATTTTTTTCCCTGGCTAATATTCCATCTGTACGTGTACCAGTTCTTCTTTGGCCACGCACCTCTTGATGGACTTTTTGGTTGTCTCCATGTCTTGGCTATTGTAATACTGCTGCAATACACACTTGCTTGCCTGTGTCTTTCCAGTTCTATCTTCTTATGTTATAGTCCAAGGAGTGGGCTTGCTGTATCATATGGTAACTCAGTGTGTACGTTTTAAAGGCACCACCATTCAGTTCTCATTAGTGGCTCTTTCCAGGTTACGTCCAACTTAAAGTTGAGGGTATGCATTTCTCCAAAACACCTTCAGTATTTACTGTTTGTAGTTTCCTTGCTGAGGGTTATTCTGACAGGTGTGAGCTGATACCCCTTTGTGGTTGAATTTGCATGTGTCCCATAATCTGTTGAAATTGAGCTTTAAAGCATGTCCTTTTTATTTATCAAACAGTGATTACAGCTTAGTTCTTCAAGGTGTTTTCTTAAAGTATGTGTCACATTTTGAAAATTTTTGGCCATTACCTCCCTCGAGACATTTTGAGGGCAGTTTTCATTTACAGCCCTGCATTACTTGTTCATATGAAGTGACCATTAGCACAGGCTTTAAAGCTGCTTTTGCAAGTAACGGCCAGAGGGCGGCAGCCTTTCTACGTTCCCCAATCTGGTAACTAGGGAAACAGACCTTCCGGCCTGTGGTGTTCCTCGGTTATAAATTAGAGTGCAATGTGCCCGGATAAACCCACAAATGCTGATGTCTCCTTACTTTTGTTTGTTTTTTTTAAATTTAATTTATATTTAGTATTGGAGTAATATTCCATTGTGTACATGGACCACTTCTTCTTGGTGCATTCCTCGGTTGATGGACATTTTCATTGCTTCCAAGTGTTGGCTATGGTAAATATTGCTGGAGTGAAGGATTGCCAGCCTGTGACTTTTTGATTCTCATTTTCTCAGGTGATAGGTCCAGCAGTGGTTTTGATTGATTGACTGGTAGCTCAATGTTTCCCTTTTCAAAGCACCTACATTGTGCTTTCATTAGTGACTCTTAACATGCCCCCCCCTTACAACCGAGGGTACGCATTTCTCCACAATCCCTTCAGCATTTATTTTTTGCAGCATTTTTGCTAATGGCCATTCTGACTGCTGTGAGCTGATAGGTATTTGTAATATGGGTATGCATGTCGTTAAATATTCTAAAATTCATCATTTTTCCACGCCTTTTTCTTTTCTGTTAAAAGAAAAAAAAAGTGTGAGTACAATATCCGTCTTGAAAGTGTCTTCCTGGAACGTTGCCCTCTTTTGAATTTTTTGGTCAATTTTCAACCCCAGGATTGTTTTGAAATGTAGGTGTCATTTACAGGCCTGCAATGAGTGTGAATATTTAGGGACCATTAGCACTAGGTTTAAGCTGCTGTTGTTCGAAATGGCCACAAGGCAGCAGCATTTCTCCATTACCAAATCTGGTTACTAGGGCAGCAGAGCCGTTCTGGAAGTCGTTTTCCTAGGTTGTAAATTTGAATGGAATGGGCTGGAAAACGCCCCATAAGTTTATGTCTGATTAATTCTTTTTCGTTGTTTTAATTTTTTAAATCAGGGTAATGGTTAGAATGTTGTTTGTCCACGGTGTACACACTCTGGTTCATTTACACATTATTTATATCTATTTATGTAGAGATCCTCTTCCCATGTAAATTATTACAGAGTGTTCTGTAGACCTCCCTTGTTATATGGTCGGTCTTTTTGTAATATGTATATAATATGTATTTGGATCATATCCATATCATATAGTAACACTAATCTTCATTTATCCATTCCCCCCACCTTTCCCTTTAGATGAGCAAAGTTGGTTTTCTAAGTTTGTGAGTGTATTTCTCTGTGAATTGTGTTCATTTGTGTCAGTTATTAGATAACGCCTATAAGTGATATCATAGGATATAAGTCTTTTGCTTTCCGACTTACCTCATGATTTGTGATTATCTCCAGGCTCATTTGTGGTGCCTCAAAGAGCAGGGTTTCATTGTCTTCCATGGCTAATATTCCATTGTGTACCTGGGCCACTTATTCTATATCCATTCACTTGTTGATGGACATTTTTATCGCTTCACTGCCTTGGCTATTGTGAATAATGCTGCACTGCAGCTTTTGCAACTTGTGTCTTCTCGATACTTGTCTTCTCAGGTGAAAGGTCCAGTGGTGCACCTGCTGGATTGAATGGTACCTAAATTTTTACTTTTAAACGCAGCTCTTTTCTGTTCTCATTACTGGCTGTTAACCACTTTGCATCTCACCAGCAGCTAGAGGATACACAATTCTCTACAACCGCATCAGCATTTATGGTTTGTAGACTTTTTGCTGATGGTCAGTCGACTGGTGTGATTGGAAACCTTTTTGTTGATTAGATTGCATGAGTCTAATAATTCCTGAGGTTGAACCTTAATCCATTCTCCTTTTTTTTAAAGACAGTGAGTAATATTTACCTCTTCATAGTATTTTATTGAAAAATTTGCCTGTATTAAATTTTTCTGTCCGTTCCCTACCTCAGCACAATTTTTGATGGCAGGTGTCCTTTACAGCCCTGAGTCCTTGTGAATTTTAAGTGACCATTAGCTGTGGGTTTAAAGCCGCTCTTGTGGGAAACGGCCACAAGGCGGCAGCATTTCTCCTTTACCAAATCTGGTTACTATGGCAACAGAGCCTTACCGGAAGTGGTGGTCTAGGTTGCAAATTAGAATGGAATGTGCGAGGAAAAAGCCCTTTAAGTTTATGTCTCATTACTACTTGTTCGTATTTTTAAGTTAATTTTTATTTTTTCTCACAGCAAACTTGATTACAATGTTTTTTTTTGTTCTAGGTGTGCAAGATGTGGTTCTTTCACACATATGCATATATCTATTCTTCTTCGGATCCTTTTCCCATGTAGGTTATGACACAATGTAGAGTAGTCTTCTCTTGGTATTCTGTAGGTCTTTAGTGATTATACATTTCACATGTGTTTGTATGTCTCTGTTAACCTCAATATGGTAATGTATCCAATCCTCACACCTTTCCATCTGGTGAACCATAAGTTTCTTTAATGAATCTGTGATTGCCTTTCTCTGTGGAAATATCTTCGTTTGTATCAATTTTTAGGTAACACCTATATCTGATATGATAGGATATGTGTCTTTCACTTTCTCACTTACTACAAGTTGTGTGATTACCTCTAGACTCATCTATGGTGCTGCAAATGGCATTGTTTCATTTTTTTCACTAGCTCATATTCCATCTGTACATGTAGCCGCTCTTCTTTGTCCACCCATTTGTCAGTGGACTTTTTGGTTACTTCCATATATTGGCTATTGTAATAGTATGCATTGCAGATTTGCCTGCCTGTGTTCTTCCAATTCTGTCTTCGTCGGTTATAGGTCCAGGAATAGGTCTGCTAGGTCATATGGTAGCTCAGTGTTTACCTTTTAAAGGTACCTCCATTCTGTTTTCATTAGTGTCTCTTTCCAGGTTACATCCCACTTAAAGTTTAGGGTATGCATTTCTCCACAGCACCTTCAGCATTTATTCTTTGTAGTTTTTGCTGATGGTTATTCTGACGGGTGTGAGCTGACACCTCTTTACGGTTGAATTTGCATGTGTCTCATATTCCGTTGCAATTGAGCTTTAAGGCAAGTCATTTTTATTTTTCAAGCTGTAATTACAGCTTAGTTCTTCAAAGTGGTTTCTTAAAGTATGTGTCAAATTTTGAAATGTTTTGGCCATTACCTCCCTCAAGACATTTTGAGGGCAGGTTTCATTTTCAGCCCTACAGTACTTGTTCATATGAAGTGACCATTAGCACAGGCTTTAAACTGCTTTTGCAGGTAACGGCCATAGGGCTGCTACCTTTCTACATTCCCCACGCTGATACTAGGGAAACAGACTTTACGGCCAGTGGTGTTCCTCGGTTGTAAATTAGAGTAGAATGTGCCCAGATAAACCCACACAAGCTGATGTCTCCTTACTTTTGTTGGATTTTTAAATTTAATTTATATTTATTATTGGAGTTAATATTCTATTTTGTACATAGACCACTTCTTGGTGCATTCCTCTGTTGATGGACATTTTCGTTGCTTCCAAGTGTTGCCTATGGTAAATATTGCTGGAGTGCAGGATTGCCAGCCTGTGACTTTTTGATTCTCATTTTCTCTGGTGATAGGCCCAGCAGTGGGTGTGATTGATGGACTGGTCACTCAGTGTTTACTTTTTCAAAGCACCTCCAATGTGTTTTTATTAGTGGCTTTTACAACGTCCCCCTTAGAACCGAGGGTACGCATTTCTCCACAATCGCTTCAGCATTTATTGTTTGCACCATTTTTACTGATGGCCATTCTGACTGCTGTGATCTGATCGGTATTTGTAATTTGGGTTTGCATATCTTTCAAAATTCCTAAAATTCATCATTTTTCCACATCTTTTTCTTTTATCAAAAGAAAAATCTGTGAGCACATTATACCTCTTGAAATTATCTTCTTCGAAGGTTGCCCTCTTTTGAATTTTTTCTTCGATTTTTGAACCCAGAATTTTTTTGGAGGGCAGGTGTCATTTACAGAACTGCAAGTTTGGTGAATATTTAGTGACCGTTTGCAGTGGGTTTAAAGCTGCTGTTGTGGGCAACGGCCAAAAGGAGGCAGCATTTCGCCATTCCCCAATCTAGGTACTAGAGCAGCAGAGCCTTTCTGGAAGACATTGTCTTAGGTTGTAAATTAGAATGGAGTTTGCCAGGAGAAATCCCCATAAGTTTATGTCTCATTAGTTCTTATTCGTTTTTTTTTCCAAACACACACACTGTATTTTATTTTTATAAGAGATAAACAGACTGACATCAAGCATTGTACATGGATGATCACAACAAAAGCAACAATGATTGCAATTACCAAACATGAAACACACTCATACTATGTCATAATATTGACATTCAGTCCAGTAATCCTTCACTGTAGCAGCTGCTTTACTTTGCAGTGAAAATTGATTTGTATATTCTTTGCCTCTGAGTCCTTGTGGGATTTTTTTTAATTCAAACAGAAAGTAACAAAAATTATACTTATCGTCATCAGTTCACTCAGTCCCATGTAATTAATTTTTTTTTTCATCGTCATCTTTTGTTAGCACTTTTATGAGTTCATTAGTTTTATCATTAGAGTTCTGAAAATGCTTATTCATTCAGTTCAGCAGTACAGTAGAGTTACCAGAAACCTGTACTTGTCAGAGTCTTTTCCATGAATTTCATGAAGATGAAACCCTTTTATAGGAACATATTTGCAAAAGCATCAGAGTACACCCAGAACTGTCTGTAAATGACAAAAGGCTTAAAAATGACCACGGTTAAAGATTTTATGAAAGTTTATAATAATGCAGTTGACAAGAAAATTAGTTATTTCTTAGATATACATTTTAAAGTAATAACTAGGATTATGAATTATAACATTATACCAGAACATATAAGATTTTTAGAAATTTCATGTAATGTCTGAAACATTTATATTAACATATTTCCATACAAATAACCGAATGAAAGTTTAGTATTAGTTGTTTTGTTTGTTTTTTTTTACTGCAGGATCTTATCAGTCATCAATTTTATACACATCAGTGTATACATGTCAATCCAAATCTCCCAATTCAGCACAACACCATCCCCACCCCACCGCATTTTCCCCCCCTTGGTGTCCAAATGTCTGCACTCTACATCTGTGTCTCAACTTCTGCCCTGCAAACTGGCTCATCTGTACCAATTTTCTAGGTTCCACATACCTGCGTTAATATACGATATTTGTTTTTCTCTTTCTGACTTACTTCACTCTGTATGACAGTCTCTAGATCCATCCACGTCTCAACAAATGACTCAATTTGGCTCCTTTTTGTGGCTGAGTAATATTCCATTCTATATATGTACCACAACTTCTTTATCCATTCGTCTGTTGATGGGCATTTAGGTTGATTCCATGACCTGGCTATTGTAAATAGTGCTGTAATAAACATTCGGGTGCATGTGTATTTTTGAATTATGGTTTTCTTTGGGTGTATACCCAGTAGTGGGATTGCTGGGTCATATGGTAGCTCAATGTTTACATTTTTGGGGCACCTCCATTCTGTTCTCTTTAGTGGCTCTTTCCAAGTTACATCCCACTTAAAGTTGAGGGTACGCATTCCTCCACAACACCTTCAGCATTTATTGTTTGTAGATTTCTTGCTGATGGTTATTTTGACAAGTGTGAGCTGATACCTCTTTGTGGTTGAATTCGCATGTGCCACATAATCCGTTGAAATTGAGCTTTAGGGCATGTCCTTTTTACTTTTCAAGCTGTGATTACCCCTTAGTTCTTCAAAGTGTTCTCTTACAGTATGTGTCACATTTTGAAATCTTTTGGCCATTACCTCCCTCAAGACATTTTGAGGGCAGGTTTCATTTACAGTTCTGCAGTAATTGTTCCTATGAAAAGACCATTAGCACAGCCTTTAAAGCTGCTTTTGCAGGTAACTGCCAGAGGGTGGCAGCCTTTCTATGTTCCCAACCCTGGTACCTAGGGAAAAGCCCTTGCAGCCTGTGGTGTTTCTCGATTTTAAATTAGAGTGGAGTGTGCCCGGAGAAAACCACAGAAGCTGATGTCTCCTTACTTTTGTTGGATTTTTAAATTTACTTTTTATTTTTTATTGGAGTAATTTTCCACTGTGTACGTGGACCACTTCTACTTTGTGCATTCCTCGGTTGATGGACATTTTCATTGCTTCCAAGTGTTGGCTATGGTACATATTGTTGGAGTGCAGGATTGCCAGCCTGTGACTTTTTAATTCTCATTTTCTCACGTGATAGGCCCAGCAGTGGGTGTGATTGATTGACTGGTAGCACCGTGTTACCCTTTTCAAAGCACCTTCTTTGTGTTTTCATTAGTGGCTCTTACCACGTCCCCCTTAGAATCGAGGGTACGCATTTCTCCACAATCGCTTCAGCATTTATTGTTTGCAGCATTTATGCTAATGGCCCTTCTGGCTGCTGTGAGCTGATAGGTTTTTGTAATTTGGGTTTCCATGTCTTTGAAAATTCGTAAAACTCATCATTTTTCTCTGCCGTTTTCTTTTCTGTTAAAAAAGGAAACAATTGGGAGTACAATATAACTCTTGCAATTGTCCTCTTGGAAGGTTGCCCTCTTTTGAATTTTTTGGTCGATTTTCCACCCCAGAATTTTTTTAGAGAGCAGGTGTCATTTACTGAACTGCAAGTTTGGTGACTATTTAGTGACCTTTGGCAATGGATTTAAAGCTGCTGTTGTGGGAAGTGGCCTCAAGGAGGCAGCATTTCTCCCTTCCCAAATCTGGGTACTAGGGCAGCAGAGTCTTTCTGGAAGTCGTCTTCCTAGGTTGTAAATTACATTGGAATGTGCATGGAGAAACCCCCATAAGATTATGTCTCATTATTTCTTCTTGGTTTAAAAAAATTTTTAATTGGGGTAAAGCTTAGAATATTGTTTGTCCTAGGTGTACACAATCTGGTTCATTTGTACATTATATATGTCTATTCAAGTACAGATCCTCTTCCCATGTAAAATGTTACTGAGGGTTCCGCAGACCTCCCTTGCTATATGGTCGGTCTTTTTGAGATATGTATATAATATATGTTTGTATACATATAGTAACACTAATCTTAATTTACCCATTCCCCCCACCTTTCCTTTTAGATGAGCATAGTTTGTTTTCTAAGTCTGTGAGTGTCTTTCTCTTTGGAAATATGTTCATTTGTGTCAGTTATTAGATAACGCCTATAAGTGATATCATAGAATATAGGTCTTTTGCTTTCCGACTTACCTCATGTTTCGTGATTATTTCCAGACTCATTTGTGGTGCCTCAGAGAGCAATGCTTCATTGTCTTCCATGGCTAATATTCCATTGTGTACATGGACCACTTCTTCTTTATCCATTCACCTGTTGTTGGACATTTTGATTGCTTCACTGTCTTGGCTATTGTGAATAAGGCTGCACTGCAGCTTTTGCGACCTGTGTCTTCTCGATTCTTGTCTTCTCAGGTGAGACGTCCAATGATGCGCCTGCTGGATTGAATGGTGCCTCCATTTTTACTTTTAAACACAGCTCCTTTCTTTTCTCATTATTGGCTGTTACCCCTTTACGTCTCACCAGCAGGTAGAGGGTACACAGTTCTCTGAAACCCCTTCAGCATTTATTGTTTGTAGACTTTTTGCTGATGGTCAGTCGACTGGTGTCAGTTGAAACTTTTTCTGGATTAGATTGCATGCGTCTAACACTCCCTGAGGTTGAGCTTTTATCCATTTTCCTTTTTTTTTAAAAGAGTGTGAGTAAAACTTAACTCTTCATAATCTCTTCTTGAAACATTTGCCTGTTTTGAATTGTTTTGTCCATTCCCTACTTCAGCACCAATTTTTAGGGCAAGTGTCCTTTACAGCCCTGAGTCCTTGTGAATGTTAAGTGACCATTAGCTGTGAGTTTAAAGCTGCTCTTGCAGGAAACGGCCACAAGTTGGCAGCCTTTCTCCTTTACCAAATTTCTTTACTAGGGAAACAGAGCCTTAATGGAAGTGGTGTTCTAGGTTGTATATTAGAATGGAATATGCCAGGAAAAAGCCCTTTAGTTTATGTCTCATTACTTCTTGTTCATATTTGTAATTTACTTTTTATTTTTTATCCCAGCAAATTTGATTACAATGGTTTGTTTGTTCTAGGTGTGCAAGATGTGGTTCTTTCACACATATACGTGTATCTATTCTTCCTCGCATCCTTTTCCCATGTAGGTTATGGCACAATGTTGAGTAGTCTCTCTCCTGGTCTTCCGTACGTCTTTGGTGGTTATATATTTCACATGGTTTGTATATCTTTGTTAACCCCAATATGGCAATGTAACCAATCCTCATGCCTTTCTATTTGGTGAACCATAAGTTTTTTTAATGAATCTGTGATTGCCTTTCTCTGTGGAAATATCTTCATTGGTATCAATTTTTAAGTAACTCCTAAAAGTGATATGATAGGATATGTGTCTTTTGCTTTCTCAATGACTACAGGTGGCGTGATTACGTCTAGACTCATCTATGGTGCTGCAAATGGCATTGTTTCATTTTTTTCACTAGCGAATATTCCATCTGTACATGGAGGAGTTCTTCTGTGTCCACCCATCTGTTGGTGGACTTTTTGGTTCCTTCCATATCTTGGCTATTGTAATACTGTGCCATGCAGATTTGCCTGCCTGTGTCTTTCCAATTCTCTCTTCTTAGATTATAGGTCGAGGAGTGGGCCTGCTGGATCATATGGTAGCTCAATGTTGACCTTTTTAATGCACCTCCATTCTGTTCTATTTCGTGGCCCTTTCCAAGTTACGTCCCCCTTGAAGTTGAGGGTATGCATTTCTCTACAACACCTTCAGCATTTATTGTTTGTAGTTTTCTTGCTGATGGTTATTCTGACAATTGTGATCTGATACCTCTTTGTGGTTGAATTCGCATGTGCCTCATAATCCTTTGAAATTGAGCTTGAAGGCAAGTCCTATTTATTTTTCAAGCTGTGATTAACGCTTAGTTCTTCAAAGTGCTCTCTTAAAGTATGTGTCACATTTTTAAATGTTTTGGCCATTACCTCCCTCAAGACATTTTGGGGGCAGGTTTCATTTATAGTCCTGCATTATTTCTTCCTATGAAATGACCATTAGCACAGGCTTTAAAGCTGGTTTTGCAGGTAACTGCCATAGGGTGGCAGCCTTTCTATGTTCCCCACCCTTGTAACTAGGGGAAAGCCCTTGCGGACTGTGGTGTTTCTCGGTTTTAAATTAGAGTGGAGTGTGCCTGGACAAACCCACACAAGCTGATGTCTCTTTACTTTTGTTGGATTTTTAAATGTAATTTTTATTTTTTATTGGAGTAATTTTCCCCTTTGTACGTGGACCACTTCTACTTTGTGCATTCCTCGGTTATTGGACATTTTCATTGCTTCCAATTGTTCGGTATGATAAATATTGTTAGAGTGCATGATTGCCAGCCTGTGACTTTTTGATTCTCATTTTTCAACGTGATAGGCCCAGCAGTGGGTGTGATTGATTGACTGGTAACACCGTGTTACCCTTTTCAAAGCACCTTCTTTGTGTTTTCATTAGTGGCTCTTACCACGTCCCCCTTAGAATTGAGGGTACGCATTTCTCCACAATCGCTTCAGCATTTATTGTTTGCAGCATTTATGCTAATGGACCTTCTGGCTGCTGTGAGCTGATAGGTTTTTGTTATTTGGGTTTGCATGTCTCTGAAAATTCGTAAAACTCATCATTTTTCTCTGCCGTTTTCTTTTCTGTTAAAAAAGGAAACAATTGGGAGTACAGTATAACTCTTGCTATTGTCTTCTTGGAAGGTTGCCCTCTTTTGAATTTTTTGATCGATTTTACACCCCAGAATTTTTTTAGAGAGCAGGTGTCATTTACCGAACTGCAAGTTTGGTTACTATTTAGTGACCTTTGGCAATGGATTTAAAGCTGCTGTTGTGGGAAGTGGCCTCAAGGAGGCAGCATTTCTCCATTCCCAAATCTGGGTACTAGGGCAGCAGAGTCTTTCTGGAAGTCGTGTTCCTAGGTTGTAAATTACATTGGAATGTGCATGGAGAAACCCCCATAAGATTATGTCTCATTATTTCTTCTTGGTTTTAAGATTTTTTTAATTGGGGTAAAGCTTAGAATATTGTTTCTCCTAGGTGTACACGATCTGGTTCATTTGTAAATTATATATGTCTATTCAAGTACAGATCCTCTTCCCAAGTAAAATGTTACTGAGGGTTCCGCAGACCTCCCTTGCTATATGGTCGGTCTTTTTGAGATATGTATATAATATGTGTTTCTATACATATACTAACACTAATCTTAATTTATCCATTCCCCCCACCTTTCCTTTTAGATGAGCATAGTTTGTTTTCTAAGTCTGTGAGTGTCTTTCTCTGAGGAAATATGTTCATTTGTGTCAGTTATTAGATAACGCCTATAAGTGATATCATAGGATATAGGTCTTTTGCTTTCCGACTTACCTCATGTTTCGTGATTATCTCCAGACTCATTTGTGGTGCCTCAAAGAGCAATGGTTCATTGTCTTCCATGGCTAATATTCCATTGTGTACATGGATCACTTCTTCTTTATCCATTCACCTGTTGTTGGACATTTTGATTGCTTCAGTTTCTTGGATATTGTGAATAAGGCTGCAATGCAGCTTTTGCGGCCTGTGTCTTCTCGATTCTTGTCTTCTCAGGTGAGAGGTCCAATGGTGTGCCTGCTGGATTGAATGGTACCTCCATTTGTACTTTTAAACACAGCTCCTTTCTGTTCTCATTATTGGCTGTTACCCCTTTACCTCTCACCAGCAGGCAGAGGGTACACAGTTCTCTAAAACCCCTTCAGCCTTTATTGTTTGTAGACTTTTTGCTGATGGTCAGTAGACTGGTGTAAGTTGAAACTTTTTGTAGATTAGATTGCATGGGTCTAACACTCCCTGAGGTTGAGCTTTTATCCATTTTCCTTTTTTTTTAAAAAGAGCGTGAGTAAAACTTAACTCTTCATACTCTCTTCTTGAAACATTTGCCTGTTTTGAATTTTTTTGTCCATTCCCTACTTCAGCACAACTTTTTAGGGCAGGTGTCCTTTACAGCCCTGAGTCCTTGTGAATGTTAAGTGACCATTAGATGTGAGTTTAAAGCTGCTCCTGCAGGGAAAGGTCAGAAGGTGGCAGCATTTCTCCTTTACCAAATTTAGTTACTGGGGAAACAGAGCCTTAATGGAAGTGGTGTTCTACGTTGTAAATTAGAATGGAATGTGGCAGGAAAAAGCCCTTTAAGTTTATGTCTCATTACTTCTTGTTCATATTTGTAATTTACTTTTTATTTTTTATCCCAGCAAATTCGATTACAATGGTTTGTTTGTTCTACGTGTGCAAGATGTGGTTCTTTCACATATATACGTGTATCTATTCTTCCTTGCATCCTTTTTCCTTGTAGGTTATGACACTATGTTGAGTAGTCTTCTCCTGGTCTTCCGTACGTCTTTGGTGATTATATATTTCACATGGTTTGTATATCTCTGTTGACCCCAATATGGTAATGTATCCAATCCTCATCCCTTTCTATTTGGTGAACCATAAGTGTTTTAATGAATCTGTGGTTGCCTTTCTCTGTGGAAATATCTTCATTGGTATCAATTTTTAAGTAACTCCTAAAAGTGATATGATAGGATATGTGTCTTTTGCTTTCTCACTTACTACACGTGGCGTGATTATGTCTAGACTCATCTATGGTGCTGCAAATGGCATTGTTTCACTTTTTTCACTAGCGAATATTCCATCTGTACATGGAGGAGTTCTTCTGTGTCCACCCATCTGTTGGTGGACTTTTTGGTTACTTCCATATCTTGGCTATTGTAATACTGTGCAATGCAGATCTGCCTGCCTGTGTCTTTGCAATTCTCTCTTCTTAGATTTTAGGTCGAGGAGTGGGCCTGCTGGATCATATGGTAGCTCAATGTTGAGCTTTTTAAGGCACATCCATTCTGTTCTATTTCGTGGCCCTTTCCATGTTACGTCCCCCTTGAAGTTGAGGGTATGCATTTCTCCACAACACCTTCAGCATTTATTGTTTGTAGTTTTCTTGCTGATGGTTATTCTGACAAGTGTGATCTGAAACCTCTTTGTGGTTGAATTAGCACGTGCCTCATAATCCGTTGAAATTGAGCTTGAAGGCATGTCCTTTTTATTTTTTAAGCTGTGATTACCCCTTAGTTCTTCAAAGTGTTCTCTTAAAGTATGTGTCACATTTTGAAATGTTTTGGCCATGACCCCCCTCAAGACATTTCGAAAGCAGGTGTCATTTACAGTTCTGCAGTACTTGTTCCTATGAAATGACCATTGGCACAGGCTTTAAAGCTGCTTTTGCAGGTAACTGCTAGAGGGCGGCAGCCTTTCTATGTTCCCCACCCTGGTAACTAGGGGAAAGCCCTTGCGGTCTGTGGTGTTTCTCGGTTATAATTAGAGTGGAGTGTGCCTGGACAAACCCACACAAGCTGATGTCTCCTTACTTTTTTTGGATTTTTAAATGTAATTTTTATTTTTTATTGGAGTAATTTTCCACTGTGTACGTGGACCACTTCTACTTTGTGCATTCCTCAGTTGATGGACATTTTCATTGCTTCCAAGTGTTGGCTATGGTAAATATTGTTGGAGTGCAGGATTGCCAGCCTGTGACTTTTTGATTCTCATTTTCTCAGGTGATAGGCCCAGCACTGGGTGTGACTGACTGACTGGTAGCACCGTTTTTCCCTTTTCAAAGCACCTTCTGTTTGTTTTCATTAGTGGCACTTACCACGTCCCCTTTAGAATCGAGGGTACACATTTCTCCACAATCGCTTCAGCATTTATTGTTTGCAGCATTTATGCTAATGGCCCTTCTGGCTGCTGTGAGCTGATAGATTTTTATAATTTGGGTTTGCATGTCTCTGAAAATTCGTAAAACTCATCATATTTCTCCGCCGTTTTCTTTTCTGTTAAAAAAAGGAAACAATTGGGAATACAATATATCTCTTGAAATTGTCTTCTTGGAAGGTTGCCCTCTGTTTAATTTTTTGGTCAATTTTCCACCCCAGAATTTTTTTAGAGAGCTGGTGTCATTTCCCGAACTGCAAGTTTGGTGAATATTTAGTGACCTTTAGCAATGGGTTTAAAGGTGATGTTGTGGGAAGTGGCCTCAAGCAGGCAGCATTTCTCCATTCCCAAATCTGGGTATTAGGGCAGCAGAGCCTTTCTGGAAGTCGTGTTCCTAGGTTGTAAATTACATTGGAATGTGCATGGAGAAACCCCCATAAGTTTATGTCTCATTATTTCTTCTTGGTTTTAAATTTTTTTTTTAATTGTGGTAAATCTTAGAATATTGTTTGTCCTAGGTTTACACAATCTGGTTCATTTGTACATTATATATGTCTATTCAAGTACAGATCCTCTTCCCATGTAAAATGTTACAGAGGGTTCCACACACCTCCCTTGCTATATAGTCGGTCTTTTTGAGATATGTATATAATATTTGTTTGTATACATATAGTAACACTAATCTTAATTTATCCATTCCCCCCACCTTTCCTTTTAGATGAGCATAGTTTGTTTTCTAAGTCTGTGAGTGTCTTTCTCTGTGGAAATATGTTCATTTGTGTCAGTTATTAGATAACGCCTATAAGTGATATCATAGAATATAGGTCTTTTGCTTTCCGACTTACCTCATGTTTCGTGATTGTCTCCAGACTCATTTGTGGTGCCTCAAAGAGCAATGGTTCATTGTTTTCCATGGCTAATATTCCATTGTGTACATGGACCACTTCTTTTTTATCCATTCACCTCTTGTTGGACATTTTGATTGCTTCACTGTCTTGGCTATTGTGAATAAGGCTGCACTGCAGCTTTTGCGGCCTGTGTCTTCTCGATTCTTGTCTTCTCAGGTGAGACGTCCAATGACGCGCCTGCTGGATTGAATGGTGCCTCCATTTTTACTTTTAAACACAGCTCCTTTCTTTTCTCATTATTGGCTGTTACCCCTTTACGTCTCACCAGCAGGTAGAGGGTACACAGTTCTCTGAAACCCCTTCAGCATTTATTGTTTGTAGACTTTTTGCTGATGGTCAGTGGACTGGTGTAAGTTGAAACTTTTTGTAGATTAGATTGCATGGGTCTAACACTCCCTGAGGTTGAGCTTTTATCCATTTTCCTTTTTTTTTCAAAAGAGCGTGAGTAAAACGTAACTCTTCATATGCTCTTCTTGAAACATTTGCCTGTTTTGAATTTTTTTGTCCATTCCCTAGTTCAGCACAATTTTTTAGGGCAGGTGTCCTTTACAGCCCTGAGTCCTTGTGAATGTTAAGTGACCATTAGCTGTGATTTTAAAGCTGCTCTTGCAGGAAACGGCCACAAGGTGGCATCATTTCCCCTTTACCAAATTTGGTAACTGGGGAAACAGAGCCTTAATGGAGGTGGTGTTCTAGGTTGTAAATTAGAATGCAATGTGGCAGGAAAAAACCCTTTATGTTTATGTCTCATTACATCTTGTTCATATTTATAATTTACTTTTTATTTTTTATCCAAGCCAATTTGATTAAAATGGTTTGTTTGTTCGGTGTGCAAATGTGGTTCTTTCACACATATACGTGTATCTATTCTTCCTCGCATTCTTTTCCCATGTGGGTTATGGCACAATATTGAGTAGTTTTCTCCTGGTCTTCCTTATGTCTTTGGTGATTATATATTTCACATGGTTTGTATATCTCTGTTAACCTTAATATGGTAATGTATCCAATCCTCATCCCTTTCTATTTGGTGAACCATAAGTTTTTTAATGAATCTGTGATTGCCTTTCCCTGTGGAAATATCTTAATTGGTATCAATTTTTAAGTAACTCCAAAAAGTGATATGATAGGATATATGTCTTTTGCTTTCTCACTTACTACAGGTGGTGTGATTACGTCTAGACTCATCTATGGTGCTGCAAATGGCATTGTTTCATTTTTTTCACTAGCGAATATTCCATCTGTACATGGAGGAGTTCTTCTGTGTCCACCCATCTGTTGGTGGACTTTTTGGTTACTTCCATATCTTGGCTATTGTAATACTGTGCCATGCAGATTTGCCTGCCTGTGTCTTTCCAATTCTCTCTTCTTAGATTATAGGTCGAGGAGTGGGCCTGCTGGATCATATGGTAGCTCAATGTTTACCTTTTTAAGGCACCTCCATTCTGCTCTAGTTCGTGGCCCATTCCAACTTACGTCCCCCTTGAAGTTGAGGGTATGCATTTCTCTACAACACCTTCAGCATTTATTGTTTGTAGTTTTCTTGCTGATGGTTATTCTGACAAGTGTGATCTGAAACCTCTTTGTGGTTGAATTAGCACGTGCCTCATAATCCGTTGAAATTGAGCTTGAAGGCATGTCCTTTTTATTTTTCAAGCTATGATTACCCCTTAGTTCTTCAAAGTGTTCTCTTAAAGTATGTGTCACATTTTGAAATGTTTTGGCCATGACCTCCCTCAAGACATTTCGAAGGCAGGTTTCATTTACAGTTCTGCAGTACTTCTTCCTATGAAATGACCATTAGCACAGGCTTTAAAGCTGCTTTTGCAGGTAACTGCCAGAGGGCGGCAGCCTTTCTATGTTCCCCACCCTTGTAACTAGGGGAAAGCCCTTGCGGCCTGTGGTGTTTCTCGGTTATAAATTAGAGTGGAGCGTGCCTGGACAAACCCACACAAGCTGATGTCTCTTTACTTTTGTTGGATTTTTAAATTTAATTTTTATTTTTTATTGGAGTAATTTTCCACTGTGTACGTGGACCACTTCGACTTTGTGCATTCCTCGGGTGATGGACATTTTCATTGCTTCCAATTGTTGGCTATGGTAAATATTGTTGGAGTGCATGATTGCCAGCCTGTGACTTTTTGATTCTCATTTTCTCAGGTGATAGGCCCAGCAGTGGGTGTGATTCATTGACTGGTAGCACCGTGTTTCCCTTTTCCAAGCACCTACTTTGTGTTTTCATTAGTGGCTCTTACCACGTCCCCCTTAGAATCGAGGGTACGCATTTCTCCACAATCGCTTCAGCATTTATTGTTTGCAGCATTTATGCTAATGGCCCTTCTGGCTGCTGTGAGCTGATAGGTTTTTGTAATTTGGGTTTGCATGTCTCTGAAAATTCGTAAAACTCATCATTTTTCTCCGCCGTTTTCTTTTCTGTTCAAAAAAGGAAACAATTGGGAATACAATATAACTCTTGAAATTGTCTTCTTGGAAGGTTGCCCTCTGTTTAATTTTTTGGTCAATTTTCCACCCCAGAATTTTTTTAGAGAGCAGGTGTCATTTCCCGAACTGCAAGTTTGGTGAATATTTAGTGACCTTTAGCAATGGGTTTAAAGGTGATGTTGTGGGAGGTGGCCTCAAGCAGGCAGCATTTGTCCATTCCCAAATCTGGGTATTAGGGCAGCAGAGCCTTTCTGGAAGTCGTGTTCCTAGGTTGTAAATTACATTGGAATATGCATGGAGAAACCCCCATTAGTTTATGTCTCATTATTTCTTCTTGGTTTTAAATTTTTTTTTTAGTTGGGGTAAAGCTTAGAATATTGTTTGTCCTAGATGTACACAATCTGGTTCATTTGTACGTTATATATGTGTATTCAAGTACAGATCGTCTTCCCATGTAAAATGTTACAGAGGGTTCCACACACCTCCCTTGCTATATAGTCGGTCTTTTTGAGATATGTATAAAATATGTGTTTGTATACATATAGTAACACTAATCTTAATTTATCCATTCCCCCCACCTTTCCTTTTAGATGAGCATAGTTTGTTTTCTAAGTCTGTGAGTGTCTTTCTCTGTGGAAATATGTTCATTTGTGTCAGTTATTAGATAACGCCTATAAGTGATATCATAGAATATAGGTCTTTTGCTTTCCGACTTACCTCATGTTTCGTGATTATTTCCAGACTCTTTTGTGGTGCCTCAGAGAGCAATGCTTCATTGTCTTCCATGGCTAATATTCCATTGTGTACATGGACCACTTCTTTATCCATTCACCTGTTGTTGGACATTTTGATTGCTTCACTGTCTTGGCTATTGTGAATAAGGCTGCACTGCAGCTTTTGCGGCCTGTGTCTTCTCGATTCTTGTCTTCTCAGGTGAGACGTCCAATGTTGCGCCTGCTGGATTGAATGGTGCCTCCATTTTTACTTTTAAACACAGCTCCTTTCTTTTCTCATTATTGGCTGTTACCCCTTTACGTCTCACCAGCAGGTAGAGGGTACACAGTTCTCTGAAACCCCTTCAGCCTTTATTGTTTGTAGACTTTTTGCTGATGGTCAGTCGACTGGTGTAAGTGGAAACTTTTTGTAGATTAGATTGCATGCGTCTAACACTCCCTGAGGTTGAGCTTTTATCCATTTTCCTTTTTTTGAAAAAGAGTGTGAGTAAAACTTAACTCTTCATAATCTCTTCTTGAAACATTTGCCTGTTTTGAATTTGTTTGTCCATTCCCTACTTCAGCACCAATTTTTAGGGCAAGTGTCCTTTAGAGCCCTGAGTCCTTGTGAATGTTAAGTGACCATTAGCTGTGAGTTTAAAGCTGCTCCTGCAGGAAACGGCCACAAGGTGGCAGCATTTCTCCTTTACCAAATTTGTTTACTAGGGAAACAGAGCCTTAATGGAAGTGGTGTTCTAGGTTGTATATTAGAAAGGAATATGCCAGGAAAAAGCCCTTTAGTTTATATCTCATTACTTCTTGTTCATATTTGTAATTTACTTTTTATTTTTTATCCCAGCAAATTTGATTACAAAGGTTTGTTTGCTCTAGGTGTGCAAGATGTGGTTCTTTCACACATATACGTGTATCTATTCTTCCTCGCATCCTTTTCCCATGTAGGTTATGGCGCAATGTTGAGTAGTCTCTCTCCTGGTCTTCCGTACGTCTTTGGTGGTTATATATTTCACATGGTTTGTATATCTTTGTTAACCCCAATATGGTAATGTAACCAATCCTCATCCCTTTCTATTTGGTGAACCATAAGTTTTTTTAATGAATCTGTGATTGCCTTTCTCTGTGGAAATATCTTCATTGGTATCAATTTTTAAGTAACTCCTAAAAGTGATATGATAGGATATGTGTCTTTTGCTTTCTCACTTACTACACGTGGCGTGATTACGTCTAGACTCATCTATGGTGCTGCAAATGGCATTGTTTCATTTTTTTCACTAGCGAATATTCCATCTGTACATGGAGGAGTTCTTCTGTGTCCACCCATCTGTTGGTGGACTTTTTGGTTACTTCCATATCTTGGCTATTGTAATACTGTGCCATGCAGATTTGCCTGCCTGTGTCTTTCCAATTCTCTCTTCTTAGATTATAGGTCGAGGAGTGGGCCTGCTGGATCATATGGTAGCTCAATGTTGACCTTTTTAATGCACCTCCATTCTGTTCTATTTCATGGCCCTTTCCAAGTTACGTCCCCCTTGAAGTTGAGGGTATGCATTTCTCTACAACACCTTCAGCATTTATTGTTGGTAGTTTTCTTGCTGATGGTTATTCTGACAATTGTGATCTGATACCTCTTTGTGGTTGAATTCGCACGTGCCTCATAATCCTTTGAAATTGAGCTTGAAGGCAAGTCCTTTTTATTTTTCAAGCTGTGATTACCCCTTAGTTCTTCAAAGTGTTCTCTTAAAGTATGTGTCACATTTTGAAATGTTTTGGCCATGACCTCCCTCAAGACATTTTGAGGGCAGGTTTCATTTACAGTCCTGCATTACTTCTTCCTATGAAATGACCATTAGCACAGGCTTTAAAGCTGGTTTTGCAGGTAACTGCCATAGGGTGGCAGCCTTTCTATGTTCCCCACCCTTGTAACTAGGGGAAAGCCCTTGCGGACTGTGGTGTTTCTCGGTTATAAATTAGAGTGGAGTGTGCCTGGACAAACCCACACAAGCTGATGTCTCTTTACTTTTGTTGGATTTTTAAATGTAATTTTTATTTTTTATTGGAGTAATTTTCCACTTTGTACGTGGACCACTTCTACTTTGTGCATTCCTCGGTTGATGGACATTTTCATTGCTTCCAATTGTTCGGTATGATAAATATTGTTAGAGTGCATGATTGCCAGCCTGTGACTTTTTGATTCTCATTTTCCAACGTGATAGGCCCAGCAGTGGGTGTGATTGATTGACTGGTAGCACCGTGTTACCCTTTTCAAAGCACCTTCTTTGTGTTTTCATTAGTGGCTCTTACCACGTCCCCCTTAGAATTGAGGGTACGCATTTCTCCACAATCGTTTCAGCATTTATTGTTTGCAGCATTTATGCTAATGGCCCTTCTGGCTGCTGTGAGCTGATAGGTTTTTGTAATTTGGGTTTGCATGTCTTTGAAAATTCGTAAAACTCATCATTTTTCTCTGCCGTTTTCTTTTCTGTTAAAAAAGGAAACAATTGGGAGTACAATATAAGTCTTGCTATTGTCTTCTTGGAAGGTTGCCCTCTTTTGAAATTTTTGATCGATTTTACACCCCAGAATTTTTTTAGAGAGCAGGTGTCATTTACCGAACTGCAAGTTTGGTGACTATTTAGTGACCTTTGGCAGTAGATTTAAAGCTGCTGTTGTGGGAAGTGGCCTCAAGGAGGCAGCATTTCTCCATTCCCAAATCTGGGTACTAGGGCAGCAGAGTCTTTCTGGAAGTCGTGTTCCTAGGTTGTAAATTACATTGGAATGTGCATGGAGAAACCCCCATAAGATTATGTCTCATTATTTCTTCTTGGTTTAAAAATTTTTTTAATTGGGGTAAAGCTTAGAATATTGTTTGTCCTAGGTGTACACGATCTGGTTCATTTGTACATTATATATTTGTATTCAAGTACAGATCCTCTTCCCATGTAAAATGTTACTGAGGGTTCCGCAGACCTCCCTTGCTATATGGTCGGTCTTTTTGAGATATGTATATAATATGTGTTTGTATACATATAGTAACACTAATCTTAATTTACCCATTCCCCCAACCATTCCTTTTAGATGAGCATAGTTTGTTTTCTAAGTCTGTGAGTGTCTTTCTCTTTGGAAATATGTTCATTTGTGTCAGTTATTAGATAACGCCTATAAGTGATATAGAATATAGGTCTTTTGCTTTCCGACTTACCTCATGTTTCGTGATTATTTCCAGACTCTTTTGTGGTGCCTCAGAGAGCAATGCTTCATTGTCTTCCATGGCTAATATTCCATTGTGTACATGGACCACTTCTTCTTTATCCATTCACCTGTTGTTGTACATTTTGATTGCTTCACTGTCTTGGCTATTGTGAATAAGGCTGCACTGCAGCTTTTGCGGCCTGTGTCTTCTCGATTCTTGTCTTCTCAGGTGAGACGTCCAATGATGCGCCTGCTGGATTGAATGGTGCCTCCATTTTTACTTTTAAACACAGCTCCTTTCTTTTCTCATTATTGGCTGTTACCCCTTTACGTCTCACCAGCAGGTAGAGGGTACACAGTTCTCTGAAACCCCTTCAGCATTTATTGTTTGTAGACTTTTTGCTGATGGTCAGTCGACTGGTGTCAGTTGAAACTTTTTCTGGATTAGATTGCATGCGTCTAACACTCCCTGAGGTTGAGCTTTTATCCATTTTCCTTTTTTTTTAAAAGAGTGTGAGTAAAACTTAACTCTTCATAATCTCTTCTTGAAACATTTGCCTGTTTTGAATTGTTTTGTCCATTCCCTACTTCAGCACCAATTTTTAGGGCAAGTGTCCTTTACAGCCCTGAGTCCCTGTGAATGTTAAGTGACCATTAGCTGTGAGTTTAAAGCTGCTCTTGCAGGAAACGGCCACAAATTGGCAGCATTTCTCCTTTACCAAATTTGTTTACTAGGGAAACAGAGCCTTAATTGAAGTGGTGTTCTAGGTTGTATATTAGAATGGAATATGCCAGGAAAAAGCCCTTTAGTTTATGTCTCATTACTTCTTGTTCATATTTGTAATTTACTTTTTATTTTTTATCCCAGCAAATTTGATTACAATGGTTTGTTTGTTCTAGGTGTGCAAGATGTGGTTCTTTCACACATATACGTGTATCTATTCTTCCTCGCATCCTTTTCCCATGTAGGTTATGGCACAATGTTGAGTAGTCCCTCTCCTGGTCTTCCGTACGTCTTTGGTGGTTATATATTTCACATGGTTTGTATATCTTTGTTAACCCCAATATGGTAATGTAACCAATCCTCATCCCTTTCTATTTGGTGAACCATAAGTTTTTTTAATGAATCTGTGATTGCCTTTCTCTGTGGAAATATCTTCATTGGTATCAATTTTTAAGTAACTGCAAAAAGTGATATGATAGGATATGTGTCTTTTGCTTTCTCAATGACTACAGGTGGCGTGATTACGTCTAGACTCATCTATGGTGCTGCAAATGGCATTGTTTCATTTTTTTCACTAGCGAATATTCCATCTGTACATGGAGGAGTTCTTCTGTGTCCACCCATCTGTTGGTGGACTTTTTGGTTACTTCCATATCTTGGCTATTGTAATACTGTGCCATGCAGATTTGCCTGCCTGTGTCTTTCCAATTCTCTCTTCTTAGATTATAGGTCGAGGAGTGGGCCTGCTGGATCATATGGTCGCTCAATGTTGACCTTTTTAATGCACCTCCATTCTGTTCTATTTCGTGGCCCTTTCCAAGTTACGTCCCCCTTGAAGTTGAGGGTATGCATTTCTCTACAACACCTTCAGCATTTATTGTTTGTAGTTTTCTTGCTGATGGTTATTCTGACAATTGTGATCTGATACCTCTTTGTGGTTGAATTCGCACGTGCCTCATAATCCTTTGAAATTGAGCTTGAAGGCAAGTCCTATTTATTTTTCAAGCTGAGATTAACCCTTAGTTCTTCAAAGTGCTCTCTTAAAGTATGTGTCACATTTTTAAATGTTTTGGCCATTACCTCCCTCAAGACATTTTGAGAGCAGGTTTCATTTATAGTCCTGCATTATTTCTTCCTATGAAATGACCATTAGCACAGGCTTTAAAGCTGGTTTTGCAGGTAACTGCCATAGGGTGGCAGCCTTTCTATGTTCCCCACCCTTGTAACTAGGGGAAAGCCCTTGCGGACTGTGGTGTTTCTCGGTTTTAAATTAGAGTGGAGTGTGCCTGGACAAACCCACGCAAGCTGATGTCTCCTTACTTTTTTTGGATTTTTAAATGTAATTTTTATTTTTTATTGGAGTAATTTTCCACTGTGTACGTGGACCACTTCTACTTTGTGCATTCCTCAGTTGATGGACATTTTCATTGCTTCCAAGTGTTGGCTATGGTAAATATTGGAGTGCAGGATTGCCAGCCTGTGACTTTTTGATTCTCATTTTCTCAGGTGATAGGCCCAGCACTGGGTGTGACTGACTGACTGGTAGCACCGTTTTTCCCTTTTCAAAGCACCTTCTGTTTGTTTTCATTAGTGGCACTTACCACGTCCCCTTTAGAATCGAGGGTACACATTTCTCCACAATCGCTTCAGCATTTATTGTTTGCAGCATTTATGCTAATGGCCCTTCTGGCTGCTGTGAGCTGATAGATTTTTATAATTTGGGTTTGCATGTCTCTGAAAATTCGTAAAACTCATCATATTTCTCCGCCGTTTTCTTTTCTGTTAAAAAAAGGAAACAATTGGGAATACAATATATCTCTTGAAATTGTCTTCTTGGAAGGTTGCCCTCTGTTTAATTTTTTGGTCAATTTTCCACCCCAGAATTTTTTTAGAGAGCAGGTGTCATTTCCCGAACTGCAAGTTTGGTGAATATTTAGTGACCTTTAGCAATGGGTTTAAAGGTGATGTTGTGGGAAGTGGCCTCAAGCAGGCAGCATTTCTCCATTCCCAAATCTGGGTATTAGGGCAGCAGAGCCTTTCTGGAAGTCGTGTTCCTAGGTTGTAAATTACATTGGAATGTGCATGGAGAAACCCCCATAAGTTTATGTCTCATTATTTCTTCTTGGTTTTAAATTTTTTTTTTAATTGTGGTAAATCTTAGAATATTGTTTGTCCTAGGTTTACACAATCTGGTTCATTTGTACATTATATATGTCTATTCAAGTACAGATCCTCTTCCCATGTAAAATGTTACAGAGGGTTCCACACACCTCCCTTGCTATATAGTCGGTCTTTTTGAGATATGTATATAATATTTGTTTGTATACATATAGTAACACTAATCTTAATTTATCCATTCCCCCCACCTTTCCTTTTAGATGAGCATAGTTTGTTTTCTAAGTCTGTGAGTGTCTTTCTCTGTGGAAATATGTTCATTTGTGTCAGTTATTAGATAACGCCTATAAGTGATATCATAGAATATAGGTCTTTTGCTTTCCGACTTACCTCATGTTTCGTGATTGTCTCCAGACTCATTTGTGGTGCCTCAAAGAGCAATGGTTCATTGTTTTCCATGGCTAATATTCCATTGTGTACATGGACCACTTCTTTTTTATCCATTCACCTCTTGTTGGACATTTTGATTGCTTCACTGTCTTGGCTATTGTGAATAAGGCTGCACTGCAGCTTTTGCGGCCTGTGTCTTCTCGATTCTTGTCTTCTCAGGTGAGACGTCCAATGACGCGCCTGCTGGATTGAATGGTGCCTCCATTTTTACTTTTAAACACAGCTCCTTTCTTTTCTCATTATTGGCTGTTACCCCTTTACGTCTCACCAGCAGGTAGAGGGTACACAGTTCTCTGAAACCCCTTCAGCATTTATTGTTTGTAGACTTTTTGCTGATGGTCAGTGGACTGGTGTAAGTTGAAACTTTTTGTAGATTAGATTGCATGGGTCTAACACTCCCTGAGGTTGAGCTTTTATCCATTTTCCTTTTTTTTTCAAAAGAGCGTGAGTAAAACGTAACTCTTCATATGCTCTTCTTGAAACATTTGCCTGTTTTGAATTTTTTTGTCCATTCCCTAGTTCAGCACAATTTTTTAGGGCAGGTGTCCTTTACAGCCCTGAGTCCTTGTGAATGTTAAGTGACCATTAGCTGTGATTTTAAAGCTGCTCTTGCAGGAAACGGCCACAAGGTGGCATCATTTCCCCTTTACCAAATTTGGTAACTGGGGAAACAGAGCCTTAATGGAGGTGGTGTTCTAGGTTGTAAATTAGAATGCAATGTGGCAGGAAAAAACCCTTTATGTTTATGTCTCATTACATCTTGTTCATATTTATAATTTACTTTTTATTTTTTATCCAAGCCAATTTGATTAAAATGGTTTGTTTGTTCGGTGTGCAAATGTGGTTCTTTCACACATATACGTGTATCTATTCTTCCTCGCATTCTTTTCCCATGTGGGTTATGGCACAATATTGAGTAGTTTTCTCCTGGTCTTCCTTATGTCTTTGGTGATTATATATTTCACATGGTTTGTATATCTCTGTTAACCTTAATATGGTAATGTATCCAATCCTCATCCCTTTCTATTTGGTGAACCATAAGTTTTTTAATGAATCTGTGATTGCCTTTCTCTGTGGAAATATCTTCATTGGTATCAATTTTTAAGTAACTCCTAAAAGTGATATGATAGGATATGTGTCTTTTGCTTTCTCACTTACTACACGTGGCGTGATTACGTCTAGACTCATCTATGGTGCTGCAAATGGCATTGTTTCATTTTTTTCACTAGCGAATATTCCATCTGTACATGGAGGAGTTCTTCTGTGTCCACCCATCTGTTGGTGGACTTTTTGGTTACTTCCATATCTTGGCTATTGTAATACTGTGCCATGCAGATTTGCCTGCCTGTGTCTTTCCAATTCTCTCTTCTTAGATTATAGGTCGAGGAGTGGGCCTGCTGGATCATATGGTAGCTCAATGTTGACCTTTTTAATGCACCTCCATTCTGTTCTATTTCGTGGCCCTTTCCAAGTTACGTCCCCCTTGAAGTTGAGGGTATGCATTTCTCTACAACACCTTCAGCATTTATTGTTGGTAGTTTTCTTGCTGATGGTTATTCTGACAATTGTGATCTGATACCTCTTTGTGGTTGAATTCGCACGTGCCTCATAATCCTTTGAAATTGAGCTTGAAGGCAAGTCCTTTTTATTTTTCAAGCTGTGATTACCCCTTAGTTCTTCAAAGTGTTCTCTTAAAGTATGTGTCACATTTTGAAATGTTTTGGCCATGACCTCCCTCAAGACATTTTGAGGGCAGGTTTCATTTACAGTCCTGCATTACTTCTTCCTATGAAATGACCATTAGCACAGGCTTTAAAGCTGGTTTTGCAGGTAACTGCCATAGGGTGGCAGCCTTTCTATGTTCCCCACCCTTGTAACTAGGGGAAAGCCCTTGCGGACTGTGGTGTTTCTTGGTTATAAATTAGAGTGGAGTGTGCCTGGACAAACCCACACAAGCTGATGTCTCTTTACTTTTGTTGGATTTTTAAATGTAATTTTTATTTTTTATTGGAGTAATTTTCCACTTTGTACGTGGACCACTTCTACTTTGTGCATTCCTCGGTTGATGGACATTTTCATTGCTTCCAATTGTTCGGTATGATAAATATTGTTAGAGTGCATGATTGCCAGCCTGTGACTTTTTGATTCTCATTTTCCAACGTGATAGGCCCAGCAGTGGGTGTGATTGATTGACTGGTAGCACCGTGTTACCCTTTTCAAAGCACCTTCTTTGTGTTTTCATTAGTGGCTCTTACCACGTCCCCCTTAGAATTGAGGGTACGCATTTCTCCACAATCGTTTCAGCATTTATTGTTTGCAGCATTTATGCTAATGGCCCTTCTGGCTGCTGTGAGCTGATAGGTTTTTGTAATTTGGGTTTGCATGTCTTTGAAAATTCATAAAACTCATCATTTTTCTCTGCCGTTTTCTTTTCTGTTAAAAAAGGAAACAATTGGGAGTACAATATAAGTCTTGCTATTGTCTTCTTGGAAGGTTGCCCTCTTTTGAAATTTTTGATCGATTTTACACCCCAGAATTTTTTTAGAGAGCAGGTGTCATTTACCGAACTGCAAGTTTGGTGACTATTTAGTGACCTTTGGCAGTAGATTTAAAGCTGCTGTTGTGGGAAGTGGCCTCAAGGAGGCAGCATTTCTCCATTCCCAAATCTGGGTACTAGGGCAGCAGAGTCTTTCTGGAAGTCGTGTTCCTAGGTTGTAAATTACATTGGAATGTGCATGGAGAAACCCCCATAAGATTATGTCTCATTATTTCTTCTTGGTTTAAAAAATTTTTTAATTGGGGTAAAGCTTAGAATATTGTTTGTCCTAGGTGTACATGATCTGGTTCATTTGTACATTATATATTTGTATTCAAGTACAGATCCTCTTCCCATGTAAAATGTTACTGAGGGTTCCGCAGACCTCCCTTGCTATATGGTCGGTCTTTTTGAGATATGTATATAATATGTGTTTGTATACATATAGTAACACTAATCTTAATTTACCCATTCCCCCAACCATTCCTTTTAGATGAGCATAGTTTGTTTTCTAAGTCTGTGAGTGTCTTTCTCTTTGGAAATATGTTCATTTGTGTCAGTTATTAGATAACGCCTATAAGTGATATCATAGAATATAGGTCTTTTGCTTTCCGACTTACCTCATGTTTCGTGATTATTTCCAGACTCTTTTGTGGTGCCTCAGAGAGCAATGCTTCATTGTCTTCCATGGCTAATATTCCATTGTGTACATGGACCACTTCTTCTTTATCCATTCACCTGTTGTTGTACATTTTGATTGCTTCACTGTCTTGGCTATTGTGAATAAGGCTGCACTGCAGCTTTTGCGGCCTGTGTCTTCTCGATTCTTGTCTTCTCAGGTGAGACGTCCAATGATGCGCCTGCTGGATTGAATGGTGCCTCCATTTTTACTTTTAAACACAGCTCCTTTCTTTTCTCATTATTGGCTGTTACCCCTTTACGTCTCACCAGCAGGTAGAGGGTACACAGTTCTCTGAAACCCCTTCAGCATTTATTGTTTGTAGACTTTTTGCTGATGGTCAGTCGACTGGTGTCAGTTGAAACTTTTTCTGGATTAGATTGCATGCGTCTAACACTCCCTGAGGTTGAGCTTTTATCCATTTTCCTTTTTTTTTAAAAGAGTGTGAGTAAAACTTAACTCTTCATAATCTCTTCTTGAAACATTTGCCTGTTTTGAATTGTTTTGTCCATTCCCTACTTCAGCACCAATTTTTAGGGCAAGTGTCCTTTACAGCCCTGAGTCCTTGTGAATGTTAAGTGACCATTAGCTGTGAGTTTAAAGCTGCTCTTGCAGGAAACGGCCACAAATTGGCAGCATTTCTCCTTTACCAAATTTGTTTACTAGGGAAACAGAGCCTTAATTGAAGTGGTGTTCTAGGTTGTATATTAGAATGGAATATGCCAGGAAAAAGCCCTTTAGTTTATGTCTCATTACTTCTTGTTCATATTTGTAATTTACTTTTTATTTTTTATCCCAGCAAATTTGATTACAATGGTTTGTTTGTTCTAGGTGTGCAAGATGTGGTTCTTTCACACATATACGTGTATCTATTCTTCCTCGCATCCTTTTCCCATGTAGGTTATGGCACAATGTTGAGTAGTCCCTCTCCTGGTCTTCCGTACGTCTTTGGTGGTTATATATTTCACATGGTTTGTATATCTTTGTTAACCCCAATATGGTAATGTAACCAATCCTCATCCCTTTCTATTTGGTGAACCATAAGTTTTTTTAATGAATCTGTGATTGCCTTTCTCTGTGGAAATATCTTCATTGGTATCAATTTTTAAGTAACTGCAAAAAGTGATATGATAGGATATGTGTCTTTTGCTTTCTCAATGACTACAGGTGGCGTGATTACGTCTAGACTCATCTATGGTGCTGCAAATGGCATTGTTTCATTTTTTTCACTAGCGAATATTCCATCTGTACATGGAGGAGTTCTTCTGTGTCCACCCATCTGTTGGTGGACTTTTTGGTTACTTCCATATCTTGGCTATTGTAATACTGTGCCATGCAGATTTGCCTGCCTGTGTCTTTCCAATTCTCTCTTCTTAGATTATAGGTCGAGGAGTGGGCCTGCTGGATCATATGGTCGCTCAATGTTGACCTTTTTAATGCACCTCCATTCTGTTCTATTTCGTGGCCCTTTCCAAGTTACGTCCCCCTTGAAGTTGAGGGTATGCATTTCTCTACAACACCTTCAGCATTTATTGTTTGTAGTTTTCTTGCTGATGGTTATTCTGACAATTGTGATCTGATACCTCTTTGTGGTTGAATTCGCACGTGCCTCATAATCCTTTGAAATTGAGCTTGAAGGCAAGTCCTATTTATTTTTCAAGCTGAGATTAACCCTTAGTTCTTCAAAGTGCTCTCTTAAAGTATGTGTCACATTTTTAAATGTTTTGGCCATTACCTCCCTCAAGACATTTTGAGAGCAGGTTTCATTTATAGTCCTGCATTATTTCTTCCTATGAAATGACCATTAGCACAGGCTTTAAAGCTGGTTTTGCAGGTAACTGCCATAGGGTGGCAGCCTTTCTATGTTCCCCACCCTTGTAACTAGGGGAAAGCCCTTGCGGACTGTGGTGTTTCTCGGTTTTAAATTAGAGTGGAGTGTGCCTGGACAAACCCACGCAAGCTGATGTCTCCTTACTTTTTTTGGATTTTTAAATGTAATTTTTATTTTTTATTGGAGTAATTTTCCACTGTGTACGTGGACCACTTCTACTTTGTGCATTCCTCAGTTGATGGACATTTTCATTGCTTCCAAGTGTTGGCTATGGTAAATATTGGAGTGCAGGATTGCCAGCCTGTGACTTTTTGATTCTCATTTTCTCAGGTGATAGGCCCAGCACTGGGTGTGACTGACTGACTGGTAGCACCGTTTTTCCCTTTTCAAAGCACCTTCTGTTTGTTTTCATTAGTGGCACTTACCACGTCCCCTTTAGAATCGAGGGTACACATTTCTCCACAATCGCTTCAGCATTTATTGTTTGCAGCATTTATGCTAATGGCCCTTCTGGCTGCTGTGAGCTGATAGATTTTTATAATTTGGGTTTGCATGTCTCTGAAAATTCGTAAAACTCATCATATTTCTCCGCCGTTTTCTTTTCTGTTAAAAAAAGGAAACAATTGGGAATACAATATATCTCTTGAAATTGTCTTCTTGGAAGGTTGCCCTCTGTTTAATTTTTTGGTCAATTTTCCACCCCAGAATTTTTTTAGAGAGCAGGTGTCATTTCCCGAACTGCAAGTTTGGTGAATATTTAGTGACCTTTAGCAATGGGTTTAAAGGTGATGTTGTGGGAAGTGGCCTCAAGCAGGCAGCATTTCTCCATTCCCAAATCTGGGTATTAGGGCAGCAGAGCCTTTCTGGAAGTCGTGTTCCTAGGTTGTAAATTACATTGGAATGTGCATGGAGAAACCCCCATAAGTTTATGTCTCATTATTTCTTCTTGGTTTTAAATTTTTTTTTTAATTGTGGTAAATCTTAGAATATTGTTTGTCCTAGGTTTACACAATCTGGTTCATTTGTACATTATATATGTCTATTCAAGTACAGATCGTCTTCCCATGTAAAATGTTACAGAGGGTTCCACACACCTCCCTTGCTATATAGTCGGTCTTTTTGAGATATGTATATAATATTTGTTTGTATACATATAGTAACACTAATCTTAATTTATCCATTCCCCCCACCTTTCCTTTTAGATGAGCATAGTTTGTTTTCTAAGTCTGTGAGTGTCTTTCTCTGTGGAAATATGTTCATTTGTGTCAGTTATTAGATAACGCCTATAAGTGATATCATAGAATATAGGTCTTTTGCTTTCCGACTTACCTCATGTTTCGTGATTGTCTCCAGACTCATTTGTGGTGCCTCAAAGAGCAATGGTTCATTGTTTTCCATGGCTAATATTCCATTGTGTACATGGACCACTTCTTTTTTATCCATTCACCTCTTGTTGGACATTTTGATTGCTTCACTGTCTTGGCTATTGTGAATAAGGCTGCACTGCAGCTTTTGCGGCCTGTGTCTTCTCGATTCTTGTCTTCTCAGGTGAGACGTCCAATGACGCGCCTGCTGGATTGAATGGTGCCTCCATTTTTACTTTTAAACACAGCTCCTTTCTTTTCTCATTATTGGCTGTTACCCCTTTACGTCTCACCAGCAGGTAGAGGGTACACAGTTCTCTGAAACCCCTTCAGCATTTATTGTTTGTAGACTTTTTGCTGATGGTCAGTGGACTGGTGTAAGTTGAAACTTTTTGTAGATTAGATTGCATGGGTCTAACACTCCCTGAGGTTGAGCTTTTATCCATTTTCCTTTTTTTTTCAAAAGAGCGTGAGTAAAACGTAACTCTTCATATGCTCTTCTTGAAACATTTGCCTGTTTTGAATTTTTTTGTCCATTCCCTAGTTCAGCACAATTTTTTAGGGCAGGTGTCCTTTACAGCCCTGAGTCCTTGTGAATGTTAAGTGACCATTAGCTGTGATTTTAAAGCTGCTCTTGCAGGAAACGGCCACAAGGTGGCATCATTTCCCCTTTACCAAATTTGGTAACTGGGGAAACAGAGCCTTAATGGAGGTGGTGTTCTAGGTTGTAAATTAGAATGCAATGTGGCAGGAAAAAACCCTTTATGTTTATGTCTCATTACATCTTGTTCATATTTATAATTTACTTTTTATTTTTTATCCAAGCCAATTTGATTAAAATGGTTTGTTTGTTCGGTGTGCAAATGTGGTTCTTTCACACATATACGTGTATCTATTCTTCCTCGCATTCTTTTCCCATGTGGGTTATGGCACAATATTGAGTAGTTTTCTCCTGGTCTTCCTTATGTCTTTGGTGATTATATATTTCACATGGTTTGTATATCTCTGTTAACCTTAATATGGTAATGTATCCAATCCTCATCCCTTTCTATTTGGTGAACCATAAGTTTTTTAATGAATCTGTGATTGCCTTTCTCTGTGGAAATATCTTCATTGGTATCAATTTTTAAGTAACTCCTAAAAGTGATATGATAGGATATGTGTCTTTTGCTTTCTCACTTACTACACGTGGCGTGATTACGTCTAGACTCATCTATGGTGCTGCAAATGGCATTGTTTCATTTTTTTCACTAGCGAATATTCCATCTGTACATGGAGGAGTTCTTCTGTGTCCACCCATCTGTTGGTGGACTTTTTGGTTACTTCCATATCTTGGCTATTGTAATACTGTGCCATGCAGATTTGCCTGCCTGTGTCTTTCCAATTCTCTCTTCTTAGATTATAGGTCGAGGAGTGGGCCTGCTGGATCATATGGTAGCTCAATGTTGACCTTTTTAATGCACCTCCATTCTGTTCTATTTCGTGGCCCTTTCCAAGTTACGTCCCCCTTGAAGTTGAGGGTATGCATTTCTCTACAACACCTTCAGCATTTATTGTTGGTAGTTTTCTTGCTGATGGTTATTCTGACAATTGTGATCTGATACCTCTTTGTGGTTGAATTCGCACGTGCCTCATAATCCTTTGAAATTGAGCTTGAAGGCAAGTCCTTTTTATTTTTCAAGCTGTGATTACCCCTTAGTTCTTCAAAGTGTTCTCTTAAAGTATGTGTCACATTTTGAAATGTTTTGGCCATGACCTCCCTCAAGACATTTTGAGGGCAGGTTTCATTTACAGTCCTGCATTACTTCTTCCTATGAAATGACCATTAGCACAGGCTTTAAAGCTGGTTTTGCAGGTAACTGCCATAGGGTGGCAGCCTTTCTATGTTCCCCACCCTTGTAACTAGGGGAAAGCCCTTGCGGACTGTGGTGTTTCTCGGTTATAAATTAGAGTGGAGTGTGCCTGGACAAACCCACACAAGCTGATGTCTCTTTACTTTTGTTGGATTTTTAAATGTAATTTTTATTTTTTATTGGAGTAATTTTCCACTTTGTACGTGGACCACTTCTACTTTGTGCATTCCTCGGTTGATGGACATTTTCATTGCTTCCAATTGTTCGGTATGATAAATATTGTTAGAGTGCATGATTGCCAGCCTGTGACTTTTTGATTCTCATTTTCCAACGTGATAGGCCCAGCAGTGGGTGTGATTGATTGACTGGTAGCACCGTGTTACCCTTTTCAAAGCACCTTCTTTGTGTTTTCATTAGTGGCTCTTACCACGTCCCCCTTAGAATTGAGGGTACGCATTTCTCCACAATCGTTTCAGCATTTATTGTTTGCAGCATTTATGCTAATGGCCCTTCTGGCTGCTGTGAGCTGATAGGTTTTTGTAATTTGGGTTTGCATGTCTTTGAAAATTCGTAAAACTCATCATTTTTCTCTGCCGTTTTCTTTTCTGTTAAAAAAGGAAACAATTGGGAGTACAATATAAGTCTTGCTATTGTCTTCTTGGAAGGTTGCCCTCTTTTGAAATTTTTGATCGATTTTACACCCCAGAATTTTTTTAGAGAGCAGGTGTCATTTACCGAACTGCAAGTTTGGTGACTATTTAGTGACCTTTGGCAGTAGATTTAAAGCTGCTGTTGTGGGAAGTGGCCTCAAGGAGGCAGCATTTCTCCATTCCCAAATCTGGGTACTAGGGCAGCAGAGTCTTTCTGGAAGTCGTGTTCCTAGGTTGTAAATTACATTGGAATGTGCATGGAGAAACCCCCATAAGATTATGTCTCATTATTTCTTCTTGGTTTAAAAAATTTTTTAATTGGGGTAAAGCTTAGAATATTGTTTGTCCTAGGTGTACATGATCTGGTTCATTTGTACATTATATATTTGTATTCAAGTACAGATCCTCTTCCCATGTAAAATGTTACTGAGGGTTCCGCAGACCTCCCTTGCTATATGGTCGGTCTTTTTGAGATATGTATATAATATGTGTTTGTATACATATAGTAACACTAATCTTAATTTACCCATTCCCCCAACCATTCCTTTTAGATGAGCATAGTTTGTTTTCTAAGTCTGTGAGTGTCTTTCTCTGTGGAAATATGTTCATTTGTGTCAGTTATTAGATAATGCCTATAAGTGATATCATAGAATATAGGTCTTTTGCTTTCCGACTTACCTCATGTTTCGTGATTATTTCCAGACTCTTTTGTGGTGCCTCAGAGAGCAATGCTTCATTGTCTTCCATGGCTAATATTCCATTGTGTACATGGACCACTTCTTCTTTATCCATTCACCTGTTGTTGTACATTTTGATTGCTTCACTGTCTTGGCTATTGTGAATAAGGCTGCACTGCAGCTTTTGCGGCCTGTGTCTTCTCGATTCTTGTCTTCTCAGGTGAGACGTCCAATGATGCGCCTGCTGGATTGAATGGTGCCTCCATTTTTACTTTTAAACACAGCTCCTTTCTTTTCTCATTATTGGCTGTTACCCCTTTACGTCTCACCAGCAGGTAGAGGGTACACAGTTCTCTGAAACCCCTTCAGCATTTATTGTTTGTAGACTTTTTGCTGATGGTCAGTCGACTGGTGTCAGTTGAAACTTTTTCTGGATTAGATTGCATGCGTCTAACACTCCCTGAGGTTGAGCTTTTATCCATTTTCCTTTTTTTTTAAAAGAGTGTGAGTAAAACTTAACTCTTCATAATCTCTTCTTGAAACATTTGCCTGTTTTGAATTGTTTTGTCCATTCCCTACTTCAGCACCAATTTTTAGGGCAAGTGTCCTTTACAGCCCTGAGTCCTTGTGAATGTTAAGTGACCATTAGCTGTGAGTTTAAAGCTGCTCTTGCAGGAAACGGCCACAAATTGGCAGCATTTCTCCTTTACCAAATTTGTTTACTAGGGAAACAGAGCCTTAATTGAAGTGGTGTTCTAGGTTGTATATTAGAATGGAATATGCCAGGAAAAAGCCCTTTAGTTTATGTCTCATTACTTCTTGTTCATATTTGTAATTTACTTTTTATTTTTTATCCCAGCAAATTTGATTACAATGGTTTGTTTGTTCTAGGTGTGCAAGATGTGGTTCTTTCACACATATACGTGTATCTATTCTTCCTCGCATCCTTTTCCCATGTAGGTTATGGCACAATGTTGAGTAGTCCCTCTCCTGGTCTTCCGTACGTCTTTGGTGGTTATATATTTCACATGGTTTGTATATCTTTGTTAACCCCAATATGGTAATGTAACCAATCCTCATCCCTTTCTATTTGGTGAACCATAAGTTTTTTTAATGAATCTGTGATTGCCTTTCTCTGTGGAAATATCTTCATTGGTATCAATTTTTAAGTAACTGCAAAAAGTGATATGATAGGATATGTGTCTTTTGCTTTCTCAATGACTACAGGTGGCGTGATTACGTCTAGACTCATCTATGGTGCTGCAAATGGCATTGTTTCATTTTTTTCACTAGCGAATATTCCATCTGTACATGGAGGAGTTCTTCTGTGTCCACCCATCTGTTGGTGGACTTTTTGGTTACTTCCATATATTGGCTATTGTAATACTGTGCCATGCAGATTTGCCTGCCTGTGTCTTTCCAATTCTCTCTTCTTAGATTATAGGTCGAGGAGTGGGCCTGCTGGATCATATGGTCGCTCAATGTTGACCTTTTTAATGCACCTCCATTCTGTTCTATTTCGTGGCCCTTTCCAAGTTACGTCCCCCTTGAAGTTGAGGGTATGCATTTCTCTACAACACCTTCAGCATTTATTGTTTGTAGTTTTCTTGCTGATGGTTATTCTGACAATTGTGATCTGATACCTCTTTGTGGTTGAATTCGCACGTGCCTCATAATCCTTTGAAATTGAGCTTGAAGGCAAGTCCTATTTATTTTTCAAGCTGAGATTAACCCTTAGTTCTTCAAAGTGCTCTCTTAAAGTATGTGTCACATTTTTAAATGTTTTGGCCATTACCTCCCTCAAGACATTTTGAGAGCAGGTTTCATTTATAGTCCTGCATTATTTCTTCCTATGAAATGACCATTAGCACAGGCTTTAAAGCTGGTTTTGCAGGTAACTGCCATAGGGTGGCAGCCTTTCTATGTTCCCCACCCTTGTAACTAGGGGAAAGCCCTTGCGGACTGTGGTGTTTCTCGGTTTTAAATTAGAGTGGAGTGTGCCTGGACAAACCCACGCAAGCTGATGTCTCCTTACTTTTTTTGGATTTTTAAATGTAATTTTTATTTTTTATTGGAGTAATTTTCCACTGTGTACGTGGACCACTTCTACTTTGTGCATTCCTCAGTTGATGGACATTTTCATTGCTTCCAAGTGTTGGCTATGGTAAATATTGGAGTGCAGGATTGCCAGCCTGTGACTTTTTGATTCTCATTTTCTCAGGTGATAGGCCCAGCACTGGGTGTGACTGACTGACTGGTAGCACCGTTTTTCCCTTTTCAAAGCACCTTCTGTTTGTTTTCATTAGTGGCACTTACCACGTCCCCTTTAGAATCGAGGGTACACATTTCTCCACAATCGCTTCAGCATTTATTGTTTGCAGCATTTATGCTAATGGCCCTTCTGGCTGCTGTGAGCTGATAGATTTTTATAATTTGGGTTTGCATGTCTCTGAAAATTCGTAAAACTCATCATATTTCTCCGCCGTTTTCTTTTCTGTGAAAAAAAGGAAACAATTGGGAATACAATATATCTCTTGAAATTGTCTTCTTGGAAGGTTGCCCTCTGTTTAATTTTTTGGTCAATTTTCCACCCCAGAATTTTTTTAGAGAGCAGGTGTCATTTCCCGAACTGCAAGTTTGGTGAATATTTAGTGACCTTTAGCAATGGGTTTAAAGGTGATGTTGTGGGAAGTGGCCTCAAGCAGGCAGCATTTCTCCATTCCCAAATCTGGGTATTAGGGCAGCAGAGCCTTTCTGGAAGTCGTGTTCCTAGGTTGTAAATTACATTGGAATGTGCATGGAGAAACCCCCATAAGTTTATGTCTCATTATTTCTTCTTGGTTTTAAATTTTTTTTTAATTGTGGTAAATCTTAGAATATTGTTTGTCCTAGGTTTACACAATCTGGTTCATTTGTACATTATATATGTCTATTCAAGTACAGATCCTCTTCCCATGTAAAATGTTACAGAGGGTTCCACACACCTCCCTTGCTATATAGTCGGTCTTTTTGAGATATGTATATAATATTTGTTTGTATACATATAGTAACACTAATCTTAATTTATCCATTCCCCCCACCTTTCCTTTTAGATGAGCATAGTTTGTTTTCTAAGTCTGTGAGTGTCTTTCTCTGTGGAAATATGTTCATTTGTGTCAGTTATTAGATAACGCCTATAAGTGATATCATAGAATATAGGTCTTTTGCTTTCCGACTTACCTCATGTTTCGTGATTGTCTCCAGACTCATTTGTGGTGCCTCAAAGAGCAATGGTTCATTGTTTTCCATGGCTAATATTCCATTGTGTACATGGACCACTTCTTTTTTATCCATTCACCTCTTGTTGGACATTTTGATTGCTTCACTGTCTTGGCTATTGTGAATAAGGCTGCACTGCAGCTTTTGCGGCCTGTGTCTTCTCGATTCTTGTCTTCTCAGGTGAGACGTCCAATGACGCGCCTGCTGGATTGAATGGTGCCTCCATTTTTACTTTTAAACACAGCTCCTTTCTTTTCTCATTATTGGCTGTTACCCCTTTACGTCTCACCAGCAGGTAGAGGGTACACAGTTCTCTGAAACCCCTTCAGCATTTATTGTTTGTAGACTTTTTGCTGATGGTCAGTGGACTGGTGTAAGTTGAAACTTTTTGTAGATTAGATTGCATGGGTCTAACACTCCCTGAGGTTGAGCTTTTATCCATTTTCCTTTTTTTTTCAAAAGAGCGTGAGTAAAACGTAACTCTTCATATGCTCTTCTTGAAACATTTGCCTGTTTTGAATTTTTTTGTCCATTCCCTAGTTCAGCACAATTTTTTACGGCAGGTGTCCTTTACAGCCCTGAGTCCTTGTGAATGTTAAGTGACCATTAGCTGTGATTTTAAAGCTGCTCTTGCAGGAAACGGCCACAAGGTGGCATCATTTCCCCTTTACCAAATTTGGTAACTGGGGAAACAGAGCCTTAATGGAGGTGGTGTTCTAGGTTGTAAATTAGAATGCAATGTGGCAGGAAAAAACCCTTTATGTTTATGTCTCATTACATCTTGTTCATATTTATAATTTACTTTTTATTTTTTATCCAAGCCAATTTGATTAAAATGGTTTGTTTGTTCGGTGTGCAAATGTGGTTCTTTCACACATATACGTGTATCTATTCTTCCTCGCATTCTTTTCCCATGTGGGTTATGGCACAATATTGAGTAGTTTTCTCCTGGTCTTCCTTATGTCTTTGGTGATTATATATTTCACATGGTTTGTATATCTCTGTTAACCTTAATATGGTAATGTATCCAATCCTCATCCCTTTCTATTTGGTGAACCATAAGTTTTTTAATGAATCTGTGATTGCCTTTCTCTGTGGAAATATCTTCATTGGTATCAATTTTTAAGTAACTCCTAAAAGTGATATGATAGGATATGTGTCTTTTGCTTTCTCACTTACTACACGTGGCGTGATTACGTCTAGACTCATCTATGGTGCTGCAAATGGCATTGTTTCATTTTTTTCACTAGCGAATATTCCATCTGTACATGGAGGAGTTCTTCTGTGTCCACCCATCTGTTGGTGGACTTTTTGGTTACTTCCATATCTTGGCTATTGTAATACTGTGCCATGCAGATTTGCCTGCCTGTGTCTTTCCAATTCTCTCTTCTTAGATTATAGGTCGAGGAGTGGGCCTGCTGGATCATATGGTAGCTCAATGTTGACCTTTTTAATGCACCTCCATTCTGTTCTATTTCGTGGCCCTTTCCAAGTTACGTCCCCCTTGAAGTTGAGGGTATGCATTTCTCTACAACACCTTCAGCATTTATTGTTGGTAGTTTTCTTGCTGATGGTTATTCTGACAATTGTGATCTGATACCTCTTTGTGGTTGAATTCGCACGTGCCTCATAATCCTTTGAAATTGAGCTTGAAGGCAAGTCCTTTTTATTTTTCAAGCTGTGATTACCCCTTAGTTCTTCAAAGTGTTCTCTTAAAGTATGTGTCACATTTTGAAATGTTTTGGCCATGACCTCCCTCAAGACATTTTGAGGGCAGGTTTCATTTACAGTCCTGCATTACTTCTTCCTATGAAATGACCATTAGCACAGGCTTTAAAGCTGGTTTTGCAGGTAACTGCCATAGGGTGGCAGCCTTTCTATGTTCCCCACCCTTGTAACTAGGGGAAAGCCCTTGCGGACTGTGGTGTTTCTCGGTTATAAATTAGAGTGGAGTGTGCCTGGACAAACCCACACAAGCTGATGTCTCTTTACTTTTGTTGGATTTTTAAATGTAATTTTTATTTTTTATTGGAGTAATTTTCCACTTTGTACGTGGACCACTTCTACTTTGTGCATTCCTCGGTTGATGGACATTTTCATTGCTTCCAATTGTTCGGTATGATAAATATTGTTAGAGTGCATGATTGCCAGCCTGTGACTTTTTGATTCTCATTTTCCAACGTGATAGGCCCAGCAGTGGGTGTGATTGATTGACTGGTAGTACCGTGTTACCCTTTTCAAAGCACCTTCTTTGTGTTTTCATTAGTGGCTCTTACCACGTCCCCCTTAGAATTGAGGGTACGCATTTCTCCACAATCGTTTCAGCATTTATTGTTTGCAGCATTTATGCTAATGGCCCTTCTGGCTGCTGTGAGCTGATAGGTTTTTGTAATTTGGGTTTGCATGTCTTTGAAAATTCGTAAAACTCATCATTTTTCTCTGCCGTTTTCTTTTCTGTTAAAAAAGGAAACAATTGGGAGTACAATATAAGTCTTGCTATTGTCTTCTTGGAAGGTTGCCCTCTTTTGAAATTTTTGATCGATTTTACACCCCAGAATTTTTTTAGAGAGCAGGTGTCATTTACCGAACTGCAAGTTTGGTGACTATTTAGTGACCTTTGGCAGTAGATTTAAAGCTGCTGTTGTGGGAAGTGGCCTCAAGGAGGCAGCATTTCTCCATTCCCAAATCTGGGTACTAGGGCAGCAGAGTCTTTCTGGAAGTCGTGTTCCTAGGTTGTAAATTACATTGGAATGTGCATGGAGAAACCCCCATAAGATTATGTCTCATTATTTCTTCTTGGTTTAAAAAATTTTTTAATTGGGGTAAAGCTTAGAATATTGTTTGTCCTAGGTGTACATGATCTGGTTCATTTGTACATTATATATTTGTATTCAAGTACAGATCCTCTTCCTATGTAAAATGTTACTGAGGGTTCCGCAGACCTCCCTTGCTATATGGTCGGTCTTTTTGAGATATGTATATAATATGTGTTTGTATACATATAGTAACACTAATCTTAATTTACCCATTCCCCCAACCATTCCTTTTAGATGAGCATAGTTTGTTTTCTAAGTCTGTGAGTGTCTTTCTCTTTGGAAATATGTTCATTTGTGTCAGTTATTAGATAACGCCTATAAGTGATATCATAGAATATAGGTCTTTTGCTTTCCGACTTACCTCATGTTTCGTGATTATTTCCAGACTCTTTTGTGGTGCCTCAGAGAGCAATGCTTCATTGTCTTCCATGGCTAATATTCCATTGTGTACATGGACCACTTCTTCTTTATCCATTCACCTGTTGTTGTACATTTTGATTGCTTCACTGTCTTGGCTATTGTGAATAAGGCTGCACTGCAGCTTTTGCGGCCTGTGTCTTCTCGATTCTTGTCTTCTCAGGTGAGACGTCCAATGATGCGCCTGCTGGATTGAATGGTGCCTCCATTTTTACTTTTAAACACAGCTCCTTTCTTTTCTCATTATTGGCTGTTACCCCTTTACGTCTCACCAGCAGGTAGAGGGTACACAGTTCTCTGAAACCCCTTCAGCATTTATTGTTTGTAGACTTTTTGCTGATGGTCAGTCGACTGGTGTCAGTTGAAACTTTTTCTGGATTAGATTGCATGCGTCTAACACTCCCTGAGGTTGAGCTTTTATCCATTTTCCTTTTTTTTTAAAAGAGTGTGAGTAAAACTTAACTCTTCATAATCTCTTCTTGAAACATTTGCCTGTTTTGAATTGTTTTGTCCATTCCCTACTTCAGCACCAATTTTTAGGGCAAGTGTCCTTTACAGCCCTGAGTCCTTGTGAATGTTAAGTGACCATTAGCTGTGAGTTTAAAGCTGCTCTTGCAGGAAACGGCCACAAATTGGCAGCATTTCTCCTTTACCAAATTTGTTTACTAGGGAAACAGAGCCTTAATTGAAGTGGTGTTCTAGGTTGTATATTAGAATGGAATATGCCAGGAAAAAGCCCTTTAGTTTATGTCTCATTACTTCTTGTTCATATTTGTAATTTACTTTTTATTTTTTATCCCAGCAAATTTGATTACAATGGTTTGTTTGTTCTAGGTGTGCAAGATGTGGTTCTTTCACACATATACGTGTATCTATTCTTCCTTGCATCCTTTTCCCATGTAGGTTATGGCACAATGTTGAGTAGTCCCTCTCCTGGTCTTCCGTACGTCTTTGGTGGTTATATATTTCACATGGTTTGTATATCTTTGTTAACCCCAATATGGTAATGTAACCAATCCTCATCCCTTTCTATTTGGTGAACCATAAGTTTTTTTAATGAATCTGTGATTGCCTTTCTCTGTGGAAATATCTTCATTGGTATCAATTTTTAAGTAACTGCAAAAAGTGATATGATAGGATATGTGTCTTTTGCTTTCTCAATGACTACAGGTGGCGTGATTACGTCTAGACTCATCTATGGTGCTGCAAATGGCATTGTTTCATTTTTTTCACTAGCGAATATTCCATCTGTACATGGAGGAGTTCTTCTGTGTCCACCCATCTGTTGGTGGACTTTTTGGTTACTTCCATATCTTGGCTATTGTAATACTGTGCCATGCAGATTTGCCTGCCTGTGTCTTTCCAATTCTCTCTTCTTAGATTATAGGTCGAGGAGTGGGCCTGCTGGATCATATGGTCGCTCAATGTTGACCTTTTTAATGCACCTCCATTCTGTTCTATTTCGTGGCCCTTTCCAAGTTACGTCCCCCTTGAAGTTGAGGGTATGCATTTCTCTACAACACCTTCAGCATTTATTGTTTGTAGTTTTCTTGCTGATGGTTATTCTGACAATTGTGATCTGATACCTCTTTGTGGTTGAATTCGCACGTGCCTCATAATCCTTTGAAATTGAGCTTGAAGGCAAGTCCTATTTATTTTTCAAGCTGAGATTAACCCTTAGTTCTTCAAAGTGCTCTCTTAAAGTATGTGTCACATTTTTAAATGTTTTGGCCATTACCTCCCTCAAGACATTTTGAGAGCAGGTTTCATTTATAGTCCTGCATTATTTCTTCCTATGAAATGACCATTAGCACAGGCTTTAAAGCTGGTTTTGCAGGTAACTGCCATAGGGTGGCAGCCTTTCTATGTTCCCCACCCTTGTAACTAGGGGAAAGCCCTTGCGGACTGTGGTGTTTCTCGGTTTTAAATTAGAGTGGAGTGTGCCTGGACAAACCCACGCAAGCTGATGTCTCCTTACTTTTTTTGGATTTTTAAATGTAATTTTTATTTTTTATTGGAGTAATTTTCCACTGTGTACGTGGACCACTTCTACTTTGTGCATTCCTCAGTTGATGGACATTTTCATTGCTTCCAAGTGTTGCTATGGTAAATATTGGAGTGCAGGATTGCCAGCCTGTGACTTTTTGATTCTCATTTTCTCAGGTGATAGGCCCAGCACTGGGTGTGACTGACTGACTGGTAGCACCGTTTTTCCCTTTTCAAAGCACCTTCTGTTTGTTTTCATTAGTGGCACTTACCACGTCCCCTTTAGAATCGAGGGTACACATTTCTCCACAATCGCTTCAGCATTTATTGTTTGCAGCATTTATGCTAATGGCCCTTCTGGCTGCTGTGAGCTGATAGATTTTTATAATTTGGGTTTGCATGTCTCTGAAAATTCGTAAAACTCATCATATTTCTCCGCCGTTTTCTTTTCTGTGAAAAAAAGGAAACAATTGGGAATACAATATATCTCTTGAAATTGTCTTCTTGGAAGGTTGCCCTCTGTTTAATTTTTTGGTCAATTTTCCACCCCAGAATTTTTTTAGAGAGCAGGTGTCATTTCCCGAACTGCAAGTTTGGTGAATATTTAGTGACCTTTAGCAATGGGTTTAAAGGTGATGTTGTGGGAAGTGGCCTCAAGCAGGCAGCATTTCTCCATTCCCAAATCTGGGTATTAGGGCAGCAGAGCCTTTCTGGAAGTCGTGTTCCTAGGTTGTAAATTACATTGGAATGTGCATGGAGAAACCCCCATAAGTTTATGTCTCATTATTTCTTCTTGGTTTTAAATTTTTTTTTAATTGTGGTAAATCTTAGAATATTGTTTGTCCTAGGTTTACACAATCTGGTTCATTTGTACATTATATATGTCTATTCAAGTACAGATCCTCTTCCCATGTAAAATGTTACAGAGGGTTCCACACACCTCCCTTGCTATATAGTCGGTCTTTTTGAGATATGTATATAATATTTGTTTGTATACATATAGTAACACTAATCTTAATTTATCCATTCCCCCCACCTTTCCTTTTAGATGAGCATAGTTTGTTTTCTAAGTCTGTGAGTGTCTTTCTCTGTGGAAATATGTTCATTTGTGTCAGTTATTAGATAACGCCTATAAGTGATATCATAGAATATAGGTCTTTTGCTTTCCGACTTACCTCATGTTTCGTGATTGTCTCCAGACTCATTTGTGGTGCCTCAAAGAGCAATGGTTCATTGTTTTCCATGGCTAATATTCCATTGTGTACATGGACCACTTCTTTTTTATCCATTCACCTCTTGTTGGACATTTTGATTGCTTCACTGTCTTGGCTATTGTGAATAAGGCTGCACTGCAGCTTTTGCGGCCTGTGTCTTCTCGATTCTTGTCTTCTCAGGTGAGACGTCCAATGACGCGCCTGCTGGATTGAATGGTGCCTCCATTTTTACTTTTAAACACAGCTCCTTTCTTTTCTCATTATTGGCTGTTACCCCTTTACGTCTCACCAGCAGGTAGAGGGTACACAGTTCTCTGAAACCCCTTCAGCATTTATTGTTTGTAGACTTTTTGCTGATGGTCAGTGGACTGGTGTAAGTTGAAACTTTTTGTAGATTAGATTGCATGGGTCTAACACTCCCTGAGGTTGAGCTTTTATCCATTTTCCTTTTTTTTTCAAAAGAGCGTGAGTAAAACGTAACTCTTCATATGCTCTTCTTGAAACATTTGCCTGTTTTGAATTTTTTTGTCCATTCCCTAGTTCAGCACAATTTTTTACGGCAGGTGTCCTTTACAGCCCTGAGTCCTTGTGAATGTTAAGTGACCATTAGCTGTGATTTTAAAGCTGCTCTTGCAGGAAACGGCCACAAGGTGGCATCATTTCCCCTTTACCAAATTTGGTAACTGGGGAAACAGAGCCTTAATGGAGGTGGTGTTCTAGGTTGTAAATTAGAATGCAATGTGGCAGGAAAAAACCCTTTATGTTTATGTCTCATTACATCTTGTTCATATTTATAATTTACTTTTTATTTTTTATCCAAGCCAATTTGATTAAAATGGTTTGTTTGTTCGGTGTGCAAATGTGGTTCTTTCACACATATACGTGTATCTATTCTTCCTCGCATTCTTTTCCCATGTGGGTTATGGCACAATATTGAGTAGTTTTCTCCTGGTCTTCCTTATGTCTTTGGTGATTATATATTTCACATGGTTTGTATATCTCTGTTAACCTTAATATGGTAATGTATCCAATCCTCATCCCTTTCTATTTGGTGAACCATAAGTTTTTTAATGAATCTGTGATTGCCTTTCTCTGTGGAAATATCTTCATTGGTATCAATTTTTAAGTAACTCCTAAAAGTGATATGATAGGATATGTGTCTTTTGCTTTCTCACTTACTACACGTGGCGTGATTACGTCTAGACTCATCTATGGTGCTGCAAATGGCATTGTTTCATTTTTTTCACTAGCGAATATTCCATCTGTACATGGAGGAGTTCTTCTGTGTCCACCCATCTGTTGGTGGACTTTTTGGTTACTTCCATATCTTGGCTATTGTAATACTGTGCCATGCAGATTTGCCTGCCTGTGTCTTTCCAATTCTCTCTTCTTAGATTATAGGTCGAGGAGTGGGCCTGCTGGATCATATGGTAGCTCAATGTTGACCTTTTTAATGCACCTCCATTCTGTTCTATTTCGTGGCCCTTTCCAAGTTACGTCCCCCTTGAAGTTGAGGGTATGCATTTCTCTACAACACCTTCAGCATTTATTGTTGGTAGTTTTCTTGCTGATGGTTATTCTGACAATTGTGATCTGATACCTCTTTGTGGTTGAATTCGCACGTGCCTCATAATCCTTTGAAATTGAGCTTGAAGGCAAGTCCTTTTTATTTTTCAAGCTGTGATTACCCCTTAGTTCTTCAAAGTGTTCTCTTAAAGTATGTGTCACATTTTGAAATGTTTTGGCCATGACCTCCCTCAAGACATTTTGAGGGCAGGTTTCATTTACAGTCCTGCATTACTTCTTCCTATGAAATGACCATTAGCACAGGCTTTAAAGCTGGTTTTGCAGGTAACTGCCATAGGGTGGCAGCCTTTCTATGTTCCCCACCCTTGTAACTAGGGGAAAGCCCTTGCGGACTGTGGTGTTTCTCGGTTATAAATTAGAGTGGAGTGTGCCTGGACAAACCCACACAAGCTGATGTCTCTTTACTTTTGTTGGATTTTTAAATGTAATTTTTATTTTTTATTGGAGTAATTTTCCACTTTGTACGTGGACCACTTCTACTTTGTGCATTCCTCGGTTGATGGACATTTTCATTGCTTCCAATTGTTCGGTATGATAAATATTGTTAGAGTGCATGATTGCCAGCCTGTGACTTTTTGATTCTCATTTTCCAACGTGATAGGCCCAGCAGTGGGTGTGATTGATTGACTGGTAGTACCGTGTTACCCTTTTCAAAGCACCTTCTTTGTGTTTTCATTAGTGGCTCTTACCACGTCCCCCTTAGAATTGAGGGTACGCATTTCTCCACAATCGTTTCAGCATTTATTGTTTGCAGCATTTATGCTAATGGCCCTTCTGGCTGCTGTGAGCTGATAGGTTTTTGTAATTTGGGTTTGCATGTCTTTGAAAATTCGTAAAACTCATCATTTTTCTCTGCCGTTTTCTTTTCTGTTAAAAAAGGAAACAATTGGGAGTACAATATAAGTCTTGCTATTGTCTTCTTGGAAGGTTGCCCTCTTTTGAAATTTTTGATCGATTTTACACCCCAGAATTTTTTTAGAGAGCAGGTGTCATTTACCGAACTGCAAGTTTGGTGACTATTTAGTGACCTTTGGCAGTAGATTTAAAGCTGCTGTTGTGGGAAGTGGCCTCAAGGAGGCAGCATTTCTCCATTCCCAAATCTGGGTACTAGGGCAGCAGAGTCTTTCTGGAAGTCGTGTTCCTAGGTTGTAAATTACATTGGAATGTGCATGGAGAAACCCCCATAAGATTATGTCTCATTATTTCTTCTTGGTTTAAAAAATTTTTTAATTGGGGTAAAGCTTAGAATATTGTTTGTCCTAGGTGTACATGATCTGGTTCATTTGTACATTATATATTTGTATTCAAGTACAGATCCTCTTCCTATGTAAAATGTTACTGAGGGTTCCGCAGACCTCCCTTGCTATATGGTCGGTCTTTTTGAGATATGTATATAATATGTGTTTGTATACATATAGTAACACTAATCTTAATTTACCCATTCCCCCAACCATTCCTTTTAGATGAGCATAGTTTGTTTTCTAAGTCTGTGAGTGTCTTTCTCTTTGGAAATATGTTCATTTGTGTCAGTTATTAGATAACGCCTATAAGTGATATCATAGAATATAGGTCTTTTGCTTTCCGACTTACCTCATGTTTCGTGATTATTTCCAGACTCTTTTGTGGTGCCTCAGAGAGCAATGCTTCATTGTCTTCCATGGCTAATATTCCATTGTGTACATGGACCACTTCTTCTTTATCCATTCACCTGTTGTTGTACATTTTGATTGCTTCACTGTCTTGGCTATTGTGAATAAGGCTGCACTGCAGCTTTTGCGGCCTGTGTCTTCTCGATTCTTGTCTTCTCAGGTGAGACGTCCAATGATGCGCCTGCTGGATTGAATGGTGCCTCCATTTTTACTTTTAAACACAGCTCCTTTCTTTTCTCATTATTGGCTGTTACCCCTTTACGTCTCACCAGCAGGTAGAGGGTACACAGTTCTCTGAAACCCCTTCAGCATTTATTGTTTGTAGACTTTTTGCTGATGGTCAGTCGACTGGTGTCAGTTGAAACTTTTTCTGGATTAGATTGCATGCGTCTAACACTCCCTGAGGTTGAGCTTTTATCCATTTTCCTTTTTTTTTAAAAGAGTGTGAGTAAAACTTAACTCTTCATAATCTCTTCTTGAAACATTTGCCTGTTTTGAATTGTTTTGTCCATTCCCTACTTCAGCACCAATTTTTAGGGCAAGTGTCCTTTACAGCCCTGAGTCCTTGTGAATGTTAAGTGACCATTAGCTGTGAGTTTAAAGCTGCTCTTGCAGGAAACGGCCACAAATTGGCAGCATTTCTCCTTTACCAAATTTGTTTACTAGGGAAACAGAGCCTTAATTGAAGTGGTGTTCTAGGTTGTATATTAGAATGGAATATGCCAGGAAAAAGCCCTTTAGTTTATGTCTCATTACTTCTTGTTCATATTTGTAATTTACTTTTTATTTTTTATCCCAGCAAATTTGATTACAATGGTTTGTTTGTTCTAGGTGTGCAAGATGTGGTTCTTTCACACATATACGTGTATCTATTCTTCCTTGCATCCTTTTCCCATGTAGGTTATGGCACAATGTTGAGTAGTCCCTCTCCTGGTCTTCCGTACGTCTTTGGTGGTTATATATTTCACATGGTTTGTATATCTTTGTTAACCCCAATATGGTAATGTAACCAATCCTCATCCCTTTCTATTTGGTGAACCATAAGTTTTTTTAATGAATCTGTGATTGCCTTTCTCTGTGGAAATATCTTCATTGGTATCAATTTTTAAGTAACTGCAAAAAGTGATATGATAGGATATGTGTCTTTTGCTTTCTCAATGACTACAGGTGGCGTGATTACGTCTAGACTCATCTATGGTGCTGCAAATGGCATTGTTTCATTTTTTTCACTAGCGAATATTCCATCTGTACATGGAGGAGTTCTTCTGTGTCCACCCATCTGTTGGTGGACTTTTTGGTTACTTCCATATCTTGGCTATTGTAATACTGTGCCATGCAGATTTGCCTGCCTGTGTCTTTCCAATTCTCTCTTCTTAGATTATAGGTCGAGGAGTGGGCCTGCTGGATCATATGGTCGCTCAATGTTGACCTTTTTAATGCACCTCCATTCTGTTCTATTTCGTGGCCCTTTCCAAGTTACGTCCCCCTTGAAGTTGAGGGTATGCATTTCTCTACAACACCTTCAGCATTTATTGTTTGTAGTTTTCTTGCTGATGGTTATTCTGACAATTGTGATCTGATACCTCTTTGTGGTTGAATTCGCACGTGCCTCATAATCCTTTGAAATTGAGCTTGAAGGCAAGTCCTATTTATTTTTCAAGCTGAGATTAACCCTTAGTTCTTCAAAGTGCTCTCTTAAAGTATGTGTCACATTTTTAAATGTTTTGGCCATTACCTCCCTCAAGACATTTTGAGAGCAGGTTTCATTTATAGTCCTGCATTATTTCTTCCTATGAAATGACCATTAGCACAGGCTTTAAAGCTGGTTTTGCAGGTAACTGCCATAGGGTGGCAGCCTTTCTATGTTCCCCACCCTTGTAACTAGGGGAAAGCCCTTGCGGACTGTGGTGTTTCTCGGTTTTAAATTAGAGTGGAGTGTGCCTGGACAAACCCACGCAAGCTGATGTCTCCTTACTTTTTTTGGATTTTTAAATGTAATTTTTATTTTTTATTGGAGTAATTTTCCACTGTGTACGTGGACCACTTCTACTTTGTGCATTCCTCAGTTGATGGACATTTTCATTGCTTCCAAGTGTTGGCTATGGTAAATATTGGAGTGCAGGATTGCCAGCCTGTGACTTTTTGATTCTCATTTTCTCAGGTGATAGGCCCAGCACTGGGTGTGACTGACTGACTGGTAGCACCGTTTTTCCCTTTTCAAAGCACCTTCTGTTTGTTTTCATTAGTGGCACTTACCACGTCCCCTTTAGAATCGAGGGTACACATTTCTCCACAATCGCTTCAGCATTTATTGTTTGCAGCATTTATGCTAATGGCCCTTCTGGCTGCTGTGAGCTGATAGATTTTTATAATTTGGGTTTGCATGTCTCTGAAAATTCGTAAAACTCATCATATTTCTCCGCCGTTTTCTTTTCTGTGAAAAAAAGGAAACAATTGGGAATACAATATATCTCTTGAAATTGTCTTCTTGGAAGGTTGCCCTCTGTTTAATTTTTTGGTCAATTTTCCACCCCAGAATTTTTTTAGAGAGCAGGTGTCATTTCCCGAACTGCAAGTTTGGTGAATATTTAGTGACCTTTAGCAATGGGTTTAAAGGTGATGTTGTGGGAAGTGGCCTCAAGCAGGCAGCATTTCTCCATTCCCAAATCTGGGTATTAGGGCAGCAGAGCCTTTCTGGAAGTCGTGTTCCTAGGTTGTAAATTACATTGGAATGTGCATGGAGAAACCCCCATAAGTTTATGTCTCATTATTTCTTCTTGGTTTTAAATTTTTTTTTTAATTGTGGTAAATCTTAGAATATTGTTTGTCCTAGGTTTACACAATCTGGTTCATTTGTACATTATATATGTCTATTCAAGTACAGATCCTCTTCCCATGTAAAATGTTACAGAGGGTTCCACACACCTCCCTTGCTATATAGTCGGTCTTTTTGAGATATGTATATAATATTTGTTTGTATACATATAGTAACACTAATCTTAATTTATCCATTCCCCCCACCTTTCCTTTTAGATGAGCATAGTTTGTTTTCTAAGTCTGTGAGTGTCTTTCTCTGTGGAAATATGTTCATTTGTGTCAGTTATTAGATAACGCCTATAAGTGATATCATAGAATATAGGTCTTTTGCTTTCCGACTTACCTCATGTTTCGTGATTGTCTCCAGACTCATTTGTGGTGCCTCAAAGAGCAATGGTTCATTGTTTTCCATGGCTAATATTCCATTGTGTACATGGACCACTTCTTTTTTATCCATTCACCTCTTGTTGGACATTTTGATTGCTTCACTGTCTTGGCTATTGTGAATAAGGCTGCACTGCAGCTTTTGCGGCCTGTGTCTTCTCGATTCTTGTCTTCTCAGGTGAGACGTCCAATGACGCGCCTGCTGGATTGAATGGTGCCTCCATTTTTACTTTTAAACACAGCTCCTTTCTTTTCTCATTATTGGCTGTTACCCCTTTACGTCTCACCAGCAGGTAGAGGGTACACAGTTCTCTGAAACCCCTTCAGCATTTATTGTTTGTAGACTTTTTGCTGATGGTCAGTGGACTGGTGTAAGTTGAAACTTTTTGTAGATTAGATTGCATGGGTCTAACACTCCCTGAGGTTGAGCTTTTATCCATTTTCCTTTTTTTTTCAAAAGAGCGTGAGTAAAACATAACTCTTCATATGCTCTTCTTGAAACATTTGCCTGTTTTGAATTTTTTTGTCCATTCCCTAGTTCAGCACAATTTTTTAGGGCAGGTGTCCTTTACAGCCCTGAGTCCTTGTGAATGTTAAGTGACCATTAGCTGTGATTTTAAAGCTGCTCTTGCAGGAAACGGCCACAAGGTGGCATCATTTCCCCTTTACCAAATTTGGTAACTGGGGAAACAGAGCCTTAATGGAGGTGGTGTTCTAGGTTGTAAATTAGAATGCAATGTGGCAGGAAAAAACCCTTTATGTTTATGTCTCATTACATCTTGTTCATATTTATAATTTACTTTTTATTTTTTATCCAAGCCAATTTGATTAAAATGGTTTGTTTGTTCGGTGTGCAAATGTGGTTCTTTCACACATATACGTGTATCTATTCTTCCTCGCATTCTTTTCCCATGTGGGTTATGGCACAATATTGAGTAGTTTTCTCCTGGTCTTCCTTATGTCTTTGGTGATTATATATTTCACATGGTTTGTATATCTCTGTTAACCTTAATATGGTAATGTATCCAATCCTCATCCCTTTCTATTTGGTGAACCATAAGTTTTTTAATGAATCTGTGATTGCCTTTCTCTGTGGAAATATCTTCATTGGTATCAATTTTTAAGTAACTCCTAAAAGTGATATGATAGGATATGTGTCTTTTGCTTTCTCACTTACTACACGTGGCGTGATTACGTCTAGACTCATCTATGGTGCTGCAAATGGCATTGTTTCATTTTTTTCACTAGCGAATATTCCATCTGTACATGGAGGAGTTCTTCTGTGTCCACCCATCTGTTGGTGGACTTTTTGGTTACTTCCATATCTTGGCTATTGTAATACTGTGCCATGCAGATTTGCCTGCCTGTGTCTTTCCAATTCTCTCTTCTTAGATTATAGGTCGAGGAGTGGGCCTGCTGGATCATATGGTAGCTCAATGTTGACCTTTTTAATGCACCTCCATTCTGTTCTATTTCGTGGCCCTTTCCAAGTTACGTCCCCCTTGAAGTTGAGGGTATGCATTTCTCTACAACACCTTCAGCATTTATTGTTGGTAGTTTTCTTGCTGATGGTTATTCTGACAATTGTGATCTGATACCTCTTTGTGGTTGAATTCGCACGTGCCTCATAATCCTTTGAAATTGAGCTTGAAGGCAAGTCCTTTTTATTTTTCAAGCTGTGATTACCCCTTAGTTCTTCAAAGTGTTCTCTTAAAGTATGTGTCACATTTTGAAATGTTTTGGCCATGACCTCCCTCAAGACATTTTGAGGGCAGGTTTCATTTACAGTCCTGCATTACTTCTTCCTATGAAATGACCATTAGCACAGGCTTTAAAGCTGGTTTTGCAGGTAACTGCCATAGGGTGGCAGCCTTTCTATGTTCCCCACCCTTGTAACTAGGGGAAAGCCCTTGCGGACTGTGGTGTTTCTCGGTTATAAATTAGAGTGGAGTGTGCCTGGACAAACCCACACAAGCTGATGTCTCTTTACTTTTGTTGGATTTTTAAATGTAATTTTTATTTTTTATTGGAGTAATTTTCCACTTTGTACGTGGACCACTTCTACTTTGTGCATTCCTCGGTTGATGGACATTTTCATTGCTTCCAATTGTTCGGTATGATAAATATTGTTAGAGTGCATGATTGCCAGCCTGTGACTTTTTGATTCTCATTTTCCAACGTGATAGGCCCAGCAGTGGGTGTGATTGATTGACTGGTAGCACCGTGTTACCCTTTTCAAAGCACCTTCTTTGTGTTTTCATTAGTGGCTCTTACCACGTCCCCCTTAGAATTGAGGGTACGCATTTCTCCACAATCGTTTCAGCATTTATTGTTTGCAGCATTTATGCTAATGGCCCTTCTGGCTGCTGTGAGCTGATAGGTTTTTGTAATTTGGGTTTGCATGTCTTTGAAAATTCGTAAAACTCATCATTTTTCTCTGCCGTTTTCTTTTCTGTTAAAAAAGGAAACAATTGGGAGTACAATATAACTCTTGAAATTGTCTTCTTGGAAGGTTGCCCTCTGTTTAATTTTTTGGTCAATTTTCCACCCCAGAATTTTTTTAGAGAGCAGGTGTCATTTCCCGAACTGCAAGTTTGGTGAATATTTAGTGACCTTTAGCAATGGGTTTAAAGGTGATGTTGTGGGAAGTGGCCTCAAGCAGGCAGCATTTCTCCATTCCCAAATCTGGGTATTAGGGCAGCAGAGCCTTTCTGGAAGTCGTGTTCCTAGGTTGTAAATTACATTGGAATGTGCATGGAGAAACCCCCATAAGTTTATGTCTCATTATTTCTTCTTGGTTTTAAATTTTTTTTTTAATTGTGGTAAATCTTAGAATATTGTTTGTCCTAGGTTTACACAATCTGGTTCATTTGTACATTATATATGTCTATTCAAGTACAGATCCTCTTCCCATGTAAAATGTTACAGAGGGTTCCACACACCTCCCTTGCTATATAGTCGGTCTTTTTGAGATATGTATATAATATTTGTTTGTATACATATAGTAACACTAATCTTAATTTATCCATTCCCCCCACCTTTCCTTTTAGATGAGCATAGTTTGTTTTCTAAGTCTGTGAGTGTCTTTCTCTGTGGAAATATGTTCATTTGTGTCAGTTATTAGATAACGCCTATAAGTGATATCATAGAATATAGGTCTTTTGCTTTCCGACTTACCTCATGTTTCGTGATTGTCTCCAGACTCATTTGTGGTGCCTCAAAGAGCAATGGTTCATTGTTTTCCATGGCTAATATTCCATTGTGTACATGGACCACTTCTTTTTTATCCATTCACCTCTTGTTGGACATTTTGATTGCTTCACTGTCTTGGCTATTGTGAATAAGGCTGCACTGCAGCTTTTGCGGCCTGTGTCTTCTCGATTCTTGTCTTCTCAGGTGAGACGTCCAATGACGCGCCTGCTGGATTGAATGGTGCCTCCATTTTTACTTTTAAACACAGCTCCTTTCTTTTCTCATTATTGGCTGTTACCCCTTTACGTCTCACCAGCAGGTAGAGGGTACACAGTTCTCTGAAACCCCTTCAGCATTTATTGTTTGTAGACTTTTTGCTGATGGTCAGTGGACTGGTGTAAGTTGAAACTTTTTGTAGATTAGATTGCATGGGTCTAACACTCCCTGAGGTTGAGCTTTTATCCATTTTCCTTTTTTTTTCAAAAGAGCGTGAGTAAAACGTAACTCTTCATATGCTCTTCTTGAAACATTTGCCTGTTTTGAATTTTTTTGTCCATTCCCTAGTTCAGCACAATTTTTTAGGGCAGGTGTCCTTTACAGCCCTGAGTCCTTGTGAATGTTAAGTGACCATTAGCTGTGATTTTAAAGCTGCTCTTGCAGGAAACGGCCACAAGGTGGCATCATTTCCCCTTTACCAAATTTGGTAACTGGGGAAACAGAGCCTTAATGGAGGTGGTGTTCTAGGTTGTAAATTAGAATGCAATGTGGCAGGAAAAAACCCTTTATGTTTATGTCTCATTACATCTTGTTCATATTTATAATTTACTTTTTATTTTTTATCCAAGCCAATTTGATTAAAATGGTTTGTTTGTTCGGTGTGCAAATGTGGTTCTTTCACACATATACGTGTATCTATTCTTCCTCGCATTCTTTTCCCATGTGGGTTATGGCACAATATTGAGTAGTTTTCTCCTGGTCTTCCTTATGTCTTTGGTGATTATATATTTCACATGGTTTGTATATCTCTGTTAACCTTAATATGGTAATGTATCCAATCCTCATCCCTTTCTATTTGGTGAACCATAAGTTTTTTAATGAATCTGTGATTGCCTTTCTCTGTGGAAATATCTTCATTGGTATCAATTTTTAAGTAACTCCTAAAAGTGATATGATAGGATATGTGTCTTTTGCTTTCTCACTTACTACACGTGGCGTGATTACGTCTAGACTCATCTATGGTGCTGCAAATGGCATTGTTTCATTTTTTTCACTAGCGAATATTCCATCTGTACATGGAGGAGTTCTTCTGTGTCCACCCATCTGTTGGTGGACTTTTTGGTTACTTCCATATCTTGGCTATTGTAATACTGTGCCATGCAGATTTGCCTGCCTGTGTCTTTCCAATTCTCTCTTCTTAGATTATAGGTCGAGGAGTGGGCCTGCTGGATCATATGGTAGCTCAATGTTGACCTTTTTAATGCACCTCCATTCTGTTCTATTTTGTGGCCCTTTCCAAGTTACGTCCCCCTTGAAGTTGAGGGTATGCATTTCTCTACAACACCTTCAGCATTTATTGTTGGTAGTTTTCTTGCTGATGGTTATTCTGACAATTGTGATCTGATACCTCTTTGTGGTTGAATTCGCACGTGCCTCATAATCCTTTGAAATTGAGCTTGAAGGCAAGTCCTTTTTATTTTTCAAGCTGTGATTACCCCTTAGTTCTTCAAAGTGTTCTCTTAAAGTATGTGTCACATTTTGAAATGTTTTGGCCATGACCTCCCTCAAGACATTTTGAGGGCAGGTTTCATTTACAGTCCTGCATTACTTCTTCCTATGAAATGACCATTAGCACAGGCTTTAAAGCTGGTTTTGCAGGTAACTGCCATAGGGTGGCAGCCTTTCTATGTTCCCCACCCTTGTAACTAGGGGAAAGCCCTTGCGGACTGTGGTGTTTCTCGGTTATAAATTAGAGTGGAGTGTGCCTGGACAAACCCACACAAGCTGATGTCTCTTTACTTTTGTTGGATTTTTAAATGTAATTTTTATTTTTTATTGGAGTAATTTTCCACTTTGTACGTGGACCACTTCTACTTTGTGCATTCCTCGGTTGATGGACATTTTCATTGCTTCCAATTGTTCGGTATGATAAATATTGTTAGAGTGCATGATTGCCAGCCTGTGACTTTTTGATTCTCATTTTCCAACGTGATAGGCCCAGCAGTGGGTGTGATTGATTGACTGGTAGCACCGTGTTACCCTTTTCAAAGCACCTTCTTTGTGTTTTCATTAGTGGCTCTTACCACGTCCCCCTTAGAATTGAGGGTACGCATTTCTCCACAATCGTTTCAGCATTTATTGTTTGCAGCATTTATGCTAATGGCCCTTCTGGCTGCTGTGAGCTGATAGGTTTTTGTAATTTGGGTTTGCATGTCTTTGAAAATTCGTAAAACTCATCATTTTTCTCTGCCGTTTTCTTTTCTGTTAAAAAAGGAAACAATTGGGAGTACAATATAAGTCTTGCTATTGTCTTCTTGGAAGGTTGCCCTCTTTTGAAATTTTTGATCGATTTTACACCCCAGAATTTTTTTAGAGAGCAGGTGTCATTTACCGAACTGCAAGTTTGGTGACTATTTAGTGACCTTTGGCAGTAGATTTAAAGCTGCTGTTGTGGGAAGTGGCCTCAAGGAGGCAGCATTTCTCCATTCCCAAATCTGGGTACTAGGGCAGCAGAGTCTTTCTGGAAGTCGTGTTCCTAGGTTGTAAATTACATTGGAATGTGCATGGAGAAACCCCCATAAGATTATGTCTCATTATTTCTTCTTGGTTTAAAAAATTTTTTAATTGGGGTAAAGCTTAGAATATTGTTTGTCCTAGGTGTACATGATCTGGTTCATTTGTACATTATATATTTGTATTCAAGTACAGATCCTCTTCCCATGTAAAATGTTACTGAGGGTTCCGCAGACCTCCCTTGCTATATGGTCGGTCTTTTTGAGATATGTATATAATATGTGTTTGTATACATATAGTAACACTAATCTTAATTTACCCATTCCCCCAACCATTCCTTTTAGATGAGCATAGTTTGTTTTCTAAGTCTGTGAGTGTCTTTCTCTGTGGAAATATGTTCATTTGTGTCAGTTATTAGATAACGCCTATAAGTGATATCATAGAATATAGGTCTTTTGCTTTCCGACTTACCTCATGTTTCGTGATTATTTCCAGACTCTTTTGTGGTGCCTCAGAGAGCAATGCTTCATTGTCTTCCATGGCTAATATTCCATTGTGTACATGGACCACTTCTTCTTTATCCATTCACCTGTTGTTGTACATTTTGATTGCTTCACTGTCTTGGCTATTGTGAATAAGGCTGCACTGCAGCTTTTGCGGCCTGTGTCTTCTCGATTCTTGTCTTCTCAGGTGAGACGTCCAATGATGCGCCTGCTGGATTGAATGGTGCCTCCATTTTTACTTTTAAACACAGCTCCTTTCTTTTCTCATTATTGGCTGTTACCCCTTTACGTCTCACCAGCAGGTAGAGGGTACACAGTTCTCTGAAACCCCTTCAGCATTTATTGTTTGTAGACTTTTTGCTGATGGTCAGTCGACTGGTGTCAGTTGAAACTTTTTCTGGATTAGATTGCATGCGTCTAACACTCCCTGAGGTTGAGCTTTTATCCATTTTCCTTTTTTTTTAAAAGAGTGTGAGTAAAACTTAACTCTTCATAATCTCTTCTTGAAACATTTGCCTGTTTTGAATTGTTTTGTCCATTCCCTACTTCAGCACCAATTTTTAGGGCAAGTGTCCTTTACAGCCCTGAGTCCTTGTGAATGTTAAGTGACCATTAGCTGTGAGTTTAAAGCTGCTCTTGCAGGAAACGGCCACAAATTGGCAGCATTTCTCCTTTACCAAATTTGTTTACTAGGGAAACAGAGCCTTAATTGAAGTGGTGTTCTAGGTTGTATATTAGAATGGAATATGCCAGGAAAAAGCCCTTTAGTTTATGTCTCATTACTTCTTGTTCATATTTGTAATTTACTTTTTATTTTTTATCCCAGCAAATTTGATTACAATGGTTTGTTTGTTCTAGGTGTGCAAGATGTGGTTCTTTCACACATATACGTGTATCTATTCTTCCTCGCATCCTTTTCCCATGTAGGTTATGGCACAATGTTGAGTAGTCCCTCTCCTGGTCTTCCGTACGTCTTTGGTGGTTATATATTTCACATGGTTTGTATATCTTTGTTAACCCCAATATGGTAATGTAACCAATCCTCATCCCTTTCTATTTGGTGAACCATAAGTTTTTTTAATGAATCTGTGATTGCCTTTCTCTGTGGAAATATCTTCATTGGTATCAATTTTTAAGTAACTGCAAAAAGTGATATGATAGGATATGTGTCTTTTGCTTTCTCAATGACTACAGGTGGCGTGATTACGTCTAGACTCATCTATGGTGCTGCAAATGGCATTGTTTCATTTTTTTCACTAGCGAATATTCCATCTGTACATGGAGGAGTTCTTCTGTGTCCACCCATCTGTTGGTGGACTTTTTGGTTACTTCCATATATTGGCTATTGTAATACTGTGCCATGCAGATTTGCCTGCCTGTGTCTTTCCAATTCTCTCTTCTTAGATTATAGGTCGAGGAGTGGGCCTGCTGGATCATATGGTCGCTCAATGTTGACCTTTTTAATGCACCTCCATTCTGTTCTATTTCGTGGCCCTTTCCAAGTTACGTCCCCCTTGAAGTTGAGGGTATGCATTTCTCTACAACACCTTCAGCATTTATTGTTTGTAGTTTTCTTGCTGATGGTTATTCTGACAATTGTGATCTGATACCTCTTTGTGGTTGAATTCGCACGTGCCTCATAATCCTTTGAAATTGAGCTTGAAGGCAAGTCCTATTTATTTTTCAAGCTGAGATTAACCCTTAGTTCTTCAAAGTGCTCTCTTAAAGTATGTGTCACATTTTTAAATGTTTTGGCCATTACCTCCCTCAAGACATTTTGAGAGCAGGTTTCATTTATAGTCCTGCATTATTTCTTCCTATGAAATGACCATTAGCACAGGCTTTAAAGCTGGTTTTGCAGGTAACTGCCATAGGGTGGCAGCCTTTCTATGTTCCCCACCCTTGTAACTAGGGGAAAGCCCTTGCGGACTGTGGTGTTTCTCGGTTTTAAATTAGAGTGGAGTGTGCCTGGACAAACCCACGCAAGCTGATGTCTCCTTACTTTTTTTGGATTTTTAAATGTAATTTTTATTTTTTATTGGAGTAATTTTCCACTGTGTACGTGGACCACTTCTACTTTGTGCATTCCTCAGTTGATGGACATTTTCATTGCTTCCAAGTGTTGGCTATGGTAAATATTGGAGTGCAGGATTGCCAGCCTGTGACTTTTTGATTCTCATTTTCTCAGGTGATAGGCCCAGCACTGGGTGTGACTGACTGACTGGTAGCACCGTTTTTCCCTTTTCAAAGCACCTTCTGTTTGTTTTCATTAGTGGCACTTACCACGTCCCCTTTAGAATCGAGGGTACACATTTCTCCACAATCGCTTCAGCATTTATTGTTTGCAGCATTTATGCTAATGGCCCTTCTGGCTGCTGTGAGCTGATAGATTTTTATAATTTGGGTTTGCATGTCTCTGAAAATTCGTAAAACTCATCATATTTCTCCGCCGTTTTCTTTTCTGTGAAAAAAAGGAAACAATTGGGAATACAATATATCTCTTGAAATTGTCTTCTTGGAAGGTTGCCCTCTGTTTAATTTTTTGGTCAATTTTCCACCCCAGAATTTTTTTAGAGAGCAGGTGTCATTTCCCGAACTGCAAGTTTGGTGAATATTTAGTGACCTTTAGCAATGGGTTTAAAGGTGATGTTGTGGGAAGTGGCCTCAAGCAGGCAGCATTTCTCCATTCCCAAATCTGGGTATTAGGGCAGCAGAGCCTTTCTGGAAGTCGTGTTCCTAGGTTGTAAATTACATTGGAATGTGCATGGAGAAACCCCCATAAGTTTATGTCTCATTATTTCTTCTTGGTTTTAAATTTTTTTTTAATTGTGGTAAATCTTAGAATATTGTTTGTCCTAGGTTTACACAATCTGGTTCATTTGTACATTATATATGTCTATTCAAGTACAGATCCTCTTCCCATGTAAAATGTTACAGAGGGTTCCACACACCTCCCTTGCTATATAGTCGGTCTTTTTGAGATATGTATATAATATTTGTTTGTATACATATAGTAACACTAATCTTAATTTATCCATTCCCCCCACCTTTCCTTTTAGATGAGCATAGTTTGTTTTCTAAGTCTGTGAGTGTCTTTCTCTGTGGAAATATGTTCATTTGTGTCAGTTATTAGATAACGCCTATAAGTGATATCATAGAATATAGGTCTTTTGCTTTCCGACTTACCTCATGTTTCGTGATTGTCTCCAGACTCATTTGTGGTGCCTCAAAGAGCAATGGTTCATTGTTTTCCATGGCTAATATTCCATTGTGTACATGGACCACTTCTTTTTTATCCATTCACCTCTTGTTGGACATTTTGATTGCTTCACTGTCTTGGCTATTGTGAATAAGGCTGCACTGCAGCTTTTGCGGCCTGTGTCTTCTCGATTCTTGTCTTCTCAGGTGAGACGTCCAATGACGCGCCTGCTGGATTGAATGGTGCCTCCATTTTTACTTTTAAACACAGCTCCTTTCTTTTCTCATTATTGGCTGTTACCCCTTTACGTCTCACCAGCAGGTAGAGGGTACACAGTTCTCTGAAACCCCTTCAGCATTTATTGTTTGTAGACTTTTTGCTGATGGTCAGTGGACTGGTGTAAGTTGAAACTTTTTGTAGATTAGATTGCATGGGTCTAACACTCCCTGAGGTTGAGCTTTTATCCATTTTCCTTTTTTTTTCAAAAGAGCGTGAGTAAAACGTAACTCTTCATATGCTCTTCTTGAAACATTTGCCTGTTTTGAATTTTTTTGTCCATTCCCTAGTTCAGCACAATTTTTTACGGCAGGTGTCCTTTACAGCCCTGAGTCCTTGTGAATGTTAAGTGACCATTAGCTGTGATTTTAAAGCTGCTCTTGCAGGAAACGGCCACAAGGTGGCATCATTTCCCCTTTACCAAATTTGGTAACTGGGGAAACAGAGCCTTAATGGAGGTGGTGTTCTAGGTTGTAAATTAGAATGCAATGTGGCAGGAAAAAACCCTTTATGTTTATGTCTCATTACATCTTGTTCATATTTATAATTTACTTTTTATTTTTTATCCAAGCCAATTTGATTAAAATGGTTTGTTTGTTCGGTGTGCAAATGTGGTTCTTTCACACATATACGTGTATCTATTCTTCCTCGCATTCTTTTCCCATGTGGGTTATGGCACAATATTGAGTAGTTTTCTCCTGGTCTTCCTTATGTCTTTGGTGATTATATATTTCACATGGTTTGTATATCTCTGTTAACCTTAATATGGTAATGTATCCAATCCTCATCCCTTTCTATTTGGTGAACCATAAGTTTTTTAATGAATCTGTGATTGCCTTTCTCTGTGGAAATATCTTCATTGGTATCAATTTTTAAGTAACTCCTAAAAGTGATATGATAGGATATGTGTCTTTTGCTTTCTCACTTACTACACGTGGCGTGATTACGTCTAGACTCATCTATGGTGCTGCAAATGGCATTGTTTCATTTTTTTCACTAGCGAATATTCCATCTGTACATGGAGGAGTTCTTCTGTGTCCACCCATCTGTTGGTGGACTTTTTGGTTACTTCCATATCTTGGCTATTGTAATACTGTGCCATGCAGATTTGCCTGCCTGTGTCTTTCCAATTCTCTCTTCTTAGATTATAGGTCGAGGAGTGGGCCTGCTGGATCATATGGTAGCTCAATGTTGACCTTTTTAATGCACCTCCATTCTGTTCTATTTCGTGGCCCTTTCCAAGTTACGTCCCCCTTGAAGTTGAGGGTATGCATTTCTCTACAACACCTTCAGCATTTATTGTTGGTAGTTTTCTTGCTGATGGTTATTCTGACAATTGTGATCTGATACCTCTTTGTGGTTGAATTCGCACGTGCCTCATAATCCTTTGAAATTGAGCTTGAAGGCAAGTCCTTTTTATTTTTCAAGCTGTGATTACCCCTTAGTTCTTCAAAGTGTTCTCTTAAAGTATGTGTCACATTTTGAAATGTTTTGGCCATGACCTCCCTCAAGACATTTTGAGGGCAGGTTTCATTTACAGTCCTGCATTACTTCTTCCTATGAAATGACCATTAGCACAGGCTTTAAAGCTGGTTTTGCAGGTAACTGCCATAGGGTGGCAGCCTTTCTATGTTCCCCACCCTTGTAACTAGGGGAAAGCCCTTGCGGACTGTGGTGTTTCTCGGTTATAAATTAGAGTGGAGTGTGCCTGGACAAACCCACACAAGCTGATGTCTCTTTACTTTTGTTGGATTTTTAAATGTAATTTTTATTTTTTATTGGAGTAATTTTCCACTTTGTACGTGGACCACTTCTACTTTGTGCATTCCTCGGTTGATGGACATTTTCATTGCTTCCAATTGTTCGGTATGATAAATATTGTTAGAGTGCATGATTGCCAGCCTGTGACTTTTTGATTCTCATTTTCCAACGTGATAGGCCCAGCAGTGGGTGTGATTGATTGACTGGTAGTACCGTGTTACCCTTTTCAAAGCACCTTCTTTGTGTTTTCATTAGTGGCTCTTACCACGTCCCCCTTAGAATTGAGGGTACGCATTTCTCCACAATCGTTTCAGCATTTATTGTTTGCAGCATTTATGCTAATGGCCCTTCTGGCTGCTGTGAGCTGATAGGTTTTTGTAATTTGGGTTTGCATGTCTTTGAAAATTCGTAAAACTCATCATTTTTCTCTGCCGTTTTCTTTTCTGTTAAAAAAGGAAACAATTGGGAGTACAATATAAGTCTTGCTATTGTCTTCTTGGAAGGTTGCCCTCTTTTGAAATTTTTGATCGATTTTACACCCCAGAATTTTTTTAGAGAGCAGGTGTCATTTACCGAACTGCAAGTTTGGTGACTATTTAGTGACCTTTGGCAGTAGATTTAAAGCTGCTGTTGTGGGAAGTGGCCTCAAGGAGGCAGCATTTCTCCATTCCCAAATCTGGGTACTAGGGCAGCAGAGTCTTTCTGGAAGTCGTGTTCCTAGGTTGTAAATTACATTGGAATGTGCATGGAGAAACCCCCATAAGATTATGTCTCATTATTTCTTCTTGGTTTAAAAAATTTTTTAATTGGGGTAAAGCTTAGAATATTGTTTGTCCTAGGTGTACATGATCTGGTTCATTTGTACATTATATATTTGTATTCAAGTACAGATCCTCTTCCTATGTAAAATGTTACTGAGGGTTCCGCAGACCTCCCTTGCTATATGGTCGGTCTTTTTGAGATATGTATATAATATGTGTTTGTATACATATAGTAACACTAATCTTAATTTACCCATTCCCCCAACCATTCCTTTTAGATGAGCATAGTTTGTTTTCTAAGTCTGTGAGTGTCTTTCTCTTTGGAAATATGTTCATTTGTGTCAGTTATTAGATAACGCCTATAAGTGATATCATAGAATATAGGTCTTTTGCTTTCCGACTTACCTCATGTTTCGTGATTATTTCCAGACTCTTTTGTGGTGCCTCAGAGAGCAATGCTTCATTGTCTTCCATGGCTAATATTCCATTGTGTACATGGACCACTTCTTCTTTATCCATTCACCTGTTGTTGTACATTTTGATTGCTTCACTGTCTTGGCTATTGTGAATAAGGCTGCACTGCAGCTTTTGCGGCCTGTGTCTTCTCGATTCTTGTCTTCTCAGGTGAGACGTCCAATGATGCGCCTGCTGGATTGAATGGTGCCTCCATTTTTACTTTTAAACACAGCTCCTTTCTTTTCTCATTATTGGCTGTTACCCCTTTACGTCTCACCAGCAGGTAGAGGGTACACAGTTCTCTGAAACCCCTTCAGCATTTATTGTTTGTAGACTTTTTGCTGATGGTCAGTCGACTGGTGTCAGTTGAAACTTTTTCTGGATTAGATTGCATGCGTCTAACACTCCCTGAGGTTGAGCTTTTATCCATTTTCCTTTTTTTTTAAAAGAGTGTGAGTAAAACTTAACTCTTCATAATCTCTTCTTGAAACATTTGCCTGTTTTGAATTGTTTTGTCCATTCCCTACTTCAGCACCAATTTTTAGGGCAAGTGTCCTTTACAGCCCTGAGTCCTTGTGAATGTTAAGTGACCATTAGCTGTGAGTTTAAAGCTGCTCTTGCAGGAAACGGCCACAAATTGGCAGCATTTCTCCTTTACCAAATTTGTTTACTAGGGAAACAGAGCCTTAATTGAAGTGGTGTTCTAGGTTGTATATTAGAATGGAATATGCCAGGAAAAAGCCCTTTAGTTTATGTCTCATTACTTCTTGTTCATATTTGTAATTTACTTTTTATTTTTTATCCCAGCAAATTTGATTACAATGGTTTGTTTGTTCTAGGTGTGCAAGATGTGGTTCTTTCACACATATACGTGTATCTATTCTTCCTTGCATCCTTTTCCCATGTAGGTTATGGCACAATGTTGAGTAGTCCCTCTCCTGGTCTTCCGTACGTCTTTGGTGGTTATATATTTCACATGGTTTGTATATCTTTGTTAACCCCAATATGGTAATGTAACCAATCCTCATCCCTTTCTATTTGGTGAACCATAAGTTTTTTTAATGAATCTGTGATTGCCTTTCTCTGTGGAAATATCTTCATTGGTATCAATTTTTAAGTAACTGCAAAAAGTGATATGATAGGATATGTGTCTTTTGCTTTCTCAATGACTACAGGTGGCGTGATTACGTCTAGACTCATCTATGGTGCTGCAAATGGCATTGTTTCATTTTTTTCACTAGCGAATATTCCATCTGTACATGGAGGAGTTCTTCTGTGTCCACCCATCTGTTGGTGGACTTTTTGGTTACTTCCATATCTTGGCTATTGTAATACTGTGCCATGCAGATTTGCCTGCCTGTGTCTTTCCAATTCTCTCTTCTTAGATTATAGGTCGAGGAGTGGGCCTGCTGGATCATATGGTCGCTCAATGTTGACCTTTTTAATGCACCTCCATTCTGTTCTATTTCGTGGCCCTTTCCAAGTTACGTCCCCCTTGAAGTTGAGGGTATGCATTTCTCTACAACACCTTCAGCATTTATTGTTTGTAGTTTTCTTGCTGATGGTTATTCTGACAATTGTGATCTGATACCTCTTTGTGGTTGAATTCGCACGTGCCTCATAATCCTTTGAAATTGAGCTTGAAGGCAAGTCCTATTTATTTTTCAAGCTGAGATTAACCCTTAGTTCTTCAAAGTGCTCTCTTAAAGTATGTGTCACATTTTTAAATGTTTTGGCCATTACCTCCCTCAAGACATTTTGAGAGCAGGTTTCATTTATAGTCCTGCATTATTTCTTCCTATGAAATGACCATTAGCACAGGCTTTAAAGCTGGTTTTGCAGGTAACTGCCATAGGGTGGCAGCCTTTCTATGTTCCCCACCCTTGTAACTAGGGGAAAGCCCTTGCGGACTGTGGTGTTTCTCGGTTTTAAATTAGAGTGGAGTGTGCCTGGACAAACCCACGCAAGCTGATGTCTCCTTACTTTTTTTGGATTTTTAAATGTAATTTTTATTTTTTATTGGAGTAATTTTCCACTGTGTACGTGGACCACTTCTACTTTGTGCATTCCTCAGTTGATGGACATTTTCATTGCTTCCAAGTGTTGGCTATGGTAAATATTGGAGTGCAGGATTGCCAGCCTGTGACTTTTTGATTCTCATTTTCTCAGGTGATAGGCCCAGCACTGGGTGTGACTGACTGACTGGTAGCACCGTTTTTCCCTTTTCAAAGCACCTTCTGTTTGTTTTCATTAGTGGCACTTACCACGTCCCCTTTAGAATCGAGGGTACACATTTCTCCACAATCGCTTCAGCATTTATTGTTTGCAGCATTTATGCTAATGGCCCTTCTGGCTGCTGTGAGCTGATAGATTTTTATAATTTGGGTTTGCATGTCTCTGAAAATTCGTAAAACTCATCATATTTCTCCGCCGTTTTCTTTTCTGTGAAAAAAAGGAAACAATTGGGAATACAATATATCTCTTGAAATTGTCTTCTTGGAAGGTTGCCCTCTGTTTAATTTTTTGGTCAATTTTCCACCCCAGAATTTTTTTAGAGAGCAGGTGTCATTTCCCGAACTGCAAGTTTGGTGAATATTTAGTGACCTTTAGCAATGGGTTTAAAGGTGATGTTGTGGGAAGTGGCCTCAAGCAGGCAGCATTTCTCCATTCCCAAATCTGGGTATTAGGGCAGCAGAGCCTTTCTGGAAGTCGTGTTCCTAGGTTGTAAATTACATTGGAATGTGCATGGAGAAACCCCCATAAGTTTATGTCTCATTATTTCTTCTTGGTTTTAAATTTTTTTTTTAATTGTGGTAAATCTTAGAATATTGTTTGTCCTAGGTTTACACAATCTGGTTCATTTGTACATTATATATGTCTATTCAAGTACAGATCCTCTTCCCATGTAAAATGTTACAGAGGGTTCCACACACCTCCCTTGCTATATAGTCGGTCTTTTTGAGATATGTATATAATATTTGTTTGTATACATATAGTAACACTAATCTTAATTTATCCATTCCCCCCACCTTTCCTTTTAGATGAGCATAGTTTGTTTTCTAAGTCTGTGAGTGTCTTTCTCTGTGGAAATATGTTCATTTGTGTCAGTTATTAGATAACGCCTATAAGTGATATCATAGAATATAGGTCTTTTGCTTTCCGACTTACCTCATGTTTCGTGATTGTCTCCAGACTCATTTGTGGTGCCTCAAAGAGCAATGGTTCATTGTTTTCCATGGCTAATATTCCATTGTGTACATGGACCACTTCTTTTTTATCCATTCACCTCTTGTTGGACATTTTGATTGCTTCACTGTCTTGGCTATTGTGAATAAGGCTGCACTGCAGCTTTTGCGGCCTGTGTCTTCTCGATTCTTGTCTTCTCAGGTGAGACGTCCAATGACGCGCCTGCTGGATTGAATGGTGCCTCCATTTTTACTTTTAAACACAGCTCCTTTCTTTTCTCATTATTGGCTGTTACCCCTTTACGTCTCACCAGCAGGTAGAGGGTACACAGTTCTCTGAAACCCCTTCAGCATTTATTGTTTGTAGACTTTTTGCTGATGGTCAGTGGACTGGTGTAAGTTGAAACTTTTTGTAGATTAGATTGCATGGGTCTAACACTCCCTGAGGTTGAGCTTTTATCCATTTTCCTTTTTTTTTCAAAAGAGCGTGAGTAAAACATAACTCTTCATATGCTCTTCTTGAAACATTTGCCTGTTTTGAATTTTTTTGTCCATTCCCTAGTTCAGCACAATTTTTTAGGGCAGGTGTCCTTTACAGCCCTGAGTCCTTGTGAATGTTAAGTGACCATTAGCTGTGATTTTAAAGCTGCTCTTGCAGGAAACGGCCACAAGGTGGCATCATTTCCCCTTTACCAAATTTGGTAACTGGGGAAACAGAGCCTTAATGGAGGTGGTGTTCTAGGTTGTAAATTAGAATGCAATGTGGCAGGAAAAAACCCTTTATGTTTATGTCTCATTACATCTTGTTCATATTTATAATTTACTTTTTATTTTTTATCCAAGCCAATTTGATTAAAATGGTTTGTTTGTTCGGTGTGCAAATGTGGTTCTTTCACACATATACGTGTATCTATTCTTCCTCGCATTCTTTTCCCATGTGGGTTATGGCACAATATTGAGTAGTTTTCTCCTGGTCTTCCTTATGTCTTTGGTGATTATATATTTCACATGGTTTGTATATCTCTGTTAACCTTAATATGGTAATGTATCCAATCCTCATCCCTTTCTATTTGGTGAACCATAAGTTTTTTAATGAATCTGTGATTGCCTTTCTCTGTGGAAATATCTTCATTGGTATCAATTTTTAAGTAACTCCTAAAAGTGATATGATAGGATATGTGTCTTTTGCTTTCTCACTTACTACACGTGGCGTGATTACGTCTAGACTCATCTATGGTGCTGCAAATGGCATTGTTTCATTTTTTTCACTAGCGAATATTCCATCTGTACATGGAGGAGTTCTTCTGTGTCCACCCATCTGTTGGTGGACTTTTTGGTTACTTCCATATCTTGGCTATTGTAATACTGTGCCATGCAGATTTGCCTGCCTGTGTCTTTCCAATTCTCTCTTCTTAGATTATAGGTCGAGGAGTGGGCCTGCTGGATCATATGGTAGCTCAATGTTGACCTTTTTAATGCACCTCCATTCTGTTCTATTTCGTGGCCCTTTCCAAGTTACGTCCCCCTTGAAGTTGAGGGTATGCATTTCTCTACAACACCTTCAGCATTTATTGTTGGTAGTTTTCTTGCTGATGGTTATTCTGACAATTGTGATCTGATACCTCTTTGTGGTTGAATTCGCACGTGCCTCATAATCCTTTGAAATTGAGCTTGAAGGCAAGTCCTTTTTATTTTTCAAGCTGTGATTACCCCTTAGTTCTTCAAAGTGTTCTCTTAAAGTATGTGTCACATTTTGAAATGTTTTGGCCATGACCTCCCTCAAGACATTTTGAGGGCAGGTTTCATTTACAGTCCTGCATTACTTCTTCCTATGAAATGACCATTAGCACAGGCTTTAAAGCTGGTTTTGCAGGTAACTGCCATAGGGTGGCAGCCTTTCTATGTTCCCCACCCTTGTAACTAGGGGAAAGCCCTTGCGGACTGTGGTGTTTCTCGGTTATAAATTAGAGTGGAGTGTGCCTGGACAAACCCACACAAGCTGATGTCTCTTTACTTTTGTTGGATTTTTAAATGTAATTTTTATTTTTTATTGGAGTAATTTTCCACTTTGTACGTGGACCACTTCTACTTTGTGCATTCCTCGGTTGATGGACATTTTCATTGCTTCCAATTGTTCGGTATGATAAATATTGTTAGAGTGCATGATTGCCAGCCTGTGACTTTTTGATTCTCATTTTCCAACGTGATAGGCCCAGCAGTGGGTGTGATTGATTGACTGGTAGCACCGTGTTACCCTTTTCAAAGCACCTTCTTTGTGTTTTCATTAGTGGCTCTTACCACGTCCCCCTTAGAATTGAGGGTACGCATTTCTCCACAATCGTTTCAGCATTTATTGTTTGCAGCATTTATGCTAATGGCCCTTCTGGCTGCTGTGAGCTGATAGGTTTTTGTAATTTGGGTTTGCATGTCTTTGAAAATTCGTAAAACTCATCATTTTTCTCTGCCGTTTTCTTTTCTGTTAAAAAAGGAAACAATTGGGAGTACAATATAAGTCTTGCTATTGTCTTCTTGGAAGGTTGCCCTCTTTTGAAATTTTTGATCGATTTTACACCCCAGAATTTTTTTAGAGAGCAGGTGTCATTTACCGAACTGCAAGTTTGGTGACTATTTAGTGACCTTTGGCAGTAGATTTAAAGCTGCTGTTGTGGGAAGTGGCCTCAAGGAGGCAGCATTTCTCCATTCCCAAATCTGGGTACTAGGGCAGCAGAGTCTTTCTGGAAGTCGTGTTCCTAGGTTGTAAATTACATTGGAATGTGCATGGAGAAACCCCCATAAGATTATGTCTCATTATTTCTTCTTGGTTTAAAAAATTTTTTAATTGGGGTAAAGCTTAGAATATTGTTTGTCCTAGGTGTACATGATCTGGTTCATTTGTACATTATATATTTGTATTCAAGTACAGATCCTCTTCCCATGTAAAATGTTACTGAGGGTTCCGCAGACCTCCCTTGCTATATGGTCGGTCTTTTTGAGATATGTATATAATATGTGTTTGTATACATATAGTAACACTAATCTTAATTTACCCATTCCCCCAACCATTCCTTTTAGATGAGCATAGTTTGTTTTCTAAGTCTGTGAGTGTCTTTCTCTGTGGAAATATGTTCATTTGTGTCAGTTATTAGATAACGCCTATAAGTGATATCATAGAATATAGGTCTTTTGCTTTCCGACTTACCTCATGTTTCGTGATTATTTCCAGACTCTTTTGTGGTGCCTCAGAGAGCAATGCTTCATTGTCTTCCATGGCTAATATTCCATTGTGTACATGGACCACTTCTTCTTTATCCATTCACCTGTTGTTGTACATTTTGATTGCTTCACTGTCTTGGCTATTGTGAATAAGGCTGCACTGCAGCTTTTGCGGCCTGTGTCTTCTCGATTCTTGTCTTCTCAGGTGAGACGTCCAATGATGCGCCTGCTGGATTGAATGGTGCCTCCATTTTTACTTTTAAACACAGCTCCTTTCTTTTCTCATTATTGGCTGTTACCCCTTTACGTCTCACCAGCAGGTAGAGGGTACACAGTTCTCTGAAACCCCTTCAGCATTTATTGTTTGTAGACTTTTTGCTGATGGTCAGTCGACTGGTGTCAGTTGAAACTTTTTCTGGATTAGATTGCATGCGTCTAACACTCCCTGAGGTTGAGCTTTTATCCATTTTCCTTTTTTTTTAAAAGAGTGTGAGTAAAACTTAACTCTTCATAATCTCTTCTTGAAACATTTGCCTGTTTTGAATTGTTTTGTCCATTCCCTACTTCAGCACCAATTTTTAGGGCAAGTGTCCTTTACAGCCCTGAGTCCTTGTGAATGTTAAGTGACCATTAGCTGTGAGTTTAAAGCTGCTCTTGCAGGAAACGGCCACAAATTGGCAGCATTTCTCCTTTACCAAATTTGTTTACTAGGGAAACAGAGCCTTAATTGAAGTGGTGTTCTAGGTTGTATATTAGAATGGAATATGCCAGGAAAAAGCCCTTTAGTTTATGTCTCATTACTTCTTGTTCATATTTGTAATTTACTTTTTATTTTTTATCCCAGCAAATTTGATTACAATGGTTTGTTTGTTCTAGGTGTGCAAGATGTGGTTCTTTCACACATATACGTGTATCTATTCTTCCTCGCATCCTTTTCCCATGTAGGTTATGGCACAATGTTGAGTAGTCCCTCTCCTGGTCTTCCGTACGTCTTTGGTGGTTATATATTTCACATGGTTTGTATATCTTTGTTAACCCCAATATGGTAATGTAACCAATCCTCATCCCTTTCTATTTGGTGAACCATAAGTTTTTTTAATGAATCTGTGATTGCCTTTCTCTGTGGAAATATCTTCATTGGTATCAATTTTTAAGTAACTGCAAAAAGTGATATGATAGGATATGTGTCTTTTGCTTTCTCAATGACTACAGGTGGCGTGATTACGTCTAGACTCATCTATGGTGCTGCAAATGGCATTGTTTCATTTTTTTCACTAGCGAATATTCCATCTGTACATGGAGGAGTTCTTCTGTGTCCACCCATCTGTTGGTGGACTTTTTGGTTACTTCCATATATTGGCTATTGTAATACTGTGCCATGCAGATTTGCCTGCCTGTGTCTTTCCAATTCTCTCTTCTTAGATTATAGGTCGAGGAGTGGGCCTGCTGGATCATATGGTCGCTCAATGTTGACCTTTTTAATGCACCTCCATTCTGTTCTATTTCGTGGCCCTTTCCAAGTTACGTCCCCCTTGAAGTTGAGGGTATGCATTTCTCTACAACACCTTCAGCATTTATTGTTTGTAGTTTTCTTGCTGATGGTTATTCTGACAATTGTGATCTGATACCTCTTTGTGGTTGAATTCGCACGTGCCTCATAATCCTTTGAAATTGAGCTTGAAGGCAAGTCCTATTTATTTTTCAAGCTGAGATTAACCCTTAGTTCTTCAAAGTGCTCTCTTAAAGTATGTGTCACATTTTTAAATGTTTTGGCCATTACCTCCCTCAAGACATTTTGAGAGCAGGTTTCATTTATAGTCCTGCATTATTTCTTCCTATGAAATGACCATTAGCACAGGCTTTAAAGCTGGTTTTGCAGGTAACTGCCATAGGGTGGCAGCCTTTCTATGTTCCCCACCCTTGTAACTAGGGGAAAGCCCTTGCGGACTGTGGTGTTTCTCGGTTTTAAATTAGAGTGGAGTGTGCCTGGACAAACCCACGCAAGCTGATGTCTCCTTACTTTTTTTGGATTTTTAAATGTAATTTTTATTTTTTATTGGAGTAATTTTCCACTGTGTACGTGGACCACTTCTACTTTGTGCATTCCTCAGTTGATGGACATTTTCATTGCTTCCAAGTGTTGGCTATGGTAAATATTGGAGTGCAGGATTGCCAGCCTGTGACTTTTTGATTCTCATTTTCTCAGGTGATAGGCCCAGCACTGGGTGTGACTGACTGACTGGTAGCACCGTTTTTCCCTTTTCAAAGCACCTTCTGTTTGTTTTCATTAGTGGCACTTACCACGTCCCCTTTAGAATCGAGGGTACACATTTCTCCACAATCGCTTCAGCATTTATTGTTTGCAGCATTTATGCTAATGGCCCTTCTGGCTGCTGTGAGCTGATAGATTTTTATAATTTGGGTTTGCATGTCTCTGAAAATTCGTAAAACTCATCATATTTCTCCGCCGTTTTCTTTTCTGTGAAAAAAAGGAAACAATTGGGAATACAATATATCTCTTGAAATTGTCTTCTTGGAAGGTTGCCCTCTGTTTAATTTTTTGGTCAATTTTCCACCCCAGAATTTTTTTAGAGAGCAGGTGTCATTTCCCGAACTGCAAGTTTGGTGAATATTTAGTGACCTTTAGCAATGGGTTTAAAGGTGATGTTGTGGGAAGTGGCCTCAAGCAGGCAGCATTTCTCCATTCCCAAATCTGGGTATTAGGGCAGCAGAGCCTTTCTGGAAGTCGTGTTCCTAGGTTGTAAATTACATTGGAATGTGCATGGAGAAACCCCCATAAGTTTATGTCTCATTATTTCTTCTTGGTTTTAAATTTTTTTTTAATTGTGGTAAATCTTAGAATATTGTTTGTCCTAGGTTTACACAATCTGGTTCATTTGTACATTATATATGTCTATTCAAGTACAGATCCTCTTCCCATGTAAAATGTTACAGAGGGTTCCACACACCTCCCTTGCTATATAGTCGGTCTTTTTGAGATATGTATATAATATTTGTTTGTATACATATAGTAACACTAATCTTAATTTATCCATTCCCCCCACCTTTCCTTTTAGATGAGCATAGTTTGTTTTCTAAGTCTGTGAGTGTCTTTCTCTGTGGAAATATGTTCATTTGTGTCAGTTATTAGATAACGCCTATAAGTGATATCATAGAATATAGGTCTTTTGCTTTCCGACTTACCTCATGTTTCGTGATTGTCTCCAGACTCATTTGTGGTGCCTCAAAGAGCAATGGTTCATTGTTTTCCATGGCTAATATTCCATTGTGTACATGGACCACTTCTTTTTTATCCATTCACCTCTTGTTGGACATTTTGATTGCTTCACTGTCTTGGCTATTGTGAATAAGGCTGCACTGCAGCTTTTGCGGCCTGTGTCTTCTCGATTCTTGTCTTCTCAGGTGAGACGTCCAATGACGCGCCTGCTGGATTGAATGGTGCCTCCATTTTTACTTTTAAACACAGCTCCTTTCTTTTCTCATTATTGGCTGTTACCCCTTTACGTCTCACCAGCAGGTAGAGGGTACACAGTTCTCTGAAACCCCTTCAGCATTTATTGTTTGTAGACTTTTTGCTGATGGTCAGTGGACTGGTGTAAGTTGAAACTTTTTGTAGATTAGATTGCATGGGTCTAACACTCCCTGAGGTTGAGCTTTTATCCATTTTCCTTTTTTTTTCAAAAGAGCGTGAGTAAAACGTAACTCTTCATATGCTCTTCTTGAAACATTTGCCTGTTTTGAATTTTTTTGTCCATTCCCTAGTTCAGCACAATTTTTTAGGGCAGGTGTCCTTTACAGCCCTGAGTCCTTGTGAATGTTAAGTGACCATTAGCTGTGATTTTAAAGCTGCTCTTGCAGGAAACGGCCACAAGGTGGCATCATTTCCCCTTTACCAAATTTGGTAACTGGGGAAACAGAGCCTTAATGGAGGTGGTGTTCTAGGTTGTAAATTAGAATGCAATGTGGCAGGAAAAAACCCTTTATGTTTATGTCTCATTACATCTTGTTCATATTTATAATTTACTTTTTATTTTTTATCCAAGCCAATTTGATTAAAATGGTTTGTTTGTTCGGTGTGCAAATGTGGTTCTTTCACACATATACGTGTATCTATTCTTCCTCGCATTCTTTTCCCATGTGGGTTATGGCACAATATTGAGTAGTTTTCTCCTGGTCTTCCTTATGTCTTTGGTGATTATATATTTCACATGGTTTGTATATCTCTGTTAACCTTAATATGGTAATGTATCCAATCCTCATCCCTTTCTATTTGGTGAACCATAAGTTTTTTAATGAATCTGTGATTGCCTTTCTCTGTGGAAATATCTTCATTGGTATCAATTTTTAAGTAACTCCTAAAAGTGATATGATAGGATATGTGTCTTTTGCTTTCTCACTTACTACACGTGGCGTGATTACGTCTAGACTCATCTATGGTGCTGCAAATGGCATTGTTTCATTTTTTTCACTAGCGAATATTCCATCTGTACATGGAGGAGTTCTTCTGTGTCCACCCATCTGTTGGTGGACTTTTTGGTTACTTCCATATCTTGGCTATTGTAATACTGTGCCATGCAGATTTGCCTGCCTGTGTCTTTCCAATTCTCTCTTCTTAGATTATAGGTCGAGGAGTGGGCCTGCTGGATCATATGGTAGCTCAATGTTGACCTTTTTAATGCACCTCCATTCTGTTCTATTTCGTGGCCCTTTCCAAGTTACGTCCCCCTTGAAGTTGAGGGTATGCATTTCTCTACAACACCTTCAGCATTTATTGTTGGTAGTTTTCTTGCTGATGGTTATTCTGACAATTGTGATCTGATACCTCTTTGTGGTTGAATTCGCACGTGCCTCATAATCCTTTGAAATTGAGCTTGAAGGCAAGTCCTTTTTATTTTTCAAGCTGTGATTACCCCTTAGTTCTTCAAAGTGTTCTCTTAAAGTATGTGTCACATTTTGAAATGTTTTGGCCATGACCTCCCTCAAGACATTTTGAGGGCAGGTTTCATTTACAGTCCTGCATTACTTCTTCCTATGAAATGACCATTAGCACAGGCTTTAAAGCTGGTTTTGCAGGTAACTGCCATAGGGTGGCAGCCTTTCTATGTTCCCCACCCTTGTAACTAGGGGAAAGCCCTTGCGGACTGTGGTGTTTCTCGGTTATAAATTAGAGTGGAGTGTGCCTGGACAAACCCACACAAGCTGATGTCTCTTTACTTTTGTTGGATTTTTAAATGTAATTTTTATTTTTTATTGGAGTAATTTTCCACTTTGTACGTGGACCACTTCTACTTTGTGCATTCCTCGGTTGATGGACATTTTCATTGCTTCCAATTGTTCGGTATGATAAATATTGTTAGAGTGCATGATTGCCAGCCTGTGACTTTTTGATTCTCATTTTCCAACGTGATAGGCCCAGCAGTGGGTGTGATTGATTGACTGGTAGCACCGTGTTACCCTTTTCAAAGCACCTTCTTTGTGTTTTCATTAGTGGCTCTTACCACGTCCCCCTTAGAATTGAGGGTACGCATTTCTCCACAATCGTTTCAGCATTTATTGTTTGCAGCATTTATGCTAATGGCCCTTCTGGCTGCTGTGAGCTGATAGGTTTTTGTAATTTGGGTTTGCATGTCTTTGAAAATTCGTAAAACTCATCATTTTTCTCTGCCGTTTTCTTTTCTGTTAAAAAAGGAAACAATTGGGAGTACAATATAAGTCTTGCTATTGTCTTCTTGGAAGGTTGCCCTCTTTTGAAATTTTTGATCGATTTTACACCCCAGAATTTTTTTAGAGAGCAGGTGTCATTTACCGAACTGCAAGTTTGGTGACTATTTAGTGACCTTTGGCAGTAGATTTAAAGCTGCTGTTGTGGGAAGTGGCCTCAAGGAGGCAGCATTTCTCCATTCCCAAATCTGGGTACTAGGGCAGCAGAGTCTTTCTGGAAGTCGTGTTCCTAGGTTGTAAATTACATTGGAATGTGCATGGAGAAACCCCCATAAGATTATGTCTCATTATTTCTTCTTGGTTTAAAAAATTTTTTAATTGGGGTAAAGCTTAGAATATTGTTTGTCCTAGGTGTACATGATCTGGTTCATTTGTACATTATATATTTGTATTCAAGTACAGATCCTCTTCCCATGTAAAATGTTACTGAGGGTTCCGCAGACCTCCCTTGCTATATGGTCGGTCTTTTTGAGATATGTATATAATATGTGTTTGTATACATATAGTAACACTAATCTTAATTTACCCATTCCCCCAACCATTCCTTTTAGATGAGCATAGTTTGTTTTCTAAGTCTGTGAGTGTCTTTCTCTTTGGAAATATGTTCATTTGTGTCAGTTATTAGATAACGCCTATAAGTGATATCATAGAATATAGGTCTTTTGCTTTCCGACTTACCTCATGTTTCGTGATTATTTCCAGACTCTTTTGTGGTGCCTCAGAGAGCAATGCTTCATTGTCTTCCATGGCTAATATTCCATTGTGTACATGGACCACTTCTTCTTTATCCATTCACCTGTTGTTGTACATTTTGATTGCTTCACTGTCTTGGCTATTGTGAATAAGGCTGCACTGCAGCTTTTGCGGCCTGTGTCTTCTCGATTCTTGTCTTCTCAGGTGAGACGTCCAATGATGCGCCTGCTGGATTGAATGGTGCCTCCATTTTTACTTTTAAACACAGCTCCTTTCTTTTCTCATTATTGGCTGTTACCCCTTTACGTCTCACCAGCAGGTAGAGGGTACACAGTTCTCTGAAACCCCTTCAGCATTTATTGTTTGTAGACTTTTTGCTGATGGTCAGTCGACTGGTGTCAGTTGAAACTTTTTCTGGATTAGATTGCATGCGTCTAACACTCCCTGAGGTTGAGCTTTTATCCATTTTCCTTTTTTTTTAAAAGAGTGTGAGTAAAACTTAACTCTTCATAATCTCTTCTTGAAACATTTGCCTGTTTTGAATTGTTTTGTCCATTCCCTACTTCAGCACCAATTTTTAGGGCAAGTGTCCTTTACAGCCCTGAGTCCTTGTGAATGTTAAGTGACCATTAGCTGTGAGTTTAAAGCTGCTCTTGCAGGAAACGGCCACAAATTGGCAGCATTTCTCCTTTACCAAATTTGTTTACTAGGGAAACAGAGCCTTAATTGAAGTGGTGTTCTAGGTTGTATATTAGAATGGAATATGCCAGGAAAAAGCCCTTTAGTTTATGTCTCATTACTTCTTGTTCATATTTGTAATTTACTTTTTATTTTTTATCCCAGCAAATTTGATTACAATGGTTTGTTTGTTCTAGGTGTGCAAGATGTGGTTCTTTCACACATATACGTGTATCTATTCTTCCTCGCATCCTTTTCCCATGTAGGTTATGGCACAATGTTGAGTAGTCCCTCTCCTGGTCTTCCGTACGTCTTTGGTGGTTATATATTTCACATGGTTTGTATATCTTTGTTAACCCCAATATGGTAATGTAACCAATCCTCATCCCTTTCTATTTGGTGAACCATAAGTTTTTTTAATGAATCTGTGATTGCCTTTCTCTGTGGAAATATCTTCATTGGTATCAATTTTTAAGTAACTGCAAAAAGTGATATGATAGGATATGTGTCTTTTGCTTTCTCAATGACTACAGGTGGCGTGATTACGTCTAGACTCATCTATGGTGCTGCAAATGGCATTGTTTCATTTTTTTCACTAGCGAATATTCCATCTGTACATGGAGGAGTTCTTCTGTGTCCACCCATCTGTTGGTGGACTTTTTGGTTACTTCCATATATTGGCTATTGTAATACTGTGCCATGCAGATTTGCCTGCCTGTGTCTTTCCAATTCTCTCTTCTTAGATTATAGGTCGAGGAGTGGGCCTGCTGGATCATATGGTCGCTCAATGTTGACCTTTTTAATGCACCTCCATTCTGTTCTATTTCGTGGCCCTTTCCAAGTTACGTCCCCCTTGAAGTTGAGGGTATGCATTTCTCTACAACACCTTCAGCATTTATTGTTTGTAGTTTTCTTGCTGATGGTTATTCTGACAATTGTGATCTGATACCTCTTTGTGGTTGAATTCGCACGTGCCTCATAATCCTTTGAAATTGAGCTTGAAGGCAAGTCCTATTTATTTTTCAAGCTGAGATTAACCCTTAGTTCTTCAAAGTGCTCTCTTAAAGTATGTGTCACATTTTTAAATGTTTTGGCCATTACCTCCCTCAAGACATTTTGAGAGCAGGTTTCATTTATAGTCCTGCATTATTTCTTCCTATGAAATGACCATTAGCACAGGCTTTAAAGCTGGTTTTGCAGGTAACTGCCATAGGGTGGCAGCCTTTCTATGTTCCCCACCCTTGTAACTAGGGGAAAGCCCTTGCGGACTGTGGTGTTTCTCGGTTTTAAATTAGAGTGGAGTGTGCCTGGACAAACCCACGCAAGCTGATGTCTCCTTACTTTTTTTGGATTTTTAAATGTAATTTTTATTTTTTATTGGAGTAATTTTCCACTGTGTACGTGGACCACTTCTACTTTGTGCATTCCTCAGTTGATGGACATTTTCATTGCTTCCAAGTGTTGGCTATGGTAAATATTGGAGTGCAGGATTGCCAGCCTGTGACTTTTTGATTCTCATTTTCTCAGGTGATAGGCCCAGCACTGGGTGTGACTGACTGACTGGTAGCACCGTTTTTCCCTTTTCAAAGCACCTTCTGTTTGTTTTCATTAGTGGCACTTACCACGTCCCCTTTAGAATCGAGGGTACACATTTCTCCACAATCGCTTCAGCATTTATTGTTTGCAGCATTTATGCTAATGGCCCTTCTGGCTGCTGTGAGCTGATAGATTTTTATAATTTGGGTTTGCATGTCTCTGAAAATTCGTAAAACTCATCATATTTCTCCGCCGTTTTCTTTTCTGTGAAAAAAAGGAAACAATTGGGAATACAATATATCTCTTGAAATTGTCTTCTTGGAAGGTTGCCCTCTGTTTAATTTTTTGGTCAATTTTCCACCCCAGAATTTTTTTAGAGAGCAGGTGTCATTTCCCGAACTGCAAGTTTGGTGAATATTTAGTGACCTTTAGCAATGGGTTTAAAGGTGATGTTGTGGGAAGTGGCCTCAAGCAGGCAGCATTTCTCCATTCCCAAATCTGGGTATTAGGGCAGCAGAGCCTTTCTGGAAGTCGTGTTCCTAGGTTGTAAATTACATTGGAATGTGCATGGAGAAACCCCCATAAGTTTATGTCTCATTATTTCTTCTTGGTTTTAAATTTTTTTTTAATTGTGGTAAATCTTAGAATATTGTTTGTCCTAGGTTTACACAATCTGGTTCATTTGTACATTATATATGTCTATTCAAGTACAGATCCTCTTCCCATGTAAAATGTTACAGAGGGTTCCACACACCTCCCTTGCTATATAGTCGGTCTTTTTGAGATATGTATATAATATTTGTTTGTATACATATAGTAACACTAATCTTAATTTATCCATTCCCCCCACCTTTCCTTTTAGATGAGCATAGTTTGTTTTCTAAGTCTGTGAGTGTCTTTCTCTGTGGAAATATGTTCATTTGTGTCAGTTATTAGATAACGCCTATAAGTGATATCATAGAATATAGGTCTTTTGCTTTCCGACTTACCTCATGTTTCGTGATTGTCTCCAGACTCATTTGTGGTGCCTCAAAGAGCAATGGTTCATTGTTTTCCATGGCTAATATTCCATTGTGTACATGGACCACTTCTTTTTTATCCATTCACCTCTTGTTGGACATTTTGATTGCTTCACTGTCTTGGCTATTGTGAATAAGGCTGCACTGCAGCTTTTGCGGCCTGTGTCTTCTCGATTCTTGTCTTCTCAGGTGAGACGTCCAATGACGCGCCTGCTGGATTGAATGGTGCCTCCATTTTTACTTTTAAACACAGCTCCTTTCTTTTCTCATTATTGGCTGTTACCCCTTTACGTCTCACCAGCAGGTAGAGGGTACACAGTTCTCTGAAACCCCTTCAGCATTTATTGTTTGTAGACTTTTTGCTGATGGTCAGTGGACTGGTGTAAGTTGAAACTTTTTGTAGATTAGATTGCATGGGTCTAACACTCCCTGAGGTTGAGCTTTTATCCATTTTCCTTTTTTTTTCAAAAGAGCGTGAGTAAAACGTAACTCTTCATATGCTCTTCTTGAAACATTTGCCTGTTTTGAATTTTTTTGTCCATTCCCTAGTTCAGCACAATTTTTTAGGGCAGGTGTCCTTTACAGCCCTGAGTCCTTGTGAATGTTAAGTGACCATTAGCTGTGATTTTAAAGCTGCTCTTGCAGGAAACGGCCACAAGGTGGCATCATTTCCCCTTTACAAAATTTGGTAACTGGGGAAACAGAGCCTTAATGGAGGTGGTGTTCTAGGTTGTAAATTAGAATGCAATGTGGCAGGAAAAAACCCTTTATGTTTATGTCTCATTACATCTTGTTCATATTTATAATTTACTTTTTATTTTTTATCCAAGCCAATTTGATTAAAATGGTTTGTTTGTTCGGTGTGCAAATGTGGTTCTTTCACACATATACGTGTATCTATTCTTCCTCGCATTCTTTTCCCATGTGGGTTATGGCACAATATTGAGTAGTTTTCTCCTGGTCTTCCTTATGTCTTTGGTGATTATATATTTCACATGGTTTGTATATCTCTGTTAACCTTAATATGGTAATGTATCCAATCCTCATCCCTTTCTATTTGGTGAACCATAAGTTTTTTAATGAATCTGTGATTGCCTTTCTCTGTGGAAATATCTTCATTGGTATCAATTTTTAAGTAACTCCTAAAAGTGATATGATAGGATATGTGTCTTTTGCTTTCTCACTTACTACACGTGGCGTGATTACGTCTAGACTCATCTATGGTGCTGCAAATGGCATTGTTTCATTTTTTTCACTAGCGAATATTCCATCTGTACATGGAGGAGTTCTTCTGTGTCCACCCATCTGTTGGTGGACTTTTTGGTTACTTCCATATCTTGGCTATTGTAATACTGTGCCATGCAGATTTGCCTGCCTGTGTCTTTCCAATTCTCTCTTCTTAGATTATAGGTCGAGGAGTGGGCCTGCTGGATCATATGGTAGCTCAATGTTGACCTTTTTAATGCACCTCCATTCTGTTCTATTTCGTGGCCCTTTCCAAGTTACGTCCCCCTTGAAGTTGAGGGTATGCATTTCTCTACAACACCTTCAGCATTTATTGTTGGTAGTTTTCTTGCTGATGGTTATTCTGACAATTGTGATCTGATACCTCTTTGTGGTTGAATTCGCACGTGCCTCATAATCCTTTGAAATTGAGCTTGAAGGCAAGTCCTTTTTATTTTTCAAGCTGTGATTACCCCTTAGTTCTTCAAAGTGTTCTCTTAAAGTATGTGTCACATTTTGAAATGTTTTGGCCATGACCTCCCTCAAGACATTTTGAGGGCAGGTTTCATTTACAGTCCTGCATTACTTCTTCCTATGAAATGACCATTAGCACAGGCTTTAAAGCTGGTTTTGCAGGTAACTGCCATAGGGTGGCAGCCTTTCTATGTTCCCCACCCTTGTAACTAGGGGAAAGCCCTTGCGGACTGTGGTGTTTCTCGGTTATAAATTAGAGTGGAGTGTGCCTGGACAAACCCACACAAGCTGATGTCTCTTTACTTTTGTTGGATTTTTAAATGTAATTTTTATTTTTTATTGGAGTAATTTTCCACTTTGTACGTGGACCACTTCTACTTTGTGCATTCCTCGGTTGATGGACATTTTCATTGCTTCCAATTGTTCGGTATGATAAATATTGTTAGAGTGCATGATTGCCAGCCTGTGACTTTTTGATTCTCATTTTCCAACGTGATAGGCCCAGCAGTGGGTGTGATTGATTGACTGGTAGCACCGTGTTACCCTTTTCAAAGCACCTTCTTTGTGTTTTCATTAGTGGCTCTTACCACGTCCCCCTTAGAATTGAGGGTACGCATTTCTCCACAATCGTTTCAGCATTTATTGTTTGCAGCATTTATGCTAATGGCCCTTCTGGCTGCTGTGAGCTGATAGGTTTTTGTAATTTGGGTTTGCATGTCTTTGAAAATTCGTAAAACTCATCATTTTTCTCTGCCGTTTTCTTTTCTGTTAAAAAAGGAAACAATTGGGAGTACAATATAACTCTTGAAATTGTCTTCTTGGAAGGTTGCCCTCTGTTTAATTTTTTGGTCAATTTTCCACCCCAGAATTTTTTTAGAGAGCAGGTGTCATTTCCCGAACTGCAAGTTTGGTGAATATTTAGTGACCTTTAGCAATGGGTTTAAAGGTGATGTTGTGGGAAGTGGCCTCAAGCAGGCAGCATTTCTCCATTCCCAAATCTGGGTATTAGGGCAGCAGAGCCTTTCTGGAAGTCGTGTTCCTAGGTTGTAAATTACATTGGAATGTGCATGGAGAAACCCCCATAAGTTTATGTCTCATTATTTCTTCTTGGTTTTAAATTTTTTTTTTAATTGTGGTAAATCTTAGAATATTGTTTGTCCTAGGTTTACACAATCTGGTTCATTTGTACATTATATATGTCTATTCAAGTACAGATCCTCTTCCCATGTAAAATGTTACAGAGGGTTCCACACACCTCCCTTGCTATATAGTCGGTCTTTTTGAGATATGTATATAATATTTGTTTGTATACATATAGTAACACTAATCTTAATTTATCCATTCCCCCCACCTTTCCTTTTAGATGAGCATAGTTTGTTTTCTAAGTCTGTGAGTGTCTTTCTCTGTGGAAATATGTTCATTTGTGTCAGTTATTAGATAACGCCTATAAGTGATATCATAGAATATAGGTCTTTTGCTTTCCGACTTACCTCATGTTTCGTGATTGTCTCCAGACTCATTTGTGGTGCCTCAAAGAGCAATGGTTCATTGTTTTCCATGGCTAATATTCCATTGTGTACATGGACCACTTCTTTTTTATCCATTCACCTCTTGTTGGACATTTTGATTGCTTCACTGTCTTGGCTATTGTGAATAAGGCTGCACTGCAGCTTTTGCGGCCTGTGTCTTCTCGATTCTTGTCTTCTCAGGTGAGACGTCCAATGACGCGCCTGCTGGATTGAATGGTGCCTCCATTTTTACTTTTAAACACAGCTCCTTTCTTTTCTCATTATTGGCTGTTACCCCTTTACGTCTCACCAGCAGGTAGAGGGTACACAGTTCTCTGAAACCCCTTCAGCATTTATTGTTTGTAGACTTTTTGCTGATGGTCAGTGGACTGGTGTAAGTTGAAACTTTTTGTAGATTAGATTGCATGGGTCTAACACTCCCTGAGGTTGAGCTTTTATCCATTTTCCTTTTTTTTTCAAAAGAGCGTGAGTAAAACGTAACTCTTCATATGCTCTTCTTGAAACATTTGCCTGTTTTGAATTTTTTTGTCCATTCCCTAGTTCAGCACAATTTTTTAGGGCAGGTGTCCTTTACAGCCCTGAGTCCTTGTGAATGTTAAGTGACCATTAGCTGTGATTTTAAAGCTGCTCTTGCAGGAAACGGCCACAAGGTGGCATCATTTCCCCTTTACCAAATTTGGTAACTGGGGAAACAGAGCCTTAATGGAGGTGGTGTTCTAGGTTGTAAATTAGAATGCAATGTGGCAGGAAAAAACCCTTTATGTTTATGTCTCATTACATCTTGTTCATATTTATAATTTACTTTTTATTTTTTATCCAAGCCAATTTGATTAAAATGGTTTGTTTGTTCGGTGTGCAAATGTGGTTCTTTCACACATATACGTGTATCTATTCTTCCTCGCATTCTTTTCCCATGTGGGTTATGGCACAATATTGAGTAGTTTTCTCCTGGTCTTCCTTATGTCTTTGGTGATTATATATTTCACATGGTTTGTATATCTCTGTTAACCTTAATATGGTAATGTATCCAATCCTCATCCCTTTCTATTTGGTGAACCATAAGTTTTTTAATGAATCTGTGATTGCCTTTCCCTGTGGAAATATCTTCATTGGTATCAATTTTTAAGTAACTCCAAAAAGTGATATGATAGGATATGTGTCTTTTTCTTTCTCACTTACTACAGGTGGTGTGATTACGTCTAGACTCATCTATGGTGCTGCAAATGGCATTGTTTCATTTTTTTCACTAGCGAATATTCCATCTGTACATGGAGGAGTTCTTCTGTGTCCACCCATCTGTTGGTGGACTTTTTGGTTACTTCCATATCTTGGCTATTGTAATACTGTGCCATGCAGATTTGCCTGCCTGTGTCTTTCCAATTCTCTCTTCTTAGATTATAGGTCGAGGAGTGGGCCTGCTGGATCATATGGTAGCTCAATGTTTACCTTTTTAAGGCACCTCCATTCTGCTCTAGTTCGTGGCCCATTCCAACTTACGTCCCCCTTGAAGTTGAGGGTATGCATTTCTCTAAAACACCTTCAGCATTTATTGTTTGTAGTTTTCTTGCTGATGGTTATTCTGACAAGTGTGATCTGAAACCTCTTTGTGGTTGAATTAGCACGTGCCTCATAATCCGTTGAAATTGAGCTTGAAGGCATGTCCTTTTTATTTTTCAAGCTATGATTACCCCTTAGTTCTTCAAAGTGTTCTCTTAAAGTATGTGTCACATTTTGAAATGTTTTGGCCATGACCTCCCTCAAGACATTTCGAAGGCAGGTTTCATTTACAGTTCTGCAGTACTTCTTCCTATGAAATGACCATTAGCACAGGCTTTAAAGCTGCTTTTGCAGGTAACTGCCAGAGGGCGGCAGCCTTTCTATGTTCCCCACCCTTGTAACTAGGGGAAAGCCCTTGCGGCCTGTGGTGTTTCTCGGTTATAAATTAGAGTGGAGCGTGCCTGGACAAACCCACACAAGCTGATGTCTCTTTACTTTTGTTGGATTTTTAAATTTAATTTTTATTTTTTATTGGAGTAAATTTCCACTGTGTACGTGGACCACTTCGACTTTGTGCATTCCTCGGTTGATGGACATTTTCATTGCTTCCAATTGTTGGCTATGGTAAATATTGTTGGAGTGCATGATTGCCAGCCTGTGACTTTTTGATCCTCATTTTCTCAGGTGATAGGCCCAGCAGTGGGTGTGATTCATTGACTGGTAGCACCGTGTTTCCCTTTTCCAAGCACCTACTTTGTGTTTTCATTAGTGGCTCTTACCACGTCCCCCTTAGAATCGAGGGTACGCATTTCTCCACAATCGCTTTAGCATTTATTGTTTGCAGCATTTATGCTAATGGCCCTTCTGGCTGCTGTGAGCTGATAGGTTTTTGTAATTTGGGTTTGCATGTCTCTGAAAATTCGTAAAACTCATCATTTTTCTCCGCCGTTTTCTTTTCTGTTCAAAAAAGGAAACAATTGGGAATACAATATAACTCTTGAAATTGTCTTCTTGGAAGGTTGCCCTCTGTTTAATTTTTTGGTCAATTTTCCACCCCAGAATTTTTTTAGAGAGCAGGTGTCATTTCCCGAACTGCAAGTTTGGTGAATATTTAGTGACCTTTAGCAATGGGTTTAAAGGTGATGTTGTGGGAGGTGGCCTCAAGCAGGCAGCATTTGTCCATTCCCAAATCTGGGTATTAGGGCAGCAGAGCCTTTCTGGAAGTCGTGTTCCTAGGTTGTAAATTACATTGGAATATGCATGGAGAAACCCCCATTAGTTTATGTCTCATTATTTCTTCTTGGTTTTAAATTTTTTTTTTAGTTGGGGTAAAGCTTAGAATATTGTTTGTCCTAGATGTACACAATCTGGTTCATTTGTACGTTATATATGTGTATTCAAGTACAGATCGTCTTCCCATGTAAAATGTTACAGAGGGTTCCACACACCTCCCTTGCTATATAGTCGGTCTTTTTGAGATATGTATAAAATATGTTTGTATACATATAGTAACACTAATCTTAATTTATCCATTCCCCCCACCTTTCCTTTTAGATGAGCATAGTTTGTTTTCTAAGTCTGTGAGTGTCTTTCTCTGTGGAAATATGTTCATTTGTGTCAGTTATTAGATAACGCCTATAAGTGATATCATAGAATATAGGTCTTTTGCTTTCCGACTTACCTCATGTTTCGTGATTATTTCCAGACTCATTTGTGGTGCCTCAGAGAGCAATGCTTCATTGTCTTCCATGGCTAATATTCCATTGTGTACATGGACCACTTCTTTATCCATTCACCTGTTGTTGGACATTTTGATTGCTTCACTGTCTTGGCTATTGTGAATAAGGCTGCACTGCAGCTTTTGCGGCCTGTGTCTTCTCGATTCTTGTCTTCTCAGGTGAGACGTCCAATGTTGCGCCTGCTGGATTGAATGGTGCCTCCATTTTTACTTTTAAACACAGCTCCTTTCTTTTCTCATTATTGGCTGTTACCCCTTTACGTCTCACCAGCAGGTAGAGGGTACACAGTTCTCTGAAACCCCTTCAGCCTTTATTGTTTGTAGACTTTTTGCTGATGGTCAGTCGACTGGTGTAAGTGGAAACTTTTTGTAGAGTAGATTGCATGCGTCTAACACTCCCTGAGGTTGAGCTTTTATCCATTTTCCTTTTTTTGAAAAAGAGTGTGAGTAAAACTTAACTCTTCATAATCTCTTCTTGAAACATTTGCCTGTTTTGAATTTGTTTGTCCATTCCCTACTTCAGCACCAATTTTTAGGGCAAGTGTCCTTTACAGCCCTGAGTCCTTGTGAATGTTAAGTGACCATTAGCTGTGAGTTTAAAGCTGCTCTTGCAGGAAACGGCCACAAGGTGGCAGCATTTCTCCTTTACCAAATTTGTTTACTAGGGAAACAGAGCCTTAATGGAAGTGGTGTTCTAGGTTGTATATTAGAATGGAATATGCCAGGAAAAAGCCCTTTAGTTTATGTCTCATTACTTCTTGTTCATATTTGTAATTTACTTTTTATTTTTTATCCCAGCAAATTTGATTACAATGGTTTGTTTGTTCTAGGTGTGCAAGATGTGGTTCTTTCACACATATACGTGTATCTATTCTTCCTCGCATCCTTTTCCCATGTAGGTTATGGCACAATGTTGAGTAGTCCCTCTCCTGGTCTTCCGTACGTCTTTGGTGGTTATATATTTCACATGGTTTGTATATCTTTGTTAACCCCAATATGGTAATGTAACCAATCCTCATCCCTTTCTATTTAGTGAACCATAAGTTTTTTTAATGAATCTGTGATTGCCTTTCTCTGTGGAAATATCTTCATTGGTATCAATTTTTAAGTAACTCCAAAAAGTGATATGATAGGATATGTGTCTTTTGCTTTCTCACTGACTACAGGTGGCGTGATTACGTCTAGACTCATCTATGGTGCTGCAAATGGCATTGTTTCATTTTTTTCACTAGCGAATATTCCATCTGTACATGGAGGAGTTCTTCTGTGTCCACCCATCTGTTGGTGGACTTTTTGGTTCCTTCCATATCTTGGCTATTGTAATACTGTGCCATGCAGATTTGCCTGCCTGTGTCTTTCCAATTCTCTCTTCTTAGATTATATAGGTCGAGGAGTGGGCCTGCTGCATCATATGGTAGCTTAATGTTGACCTTTTTAATGCACCTCCATTCTGTTCTATTTCGTGGCCCTTTCCAAGTTACGTCCCCCTTGAAGTTGAGGGTATGCATTTCTCTACAACACCTTCAGCATTTATTGTTTGTAGTTTTCTTGCTGATGGTTATTCTGACAATTGTGATCTGATACCTCTTTGTGGTTGAATTCACACGTGCCTCATAATCCTTTGAAATTGAGCTTGAAGGCAAGTCCTATTTATTTTTCAAGCTGAGATTAACCCTTAGTTCTTCAAAGTGCTCTCTTAAAGTATGTGTCACATTTTTAAATGTTTTGGCCATTACCTCCCTCAAGACATTTTGAGAGCAGGTTTCATTTATAGTCCTGCATTATTTCTTCCTATGAAATGACCATTAGCACAGGCTTTAAAGCTGGTTTTGCAGGTAACTGCCATAGGGTGGCAGCCTTTCTATGTTCCCCACCCTTGTAACTAGGGGAAAGCCCTTGCGGACTGTGGTGTTTCTCGGTTTTAAATTAGAGTGGAGTGTGCCTGGACAAACCCACGCAAGCTGATGTCTCCTTACTTTTTTTGGATTTTTAAATGTAATTTTTATTTTTTATTGGAGTAATTTTCCACTGTGTACGTGGACCACTTCTACTTTGTGCATTCCTCAGTTGATGGACATTTTCATTGCTTCCAAGTGTTGGCTATGGTAAATATTGTTGGAGTGCAGGATTGCCAGCCTGTGACTTTTTGATTCTCATTTTCTCAGGTGATAGGCCCAGCACTGGGTGTGACTGACTGACTGGTAGCACCGTTTTTCCCTTTTCAAAGCACCTTCTGTTTGTTTTCATTAGTGGCACTTACCACGTCCCCTTTAGAATCGAGGGTACACATTTCTCCACAATCGCTTCAGCATTTATTGTTTGCAGCATTTATGCTAATGGCCCTTCTGGCTGCTGTGAGCTGATAGATTTTTATAATTTGGGTTTGCATGTCTCTGAAAATTCGTAAAACTCATCATATTTCTCCGCCGTTTTCTTTTCTGTTAAAAAAAGGAAACAATTGGGAATACAATATATCTCTTGAAATTGTCTTCTTGGAAGGTTGCCCTCTGTTTAATTTTTTGGTCAATTTTCCACCCCAGAATTTTTTTAGAGAGCAGGTGTCATTTCCCGAACTGCAAGTTTGGTGAATATTTAGTGACCTTTAGCAATGGGTTTAAAGGTGATGTTGTGGGAAGTGGCCTCAAGCAGGCAGCATTTCTCCATTCCCAAATCTGGGTATTAGGGCAGCAGAGCCTTTCTGGAAGTCGTGTTCCTAGGTTGTAAATTACATTGGAATGTGCATGGAGAAACCCCCATAAGTTTATGTCTCATTATTTCTTCTTGGTTTTAAATTTTTTTTTTAATTGTGGTAAATCTTAGAATATTGTTTGTCCTAGGTTTACACAATCTGGTTCATTTGTACATTATATATGTCTATTCAAGTACAGATCCTCTTCCCATGTAAAATGTTACAGAGGGTTCCACACACCTCCCTTGCTATATAGTCGGTCTTTTTGAGATATGTATATAATATTTGTTTGTATACATATAGTAACACTAATCTTAATTTATCCATTCCCCCCACCTTTCCTTTTAGATGAGCATAGTTTGTTTTCTAAGTCTGTGAGTGTCTTTCTCTGTGGAAATATGTTCATTTGTGTCAGTTATTAGATAACGCCTATAAGTGATATCATAGAATATAGGTCTTTTGCTTTCCGACTTACCTCATGTTTCGTGATTGTCTCCAGACTCATTTGTGGTGCCTCAAAGAGCAATGGTTCATTGTTTTCCATGGCTAATATTCCATTGTGTACATGGACCACTTCTTTTTTATCCATTCACCTCTTGTTGGACATTTTGATTGCTTCACTGTCTTGGCTATTGTGAATAAGGCTGCACTGCAGCTTTTGCGGCCTGTGTCTTCTCGATTCTTGTCTTCTCAGGTGAGACGTCCAATGACGCGCCTGCTGGATTGAATGGTGCCTCCATTTTTACTTTTAAACACAGCTCCTTTCTTTTCTCATTATTGGCTGTTACCCCTTTACGTCTCACCAGCAGGTAGAGGGTACACAGTTCTCTGAAACCCCTTCAGCATTTATTGTTTGTAGACTTTTTGCTGATGGTCAGTGGACTGGTGTAAGTTGAAACTTTTTGTAGATTAGATTGCATGGGTCTAACACTCCCTGAGGTTGAGCTTTTATCCATTTTCCTTTTTTTTTCAAAAGAGCGTGAGTAAAACGTAACTCTTCATATGCTCTTCTTGAAACATTTGCCTGTTTTGAATTTTTTTGTCCATTCCCTAGTTCAGCACAATTTTTTAGGGCAGGTGTCCTTTACAGCCCTGAGTCCTTGTGAATGTTAAGTGACCATTAGCTGTGATTTTAAAGCTGCTCTTGCAGGAAACGGCCACAAGGTGGCATCATTTCCCCTTTACCAAATTTGGTAACTGGGGAAACAGAGCCTTAATGGAGGTGGTGTTCTAGGTTGTAAATTAGAATGCAATGTGGCAGGAAAAAACCCTTTATGTTTATGTCTCATTACATCTTGTTCATATTTATAATTTACTTTTTATTTTTTATCCAAGCCAATTTGATTAAAATGGTTTGTTTGTTCGGTGTGCAAATGTGGTTCTTTCACACATATACGTGTATCTATTCTTCCTCGCATTCTTTTCCCATGTGGGTTATGGCACAATATTGAGTAGTTTTCTCCTGGTCTTCCTTATGTCTTTGGTGATTATATATTTCACATGGTTTGTATATCTCTGTTAACCTTAATATGGTAATGTATCCAATCCTCATCCCTTTCTATTTGGTGAACCATAAGTTTTTTAATGAATCTGTGATTGCCTTTCCCTGTGGAAATATCTTCATTGGTATCAATTTTTAAGTAACTCCAAAAAGTGATATGATAGGATATATGTCTTTTGCTTTCTCACTTACTACAGGTGGTGTGATTACGTCTAGACTCATCTATGGTGCTGCAAATGGCATTGTTTCATTTTTTTCACTAGCGAATATTCCATCTGTACATGGAGGAGTTCTTCTGTGTCCACCCATCTGTTGGTGGACCTTTTGGTTACTTCCATATCTTGGCTATTGTAATACTGTGCCATGCAGATTTGCCTGCCTGTGTCTTTCCAATTCTCTCTTCTTAGATTATAGGTCGAGGAGTGGGCCTGCTGGATCATATGGTAGCTCAATGTTTACCTTTTTAAGGCACCTCCATTCTGCTCTAGTTCGTGGCCCATTCCAACTTACGTCCCCCTTGAAGTTGAGGGTATGCATTTCTCTACAACACCTTCAGCATTTATTGTTTGTAGTTTTCTTGCTGATGGTTATTCTGACAAGTGTGATCTGAAACCTCTTTGTGGTTGAATTAGCACGTGCCTCATAATCCGTTGAAATTGAGCTTGAAGGCATGTCCTTTTTATTTTTCAAGCTATGATTACCCCTTAGTTCTTCAAAGTGTTCTCTTAAAGTATGTGTCACATTTTGAAATGTTTTGGCCATGACCTCCCTCAAGACATTTCGAAGGCAGGTTTCATTTACAGTTCTGCAGTACTTCTTCCTATGAAATGACCATTAGCACAGGCTTTAAAGCTGCTTTTGCAGGTAACTGCCAGAGGGCGGCAGCCTTTCTATGTTCCCCACCCTTGTAACTAGGGGAAAGCCCTTGCGGCCTGTGGTGTTTCTCGGTTATAAATTAGAGTGGAGCGTGCCTGGACAAACCCACACAAGCTGATGTCTCTTTACTTTTGTTGGATTTTTCAATTTAATTTTTATTTTTTATTGGAGTAAATTTCCACTGTGTACGTGGACCACTTCGACTTTGTGCATTCCTCGGTTGATGGACATTTTCATTGCTTCCAATTGTTGGCTATGGTAAATATTGTTGGAGTGCATGATTGCCAGCCTGTGACTTTTTGATCCTCATTTTCTCAGGTGATAGGCCCAGCAGTGGGTGTGATTCATTGACTGGTAGCACCGTGTTTCCCTTTTCCAAGCACCTACTTTGTGTTTTCATTAGTGGCTCTTACCACGTCCCCCTTAGAATCGAGGGTACGCATTTCTCCACAATCGCTTCAGCATTTATTGTTTGCAGCATTTATGCTAATGGCCCTTCTGGCTGCTGTGAGCTGATAGGTTTTTGTAATTTGGGTTTGCATGTCTCTGAAAATTCGTAAAACTCATCATTTTTCTCCGCCGTTTTCTTTTCTGTTCAAAAAAGGAAACAATTGGGAATACAATATAACTCTTGAAATTGTCTTCTTGGAAGGTTGCCCTCTGTTTAATTTTTTGGTCAATTTTCCACCCCAGAATTTTTTTAGAGAGCAGGTGTCATTTCCCGAACTGCAAGTTTGGTGAATATTTAGTGACCTTTAGCAATGGGTTTAAAGGTGATGTTGTGGGAGGTGGCCTCAAGCAGGCAGCATTTGTCCATTCCCAAATCTGGGTATTAGGGCAGCAGAGCCTTTCTGGAAGTCGTGTTCCTAGGTTGTAAATTACATTGGAATATGCATGGAGAAACCCCCATTAGTTTATGTCTCATTATTTCTTCTTGGTTTTAAATTTTTTTTTTAGTTGGGGTAAAGCTTAGAATATTGTTTGTCCTAGATGTACACAATCTGGTTCATTTGTACGTTATATATGTGTATTCAAGTACAGATCGTCTTCCCATGTAAAATGTTACAGAGGGTTCCACACACCTCCCTTGCTATATAGTCGGTCTTTTTGAGATATGTATAAAATATGTGTTTGTATACATATAGTAACACTAATCTTAATTTATCCATTCCCCCCACCTTTCCTTTTAGATGAGCATAGTTTGTTTTCTAAGTCTGTGAGTGTCTTTCTCTGTGGAAATATGTTCATTTGTGTCAGTTATTAGATAACGCCTATAAGTGATATCATAGAATATAGGTCTTTTGCTTTCCGACTTACCTCATGTTTCGTGATTATTTCCAGACTCATTTGTGGTGCCTCAGAGAGCAATGCTTCATTGTCTTCCATGGCTAATATTCCATTGTGTACATGGACCACTTCTTTATCCATTCACCTGTTGTTGGACATTTTGATTGCTTCACTGTCTTGGCTATTGTGAATAAGGCTGCACTGCAGCTTTTGCGGCCTGTGTCTTCTCGATTCTTGTCTTCTCAGGTGAGACGTCCAATGTTGCGCCTGCTGGATTGAATGGTGCCTCCATTTTTACTTTTAAACACAGCTCCTTTCTTTTCTCATTATTGGCTGTTACCCCTTTACGTCTCACCAGCAGGTAGAGGGTACACAGTTCTCTGAAACCCCTTCAGCCTTTATTGTTTGTAGACTTTTTGCTGATGGTCAGTCGACTGGTGTAAGTGGAAACTTTTTGTAGAGTAGATTGCATGCGTCTAACACTCCCTGAGGTTGAGCTTTTATCCATTTTCCTTTTTTTTTAAAAGAGTGTGAGTAAAACTTAACTCTTCATATTCTCTTCTTGAAACATTTGCCTGTTTTGAATTTGTTTGTCCATTCCCTACTTCAGCACCAATTTTTAGGGCAAGTGTCCTTTACAGCCCTGAGTCCTTGTGAATGTTAAGTGACCATTAGCTGTGAGTTTAAAGCTGCTCTTGCAGGAAACGGCCACAAGGTGGCAGCATTTCTCCTTTACCAAATTTGTTTACTAGGGAAACAGAGCCTTAATGGAAGTGGTGTTCTAGGTTGTATATTAGAATGGAATATGCCAGGAAAAAGCCCTTTAGTTTATGTCTCATTACTTCTTGTTCATATTTGTAATTTACTTTTTATTTTTTATCCCAGCAAATTTGATTACAATGGTTTGTTTGTTCTAGGTGTGCAAGATGTGGTTCTTTCACACATATACGTGTATCTATTCTTCCTCGCATCCTTTTCCCATGTAGGTTATGGCACAATGTTGAGTAGTCCCTCTCCTGGTCTTCCGTACGTCTTTGGTGGTTATATATTTCACATGGTTTGTATATCTTTGTTAACCCCAATATGGTAATGTAACCAATCCTCATCCCTTTCTATTTAGTGAACCATAAGTTTTTTTAATGAATCTGTGATTGCCTTTCTCTGTGGAAATATCTTCATTGGTATCAATTTTTAAGTAACTCCAAAAAGTGATATGATAGGATATGTGTCTTTTGCTTTCTCACTGACTACAGGTGGCGTGATTACGTCTAGACTCATCTATGGTGCTGCAAATGGCATTGTTTCATTTTTTTCACTAGCGAATATTCCATCTGTACATGGAGGAGTTCTTCTGTGTCCACCCATCTGTTGGTGGACTTTTTGGTTCCTTCCATATCTTGGCTATTGTAATACTGTGCCATGCAGATTTGCCTGCCTGTGTCTTTCCAATTCTCTCTTCTTAGATTATAGGTCGAGGAGTGGGCCTGCTGCATCATATGGTAGCTTAATGTTGACCTTTTTAATGCACCTCCATTCTGTTCTATTTCGTGGCCCTTTCCAAGTTATGTCCCCCTTGAAGTTGAGGGTATGCATTTCTCTACAACACCTTCAGCATTTATTGTTTGTAGTTTTCTTGCTGATGGTTATTCTGACAATTGTGATCTGATACCTCTTAGTGGTTGAATTCACACGTGCCTCATAATCCTTTGAAATTGAGCTTGAAGGCAAGTCCTATTTATTTTTCAAGCTGAGATTAACCCTTAGTTCTTCAAAGTGCTCTCTTAAAGTATGTGTCACATTTTTAAATGTTTTGGCCATTACCTCCCTCAAGACATTTTGAGAGCAGGTTTCATTTATAGTCCTGCATTATTTCTTCCTATGAAATGACCATTAGCACAGGCTTTAAAGCTGGTTTTGCAGGTAACTGCCATAGGGTGGCAGCCTTTCTATGTTCCCCACCCTTGTAACTAGGGGAAAGCCCTTGCGGACTGTGGTGTTTCTCGGTTTTAAATTAGAGTGGAGTGTGCCTGGACAAACCCACGCAAGCTGATGTCTCCTTACTTTTTTTGGATTTTTAAATGTAATTTTTATTTTTTATTGGAGTAATTTTCCACTGTGTACGTGGACCACTTCTACTTTGTGCATTCCTCAGTTGATGGACATTTTCATTGCTTCCAAGTGTTGGCTATGGTAAATATTGTTGGAGTGCAGGATTGCCAGCCTGTGACTTTTTGATTCTCATTTTCTCAGGTGATAGGCCCAGCACTGGGTGTGACTGACTGACTGGTAGCACCGTTTTTCCCTTTTCAAAGCACCTTCTGTTTGTTTTCATTAGTGGCACTTACCACGTCCCCTTTAGAATCGAGGGTACACATTTCTCCACAATCGCTTCAGCATTTATTGTTTGCAGCATTTATGCTAATGGCCCTTCTGGCTGCTGTGAGCTGATAGATTTTTATAATTTGGGTTTGCATGTCTCTGAAAATTCGTAAAACTCATCATATTTCTCCGCCGTTTTCTTTTCTGTGAAAAAAAGGAAACAATTGGGAATACAATATATCTCTTGAAATTGTCTTCTTGGAAGGTTGCCCTCTGTTTAATTTTTTGGTCAATTTTCCACCCCAGAATTTTTTTAGAGAGCAGGTGTCATTTCCCGAACTGCAAGTTTGGTGAATATTTAGTGACCTTTAGCAATGGGTTTAAAGGTGATGTTGTGGGAAGTGGCCTCAAGCAGGCAGCATTTCTCCATTCCCAAATCTGGGTATTAGGGCAGCAGAGCCTTTCTGGAAGTCGTGTTCCTAGGTTGTAAATTACATTGGAATGTGCATGGAGAAACCCCCATAAGTTTATGTCTCATTATTTCTTCTTGGTTTTAAATTTTTTTTTTAATTGTGGTAAATCTTAGAATATTGTTTGTCCTAGGTTTACACAATCTGGTTCATTTGTACATTATATATGTCTATTCAAGTACAGATCCTCTTCCCATGTAAAATGTTACAGAGGGTTCCACACACCTCCCTTGCTATATAGTCGGTCTTTTTGAGATATGTATATAATATTTGTTTGTATACATATAGTAACACTAATCTTAATTTATCCATTCCCCCCACCTTTCCTTTTAGATGAGCATAGTTTGTTTTCTAAGTCTGTGAGTGTCTTTCTCTGTGGAAATATGTTCATTTGTGTCAGTTATTAGATAACGCCTATAAGTGATATCATAGAATATAGGTCTTTTGCTTTCCGACTTACCTCATGTTTCGTGATTGTCTCCAGACTCATTTGTGGTGCCTCAAAGAGCAATGGTTCATTGTTTTCCATGGCTAATATTCCATTGTGTACATGGACCACTTCTTTTTTATCCATTCACCTCTTGTTGGACATTTTGATTGCTTCACTGTCTTGGCTATTGTGAATAAGGCTGCACTGCAGCTTTTGCGGCCTGTGTCTTCTCGATTCTTGTCTTCTCAGGTGAGACGTCCAATGACGCGCCTGCTGGATTGAATGGTGCCTCCATTTTTACTTTTAAACACAGCTCCTTTCTTTTCTCATTATTGGCTGTTACCCCTTTACGTCTCACCAGCAGGTAGAGGGTACACAGTTCTCTGAAACCCCTTCAGCATTTATTGTTTGTAGACTTTTTGCTGATGGTCAGTGGACTGGTGTAAGTTGAAACTTTTTGTAGATTAGATTGCATGGGTCTAACACTCCCTGAGGTTGAGCTTTTATCCATTTTCCTTTTTTTTTCAAAAGAGCGTGAGTAAAACGTAACTCTTCATATGCTCTTCTTGAAACATTTGCCTGTTTTGAATTTTTTTGTCCATTCCCTAGTTCAGCACAATTTTTTAGGGCAGGTGTCCTTTACAGCCCTGAGTCCTTGTGAATGTTAAGTGACCATTAGCTGTGATTTTAAAGCTGCTCTTGCAGGAAACGGCCACAAGGTGGCATCATTTCCCCTTTACCAAATTTGGTAACTGGGGAAACAGAGCCTTAATGGAGGTGGTGTTCTAGGTTGTAAATTAGAATGCAATGTGGCAGGAAAAAACCCTTTATGTTTATGTCTCATTACATCTTGTTCATATTTATAATTTACTTTTTATTTTTTATCCAAGCCAATTTGATTAAAATGGTTTGTTTGTTCGGTGTGCTAATGTGGTTCTTTCACACATATACGTGTATCTATTCTTCCTCGCATTCTTTTCCCATGTGGGTTATGGCACAATATTGAGTAGTTTTCTCCTGGTCTTCCTTATGTCTTTGGTGATTATATATTTCACATGGTTTGTATATCTCTGTTAACCTTAATATGGTAATGTATCCAATCCTCATCCCTTTCTATTTGGTGAACCATAAGTTTTTTAATGAATCTGTGATTGCCTTTCCCTGTGGAAATATCTTCATTGGTATCAATTTTTAAGTAACTCCAAAAAGTGATATGATAGGATATATGTCTTTTGCTTTCTCACTTACTACAGGTGGTGTGATTACGTCTAGACTCATCTATGGTGCTGCAAATGGCATTGTTTCATTTTTTTCACTAGCGAATATTCCATCTGTACATGGAGGAGTTCTTCTGTGTCCACCCATCTGTTGGTGGACTTTTTGGTTACTTCCATATCTTGGCTATTGTAATACTGTGCCATGCAGATTTGCCTGCCTGTGTCTTTCCAATTCTCTCTTCTTAGATTATAGGTCGAGGAGTGGGCCTGCTGGATCATATGGTAGCTCAATGTTTACCTTTTTAAGGCACCTCCATTCTGCTCTAGTTCGTGGCCCATTCCAACTTACGTCCCCCTTGAAGTTGAGGGTATGCATTTCTCTACAACACCTTCAGCATTTATTGTTTGTAGTTTTCTTGCTGATGGTTATTCTGACAAGTGTGATCTGAAACCTCTTTGTGGTTGAATTAGCACGTGCCTCATAATCCGTTGAAATTGAGCTTGAAGGCATGTCCTTTTTATTTTTCAAGCTATGATTACCCCTTAGTTCTTCAAAGTGTTCTCTTAAAGTATGTGTCACATTTTGAAATGTTTTGGCCATGACCTCCCTCAAGACATTTCGAAGGCAGGTTTCATTTACAGTTCTGCAGTACTTCTTCCTATGAAATGACCATTAGCACAGGCTTTAAAGCTGCTTTTGCAGGTAACTGCCAGAGGGCGGCAGCCTTTCTATGTTCCCCACCCTTGTAACTAGGGGAAAGCCCTTGCGGCCTGTGGTGTTTCTCGGTTATAAATTAGAGTGGAGCGTGCCTGGACAAACCCACACAAGCTGATGTCTCTTTACTTTTGTTGGATTTTTCAATTTAATTTTTATTTTTTATTGGAGTAAATTTCCACTGTGTACGTGGACCACTTCGACTTTGTGCATTCCTCGGTTGATGGACATTTTCATTGCTTCCAATTGTTGGCTATGGTAAATATTGTTGGAGTGCATGATTGCCAGCCTGTGACTTTTTGATCCTCATTTTCTCAGGTGATAGGCCCAGCAGTGGGTGTGATTCATTGACTGGTAGCACCGTGTTTCCCTTTTCCAAGCACCTACTTTGTGTTTTCATTAGTGGCTCTTACCACGTCCCCCTTAGAATCGAGGGTACGCATTTCTCCACAATCGCTTCAGCATTTATTGTTTGCAGCATTTATGCTAATGGCCCTTCTGGCTGCTGTGAGCTGATAGGTTTTTGTAATTTGGGTTTGCATGTCTCTGAAAATTCGTAAAACTCATCATTTTTCTCCGCCGTTTTCTTTTCTGTTCAAAAAAGGAAACAATTGGGAATACAATATAACTCTTGAAATTGTCTTCTTGGAAGGTTGCCCTCTGTTTAATTTTTTGGTCAATTTTCCACCCCAGAATTTTTTTAGAGAGCAGGTGTCATTTCCCGAACTGCAAGTTTGGTGAATATTTAGTGACCTTTAGCAATGGGTTTAAAGGTGATGTTGTGGGAGGTGGCCTCAAGCAGGCAGCATTTGTCCATTCCCAAATCTGGGTATTAGGGCAGCAGAGCCTTTCTGGAAGTCGTGTTCCTAGGTTGTAAATTACATTGGAATATGCATGGAGAAACCCCCATTAGTTTATGTCTCATTATTTCTTCTTGGTTTTAAATTTTTTTTTTAGTTGGGGTAAAGCTTAGAATATTGTTTGTCCTAGATGTACACAATCTGGTTCATTTGTACGTTATATATGTGTATTCAAGTACAGATCGTCTTCCCATGTAAAATGTTACAGAGGGTTCCACACACCTCCCTTGCTATATAGTCGGTCTTTTTGAGATATGTATAAAATATGTGTTTGTATACATATAGTAACACTAATCTTAATTTATCCATTCCCCCCACCTTTCCTTTTAGATGAGCATAGTTTGTTTTCTAAGTCTGTGAGTGTCTTTCTCTGTGGAAATATGTTCATTTGTGTCAGTTATTAGATAACGCCTATAAGTGATATCATAGAATATAGGTCTTTTGCTTTCCGACTTACCTCATGTTTCGTGATTATTTCCAGACTCATTTGTGGTGCCTCAGAGAGCAATGCTTCATTGTCTTCCATGGCTAATATTCCATTGTGTACATGGACCACTTCTTTATCCATTCACCTGTTGTTGGACATTTTGATTGCTTCACTGTCTTGGCTATTGTGAATAAGGCTGCACTGCAGCTTTTGCGGCCTGTGTCTTCTCGATTCTTGTCTTCTCAGGTGAGACGTCCAATGTTGCGCCTGCTGGATTGAATGGTGCCTCCATTTTTACTTTTAAACACAGCTCCTTTCTTTTCTCATTATTGGCTGTTACCCCTTTACGTCTCACCAGCAGGTAGAGGGTACACAGTTCTCTGAAACCCCTTCAGCCTTTATTGTTTGTAGACTTTTTGCTGATGGTCAGTCGACTGGTGTAAGTGGAAACTTTTTGTAGATTAGATTGCATGCGTCTAACACTCCCTGAGGTTGAGCTTTTATCCATTTTCCTTTTTTTGAAAAAGAGTGTGAGTAAAACTTAACTCTTCATAATCTCTTCTTGAAACATTTGCCTGTTTTGAATTTGTTTGTCCATTCCCTACTTCAGCACCAATTTTTAGGGCAAGTGTCCTTTACAGCCCTGAGTCCTTGTGAATGTTAAGTGACCATTAGCTGTGAGTTTAAAGCTGCTCTTGCAGGAAACGGCCACAAGGTGGCAGCATTTCTCCTTTACCAAATTTGTTTACTAGGGAAACAGAGCCTTAATGGAAGTGGTGTTCTAGGTTGTATATTAGAATGGAATATGCCAGGAAAAAGCCCTTTAGTTTATGTCTCATTACTTCTTGTTCATATTTGTAATTTACTTTTTATTTTTTATCCCAGCAAATTTGATTACAATGGTTTGTTTGTTCTAGGTGTGCAAGATGTGGTTCTTTCACACATATACGTGTATCTATTCTTCCTCGCATCCTTTTCCCATGTAGGTTATGGCACAATGTTGAGTAGTCCCTCTCCTGGTCTTCCGTACGTCTTTGGTGGTTATATATTTCACATGGTTTGTATATCTTTGTTAACCCCAATATGGTAATGTAACCAATCCTCATCCCTTTCTATTTGGTGAACCATAAGTTTTTTTAATGAATCTGTGATTGCCTTTCTCTGGGGAAATATCTTCATAGGTATCAATTTTTAAGTAACTCCAAAAAGTGATATGATAGGATATGTGTCTTTTGCTTTCTCACTGACTACAGGTGGCGTGATTACGTCTAGACTCATCTATGGTGCTGCAAATGGCATTGTTTCATTTTTTTCACTAGCGAATATTCCATCTGTACATGGAGGAGTTCTTCTGTGTCCACCCATCTGTTGGTGGACTTTTTGGTTCCTTCCATATATTGGCTATTGTAATACTGTGCCATGCAGATTTGCCTGCCTGTGTCTTTCCAATTCTCTCTTCTTAGATTATAGGTCGAGGAGTGGGCCTGCTGGATCATATGGTAGCTCAATGTTGACCTTTTTAATGCACCTCCATTCTGTTCTATTTCGTGGCCCTTTCCAAGTTACGTCCCCCTTGAAGTTGAGGGTATGCATTTCTCTACAACACCTTCAGCATTTATTGTTTGTAGTTTTCTTGCTGATGGTTATTCTGACAATTGTGATCTGATACCTCTTTGTGGTTGAATTCACACGTGCCTCATAATCCTTTGAAATTGAGCTTGAAGGCAAGTCCTATATATTTTTCAAGCTGAGATTAACCCTTAGTTCTTCAAAGTGCTCTCTTAAAGTATGTGTCACATTTTTAAATGTTTTGGCCATTACCTCCCTCAAGACATTTTGAGAGCAGGTTTCATTTATAGTCCTGCATTATTTCTTCCTATGAAATGACCATTAGCACAGGCTTTAAAGCTGGTTTTGCAGGTAACTGCCATAGGGTGGCAGCCTTTCTATGTTCCCCACCCTTGTAACTAGGGGAAAGCCCTTGCGGACTGTGGTGTTTCTCGGTTTTAAATTAGAGTGGAGTGTGCCTGGACAAACCCACGCAAGCTGATGTCTCCTTACTTTTTTTGGATTTTTAAATGTAATTTTTATTTTTTATTGGAGTAATTTTCCACTGTGTACGTGGACCACTTCTACTTTGTGCATTCCTCAGTTGATGGACATTTTCATTGCTTCCAAGTGTTGGCTATGGTAAATATTGTTGGAGTGCAGGATTGCCAGCCTGTGACTTTTTGATTCTCATTTTCTCAGGTGATAGGCCCAGCACTGGGTGTGACTGACTGACTGGTAGCACCGTTTTTCCCTTTTCAAAGCACCTTCTGTTTGTTTTCATTAGTGGCACTTACCACGTCCCCTTTAGAATCGAGGGTACACATTTCTCCACAATCGCTTCAGCATTTATTGTTTGCAGCATTTATGCTAATGGCCCTTCTGGCTGCTGTGAGCTGATAGATTTTTATAATTTGGGTTTGCATGTCTCTGAAAATTCGTAAAACTCATCATATTTCTCCGCCGTTTTCTTTTCTGTTAAAAAAAGGAAACAATTGGGAATACAATATATCTCTTGAAATTGTCTTCTTGGAAGGTTGCCCTCTGTTTAATTTTTTGGTCAATTTTCCACCCCAGAATTTTTTTAGAGAGCAGGTGTCATTTCCCGAACTGCAAGTTTGGTGAATATTTAGTGACCTTTAGCAATGGGTTTAAAGGTGATGTTGTGGGAAGTGGCCTCAAGCAGGCAGCATTTCTCCATTCCCAAATCTGGGTATTAGGGCAGCAGAGCCTTTCTGGAAGTCGTGTTCCTAGGTTGTAAATTACATTGGAATGTGCATGGAGAAACCCCCATAAGTTTATGTCTCATTATTTCTTCTTGGTTTTAAATTTTTTTTTTAATTGTGGTAAATCTTAGAATATTGTTTGTCCTAGGTTTACACAATCTGGTTCATTTGTACATTATATATGTCTATTCAAGTACAGATCCTCTTCCCATGTAAAATGTTACAGAGGGTTCCACACACCTCCCTTGCTATATAGTCGGTCTTTTTGAGATATGTATATAATATTTGTTTGTATACATATAGTAACACTAATCTTAATTTATCCATTCCCCCCACCTTTCCTTTTAGATGAGCATAGTTTGTTTTCTAAGTCTGTGAGTGTCTTTCTCTGTGGAAATATGTTCATTTGTGTCAGTTATTAGATAACGCCTATAAGTGATATCATAGAATATAGGTCTTTTGCTTTCCGACTTACCTCATGTTTCGTGATTGTCTCCAGACTCATTTGTGGTGCCTCAAAGAGCAATGGTTCATTGTTTTCCATGGCTAATATTCCATTGTGTACATGGACCACTTCTTTTTTATCCATTCACCTCTTGTTGGACATTTTGATTGCTTCACTGTCTTGGCTATTGTGAATAAGGCTGCACTGCAGCTTTTGCGGCCTGTGTCTTCTCGATTCTTGTCTTCTCAGGTGAGACGTCCAATGACGCGCCTGCTGGATTGAATGGTGCCTCCATTTTTACTTTTAAACACAGCTCCTTTCTTTTCTCATTATTGGCTGTTACCCCTTTACGTCTCACCAGCAGGTAGAGGGTACACAGTTCTCTGAAACCCCTTCAGCATTTATTGTTTGTAGACTTTTTGCTGATGGTCAGTGGACTGGTGTAAGTTGAAACTTTTTGTAGATTAGATTGCATGGGTCTAACACTCCCTGAGGTTGAGCTTTTATCCATTTTCCTTTTTTTTTCAAAAGAGCGTGAGTAAAACGTAACTCTTCATATGCTCTTCTTGAAACATTTGCCTGTTTTGAATTTTTTTGTCCATTCCCTAGTTCAGCACAATTTTTTAGGGCAGGTGTCCTTTACAGCCCTGAGTCCTTGTGAATGTTAAGTGACCATTAGCTGTGATTTTAAAGCTGCTCTTGCAGGAAACGGCCACAAGGTGGCATCATTTCCCCTTTACCAAATTTGGTAACTGGGGAAACAGAGCCTTAATGGAGGTGGTGTTCTAGGTTGTAAATTAGAATGCAATGTGGCAGGAAAAAACCCTTTATGTTTATGTCTCATTACATCTTGTTCATATTTATAATTTACTTTTTATTTTTTATCCAAGCCAATTTGATTAAAATGGTTTGTTTGTTCGGTGTGCAAATGTGGTTCTTTCACACATATACGTGTATCTATTCTTCCTCGCATTCTTTTCCCATGTGGGTTATGGCACAATATTGAGTAGTTTTCTCCTGGTCTTCCTTATGTCTTTGGTGATTATATATTTCACATGGTTTGTATATCTCTGTTAACCTTAATATGGTAATGTATCCAATCCTCATCCCTTTCTATTTGGTGAACCATAAGTTTTTTAATGAATCTGTGATTGCCTTTCCCTGTGGAAATATCTTCATTGGTATCAATTTTTAAGTAACTCCAAAAAGTGATATGATAGGATATATGTCTTTTGCTTTCTCACTTACTACAGGTGGTGTGATTACGTCTAGACTCATCTATGGTGCTGCAAATGGCATTGTTTCATTTTTTTCACTAGCGAATATTCCATCTGTACATGGAGGAGTTCTTCTGTGTCCACCCATCTGTTGGTGGACCTTTTGGTTACTTCCATATCTTGGCTATTGTAATACTGTGCCATGCAGATTTGCCTGCCTGTGTCTTTCCAATTCTCTCTTCTTAGATTATAGGTCGAGGAGTGGGCCTGCTGGATCATATGGTAGCTCAATGTTTACCTTTTTAAGGCACCTCCATTCTGCTCTAGTTCGTGGCCCATTCCAACTTACGTCCCCCTTGAAGTTGAGGGTATGCATTTCTCTACAACACCTTCAGCATTTATTGTTTGTAGTTTTCTTGCTGATGGTTATTCTGACAAGTGTGATCTGAAACCTCTTTGTGGTTGAATTAGCACGTGCCTCATAATCCGTTGAAATTGAGCTTGAAGGCATGTCCTTTTTATTTTTCAAGCTATGATTACCCCTTAGTTCTTCAAAGTGTTCTCTTAAAGTATGTGTCACATTTTGAAATGTTTTGGCCATGACCTCCCTCAAGACATTTCGAAGGCAGGTTTCATTTACAGTTCTGCAGTACTTCTTCCTATGAAATGACCATTAGCACAGGCTTTAAAGCTGCTTTTGCAGGTAACTGCCAGAGGGCGGCAGCCTTTCTATGTTCCCCACCCTTGTAACTAGGGGAAAGCCCTTGCGGCCTGTGGTGTTTCTCGGTTATAAATTAGAGTGGAGCGTGCCTGGACAAACCCACACAAGCTGATGTCTCTTTACTTTTGTTGGATTTTTCAATTTAATTTTTATTTTTTATTGGAGTAAATTTCCACTGTGTACGTGGACCACTTCGACTTTGTGCATTCCTCGGTTGATGGACATTTTCATTGCTTCCAATTGTTGGCTATGGTAAATATTGTTGGAGTGCATGATTGCCAGCCTGTGACTTTTTGATCCTCATTTTCTCAGGTGATAGGCCCAGCAGTGGGTGTGATTCATTGACTGGTAGCACCGTGTTTCCCTTTTCCAAGCACCTACTTTGTGTTTTCATTAGTGGCTCTTACCACGTCCCCCTTAGAATCGAGGGTACGCATTTCTCCACAATCGCTTCAGCATTTATTGTTTGCAGCATTTATGCTAATGGCCCTTCTGGCTGCTGTGAGCTGATAGGTTTTTGTAATTTGGGTTTGCATGTCTCTGAAAATTCGTAAAACTCATCATTTTTCTCCGCCGTTTTCTTTTCTGTTCAAAAAAGGAAACAATTGGGAATACAATATAACTCTTGAAATTGTCTTCTTGGAAGGTTGCCCTCTGTTTAATTTTTTGGTCAATTTTCCACCCCAGAATTTTTTTAGAGAGCAGGTGTCATTTCCCGAACTGCAAGTTTGGTGAGTATTTAGTGACCTTTAGCAATGGGTTTAAAGGTGAGGTTGTGGGAGGTGGCCTCAAGCAGGCAGCATTTGTCCATTCCCAAATCTGGGTATTAGGGCAGCAGAGCCTTTCTGGAAGTCGTGTTCCTAGGTTGTAAATTACATTGGAATATGCATGGAGAAACCCCCATTAGTTTATGTCTCATTATTTCTTCTTGGTTTTAAATTTTTTTTTTAGTTGGGGTAAAGCTTAGAATATTGTTTGTCCTAGATGTACACAATCTGGTTCATTTGTACGTTATATATGTGTATTCAAGTACAGATCGTCTTCCCATGTAAAATGTTACAGAGGGTTCCACACACCTCCCTTGCTATATAGTCGGTCTTTTTGAGATATGTATAAAATATGTGTTTGTATACATATAGTAACACTAATCTTAATTTATCCATTCCCCCCACCTTTCCTTTTAGATGAGCATAGTTTGTTTTCTAAGTCTGTGAGTGTCTTTCTCTGTGGAAATATGTTCATTTGTGTCAGTTATTAGATAACGCCTATAAGTGATATCATAGAATATAGGTCTTTTGCTTTCCGACTTACCTCATGTTTCGTGATTATTTCCAGACTCATTTGTGGTGCCTCAGAGAGCAATGCTTCATTGTCTTCCATGGCTAATATTCCATTGTGTACATGGACCACTTCTTTATCCATTCACCTGTTGTTGGACATTTTGATTGCTTCACTGTCTTGGCTATTGTGAATAAGGCTGCACTGCAGCTTTTGCGGCCTGTGTCTTCTCGATTCTTGTCTTCTCAGGTGAGACGTCCAATGTTGCGCCTGCTGGATTGAATGGTGCCTCCATTTTTACTTTTAAACACAGCTCCTTTCTTTTCTCATTATTGGCTGTTACCCCTTTACGTCTCACCAGCAGGTAGAGGGTACACAGTTCTCTGAAACCCCTTCAGCCTTTATTGTTTGTAGACTTTTTGCTGATGGTCAGTCGACTGGTGTAAGTGGAAACTTTTTGTAGATTAGATTGCATGCGTCTAACACTCCCTGAGGTTGAGCTTTTATCCATTTTCCTTTTTTTGAAAAAGAGTGTGAGTAAAACTTAACTCTTCATAATCTCTTCTTGAAACATTTGCCTGTTTTGAATTTGTTTGTCCATTCCCTACTTCAGCACCAATTTTTAGGGCAAGTGTCCTTTACAGCCCTGAGTCCTTGTGAATGTTAAGTGACCATTAGCTGTGAGTTTAAAGCTGCTCTTGCAGGAAACGGCCACAAGGTGGCAGCATTTCTCCTTTACCAAATTTGTTTACTAGGGAAACAGAGCCTTAATGGAAGTGGTGTTCTAGGTTGTATATTAGAATGGAATATGCCAGGAAAAAGCCCTTTAGTTTATGTCTCATTACTTCTTGTTCATATTTGTAATTTACTTTTTATTTTTTATCCCAGCAAATTTGATTACAATGGTTTGTTTGTTCTAGGTGTGCAAGATGTGGTTCTTTCACACATATACGTGTATCTATTCTTCCTCGCATCCTTTTCCCATGTAGGTTATGGCACAATGTTGAGTAGTCCCTCTCCTGGTCTTCCGTACGTCTTTGGTGGTTATATATTTCACATGGTTTGTATATCTTTGTTAACCCCAATATGGTAATGTAACCAATCCTCATCCCTTTCTATTTAGTGAACCATAAGTTTTTTTAATGAATCTGTGATTGCCTTTCCCTGTGGAAATATCTTCATTGGTATCAATTTTTAAGTAACTCCAAAAAGTGATATGATAGGATATGTGTCTTTTGCTTTCTCACTGACTACAGGTGGCGTGATTACGTCTAGACTCATCTATGGTGCTGCAAATGGCATTGTTTCATTTTTTTCACTAGCGAATATTCCATCTGTACATGGAGGAGTTCTTCTGTGTCCACCCATCTGTTGGTGGACTTTTTGGTTCCTTCCATATATTGGCTATTGTAATACTGTGCCATGCAGATTTGCCTGCCTGTGTCTTTCCAATTCTCTCTTCTTAGATTATAGGTCGAGGAGTGGGCCTGCTGGATCATATGGTAGCTCAATGTTGACCTTTTTAATGCACCTCCATTCTGTTCTATTTCGTGGCCCTTTCCAAGTTACGTCCCCCTTGAAGTTGAGGGTATGCATTTCTCTACAACACCTTCAGCATTTATTGTTTGTAGTTTTCTTGCTGATGGTTATTCTGACAATTGTGATCTGATACCTCTTTGTGGTTGAATTCACACGTGCCTCATAATCCTTTGAAATTGAGCTTGAAGGCAAGTCCTATTTATTTTTCAAGCTGAGATTAACCCTTAGTTCTTCAAAGTGCTCTCTTAAAGTATGTGTCACATTTTTAAATGTTTTGGCCATTACCTCCCTCAAGACATTTTGAGAGCAGGTTTCATTTATAGTCCTGCATTATTTCTTCCTATGAAATGACCATTAGCACAGGCTTTAAAGCTGGTTTTGCAGGTAACTGCCATAGGGTGGCAGCCTTTCTATGTTCCCCACCCTTGTAACTAGGGGAAAGCCCTTGCGGACTGTGGTGTTTCTCGGTTTTAAATTAGAGTGGAGTGTGCCTGGACAAACCCACGCAAGCTGATGTCTCCTTACTTTTTTTGGATTTTTAAATGTAATTTTTATTTTTTATTGGAGTAATTTTCCACTGTGTACGTGGACCACTTCTACTTTGTGCATTCCTCAGTTGATGGACATTTTCATTGCTTCCAAGTGTTGGCTATGGTAAATATTGTTGGAGTGCAGGATTGCCAGCCTGTGACTTTTTGATTCTCATTTTCTCAGGTGATAGGCCCAGCACTGGGTGTGACTGACTGACTGGTAGCACCGTTTTTCCCTTTTCAAAGCACCTTCTGTTTGTTTTCATTAGTGGCACTTACCACGTCCCCTTTAGAATCGAGGGTACACATTTCTCCACAATCGCTTCAGCATTTATTGTTTGCAGCATTTATGCTAATGGCCCTTCTGGCTGCTGTGAGCTGATAGATTTTTATAATTTGGGTTTGCATGTCTCTGAAAATTCGTAAAACTCATCATATTTCTCCGCCGTTTTCTTTTCTGTGAAAAAAAGGAAACAATTGGGAATACAATATATCTCTTGAAATTGTCTTCTTGGAAGGTTGCCCTCTGTTTAATTTTTTGGTCAATTTTCCACCCCAGAATTTTTTTAGAGAGCAGGTGTCATTTCCCGAACTGCAAGTTTGGTGAATATTTAGTGACCTTTAGCAATGGGTTTAAAGGTGATGTTGTGGGAAGTGGCCTCAAGCAGGCAGCATTTCTCCATTCCCAAATCTGGGTATTAGGGCAGCAGAGCCTTTCTGGAAGTCGTGTTCCTAGGTTGTAAATTACATTGGAATGTGCATGGAGAAACCCCCATAAGTTTATGTCTCATTATTTCTTCTTGGTTTTAAATTTTTTTTTTAATTGTGGTAAATCTTAGAATATTGTTTGTCCTAGGTTTACACAATCTGGTTCATTTGTACATTATATATGTCTATTCAAGTACAGATCCTCTTCCCATGTAAAATGTTACAGAGGGTTCCACACACCTCCCTTGCTATATAGTCGGTCTTTTTGAGATATGTATATAATATTTGTTTGTATACATATAGTAACACTAATCTTAATTTATCCATTCCCCCCACCTTTCCTTTTAGATGAGCATAGTTTGTTTTCTAAGTCTGTGAGTGTCTTTCTCTGTGGAAATATGTTCATTTGTGTCAGTTATTAGATAACGCCTATAAGTGATATCATAGAATATAGGTCTTTTGCTTTCCGACTTACCTCATGTTTCGTGATTGTCTCCAGACTCATTTGTGGTGCCTCAAAGAGCAATGGTTCATTGTTTTCCATGGCTAATATTCCATTGTGTACATGGACCACTTCTTTTTTATCCATTCACCTCTTGTTGGACATTTTGATTGCTTCACTGTCTTGGCTATTGTGAATAAGGCTGCACTGCAGCTTTTGCGGCCTGTGTCTTCTCGATTCTTGTCTTCTCAGGTGAGACGTCCAATGACGCGCCTGCTGGATTGAATGGTGCCTCCATTTTTACTTTTAAACACAGCTCCTTTCTTTTCTCATTATTGGCTGTTACCCCTTTACGTCTCACCAGCAGGTAGAGGGTACACAGTTCTCTGAAACCCCTTCAGCATTTATTGTTTGTAGACTTTTTGCTGATGGTCAGTGGACTGGTGTAAGTTGAAACTTTTTGTAGATTAGATTGCATGGGTCTAACACTCCCTGAGGTTGAGCTTTTATCCATTTTCCTTTTTTTTTCAAAAGAGCGTGAGTAAAACGTAACTCTTCATATGCTCTTCTTGAAACATTTGCCTGTTTTGAATTTTTTTGTCCATTCCCTAGTTCAGCACAATTTTTTAGGGCAGGTGTCCTTTACAGCCCTGAGTCCTTGTGAATGTTAAGTGACCATTAGCTGTGATTTTAAAGCTGCTCTTGCAGGAAACGGCCACAAGGTGGCATCATTTCCCCTTTACCAAATTTGGTAACTGGGCAAACAGAGCCTTAATGGAGGTGGTGTTCTAGGTTGTAAATTAGAATGCAATGTGGCAGGAAAAAACCCTTTATGTTTATGTCTCATTACATCTTGTTCATATTTATAATTTACTTTTTATTTTTTATCCAAGCCAATTTGATTAAAATGGTTTGTTTGTTCGGTGTGCTAATGTGGTTCTTTCACACATATACGTGTATCTATTCTTCCTCGCATTCTTTTCCCATGTGGGTTATGGCACAATATTGAGTAGTTTTCTCCTGGTCTTCCTTATGTCTTTGGTGATTATATATTTCACATGGTTTGTATATCTCTGTTAACCTTAATATGGTAATGTATCCAATCCTCATCCCTTTCTATTTGGTGAACCATAAGTTTTTTAATGAATCTGTGATTGCCTTTCCCTGTGGAAATATCTTCATTGGTATCAATTTTTAAGTAACTCCAAAAAGTGATATGATAGGATATATGTCTTTTGCTTTCTCACTTACTACAGGTGGTGTGATTACGTCTAGACTCATCTATGGTGCTGCAAATGGCATTGTTTCATTTTTTTCACTAGCGAATATTCCATCTGTACATGGAGGAGTTCTTCTGTGTCCACCCATCTGTTGGTGGACTTTTTGGTTACTTCCATATCTTGGCTATTGTAATACTGTGCCATGCAGATTTGCCTGCCTGTGTCTTTCCAATTCTCTCTTCTTAGATTATAGGTCGAGGAGTGGGCCTGCTGGATCATATGGTAGCTCAATGTTTACCTTTTTAAGGCACCTCCATTCTGCTCTAGTTCGTGGCCCATTCCAACTTACGTCCCCCTTGAAGTTGAGGGTATGCATTTCTCTACAACACCTTCAGCATTTATTGTTTGTAGTTTTCTTGCTGATGGTTATTCTGACAAGTGTGATCTGAAACCTCTTTGTGGTTGAATTAGCACGTGCCTCATAATCCGTTGAAATTGAGCTTGAAGGCATGTCCTTTTTATTTTTCAAGCTATGATTACCCCTTAGTTCTTCAAAGTGTTCTCTTAAAGTATGTGTCACATTTTGAAATGTTTTGGCCATGACCTCCCTCAAGACATTTCGAAGGCAGGTTTCATTTACAGTTCTGCAGTACTTCTTCCTATGAAATGACCATTAGCACAGGCTTTAAAGCTGCTTTTGCAGGTAACTGCCAGAGGGCGGCAGCCTTTCTATGTTCCCCACCCTTGTAACTAGGGGAAAGCCCTTGCGGCCTGTGGTGTTTCTCGGTTATAAATTAGAGTGGAGCGTGCCTGGACAAACCCACACAAGCTGATGTCTCTTTACTTTTGTTGGATTTTTCAATTTAATTTTTATTTTTTATTGGAGTAAATTTCCACTGTGTACGTGGACCACTTCGACTTTGTGCATTCCTCGGTTGATGGACATTTTCATTGCTTCCAATTGTTGGCTATGGTAAATATTGTTGGAGTGCATGATTGCCAGCCTGTGACTTTTTGATCCTCATTTTCTCAGGTGATAGGCCCAGCAGTGGGTGTGATTCATTGACTGGTAGCACCGTGTTTCCCTTTTCCAAGCACCTACTTTGTGTTTTCATTAGTGGCTCTTACCACGTCCCCCTTAGAATCGAGGGTACGCATTTCTCCACAATCGCTTCAGCATTTATTGTTTGCAGCATTTATGCTAATGGCCCTTCTGGCTGCTGTGAGCTGATAGGTTTTTGTAATTTGGGTTTGCATGTCTCTGAAAATTCGTAAAACTCATCATTTTTCTCCGCCGTTTTCTTTTCTGTTCAAAAAAGGAAACAATTGGGAATACAATATAACTCTTGAAATTGTCTTCTTGGAAGGTTGCCCTCTGTTTAATTTTTTGGTCAATTTTCCACCCCAGAATTTTTTTAGAGAGCAGGTGTCATTTCCCGAACTGCAAGTTTGGTGAGTATTTAGTGACCTTTAGCAATGGGTTTAAAGGTGAGGTTGTGGGAGGTGGCCTCAAGCAGGCAGCATTTGTCCATTCCCAAATCTGGGTATTAGGGCAGCAGAGCCTTTCTGGAAGTCGTGTTCCTAGGTTGTAAATTACATTGGAATATGCATGGAGAAACCCCCATTAGTTTATGTCTCATTATTTCTTCTTGGTTTTAAATTTTTTTTTTAGTTGGGGTAAAGCTTAGAATATTGTTTGTCCTAGATGTACACAATCTGGTTCATTTGTACGTTATATATGTGTATTCAAGTACAGATCGTCTTCCCATGTAAAATGTTACAGAGGGTTCCACACACCTCCCTTGCTATATAGTCGGTCTTTTTGAGATATGTATAAAATATGTGTTTGTATACATATAGTAACACTAATCTTAATTTATCCATTCCCCCCACCTTTCCTTTTAGATGAGCATAGTTTGTTTTCTAAGTCTGTGAGTGTCTTTCTCTGTGGAAATATGTTCATTTGTGTCAGTTATTAGATAACGCCTATAAGTGATATCATAGAATATAGGTCTTTTGCTTTCCGACTTACCTCATGTTTCGTGATTATTTCCAGACTCATTTGTGGTGCCTCAGAGAGCAATGCTTCATTGTCTTCCATGGCTAATATTCCATTGTGTACATGGACCACTTCTTTATCCATTCACCTGTTGTTGGACATTTTGATTGCTTCACTGTCTTGGCTATTGTGAATAAGGCTGCACTGCAGCTTTTGCGGCCTGTGTCTTCTCGATTCTTGTCTTCTCAGGTGAGACGTCCAATGTTGCGCCTGCTGGATTGAATGGTGCCTCCATTTTTACTTTTAAACACAGCTCCTTTCTTTTCTCATTATTGGCTGTTACCCCTTTACGTCTCACCAGCAGGTAGAGGGTACACAGTTCTCTGAAACCCCTTCAGCCTTTATTGTTTGTAGACTTTTTGCTGATGGTCAGTCGACTGGTGTAAGTGGAAACTTTTTGTAGATTAGATTGCATGCGTCTAACACTCCCTGAGGTTGAGCTTTTATCCATTTTCCTTTTTTTGAAAAAGAGTGTGAGTAAAACTTAACTCTTCATAATCTCTTCTTGAAACATTTGCCTGTTTTGAATTTGTTTGTCCATTCCCTACTTCAGCACCAATTTTTAGGGCAAGTGTCCTTTACAGCCCTGAGTCCTTGTGAATGTTAAGTGACCATTAGCTGTGAGTTTAAAGCTGCTCTTGCAGGAAACGGCCACAAGGTGGCAGCATTTCTCCTTTACCAAATTTGTTTACTAGGGAAACAGAGCCTTAATGGAAGTGGTGTTCTAGGTTGTATATTAGAATGGAATATGCCAGGAAAAAGCCCTTTAGTTTATGTCTCATTACTTCTTGTTCATATTTGTAATTTACTTTTTATTTTTTATCCCAGCAAATTTGATTACAATGGTTTGTTTGTTCTAGGTGTGCAAGATGTGGTTCTTTCACACATATACGTGTATCTATTCTTCCTCGCATCCTTTTCCCATGTAGGTTATGGCACAATGTTGAGTAGTCCCTCTCCTGGTCTTCCATACGTCTTTGGTGGTTATATATTTCACATGGTTTGTATATCTTTGTTAACCCCAATATGGTAATGTAACCAATCCTCATCCCTTTCTATTTAGTGAACCATAAGTTTTTTTAATGAATCTGTGATTGCCTTTCTCTGGGGAAATATCTTCATAGGTATCAATTTTTAAGTAACTCCAAAAAGTGATATGATAGGATATGTGTCTTTTGCTTTCTCACTGACTACAGGTGGCGTGATTACGTCTAGACTCATCTATGGTGCTGCAAATGGCATTGTTTCATTTTTTTCACTAGCGAATATTCCATCTGTACATGGAGGAGTTCTTCTGTGTCCACCCATCTGTTGGTGGACTTTTTGGTTCCTTCCATATCTTGGCTATTGTAATACTGTGCCATGCAGATTTGCCTGCCTGTGTCTTTCCAATTCTCTCTTCTTAGATTATAGGTCGAGGAGTGGGCCTGCTGCATCATATGGTAGCTTAATGTTGACCTTTTTAATGCACCTCCATTCTGTTCTATTTCGTGGCCCTTTCCAAGTTATGTCCCCCTTGAAGTTGAGGGTATGCATTTCTCTACAACACCTTCAGCATTTATTGTTTGTAGTTTTCTTGCTGATGGTTATTCTGACAATTGTGATCTGATACCTCTTTGTGGTTGAATTCACACGTGCCTCATAATCCTTTGAAATTGAGCTTGAAGGCAAGTCCTATTTATTTTTCAAGCTGAGATTAACCCTTAGTTCTTCAAAGTGCTCTCTTAAAGTATGTGTCACATTTTTAAATGTTTTGGCCATTACCTCCCTCAAGACATTTTGAGAGCAGGTTTCATTTATAGTCCTGCATTATTTCTTCCTATGAAATGACCATTAGCACAGGCTTTAAAGCTGGTTTTGCAGGTAACTGCCATAGGGTGGCAGCCTTTCTATGTTCCCCACCCTTGTAACTAGGGGAAAGCCCTTGCGGACTGTGGTGTTTCTCGGTTTTAAATTAGAGTGGAGTGTGCCTGGACAAACCCACGCAAGCTGATGTCTCCTTACTTTTTTTGGATTTTTAAATGTAATTTTTATTTTTTATTGGAGTAATTTTCCACTGTGTACGTGGACCACTTCTACTTTGTGCATTCCTCAGTTGATGGACATTTTCATTGCTTCCAAGTGTTGGCTATGGTAAATATTGTTGGAGTGCAGGATTGCCAGCCTGTGACTTTTTGATTCTCATTTTCTCAGGTGATAGGCCCAGCACTGGGTGTGACTGACTGACTGGTAGCACCGTTTTTCCCTTTTCAAAGCACCTTCTGTTTGTTTTCATTAGTGGCACTTACCACGTCCCCTTTAGAATCGAGGGTACACATTTCTCCACAATCGCTTCAGCATTTATTGTTTGCAGCATTTATGCTAATGGCCCTTCTGGCTGCTGTGAGCTGATAGATTTTTATAATTTGGGTTTGCATGTCTCTGAAAATTCGTAAAACTCATCATATTTCTCCGCCGTTTTCTTTTCTGTGAAAAAAAGGAAACAATTGGGAATACAATATATCTCTTGAAATTGTCTTCTTGGAAGGTTGCCCTCTGTTTAATTTTTTGGTCAATTTTCCACCCCAGAATTTTTTTAGAGAGCAGGTGTCATTTCCCGAACTGCAAGTTTGGTGAATATTTAGTGACCTTTAGCAATGGGTTTAAAGGTGATGTTGTGGGAAGTGGCCTCAAGCAGGCAGCATTTCTCCATTCCCAAATCTGGGTATTAGGGCAGCAGAGCCTTTCTGGAAGTCGTGTTCCTAGGTTGTAAATTACATTGGAATGTGCATGGAGAAACCCCCATAAGTTTATGTCTCATTATTTCTTCTTGGTTTTAAATTTTTTTTTTAATTGTGGTAAATCTTAGAATATTGTTTGTCCTAGGTTTACACAATCTGGTTCATTTGTACATTATATATGTCTATTCAAGTACAGATCCTCTTCCCATGTAAAATGTTACAGAGGGTTCCACACACCTCCCTTGCTATATAGTCGGTCTTTTTGAGATATGTATATAATATTTGTTTGTATACATATAGTAACACTAATCTTAATTTATCCATTCCCCCCACCTTTCCTTTTAGATGAGCATAGTTTGTTTTCTAAGTCTGTGAGTGTCTTTCTCTGTGGAAATATGTTCATTTGTGTCAGTTATTAGATAACGCCTATAAGTGATATCATAGAATATAGGTCTTTTGCTTTCCGACTTACCTCATGTTTCGTGATTGTCTCCAGACTCATTTGTGGTGCCTCAAAGAGCAATGGTTCATTGTTTTCCATGGCTAATATTCCATTGTGTACATGGACCACTTCTTTTTTATCCATTCACCTCTTGTTGGACATTTTGATTGCTTCACTGTCTTGGCTATTGTGAATAAGGCTGCACTGCAGCTTTTGCGGCCTGTGTCTTCTCGATTCTTGTCTTCTCAGGTGAGACGTCCAATGACGCGCCTGCTGGATTGAATGGTGCCTCCATTTTTACTTTTAAACACAGCTCCTTTCTTTTCTCATTATTGGCTGTTACCCCTTTACGTCTCACCAGCAGGTAGAGGGTACACAGTTCTCTGAAACCCCTTCAGCATTTATTGTTTGTAGACTTTTTGCTGATGGTCAGTGGACTGGTGTAAGTTGAAACTTTTTGTAGATTAGATTGCATGGGTCTAACACTCCCTGAGGTTGAGCTTTTATCCATTTTCCTTTTTTTTTCAAAAGAGCGTGAGTAAAACGTAACTCTTCATATGCTCTTCTTGAAACATTTGCCTGTTTTGAATTTTTTTGTCCATTCCCTAGTTCAGCACAATTTTTTAGGGCAGGTGTCCTTTACAGCCCTGAGTCCTTGTGAATGTTAAGTGACCATTAGCTGTGATTTTAAAGCTGCTCTTGCAGGAAACGGCCACAAGGTGGCATCATTTCCCCTTTACCAAATTTGGTAACTGGGCAAACAGAGCCTTAATGGAGGTGGTGTTCTAGGTTGTAAATTAGAATGCAATGTGGCAGGAAAAAACCCTTTATGTTTATGTCTCATTACATCTTGTTCATATTTATAATTTACTTTTTATTTTTTATCCAAGCCAATTTGATTAAAATGGTTTGTTTGTTCGGTGTGCTAATGTGGTTCTTTCACACATATACGTGTATCTATTCTTCCTCGCATTCTTTTCCCATGTGGGTTATGGCACAATATTGAGTAGTTTTCTCCTGGTCTTCCTTATGTCTTTGGTGATTATATATTTCACATGGTTTGTATATCTCTGTTAACCTTAATATGGTAATGTATCCAATCCTCATCCCTTTCTATTTGGTGAACCATAAGTTTTTTAATGAATCTGTGATTGCCTTTCCCTGTGGAAATATCTTCATTGGTATCAATTTTTAAGTAACTCCAAAAAGTGATATGATAGGATATATGTCTTTTGCTTTCTCACTTACTACAGGTGGTGTGATTACGTCTAGACTCATCTATGGTGCTGCAAATGGCATTGTTTCATTTTTTTCACTAGCGAATATTCCATCTGTACATGGAGGAGTTCTTCTGTGTCCACCCATCTGTTGGTGGACTTTTTGGTTCCTTCCATATCTTGGCTATTGTAATACTGTGCCATGCAGATTTGCCTGCCTGTGTCTTTCCAATTCTCTCTTCTTAGATTATAGGTCGAGGAGTGGGCCTGCTGGATCATATGGTAGCTCAATGTTTACCTTTTTAAGGCACCTCCATTCTGCTCTAGTTCGTGGCCCATTCCAACTTACGTCCCCCTTGAAGTTGAGGGTATGCATTTCTCTACAACACCTTCAGCATTTATTGTTTGTAGTTTTCTTGCTGATGGTTATTCTGACAAGTGTGATCTGAAACCTCTTTGTGGTTGAATTAGCACGTGCCTCATAATCCGTTGAAATTGAGCTTGAAGGCATGTCCTTTTTATTTTTCAAGCTATGATTACCCCTTAGTTCTTCAAAGTGTTCTCTTAAAGTATGTGTCACATTTTGAAATGTTTTGGCCATGACCTCCCTCAAGACATTTCGAAGGCAGGTTTCATTTACAGTTCTGCAGTACTTCTTCCTATGAAATGACCATTAGCACAGGCTTTAAAGCTGCTTTTGCAGGTAACTGCCAGAGGGCGGCAGCCTTTCTATGTTCCCCACCCTTGTAACTAGGGGAAAGCCCTTGCGGCCTGTGGTGTTTCTCGGTTATAAATTAGAGTGGAGCGTGCCTGGACAAACCCACACAAGCTGATGTCTCTTTACTTTTGTTGGATTTTTCAATTTAATTTTTATTTTTTATTGGAGTAAATTTCCACTGTGTACGTGGACCACTTCGACTTTGTGCATTCCTCGGTTGATGGACATTTTCATTGCTTCCAATTGTTGGCTATGGTAAATATTGTTGGAGTGCATGATTGCCAGCCTGTGACTTTTTGATCCTCATTTTCTCAGGTGATAGGCCCAGCAGTGGGTGTGATTCATTGACTGGTAGCACCGTGTTTCCCTTTTCCAAGCACCTACTTTGTGTTTTCATTAGTGGCTCTTACCACGTCCCCCTTAGAATCGAGGGTACGCATTTCTCCACAATCGCTTCAGCATTTATTGTTTGCAGCATTTATGCTAATGGCCCTTCTGGCTGCTGTGAGCTGATAGGTTTTTGTAATTTGGGTTTGCATGTCTCTGAAAATTCGTAAAACTCATCATTTTTCTCCGCCGTTTTCTTTTCTGTTCAAAAAAGGAAACAATTGGGAATACAATATAACTCTTGAAATTGTCTTCTTGGAAGGTTGCCCTCTGTTTAATTTTTTGGTCAATTTTCCACCCCAGAATTTTTTTAGAGAGCAGGTGTCATTTCCCGAACTGCAAGTTTGGTGAGTATTTAGTGACCTTTAGCAATGGGTTTAAAGGTGAGGTTGTGGGAGGTGGCCTCAAGCAGGCAGCATTTGTCCATTCCCAAATCTGGGTATTAGGGCAGCAGAGCCTTTCTGGAAGTCGTGTTCCTAGGTTGTAAATTACATTGGAATATGCATGGAGAAACCCCCATTAGTTTATGTCTCATTATTTCTTCTTGGTTTTAAATTTTTTTTTTAGTTGGGGTAAAGCTTAGAATATTGTTTGTCCTAGATGTACACAATCTGGTTCATTTGTACGTTATATATGTGTATTCAAGTACAGATCGTCTTCCCATGTAAAATGTTACAGAGGGTTCCACACACCTCCCTTGCTATATAGTCGGTCTTTTTGAGATATGTATAAAATATGTGTTTGTATACATATAGTAACACTAATCTTAATTTATCCATTCCCCCCACCTTTCCTTTTAGATGAGCATAGTTTGTTTTCTAAGTCTGTGAGTGTCTTTCTCTGTGGAAATATGTTCATTTGTGTCAGTTATTAGATAACGCCTATAAGTGATATCATAGAATATAGGTCTTTTGCTTTCCGACTTACCTCATGTTTCGTGATTATTTCCAGACTCATTTGTGGTGCCTCAGAGAGCAATGCTTCATTGTCTTCCATGGCTAATATTCCATTGTGTACATGGACCACTTCTTTATCCATTCACCTGTTGTTGGACATTTTGATTGCTTCACTGTCTTGGCTATTGTGAATAAGGCTGCACTGCAGCTTTTGCGGCCTGTGTCTTCTCGATTCTTGTCTTCTCAGGTGAGACGTCCAATGTTGCGCCTGCTGGATTGAATGGTGCCTCCATTTTTACTTTTAAACACAGCTCCTTTCTTTTCTCATTATTGGCTGTTACCCCTTTACGTCTCACCAGCAGGTAGAGGGTACACAGTTCTCTGAAACCCCTTCAGCCTTTATTGTTTGTAGACTTTTTGCTGATGGTCAGTCGACTGGTGTAAGTGGAAACTTTTTGTAGATTAGATTGCATGCGTCTAACACTCCCTGAGGTTGAGCTTTTATCCATTTTCCTTTTTTTGAAAAAGAGTGTGAGTAAAACTTAACTCTTCATAATCTCTTCTTGAAACATTTGCCTGTTTTGAATTTGTTTGTCCATTCCCTACTTCAGCACCAATTTTTAGGGCAAGTGTCCTTTACAGCCCTGAGTCCTTGTGAATGTTAAGTGACCATTAGCTGTGAGTTTAAAGCTGCTCTTGCAGGAAACGGCCACAAGGTGGCAGCATTTCTCCTTTACCAAATTTGTTTACTAGGGAAACAGAGCCTTAATGGAAGTGGTGTTCTAGGTTGTATATTAGAATGGAATATGCCAGGAAAAAGCCCTTTAGTTTATGTCTCATTACTTCTTGTTCATATTTGTAATTTACTTTTTATTTTTTATCCCAGCAAATTTGATTACAATGGTTTGTTTGTTCTAGGTGTGCAAGATGTGGTTCTTTCACACATATACGTGTATCTATTCTTCCTCGCATCCTTTTCCCATGTAGGTTATGGCACAATGTTGAGTAGTCCCTCTCCTGGTCTTCCATACGTCTTTGGTGGTTATATATTTCACATGGTTTGTATATCTTTGTTAACCCCAATATGGTAATGTAACCAATCCTCATCCCTTTCTATTTAGTGAACCATAAGTTTTTTTAATGAATCTGTGATTGCCTTTCTCTGGGGAAATATCTTCATAGGTATCAATTTTTAAGTAACTCCAAAAAGTGATATGATAGGATATGTGTCTTTTGCTTTCTCACTGACTACAGGTGGCGTGATTACGTCTAGACTCATCTATGGTGCTGCAAATGGCATTGTTTCATTTTTTTCACTAGCGAATATTCCATCTGTACATGGAGGAGTTCTTCTGTGTCCACCCATCTGTTGGTGGACTTTTTGGTTCCTTCCATATCTTGGCTATTGTAATACTGTGCCATGCAGATTTGCCTGCCTGTGTCTTTCCAATTCTCTCTTCTTAGATTATAGGTCGAGGAGTGGGCCTGCTGCATCATATGGTAGCTTAATGTTGACCTTTTTAATGCACCTCCATTCTGTTCTATTTCGTGGCCCTTTCCAAGTTATGTCCCCCTTGAAGTTGAGGGTATGCATTTCTCTACAACACCTTCAGCATTTATTGTTTGTAGTTTTCTTGCTGATGGTTATTCTGACAATTGTGATCTGATACCTCTTTGTGGTTGAATTCACACGTGCCTCATAATCCTTTGAAATTGAGCTTGAAGGCAAGTCCTATTTATTTTTCAAGCTGAGATTAACCCTTAGTTCTTCAAAGTGCTCTCTTAAAGTATGTGTCACATTTTTAAATGTTTTGGCCATTACCTCCCTCAAGACATTTTGAGAGCAGGTTTCATTTATAGTCCTGCATTATTTCTTCCTATGAAATGACCATTAGCACAGGCTTTAAAGCTGGTTTTGCAGGTAACTGCCATAGGGTGGCAGCCTTTCTATGTTCCCCACCCTTGTAACTAGGGGAAAGCCCTTGCGGACTGTGGTGTTTCTCGGTTTTAAATTAGAGTGGAGTGTGCCTGGACAAACCCACGCAAGCTGATGTCTCCTTACTTTTTTTGGATTTTTAAATGTAATTTTTATTTTTTATTGGAGTAATTTTCCACTGTGTACGTGGACCACTTCTACTTTGTGCATTCCTCAGTTGATGGACATTTTCATTGCTTCCAAGTGTTGGCTATGGTAAATATTGTTGGAGTGCAGGATTGCCAGCCTGTGACTTTTTGATTCTCATTTTCTCAGGTGATAGGCCCAGCACTGGGTGTGACTGACTGACTGGTAGCACCGTTTTTCCCTTTTCAAAGCACCTTCTGTTTGTTTTCATTAGTGGCACTTACCACGTCCCCTTTAGAATCGAGGGTACACATTTCTCCACAATCGCTTCAGCATTTATTGTTTGCAGCATTTATGCTAATGGCCCTTCTGGCTGCTGTGAGCTGATAGATTTTTATAATTTGGGTTTGCATGTCTCTGAAAATTCGTAAAACTCATCATATTTCTCCGCCGTTTTCTTTTCTGTGAAAAAAAGGAAACAATTGGGAATACAATATATCTCTTGAAATTGTCTTCTTGGAAGGTTGCCCTCTGTTTAATTTTTTGGTCAATTTTCCACCCCAGAATTTTTTTAGAGAGCAGGTGTCATTTCCCGAACTGCAAGTTTGGTGAATATTTAGTGACCTTTAGCAATGGGTTTAAAGGTGATGTTGTGGGAAGTGGCCTCAAGCAGGCAGCATTTCTCCATTCCCAAATCTGGGTATTAGGGCAGCAGAGCCTTTCTGGAAGTCGTGTTCCTAGGTTGTAAATTACATTGGAATGTGCATGGAGAAACCCCCATAAGTTTATGTCTCATTATTTCTTCTTGGTTTTAAATTTTTTTTTTAATTGTGGTAAATCTTAGAATATTGTTTGTCCTAGGTTTACACAATCTGGTTCATTTGTACATTATATATGTCTATTCAAGTACAGATCCTCTTCCCATGTAAAATGTTACAGAGGGTTCCACACACCTCCCTTGCTATATAGTCGGTCTTTTTGAGATATGTATATAATATTTGTTTGTATACATATAGTAACACTAATCTTAATTTATCCATTCCCCCCACCTTTCCTTTTAGATGAGCATAGTTTGTTTTCTAAGTCTGTGAGTGTCTTTCTCTGTGGAAATATGTTCATTTGTGTCAGTTATTAGATAACGCCTATAAGTGATATCATAGAATATAGGTCTTTTGCTTTCCGACTTACCTCATGTTTCGTGATTGTCTCCAGACTCATTTGTGGTGCCTCAAAGAGCAATGGTTCATTGTTTTCCATGGCTAATATTCCATTGTGTACATGGACCACTTCTTTTTTATCCATTCACCTCTTGTTGGACATTTTGATTGCTTCACTGTCTTGGCTATTGTGAATAAGGCTGCACTGCAGCTTTTGCGGCCTGTGTCTTCTCGATTCTTGTCTTCTCAGGTGAGACGTCCAATGACGCGCCTGCTGGATTGAATGGTGCCTCCATTTTTACTTTTAAACACAGCTCCTTTCTTTTCTCATTATTGGCTGTTACCCCTTTACGTCTCACCAGCAGGTAGAGGGTACACAGTTCTCTGAAACCCCTTCAGCATTTATTGTTTGTAGACTTTTTGCTGATGGTCAGTGGACTGGTGTAAGTTGAAACTTTTTGTAGATTAGATTGCATGGGTCTAACACTCCCTGAGGTTGAGCTTTTATCCATTTTCCTTTTTTTTTCAAAAGAGCGTGAGTAAAACGTAACTCTTCATATGCTCTTCTTGAAACATTTGCCTGTTTTGAATTTTTTTGTCCATTCCCTAGTTCAGCACAATTTTTTAGGGCAGGTGTCCTTTACAGCCCTGAGTCCTTGTGAATGTTAAGTGACCATTAGCTGTGATTTTAAAGCTGCTCTTGCAGGAAACGGCCACAAGGTGGCATCATTTCCCCTTTACCAAATTTGGTAACTGGGCAAACAGAGCCTTAATGGAGGTGGTGTTCTAGGTTGTAAATTAGAATGCAATGTGGCAGGAAAAAACCCTTTATGTTTATGTCTCATTACATCTTGTTCATATTTATAATTTACTTTTTATTTTTTATCCAAGCCAATTTGATTAAAATGGTTTGTTTGTTCGGTGTGCTAATGTGGTTCTTTCACACATATACGTGTATCTATTCTTCCTCGCATTCTTTTCCCATGTGGGTTATGGCACAATATTGAGTAGTTTTCTCCTGGTCTTCCTTATGTCTTTGGTGATTATATATTTCACATGGTTTGTATATCTCTGTTAACCTTAATATGGTAATGTATCCAATCCTCATCCCTTTCTATTTGGTGAACCATAAGTTTTTTAATGAATCTGTGATTGCCTTTCCCTGTGGAAATATCTTCATTGGTATCAATTTTTAAGTAACTCCAAAAAGTGATATGATAGGATATATGTCTTTTGCTTTCTCACTTACTACAGGTGGTGTGATTACGTCTAGACTCATCTATGGTGCTGCAAATGGCATTGTTTCATTTTTTTCACTAGCGAATATTCCATCTGTACATGGAGGAGTTCTTCTGTGTCCACCCATCTGTTGGTGGACTTTTTGGTTACTTCCATATCTTGGCTATTGTAATACTGTGCCATGCAGATTTGCCTGCCTGTGTCTTTCCAATTCTCTCTTCTTAGATTATAGGTCGAGGAGTGGGCCTGCTGGATCATATGGTAGCTCAATGTTTACCTTTTTAAGGCACCTCCATTCTGCTCTAGTTCGTGGCCCATTCCAACTTACGTCCCCCTTGAAGTTGAGGGTATGCATTTCTCTACAACACCTTCAGCATTTATTGTTTGTAGTTTTCTTGCTGATGGTTATTCTGACAAGTGTGATCTGAAACCTCTTTGTGGTTGAATTAGCACGTGCCTCATAATCCGTTGAAATTGAGCTTGAAGGCATGTCCTTTTTATTTTTCAAGCTATGATTACCCCTTAGTTCTTCAAAGTGTTCTCTTAAAGTATGTGTCACATTTTGAAATGTTTTGGCCATGACCTCCCTCAAGACATTTCGAAGGCAGGTTTCATTTACAGTTCTGCAGTACTTCTTCCTATGAAATGACCATTAGCACAGGCTTTAAAGCTGCTTTTGCAGGTAACTGCCAGAGGGCGGCAGCCTTTCTATGTTCCCCACCCTTGTAACTAGGGGAAAGCCCTTGCGGCCTGTGGTGTTTCTCGGTTATAAATTAGAGTGGAGCGTGCCTGGACAAACCCACACAAGCTGATGTCTCTTTACTTTTGTTGGATTTTTCAATTTAATTTTTATTTTTTATTGGAGTAAATTTCCACTGTGTACGTGGACCACTTCGACTTTGTGCATTCCTCGGTTGATGGACATTTTCATTGCTTCCAATTGTTGGCTATGGTAAATATTGTTGGAGTGCATGATTGCCAGCCTGTGACTTTTTGATCCTCATTTTCTCAGGTGATAGGCCCAGCAGTGGGTGTGATTCATTGACTGGTAGCACCGTGTTTCCCTTTTCCAAGCACCTACTTTGTGTTTTCATTAGTGGCTCTTACCACGTCCCCCTTAGAATCGAGGGTACGCATTTCTCCACAATCGCTTCAGCATTTATTGTTTGCAGCATTTATGCTAATGGCCCTTCTGGCTGCTGTGAGCTGATAGGTTTTTGTAATTTGGGTTTGCATGTCTCTGAAAATTCGTAAAACTCATCATTTTTCTCCGCCGTTTTCTTTTCTGTTCAAAAAAGGAAACAATTGGGAATACAATATAACTCTTGAAATTGTCTTCTTGGAAGGTTGCCCTCTGTTTAATTTTTTGGTCAATTTTCCACCCCAGAATTTTTTTAGAGAGCAGGTGTCATTTCCCGAACTGCAAGTTTGGTGAGTATTTAGTGACCTTTAGCAATGGGTTTAAAGGTGAGGTTGTGGGAGGTGGCCTCAAGCAGGCAGCATTTGTCCATTCCCAAATCTGGGTATTAGGGCAGCAGAGCCTTTCTGGAAGTCGTGTTCCTAGGTTGTAAATTACATTGGAATATGCATGGAGAAACCCCCATTAGTTTATGTCTCATTATTTCTTCTTGGTTTTAAATTTTTTTTTTAGTTGGGGTAAAGCTTAGAATATTGTTTGTCCTAGATGTACACAATCTGGTTCATTTGTACGTTATATATGTGTATTCAAGTACAGATCGTCTTCCCATGTAAAATGTTACAGAGGGTTCCACACACCTCCCTTGCTATATAGTCGGTCTTTTTGAGATATGTATAAAATATGTGTTTGTATACATATAGTAACACTAATCTTAATTTATCCATTCCCCCCACCTTTCCTTTTAGATGAGCATAGTTTGTTTTCTAAGTCTGTGAGTGTCTTTCTCTGTGGAAATATGTTCATTTGTGTCAGTTATTAGATAACGCCTATAAGTGATATCATAGAATATAGGTCTTTTGCTTTCCGACTTACCTCATGTTTCGTGATTATTTCCAGACTCATTTGTGGTGCCTCAGAGAGCAATGCTTCATTGTCTTCCATGGCTAATATTCCATTGTGTACATGGACCACTTCTTTATCCATTCACCTGTTGTTGGACATTTTGATTGCTTCACTGTCTTGGCTATTGTGAATAAGGCTGCACTGCAGCTTTTGCGGCCTGTGTCTTCTCGATTCTTGTCTTCTCAGGTGAGACGTCCAATGTTGCGCCTGCTGGATTGAATGGTGCCTCCATTTTTACTTTTAAACACAGCTCCTTTCTTTTCTCATTATTGGCTGTTACCCCTTTACGTCTCACCAGCAGGTAGAGGGTACACAGTTCTCTGAAACCCCTTCAGCCTTTATTGTTTGTAGACTTTTTGCTGATGGTCAGTCGACTGGTGTAAGTGGAAACTTTTTGTAGATTAGATTGCATGCGTCTAACACTCCCTGAGGTTGAGCTTTTATCCATTTTCCTTTTTTTGAAAAAGAGTGTGAGTAAAACTTAACTCTTCATAATCTCTTCTTGAAACATTTGCCTGTTTTGAATTTGTTTGTCCATTCCCTACTTCAGCACCAATTTTTAGGGCAAGTGTCCTTTACAGCCCTGAGTCCTTGTGAATGTTAAGTGACCATTAGCTGTGAGTTTAAAGCTGCTCTTGCAGGAAACGGCCACAAGGTGGCAGCATTTCTCCTTTACCAAATTTGTTTACTAGGGAAACAGAGCCTTAATGGAAGTGGTGTTCTAGGTTGTATATTAGAATGGAATATGCCAGGAAAAAGCCCTTTAGTTTATGTCTCATTACTTCTTGTTCATATTTGTAATTTACTTTTTATTTTTTATCCCAGCAAATTTGATTACAATGGTTTGTTTGTTCTAGGTGTGCAAGATGTGGTTCTTTCACACATATACGTGTATCTATTCTTCCTCGCATCCTTTTCCCATGTAGGTTATGGCACAATGTTGAGTAGTCCCTCTCCTGGTCTTCCATACGTCTTTGGTGGTTATATATTTCACATGGTTTGTATATCTTTGTTAACCCCAATATGGTAATGTAACCAATCCTCATCCCTTTCTATTTAGTGAACCATAAGTTTTTTTAATGAATCTGTGATTGCCTTTCTCTGGGGAAATATCTTCATAGGTATCAATTTTTAAGTAACTCCAAAAAGTGATATGATAGGATATGTGTCTTTTGCTTTCTCACTGACTACAGGTGGCGTGATTACGTCTAGACTCATCTATGGTGCTGCAAATGGCATTGTTTCATTTTTTTCACTAGCGAATATTCCATCTGTACATGGAGGAGTTCTTCTGTGTCCACCCATCTGTTGGTGGACTTTTTGGTTCCTTCCATATCTTGGCTATTGTAATACTGTGCCATGCAGATTTGCCTGCCTGTGTCTTTCCAATTCTCTCTTCTTAGATTATAGGTCGAGGAGTGGGCCTGCTGCATCATATGGTAGCTTAATGTTGACCTTTTTAATGCACCTCCATTCTGTTCTATTTCGTGGCCCTTTCCAAGTTATGTCCCCCTTGAAGTTGAGGGTATGCATTTCTCTACAACACCTTCAGCATTTATTGTTTGTAGTTTTCTTGCTGATGGTTATTCTGACAATTGTGATCTGATACCTCTTTGTGGTTGAATTCACACGTGCCTCATAATCCTTTGAAATTGAGCTTGAAGGCAAGTCCTATTTATTTTTCAAGCTGAGATTAACCCTTAGTTCTTCAAAGTGCTCTCTTAAAGTATGTGTCACATTTTTAAATGTTTTGGCCATTACCTCCCTCAAGACATTTTGAGAGCAGGTTTCATTTATAGTCCTGCATTATTTCTTCCTATGAAATGACCATTAGCACAGGCTTTAAAGCTGGTTTTGCAGGTAACTGCCATAGGGTGGCAGCCTTTCTATGTTCCCCACCCTTGTAACTAGGGGAAAGCCCTTGCGGACTGTGGTGTTTCTCGGTTTTAAATTAGAGTGGAGTGTGCCTGGACAAACCCACGCAAGCTGATGTCTCCTTACTTTTTTTGGATTTTTAAATGTAATTTTTATTTTTTATTGGAGTAATTTTCCACTGTGTACGTGGACCACTTCTACTTTGTGCATTCCTCAGTTGATGGACATTTTCATTGCTTCCAAGTGTTGGCTATGGTAAATATTGTTGGAGTGCAGGATTGCCAGCCTGTGACTTTTTGATTCTCATTTTCTCAGGTGATAGGCCCAGCACTGGGTGTGACTGACTGACTGGTAGCACCGTTTTTCCCTTTTCAAAGCACCTTCTGTTTGTTTTCATTAGTGGCACTTACCACGTCCCCTTTAGAATCGAGGGTACACATTTCTCCACAATCGCTTCAGCATTTATTGTTTGCAGCATTTATGCTAATGGCCCTTCTGGCTGCTGTGAGCTGATAGATTTTTATAATTTGGGTTTGCATGTCTCTGAAAATTCGTAAAACTCATCATATTTCTCCGCCGTTTTCTTTTCTGTGAAAAAAAGGAAACAATTGGGAATACAATATATCTCTTGAAATTGTCTTCTTGGAAGGTTGCCCTCTGTTTAATTTTTTGGTCAATTTTCCACCCCAGAATTTTTTTAGAGAGCAGGTGTCATTTCCCGAACTGCAAGTTTGGTGAATATTTAGTGACCTTTAGCAATGGGTTTAAAGGTGATGTTGTGGGAAGTGGCCTCAAGCAGGCAGCATTTCTCCATTCCCAAATCTGGGTATTAGGGCAGCAGAGCCTTTCTGGAAGTCGTGTTCCTAGGTTGTAAATTACATTGGAATGTGCATGGAGAAACCCCCATAAGTTTATGTCTCATTATTTCTTCTTGGTTTTAAATTTTTTTTTTAATTGTGGTAAATCTTAGAATATTGTTTGTCCTAGGTTTACACAATCTGGTTCATTTGTACATTATATATGTCTATTCAAGTACAGATCCTCTTCCCATGTAAAATGTTACAGAGGGTTCCACACACCTCCCTTGCTATATAGTCGGTCTTTTTGAGATATGTATATAATATTTGTTTGTATACATATAGTAACACTAATCTTAATTTATCCATTCCCCCCACCTTTCCTTTTAGATGAGCATAGTTTGTTTTCTAAGTCTGTGAGTGTCTTTCTCTGTGGAAATATGTTCATTTGTGTCAGTTATTAGATAACGCCTATAAGTGATATCATAGAATATAGGTCTTTTGCTTTCCGACTTACCTCATGTTTCGTGATTGTCTCCAGACTCATTTGTGGTGCCTCAAAGAGCAATGGTTCATTGTTTTCCATGGCTAATATTCCATTGTGTACATGGACCACTTCTTTTTTATCCATTCACCTCTTGTTGGACATTTTGATTGCTTCACTGTCTTGGCTATTGTGAATAAGGCTGCACTGCAGCTTTTGCGGCCTGTGTCTTCTCGATTCTTGTCTTCTCAGGTGAGACGTCCAATGACGCGCCTGCTGGATTGAATGGTGCCTCCATTTTTACTTTTAAACACAGCTCCTTTCTTTTCTCATTATTGGCTGTTACCCCTTTACGTCTCACCAGCAGGTAGAGGGTACACAGTTCTCTGAAACCCCTTCAGCATTTATTGTTTGTAGACTTTTTGCTGATGGTCAGTGGACTGGTGTAAGTTGAAACTTTTTGTAGATTAGATTGCATGGGTCTAACACTCCCTGAGGTTGAGCTTTTATCCATTTTCCTTTTTTTTTCAAAAGAGCGTGAGTAAAACGTAACTCTTCATATGCTCTTCTTGAAACATTTGCCTGTTTTGAATTTTTTTGTCCATTCCCTAGTTCAGCACAATTTTTTAGGGCAGGTGTCCTTTACAGCCCTGAGTCCTTGTGAATGTTAAGTGACCATTAGCTGTGATTTTAAAGCTGCTCTTGCAGGAAACGGCCACAAGGTGGCATCATTTCCCCTTTACCAAATTTGGTAACTGGGGAAACAGAGCCTTAATGGAGGTGGTGTTCTAGGTTGTAAATTAGAATGCAATGTGGCAGGAAAAAACCCTTTATGTTTATGTCTCATTACATCTTGTTCATATTTATAATTTACTTTTTATTTTTTATCCAAGCCAATTTGATTAAAATGGTTTGTTTGTTCGGTGTGCAAATGTGGTTCTTTCACACATATACGTGTATCTATTCTTCCTCGCATTCTTTTCCCATGTGGGTTATGGCACAATATTGAGTAGTTTTCTCCTGGTCTTCCTTATGTCTTTGGTGATTATATATTTCACATGGTTTGTATATCTCTGTTAACCTTAATATGGTAATGTATCCAATCCTCATCCCTTTCTATTTGGTGAACCATAAGTTTTTTAATGAATCTGTGATTGCCTTTCCCTGTGGAAATATCTTCATTGGTATCAATTTTTAAGTAACTCCAAAAAGTGATATGATAGGATATATGTCTTTTGCTTTCTCACTTACTACAGGTGGTGTGATTACGTCTAGACTCATCTATGGTGCTGCAAATGGCATTGTTTCATTTTTTTCACTAGCGAATATTCCATCTGTACATGGAGGAGTTCTTCTGTGTCCACCCATCTGTTGGTGGACCTTTTGGTTACTTCCATATCTTGGCTATTGTAATACTGTGCCATGCAGATTTGCCTGCCTGTGTCTTTCCAATTCTCTCTTCTTAGATTATAGGTCGAGGAGTGGGCCTGCTGGATCATATGGTAGCTCAATGTTTACCTTTTTAAGGCACCTCCATTCTGCTCTAGTTCGTGGCCCATTCCAACTTACGTCCCCCTTGAAGTTGAGGGTATGCATTTCTCTACAACACCTTCAGCATTTATTGTTTGTAGTTTTCTTGCTGATGGTTATTCTGACAAGTGTGATCTGAAACCTCTTTGTGGTTGAATTAGCACGTGCCTCATAATCCGTTGAAATTGAGCTTGAAGGCATGTCCTTTTTATTTTTCAAGCTATGATTACCCCTTAGTTCTTCAAAGTGTTCTCTTAAAGTATGTGTCACATTTTGAAATGTTTTGGCCATGACCTCCCTCAAGACATTTCGAAGGCAGGTTTCATTTACAGTTCTGCAGTACTTCTTCCTATGAAATGACCATTAGCACAGGCTTTAAAGCTGCTTTTGCAGGTAACTGCCAGAGGGCGGCAGCCTTTCTATGTTCCCCACCCTTGTAACTAGGGGAAAGCCCTTGCGGCCTGTGGTGTTTCTCGGTTATAAATTAGAGTGGAGCGTGCCTGGACAAACCCACACAAGCTGATGTCTCTTTACTTTTGTTGGATTTTTCAATTTAATTTTTATTTTTTATTGGAGTAAATTTCCACTGTGTACGTGGACCACTTCGACTTTGTGCATTCCTCGGTTGATGGACATTTTCATTGCTTCCAATTGTTGGCTATGGTAAATATTGTTGGAGTGCATGATTGCCAGCCTGTGACTTTTTGATCCTCATTTTCTCAGGTGATAGGCCCAGCAGTGGGTGTGATTCATTGACTGGTAGCACCGTGTTTCCCTTTTCCAAGCACCTACTTTGTGTTTTCATTAGTGGCTCTTACCACGTCCCCCTTAGAATCGAGGGTACGCATTTCTCCACAATCGCTTCAGCATTTATTGTTTGCAGCATTTATGCTAATGGCCCTTCTGGCTGCTGTGAGCTGATAGGTTTTTGTAATTTGGGTTTGCATGTCTCTGAAAATTCGTAAAACTCATCATTTTTCTCCGCCGTTTTCTTTTCTGTTCAAAAAAGGAAACAATTGGGAATACAATATAACTCTTGAAATTGTCTTCTTGGAAGGTTGCCCTCTGTTTAATTTTTTGGTCAATTTTCCACCCCAGAATTTTTTTAGAGAGCAGGTGTCATTTCCCGAACTGCAAGTTTGGTGAATATTTAGTGACCTTTAGCAATGGGTTTAAAGGTGATGTTGTGGGAGGTGGCCTCAAGCAGGCAGCATTTGTCCATTCCCAAATCTGGGTATTAGGGCAGCAGAGCCTTTCTGGAAGTCGTGTTCCTAGGTTGTAAATTACATTGGAATATGCATGGAGAAACCCCCATTAGTTTATGTCTCATTATTTCTTCTTGGTTTTAAATTTTTTTTTTAGTTGGGGTAAAGCTTAGAATATTGTTTGTCCTAGATGTACACAATCTGGTTCATTTGTACGTTATATATGTGTATTCAAGTACAGATCGTCTTCCCATGTAAAATGTTACAGAGGGTTCCACACACCTCCCTTGCTATATAGTCGGTCTTTTTGAGATATGTATAAAATATGTGTTTGTATACATATAGTAACACTAATCTTAATTTATCCATTCCCCCCACCTTTCCTTTTAGATGAGCATAGTTTGTTTTCTAAGTCTGTGAGTGTCTTTCTCTGTGGAAATATGTTCATTTGTGTCAGTTATTAGATAACGCCTATAAGTGATATCATAGAATATAGGTCTTTTGCTTTCCGACTTACCTCATGTTTCGTGATTATTTCCAGACTCATTTGTGGTGCCTCAGAGAGCAATGCTTCATTGTCTTCCATGGCTAATATTCCATTGTGTACATGGACCACTTCTTTATCCATTCACCTGTTGTTGGACATTTTGATTGCTTCACTGTCTTGGCTATTGTGAATAAGGCTGCACTGCAGCTTTTGCGGCCTGTGTCTTCTCGATTCTTGTCTTCTCAGGTGAGACGTCCAATGTTGCGCCTGCTGGATTGAATGGTGCCTCCATTTTTACTTTTAAACACAGCTCCTTTCTTTTCTCATTATTGGCTGTTACCCCTTTACGTCTCACCAGCAGGTAGAGGGTACACAGTTCTCTGAAACCCCTTCAGCCTTTATTGTTTGTAGACTTTTTGCTGATGGTCAGTCGACTGGTGTAAGTGGAAACTTTTTGTAGATTAGATTGCATGCGTCTAACACTCCCTGAGGTTGAGCTTTTATCCATTTTCCTTTTTTTGAAAAAGAGTGTGAGTAAAACTTAACTCTTCATAATCTCTTCTTGAAACATTTGCCTGTTTTGAATTTGTTTGTCCATTCCCTACTTCAGCACCAATTTTTAGGGCAAGTGTCCTTTACAGCCCTGAGTCCTTGTGAATGTTAAGTGACCATTAGCTGTGAGTTTAAAGCTGCTCTTGCAGGAAACGGCCACAAGGTGGCAGCATTTCTCCTTTACCAAATTTGTTTACTAGGGAAACAGAGCCTTAATGGAAGTGGTGTTCTAGGTTGTATATTAGAATGGAATATGCCAGGAAAAAGCCCTTTAGTTTATGTCTCATTACTTCTTGTTCATATTTGTAATTTACTTTTTATTTTTTATCCCAGCAAATTTGATTACAATGGTTTGTTTGTTCTAGGTGTGCAAGATGTGGTTCTTTCACACATATACGTGTATCTATTCTTCCTCGCATCCTTTTCCCATGTAGGTTATGGCACAATGTTGAGTAGTCCCTCTCCTGGTCTTCCGTACGTCTTTGGTGGTTATATATTTCACATGGTTTGTATATCTTTGTTAACCCCAATATGGTAATGTAACCAATCCTCATCCCTTTCTATTTGGTGAACCATAAGTTTTTTTAATGAATCTGTGATTGCCTTTCTCTGGGGAAATATCTTCATAGGTATCAATTTTTAAGTAACTCCAAAAAGTGATATGATAGGATATGTGTCTTTTGCTTTCTCACTGACTACAGGTGGCGTGATTACGTCTAGACTCATCTATGGTGCTGCAAATGGCATTGTTTCATTTTTTTCACTAGCGAATATTCCATCTGTACATGGAGGAGTTCTTCTGTGTCCACCCATCTGTTGGTGGACTTTTTGGTTCCTTCCATATCTTGGCTATTGTAATACTGTGCCATGCAGATTTGCCTGCCTGTGTCTTTCCAATTCTCTCTTCTTAGATTATAGGTCGAGGAGTGGGCCTGCTGCATCATATGGTAGCTTAATGTTGACCTTTTTAATGCACCTCCATTCTGTTCTATTTCGTGGCCCTTTCCAAGTTACGTCCCCCTTGAAGTTGAGGGTATGCATTTCTCTACAACACCTTCAGCATTTATTGTTTGTAGTTTTCTTGCTGATGGTTATTCTGACAATTGTGATCTGATACCTCTTTGTGGTTGAATTCACACGTGCCTCATAATCCTTTGAAATTGAGCTTGAAGGCAAGTCCTATATATTTTTCAAGCTGAGATTAACCCTTAGTTCTTCAAAGTGCTCTCTTAAAGTATGTGTCACATTTTTAAATGTTTTGGCCATTACCTCCCTCAAGACATTTTGAGAGCAGGTTTCATTTATAGTCCTGCATTATTTCTTCCTATGAAATGACCATTAGCACAGGCTTTAAAGCTGGTTTTGCAGGTAACTGCCATAGGGTGGCAGCCTTTCTATGTTCCCCACCCTTGTAACTAGGGGAAAGCCCTTGCGGACTGTGGTGTTTCTCGGTTTTAAATTAGAGTGGAGTGTGCCTGGACAAACCCACGCAAGCTGATGTCTCCTTACTTTTTTTGGATTTTTAAATGTAATTTTTATTTTTTATTGGAGTAATTTTCCACTGTGTACGTGGACCACTTCTACTTTGTGCATTCCTCAGTTGATGGACATTTTCATTGCTTCCAAGTGTTGGCTATGGTAAATATTGTTGGAGTGCAGGATTGCCAGCCTGTGACTTTTTGATTCTCATTTTCTCAGGTGATAGGCCCAGCACTGGGTGTGACTGACTGACTGGTAGCACCGTTTTTCCCTTTTCAAAGCACCTTCTGTTTGTTTTCATTAGTGGCACTTACCACGTCCCCTTTAGAATCGAGGGTACACATTTCTCCACAATCGCTTCAGCATTTATTGTTTGCAGCATTTATGCTAATGGCCCTTCTGGCTGCTGTGAGCTGATAGATTTTTATAATTTGGGTTTGCATGTCTCTGAAAATTCGTAAAACTCATCATATTTCTCCGCCGTTTTCTTTTCTGTGAAAAAAAGGAAACAATTGGGAATACAATATATCTCTTGAAATTGTCTTCTTGGAAGGTTGCCCTCTGTTTAATTTTTTGGTCAATTTTCCACCCCAGAATTTTTTTAGAGAGCAGGTGTCATTTCCCGAACTGCAAGTTTGGTGAATATTTAGTGACCTTTAGCAATGGGTTTAAAGGTGATGTTGTGGGAAGTGGCCTCAAGCAGGCAGCATTTCTCCATTCCCAAATCTGGGTATTAGGGCAGCAGAGCCTTTCTGGAAGTCGTGTTCCTAGGTTGTAAATTACATTGGAATGTGCATGGAGAAACCCCCATAAGTTTATGTCTCATTATTTCTTCTTGGTTTTAAATTTATTTTTAATTGTGGTAAATCTTAGAATATTGTTTGTCCTAGGTTTACACAATCTGGTTCATTTGTACATTATATATGTCTATTCAAGTACAGATCCTCTTCCCATGTAAAATGTTACAGAGGGTTCCACACACCTCCCTTGCTATATAGTCGGTCTTTTTGAGATATGTATATAATATTTGTTTGTATACATATAGTAACACTAATCTTAATTTATCCATTCCCCCCACCTTTCCTTTTAGATGAGCATAGTTTGTTTTCTAAGTCTGTGAGTGTCTTTCTCTGTGGAAATATGTTCATTTGTGTCAGTTATTAGATAACGCCTATAAGTGATATCATAGAATATAGGTCTTTTGCTTTCCGACTTACCTCATGTTTCGTGATTGTCTCCAGACTCATTTGTGGTGCCTCAAAGAGCAATGGTTCATTGTTTTCCATGGCTAATATTCCATTGTGTACATGGACCACTTCTTTTTTATCCATTCACCTCTTGTTGGACATTTTGATTGCTTCACTGTCTTGGCTATTGTGAATAAGGCTGCACTGCAGCTTTTGCGGCCTGTGTCTTCTCGATTCTTGTCTTCTCAGGTGAGACGTCCAATGACGCGCCTGCTGGATTGAATGGTGCCTCCATTTTTACTTTTAAACACAGCTCCTTTCTTTTCTCATTATTGGCTGTTACCCCTTTACGTCTCACCAGCAGGTAGAGGGTACACAGTTCTCTGAAACCCCTTCAGCATTTATTGTTTGTAGACTTTTTGCTGATGGTCAGTGGACTGGTGTAAGTTGAAACTTTTTGTAGATTAGATTGCATGGGTCTAACACTCCCTGAGGTTGAGCTTTTATCCATTTTCCTTTTTTTTTCAAAAGAGCGTGAGTAAAACGTAACTCTTCATATGCTCTTCTTGAAACATTTGCCTGTTTTGAATTTTTTTGTCCATTCCCTAGTTCAGCACAATTTTTTAGGGCAGGTGTCCTTTACAGCCCTGAGTCCTTGTGAATGTTAAGTGACCATTAGCTGTGATTTTAAAGCTGCTCTTGCAGGAAACGGCCACAAGGTGGCATCATTTCCCCTTTACCAAATTTGGTAACTGGGGAAACAGAGCCTTAATGGAGGTGGTGTTCTAGGTTGTAAATTAGAATGCAATGTGGCAGGAAAAAACCCTTTATGTTTATGTCTCATTACATCTTGTTCATATTTATAATTTACTTTTTATTTTTTATCCAAGCCAATTTGATTAAAATGGTTTGTTTGTTCGGTGTGCAAATGTGGTTCTTTCACACATATACGTGTATCTATTCTTCCTCGCATTCTTTTCCCATGTGGGTTATGGCACAATATTGAGTAGTTTTCTCCTGGTCTTCCTTATGTCTTTGGTGATTATATATTTCACATGGTTTGTATATCTCTGTTAACCTTAATATGGTAATGTATCCAATCCTCATCCCTTTCTATTTGGTGAACCATAAGTTTTTTAATGAATCTGTGATTGCCTTTCCCTGTGGAAATATCTTCATTGGTATCAATTTTTAAGTAACTCCAAAAAGTGATATGATAGGATATATGTCTTTTGCTTTCTCACTTACTACAGGTGGTGTGATTACGTCTAGACTCATCTATGGTGCTGCAAATGGCATTGTTTCATTTTTTTCACTAGCGAATATTCCATCTGTACATGGAGGAGTTCTTCTGTGTCCACCCATCTGTTGGTGGACCTTTTGGTTACTTCCATATCTTGGCTATTGTAATACTGTGCCATGCAGATTTGCCTGCCTGTGTCTTTCCAATTCTCTCTTCTTAGATTATAGGTCGAGGAGTGGGCCTGCTGGATCATATGGTAGCTCAATGTTTACCTTTTTAAGGCACCTCCATTCTGCTCTAGTTCGTGGCCCATTCCAACTTACGTCCCCCTTGAAGTTGAGGGTATGCATTTCTCTACAACACCTTCAGCATTTATTGTTTGTAGTTTTCTTGCTGATGGTTATTCTGACAAGTGTGATCTGAAACCTCTTTGTGGTTGAATTAGCACGTGCCTCATAATCCGTTGAAATTGAGCTTGAAGGCATGTCCTTTTTATTTTTCAAGCTATGATTACCCCTTAGTTCTTCAAAGTGTTCTCTTAAAGTATGTGTCACATTTTGAAATGTTTTGGCCATGACCTCCCTCAAGACATTTCGAAGGCAGGTTTCATTTACAGTTCTGCAGTACTTCTTCCTATGAAATGACCATTAGCACAGGCTTTAAAGCTGCTTTTGCAGGTAACTGCCAGAGGGCGGCAGCCTTTCTATGTTCCCCACCCTTGTAACTAGGGGAAAGCCCTTGCGGCCTGTGGTGTTTCTCGGTTATAAATTAGAGTGGAGCGTGCCTGGACAAACCCACACAAGCTGATGTCTCTTTACTTTTGTTGGATTTTTCAATTTAATTTTTATTTTTTATTGGAGTAAATTTCCACTGTGTACGTGGACCACTTCGACTTTGTGCATTCCTCGGTTGATGGACATTTTCATTGCTTCCAATTGTTGGCTATGGTAAATATTGTTGGAGTGCATGATTGCCAGCCTGTGACTTTTTGATCCTCATTTTCTCAGGTGATAGGCCCAGCAGTGGGTGTGATTCATTGACTGGTAGCACCGTGTTTCCCTTTTCCAAGCACCTACTTTGTGTTTTCATTAGTGGCTCTTACCACGTCCCCCTTAGAATCGAGGGTACGCATTTCTCCACAATCGCTTCAGCATTTATTGTTTGCAGCATTTATGCTAATGGCCCTTCTGGCTGCTGTGAGCTGATAGGTTTTTGTAATTTGGGTTTGCATGTCTCTGAAAATTCGTAAAACTCATCATTTTTCTCCGCCGTTTTCTTTTCTGTTCAAAAAAGGAAACAATTGGGAATACAATATAACTCTTGAAATTGTCTTCTTGGAAGGTTGCCCTCTGTTTAATTTTTTGGTCAATTTTCCACCCCAGAATTTTTTTAGAGAGCAGGTGTCATTTCCCGAACTGCAAGTTTGGTGAATATTTAGTGACCTTTAGCAATGGGTTTAAAGGTGATGTTGTGGGAGGTGGCCTCAAGCAGGCAGCATTTGTCCATTCCCAAATCTGGGTATTAGGGCAGCAGAGCCTTTCTGGAAGTCGTGTTCCTAGGTTGTAAATTACATTGGAATATGCATGGAGAAACCCCCATTAGTTTATGTCTCATTATTTCTTCTTGGTTTTAAATTTTTTTTTTAGTTGGGGTAAAGCTTAGAATATTGTTTGTCCTAGATGTACACAATCTGGTTCATTTGTACGTTATATATGTGTATTCAAGTACAGATCGTCTTCCCATGTAAAATGTTACAGAGGGTTCCACACACCTCCCTTGCTATATAGTCGGTCTTTTTGAGATATGTATATAATATTTGTTTGTATACATATAGTAACACTAATCTTAATTTATCCATTCCCCCCACCTTTCCTTTTAGATGAGCATAGTTTGTTTTCTAAGTCTGTGAGTGTCTTTCTCTGTGGAAATATGTTCATTTGTGTCAGTTATTAGATAACGCCTATAAGTGATATCATAGAATATAGGTCTTTTGCTTTCCGACTTACCTCATGTTTCGTGATTATTTCCAGACTCATTTGTGGTGCCTCAGAGAGCAATGCTTCATTGTCTTCCATGGCTAATATTCCATTGTGTACATGGACCACTTCTTTATCCATTCACCTGTTGTTGGACATTTTGATTGCTTCACTGTCTTGGCTATTGTGAATAAGGCTGCACTGCAGCTTTTGCGGCCTGTGTCTTCTCGATTCTTGTCTTCTCAGGTGAGACGTCCAATGTTGCGCCTGCTGGATTGAATGGTGCCTCCATTTTTACTTTTAAACACAGCTCCTTTCTTTTCTCATTATTGGCTGTTACCCCTTTACGTCTCACCAGCAGGTAGAGGGTACACAGTTCTCTGAAACCCCTTCAGCCTTTATTGTTTGTAGACTTTTTGCTGATGGTCAGTCGACTGGTGTAAGTGGAAACTTTTTGTAGATTAGATTGCATGCGTCTAACACTCCCTGAGGTTGAGCTTTTATCCATTTTCCTTTTTTTGAAAAAGAGTGTGAGTAAAACTTAACTCTTCATAATCTCTTCTTGAAACATTTGCCTGTTTTGAATTTGTTTGTCCATTCCCTACTTCAGCACCAATTTTTAGGGCAAGTGTCCTTTACAGCCCTGAGTCCTTGTGAATGTTAAGTGACCATTAGCTGTGAGTTTAAAGCTGCTCTTGCAGGAAACGGCCACAAGGTGGCAGCATTTCTCCTTTACCAAATTTGTTTACTAGGGAAACAGAGCCTTAATGGAAGTGGTGTTCTAGGTTGTATATTAGAATGGAATATGCCAGGAAAAAGCCCTTTAGTTTATGTCTCATTACTTCTTGTTCATATTTGTAATTTACTTTTTATTTTTTATCCCAGCAAATTTGATTACAATGGTTTGTTTGTTCTAGGTGTGCAAGATGTGGTTCTTTCACACATATACGTGTATCTATTCTTCCTCGCATCCTTTTCCCATGTAGGTTATGGCACAATGTTGAGTAGTCCCTCTCCTGGTCTTCCGTACGTCTTTGGTGGTTATATATTTCACATGGTTTGTATATCTTTGTTAACCCCAATATGGTAATGTAACCAATCCTCATCCCTTTCTATTTAGTGAACCATAAGTTTTTTTAATGAATCTGTGATTGCCTTTCCCTGTGGAAATATCTTCATTGGTATCAATTTTTAAGTAACTCCAAAAAGTGATATGATAGGATATGTGTCTTTTGCTTTCTCACTGACTACAGGTGGCGTGATTACGTCTAGACTCATCTATGGTGCTGCAAATGGCATTGTTTCATTTTTTTCACTAGCGAATATTCCATCTGTACATGGAGGAGTTCTTCTGTGTCCACCCATCTGTTGGTGGACTTTTTGGTTCCTTCCATATATTGGCTATTGTAATACTGTGCCATGCAGATTTGCCTGCCTGTGTCTTTCCAATTCTCTCTTCTTAGATTATAGGTCGAGGAGTGGGCCTGCTGGATCATATGGTAGCTCAATGTTGACCTTTTTAATGCACCTCCATTCTGTTCTATTTCGTGGCCCTTTCCAAGTTACGTCCCCCTTGAAGTTGAGGGTATGCATTTCTCTACAACACCTTCAGCATTTATTGTTTGTAGTTTTCTTGCTGATGGTTATTCTGACAATTGTGATCTGATACCTCTTTGTGGTTGAATTCACACGTGCCTCATAATCCTTTGAAATTGAGCTTGAAGGCAAGTCCTATTTATTTTTCAAGCTGAGATTAACCCTTAGTTCTTCAAAGTGCTCTCTTAAAGTATGTGTCACATTTTTAAATGTTTTGGCCATTACCTCCCTCAAGACATTTTGAGAGCAGGTTTCATTTATAGTCCTGCATTATTTCTTCCTATGAAATGACCATTAGCACAGGCTTTAAAGCTGGTTTTGCAGGTAACTGCCATAGGGTGGCAGCCTTTCTATGTTCCCCACCCTTGTAACTAGGGGAAAGCCCTTGCGGACTGTGGTGTTTCTCGGTTTTAAATTAGAGTGGAGTGTGCCTGGACAAACCCACGCAAGCTGATGTCTCCTTACTTTTTTTGGATTTTTAAATGTAATTTTTATTTTTTATTGGAGTAATTTTCCACTGTGTACGTGGACCACTTCTACTTTGTGCATTCCTCAGTTGATGGACATTTTCATTGCTTCCAAGTGTTGGCTATGGTAAATATTGTTGGAGTGCAGGATTGCCAGCCTGTGACTTTTTGATTCTCATTTTCTCAGGTGATAGGCCCAGCACTGGGTGTGACTGACTGACTGGTAGCACCGTTTTTCCCTTTTCAAAGCACCTTCTGTTTGTTTTCATTAGTGGCACTTACCACGTCCCCTTTAGAATCGAGGGTACACATTTCTCCACAATCGCTTCAGCATTTATTGTTTGCAGCATTTATGCTAATGGCCCTTCTGGCTGCTGTGAGCTGATAGATTTTTATAATTTGGGTTTGCATGTCTCTGAAAATTCGTAAAACTCATCATATTTCTCCGCCGTTTTCTTTTCTGTGAAAAAAAGGAAACAATTGGGAATACAATATATCTCTTGAAATTGTCTTCTTGGAAGGTTGCCCTCTGTTTAATTTTTTGGTCAATTTTCCACCCCAGAATTTTTTTAGAGAGCAGGTGTCATTTCCCGAACTGCAAGTTTGGTGAATATTTAGTGACCTTTAGCAATGGGTTTAAAGGTGATGTTGTGGGAAGTGGCCTCAAGCAGGCAGCATTTCTCCATTCCCAAATCTGGGTATTAGGGCAGCAGAGCCTTTCTGGAAGTCGTGTTCCTAGGTTGTAAATTACATTGGAATGTGCATGGAGAAACCCCCATAAGTTTATGTCTCATTATTTCTTCTTGGTTTTAAATTTTTTTTTTAATTGTGGTAAATCTTAGAATATTGTTTGTCCTAGGTTTACACAATCTGGTTCATTTGTACATTATATATGTCTATTCAAGTACAGATCCTCTTCCCATGTAAAATGTTACAGAGGGTTCCACACACCTCCCTTGCTATATAGTCGGTCTTTTTGAGATATGTATATAATATTTGTTTGTATACATATAGTAACACTAATCTTAATTTATCCATTCCCCCCACCTTTCCTTTTAGATGAGCATAGTTTGTTTTCTAAGTCTGTGAGTGTCTTTCTCTGTGGAAATATGTTCATTTGTGTCAGTTATTAGATAACGCCTATAAGTGATATCATAGAATATAGGTCTTTTGCTTTCCGACTTACCTCATGTTTCGTGATTGTCTCCAGACTCATTTGTGGTGCCTCAAAGAGCAATGGTTCATTGTTTTCCATGGCTAATATTCCATTGTGTACATGGACCACTTCTTTTTTATCCATTCACCTCTTGTTGGACATTTTGATTGCTTCACTGTCTTGGCTATTGTGAATAAGGCTGCACTGCAGCTTTTGCGGCCTGTGTCTTCTCGATTCTTGTCTTCTCAGGTGAGACGTCCAATGACGCGCCTGCTGGATTGAATGGTGCCTCCATTTTTACTTTTAAACACAGCTCCTTTCTTTTCTCATTATTGGCTGTTACCCCTTTACGTCTCACCAGCAGGTAGAGGGTACACAGTTCTCTGAAACCCCTTCAGCATTTATTGTTTGTAGACTTTTTGCTGATGGTCAGTGGACTGGTGTAAGTTGAAACTTTTTGTAGATTAGATTGCATGGGTCTAACACTCCCTGAGGTTGAGCTTTTATCCATTTTCCTTTTTTTTTCAAAAGAGCGTGAGTAAAACGTAACTCTTCATATGCTCTTCTTGAAACATTTGCCTGTTTTGAATTTTTTTGTCCATTCCCTAGTTCAGCACAATTTTTTAGGGCAGGTGTCCTTTACAGCCCTGAGTCCTTGTGAATGTTAAGTGACCATTAGCTGTGATTTTAAAGCTGCTCTTGCAGGAAACGGCCACAAGGTGGCATCATTTCCCCTTTACCAAATTTGGTAACTGGGGAAACAGAGCCTTAATGGAGGTGGTGTTCTAGGTTGTAAATTAGAATGCAATGTGGCAGGAAAAAACCCTTTATGTTTATGTCTCATTACATCTTGTTCATATTTATAATTTACTTTTTATTTTTTATCCAAGCCAATTTGATTAAAATGGTTTGTTTGTTCGGTGTGCTAATGTGGTTCTTTCACACATATACGTGTATCTATTCTTCCTCGCATTCTTTTCCCATGTGGGTTATGGCACAATATTGAGTAGTTTTCTCCTGGTCTTCCTTATGTCTTTGGTGATTATATATTTCACATGGTTTGTATATCTCTGTTAACCTTAATATGGTAATGTATCCAATCCTCATCCCTTTCTATTTGGTGAACCATAAGTTTTTTAATGAATCTGTGATTGCCTTTCCCTGTGGAAATATCTTCATTGGTATCAATTTTTAAGTAACTCCAAAAAGTGATATGATAGGATATATGTCTTTTGCTTTCTCACTTACTACAGGTGGTGTGATTACGTCTAGACTCATCTATGGTGCTGCAAATGGCATTGTTTCATTTTTTTCACTAGCGAATATTCCATCTGTACATGGAGGAGTTCTTCTGTGTCCACCCATCTGTTGGTGGACTTTTTGGTTACTTCCATATCTTGGCTATTGTAATACTGTGCCATGCAGATTTGCCTGCCTGTGTCTTTCCAATTCTCTCTTCTTAGATTATAGGTCGAGGAGTGGGCCTGCTGGATCATATGGTAGCTCAATGTTTACCTTTTTAAGGCACCTCCATTCTGCTCTAGTTCGTGGCCCATTCCAACTTACGTCCCCCTTGAAGTTGAGGGTATGCATTTCTCTACAACACCTTCAGCATTTATTGTTTGTAGTTTTCTTGCTGATGGTTATTCTGACAAGTGTGATCTGAAACCTCTTTGTGGTTGAATTAGCACGTGCCTCATAATCCGTTGAAATTGAGCTTGAAGGCATGTCCTTTTTATTTTTCAAGCTATGATTACCCCTTAGTTCTTCAAAGTGTTCTCTTAAAGTATGTGTCACATTTTGAAATGTTTTGGCCATGACCTCCCTCAAGACATTTCGAAGGCAGGTTTCATTTACAGTTCTGCAGTACTTCTTCCTATGAAATGACCATTAGCACAGGCTTTAAAGCTGCTTTTGCAGGTAACTGCCAGAGGGCGGCAGCCTTTCTATGTTCCCCACCCTTGTAACTAGGGGAAAGCCCTTGCGGCCTGTGGTGTTTCTCGGTTATAAATTAGAGTGGAGCGTGCCTGGACAAACCCACACAAGCTGATGTCTCTTTACTTTTGTTGGATTTTTCAATTTAATTTTTATTTTTTATTGGAGTAAATTTCCACTGTGTACGTGGACCACTTCGACTTTGTGCATTCCTCGGTTGATGGACATTTTCATTGCTTCCAATTGTTGGCTATGGTAAATATTGTTGGAGTGCATGATTGCCAGCCTGTGACTTTTTGATCCTCATTTTCTCAGGTGATAGGCCCAGCAGTGGGTGTGATTCATTGACTGGTAGCACCGTGTTTCCCTTTTCCAAGCACCTACTTTGTGTTTTCATTAGTGGCTCTTACCACGTCCCCCTTAGAATCGAGGGTACGCATTTCTCCACAATCGCTTCAGCATTTATTGTTTGCAGCATTTATGCTAATGGCCCTTCTGGCTGCTGTGAGCTGATAGGTTTTTGTAATTTGGGTTTGCATGTCTCTGAAAATTCGTAAAACTCATCATTTTTCTCCGCCGTTTTCTTTTCTGTTCAAAAAAGGAAACAATTGGGAATACAATATAACTCTTGAAATTGTCTTCTTGGAAGGTTGCCCTCTGTTTAATTTTTTGGTCAATTTTCCACCCCAGAATTTTTTTAGAGAGCAGGTGTCATTTCCCGAACTGCAAGTTTGGTGAATATTTAGTGACCTTTAGCAATGGGTTTAAAGGTGATGTTGTGGGAGGTGGCCTCAAGCAGGCAGCATTTGTCCATTCCCAAATCTGGGTATTAGGGCAGCAGAGCCTTTCTGGAAGTCGTGTTCCTAGGTTGTAAATTACATTGGAATATGCATGGAGAAACCCCCATTAGTTTATGTCTCATTATTTCTTCTTGGTTTTAAATTTTTTTTTTAGTTGGGGTAAAGCTTAGAATATTGTTTGTCCTAGATGTACACAATCTGGTTCATTTGTACGTTATATATGTGTATTCAAGTACAGATCGTCTTCCCATGTAAAATGTTACAGAGGGTTCCACACACCTCCCTTGCTATATAGTCGGTCTTTTTGAGATATGTATAAAATATGTGTTTGTATACATATAGTAACACTAATCTTAATTTATCCATTCCCCCCACCTTTCCTTTTAGATGAGCATAGTTTGTTTTCTAAGTCTGTGAGTGTCTTTCTCTGTGGAAATATGTTCATTTGTGTCAGTTATTAGATAACGCCTATAAGTGATATCATAGAATATAGGTCTTTTGCTTTCCGACTTACCTCATGTTTCGTGATTATTTCCAGACTCATTTGTGGTGCCTCAGAGAGCAATGCTTCATTGTCTTCCATGGCTAATATTCCATTGTGTACATGGACCACTTCTTTATCCATTCACCTGTTGTTGGACATTTTGATTGCTTCACTGTCTTGGCTATTGTGAATAAGGCTGCACTGCAGCTTTTGCGGCCTGTGTCTTCTCGATTCTTGTCTTCTCAGGTGAGACGTCCAATGTTGCGCCTGCTGGATTGAATGGTGCCTCCATTTTTACTTTTAAACACAGCTCCTTTCTTTTCTCATTATTGGCTGTTACCCCTTTACGTCTCACCAGCAGGTAGAGGGTACACAGTTCTCTGAAACCCCTTCAGCCTTTATTGTTTGTAGACTTTTTGCTGATGGTCAGTCGACTGGTGTAAGTGGAAACTTTTTGTAGATTAGATTGCATGCGTCTAACACTCCCTGAGGTTGAGCTTTTATCCATTTTCCTTTTTTTGAAAAAGAGTGTGAGTAAAACTTAACTCTTCATAATCTCTTCTTGAAACATTTGCCTGTTTTGAATTTGTTTGTCCATTCCCTACTTCAGCACCAATTTTTAGGGCAAGTGTCCTTTACAGCCCTGAGTCCTTGTGAATGTTAAGTGACCATTAGCTGTGAGTTTAAAGCTGCTCTTGCAGGAAACGGCCACAAGGTGGCAGCATTTCTCCTTTACCAAATTTGTTTACTAGGGAAACAGAGCCTTAATGGAAGTGGTGTTCTAGGTTGTATATTAGAATGGAATATGCCAGGAAAAAGCCCTTTAGTTTATGTCTCATTACTTCTTGTTCATATTTGTAATTTACTTTTTATTTTTTATCCCAGCAAATTTGATTACAATGGTTTGTTTGTTCTAGGTGTGCAAGATGTGGTTCTTTCACACATATACGTGTATCTATTCTTCCTCGCATCCTTTTCCCATGTAGGTTATGGCACAATGTTGAGTAGTCCCTCTCCTGGTCTTCCGTACGTCTTTGGTGGTTATATATTTCACATGGTTTGTATATCTTTGTTAACCCCAATATGGTAATGTAACCAATCCTCATCCCTTTCTATTTGGTGAACCATAAGTTTTTTTAATGAATCTGTGATTGCCTTTCTCTGGGGAAATATCTTCATAGGTATCAATTTTTAAGTAACTCCAAAAAGTGATATGATAGGATATGTGTCTTTTGCTTTCTCACTGACTACAGGTGGCGTGATTACGTCTAGACTCATCTATGGTGCTGCAAATGGCATTGTTTCATTTTTTTCACTAGCGAATATTCCATCTGTACATGGAGGAGTTCTTCTGTGTCCACCCATCTGTTGGTGGACTTTTTGGTTCCTTCCATATCTTGGCTATTGTAATACTGTGCCATGCAGATTTGCCTGCCTGTGTCTTTCCAATTCTCTCTTCTTAGATTATAGGTCGAGGAGTGGGCCTGCTGCATCATATGGTAGCTTAATGTTGACCTTTTTAATGCACCTCCATTCTGTTCTATTTCGTGGCCCTTTCCAAGTTACGTCCCCCTTGAAGTTGAGGGTATGCATTTCTCTACAACACCTTCAGCATTTATTGTTTGTAGTTTTCTTGCTGATGGTTATTCTGACAATTGTGATCTGATACCTCTTTGTGGTTGAATTCACACGTGCCTCATAATCCTTTGAAATTGAGCTTGAAGGCAAGTCCTATATATTTTTCAAGCTGAGATTAACCCTTAGTTCTTCAAAGTGCTCTCTTAAAGTATGTGTCACATTTTTAAATGTTTTGGCCATTACCTCCCTCAAGACATTTTGAGAGCAGGTTTCATTTATAGTCCTGCATTATTTCTTCCTATGAAATGACCATTAGCACAGGCTTTAAAGCTGGTTTTGCAGGTAACTGCCATAGGGTGGCAGCCTTTCTATGTTCCCCACCCTTGTAACTAGGGGAAAGCCCTTGCGGACTGTGGTGTTTCTCGGTTTTAAATTAGAGTGGAGTGTGCCTGGACAAACCCACGCAAGCTGATGTCTCCTTACTTTTTTTGGATTTTTAAATGTAATTTTTATTTTTTATTGGAGTAATTTTCCACTGTGTACGTGGACCACTTCTACTTTGTGCATTCCTCAGTTGATGGACATTTTCATTGCTTCCAAGTGTTGGCTATGGTAAATATTGTTGGAGTGCAGGATTGCCAGCCTGTGACTTTTTGATTCTCATTTTCTCAGGTGATAGGCCCAGCACTGGGTGTGACTGACTGACTGGTAGCACCGTTTTTCCCTTTTCAAAGCACCTTCTGTTTGTTTTCATTAGTGGCACTTACCACGTCCCCTTTAGAATCGAGGGTACACATTTCTCCACAATCGCTTCAGCATTTATTGTTTGCAGCATTTATGCTAATGGCCCTTCTGGCTGCTGTGAGCTGATAGATTTTTATAATTTGGGTTTGCATGTCTCTGAAAATTCGTAAAACTCATCATATTTCTCCGCCGTTTTCTTTTCTGTTAAAAAAAGGAAACAATTGGGAATACAATATATCTCTTGAAATTGTCTTCTTGGAAGGTTGCCCTCTGTTTAATTTTTTGGTCAATTTTCCACCCCAGAATTTTTTTAGAGAGCAGGTGTCATTTCCCGAACTGCAAGTTTGGTGAATATTTAGTGACCTTTAGCAATGGGTTTAAAGGTGATGTTGTGGGAAGTGGCCTCAAGCAGGCAGCATTTCTCCATTCCCAAATCTGGGTATTAGGGCAGCAGAGCCTTTCTGGAAGTCGTGTTCCTAGGTTGTAAATTACATTGGAATGTGCATGGAGAAACCCCCATAAGTTTATGTCTCATTATTTCTTCTTGGTTTTAAATTTATTTTTAATTGTGGTAAATCTTAGAATATTGTTTGTCCTAGGTTTACACAATCTGGTTCATTTGTACATTATATATGTCTATTCAAGTACAGATCCTCTTCCCATGTAAAATGTTACAGAGGGTTCCACACACCTCCCTTGCTATATAGTCGGTCTTTTTGAGATATGTATATAATATTTGTTTGTATACATATAGTAACACTAATCTTAATTTATCCATTCCCCCCACCTTTCCTTTTAGATGAGCATAGTTTGTTTTCTAAGTCTGTGAGTGTCTTTCTCTGTGGAAATATGTTCATTTGTGTCAGTTATTAGATAACGCCTATAAGTGATATCATAGAATATAGGTCTTTTGCTTTCCGACTTACCTCATGTTTCGTGATTGTCTCCAGACTCATTTGTGGTGCCTCAAAGAGCAATGGTTCATTGTTTTCCATGGCTAATATTCCATTGTGTACATGGACCACTTCTTTTTTATCCATTCACCTCTTGTTGGACATTTTGATTGCTTCACTGTCTTGGCTATTGTGAATAAGGCTGCACTGCAGCTTTTGCGGCCTGTGTCTTCTCGATTCTTGTCTTCTCAGGTGAGACGTCCAATGACGCGCCTGCTGGATTGAATGGTGCCTCCATTTTTACTTTTAAACACAGCTCCTTTCTTTTCTCATTATTGGCTGTTACCCCTTTACGTCTCACCAGCAGGTAGAGGGTACACAGTTCTCTGAAACCCCTTCAGCATTTATTGTTTGTAGACTTTTTGCTGATGGTCAGTGGACTGGTGTAAGTTGAAACTTTTTGTAGATTAGATTGCATGGGTCTAACACTCCCTGAGGTTGAGCTTTTATCCATTTTCCTTTTTTTTTCAAAAGAGCGTGAGTAAAACGTAACTCTTCATATGCTCTTCTTGAAACATTTGCCTGTTTTGAATTTTTTTGTCCATTCCCTAGTTCAGCACAATTTTTTAGGGCAGGTGTCCTTTACAGCCCTGAGTCCTTGTGAATGTTAAGTGACCATTAGCTGTGATTTTAAAGCTGCTCTTGCAGGAAACGGCCACAAGGTGGCATCATTTCCCCTTTACCAAATTTGGTAACTGGGGAAACAGAGCCTTAATGGAGGTGGTGTTCTAGGTTGTAAATTAGAATGCAATGTGGCAGGAAAAAACCCTTTATGTTTATGTCTCATTACATCTTGTTCATATTTATAATTTACTTTTTATTTTTTATCCAAGCCAATTTGATTAAAATGGTTTGTTTGTTCGGTGTGCAAATGTGGTTCTTTCACACATATACGTGTATCTATTCTTCCTCGCATTCTTTTCCCATGTGGGTTATGGCACAATATTGAGTAGTTTTCTCCTGGTCTTCCTTATGTCTTTGGTGATTATATATTTCACATGGTTTGTATATCTCTGTTAACCTTAATATGGTAATGTATCCAATCCTCATCCCTTTCTATTTGGTGAACCATAAGTTTTTTAATGAATCTGTGATTGCCTTTCCCTGTGGAAATATCTTCATTGGTATCAATTTTTAAGTAACTCCAAAAAGTGATATGATAGGATATATGTCTTTTGCTTTCTCACTTACTACAGGTGGTGTGATTACGTCTAGACTCATCTATGGTGCTGCAAATGGCATTGTTTCATTTTTTTCACTAGCGAATATTCCATCTGTACATGGAGGAGTTCTTCTGTGTCCACCCATCTGTTGGTGGACCTTTTGGTTACTTCCATATCTTGGCTATTGTAATACTGTGCCATGCAGATTTGCCTGCCTGTGTCTTTCCAATTCTCTCTTCTTAGATTATAGGTCGAGGAGTGGGCCTGCTGGATCATATGGTAGCTCAATGTTTACCTTTTTAAGGCACCTCCATTCTGCTCTAGTTCGTGGCCCATTCCAACTTACGTCCCCCTTGAAGTTGAGGGTATGCATTTCTCTACAACACCTTCAGCATTTATTGTTTGTAGTTTTCTTGCTGATGGTTATTCTGACAAGTGTGATCTGAAACCTCTTTGTGGTTGAATTAGCACGTGCCTCATAATCCGTTGAAATTGAGCTTGAAGGCATGTCCTTTTTATTTTTCAAGCTATGATTACCCCTTAGTTCTTCAAAGTGTTCTCTTAAAGTATGTGTCACATTTTGAAATGTTTTGGCCATGACCTCCCTCAAGACATTTCGAAGGCAGGTTTCATTTACAGTTCTGCAGTACTTCTTCCTATGAAATGACCATTAGCACAGGCTTTAAAGCTGCTTTTGCAGGTAACTGCCAGAGGGCGGCAGCCTTTCTATGTTCCCCACCCTTGTAACTAGGGGAAAGCCCTTGCGGCCTGTGGTGTTTCTCGGTTATAAATTAGAGTGGAGCGTGCCTGGACAAACCCACACAAGCTGATGTCTCTTTACTTTTGTTGGATTTTTCAATTTAATTTTTATTTTTTATTGGAGTAAATTTCCACTGTGTACGTGGACCACTTCGACTTTGTGCATTCCTCGGTTGATGGACATTTTCATTGCTTCCAATTGTTGGCTATGGTAAATATTGTTGGAGTGCATGATTGCCAGCCTGTGACTTTTTGATCCTCATTTTCTCAGGTGATAGGCCCAGCAGTGGGTGTGATTCATTGACTGGTAGCACCGTGTTTCCCTTTTCCAAGCACCTACTTTGTGTTTTCATTAGTGGCTCTTACCACGTCCCCCTTAGAATCGAGGGTACGCATTTCTCCACAATCGCTTCAGCATTTATTGTTTGCAGCATTTATGCTAATGGCCCTTCTGGCTGCTGTGAGCTGATAGGTTTTTGTAATTTGGGTTTGCATGTCTCTGAAAATTCGTAAAACTCATCATTTTTCTCCGCCGTTTTCTTTTCTGTTCAAAAAAGGAAACAATTGGGAATACAATATAACTCTTGAAATTGTCTTCTTGGAAGGTTGCCCTCTGTTTAATTTTTTGGTCAATTTTCCACCCCAGAATTTTTTTAGAGAGCAGGTGTCATTTCCCGAACTGCAAGTTTGGTGAGTATTTAGTGACCTTTAGCAATGGGTTTAAAGGTGAGGTTGTGGGAGGTGGCCTCAAGCAGGCAGCATTTGTCCATTCCCAAATCTGGGTATTAGGGCAGCAGAGCCTTTCTGGAAGTCGTGTTCCTAGGTTGTAAATTACATTGGAATATGCATGGAGAAACCCCCATTAGTTTATGTCTCATTATTTCTTCTTGGTTTTAAATTTTTTTTTTAGTTGGGGTAAAGCTTAGAATATTGTTTGTCCTAGATGTACACAATCTGGTTCATTTGTACGTTATATATGTGTATTCAAGTACAGATCGTCTTCCCATGTAAAATGTTACAGAGGGTTCCACACACCTCCCTTGCTATATAGTCGGTCTTTTTGAGATATGTATAAAATATGTGTTTGTATACATATAGTAACACTAATCTTAATTTATCCATTCCCCCCACCTTTCCTTTTAGATGAGCATAGTTTGTTTTCTAAGTCTGTGAGTGTCTTTCTCTGTGGAAATATGTTCATTTGTGTCAGTTATTAGATAACGCCTATAAGTGATATCATAGAATATAGGTCTTTTGCTTTCCGACTTACCTCATGTTTCGTGATTATTTCCAGACTCATTTGTGGTGCCTCAGAGAGCAATGCTTCATTGTCTTCCATGGCTAATATTCCATTGTGTACATGGACCACTTCTTTATCCATTCACCTGTTGTTGGACATTTTGATTGCTTCACTGTCTTGGCTATTGTGAATAAGGCTGCACTGCAGCTTTTGCGGCCTGTGTCTTCTCGATTCTTGTCTTCTCAGGTGAGACGTCCAATGTTGCGCCTGCTGGATTGAATGGTGCCTCCATTTTTACTTTTAAACACAGCTCCTTTCTTTTCTCATTATTGGCTGTTACCCCTTTACGTCTCACCAGCAGGTAGAGGGTACACAGTTCTCTGAAACCCCTTCAGCCTTTATTGTTTGTAGACTTTTTGCTGATGGTCAGTCGACTGGTGTAAGTGGAAACTTTTTGTAGATTAGATTGCATGCGTCTAACACTCCCTGAGGTTGAGCTTTTATCCATTTTCCTTTTTTTGAAAAAGAGTGTGAGTAAAACTTAACTCTTCATAATCTCTTCTTGAAACATTTGCCTGTTTTGAATTTGTTTGTCCATTCCCTACTTCAGCACCAATTTTTAGGGCAAGTGTCCTTTACAGCCCTGAGTCCTTGTGAATGTTAAGTGACCATTAGCTGTGAGTTTAAAGCTGCTCTTGCAGGAAACGGCCACAAGGTGGCAGCATTTCTCCTTTACCAAATTTGTTTACTAGGGAAACAGAGCCTTAATGGAAGTGGTGTTCTAGGTTGTATATTAGAATGGAATATGCCAGGAAAAAGCCCTTTAGTTTATGTCTCATTACTTCTTGTTCATATTTGTAATTTACTTTTTATTTTTTATCCCAGCAAATTTGATTACAATGGTTTGTTTGTTCTAGGTGTGCAAGATGTGGTTCTTTCACACATATACGTGTATCTATTCTTCCTCGCATCCTTTTCCCATGTAGGTTATGGCACAATGTTGAGTAGTCCCTCTCCTGGTCTTCCGTACGTCTTTGGTGGTTATATATTTCACATGGTTTGTATATCTTTGTTAACCCCAATATGGTAATGTAACCAATCCTCATCCCTTTCTATTTAGTGAACCATAAGTTTTTTTAATGAATCTGTGATTGCCTTTCCCTGTGGAAATATCTTCATTGGTATCAATTTTTAAGTAACTCCAAAAAGTGATATGATAGGATATGTGTCTTTTGCTTTCTCACTGACTACAGGTGGCGTGATTACGTCTAGACTCATCTATGGTGCTGCAAATGGCATTGTTTCATTTTTTTCACTAGCGAATATTCCATCTGTACATGGAGGAGTTCTTCTGTGTCCACCCATCTGTTGGTGGACTTTTTGGTTCCTTCCATATATTGGCTATTGTAATACTGTGCCATGCAGATTTGCCTGCCTGTGTCTTTCCAATTCTCTCTTCTTAGATTATAGGTCGAGGAGTGGGCCTGCTGGATCATATGGTAGCTCAATGTTGACCTTTTTAATGCACCTCCATTCTGTTCTATTTCGTGGCCCTTTCCAAGTTACGTCCCCCTTGAAGTTGAGGGTATGCATTTCTCTACAACACCTTCAGCATTTATTGTTTGTAGTTTTCTTGCTGATGGTTATTCTGACAATTGTGATCTGATACCTCTTTGTGGTTGAATTCACACGTGCCTCATAATCCTTTGAAATTGAGCTTGAAGGCAAGTCCTATTTATTTTTCAAGCTGAGATTAACCCTTAGTTCTTCAAAGTGCTCTCTTAAAGTATGTGTCACATTTTTAAATGTTTTGGCCATTACCTCCCTCAAGACATTTTGAGAGCAGGTTTCATTTATAGTCCTGCATTATTTCTTCCTATGAAATGACCATTAGCACAGGCTTTAAAGCTGGTTTTGCAGGTAACTGCCATAGGGTGGCAGCCTTTCTATGTTCCCCACCCTTGTAACTAGGGGAAAGCCCTTGCGGACTGTGGTGTTTCTCGGTTTTAAATTAGAGTGGAGTGTGCCTGGACAAACCCACGCAAGCTGATGTCTCCTTACTTTTTTTGGATTTTTAAATGTAATTTTTATTTTTTATTGGAGTAATTTTCCACTGTGTACGTGGACCACTTCTACTTTGTGCATTCCTCAGTTGATGGACATTTTCATTGCTTCCAAGTGTTGGCTATGGTAAATATTGTTGGAGTGCAGGATTGCCAGCCTGTGACTTTTTGATTCTCATTTTCTCAGGTGATAGGCCCAGCACTGGGTGTGACTGACTGACTGGTAGCACCGTTTTTCCCTTTTCAAAGCACCTTCTGTTTGTTTTCATTAGTGGCACTTACCACGTCCCCTTTAGAATCGAGGGTACACATTTCTCCACAATCGCTTCAGCATTTATTGTTTGCAGCATTTATGCTAATGGCCCTTCTGGCTGCTGTGAGCTGATAGATTTTTATAATTTGGGTTTGCATGTCTCTGAAAATTCGTAAAACTCATCATATTTCTCCGCCGTTTTCTTTTCTGTGAAAAAAAGGAAACAATTGGGAATACAATATATCTCTTGAAATTGTCTTCTTGGAAGGTTGCCCTCTGTTTAATTTTTTGGTCAATTTTCCACCCCAGAATTTTTTTAGAGAGCAGGTGTCATTTCCCGAACTGCAAGTTTGGTGAATATTTAGTGACCTTTAGCAATGGGTTTAAAGGTGATGTTGTGGGAAGTGGCCTCAAGCAGGCAGCATTTCTCCATTCCCAAATCTGGGTATTAGGGCAGCAGAGCCTTTCTGGAAGTCGTGTTCCTAGGTTGTAAATTACATTGGAATGTGCATGGAGAAACCCCCATAAGTTTATGTCTCATTATTTCTTCTTGGTTTTAAATTTTTTTTTTAATTGTGGTAAATCTTAGAATATTGTTTGTCCTAGGTTTACACAATCTGGTTCATTTGTACATTATATATGTCTATTCAAGTACAGATCCTCTTCCCATGTAAAATGTTACAGAGGGTTCCACACACCTCCCTTGCTATATAGTCGGTCTTTTTGAGATATGTATATAATATTTGTTTGTATACATATAGTAACACTAATCTTAATTTATCCATTCCCCCCACCTTTCCTTTTAGATGAGCATAGTTTGTTTTCTAAGTCTGTGAGTGTCTTTCTCTGTGGAAATATGTTCATTTGTGTCAGTTATTAGATAACGCCTATAAGTGATATCATAGAATATAGGTCTTTTGCTTTCCGACTTACCTCATGTTTCGTGATTGTCTCCAGACTCATTTGTGGTGCCTCAAAGAGCAATGGTTCATTGTTTTCCATGGCTAATATTCCATTGTGTACATGGACCACTTCTTTTTTATCCATTCACCTCTTGTTGGACATTTTGATTGCTTCACTGTCTTGGCTATTGTGAATAAGGCTGCACTGCAGCTTTTGCGGCCTGTGTCTTCTCGATTCTTGTCTTCTCAGGTGAGACGTCCAATGACGCGCCTGCTGGATTGAATGGTGCCTCCATTTTTACTTTTAAACACAGCTCCTTTCTTTTCTCATTATTGGCTGTTACCCCTTTACGTCTCACCAGCAGGTAGAGGGTACACAGTTCTCTGAAACCCCTTCAGCATTTATTGTTTGTAGACTTTTTGCTGATGGTCAGTGGACTGGTGTAAGTTGAAACTTTTTGTAGATTAGATTGCATGGGTCTAACACTCCCTGAGGTTGAGCTTTTATCCATTTTCCTTTTTTTTTCAAAAGAGCGTGAGTAAAACGTAACTCTTCATATGCTCTTCTTGAAACATTTGCCTGTTTTGAATTTTTTTGTCCATTCCCTAGTTCAGCACAATTTTTTAGGGCAGGTGTCCTTTACAGCCCTGAGTCCTTGTGAATGTTAAGTGACCATTAGCTGTGATTTTAAAGCTGCTCTTGCAGGAAACGGCCACAAGGTGGCATCATTTCCCCTTTACCAAATTTGGTAACTGGGGAAACAGAGCCTTAATGGAGGTGGTGTTCTAGGTTGTAAATTAGAATGCAATGTGGCAGGAAAAAACCCTTTATGTTTATGTCTCATTACATCTTGTTCATATTTATAATTTACTTTTTATTTTTTATCCAAGCCAATTTGATTAAAATGGTTTGTTTGTTCGGTGTGCTAATGTGGTTCTTTCACACATATACGTGTATCTATTCTTCCTCGCATTCTTTTCCCATGTGGGTTATGGCACAATATTGAGTAGTTTTCTCCTGGTCTTCCTTATGTCTTTGGTGATTATATATTTCACATGGTTTGTATATCTCTGTTAACCTTAATATGGTAATGTATCCAATCCTCATCCCTTTCTATTTGGTGAACCATAAGTTTTTTAATGAATCTGTGATTGCCTTTCCCTGTGGAAATATCTTCATTGGTATCAATTTTTAAGTAACTCCAAAAAGTGATATGATAGGATATATGTCTTTTGCTTTCTCACTTACTACAGGTGGTGTGATTACGTCTAGACTCATCTATGGTGCTGCAAATGGCATTGTTTCATTTTTTTCACTAGCGAATATTCCATCTGTACATGGAGGAGTTCTTCTGTGTCCACCCATCTGTTGGTGGACTTTTTGGTTACTTCCATATCTTGGCTATTGTAATACTGTGCCATGCAGATTTGCCTGCCTGTGTCTTTCCAATTCTCTCTTCTTAGATTATAGGTCGAGGAGTGGGCCTGCTGGATCATATGGTAGCTCAATGTTTACCTTTTTAAGGCACCTCCATTCTGCTCTAGTTCGTGGCCCATTCCAACTTACGTCCCCCTTGAAGTTGAGGGTATGCATTTCTCTACAACACCTTCAGCATTTATTGTTTGTAGTTTTCTTGCTGATGGTTATTCTGACAAGTGTGATCTGAAACCTCTTTGTGGTTGAATTAGCACGTGCCTCATAATCCGTTGAAATTGAGCTTGAAGGCATGTCCTTTTTATTTTTCAAGCTATGATTACCCCTTAGTTCTTCAAAGTGTTCTCTTAAAGTATGTGTCACATTTTGAAATGTTTTGGCCATGACCTCCCTCAAGACATTTCGAAGGCAGGTTTCATTTACAGTTCTGCAGTACTTCTTCCTATGAAATGACCATTAGCACAGGCTTTAAAGCTGCTTTTGCAGGTAACTGCCAGAGGGCGGCAGCCTTTCTATGTTCCCCACCCTTGTAACTAGGGGAAAGCCCTTGCGGCCTGTGGTGTTTCTCGGTTATAAATTAGAGTGGAGCGTGCCTGGACAAACCCACACAAGCTGATGTCTCTTTACTTTTGTTGGATTTTTCAATTTAATTTTTATTTTTTATTGGAGTAAATTTCCACTGTGTACGTGGACCACTTCGACTTTGTGCATTCCTCGGTTGATGGACATTTTCATTGCTTCCAATTGTTGGCTATGGTAAATATTGTTGGAGTGCATGATTGCCAGCCTGTGACTTTTTGATCCTCATTTTCTCAGGTGATAGGCCCAGCAGTGGGTGTGATTCATTGACTGGTAGCACCGTGTTTCCCTTTTCCAAGCACCTACTTTGTGTTTTCATTAGTGGCTCTTACCACGTCCCCCTTAGAATCGAGGGTACGCATTTCTCCACAATCGCTTCAGCATTTATTGTTTGCAGCATTTATGCTAATGGCCCTTCTGGCTGCTGTGAGCTGATAGGTTTTTGTAATTTGGGTTTGCATGTCTCTGAAAATTCGTAAAACTCATCATTTTTCTCCGCCGTTTTCTTTTCTGTTCAAAAAAGGAAACAATTGGGAATACAATATAACTCTTGAAATTGTCTTCTTGGAAGGTTGCCCTCTGTTTAATTTTTTGGTCAATTTTCCACCCCAGAATTTTTTTAGAGAGCAGGTGTCATTTCCCGAACTGCAAGTTTGGTGAGTATTTAGTGACCTTTAGCAATGGGTTTAAAGGTGAGGTTGTGGGAGGTGGCCTCAAGCAGGCAGCATTTGTCCATTCCCAAATCTGGGTATTAGGGCAGCAGAGCCTTTCTGGAAGTCGTGTTCCTAGGTTGTAAATTACATTGGAATATGCATGGAGAAACCCCCATTAGTTTATGTCTCATTATTTCTTCTTGGTTTTAAATTTTTTTTTTAGTTGGGGTAAAGCTTAGAATATTGTTTGTCCTAGATGTACACAATCTGGTTCATTTGTACGTTATATATGTGTATTCAAGTACAGATCGTCTTCCCATGTAAAATGTTACAGAGGGTTCCACACACCTCCCTTGCTATATAGTCGGTCTTTTTGAGATATGTATAAAATATGTGTTTGTATACATATAGTAACACTAATCTTAATTTATCCATTCCCCCCACCTTTCCTTTTAGATGAGCATAGTTTGTTTTCTAAGTCTGTGAGTGTCTTTCTCTGTGGAAATATGTTCATTTGTGTCAGTTATTAGATAACGCCTATAAGTGATATCATAGAATATAGGTCTTTTGCTTTCCGACTTACCTCATGTTTCGTGATTATTTCCAGACTCATTTGTGGTGCCTCAGAGAGCAATGCTTCATTGTCTTCCATGGCTAATATTCCATTGTGTACATGGACCACTTCTTTATCCATTCACCTGTTGTTGGACATTTTGATTGCTTCACTGTCTTGGCTATTGTGAATAAGGCTGCACTGCAGCTTTTGCGGCCTGTGTCTTCTCGATTCTTGTCTTCTCAGGTGAGACGTCCAATGTTGCGCCTGCTGGATTGAATGGTGCCTCCATTTTTACTTTTAAACACAGCTCCTTTCTTTTCTCATTATTGGCTGTTACCCCTTTACGTCTCACCAGCAGGTAGAGGGTACACAGTTCTCTGAAACCCCTTCAGCCTTTATTGTTTGTAGACTTTTTGCTGATGGTCAGTCGACTGGTGTAAGTGGAAACTTTTTGTAGATTAGATTGCATGCGTCTAACACTCCCTGAGGTTGAGCTTTTATCCATTTTCCTTTTTTTGAAAAAGAGTGTGAGTAAAACTTAACTCTTCATAATCTCTTCTTGAAACATTTGCCTGTTTTGAATTTGTTTGTCCATTCCCTACTTCAGCACCAATTTTTAGGGCAAGTGTCCTTTACAGCCCTGAGTCCTTGTGAATGTTAAGTGACCATTAGCTGTGAGTTTAAAGCTGCTCTTGCAGGAAACGGCCACAAGGTGGCAGCATTTCTCCTTTACCAAATTTGTTTACTAGGGAAACAGAGCCTTAATGGAAGTGGTGTTCTAGGTTGTATATTAGAATGGAATATGCCAGGAAAAAGCCCTTTAGTTTATGTCTCATTACTTCTTGTTCATATTTGTAATTTACTTTTTATTTTTTATCCCAGCAAATTTGATTACAATGGTTTGTTTGTTCTAGGTGTGCAAGATGTGGTTCTTTCACACATATACGTGTATCTATTCTTCCTCGCATCCTTTTCCCATGTAGGTTATGGCACAATGTTGAGTAGTCCCTCTCCTGGTCTTCCATACGTCTTTGGTGGTTATATATTTCACATGGTTTGTATATCTTTGTTAACCCCAATATGGTAATGTAACCAATCCTCATCCCTTTCTATTTAGTGAACCATAAGTTTTTTTAATGAATCTGTGATTGCCTTTCTCTGGGGAAATATCTTCATAGGTATCAATTTTTAAGTAACTCCAAAAAGTGATATGATAGGATATGTGTCTTTTGCTTTCTCACTGACTACAGGTGGCGTGATTACGTCTAGACTCATCTATGGTGCTGCAAATGGCATTGTTTCATTTTTTTCACTAGCGAATATTCCATCTGTACATGGAGGAGTTCTTCTGTGTCCACCCATCTGTTGGTGGACTTTTTGGTTCCTTCCATATCTTGGCTATTGTAATACTGTGCCATGCAGATTTGCCTGCCTGTGTCTTTCCAATTCTCTCTTCTTAGATTATAGGTCGAGGAGTGGGCCTGCTGCATCATATGGTAGCTTAATGTTGACCTTTTTAATGCACCTCCATTCTGTTCTATTTCGTGGCCCTTTCCAAGTTATGTCCCCCTTGAAGTTGAGGGTATGCATTTCTCTACAACACCTTCAGCATTTATTGTTTGTAGTTTTCTTGCTGATGGTTATTCTGACAATTGTGATCTGATACCTCTTTGTGGTTGAATTCACACGTGCCTCATAATCCTTTGAAATTGAGCTTGAAGGCAAGTCCTATTTATTTTTCAAGCTGAGATTAACCCTTAGTTCTTCAAAGTGCTCTCTTAAAGTATGTGTCACATTTTTAAATGTTTTGGCCATTACCTCCCTCAAGACATTTTGAGAGCAGGTTTCATTTATAGTCCTGCATTATTTCTTCCTATGAAATGACCATTAGCACAGGCTTTAAAGCTGGTTTTGCAGGTAACTGCCATAGGGTGGCAGCCTTTCTATGTTCCCCACCCTTGTAACTAGGGGAAAGCCCTTGCGGACTGTGGTGTTTCTCGGTTTTAAATTAGAGTGGAGTGTGCCTGGACAAACCCACGCAAGCTGATGTCTCCTTACTTTTTTTGGATTTTTAAATGTAATTTTTATTTTTTATTGGAGTAATTTTCCACTGTGTACGTGGACCACTTCTACTTTGTGCATTCCTCAGTTGATGGACATTTTCATTGCTTCCAAGTGTTGGCTATGGTAAATATTGTTGGAGTGCAGGATTGCCAGCCTGTGACTTTTTGATTCTCATTTTCTCAGGTGATAGGCCCAGCACTGGGTGTGACTGACTGACTGGTAGCACCGTTTTTCCCTTTTCAAAGCACCTTCTGTTTGTTTTCATTAGTGGCACTTACCACGTCCCCTTTAGAATCGAGGGTACACATTTCTCCACAATCGCTTCAGCATTTATTGTTTGCAGCATTTATGCTAATGGCCCTTCTGGCTGCTGTGAGCTGATAGATTTTTATAATTTGGGTTTGCATGTCTCTGAAAATTCGTAAAACTCATCATATTTCTCCGCCGTTTTCTTTTCTGTGAAAAAAAGGAAACAATTGGGAATACAATATATCTCTTGAAATTGTCTTCTTGGAAGGTTGCCCTCTGTTTAATTTTTTGGTCAATTTTCCACCCCAGAATTTTTTTAGAGAGCAGGTGTCATTTCCCGAACTGCAAGTTTGGTGAATATTTAGTGACCTTTAGCAATGGGTTTAAAGGTGATGTTGTGGGAAGTGGCCTCAAGCAGGCAGCATTTCTCCATTCCCAAATCTGGGTATTAGGGCAGCAGAGCCTTTCTGGAAGTCGTGTTCCTAGGTTGTAAATTACATTGGAATGTGCATGGAGAAACCCCCATAAGTTTATGTCTCATTATTTCTTCTTGGTTTTAAATTTTTTTTTTAATTGTGGTAAATCTTAGAATATTGTTTGTCCTAGGTTTACACAATCTGGTTCATTTGTACATTATATATGTCTATTCAAGTACAGATCCTCTTCCCATGTAAAATGTTACAGAGGGTTCCACACACCTCCCTTGCTATATAGTCGGTCTTTTTGAGATATGTATATAATATTTGTTTGTATACATATAGTAACACTAATCTTAATTTATCCATTCCCCCCACCTTTCCTTTTAGATGAGCATAGTTTGTTTTCTAAGTCTGTGAGTGTCTTTCTCTGTGGAAATATGTTCATTTGTGTCAGTTATTAGATAACGCCTATAAGTGATATCATAGAATATAGGTCTTTTGCTTTCCGACTTACCTCATGTTTCGTGATTGTCTCCAGACTCATTTGTGGTGCCTCAAAGAGCAATGGTTCATTGTTTTCCATGGCTAATATTCCATTGTGTACATGGACCACTTCTTTTTTATCCATTCACCTCTTGTTGGACATTTTGATTGCTTCACTGTCTTGGCTATTGTGAATAAGGCTGCACTGCAGCTTTTGCGGCCTGTGTCTTCTCGATTCTTGTCTTCTCAGGTGAGACGTCCAATGACGCGCCTGCTGGATTGAATGGTGCCTCCATTTTTACTTTTAAACACAGCTCCTTTCTTTTCTCATTATTGGCTGTTACCCCTTTACGTCTCACCAGCAGGTAGAGGGTACACAGTTCTCTGAAACCCCTTCAGCATTTATTGTTTGTAGACTTTTTGCTGATGGTCAGTGGACTGGTGTAAGTTGAAACTTTTTGTAGATTAGATTGCATGGGTCTAACACTCCCTGAGGTTGAGCTTTTATCCATTTTCCTTTTTTTTTCAAAAGAGCGTGAGTAAAACGTAACTCTTCATATGCTCTTCTTGAAACATTTGCCTGTTTTGAATTTTTTTGTCCATTCCCTAGTTCAGCACAATTTTTTAGGGCAGGTGTCCTTTACAGCCCTGAGTCCTTGTGAATGTTAAGTGACCATTAGCTGTGATTTTAAAGCTGCTCTTGCAGGAAACGGCCACAAGGTGGCATCATTTCCCCTTTACCAAATTTGGTAACTGGGCAAACAGAGCCTTAATGGAGGTGGTGTTCTAGGTTGTAAATTAGAATGCAATGTGGCAGGAAAAAACCCTTTATGTTTATGTCTCATTACATCTTGTTCATATTTATAATTTACTTTTTATTTTTTATCCAAGCCAATTTGATTAAAATGGTTTGTTTGTTCGGTGTGCTAATGTGGTTCTTTCACACATATACGTGTATCTATTCTTCCTCGCATTCTTTTCCCATGTGGGTTATGGCACAATATTGAGTAGTTTTCTCCTGGTCTTCCTTATGTCTTTGGTGATTATATATTTCACATGGTTTGTATATCTCTGTTAACCTTAATATGGTAATGTATCCAATCCTCATCCCTTTCTATTTGGTGAACCATAAGTTTTTTAATGAATCTGTGATTGCCTTTCCCTGTGGAAATATCTTCATTGGTATCAATTTTTAAGTAACTCCAAAAAGTGATATGATAGGATATATGTCTTTTGCTTTCTCACTTACTACAGGTGGTGTGATTACGTCTAGACTCATCTATGGTGCTGCAAATGGCATTGTTTCATTTTTTTCACTAGCGAATATTCCATCTGTACATGGAGGAGTTCTTCTGTGTCCACCCATCTGTTGGTGGACTTTTTGGTTACTTCCATATCTTGGCTATTGTAATACTGTGCCATGCAGATTTGCCTGCCTGTGTCTTTCCAATTCTCTCTTCTTAGATTATAGGTCGAGGAGTGGGCCTGCTGGATCATATGGTAGCTCAATGTTTACCTTTTTAAGGCACCTCCATTCTGCTCTAGTTCGTGGCCCATTCCAACTTACGTCCCCCTTGAAGTTGAGGGTATGCATTTCTCTACAACACCTTCAGCATTTATTGTTTGTAGTTTTCTTGCTGATGGTTATTCTGACAAGTGTGATCTGAAACCTCTTTGTGGTTGAATTAGCACGTGCCTCATAATCCGTTGAAATTGAGCTTGAAGGCATGTCCTTTTTATTTTTCAAGCTATGATTACCCCTTAGTTCTTCAAAGTGTTCTCTTAAAGTATGTGTCACATTTTGAAATGTTTTGGCCATGACCTCCCTCAAGACATTTCGAAGGCAGGTTTCATTTACAGTTCTGCAGTACTTCTTCCTATGAAATGACCATTAGCACAGGCTTTAAAGCTGCTTTTGCAGGTAACTGCCAGAGGGCGGCAGCCTTTCTATGTTCCCCACCCTTGTAACTAGGGGAAAGCCCTTGCGGCCTGTGGTGTTTCTCGGTTATAAATTAGAGTGGAGCGTGCCTGGACAAACCCACACAAGCTGATGTCTCTTTACTTTTGTTGGATTTTTCAATTTAATTTTTATTTTTTATTGGAGTAAATTTCCACTGTGTACGTGGACCACTTCGACTTTGTGCATTCCTCGGTTGATGGACATTTTCATTGCTTCCAATTGTTGGCTATGGTAAATATTGTTGGAGTGCATGATTGCCAGCCTGTGACTTTTTGATCCTCATTTTCTCAGGTGATAGGCCCAGCAGTGGGTGTGATTCATTGACTGGTAGCACCGTGTTTCCCTTTTCCAAGCACCTACTTTGTGTTTTCATTAGTGGCTCTTACCACGTCCCCCTTAGAATCGAGGGTACGCATTTCTCCACAATCGCTTCAGCATTTATTGTTTGCAGCATTTATGCTAATGGCCCTTCTGGCTGCTGTGAGCTGATAGGTTTTTGTAATTTGGGTTTGCATGTCTCTGAAAATTCGTAAAACTCATCATTTTTCTCCGCCGTTTTCTTTTCTGTTCAAAAAAGGAAACAATTGGGAATACAATATAACTCTTGAAATTGTCTTCTTGGAAGGTTGCCCTCTGTTTAATTTTTTGGTCAATTTTCCACCCCAGAATTTTTTTAGAGAGCAGGTGTCATTTCCCGAACTGCAAGTTTGGTGAGTATTTAGTGACCTTTAGCAATGGGTTTAAAGGTGAGGTTGTGGGAGGTGGCCTCAAGCAGGCAGCATTTGTCCATTCCCAAATCTGGGTATTAGGGCAGCAGAGCCTTTCTGGAAGTCGTGTTCCTAGGTTGTAAATTACATTGGAATATGCATGGAGAAACCCCCATTAGTTTATGTCTCATTATTTCTTCTTGGTTTTAAATTTTTTTTTTAGTTGGGGTAAAGCTTAGAATATTGTTTGTCCTAGATGTACACAATCTGGTTCATTTGTACGTTATATATGTGTATTCAAGTACAGATCGTCTTCCCATGTAAAATGTTACAGAGGGTTCCACACACCTCCCTTGCTATATAGTCGGTCTTTTTGAGATATGTATAAAATATGTGTTTGTATACATATAGTAACACTAATCTTAATTTATCCATTCCCCCCACCTTTCCTTTTAGATGAGCATAGTTTGTTTTCTAAGTCTGTGAGTGTCTTTCTCTGTGGAAATATGTTCATTTGTGTCAGTTATTAGATAACGCCTATAAGTGATATCATAGAATATAGGTCTTTTGCTTTCCGACTTACCTCATGTTTCGTGATTATTTCCAGACTCATTTGTGGTGCCTCAGAGAGCAATGCTTCATTGTCTTCCATGGCTAATATTCCATTGTGTACATGGACCACTTCTTTATCCATTCACCTGTTGTTGGACATTTTGATTGCTTCACTGTCTTGGCTATTGTGAATAAGGCTGCACTGCAGCTTTTGCGGCCTGTGTCTTCTCGATTCTTGTCTTCTCAGGTGAGACGTCCAATGTTGCGCCTGCTGGATTGAATGGTGCCTCCATTTTTACTTTTAAACACAGCTCCTTTCTTTTCTCATTATTGGCTGTTACCCCTTTACGTCTCACCAGCAGGTAGAGGGTACACAGTTCTCTGAAACCCCTTCAGCCTTTATTGTTTGTAGACTTTTTGCTGATGGTCAGTCGACTGGTGTAAGTGGAAACTTTTTGTAGATTAGATTGCATGCGTCTAACACTCCCTGAGGTTGAGCTTTTATCCATTTTCCTTTTTTTGAAAAAGAGTGTGAGTAAAACTTAACTCTTCATAATCTCTTCTTGAAACATTTGCCTGTTTTGAATTTGTTTGTCCATTCCCTACTTCAGCACCAATTTTTAGGGCAAGTGTCCTTTACAGCCCTGAGTCCTTGTGAATGTTAAGTGACCATTAGCTGTGAGTTTAAAGCTGCTCTTGCAGGAAACGGCCACAAGGTGGCAGCATTTCTCCTTTACCAAATTTGTTTACTAGGGAAACAGAGCCTTAATGGAAGTGGTGTTCTAGGTTGTATATTAGAATGGAATATGCCAGGAAAAAGCCCTTTAGTTTATGTCTCATTACTTCTTGTTCATATTTGTAATTTACTTTTTATTTTTTATCCCAGCAAATTTGATTACAATGGTTTGTTTGTTCTAGGTGTGCAAGATGTGGTTCTTTCACACATATACGTGTATCTATTCTTCCTCGCATCCTTTTCCCATGTAGGTTATGGCACAATGTTGAGTAGTCCCTCTCCTGGTCTTCCATACGTCTTTGGTGGTTATATATTTCACATGGTTTGTATATCTTTGTTAACCCCAATATGGTAATGTAACCAATCCTCATCCCTTTCTATTTAGTGAACCATAAGTTTTTTTAATGAATCTGTGATTGCCTTTCTCTGGGGAAATATCTTCATAGGTATCAATTTTTAAGTAACTCCAAAAAGTGATATGATAGGATATGTGTCTTTTGCTTTCTCACTGACTACAGGTGGCGTGATTACGTCTAGACTCATCTATGGTGCTGCAAATGGCATTGTTTCATTTTTTTCACTAGCGAATATTCCATCTGTACATGGAGGAGTTCTTCTGTGTCCACCCATCTGTTGGTGGACTTTTTGGTTCCTTCCATATCTTGGCTATTGTAATACTGTGCCATGCAGATTTGCCTGCCTGTGTCTTTCCAATTCTCTCTTCTTAGATTATAGGTCGAGGAGTGGGCCTGCTGCATCATATGGTAGCTTAATGTTGACCTTTTTAATGCACCTCCATTCTGTTCTATTTCGTGGCCCTTTCCAAGTTATGTCCCCCTTGAAGTTGAGGGTATGCATTTCTCTACAACACCTTCAGCATTTATTGTTTGTAGTTTTCTTGCTGATGGTTATTCTGACAATTGTGATCTGATACCTCTTTGTGGTTGAATTCACACGTGCCTCATAATCCTTTGAAATTGAGCTTGAAGGCAAGTCCTATTTATTTTTCAAGCTGAGATTAACCCTTAGTTCTTCAAAGTGCTCTCTTAAAGTATGTGTCACATTTTTAAATGTTTTGGCCATTACCTCCCTCAAGACATTTTGAGAGCAGGTTTCATTTATAGTCCTGCATTATTTCTTCCTATGAAATGACCATTAGCACAGGCTTTAAAGCTGGTTTTGCAGGTAACTGCCATAGGGTGGCAGCCTTTCTATGTTCCCCACCCTTGTAACTAGGGGAAAGCCCTTGCGGACTGTGGTGTTTCTCGGTTTTAAATTAGAGTGGAGTGTGCCTGGACAAACCCACGCAAGCTGATGTCTCCTTACTTTTTTTGGATTTTTAAATGTAATTTTTATTTTTTATTGGAGTAATTTTCCACTGTGTACGTGGACCACTTCTACTTTGTGCATTCCTCAGTTGATGGACATTTTCATTGCTTCCAAGTGTTGGCTATGGTAAATATTGTTGGAGTGCAGGATTGCCAGCCTGTGACTTTTTGATTCTCATTTTCTCAGGTGATAGGCCCAGCACTGGGTGTGACTGACTGACTGGTAGCACCGTTTTTCCCTTTTCAAAGCACCTTCTGTTTGTTTTCATTAGTGGCACTTACCACGTCCCCTTTAGAATCGAGGGTACACATTTCTCCACAATCGCTTCAGCATTTATTGTTTGCAGCATTTATGCTAATGGCCCTTCTGGCTGCTGTGAGCTGATAGATTTTTATAATTTGGGTTTGCATGTCTCTGAAAATTCGTAAAACTCATCATATTTCTCCGCCGTTTTCTTTTCTGTGAAAAAAAGGAAACAATTGGGAATACAATATATCTCTTGAAATTGTCTTCTTGGAAGGTTGCCCTCTGTTTAATTTTTTGGTCAATTTTCCACCCCAGAATTTTTTTAGAGAGCAGGTGTCATTTCCCGAACTGCAAGTTTGGTGAATATTTAGTGACCTTTAGCAATGGGTTTAAAGGTGATGTTGTGGGAAGTGGCCTCAAGCAGGCAGCATTTCTCCATTCCCAAATCTGGGTATTAGGGCAGCAGAGCCTTTCTGGAAGTCGTGTTCCTAGGTTGTAAATTACATTGGAATGTGCATGGAGAAACCCCCATAAGTTTATGTCTCATTATTTCTTCTTGGTTTTAAATTTTTTTTTTAATTGTGGTAAATCTTAGAATATTGTTTGTCCTAGGTTTACACAATCTGGTTCATTTGTACATTATATATGTCTATTCAAGTACAGATCCTCTTCCCATGTAAAATGTTACAGAGGGTTCCACACACCTCCCTTGCTATATAGTCGGTCTTTTTGAGATATGTATATAATATTTGTTTGTATACATATAGTAACACTAATCTTAATTTATCCATTCCCCCCACCTTTCCTTTTAGATGAGCATAGTTTGTTTTCTAAGTCTGTGAGTGTCTTTCTCTGTGGAAATATGTTCATTTGTGTCAGTTATTAGATAACGCCTATAAGTGATATCATAGAATATAGGTCTTTTGCTTTCCGACTTACCTCATGTTTCGTGATTGTCTCCAGACTCATTTGTGGTGCCTCAAAGAGCAATGGTTCATTGTTTTCCATGGCTAATATTCCATTGTGTACATGGACCACTTCTTTTTTATCCATTCACCTCTTGTTGGACATTTTGATTGCTTCACTGTCTTGGCTATTGTGAATAAGGCTGCACTGCAGCTTTTGCGGCCTGTGTCTTCTCGATTCTTGTCTTCTCAGGTGAGACGTCCAATGACGCGCCTGCTGGATTGAATGGTGCCTCCATTTTTACTTTTAAACACAGCTCCTTTCTTTTCTCATTATTGGCTGTTACCCCTTTACGTCTCACCAGCAGGTAGAGGGTACACAGTTCTCTGAAACCCCTTCAGCATTTATTGTTTGTAGACTTTTTGCTGATGGTCAGTGGACTGGTGTAAGTTGAAACTTTTTGTAGATTAGATTGCATGGGTCTAACACTCCCTGAGGTTGAGCTTTTATCCATTTTCCTTTTTTTTTCAAAAGAGCGTGAGTAAAACGTAACTCTTCATATGCTCTTCTTGAAACATTTGCCTGTTTTGAATTTTTTTGTCCATTCCCTAGTTCAGCACAATTTTTTAGGGCAGGTGTCCTTTACAGCCCTGAGTCCTTGTGAATGTTAAGTGACCATTAGCTGTGATTTTAAAGCTGCTCTTGCAGGAAACGGCCACAAGGTGGCATCATTTCCCCTTTACCAAATTTGGTAACTGGGCAAACAGAGCCTTAATGGAGGTGGTGTTCTAGGTTGTAAATTAGAATGCAATGTGGCAGGAAAAAACCCTTTATGTTTATGTCTCATTACATCTTGTTCATATTTATAATTTACTTTTTATTTTTTATCCAAGCCAATTTGATTAAAATGGTTTGTTTGTTCGGTGTGCTAATGTGGTTCTTTCACACATATACGTGTATCTATTCTTCCTCGCATTCTTTTCCCATGTGGGTTATGGCACAATATTGAGTAGTTTTCTCCTGGTCTTCCTTATGTCTTTGGTGATTATATATTTCACATGGTTTGTATATCTCTGTTAACCTTAATATGGTAATGTATCCAATCCTCATCCCTTTCTATTTGGTGAACCATAAGTTTTTTAATGAATCTGTGATTGCCTTTCCCTGTGGAAATATCTTCATTGGTATCAATTTTTAAGTAACTCCAAAAAGTGATATGATAGGATATATGTCTTTTGCTTTCTCACTTACTACAGGTGGTGTGATTACGTCTAGACTCATCTATGGTGCTGCAAATGGCATTGTTTCATTTTTTTCACTAGCGAATATTCCATCTGTACATGGAGGAGTTCTTCTGTGTCCACCCATCTGTTGGTGGACCTTTTGGTTACTTCCATATCTTGGCTATTGTAATACTGTGCCATGCAGATTTGCCTGCCTGTGTCTTTCCAATTCTCTCTTCTTAGATTATAGGTCGAGGAGTGGGCCTGCTGGATCATATGGTAGCTCAATGTTTACCTTTTTAAGGCACCTCCATTCTGCTCTAGTTCGTGGCCCATTCCAACTTACGTCCCCCTTGAAGTTGAGGGTATGCATTTCTCTACAACACCTTCAGCATTTATTGTTTGTAGTTTTCTTGCTGATGGTTATTCTGACAAGTGTGATCTGAAACCTCTTTGTGGTTGAATTAGCACGTGCCTCATAATCCGTTGAAATTGAGCTTGAAGGCATGTCCTTTTTATTTTTCAAGCTATGATTACCCCTTAGTTCTTCAAAGTGTTCTCTTAAAGTATGTGTCACATTTTGAAATGTTTTGGCCATGACCTCCCTCAAGACATTTCGAAGGCAGGTTTCATTTACAGTTCTGCAGTACTTCTTCCTATGAAATGACCATTAGCACAGGCTTTAAAGCTGCTTTTGCAGGTAACTGCCAGAGGGCGGCAGCCTTTCTATGTTCCCCACCCTTGTAACTAGGGGAAAGCCCTTGCGGCCTGTGGTGTTTCTCGGTTATAAATTAGAGTGGAGCGTGCCTGGACAAACCCACACAAGCTGATGTCTCTTTACTTTTGTTGGATTTTTCAATTTAATTTTTATTTTTTATTGGAGTAAATTTCCACTGTGTACGTGGACCACTTCGACTTTGTGCATTCCTCGGTTGATGGACATTTTCATTGCTTCCAATTGTTGGCTATGGTAAATATTGTTGGAGTGCATGATTGCCAGCCTGTGACTTTTTGATCCTCATTTTCTCAGGTGATAGGCCCAGCAGTGGGTGTGATTCATTGACTGGTAGCACCGTGTTTCCCTTTTCCAAGCACCTACTTTGTGTTTTCATTAGTGGCTCTTACCACGTCCCCCTTAGAATCGAGGGTACGCATTTCTCCACAATCGCTTCAGCATTTATTGTTTGCAGCATTTATGCTAATGGCCCTTCTGGCTGCTGTGAGCTGATAGGTTTTTGTAATTTGGGTTTGCATGTCTCTGAAAATTCGTAAAACTCATCATTTTTCTCCGCCGTTTTCTTTTCTGTTCAAAAAAGGAAACAATTGGGAATACAATATAACTCTTGAAATTGTCTTCTTGGAAGGTTGCCCTCTGTTTAATTTTTTGGTCAATTTTCCACCCCAGAATTTTTTTAGAGAGCAGGTGTCATTTCCCGAACTGCAAGTTTGGTGAGTATTTAGTGACCTTTAGCAATGGGTTTAAAGGTGAGGTTGTGGGAGGTGGCCTCAAGCAGGCAGCATTTGTCCATTCCCAAATCTGGGTATTAGGGCAGCAGAGCCTTTCTGGAAGTCGTGTTCCTAGGTTGTAAATTACATTGGAATATGCATGGAGAAACCCCCATTAGTTTATGTCTCATTATTTCTTCTTGGTTTTAAATTTTTTTTTTAGTTGGGGTAAAGCTTAGAATATTGTTTGTCCTAGATGTACACAATCTGGTTCATTTGTACGTTATATATGTGTATTCAAGTACAGATCGTCTTCCCATGTAAAATGTTACAGAGGGTTCCACACACCTCCCTTGCTATATAGTCGGTCTTTTTGAGATATGTATAAAATATGTGTTTGTATACATATAGTAACACTAATCTTAATTTATCCATTCCCCCCACCTTTCCTTTTAGATGAGCATAGTTTGTTTTCTAAGTCTGTGAGTGTCTTTCTCTGTGGAAATATGTTCATTTGTGTCAGTTATTAGATAACGCCTATAAGTGATATCATAGAATATAGGTCTTTTGCTTTCCGACTTACCTCATGTTTCGTGATTATTTCCAGACTCATTTGTGGTGCCTCAGAGAGCAATGCTTCATTGTCTTCCATGGCTAATATTCCATTGTGTACATGGACCACTTCTTTATCCATTCACCTGTTGTTGGACATTTTGATTGCTTCACTGTCTTGGCTATTGTGAATAAGGCTGCACTGCAGCTTTTGCGGCCTGTGTCTTCTCGATTCTTGTCTTCTCAGGTGAGACGTCCAATGTTGCGCCTGCTGGATTGAATGGTGCCTCCATTTTTACTTTTAAACACAGCTCCTTTCTTTTCTCATTATTGGCTGTTACCCCTTTACGTCTCACCAGCAGGTAGAGGGTACACAGTTCTCTGAAACCCCTTCAGCCTTTATTGTTTGTAGACTTTTTGCTGATGGTCAGTCGACTGGTGTAAGTGGAAACTTTTTGTAGATTAGATTGCATGCGTCTAACACTCCCTGAGGTTGAGCTTTTATCCATTTTCCTTTTTTTGAAAAAGAGTGTGAGTAAAACTTAACTCTTCATAATCTCTTCTTGAAACATTTGCCTGTTTTGAATTTGTTTGTCCATTCCCTACTTCAGCACCAATTTTTAGGGCAAGTGTCCTTTACAGCCCTGAGTCCTTGTGAATGTTAAGTGACCATTAGCTGTGAGTTTAAAGCTGCTCTTGCAGGAAACGGCCACAAGGTGGCAGCATTTCTCCTTTACCAAATTTGTTTACTAGGGAAACAGAGCCTTAATGGAAGTGGTGTTCTAGGTTGTATATTAGAATGGAATATGCCAGGAAAAAGCCCTTTAGTTTATGTCTCATTACTTCTTGTTCATATTTGTAATTTACTTTTTATTTTTTATCCCAGCAAATTTGATTACAATGGTTTGTTTGTTCTAGGTGTGCAAGATGTGGTTCTTTCACACATATACGTGTATCTATTCTTCCTCGCATCCTTTTCCCATGTAGGTTATGGCACAATGTTGAGTAGTCCCTCTCCTGGTCTTCCATACGTCTTTGGTGGTTATATATTTCACATGGTTTGTATATCTTTGTTAACCCCAATATGGTAATGTAACCAATCCTCATCCCTTTCTATTTAGTGAACCATAAGTTTTTTTAATGAATCTGTGATTGCCTTTCTCTGGGGAAATATCTTCATAGGTATCAATTTTTAAGTAACTCCAAAAAGTGATATGATAGGATATGTGTCTTTTGCTTTCTCACTGACTACAGGTGGCGTGATTACGTCTAGACTCATCTATGGTGCTGCAAATGGCATTGTTTCATTTTTTTCACTAGCGAATATTCCATCTGTACATGGAGGAGTTCTTCTGTGTCCACCCATCTGTTGGTGGACTTTTTGGTTCCTTCCATATCTTGGCTATTGTAATACTGTGCCATGCAGATTTGCCTGCCTGTGTCTTTCCAATTCTCTCTTCTTAGATTATAGGTCGAGGAGTGGGCCTGCTGCATCATATGGTAGCTTAATGTTGACCTTTTTAATGCACCTCCATTCTGTTCTATTTCGTGGCCCTTTCCAAGTTATGTCCCCCTTGAAGTTGAGGGTATGCATTTCTCTACAACACCTTCAGCATTTATTGTTTGTAGTTTTCTTGCTGATGGTTATTCTGACAATTGTGATCTGATACCTCTTTGTGGTTGAATTCACACGTGCCTCATAATCCTTTGAAATTGAGCTTGAAGGCAAGTCCTATTTATTTTTCAAGCTGAGATTAACCCTTAGTTCTTCAAAGTGCTCTCTTAAAGTATGTGTCACATTTTTAAATGTTTTGGCCATTACCTCCCTCAAGACATTTTGAGAGCAGGTTTCATTTATAGTCCTGCATTATTTCTTCCTATGAAATGACCATTAGCACAGGCTTTAAAGCTGGTTTTGCAGGTAACTGCCATAGGGTGGCAGCCTTTCTATGTTCCCCACCCTTGTAACTAGGGGAAAGCCCTTGCGGACTGTGGTGTTTCTCGGTTTTAAATTAGAGTGGAGTGTGCCTGGACAAACCCACGCAAGCTGATGTCTCCTTACTTTTTTTGGATTTTTAAATGTAATTTTTATTTTTTATTGGAGTAATTTTCCACTGTGTACGTGGACCACTTCTACTTTGTGCATTCCTCAGTTGATGGACATTTTCATTGCTTCCAAGTGTTGGCTATGGTAAATATTGTTGGAGTGCAGGATTGCCAGCCTGTGACTTTTTGATTCTCATTTTCTCAGGTGATAGGCCCAGCACTGGGTGTGACTGACTGACTGGTAGCACCGTTTTTCCCTTTTCAAAGCACCTTCTGTTTGTTTTCATTAGTGGCACTTACCACGTCCCCTTTAGAATCGAGGGTACACATTTCTCCACAATCGCTTCAGCATTTATTGTTTGCAGCATTTATGCTAATGGCCCTTCTGGCTGCTGTGAGCTGATAGATTTTTATAATTTGGGTTTGCATGTCTCTGAAAATTCGTAAAACTCATCATATTTCTCCGCCGTTTTCTTTTCTGTGAAAAAAAGGAAACAATTGGGAATACAATATATCTCTTGAAATTGTCTTCTTGGAAGGTTGCCCTCTGTTTAATTTTTTGGTCAATTTTCCACCCCAGAATTTTTTTAGAGAGCAGGTGTCATTTCCCGAACTGCAAGTTTGGTGAATATTTAGTGACCTTTAGCAATGGGTTTAAAGGTGATGTTGTGGGAAGTGGCCTCAAGCAGGCAGCATTTCTCCATTCCCAAATCTGGGTATTAGGGCAGCAGAGCCTTTCTGGAAGTCGTGTTCCTAGGTTGTAAATTACATTGGAATGTGCATGGAGAAACCCCCATAAGTTTATGTCTCATTATTTCTTCTTGGTTTTAAATTTTTTTTTTAATTGTGGTAAATCTTAGAATATTGTTTGTCCTAGGTTTACACAATCTGGTTCATTTGTACATTATATATGTCTATTCAAGTACAGATCCTCTTCCCATGTAAAATGTTACAGAGGGTTCCACACACCTCCCTTGCTATATAGTCGGTCTTTTTGAGATATGTATATAATATTTGTTTGTATACATATAGTAACACTAATCTTAATTTATCCATTCCCCCCACCTTTCCTTTTAGATGAGCATAGTTTGTTTTCTAAGTCTGTGAGTGTCTTTCTCTGTGGAAATATGTTCATTTGTGTCAGTTATTAGATAACGCCTATAAGTGATATCATAGAATATAGGTCTTTTGCTTTCCGACTTACCTCATGTTTCGTGATTGTCTCCAGACTCATTTGTGGTGCCTCAAAGAGCAATGGTTCATTGTTTTCCATGGCTAATATTCCATTGTGTACATGGACCACTTCTTTTTTATCCATTCACCTCTTGTTGGACATTTTGATTGCTTCACTGTCTTGGCTATTGTGAATAAGGCTGCACTGCAGCTTTTGCGGCCTGTGTCTTCTCGATTCTTGTCTTCTCAGGTGAGACGTCCAATGACGCGCCTGCTGGATTGAATGGTGCCTCCATTTTTACTTTTAAACACAGCTCCTTTCTTTTCTCATTATTGGCTGTTACCCCTTTACGTCTCACCAGCAGGTAGAGGGTACACAGTTCTCTGAAACCCCTTCAGCATTTATTGTTTGTAGACTTTTTGCTGATGGTCAGTGGACTGGTGTAAGTTGAAACTTTTTGTAGATTAGATTGCATGGGTCTAACACTCCCTGAGGTTGAGCTTTTATCCATTTTCCTTTTTTTTTCAAAAGAGCGTGAGTAAAACGTAACTCTTCATATGCTCTTCTTGAAACATTTGCCTGTTTTGAATTTTTTTGTCCATTCCCTAGTTCAGCACAATTTTTTAGGGCAGGTGTCCTTTACAGCCCTGAGTCCTTGTGAATGTTAAGTGACCATTAGCTGTGATTTTAAAGCTGCTCTTGCAGGAAACGGCCACAAGGTGGCATCATTTCCCCTTTACCAAATTTGGTAACTGGGGAAACAGAGCCTTAATGGAGGTGGTGTTCTAGGTTGTAAATTAGAATGCAATGTGGCAGGAAAAAACCCTTTATGTTTATGTCTCATTACATCTTGTTCATATTTATAATTTACTTTTTATTTTTTATCCAAGCCAATTTGATTAAAATGGTTTGTTTGTTCGGTGTGCAAATGTGGTTCTTTCACACATATACGTGTATCTATTCTTCCTCGCATTCTTTTCCCATGTGGGTTATGGCACAATATTGAGTAGTTTTCTCCTGGTCTTCCTTATGTCTTTGGTGATTATATATTTCACATGGTTTGTATATCTCTGTTAACCTTAATATGGTAATGTATCCAATCCTCATCCCTTTCTATTTGGTGAACCATAAGTTTTTTAATGAATCTGTGATTGCCTTTCCCTGTGGAAATATCTTCATTGGTATCAATTTTTAAGTAACTCCAAAAAGTGATATGATAGGATATATGTCTTTTGCTTTCTCACTTACTACAGGTGGTGTGATTACGTCTAGACTCATCTATGGTGCTGCAAATGGCATTGTTTCATTTTTTTCACTAGCGAATATTCCATCTGTACATGGAGGAGTTCTTCTGTGTCCACCCATCTGTTGGTGGACTTTTTGGTTACTTCCATATCTTGGCTATTGTAATACTGTGCCATGCAGATTTGCCTGCCTGTGTCTTTCCAATTCTCTCTTCTTAGATTATAGGTCGAGGAGTGGGCCTGCTGGATCATATGGTAGCTCAATGTTTACCTTTTTAAGGCACCTCCATTCTGCTCTAGTTCGTGGCCCATTCCAACTTACGTCCCCCTTGAAGTTGAGGGTATGCATTTCTCTACAACACCTTCAGCATTTATTGTTTGTAGTTTTCTTGCTGATGGTTATTCTGACAAGTGTGATCTGAAACCTCTTTGTGGTTGAATTAGCACGTGCCTCATAATCCGTTGAAATTGAGCTTGAAGGCATGTCCTTTTTATTTTTCAAGCTATGATTACCCCTTAGTTCTTCAAAGTGTTCTCTTAAAGTATGTGTCACATTTTGAAATGTTTTGGCCATGACCTCCCTCAAGACATTTCGAAGGCAGGTTTCATTTACAGTTCTGCAGTACTTCTTCCTATGAAATGACCATTAGCACAGGCTTTAAAGCTGCTTTTGCAGGTAACTGCCAGAGGGCGGCAGCCTTTCTATGTTCCCCACCCTTGTAACTAGGGGAAAGCCCTTGCGGCCTGTGGTGTTTCTCGGTTATAAATTAGAGTGGAGCGTGCCTGGACAAACCCACACAAGCTGATGTCTCTTTACTTTTGTTGGATTTTTCAATTTAATTTTTATTTTTTATTGGAGTAAATTTCCACTGTGTACGTGGACCACTTCGACTTTGTGCATTCCTCGGTTGATGGACATTTTCATTGCTTCCAATTGTTGGCTATGGTAAATATTGTTGGAGTGCATGATTGCCAGCCTGTGACTTTTTGATCCTCATTTTCTCAGGTGATAGGCCCAGCAGTGGGTGTGATTCATTGACTGGTAGCACCGTGTTTCCCTTTTCCAAGCACCTACTTTGTGTTTTCATTAGTGGCTCTTACCACGTCCCCCTTAGAATCGAGGGTACGCATTTCTCCACAATCGCTTCAGCATTTATTGTTTGCAGCATTTATGCTAATGGCCCTTCTGGCTGCTGTGAGCTGATAGGTTTTTGTAATTTGGGTTTGCATGTCTCTGAAAATTCGTAAAACTCATCATTTTTCTCCGCCGTTTTCTTTTCTGTTCAAAAAAGGAAACAATTGGGAATACAATATAACTCTTGAAATTGTCTTCTTGGAAGGTTGCCCTCTGTTTAATTTTTTGGTCAATTTTCCACCCCAGAATTTTTTTAGAGAGCAGGTGTCATTTCCCGAACTGCAAGTTTGGTGAGTATTTAGTGACCTTTAGCAATGGGTTTAAAGGTGAGGTTGTGGGAGGTGGCCTCAAGCAGGCAGCATTTGTCCATTCCCAAATCTGGGTATTAGGGCAGCAGAGCCTTTCTGGAAGTCGTGTTCCTAGGTTGTAAATTACATTGGAATATGCATGGAGAAACCCCCATTAGTTTATGTCTCATTATTTCTTCTTGGTTTTAAATTTTTTTTTTAGTTGGGGTAAAGCTTAGAATATTGTTTGTCCTAGATGTACACAATCTGGTTCATTTGTACGTTATATATGTGTATTCAAGTACAGATCGTCTTCCCATGTAAAATGTTACAGAGGGTTCCACACACCTCCCTTGCTATATAGTCGGTCTTTTTGAGATATGTATAAAATATGTGTTTGTATACATATAGTAACACTAATCTTAATTTATCCATTCCCCCCACCTTTCCTTTTAGATGAGCATAGTTTGTTTTCTAAGTCTGTGAGTGTCTTTCTCTGTGGAAATATGTTCATTTGTGTCAGTTATTAGATAACGCCTATAAGTGATATCATAGAATATAGGTCTTTTGCTTTCCGACTTACCTCATGTTTCGTGATTATTTCCAGACTCATTTGTGGTGCCTCAGAGAGCAATGCTTCATTGTCTTCCATGGCTAATATTCCATTGTGTACATGGACCACTTCTTTATCCATTCACCTGTTGTTGGACATTTTGATTGCTTCACTGTCTTGGCTATTGTGAATAAGGCTGCACTGCAGCTTTTGCGGCCTGTGTCTTCTCGATTCTTGTCTTCTCAGGTGAGACGTCCAATGTTGCGCCTGCTGGATTGAATGGTGCCTCCATTTTTACTTTTAAACACAGCTCCTTTCTTTTCTCATTATTGGCTGTTACCCCTTTACGTCTCACCAGCAGGTAGAGGGTACACAGTTCTCTGAAACCCCTTCAGCCTTTATTGTTTGTAGACTTTTTGCTGATGGTCAGTCGACTGGTGTAAGTGGAAACTTTTTGTAGATTAGATTGCATGCGTCTAACACTCCCTGAGGTTGAGCTTTTATCCATTTTCCTTTTTTTGAAAAAGAGTGTGAGTAAAACTTAACTCTTCATAATCTCTTCTTGAAACATTTGCCTGTTTTGAATTTGTTTGTCCATTCCCTACTTCAGCACCAATTTTTAGGGCAAGTGTCCTTTACAGCCCTGAGTCCTTGTGAATGTTAAGTGACCATTAGCTGTGAGTTTAAAGCTGCTCTTGCAGGAAACGGCCACAAGGTGGCAGCATTTCTCCTTTACCAAATTTGTTTACTAGGGAAACAGAGCCTTAATGGAAGTGGTGTTCTAGGTTGTATATTAGAATGGAATATGCCAGGAAAAAGCCCTTTAGTTTATGTCTCATTACTTCTTGTTCATATTTGTAATTTACTTTTTATTTTTTATCCCAGCAAATTTGATTACAATGGTTTGTTTGTTCTAGGTGTGCAAGATGTGGTTCTTTCACACATATACGTGTATCTATTCTTCCTCGCATCCTTTTCCCATGTAGGTTATGGCACAATGTTGAGTAGTCCCTCTCCTGGTCTTCCATACGTCTTTGGTGGTTATATATTTCACATGGTTTGTATATCTTTGTTAACCCCAATATGGTAATGTAACCAATCCTCATCCCTTTCTATTTAGTGAACCATAAGTTTTTTTAATGAATCTGTGAATGCCTTTCTCTGGGGAAATATCTTCATAGGTATCAATTTTTAAGTAACTCCAAAAAGTGATATGATAGGATATGTGTCTTTTGCTTTCTCACTGACTACAGGTGGCGTGATTACGTCTAGACTCATCTATGGTGCTGCAAATGGCATTGTTTCATTTTTTTCACTAGCGAATATTCCATCTGTACATGGAGGAGTTCTTCTGTGTCCACCCATCTGTTGGTGGACTTTTTGGTTCCTTCCATATCTTGGCTATTGTAATACTGTGCCATGCAGATTTGCCTGCCTGTGTCTTTCCAATTCTCTCTTCTTAGATTATAGGTCGAGGAGTGGGCCTGCTGCATCATATGGTAGCTTAATGTTGACCTTTTTAATGCACCTCCATTCTGTTCTATTTCGTGGCCCTTTCCAAGTTATGTCCCCCTTGAAGTTGAGGGTATGCATTTCTCTACAACACCTTCAGCATTTATTGTTTGTAGTTTTCTTGCTGATGGTTATTCTGACAATTGTGATCTGATACCTCTTTGTGGTTGAATTCACACGTGCCTCATAATCCTTTGAAATTGAGCTTGAAGGCAAGTCCTATTTATTTTTCAAGCTGAGATTAACCCTTAGTTCTTCAAAGTGCTCTCTTAAAGTATGTGTCACATTTTTAAATGTTTTGGCCATTACCTCCCTCAAGACATTTTGAGAGCAGGTTTCATTTATAGTCCTGCATTATTTCTTCCTATGAAATGACCATTAGCACAGGCTTTAAAGCTGGTTTTGCAGGTAACTGCCATAGGGTGGCAGCCTTTCTATGTTCCCCACCCTTGTAACTAGGGGAAAGCCCTTGCGGACTGTGGTGTTTCTCGGTTTTAAATTAGAGTGGAGTGTGCCTGGACAAACCCACGCAAGCTGATGTCTCCTTACTTTTTTTGGATTTTTAAATGTAATTTTTATTTTTTATTGGAGTAATTTTCCACTGTGTACGTGGACCACTTCTACTTTGTGCATTCCTCAGTTGATGGACATTTTCATTGCTTCCAAGTGTTGGCTATGGTAAATATTGTTGGAGTGCAGGATTGCCAGCCTGTGACTTTTTGATTCTCATTTTCTCAGGTGATAGGCCCAGCACTGGGTGTGACTGACTGACTGGTAGCACCGTTTTTCCCTTTTCAAAGCACCTTCTGTTTGTTTTCATTAGTGGCACTTACCACGTCCCCTTTAGAATCGAGGGTACACATTTCTCCACAATCGCTTCAGCATTTATTGTTTGCAGCATTTATGCTAATGGCCCTTCTGGCTGCTGTGAGCTGATAGATTTTTATAATTTGGGTTTGCATGTCTCTGAAAATTCGTAAAACTCATCATATTTCTCCGCCGTTTTCTTTTCTGTGAAAAAAAGGAAACAATTGGGAATACAATATATCTCTTGAAATTGTCTTCTTGGAAGGTTGCCCTCTGTTTAATTTTTTGGTCAATTTTCCACCCCAGAATTTTTTTAGAGAGCAGGTGTCATTTCCCGAACTGCAAGTTTGGTGAATATTTAGTGACCTTTAGCAATGGGTTTAAAGGTGATGTTGTGGGAAGTGGCCTCAAGCAGGCAGCATTTCTCCATTCCCAAATCTGGGTATTAGGGCAGCAGAGCCTTTCTGGAAGTCGTGTTCCTAGGTTGTAAATTACATTGGAATGTGCATGGAGAAACCCCCATAAGTTTATGTCTCATTATTTCTTCTTGGTTTTAAATTTTTTTTTTAATTGTGGTAAATCTTAGAATATTGTTTGTCCTAGGTTTACACAATCTGGTTCATTTGTACATTATATATGTCTATTCAAGTACAGATCCTCTTCCCATGTAAAATGTTACAGAGGGTTCCACACACCTCCCTTGCTATATAGTCGGTCTTTTTGAGATATGTATATAATATTTGTTTGTATACATATAGTAACACTAATCTTAATTTATCCATTCCCCCCACCTTTCCTTTTAGATGAGCATAGTTTGTTTTCTAAGTCTGTGAGTGTCTTTCTCTGTGGAAATATGTTCATTTGTGTCAGTTATTAGATAACGCCTATAAGTGATATCATAGAATATAGGTCTTTTGCTTTCCGACTTACCTCATGTTTCGTGATTGTCTCCAGACTCATTTGTGGTGCCTCAAAGAGCAATGGTTCATTGTTTTCCATGGCTAATATTCCATTGTGTACATGGACCACTTCTTTTTTATCCATTCACCTCTTGTTGGACATTTTGATTGCTTCACTGTCTTGGCTATTGTGAATAAGGCTGCACTGCAGCTTTTGCGGCCTGTGTCTTCTCGATTCTTGTCTTCTCAGGTGAGACGTCCAATGACGCGCCTGCTGGATTGAATGGTGCCTCCATTTTTACTTTTAAACACAGCTCCTTTCTTTTCTCATTATTGGCTGTTACCCCTTTACGTCTCACCAGCAGGTAGAGGGTACACAGTTCTCTGAAACCCCTTCAGCATTTATTGTTTGTAGACTTTTTGCTGATGGTCAGTGGACTGGTGTAAGTTGAAACTTTTTGTAGATTAGATTGCATGGGTCTAACACTCCCTGAGGTTGAGCTTTTATCCATTTTCCTTTTTTTTTCAAAAGAGCGTGAGTAAAACGTAACTCTTCATATGCTCTTCTTGAAACATTTGCCTGTTTTGAATTTTTTTGTCCATTCCCTAGTTCAGCACAATTTTTTAGGGCAGGTGTCCTTTACAGCCCTGAGTCCTTGTGAATGTTAAGTGACCATTAGCTGTGATTTTAAAGCTGCTCTTGCAGGAAACGGCCACAAGGTGGCATCATTTCCCCTTTACCAAATTTGGTAACTGGGGAAACAGAGCCTTAATGGAGGTGGTGTTCTAGGTTGTAAATTAGAATGCAATGTGGCAGGAAAAAACCCTTTATGTTTATGTCTCATTACATCTTGTTCATATTTATAATTTACTTTTTATTTTTTATCCAAGCCAATTTGATTAAAATGGTTTGTTTGTTCGGTGTGCAAATGTGGTTCTTTCACACATATACGTGTATCTATTCTTCCTCGCATTCTTTTCCCATGTGGGTTATGGCACAATATTGAGTAGTTTTCTCCTGGTCTTCCTTATGTCTTTGGTGATTATATATTTCACATGGTTTGTATATCTCTGTTAACCTTAATATGGTAATGTATCCAATCCTCATCCCTTTCTATTTGGTGAACCATAAGTTTTTTAATGAATCTGTGATTGCCTTTCCCTGTGGAAATATCTTCATTGGTATCAATTTTTAAGTAACTCCAAAAAGTGATATGATAGGATATATGTCTTTTGCTTTCTCACTTACTACAGGTGGTGTGATTACGTCTAGACTCATCTATGGTGCTGCAAATGGCATTGTTTCATTTTTTTCACTAGCGAATATTCCATCTGTACATGGAGGAGTTCTTCTGTGTCCACCCATCTGTTGGTGGACTTTTTGGTTACTTCCATATCTTGGCTATTGTAATACTGTGCCATGCAGATTTGCCTGCCTGTGTCTTTCCAATTCTCTCTTCTTAGATTATAGGTCGAGGAGTGGGCCTGCTGGATCATATGGTAGCTCAATGTTTACCTTTTTAAGGCACCTCCATTCTGCTCTAGTTCGTGGCCCATTCCAACTTACGTCCCCCTTGAAGTTGAGGGTATGCATTTCTCTACAACACCTTCAGCATTTATTGTTTGTAGTTTTCTTGCTGATGGTTATTCTGACAAGTGTGATCTGAAACCTCTTTGTGGTTGAATTAGCACGTGCCTCATAATCCGTTGAAATTGAGCTTGAAGGCATGTCCTTTTTATTTTTCAAGCTATGATTACCCCTTAGTTCTTCAAAGTGTTCTCTTAAAGTATGTGTCACATTTTGAAATGTTTTGGCCATGACCTCCCTCAAGACATTTCGAAGGCAGGTTTCATTTACAGTTCTGCAGTACTTCTTCCTATGAAATGACCATTAGCACAGGCTTTAAAGCTGCTTTTGCAGGTAACTGCCAGAGGGCGGCAGCCTTTCTATGTTCCCCACCCTTGTAACTAGGGGAAAGCCCTTGCGGCCTGTGGTGTTTCTCGGTTATAAATTAGAGTGGAGCGTGCCTGGACAAACCCACACAAGCTGATGTCTCTTTACTTTTGTTGGATTTTTCAATTTAATTTTTATTTTTTATTGGAGTAAATTTCCACTGTGTACGTGGACCACTTCGACTTTGTGCATTCCTCGGTTGATGGACATTTTCATTGCTTCCAATTGTTGGCTATGGTAAATATTGTTGGAGTGCATGATTGCCAGCCTGTGACTTTTTGATCCTCATTTTCTCAGGTGATAGGCCCAGCAGTGGGTGTGATTCATTGACTGGTAGCACCGTGTTTCCCTTTTCCAAGCACCTACTTTGTGTTTTCATTAGTGGCTCTTACCACGTCCCCCTTAGAATCGAGGGTACGCATTTCTCCACAATCGCTTCAGCATTTATTGTTTGCAGCATTTATGCTAATGGCCCTTCTGGCTGCTGTGAGCTGATAGGTTTTTGTAATTTGGGTTTGCATGTCTCTGAAAATTCGTAAAACTCATCATTTTTCTCCGCCGTTTTCTTTTCTGTTCAAAAAAGGAAACAATTGGGAATACAATATAACTCTTGAAATTGTCTTCTTGGAAGGTTGCCCTCTGTTTAATTTTTTGGTCAATTTTCCACCCCAGAATTTTTTTAGAGAGCAGGTGTCATTTCCCGAACTGCAAGTTTGGTGAGTATTTAGTGACCTTTAGCAATGGGTTTAAAGGTGAGGTTGTGGGAGGTGGCCTCAAGCAGGCAGCATTTGTCCATTCCCAAATCTGGGTATTAGGGCAGCAGAGCCTTTCTGGAAGTCGTGTTCCTAGGTTGTAAATTACATTGGAATATGCATGGAGAAACCCCCATTAGTTTATGTCTCATTATTTCTTCTTGGTTTTAAATTTTTTTTTTAGTTGGGGTAAAGCTTAGAATATTGTTTGTCCTAGATGTACACAATCTGGTTCATTTGTACGTTATATATGTGTATTCAAGTACAGATCGTCTTCCCATGTAAAATGTTACAGAGGGTTCCACACACCTCCCTTGCTATATAGTCGGTCTTTTTGAGATATGTATAAAATATGTGTTTGTATACATATAGTAACACTAATCTTAATTTATCCATTCCCCCCACCTTTCCTTTTAGATGAGCATAGTTTGTTTTCTAAGTCTGTGAGTGTCTTTCTCTGTGGAAATATGTTCATTTGTGTCAGTTATTAGATAACGCCTATAAGTGATATCATAGAATATAGGTCTTTTGCTTTCCGACTTACCTCATGTTTCGTGATTATTTCCAGACTCATTTGTGGTGCCTCAGAGAGCAATGCTTCATTGTCTTCCATGGCTAATATTCCATTGTGTACATGGACCACTTCTTTATCCATTCACCTGTTGTTGGACATTTTGATTGCTTCACTGTCTTGGCTATTGTGAATAAGGCTGCACTGCAGCTTTTGCGGCCTGTGTCTTCTCGATTCTTGTCTTCTCAGGTGAGACGTCCAATGTTGCGCCTGCTGGATTGAATGGTGCCTCCATTTTTACTTTTAAACACAGCTCCTTTCTTTTCTCATTATTGGCTGTTACCCCTTTACGTCTCACCAGCAGGTAGAGGGTACACAGTTCTCTGAAACCCCTTCAGCCTTTATTGTTTGTAGACTTTTTGCTGATGGTCAGTCGACTGGTGTAAGTGGAAACTTTTTGTAGATTAGATTGCATGCGTCTAACACTCCCTGAGGTTGAGCTTTTATCCATTTTCCTTTTTTTGAAAAAGAGTGTGAGTAAAACTTAACTCTTCATAATCTCTTCTTGAAACATTTGCCTGTTTTGAATTTGTTTGTCCATTCCCTACTTCAGCACCAATTTTTAGGGCAAGTGTCCTTTACAGCCCTGAGTCCTTGTGAATGTTAAGTGACCATTAGCTGTGAGTTTAAAGCTGCTCTTGCAGGAAACGGCCACAAGGTGGCAGCATTTCTCCTTTACCAAATTTGTTTACTAGGGAAACAGAGCCTTAATGGAAGTGGTGTTCTAGGTTGTATATTAGAATGGAATATGCCAGGAAAAAGCCCTTTAGTTTATGTCTCATTACTTCTTGTTCATATTTGTAATTTACTTTTTATTTTTTATCCCAGCAAATTTGATTACAATGGTTTGTTTGTTCTAGGTGTGCAAGATGTGGTTCTTTCACACATATACGTGTATCTATTCTTCCTCGCATCCTTTTCCCATGTAGGTTATGGCACAATGTTGAGTAGTCCCTCTCCTGGTCTTCCATACGTCTTTGGTGGTTATATATTTCACATGGTTTGTATATCTTTGTTAACCCCAATATGGTAATGTAACCAATCCTCATCCCTTTCTATTTAGTGAACCATAAGTTTTTTTAATGAATCTGTGAATGCCTTTCTCTGGGGAAATATCTTCATAGGTATCAATTTTTAAGTAACTCCAAAAAGTGATATGATAGGATATGTGTCTTTTGCTTTCTCACTGACTACAGGTGGCGTGATTACGTCTAGACTCATCTATGGTGCTGCAAATGGCATTGTTTCATTTTTTTCACTAGCGAATATTCCATCTGTACATGGAGGAGTTCTTCTGTGTCCACCCATCTGTTGGTGGACTTTTTGGTTCCTTCCATATCTTGGCTATTGTAATACTGTGCCATGCAGATTTGCCTGCCTGTGTCTTTCCAATTCTCTCTTCTTAGATTATAGGTCGAGGAGTGGGCCTGCTGCATCATATGGTAGCTTAATGTTGACCTTTTTAATGCACCTCCATTCTGTTCTATTTCGTGGCCCTTTCCAAGTTATGTCCCCCTTGAAGTTGAGGGTATGCATTTCTCTACAACACCTTCAGCATTTATTGTTTGTAGTTTTCTTGCTGATGGTTATTCTGACAATTGTGATCTGATACCTCTTTGTGGTTGAATTCACACGTGCCTCATAATCCTTTGAAATTGAGCTTGAAGGCAAGTCCTATTTATTTTTCAAGCTGAGATTAACCCTTAGTTCTTCAAAGTGCTCTCTTAAAGTATGTGTCACATTTTTAAATGTTTTGGCCATTACCTCCCTCAAGACATTTTGAGAGCAGGTTTCATTTATAGTCCTGCATTATTTCTTCCTATGAAATGACCATTAGCACAGGCTTTAAAGCTGGTTTTGCAGGTAACTGCCATAGGGTGGCAGCCTTTCTATGTTCCCCACCCTTGTAACTAGGGGAAAGCCCTTGCGGACTGTGGTGTTTCTCGGTTTTAAATTAGAGTGGAGTGTGCCTGGACAAACCCACGCAAGCTGATGTCTCCTTACTTTTTTTGGATTTTTAAATGTAATTTTTATTTTTTATTGGAGTAATTTTCCACTGTGTACGTGGACCACTTCTACTTTGTGCATTCCTCAGTTGATGGACATTTTCATTGCTTCCAAGTGTTGGCTATGGTAAATATTGTTGGAGTGCAGGATTGCCAGCCTGTGACTTTTTGATTCTCATTTTCTCAGGTGATAGGCCCAGCACTGGGTGTGACTGACTGACTGGTAGCACCGTTTTTCCCTTTTCAAAGCACCTTCTGTTTGTTTTCATTAGTGGCACTTACCACGTCCCCTTTAGAATCGAGGGTACACATTTCTCCACAATCGCTTCAGCATTTATTGTTTGCAGCATTTATGCTAATGGCCCTTCTGGCTGCTGTGAGCTGATAGATTTTTATAATTTGGGTTTGCATGTCTCTGAAAATTCGTAAAACTCATCATATTTCTCCGCCGTTTTCTTTTCTGTGAAAAAAAGGAAACAATTGGGAATACAATATATCTCTTGAAATTGTCTTCTTGGAAGGTTGCCCTCTGTTTAATTTTTTGGTCAATTTTCCACCCCAGAATTTTTTTAGAGAGCAGGTGTCATTTCCCGAACTGCAAGTTTGGTGAATATTTAGTGACCTTTAGCAATGGGTTTAAAGGTGATGTTGTGGGAAGTGGCCTCAAGCAGGCAGCATTTCTCCATTCCCAAATCTGGGTATTAGGGCAGCAGAGCCTTTCTGGAAGTCGTGTTCCTAGGTTGTAAATTACATTGGAATGTGCATGGAGAAACCCCCATAAGTTTATGTCTCATTATTTCTTCTTGGTTTTAAATTTTTTTTTTAATTGTGGTAAATCTTAGAATATTGTTTGTCCTAGGTTTACACAATCTGGTTCATTTGTACATTATATATGTCTATTCAAGTACAGATCCTCTTCCCATGTAAAATGTTACAGAGGGTTCCACACACCTCCCTTGCTATATAGTCGGTCTTTTTGAGATATGTATATAATATTTGTTTGTATACATATAGTAACACTAATCTTAATTTATCCATTCCCCCCACCTTTCCTTTTAGATGAGCATAGTTTGTTTTCTAAGTCTGTGAGTGTCTTTCTCTGTGGAAATATGTTCATTTGTGTCAGTTATTAGATAACGCCTATAAGTGATATCATAGAATATAGGTCTTTTGCTTTCCGACTTACCTCATGTTTCGTGATTGTCTCCAGACTCATTTGTGGTGCCTCAAAGAGCAATGGTTCATTGTTTTCCATGGCTAATATTCCATTGTGTACATGGACCGCTTCTTTTTTATCCATTCACCTCTTGTTGGACATTTTGATTGCTTCACTGTCTTGGCTATTGTGAATAAGGCTGCACTGCAGCTTTTGCGGCCTGTGTCTTCTCGATTCTTGTCTTCTCAGGTGAGACGTCCAATGACGCGCCTGCTGGATTGAATGGTGCCTCCATTTTTACTTTTAAACACAGCTCCTTTCTTTTCTCATTATTGGCTGTTACCCCTTTACGTCTCACCAGCAGGTAGAGGGTACACAGTTCTCTGAAACCCCTTCAGCATTTATTGTTTGTAGACTTTTTGCTGATGGTCAGTGGACTGGTGTAAGTTGAAACTTTTTGTAGATTAGATTGCATGGGTCTAACACTCCCTGAGGTTGAGCTTTTATCCATTTTCCTTTTTTTTTCAAAAGAGCGTGAGTAAAACGTAACTCTTCATATGCTCTTCTTGAAACATTTGCCTGTTTTGAATTTTTTTGTCCATTCCCTAGTTCAGCACAATTTTTTAGGGCAGGTGTCCTTTACAGCCCTGAGTCCTTGTGAATGTTAAGTGACCATTAGCTGTGATTTTAAAGCTGCTCTTGCAGGAAACGGCCACAAGGTGGCATCATTTCCCCTTTACCAAATTTGGTAACTGGGGAAACAGAGCCTTAATGGAGGTGGTGTTCTAGGTTGTAAATTAGAATGCAATGTGGCAGGAAAAAAACCTTTATGTTTATGTCTCATTACATCTTGTTCATATTTATAATTTACTTTTTATTTTTTATCCAAGCCAATTTGATTAAAATGGTTTGTTTGTTCGGTGTGCAAATGTGGTTCTTTCACACATATACGTGTATCTATTCTTCCTCGCATTCTTTTCCCATGTGGGTTATGGCACAATATTGAGTAGTTTTCTCCTGGTCTTCCTTATGTCTTTGGTGATTATATATTTCACATGGTTTGTATATCTCTGTTAACCTTAATATGGTAATGTATCCAATCCTCATCCCTTTCTATTTGGTGAACCATAAGTTTTTTAATGAATCTGTGATTGCCTTTCCCTGTGGAAATATCTTCATTGGTATCAATTTTTAAGTAACTCCAAAAAGTGATATGATAGGATATATGTCTTTTGCTTTCTCACTTACTACAGGTGGTGTGATTACGTCTAGACTCATCTATGGTGCTGCAAATGGCATTGTTTCATTTTTTTCACTAGCGAATATTCCATCTGTACATGGAGGAGTTCTTCTGTGTCCACCCATCTGTTGGTGGACTTTTTGGTTACTTCCATATCTTGGCTATTGTAATACTGTGCCATGCAGATTTGCCTGCCTGTGTCTTTCCAATTCTCTCTTCTTAGATTATAGGTCGAGGAGTGGGCCTGCTGGATCATATGGTAGCTCAATGTTTACCTTTTTAAGGCACCTCCATTCTGCTCTAGTTCGTGGCCCATTCCAACTTACGTCCCCCTTGAAGTTGAGGGTATGCATTTCTCTACAACACCTTCAGCATTTATTGTTTGTAGTTTTCTTGCTGATGGTTATTCTGACAAGTGTGATCTGAAACCTCTTTGTGGTTGAATTAGCACGTGCCTCATAATCCGTTGAAATTGAGCTTGAAGGCATGTCCTTTTTATTTTTCAAGCTATGATTACCCCTTAGTTCTTCAAAGTGTTCTCTTAAAGTATGTGTCACATTTTGAAATGTTTTGGCCATTACCTCCCTCAAGACATTTTGAGGGCAGGTTTCATTTACAGTCCTGCATTACTTCTTCCTATGAAATGACCATTAGCACAGGCTTTAAAGCTGGTTTTGCAGGTAACTGCCATAGGGTGGCAGCCTTTCTATGTTCCCCACCCTTGTAACTAGGGGAAAGCCCTTGCGGCCTGTGGTGTTTCTCGGTTATAAATTAGAGTGGAGTGTGCCTGGACAAACCCACACAAGCTGATGTCTCTTTACATTTGTTGGATTTTTAAATTTAATTTTTATTTTTTATTGGAGTAATTTTCCACTGTGTACGTGGACCACTTCGACTTTGTGCATTCCTCGGTTGATGGACATTTTCATTGCTTCCAATTGTTGGCTATGGTAAATAATGTTGGAGTGCATGATTGCCAGCCTGTGACTTTTTGATTCTCATTTTCTCAGGTGATAGGCCCAGCAGTGGGTGTGATTCATTGACTGGTAGCACCGTGTTTCCCTTTTCCAAGCACCTACTTTGTGTTTTCATTAGTGGCTCTTACCACGTCCCCCTTAGAATCGAGGGTACGCAATTCTCCACAATCGCTTCAGCATTTATTGTTTGCAGCATTTATGCTAATGGCCCTTCTGGCTGCTGTGAGCTGATAGGTTTTTGTAATTTGGGTTTGCATGTGTCTGAAAAATCATAAAACTCATCATTTTTCTCCGCCGTTTTCTTTTCTGTTCAAAAAAGGAAACAATTGGGAATACAATATAACTCTTGAAATTGTCTTCTTGGAAGGTTGCCCTCTGTTTAATTTTTTGGTCAATTTTCCACCCCAGAATTTTTTTAGAGAGCAGGTGTCATTTCCCGAACTGCAAGTTTGGTGACTATTTAGTGACCTTTAGCAATGGGTTTAAAGGTGATGTTGTGGGAGGTGGCCTCAAGCAGGCAGCATTTGTCCATTCCCAAATCTGGGTATTAGGGCAGCAGAGCCTTTCTGGAAGTCATGTTCCTAGGTTGTAAATTACATTGGAATGTGCATGGAGAAACCCCCATAAGTTTATGTCTCATTATTTCTTCTTGGTTTTAAAAATTTTTTTAATTGGGGTAAAGCTTAGAATATTGTTTCTCCTAGGTGTACACAATCTGGTTCATTTGTACATTATATATGTCTATTCAAGTACAGATCCTCTTCCCATGTAAAATGTTACAGAGGGTTCCGCACACCTCCCTTGCTATATGGTCGGTCTTTTTGTGATATATATATAATATGTGTTTGTATACATATAGTACACTAATCTTAATTTATCCATTCCCCCCACCTTTCCTTTTAGATGAGCATAGTTTGTTTTCTAAGTCTGTGAGTGTCTTTCTCTGTGGAAATATGTTCATTTGTGTCAGTTATTAGATAACGCCTATAAGTGATATCATAGAATATAGGTCTTTTGCTTTCGGACTTACCTCATGTTTCGTGATTATCTCCAGACTCATTTGTGGTGCCTCAAAGAGCAATGGTTCATTGTTTTCCATGGCTAATATTCCATTGTGTACATGGACCACTTCTTTTTTATCCATTCACCTCTTGTTGGACATTTTGATTGCTTCACTGTCTTGGCTATTGTGAATAAGGCTGCACTGCAGCTTTTGCGGCCTGTGTCTTCTCGATTCTTGTCTTCTCAGGTGAGACGTCCAATGACGCGCCTGCTGGATTGAATGGTACCTCCATTTTTACTTTTAAACACAGCTCCTTTCTTTTCTCATTATTGGCTGTTACCCCTTTACGTCTCACCAGCAGGTAGAGGGTACACAGTTCTCTGAAACCCCTTCAGCATTTATTGTTTGTAGACTTTTTGCTGATGGTCAGTCGACTGGTGTCAGTTGAAACTTTTTCTGGATTAGATTGCATGCGTCTAACACTCCCTGAGGTTGAGCTTTTATCCATTTTCCTTTTTTTTTTAAAGAGTGTGAGTAAAACTTAACTCTTCATAATCTCTTTTTGAAACATTTGCCTGTTTTGAATTGTTTTGTCCATTCCCTACTTCAGCACCAATTTTTAGGGCAAGTGTCCTTTACAGCCCTGAGTCCTTGTGAATGTTAAGTGACCATTAGCTGTGAGTTTAAAGCTGCTCTTGCAGGAAACGGCCACAAGTTGGCAGCATTTCTCCTTTACCAAATTTGTTTACTAGGGAAACAGAGCCTTAATGGAAGTGGTGTTCTAGGTTGTATATTAGAATGGAATATGCCAGGAAAAAGCCCTTTAGTTTATGTCTCATTACTTCTTGTTCATATTTGTAATTTACTTTTTATTTTTTATCCCAGCAAATTCGATTACAATGGTTTGTTTGTTCTAGGTGTGCAAGATGTGGTTCTTTCACACATATACGTGTATCTATTCTTCCTCGCATCCTTTTCCCATGTAGGTTATGGCACAATGTTGAGTAGTCTCTCTCCTGGTCTTCCGTACGTCTTTGGTGGTTATATATTTCACATGGTTTGTATATCTTTGTTAACCCCAATATGGTAATGTAACCAATCCTCATCCCTTTCTATTTGGTGAACCATAAGTTTTTTTAATGAATCTGTGATTGCCTTTCTCTGTGGAAATATCTTCATTGGTATCAATTTTTAAGTAACTGCAAAAAGTGATATGATAGGATATGTGTCTTTTGCTTTCTCACTGACTACAGGTGGCGTGATTACGTCTAGACTCATCTATGGTGCTGCAAATGGCATTGTTTCATTTTGTTCACTAGCGAATATTCCATCTGTACATGGAGGAGTTCTTCTGTGTCCACCCATCTGTTGGTGGACTTTTTGGTTCCTTCCATATCTTGGCTATTGTAATACTGTGCCATGCAGATTTGCCTGCCTGTGTCTTTCCAATTCTCTCTTCTTAGATTATAGGTCGAGGAGTGGGCCTGCTGGATCATATGGTAGCTCAAAGTTGACCTTTTTAATGCACCTCCATTCTGTTCTATTTCGTGGCCCTTTCCAAGTTACGTCCCCGTTGAAGTTGAGGGTATGCATTTCTCTACAACACCTTCAGCATTTATTGTTTGTAGTTTTCTTGCTGATGGTTATTCTGACAAGTGTGATCTGATACCTCTTTGTGGTTGAATTCGCACGTGCCTCATAATCCTTTGAAATTGAGCTTGAAGGCAAGTCCTATTTATTTTTCAAGCTGTGATTAACCCTTAGTTCTTCAAAGTGCTCTCTTAAAGTATGTGTCACATTTTTAAATGTTTTGGCCATTACCTCCCTCAAGACATTTTGAGGGCAGGTTTCATTTATAGTCCTGCATTATTTCTTCCTATGAAATGACCATTAGCACAGGCTTTAAAGCTGGTTTTTCAGGTAACTGCCATAGGGTGGCAGCCTTTCTATGTTCCCCACCCTTGTAACTAGGGGAAAGCCCTTGCGGCCTGTGGTGTTTCTCGGTTATAAATTAGAGTGGAGTGTGCCTGGACAAACCCACACAAGCTGATGTCTCTTTACATTTGTTGGATTTTTAAATTTAATTTTTATTTTTTATTGGAGTAATTTTCCACTGTGTACGTGGACCACTTCGACTTTGTGCATTCCTCGGTTGATGGACATTTTCATTGCTTCCAATTGTTGGCTATGGTAAATAATGTTGGAGTGCATGATTGCCAGCCTGTGACTTTTTGATTCTCATTTTCTCAGGTGATAGGCCCAGCAGTGGGTGTGATTCATTGACTGGTAGCACCGTGTTTCCCTTTTCCAAGCACCTACTTTGTGTTTTCATTAGTGGCTCTTACCACGTCCCCCTTAGAATCGAGGGTACGCAATTCTCCACAATCGCTTCAGCATTTATTGTTTGCAGCATTTATGCTAATGGCCCTTCTGGCTGCTGTGAGCTGATAGGTTTTTGTAATTTGGGTTTGCATGTCTCTGAAAAATCATAAAACTCATCATTTTTCTCCGCCGTTTTCTTTTCTGTTCAAAAAAGGAAACAATTGGGAATACAATATAACTCTTGAAATTGTCTTCTTGGAAGGTTGCCCTCTGTTTAATTTTTTGGTCAATTTTCCACCCCAGAATTTTTTTAGAGAGCAGGTGTCATTTCCCGAACTGCAAGTTTGGTGACTATTTAGTGACCTTTAGCAATGGGTTTAAAGGTGATGTTGTGGGAGGTGGCCTCAAGCAGGCAGCATTTGTCCATTCCCAAATCTGGGTATTAGGGCAGCAGAGCCTTTCTGGAAGTCGTGTTCCTAGGTTGTAAATTACATTGGAATGTGCATGGAGAAACCCCCATAAGTTTATGTCTCATTATTTCTTCTTGGTTTTAAAAATTTTTTTAATTGGGGTAAAGCTTAGAATATTGTTTCTCCTAGGTGTACACAATCTGGTTCATTTGTACATTATATATGTCTATTCAAGTACAGATCCTCTTCCCATGTAAAATGTTACAGAGGGTTCCGCACACCTCCCTTGCTATATGGTCGGTCTTTTTGTGATATATATATAATATGTGTTTGTATACATATAGTACACTAATCTTAATTTATCCATTCCCCCCACCTTTCCTTTTAGATGAGCATAGTTTGTTTTCTAAGTCTGTGAGTGTCTTTCTCTGTGGAAATATGTTCATTTGTGTCAGTTATTAGATAACGCCTATAAGTGATATCATAGAATATAGGTCTTTTGCTTTCGGACTTACCTCATGTTTCGTGATTATCTCCAGACTCATTTGTGGTGCCTCAAAGAGCAATGGTTCATTGTTTTCCATGGCTAATATTCCATTGTGTACATGGACCACTTCTTTTTTATCCATTCACCTCTTGTTGGACATTTTGATTGCTTCACTGTCTTGGCTATTGTGAATAAGGCTGCACTGCAGCTTTTGCGGCCTGTGTCTTCTCGATTCTTGTCTTCTCAGGTGAGACGTCCAATGACGCGCCTGCTGGATTGAATGGTACCTCCATTTTTACTTTTAAACACAGCTCCTTTCTTTTCTCATTATTGGCTGTTACCCCTTTACGTCTCACCAGCAGGTAGAGGGTACACAGTTCTCTGAAACCCCTTCAGCCTTTATTGTTTGTAGACTTTTTGCTGATGGTCAGTCGACTGGTGTCAGTTGAAACTTTTTCTGGATTAGATTGCATGGGTCTAACACTCCCTGAGGTTGAGCTTTTATCCATTTTCCTTTTTTTTTAAAAGAGTGTGAGTAAAACTTAACTCTTCATAATCTCTTCTTGAAACATTTGCCTGTTTTGAATTGTTTTGTCCATTCCCTACTTCAGCACCAATTTTTAGGGCAAGTGTCCTTTACAGCCCTGAGTCCTTGTGAATGTTAAGTGACCATTAGCTGTGAGTTTAAAGCTGCTCTTGCAGGAAACGGCAACAAGTTGGCAGCATTTCTCCTTTACCAAATTTGTTTACTAGGGAAACAGAGCCTTAATGGAAGTGGTGTTCTAGGTTGTATATTAGAATGGAATATGCCAGGAAAAAGCCCTTTAGTTTATGTCTCATTACTTCTTGTTCATATTTGTAATTTACTTTTTATTTTTTATCCCAGCAAATTCGATTACAATGGTTTGTTTGTTCTAGGTGTGCAAGATGTGGTTCTTTCACACATATACGTGTATCTATTCTTCCTCGCATCCTTTTCCCATGTAGGTTATGGCACAATGTTGAGTAGTCTCTCTCCTGGTCTTCCGTACGTCTTTGGTGGTTATATATTTCACATGGTTTGTATATCTTTGTTAACCCCAATATGGTAATGTAACCAATCCTCATCCCTTTCTATTTGGTGAACCATAAGTTTTTTTAATGAATCTGTGATTGCCTTTCTCTGTGGAAATATCTTCATTGGTATCAGTTTTTAAGTAACTGCAAAAAGTGATATGATAGGATATGTGTCTTTTGCTTTCTCACTGACTACAGGTGGCGTGATTACGTCTAGACTCATCTATGGTGCTGCAAATGGCATTGTTTCATTTTTTTCACTAGCGAATATTCCATCTGTACATGGAGGAGTTCTTCTGTGTCCACCCATCTGTTGGTGGACTTTTTGGTTCCTTCCATATCTTGGCTATTGTAATACTGTGCCATGCAGATTTGCCTGCCTGTGTCTTTCCAATTCTCTCTTCTTAGATTATAGGTCGAGGAGTGGGCCTGCTGGATCATATGGTAGCTCAATGTTGACCTTTTTAATGCACCTCCATTCTGTTCTATTTCGTGGCCCTTTCCAAGTTACGTCCCCGTTGAAGTTGAGGGTATGCATTTCTCTACAACACCTTCAGCATTTATTGTTTGTAGTTTTCTTGCTGATGGTTATTCTGACAAGTGTGATCTGATACCTCTTTGTGGTTGAATTCGCACGTGCCTCATAATCCTTTGAAATTGAGCTTGAAGGCAAGTCCTATTTATTTTTCAAGCTGTGATTACCCCTTAGTTCTTCAAAGTGCTCTCTTAAAGTATGTGTCACATTTTTAAATGTTTTGGCCATTACCTCCCTCAAGACATTTTGAGGGCAGGTTTCATTTATAGTCCTGCATTATTTCTTCCTATGAAATGACCATTAGCACAGGCTTTAAAGCTGGTTTTTCAGGTAACTGCCATAGGGTGGCAGCCTTTCTATGTTCCCCACCCTTGTAACTAGGGGAAAGCCCTTGCGGCCTGTGGTGTTTCTCGGTTATAAATTAGAGTGGAGTGTGCCTGGACAAACCCACACAAGCTGATGTCTCTTTACATTTGTTGGATTTTTAAATTTAATTTTTATTTTTTATTGGAGTAATTTTCCACTGTGTACGTGGACCACTTCGACTTTGTGCATTCCTCGGTTGATGGACATTTTCATTGCTTCCAATTGTTGGCTATGGTAAATAATGTTGGAGTGCATGATTGCCAGCCTGTGACTTTTTGATTCTCATTTTCTCAGGTGATAGGCCCAGCAGTGGGTGTGATTCATTGACTGGTAGCACCGTGTTTCCCTTTTCCAAGCACCTACTTTGTGTTTTCATTAGTGGCTCTTACCACGTCCCCCTTAGAATCGAGGGTACGCAATTCTCCACAATCGCTTCAGCATTTATTGTTTGCAGCATTTATGCTAATGGCCCTTCTGGCTGCTGTGAGCTGATAGGTTTTTGTAATTTGGGTTTGCATGTCTCTGAAAAATCATAAAACTCATCATTTTTCTCCGCCGTTTTCTTTTCTGTTCAAAAAAGGAAACAATTGGGAATACAATATAACTCTTGAAATTGTCTTCTTGGAAGGTTGCCCTCTGTTTAATTTTTTGGTCAATTTTCCACCCCAGAATTTTTTTAGAGAGCAGGTGTCATTTCCCGAACTGCAAGTTTGGTGACTATTTAGTGACCTTTAGCAATGGGTTTAAAGGTGATGTTGTGGGAGGTGGCCTCAAGCAGGCAGCATTTGTCCATTCCCAAATCTGGGTATTAGGGCAGCAGAGCCTTTCTGGAAGTCGTGTTCCTAGGTTGTAAATTACATTGGAATGTGCATGGAGAAACCCCCATAAGTTTATGTCTCATTATTTCTTCTTGGTTTTAAAAATTTTTTTAATTGGGGTAAAGCTTAGAATATAGTTTCTCCTAGGTGTACACAATCTGGTTCATTTGTACATTATATATGTCTATTCAAGTACAGATCCTCTTCCCATGTAAAATGTTACAGAGGGTTCCGCACACCTCCCTTGCTATATGGTCGGTCTTTTTGTGATATATATATAATATGTGTTTGTATACATATAGTACACTAATCTTAATTTATCCATTCCCCCCACCTTTCCTTTTAGATGAGCATAGTTTGTTTTCTAAGTCTGTGAGTGTCTTTCTCTGTGGAAATATGTTCATTTGTGTCAGTTATTAGATAACGCCTATAAGTGATATCATAGAATATAGGTCTTTTGCTTTCGGACTTACCTCATGTTTCGTGATTATCTCCAGACTCATTTGTGGTGCCTCAAAGAGCAATGGTTCATTGTTTTCCATGGCTAATATTCCATTGTGTACATGGACCACTTCTTTTTTATCCATTCACCTGTTGTTGGACATTTTGATTGCTTCACTGTCTTGGCTATTGTGAATAAGGCTGCACTGCAGCTTTTGTGGCCTGTGTCTTCTCGATTCTTGTCTTCTCAGGTGAGACGTGCAATGACGTGCCTGCTGGATTGAATGGTACCTCCATTTTTACTTTTAAACACAGCTCCTTTCTTTTCTCATTATTGGCTCTTACCCCTTTACGTCTCACCAGCAGGTAGAGGGTACACAGTTCTCTGAAACCCCTTCAGCATTTATTGTTTGTAGACTTTTTGCTGATGGTCAGTGGACTGGTGTAAGTTGAAACTTTTTGTAGATTAGATTGCATGGGTCTAACACTCCCTGAGGTTGAGCTTTTATCCATTTTCCTTTTTTTTTCAAAAGAGCGTGAGTAAAACGTAACTCTTCATACGCTCTTCTTGAAACATTTGCCTGTTTTGAATTTTTTTGTCCATTCCCTACTTCAGCACAATTTTTTAGGGCAGGTGTCCTTTACAGCCCTGAGTCCTTGTGAATGTTAAGTGACTATTAGCTGTGATTTTAAAGCTGCTCTTGCAGGAAACGGCCACAAGGTGGCATCATTTCTCCTTTACCAAATTTGGTAACTGGGGAAACAGAGCCTTCATGGAGGTGGTGTTCTAGGTTGTAAATTAGAATGCAATGTGGCAGGAAAAAGCCCTTTAGTTTATATCTCATTACTTCTTGTTCATATTTGTAATTTACTTTTTATTTTTTATCCCAGCAAATTTGATTACAATGGTTTGTTTGCTCTAGGTGTGCAAGATGTGGTTCTTTCACACATATACGTGTATCTATTCTTCCTCACATCCTTTTCCCATGTAGGTTATGGCACAATGTTGAGTATTCTCTCTCCTGGTCTTCCGTACGTCTTTGGTGGTTATATATTTCACATGGTTTGTATATCTTTGTTAACCCCAATATGGTAATGTAACCAATCCTCATCCCTTTCTATTTGGTGAACCATAAGTTTTTTTAATGAATCTGTGATTGCCTTTCTCTGTGGAAATATCTTCATTGGTATCAATTTTTAAGTAACTGCAAAAAGTGATATGATAGGTTATGTGTCTTTTGCTTTCTCACTGACTACAGGTGGCGTGATTACGTCTAGACTCATCTATGGTGCTGCAAATGGCATTGTTTCATTTTTTTCACTAGCGAATATTCCATCTGTACATGGAGGAGTTCTTCTGTGTCCACCCATCTGTTGGTGGACTTATTGGTTACTTCCATATCTTGGCTATTGTAATACTGTGCCATGCAGATTTGCCTGCCTGTGTCTTTCCAATTCTCTCTTCTTAGATTATAGGTCGAGGAGTGGGCCTGCTGGATCATATGGTAGCTCAATGTTGACCTTTTTAATGCACCTCCATTCTGCTCTAGTTCGTGACCCATTCCAACTTACGTCCCCCTTGAAGTTGAGGGTATGCATTTCTCTACAACACCTTCAGCATTTATTGTTTGTAGTTTTCTTGCTGATGGTTATTCTGACAAGTGTGATCTGAAACCTCTTTGTGGTTGAATTAGCACGTGCCTCATAATCCGTTGAAATTGAGCTTGAAGGCATGTCCTTTTTATTTTTCAAGCTATGATTACCCCTTAGTTCTTCAAAGTGTTCTCTTAAAGTATGTGTCACATTTTGAAATGTTTTGGCCATGACCTCCCTCAAGACATTTCGAAGGCAGGTTTCATTTACAGTTCTGCAGTACTTCTTCCTATGAAATGACCATTAGCACAGGCTTTAAAGCTGCTTTTGCAGGTAACTGCCAGAGGGCGGCAGCCTTTCTATGTTCCCCACCCTTGTAACTAGGGGAAAGCCCTTGCGGCCTGTGGTGTTTCTCGGTTATAAATTAGAGTGGAGCGTGCCTGGACAAACCCACACAAGCTGATGTCTCTTTACTTTTGTTGGATTTTTAAATTTAATTTTTATTTTTTATTGGAGTAATTTTCCACTGTGTACGTGGACCACTTCGACTTTGTGCATTCCTCGGTTGATGGACATTTTCATTGCTTCCAATTGTTGGCTATGGTAAATATTGTTGGAGTGCATGATTGCCAGCCTGTGACTTTTTGATCCTCATTTTCTCAGGTGATAGGCCCAGCAGTGGGTGTGATTCATTGACTGGTAGCACCGTGTTTCCCTTTTCCAAGCACCTACTTTGTGTTTTCATTAGTGGCTCTTACCACGTCCCCCTTAGAATCGAGGGTACGCATTTCTCCACAATCGCTTCAGCATTTATTGTTTGCAGCATTTATGCTAATGGCCCTTCTGGCTGCTGTGAGCTGATAGGTTTTTGTAATTTGGGTTTGCATGTCTCTGAAAATTCGTAAAACTCATCATTTTTCTCCGCCGTTTTCTTTTCTGTTCAAAAAAGGAAACAATTGGGAATACAATATAACTCTTGAAATTGTTTTCTTGGAAGGTTGCCCTCTGTTTAATTTTTTGGTCAATTTTCCACCCCAGAATTTTTTTAGAGAGCAGGTGTCATTTCCCGAACTGCAAGTTTGGTGAATATTTAGTGACCTTTAGCAATGGGTTTAAAGGTGATGTTGTGGGAGGTGGCCTCAAGCAGGCAGCATTTGTCCATTCCCAAATCTGGGTATTAGGGCAGCAGAGCCTTTCTGGAAGTCGTGTTCCTAGGTTGTAAATTACATTGGAATATGCATGGAGAAACCCCCATTAGTTTATGTCTCATTATTTCTTCTTGGTTTTACATTTTTTTTTTAATTGGGGTAAAGCTTAGAATATTGTTTGTCCTAGATGTACACAATCTGGTTCATTTGTACATTATATATGTCTATTCAAGTACAGATCGTCTTCCCATGTAAAATGTTACAGAGGGTTCCACACACCTCCCTTGCTATATAGTCGGTCTTTTTGAGATATGTATAAAATATGTGTTTGTATACATATAGTAACACTAATCTTAATTTATCCATTCCCCCCACCTTTCCTTTTAGATGAGCATAGTATGTTTTCTAAGTCTGTGAGTGTCTTTCTCTGTGGAAATATGTTCATTTGTGTCAGTTGTTAGATAACGCCTATAAGTGATATCATAGAATATAGGTCTTTTGCTTTCCGACTTACCTCATGTTTCGTGATTATTTCCAGACTCATTTGTGGTGCCTCAGAGAGCAATGCTTCATTGTCTTCCATGGCTAATATTCCATTGTGTACATGGACCACTTCTTTATCCATTCACCTGTTGTTGGACATTTTGATTGCTTCACTGTCTTGGCTATTGTGAATAAGACTGCACTGCAGCTTTTGCGGCCTGTGTCTTCTCGATTCTTGTCTTCTCAGGTGAGACGTCCAATGTTGCGCCTGCTGGATTGAATGGTGCCTCCATTTTTACTTTTAAACACAGCTCCTTTCTTTTCTCATTATTGGCTGTTACCCCTTTACGTCTCACCAGCAGGTAGAGGGTACACAGTTCTCTGAAACCCCTTCAGCCTTTATTGTTTGTAGACTTTTTGCTGAAGGTCAGTCGACTGGTGTAAGTGGAAACTTTTTGTAGATTAGATTGCATGCGTCTAACACTCCCTGAGGTTGAGCTTTTATCCATTTTCCTTTTTTTGAAAAAGAGTGTGAGTAAAACTTAACTCTTCATAATCTCTTCTTGAAACATTTGCCTGTTTTGAATTTTTTTGTCCATTCCCTACTTCAGCACCAATTTTTAGAGCAAGTGTCCTTTACAGCCCTGAGTCCTTGTGAATGTTAAGTGACCATTAGCTGTGAGTTTAAAGCTGCTCTTGCAGGAAACGGCCACAAGTTGGCAGCCTTTCTCCATTACCAAATTTCTTTACTAGGGAAACAGAGCCTTAATGGAAGTGGTGTTCTAGGTTGTATATTAGAATGGAATATGCCAGGAAAAAGCCCTTTAGTTTATGTCTCATTACTTCTTGTTCATATTTGTAATTTACTTTTTATTTTTTATCCCAGCAAATTTGATTACAATGGTTTGTTTGTTCTAGGTGTGCAAGATGTGGTTCTTTCACACATATACGTGTATCTATTCTTCCTCGCATCCTTTTCCCATGTAGGTTATGGCACAATGTTGAGTAGTCCCTCTCCTGGTCTTCCGTACGTCTTTGGTGGTTATATATTTCACATGGTTTGTATATCTTTGTTAACCCCAATATGGTAATGTAACCAATCCTCATCCCTTTCTGTTTAGTGAACCATAAGTTTTTTTAATGAATCTGTGATTGCCTTTCTCTGTGGAAATATCTTCATTGGTATCAATTTTTAAGTAACTGCAAAAAGTGATATGATAGGATATGTGTCTTTTGCTTTCTCACTGACTACAGGTGGCGTGATTACGTCTAGACTCATCTATGGTGCTGCAAATGGCATTGTTTCATTTTTTTCACTAGCGAATATTCCATCTGTACATGGAGGAGTTCTTCTGTGTCCACCCATCTGTTGGTGGACTTTTTGGTTCCTTCCATATCTTGGCTATTGTAATACTGTGCCATGCAGATTTGCCTGCCTGTGTCTTTCCAATTCTCTCTTCTTAGATTATAGGTCGAGGAGTGGGCCTGCTGGATCATATGGTAGCTTAATGTTGACCTTTTTAATGCACCTCCATTCTGTTCTATTTCGTGGCCCTTTCCAAGTTACGTCCCCCTTGAAGTTGAGGGTATGCATTTCTCTACAACACCTTCAGCATTTATTGTTTGTAGTTTTCTTGCTGATGGTTATTCTGACAAGTGTGTTCTGATACCTCTTTGTGGTTGAATTCGCACGTGCCTCATAATCCATTGATATTGAGCTTGAAGGCAAGTCCTTTTTATTTTTCAAGCTGTGATTACCCCTTAGTTCTTCAAAGTGTTCTCTTAAAGTATATGTCACATTTTGAAATGTTTTGGCCATTACCTCCCTCAAGACATTTTGAGGGCAGGTTTCATTTACAGTCCTGCATTACTTCTTCCTATGAAATGACCATTAGCACAGGCTTTAAAGCTGGTTTTGCAGGTAACTGCCATAGGGTGGCAGCCTTTCTATGTTCCCCACCCTTGTAACTAGGGGAAAGCCCTTGCGGCCTGTGGTGTTTCTCGGTTATAAATTAGAGTGGAGTGTGCCTGGACAAACCCACACAAGCTGATGTCTCTTTACATTTGTTGGATTTTTAAATTTAATTTTTATTTTTTATTGGAGTAATTTTCCACTGTGTACGTGGACCACTTCGACTTTGTGCATTCCTCGGTTGATGGACATTTTCATTGCTTCCAATTGTTGGCTATGGTAAATAATGTTGGAGTGCATGATTGCCAGCCTGTGACTTTTTGATTCTCATTTTCTCAGGTGATAGGCCCAGCAGTGGGTGTGATTCATTGACTGGTAGCACCGTGTTTCCCTTTTCCAAGCACCTACTTTGTGTTTTCATTAGTGGCTCTTACCACGTCCCCCTTAGAATCGAGGGTACGCAATTCTCCACAATCGCTTCAGCATTTATTGTTTGCAGCATTTATGCTAATGGCCCTTCTGGCTGCTGTGAGCTGATAGGTTTTTGTAATTTGGGTTTGCATGTCTCTGAAAAATCATAAAACTCATCATTTTTCTCCGCCGTTTTCTTTTCTGTTCAAAAAAGGAAACAATTGGGAATACAATATAACTCTTGAAATTGTCTTCTTGGAAGGTTGCCCTCTGTTTAATTTTTTGGTCAATTTTCCACCCCAGAATTTTTTTAGAGAGCAGGTGTCATTTCCCGAACTGCAAGTTTGGTGACTATTTAGTGACCTTTAGCAATGGGTTTAAAGGTGATGTTGTGGGAGGTGGCCTCAAGCAGGCAGCATTTGTCCATTCCCAAATCTGGGTATTAGGGCAGCAGAGCCTTTCTGGAAGTCGTGTTCCTAGGTTGTAAATTACATTGGAATGTGCATGGAGAAACCCCCATAAGTTTATGTCTCATTATTTCTTCTTGGTTTTAAAAATTTTTTTAATTGGGGTAAAGCTTAGAATATAGTTTCTCCTAGGTGTACACAATCTGGTTCATTTGTACATTATATATGTCTATTCAAGTACAGATCCTCTTCCCATGTAAAATGTTACAGAGGGTTCCGCACACCTCCCTTGCTATATGGTCGGTCTTTTTGTGATATATATATAATATGTGTTTGTATACATATAGTACACTAATCTTAATTTATCCATTCCCCCCACCTTTCCTTTTAGATGAGCATAGTTTGTTTTCTAAGTCTGTGAGTGTCTTTCTCTGTGGAAATATGTTCATTTGTGTCAGTTATTAGATAACGCCTATAAGTGATATCATAGAATATAGGTCTTTTGCTTTCGGACTTACCTCATGTTTCGTGATTATCTCCAGACTCATTTGTGGTGCCTCAAAGAGCAATGGTTCATTGTTTTCCATGGCTAATATTCCATTGTGTACATGGACCACTTCTTTTTTATCCATTCACCTGTTGTTGGACATTTTGATTGCTTCACTGTCTTGGCTATTGTGAATAAGGCTGCACTGCAGCTTTTGTGGCCTGTGTCTTCTCGATTCTTGTCTTCTCAGGTGAGACGTGCAATGACGTGCCTGCTGGATTGAATGGTACCTCCATTTTTACTTTTAAACACAGCTCCTTTCTTTTCTCATTATTGGCTCTTACCCCTTTACGTCTCACCAGCAGGTAGAGGGTACACAGTTCTCTGAAACCCCTTCAGCATTTATTGTTTGTAGACTTTTTGCTGATGGTCAGTCGACTGGTGTAAGTTGAAACTTTTTGTAGATTAGATTGCATGGGTCTAACACTCCCTGAGGTTGAGCTTTTATCCATTTTCCTTTTTTTTTCAAAAGAGCGTGAGTAAAACGTAACTCTTCATACGCTCTTCTTGAAACATTTGCCTGTTTTGAATTTTTTTGTCCATTCCCTACTTCAGCACAATTTTTTAGGGCAGGTGTCCTTTACAGCCCTGAGTCCTTGTGAATGTTAAGTGACTATTAGCTGTGATTTTAAAGCTGCTCTTGCAGGAAACGGCCACAAGGTGGCATCATTTCTCCTTTACCAAATTTGGTAACTGGGGAAACAGAGCCTTCATGGAGGTGGTGTTCTAGGTTGTAAATTAGAATGCAATGTGGCAGGAAAAAGCCCTTTAGTTTATATCTCATTACTTCTTGTTCATATTTGTAATTTACTTTTTATTTTTTATCCCAGCAAATTTGATTACAATGGTTTGTTTGCTCTAGGTGTGCAAGATGTGGTTCTTTCACACATATACGTGTATCTATTCTTCCTCACATCCTTTTCCCATGTAGGTTATGGCACAATGTTGAGTATTCTCTCTCCTGGTCTTCCGTACGTCTTTGGTGGTTATATATTTCACATGGTTTGTATATCTTTGTTAACCCCAATATGGTAATGTAACCAATCCTCATCCCTTTCTATTTGGTGAACCATAAGTTTTTTTAATGAATCTGTGATTGCCTTTCTCTGTGGAAATATCTTCATTGGTATCAATTTTTAAGTAACTGCAAAAAGTGATATGATAGGTTATGTGTCTTTTGCTTTCTCACTGACTACAGGTGGCGTGATTACGTCTAGACTCATCTATGGTGCTGCAAATGGCATTGTTTCATTTTTTTCACTAGCGAATATTCCATCTGTACATGGAGGAGTTCTTCTGTGTCCACCCATCTGTTGGTGGACTTTTTGGTTCCTTCCATATCTTGGCTATTGTAATACTGTGCCATGCAGATTTGCCTGCCTGTGTCTTTCCAATTCTCTCTTCTTAGATTATAGGTCGAGGAGTGGGCCTGCTGGATCATATGGTAGCTCAATGTTTACCTTTTTAAGGCACCTCCATTCTGCTCTAGTTCGTGGCCCATTCCAACTTACGTCCCCCTTGAAGTTGAGGGTATGCATTTCTCTACAACACCTTCAGCATTTATTGTTTGTAGTTTTCTTGCTGATGGTTATTCTGACAAGTGTGATCTGAAACCTCTTTGTGGTTGAATTAGCACGTGCCTCATAATCCGTTGAAATTGAGCTTGAAGGCATGTCCTTTTTATTTTTCAAGCTATGATTACCCCTTAGTTCTTCAAAGTGTTCTCTTAAAGTATGTGTCACATTTTGAAATGTTTTGGCCATGACCTCCCTCAAGACATTTCGAAGGCAGGTTTCATTTACAGTTCTGCAGTACTTCTTCCTATGAAATGACCATTAGCACAGGCTTTAAAGCTGCTTTTGCAGGTAACTGCCAGAGGGCGGCAGCCTTTCTATGTTCCCCACCCTTGTAACTAGGGGAAAGCCCTTGCGGCCTGTGTTGTTTCTCGGTTATAAATTAGAGTGGAGTGTGCCTGGACAAACCCACACAAGCTGATGTCTCTTTACATTTGTTGGATTTTTAAATTTAATTTTTATTTTTTATTGGAGTAATTTTCCACTGTGTACGTGGACCACTTCGACTTTGTGCATTCCTCGGTTGATGGACATTTTCATTGCTTCCAATTGCTGGCTATGGTAAATATTGTTGGAGTGCATGATTGCCAGCCTGTGACTTTTTGATCCTCATTTTCTCAGGTGATAGGCCCAGCAGTGGGTGTGATTCATTGACTGGTAGCACCGTGTTTCCCTTTTCCAAGCACCTACTTTGTGTTTTCATTAGTGGCTCTTACCACGTCCCCCTTAGAATCGAGGGTACGCATTTCTCCACAATCGCTTCAGCATTTATTGTTTGCAGCATTTATGCTAATGGCCCTTCTGGCTGCTGTGAGCTGATAGGTTTTTGTAATTTGGGTTTGCATGTCTCTGAAAATTCGTAAAACTCATCATTTTTCTCCGCCGTTTTCTTTTCTGTTCAAAAAAGGAAACAATTGGGAATACAATATAACTCTTGAAATTGTCTTCTTGGAAGGTTGCCCTCTGTTTAATTTTTTGGTCAATTTTCCACCCCAGAATTTTTTTAGAGAGCAGGTGTCATTTCCTGAACTGCAAGTTTGGTGACTATTTAGTGACCTTTAGCAATGGGTTTAAAGGTGATGTTGTGGGAGGTGGCCTCAAGCAGGCAGCATTTGTCCATTCCCAAATCTGGGTATTAGGGCAGCAGAGCCTTTCTGGAAGTCGTGTTCCTAGGTTGTAAATTACATTGGAATGTGCATGGAGAAACCCCCATAAGTTTATGTCTCATTATTTCTTCTTGGTTTTAAAAATTTTTTTAATTGGGGTAAAGCTTAGAATATTGTTTCTCCTAGGTGTACACAATCTGGTTCATTTGTACATTATATATGTCTATTCAAGTACAGATCCTCTTCCCATGTAAAATGTTACAGAGGGTTCCGCACACCTCCCTTGCTATATGGTCGGTCTTTTTGTGATATATATATAATATGTGTTTGTATACATATAGTACACTAATCTTAATTTATCCATTCCCCCCACCTTTCCTTTTAGATGAGCATAGTTTGTTTTCTAAGTCTGTGAGTGTCTTTCTCTGTGGAAATATGTTCATTTGTGTCAGTTATTAGATAACGCCTATAAGTGATATCATAGAATATAGGTCTTTTGCTTTCGGACTTACCTCATGTTTCGTGATTATCTCCAGACTCATTTGTGGTGCCTCAAAGAGCAATGGTTCATTGTTTTCCATGGCTAATATTCCATTGTGTACATGGACCACTTCTTTTTTATCCATTCACCTCTTGTTGGACATATTGATTGCTTCACTGTCTTGGCTATTGTGAATAAGGCTGCACTGCAGCTTTTGCGGCCTGTGTCTTCTCGATTCTTGTCTTCTCAGGTGAGACGTCCAATGACGCGCCTGCTGGATTGAATGGTACCTCCATTTTTACTTTTAAACACAGCTCCTTTCTTTTCTCATTATTGGCTGTTACCCCTTTACGTCTCACCAGCAGGTAGAGGGTACACAGTTCTCTGAAACCCCTTCAGCCTTTATTGTTTGTAGACTTTTTGCTGATGGTCAGTCGACTGGTGTCAGTTGAAACTTTTTCTGGATTAGATTGCATGCGTCTAACACTCCCTGAGGTTGAGCTTTTATCCATTTTCCTTTTTTTTTAAAAGAGTGTGAGTAAAACTTAACTCTTCATAATCTCTTCTTGAAACATTTGCCTGTTTTGAATTGTTTTGTCCATTCCCTACTTCAGCACCAATTTTTAGGGCAAGTGTCCTTTACAGCCCTGAGTCCTTGTGAATGTTAAGTGACCATTAGCTGTGAGTTTAAAGCTGCTCTTGCAGGAAACGGCCACAAGTTGGCAGCATTTCTCCTTTACCAAATTTGTTTACTAGGGAAACAGAGCCTTAATGGAAGTGGTGTTCTAGGTTGTATATTAGAATGGAATATGCCAGGAAAAAGCCCTTTAGTTTATGTCTCATTACTTCTTGTTCATATTTGTAATTTACTTTTTATTTTTTATCCCAGCAAATTCGATTACAATGGTTTGTTTGTTCTAGGTGTGCAAGATGTGGTTCTTTCACACATATACGTGTATCTATTCTTCCTCGCATCCTTTTCCCATGTAGGTTATGGCACAATGTTGAGTAGTCTCTCTCCTGGTCTTCCGTACGTCTTTGGTGGTTATATATTTCACATGGTTTGTATATCTTTGTTAACCCCAATATGGTAATGTAACCAATCCTCATCCCTTTCTATTTGGTGAACCATAAGTTTTTTTAATGAATCTGTGATTGCCTTTCTCTGTGGAAATATCTTCATTGGTATCAGTTTTTAAGTAACTGCAAAAAGTGATATGATAGGATATGTGTCTTTTGCTTTCTCACTGACTACAGGTGGCGTGATTACGTCTAGACTCATCTATGGTGCTGCAAATGGCATTGTTTCATTTTTTTCACTAGCGAATATTCCATCTGTACATGGAGGAGTTCTTCTGTGTCCACCCATCTGTTGGTGGACTTTTTGGTTCCTTCCATATCTTGGCTATTGTAATACTGTGCCATGCAGATTTGCCTGCCTGTGTCTTTCCAATTCTCTCTTCTTAGATTATAGGTCGAGGAGTGGGCCTGCTGGATCATATGGTAGCTCAATGTTGACCTTTTTAATGCACCTCCATTCTGTTCTATTTCGTGGCCCTTTCCAAGTTACGTCCCCCTTGAAGTTGAGGGTATGCATTTCTCTACAACACCTTCAGCATTTATTGTTTGTAGTTTTCTTGCTGATGGTTATTCTGACAAGTGTGATCTGATACCTCTTTGTGGTTGAATTCGCACGTGCCTCATAATCCTTTGAAATTGAGCTTGAAGGCAAGTCCTATTTATTTTTCAAGCTGTGATTACCCCTTAGTTCTTCAAAGTGCTCTCTTAAAGTATGTGTCACATTTTTAAATGTTTTGGCCATTACCTCCCTCAAGACATTTTGAGGGCAGGTTTCATTTATAGTCCTGCATTATTTCTTCCTATGAAATGACCATTAGCACAGGCTTTAAAGCTGGTTTTGCAGGTAACTGCCATAGGGTGGCAGCCTTTCTATGTTCCCCACCCTTGTAACTAGGGGAAAGCCCTTGCGGACTGTGGTGTTTCTCGGTTATAAATTAGAGTGGAGTGTGCCTGGACAAACCCACACAAGCTGATGTCTCTTTACATTTGTTGGATTTTTAAATTTAATTTTTATTTTTTATTGGAGTAATTTTCCACTGTGTACGTGGACCACTTCGACTTTGTGCATTCCTCGGTTGATGGACATTTTCATTGCTTCCAATTGTTGGCTATGGTAAATAATGTTGGAGTGCATGATTGCCAGCCTGTGACTTTTTGATTCTCATTTTCTCAGGTGATAGGCCCAGCAGTGGGTGTGATTCATTGACTGGTAGCACCGTGTTTCCCTTTTCCAAGCACCTACTTTGTGTTTTCATTAGTGGCTCTTACCACGTCCCCCTTAGAATCGAGGGTACGCAATTCTCCACAATCGCTTCAGCATTTATTGTTTGCAGCATTTATGCTAATGGCCCTTCTGGCTGCTGTGAGCTGATAGGTTTTTGTAATTTGGGTTTGCATGTCTCTGAAAAATCATAAAACTCATCATTTTTCTCCGCCGTTTTCTTTTCTGTTCAAAAAAGGAAACAATTGGGAATACAATATAACTCTTGAAATTGTCTTCTTGGAAGGTTGCCCTCTGTTTAATTTTTTGGTCAATTTTCCACCCCAGAATTTTTTTAGAGAGCAGGTGTCATTTCCCGAACTGCAAGTTTGGTGACTATTTAGTGACCTTTAGCAATGGGTTTAAAGGTGATGTTGTGGGAGGTGGCCTCAAGCAGGCAGCATTTGTCCATTCCCAAATCTGGGTATTAGGGCAGCAGAGCCTTTCTGGAAGTCGTGTTCCTAGGTTGTAAATTACATTGGAATGTGCATGGAGAAACCCCCATAAGTTTATGTCTCATTATTTCTTCTTGGTTTTAAAAATTTTTTTAATTGGGGTAAAGCTTAGAATATAGTTTCTCCTAGGTGTACACAATCTGGTTCATTTGTACATTATATATGTCTATTCAAGTACAGATCCTCTTCCCATGTAAAATGTTACAGAGGGTTCCGCACACCTCCCTTGCTATATGGTCGGTCTTTTTGTGATATATATATAATATGTGTTTGTATACATATAGTACACTAATCTTAATTTATCCATTCCCCCCACCTTTCCTTTTAGATGAGCATAGTTTGTTTTCTAAGTCTGTGAGTGTCTTTCTCTGTGGAAATATGTTCATTTGTGTCAGTTATTAGATAACGCCTATAAGTGATATCATAGAATATAGGTCTTTTGCTTTCGGACTTACCTCATGTTTCGTGATTATCTCCAGACTCATTTGTGGTGCCTCAAAGAGCAATGGTTCATTGTTTTCCATGGCTAATATTCCATTGTGTACATGGACCACTTCTTTTTTATCCATTCACCTCTTGTTGGACATTTTGATTGCTTCACTGTCTTGGCTATTGTGAATAAGGCTGCACTGCAGCTTTTGCGACCTGTGTCTTCTCGATTCTTGTCTTCTCAGGTGAGACGTGCAATGACGTGCCTGCTGGATTGAATGGTACCTCCATTTTTACTTTTAAACACAGCTCCTTTCTTTTCTCATTATTGGCTCTTACCCCTTTACGTCTCACCAGCAGGTAGAGGGTACACAGTTCTCTGAAACCCCTTCAGCATTTATTGTTTGTAGACTTTTTGCTGATGGTCAGTCGACTGGTGTAAGTTGAAACTTTTTGTAGATTAGATTGCATGGGTCTAACACTCCCTGAGGTTGAGCTTTTATCCATTTTCCTTTTTTTTTCAAAAGAGCGTGAGTAAAACGTAACTCTTCATACGCTCTTCTTGAAACATTTGCCTGTTTTGAATTTTTTTGTCCATTCCCTACTTCAGCACAATTTTTTAGGGCAGGTGTCCTTTACAGCCCTGAGTCCTTGTGAATGTTAAGTGACTATTAGCTGTGATTTTAAAGCTGCTCTTGCAGGAAACGGCCACAAGGTGGCATCATTTCTCCTTTACCAAATTTGGTAACTGGGGAAACAGAGCCTTCATGGAGGTGGTGTTCTAGGTTGTAAATTAGAATGCAATGTGGCAGGAAAAAGCCCTTTAGTTTATATCTCATTACTTCTTGTTCATATTTGTAATTTACTTTTTATTTTTTATCCCAGCAAATTTGATTACAATGGTTTGTTTGCTCTAGGTGTGCAAGATGTGGTTCTTTCACACATATACGTGTATCTATTCTTCCTCACATCCTTTTCCCATGTAGGTTATGGCACAATGTTGAGTATTCTCTCTCCTGGTCTTCCGTACGTCTTTGGTGGTTATATATTTCACATGGTTTGTATATCTTTGTTAACCCCAATATGGTAATGTAACCAATCCTCATCCCTTTCTATTTGGTGAACCATAAGTTTTTTTAATGAATCTGTGATTGCCTTTCTCTGTGGAAATATCTTCATTGGTATCAATTTTTAAGTAACTGCAAAAAGTGATATGATAGGTTATGTGTCTTTTGCTTTCTCACTGACTACAGGTGGCGTGATTACGTCTAGACTCATCTATGGTGCTGCAAATGGCATTGTTTCATTTTTTTCACTAGCGAATATTCCATCTGTACATGGAGGAGTTCTTCTGTGTCCACCCATCTGTTGGTGGACTTATTGGTTACTTCCATATCTTGGCTATTGTAATACTGTGCCATGCAGATTTGCCTGCCTGTGTCTTTCCAATTCTCTCTTCTTAGATTATAGGTCGAGGTGTGGGCCTGCTGGATCATATGGTAGCTCAATGTTGACCTTTTTAATGCACCTCCATTCTGCTCTAGTTCGTGGCCCATTCCAACTTACGTCCCCCTTGAAGTTGAGGGTATGCATTTCTCTACAACACCTTCAGCATTTATTGTTTGTAGTTTTCTTGCTGATGGTTATTCTGACAAGTGTGATCTGAAACCTCTTTGTGGTTGAATTAGCACGTGCCTCATAATCCGTTGAAATTGAGCTTGAAGGCATGTCCTTTTTATTTTTCAAGCTATGATTACCCCTTAGTTCTTCAAAGTGTTCTCTTAAAGTATGTGTCACATTTTGAAATGTTTTGGCCATGACCTCCCTCAAGACATTTCGAAGGCAGGTTTCATTTACAGTTCTGCAGTACTTCTTCCTATGAAATGACCATTAGCACAGGCTTTAAAGCTGCTTTTGCAGGTAACTGCCAGAGGGCGGCAGCCTTTCTATGTTCCCCACCCTTGTAACTAGGGGAAAGCCCTTGCGGCCTGTGGTGTTTCTCGGTTATAAATTAGAGTGGAGCGTGCCTGGACAAACCCACACAAGCTGATGTCTCTTTACTTTTGTTGGATTTTTAAATTTAATTTTTATTTTTTATTGGAGTAATTTTCCACTGTGTACGTGGACCACTTCGACTTTGTGCATTCCTCGGTTGATGGACATTTTCATTGCTTCCAATTGTTGGCTATGGTAAATATTGTTGGAGTGCATGATTGCCAGCCTGTGACTTTTTGATCCTCATTTTCTCAGGTGATAGGCCCAGCAGTGGGTGTGATTCATTGACTGGTAGCACCGTGTTTCCCTTTTCCAAGCACCTACTTTGTGTTTTCATTAGTGGCTCTTACCACGTCCCCCTTAGAATCGAGGGTACGCATTTCTCCACAATCGCTTCAGCATTTATTGTTTGCAGCATTTATGCTAATGGCCCTTCTGGCTGCTGTGAGCTGATAGGTTTTTGTAATTTGGGTTTGCATGTCTCTGAAAATTCGTAAAACTCATCATTTTTCTCCGCCGTTTTCTTTTCTGTTCAAAAAAGGAAACAATTGGGAATACAATATAACTCTTGAAATTGTCTTCTTGGAAGGTTGCCCTCTGTTTAATTTTTTGGTCAATTTTCCACCCCAGAATTTTTTTAGAGAGCAGGTGTCATTTCCCGAACTGCAAGTTTGGTGAATATTTAGTGACCTTTAGCAATGGGTTTAAAGGTGATGTTGTGGGAGGTGGCCTCAAGCAGGCAGCATTTGTCCATTCCCAAATCTGGGTATTAGGGCAGCAGAGCCTTTCTGGAAGTCGTGTTCCTAGGTTGTAAATTACATTGGAATATGCATGGAGAAACCCCCATTAGTTTATGTCTCATTATTTCTTCTTGGTTTTACATTTTTTTTTTAATTGGGGTAAAGCTTAGAATATTGTTTGTCCTAGATGTACACAATCTGGTTCATTTGTACATTATATATGTCTATTCAAGTACAGATCCTCTTCCCATGTAAAATGTTACAGAGGGTTCCACACACCTCCCTTGCTATATAGTCGGTCTTTTTGAGATATGTATAAAATATGTGTTTGTATACATATAGTAACACTAATCTTAATTTATCCATTCCCCCCACCTTTCCTTTTAGATGAGCATAGTTTGTTTTCTAAGTCTGTGAGTGTCTTTCTCTGTGGAAATATGTTCATTTGTGTCAGTTATTAGATAACGCCTATAAGTGATATCATAGAATATAGGTCTTTTGCTTTCCGACTTACCTCATGTTTCGTGATTATTTCCAGACTCATTTGTGGTGCCTCAGAGAGCAATGCTTCATTGTCTTCCATGGCTAATATTCCATTGTGTACATGGACCACTTCTTTATCCATTCACCTGTTGTTGGACATTTTGATTGCTTCACTGTCTTGGCTATTGTGAATAAGGCTGCACTGCAGCTTTTGCGGCCTGTGTCTTCTCGATTCTTGTCTTCTCAGGTGAGACGTCCAATGTTGCGCCTGCTGGATTGAATGGTGCCTCCATTTTTACTTTTAAACACAGCTCCTTTCTTTTCTCATTATTGGCTGTTACCCCTTTACGTCTCACCAGCAGGTAGAGGGTACACAGTTCTCTGAAACCCCTTCAGCCTTTATTGTTTGTAGACTTTTTGCTGAAGGTCAGTCGACTGGTGTAAGTGGAAACTTTTTGTAGATTAGATTGCATGCGTCTAACACTCCCTGAGGTTGAGCTTTTATCCATTTTCCTTTTTTTGAAAAAGAGTGTGAGTAAAACTTAACTCTTCATAATCTCTTCTTGAAACATTTGCCTGTTTTGAATTTGTTTGTCCATTCCCTACTTCAGCACCAATTTTTAGAGCAAGTGTCCTTTACAGCCCTGAGTCCTTGTGAATGTTAAGTGACCATTAGCTGTGAGTTTAAAGCTGCTCTTGCAGGAAACGGCCACAAGGTGGCATCATTTCTCCTTTACCAAATTTGTTTACTAGGGAAACAGAGCCTTAATGGAAGTGGTGTTCTAGGTTGTATATTAGAATGGAATATGCCAGGAAAAAGCCCTTTAGTTTATGTCTCATTACTTCTTGTTCATATTTGTAATTTACTTTTTATTTTTTATCCCAGCAAATTTGATTACAATGGTTTGTTTGTTCTAGGTGTGCAAGATGTGGTTCTTTCACACATATACGTGTATCTATTCTTCCTCGCATCCTTTTCCCATGTAGGTTATGGCACAATGTTGAGTAGTCCCTCTCCTGGTCTTCCGTACGTCTTTGGTGGTTATATATTTCACATGGTTTGTATATCTTTGTTAACCCCAATATGGTAATGTAACCAATCCTCATCCCTTTCTGTTTAGTGAACCATAAGTTTTTTTAATGAATCTGTGATTGCCTTTCTCTGTGGAAATATCTTCATTGGTATCAATTTTTAAGTAACTGCAAAAAGTGATATGATAGGATATGTGTCTTTTGCTTTCTCACTGACTACAGGTGGCGTGATTACGTCTAGACTCATCTATGGTGCTGCAAATGGCATTGTTTCATTTTTTTCACTAGCGAATATTCCATCTGTACATGGAGGAGTTCTTCTGTGTCCACCCATCTGTTGGTGGACTTTTTGGTTCCTTCCATATCTTGGCTATTGTAATACTGTGCCATGCAGATTTGCCTGCCTGTGTCTTTCCAATTCTCTCTTCTTAGATTATAGGTCGAGGAGTGGGCCTGCTGGATCATATGGTAGCTTAATGTTGACCTTTTTAATGCACCTCCATTCTGTTCTATTTCGTGGCCCTTTCCAAGTTACGTCCCCCTTGAAGTTGAGGGTATGCATTTCTCTACAACACCTTCAGCATTTATTGTTTGTAGTTTTCTTGCTGATGGTTATTCTGACAAGTGTGATCTGAAACCTCTTTGTGGTTGAATTCGCACGTGCCTCATAATCCATTGAAATTGAGCTTGAAGGCAAGTCCTTTTTATTTTTCAAGCTGTGATTACCCCTTAGTTCTTCAAAGTGTTCTCTTAAAGTATATGTCACATTTTGAAATGTTTTGGCCATTACCTCCCTCAAGACATTTTGAGGGCAGGTTTCATTTACAGTCCTGCATTACTTCTTCCTATGAAATGACCATTAGCACAGGCTTTAAAGCTGGTTTTGCAGGTAACTGCCATAGGGTGGCAGCCTTTCTATGTTCCCCACCCTTGTAACTAGGGGAAAGCCCTTGCGGCCTGTGGTGTTTCTCGGTTATAAATTAGAGTGGAGTGTGCCTGGACAAACCCACACAAGCTGATGTCTCTTTACATTTGTTGGATTTTTTAATTTAATTTTTATTTTTTATTGGAGTAATTTTCCACTGTGTACGTGGACCACTTCGACTTTGTGCATTCCTCGGTTGATGGACATTTTCATTGCTTCCAATTGTTGGCTATGGTAAATAATGTTGGAGTGCATGATTGCCAGCCTGTGACTTTTTGATTCTCATTTTCTCAGGTGATAGGCCCAGCAGTGGGTGTGATTCATTGACTGGTAGCACCGTGTTTCCCTTTTCCAAGCACCTACTTTGTGTTTTCATTAGTGGCTCTTACCACGTCCCCCTTAGAATCGAGGGTACGCAATTCTCCACAATCGCTTCAGCATTTATTGTTTGCAGCATTTATGCTAATGGCCCTTCTGGCTGCTGTGAGCTGATAGGTTTTTGTAATTTGGGTTTGCATGTCTCTGAAAAATCATAAAACTCATCATTTTTCTCCGCCGTTTTCTTTTCTGTTCAAAAAAGGAAACAATTGGGAATACAATATAACTCTTGAAATTGTCTTCTTGGAAGGTTGCCCTCTGTTTAATTTTTTGGTCAATTTTCCACCCCAGAATTTTTTTAGAGAGCAGGTGTCATTTCCCGAACTGCAAGTTTGGTGACTATTTAGTGACCTTTAGCAATGGGTTTAAAGGTGATGTTGTGGGAGGTGGCCTCAAGCAGGCAGCATTTGTCCATTCCCAAATCTGGGTATTAGGGCAGCAGAGCCTTTCTGGAAGTCGTGTTCCTAGGTTGTAAATTACATTGGAATGTGCATGGAGAAACCCCCATAAGTTTATGTCTCATTATTTCTTCTTGGTTTTAAAAATTTTTTTAATTGGGGTAAAGCTTAGAATATTGTTTCTCCTAGGTGTACACAATCTGGTTCATTTGTACATTATATATGTCTATTCAAGTACAGATCCTCTTCCCATGTAAAATGTTACAGAGGGTTCCGCACACCTCCCTTGCTATATGGTCGGTCTTTTTGTGATATATATATAATATGTGTTTGTATACATATAGTACACTAATCTTAATTTATCCATTCCCCCCACCTTTCCTTTTAGATGAGCATAGTTTGTTTTCTAAGTCTGTGAGTGTCTTTCTCTGTGGAAATATGTTCATTTGTGTCAGTTATTAGATAACGCCTATAAGTGATATCATAGAATATAGGTCTTTTGCTTTCGGACTTACCTCATGTTTCGTGATTATCTCCAGACTCATTTGTGGTGCCTCAAAGAGCAATGGTTCATTGTTTTCCATGGCTAATATTCCATTGTGTACATGGACCACTTCTTTTTTATCCATTCACCTGTTGTTGGACATTTTGATTGCTTCACTGTCTTGGCTATTGTGAATAAGGCTGCACTGCAGCTTTTGCGGCCTGTGTCTTCTCGATTCTTGTCTTCTCAGGTGAGACGTGCAATGACGTGCCTGCTGGATTGAATGGTACCTCCATTTTTACTTTTAAACACAGCTCCTTTCTTTTCTCATTATTGGCTCTTACCCCTTTACGTCTCACCAGCAGGTAGAGGGTACACAGTTCTCTGAAACCCCTTCAGCATTTATTGTTTGTAGACTTTTTGCTGATGGTCAGTCGACTGGTGTAAGTTGAAACTTTTTGTAGATTAGATTGCATGGGTCTAACACTCCCTGAGGTTGAGCTTTTATCCATTTTCCTTTTTTTTTCAAAAGAGCGTGAGTAAAACGTAACTCTTCATACGCTCTTCTTGAAACATTTGCCTGTTTTGAATTTTTTTGTCCATTCCCTACTTCAGCACAATTTTTTAGGGCAGGTGTCCTTTACAGCCCTGAGTCCTTGTGAATGTTAAGTGACTATTAGCTGTGATTTTAAAGCTGCTCTTGCAGGAAACGGCCACAAGGTGGCATCATTTCTCCTTTACCAAATTTGGTAACTGGGGAAACAGAGCCTTCATGGAGGTGGTGTTCTAGGTTGTAAATTAGAATGCAATGTGGCAGGAAAAAGCCCTTTAGTTTATATCTCATTACTTCTTGTTCATATTTGTAATTTACTTTTTATTTTTTATCCCAGCAAATTTGATTACAATGGTTTGTTTGCTCTAGGTGTGCAAGATGTGGTTCTTTCACACATATACGTGTATCTATTCTTCCTCACATCCTTTTCCCATGTAGGTTATGGCACAATGTTGAGTATTCTCTCTCCTGGTCTTCCGTACGTCTTTGGTGGTTATATATTTCACATGGTTTGTATATCTTTGTTAACCCCAATATGGTAATGTAACCAATCCTCATCCCTTTCTATTTGGTGAACCATAAGTTTTTTTAATGAATCTGTGATTGCCTTTCTCTGTGGAAATATCTTCATTGGTATCAATTTTTAAGTAACTGCAAAAAGTGATATGATAGGTTATGTGTCTTTTGCTTTCTCACTGACTACAGGTGGCGTGATTACGTCTAGACTCATCTATGGTGCTGCAAATGGCATTGTTTCATTTTTTTCACTAGCGAATATTCCATCTGTACATGGAGGAGTTCTTCTGTGTCCACCCATCTGTTGGTGGACTTATTGGTTACTTCCATATCTTGGCTATTGTAATACTGTGCCATGCAGATTTGCCTGCCTGTGTCTTTCCAATTCTCTCTTCTTAGATTATAGGTCGAGGAGTGGGCCTGCTGGATCATATGGTAGCTCAATGTTGACCTTTTTAATGCACCTCCATTCTGCTCTAGTTCGTGACCCATTCCAACTTACGTCCCCCTTGAAGTTGAGGGTATGCATTTCTCTACAACACCTTCAGCATTTATTGTTTGTAGTTTTCTTGCTGATGGTTATTCTGACAAGTGTGATCTGAAACCTCTTTGTGGTTGAATTAGCACGTGCCTCATAATCCGTTGAAATTGAGCTTGAAGGCATGTCCTTTTTATTTTTCAAGCTATGATTACCCCTTAGTTCTTCAAAGTGTTCTCTTAAAGTATGTGTCACATTTTGAAATGTTTTGGCCATGACCTCCCTCAAGACATTTCGAAGGCAGGTTTCATTTACAGTTCTGCAGTACTTCTTCCTATGAAATGACCATTAGCACAGGCTTTAAAGCTGCTTTTGCAGGTAACTGCCAGAGGGCGGCAGCCTTTCTATGTTCCCCACCCTTGTAACTAGGGGAAAGCCCTTGCGGCCTGTGGTGTTTCTCGGTTATAAATTAGAGTGGAGCGTGCCTGGACAAACCCACACAAGCTGATGTCTCTTTACTTTTGTTGGATTTTTAAATTTAATTTTTATTTTTTATTGGAGTAATTTTCCACTGTGTACGTGGACCACTTCGACTTTGTGCATTCCTCGGTTGATGGACATTTTCATTGCTTCCAATTGTTGGCTATGGTAAATATTGTTGGAGTGCATGATTGCCAGCCTGTGACTTTTTGATCCTCATTTTCTCAGGTGATAGGCCCAGCAGTGGGTGTGATTCATTGACTGGTAGCACCGTGTTTCCCTTTTCCAAGCACCTACTTTGTGTTTTCATTAGTGGCTCTTACCACGTCCCCCTTAGAATCGAGGGTACGCATTTCTCCACAATCGCTTCAGCATTTATTGTTTGCAGCATTTATGCTAATGGCCCTTCTGGCTGCTGTGAGCTGATAGGTTTTTGTAATTTGGGTTTGCATGTCTCTGAAAATTCGTAAAACTCATCATTTTTCTCCGCCGTTTTCTTTTCTGTTCAAAAAAGGAAACAATTGGGAATACAATATAACTCTTGAAATTGTCTTCTTGGAAGGTTGCCCTCTGTTTAATTTTTTGGTCAATTTTCCACCCCAGAATTTTTTTAGAGAGCAGGTGTCATTTCCCGAACTGCAAGTTTGGTGACTATTTAGTGACCTTTAGCAATGGGTTTAAAGGTGATGTTGTGGGAGGTGGCCTCAAGCAGGCAGCATTTGTCCATTCCCAAATCTGGGTATTAGGGCAGCAGAGCCTTTCTGGAAGTCGTGTTCCTAGGTTGTAAATTACATTGGAATATGCATGGAGAAACCCCCATTAGTTTATGTCTCATTATTTCTTCTTGGTTTTACATTTTTTTTTTAATTGGGGTAAAGCTTAGAATATTGTTTGTCCTAGATGTACACAATCTGGTTCATTTGTACATTATATATGTCTATTCAAGTACAGATCCTCTTCCCATGTAAAATGTTACAGAGGGTTCCACACACCTCCCTTGCTATATAGTCGGTCTTTTTGAGATATGTATAAAATATGTGTTTGTATACATATAGTAACACTAATCTTAATTTATCCATTCCCCCCACCTTTCCTTTTAGATGAGCATAGTTTGTTTTCTAAGTCTGTGAGTGTCTTTCTCTGTGGAAATATGTTCATTTGTGTCAGTTATTAGATAACGCCTATAAGTGATATCATAGAATATAGGTCTTTTGCTTTCCGACTTACCTCATGTTTCGTGATTATTTCCAGACTCATTTGTGGTGCCTCAGAGAGCAATGCTTCATTGTCTTCCATGGCTAATATTCCATTGTGTACATGGACCACTTCTTTATCCATTCACCTGTTGTTGGACATTTTGATTGCTTCACTGTCTTGGCTATTGTGAATAAGGCTGCACTGCAGCTTTTGCGGCCTGTGTCTTCTCGATTCTTGTCTTCTCAGGTGAGACGTCCAATGTTGCGCCTGCTGGATTGAATGGTGCCTCCATTTTTACTTTTAAACACAGCTCCTTTCTTTTCTCATTATTGGCTGTTACCCCTTTACGTCTCACCAGCAGGTAGAGGGTACACAGTTCTCTGAAACCCCTTCAGCCTTTATTGTTTGTAGACTTTTTGCTGAAGGTCAGTCGACTGGTGTAAGTGGAAACTTTTTGTAGATTAGATTGCATGCGTCTAACACTCCCTGAGGTTGAGCTTTTATCCATTTTCCTTTTTTTGAAAAAGAGTGTGAGTAAAACTTAACTCTTCATAATCTCTTCTTGAAACATTTGCCTGTTTTGAATTTTTTTGTCCATTCCCTACTTCAGCACCAATTTTTAGAGCAAGTGTCCTTTACAGCCCTGAGTCCTTGTGAATGTTAAGTGACCATTAGCTGTGAGTTTAAAGCTGCTCTTGCAGGAAACGGCCACAAGGTGGCAGCCTTTCTCCATTACCAAATTTCTTTACTAGGGAAACAGAGCCTTAATGGAAGTGGTGTTCTAGGTTGTATATTAGAATGGAATATGCCAGGAAAAAGCCCTTTAGTTTATGTCTCATTACTTCTTGTTCATATTTGTAATTTACTTTTTATTTTTTATCCCAGCAAATTTGATTACAATGGTTTGTTTGTTCTAGGTGTGCAAGATGTGGTTCTTTCACACATATACGTGTATCTATTCTTCCTCGCATCCTTTTCCCATGTAGGTTATGGCACAATGTTGAGTAGTCCCTCTCCTGGTCTTCCGTACGTCTTTGGTGGTTATATATTTCACATGGTTTGTATATCTTTGTTAACCCCAATATGGTAATGTAACCAATCCTCATCCCTTTCTGTTTAGTGAACCATAAGTTTTTTTAATGAATCTGTGATTGCCTTTCTCTGTGGAAATATCTTCATTGGTATCAATTTTTAAGTAACTGCAAAAAGTGATATGATAGGATATGTGTCTTTTGCTTTCTCACTGACTACAGGTGGCGTGATTACGTCTAGACTCATCTATGGTGCTGCAAATGGCATTGTTTCATTTTTTTCACTAGCGAATATTCCATCTGTACATGGAGGAGTTCTTCTGTGTCCACCCATCTGTTGGTGGACTTTTTGGTTCCTTCCATATCTTGGCTATTGTAATACTGTGCCATGCAGATTTGCCTGCCTGTGTCTTTCCAATTCTCTCTTCTTAGATTATAGGTCGAGGAGTGGGCCTGCTGGATCATATGGTAGCTTAATGTTGACCTTTTTAATGCACCTCCATTCTGTTCTATTTCGTGGCCCTTTCCAAGTTACGTCCCCCTTGAAGTTGAGGGTATGCATTTCTCTACAACACCTTCAGCATTTATTGTTTGTAGTTTTCTTGCTGATGGTTATTCTGACAAGTGTGTTCTGATACCTCTTTGTGGTTGAATTCGCACGTGCCTCATAATCCATTGAAATTGAGCTTGAAGGCAAGTCCTTTTTATTTTTCAAGCTGTGATTACCCCTTAGTTCTTCAAAGTGTTCTCTTAAAGTATATGTCACATTTTGAAATGTTTTGGCCATTACCTCCCTCAAGACATTTTGAGGGCAGGTTTCATTTACAGTCCTGCATTACTTCTTCCTATGAAATGACCATTAGCACAGGCTTTAAAGCTGCTTTTGCAGGTAACTGCCATAGGGTGGCAGCCTTTCTATGTTCCCCACCCTTGTAACTAGGGGAAAGCCCTTGCGGCCTGTGGTGTTTCTCGGTTATAAATTAGAGTGGAGTGTGCCTGGACAAACCCACACAAGCTGATGTCTCTTTACATTTGTTGGATTTTTAAATTTAATTTTTATTTTTTATTGGAGTAATTTTCCACTGTGTACGTGGACCACTTCGACTTTGTGCATTCCTCGGTTGATGGACATTTTCATTGCTTCCAATTGTTGGCTATGGTAAATAATGTTGGAGTGCATGATTGCCAGCCTGTGACTTTTTGATTCTCATTTTCTCAGGTGATAGGCCCAGCAGTGGGTGTGATTCATTGACTGGTAGCACCGTGTTTCCCTTTTCCAAGCACCTACTTTGTGTTTTCATTAGTGGCTCTTACCACGTCCCCCTTAGAATCGAGGGTACGCAATTCTCCACAATCGCTTCAGCATTTATTGTTTGCAGCATTTATGCTAATGGCCCTTCTGGCTGCTGTGAGCTGATAGGTTTTTGTAATTTGGGTTTGCATGTCTCTGAAAAATCATAAAACTCATCATTTTTCTCCGCCGTTTTCTTTTCTGTTCAAAAAAGGAAACAATTGGGAATACAATATAACTCTTGAAATTGTCTTCTTGGAAGGTTGCCCTCTGTTTAATTTTTTGGTCAATTTTCCACCCCAGAATTTTTTTAGAGAGCAGGTGTCATTTCCCGAACTGCAAGTTTGGTGACTATTTAGTGACCTTTAGCAATGGGTTTAAAGGTGATGTTGTGGGAGGTGGCCTCAAGCAGGCAGCATTTGTCCATTCCCAAATCTGGGTATTAGGGCAGCAGAGCCTTTCTGGAAGTCGTGTTCCTAGGTTGTAAATTACATTGGAATGTGCATGGAGAAACCCCCATAAGTTTATGTCTCATTATTTCTTCTTGGTTTTAAAAATTTTTTTAATTGGGGTAAAGCTTAGAATATAGTTTCTCCTAGGTGTACACAATCTGGTTCATTTGTACATTATATATGTCTATTCAAGTACAGATCCTCTTCCCATGTAAAATGTTACAGAGGGTTCCGCACACCTCCCTTGCTATATGGTCGGTCTTTTTGTGATATATATATAATATGTGTTTGTATACATATAGTACACTAATCTTAATTTATCCATTCCCCCCACCTTTCCTTTTAGATGAGCATAGTTTGTTTTCTAAGTCTGTGAGTGTCTTTCTCTGTGGAAATATGTTCATTTGTGTCAGTTATTAGATAACGCCTATAAGTGATATCATAGAATATAGGTCTTTTGCTTTCGGACTTACCTCATGTTTCGTGATTATCTCCAGACTCATTTGTGGTGCCTCAAAGAGCAATGGTTCATTGTTTTCCATGGCTAATATTCCATTGTGTACATGGACCACTTCTTTTTTATCCATTCACCTGTTGTTGGACATTTTGATTGCTTCACTGTCTTGGCTATTGTGAATAAGGCTGCACTGCAGCTTTTGTGGCCTGTGTCTTCTCGATTCTTGTCTTCTCAGGTGAGACGTGCAATGACGTGCCTGCTGGATTGAATGGTACCTCCATTTTTACTTTTAAACACAGCTCCTTTCTTTTCTCATTATTGGCTCTTACCCCTTTACGTCTCACCAGCAGGTAGAGGGTACACAGTTCTCTGAAACCCCTTCAGCATTTATTGTTTGTAGACTTTTTGCTGATGGTCAGTCGACTGGTGTAAGTTGAAACTTTTTGTAGATTAGATTGCATGGGTCTAACACTCCCTGAGGTTGAGCTTTTATCCATTTTCCTTTTTTTTTCAAAAGAGCGTGAGTAAAACGTAACTCTTCATACGCTCTTCTTGAAACATTTGCCTGTTTTGAATTTTTTTGTCCATTCCCTACTTCAGCACAATTTTTTAGGGCAGGTGTCCTTTACAGCCCTGAGTCCTTGTGAATGTTAAGTGACTATTAGCTGTGATTTTAAAGCTGCTCTTGCAGGAAACGGCCACAAGGTGGCATCATTTCTCCTTTACCAAATTTGGTAACTGGGGAAACAGAGCCTTCATGGAGGTGGTGTTCTAGGTTGTAAATTAGAATGCAATGTGGCAGGAAAAAGCCCTTTAGTTTATATCTCATTACTTCTTGTTCATATTTGTAATTTACTTTTTATTTTTTATCCCAGCAAATTTGATTACAATGGTTTGTTTGCTCTAGGTGTGCAAGATGTGGTTCTTTCACACATATACGTGTATCTATTCTTCCTCACATCCTTTTCCCATGTAGGTTATGGCACAATGTTGAGTATTCTCTCTCCTGGTCTTCCGTACGTCTTTGGTGGTTATATATTTCACATGGTTTGTATATCTTTGTTAACCCCAATATGGTAATGTAACCAATCCTCATCCCTTTCTATTTGGTGAACCATAAGTTTTTTTAATGAATCTGTGATTGCCTTTCTCTGTGGAAATATCTTCATTGGTATCAATTTTTAAGTAACTGCAAAAAGTGATATGATAGGTTATGTGTCTTTTGCTTTCTCACTGACTACAGGTGGCGTGATTACGTCTAGACTCATCTATGGTGCTGCAAATGGCATTGTTTCATTTTTTTCACTAGCGAATATTCCATCTGTACATGGAGGAGTTCTTCTGTGTCCACCCATCTGTTGGTGGACTTTTTGGTTCCTTCCATATCTTGGCTATTGTAATACTGTGCCATGCAGATTTGCCTGCCTGTGTCTTTCCAATTCTCTCTTCTTAGATTATAGGTCGAGGAGTGGGCCTGCTGGATCATATGGTAGCTCAATGTTTACCTTTTTAAGGCACCTCCATTCTGCTCTAGTTCGTGGCCCATTCCAACTTACGTCCCCCTTGAAGTTGAGGGTATGCATTTCTCTACAACACCTTCAGCATTTATTGTTTGTAGTTTTCTTGCTGATGGTTATTCTGACAAGTGTGATCTGAAACCTCTTTGTGGTTGAATTAGCACGTGCCTCATAATCCGTTGAAATTGAGCTTGAAGGCATGTCCTTTTTATTTTTCAAGCTATGATTACCCCTTAGTTCTTCAAAGTGTTCTCTTAAAGTATGTGTCACATTTTGAAATGTTTTGGCCATGACCTCCCTCAAGACATTTCGAAGGCAGGTTTCATTTACAGTTCTGCAGTACTTCTTCCTATGAAATGACCATTAGCACAGGCTTTAAAGCTGCTTTTGCAGGTAACTGCCAGAGGGCGGCAGCCTTTCTATGTTCCCCACCCTTGTAACTAGGGGAAAGCCCTTGCGGCCTGTGGTGTTTCTCGGTTATAAATTAGAGTGGAGCGTGCCTGGACAAACCCACACAAGCTGATGTCTCTTTACTTTTGTTGGATTTTTAAATTTAATTTTTATTTTTTATTGGAGTAATTTTCCACTGTGTACGTGGACCACTTCGACTTTGTGCATTCCTCGGTTGATGGACATTTTCATTGCTTCCAATTGTTGGCTATGGTAAATATTGTTGGAGTGCATGATTGCCAGCCTGTGACTTTTTGATCCTCATTTTCTCAGGTGATAGGCCCAGCAGTGGGTGTGATTCATTGACTGGTAGCACCGTGTTTCCCTTTTCCAAGCACCTACTTTGTGTTTTCATTAGTGGCTCTTACCACGTCCCCCTTAGAATCGAGGGTACGCATTTCTCCACAATCGCTTCAGCATTTATTGTTTGCAGGATTTATGCTAATGGCCCTTCTGGCTGCTGTGAGCTGATAGGTTTTTGTAATTTGGGTTTGCATGTGTCTGAAAATTCGTAAAACTCATCATTTTTCTCCGCCGTTTTCTTTTCTGTTCAAAAAAGGAAACAATTGGGAATACAATATAACTCTTGAAATTGTCTTCTTGGAAGGTTGCCCTCTGTTTAATTTTTTGGTCAATTTTCCACCCCAGAATTTTTTTAGAGAGCAGGTGTCATTTCCCGAACTGCAAGTTTGGTGACTATTTAGTGACCTTTAGCAATGGGTTTAAAGGTGATGTTGTGGGAGGTGGCCTCAAGCAGGCAGCATTTGTCCATTCCCAAATCTGGGTATTAGGGCAGCAGAGCCTTTCTGGAAGTCGTGTTCCTAGGTTGTAAATTACATTGGAATATGCATGGAGAAACCCCCATTAGTTTATGTCTCATTATTTCTTCTTGGTTTTACATTTTTTTTTTAATTGGGGTAAAGCTTAGAATATTGTTTGTCCTAGATGTACACAATCTGGTTCATTTGTACATTATATATGTGTATTCAAGTACAGATCGTCTTCCCATGTAAAATGTTACAGAGGGTTCCACACACCTCCCTTGCTATATAGTCGGTCTTTTTGAGATATGTATAAAATATGTGTTTGTATACATATAGTAACACTAATCTTAATTTATCCATTCCCCCCACCTTTCCTTTTAGATGAGCATAGTTTGTTTTCTAAGTCTGTGAGTGTCTTTCTCTGTGGAAATATGTTCATTTGTGTCAGTTATTAGATAACGCCTATAAGTGATATCATAGAATATAGGTCTTTTGCTTTCCGACTTACCTCATGTTTCGTGATTATTTCCAGACTCATTTGTGGTGCCTCAGAGAGCAATGCTTCATTGTCTTCCATGGCTAATATTCCATTGTGTACATGGACCACTTCTTTATCCATTCACCTGTTGTTGGACATTTTGATTGCTTCACTGTCTTGGCTATTGTGAATAAGGCTGCACTGCAGCTTTTGCGGCCTGTGTCTTCTCGATTCTTGTCTTCTCAGGTGAGACGTCCAATGTTGCGCCTGCTGGATTGAATGGTGCCTCCATTTTTACTTTTAAACACAGCTCCTTTCTTTTCTCATTATTGGCTGTTACCCCTTTACGTCTCACCAGCAGGTAGAGGGTACACAGTTCTCTGAAACCCCTTCAGCCTTTATTGTTTGTAGACTTTTTGCTGATGGTCAGTCGACTGGTGTAAGTGGAAACTTTTTGTAGATTAGATTGCATGCGTCTAACACTCCCTGAGGTTGAGCTTTTATCCATTTTCCTTTTTTTGAAAAAGAGTGTGAGTAAAACTTAACTCTTCATAATCTCTTCTTGAAACATTTGCCTGTTTTGAATTTTTTTGTCCATTCCCTACTTCAGCACCAATTTTTAGAGCAAGTGTCCTTTACAGCCCTGAGTCCTTGTGAATGTTAAGTGACCATTAGCTGTGAGTTTAAAGCTGCTCTTGCAGGAAACGGCCACAAGGTGGCAGCATTTCTCCTTTACCAAATTTGTTTACTAGGGAAACAGAGCCTTAATGGAAGTGGTGTTCTAGGTTGTATATTAGAATGGAATATGCCAGGAAAAAGCCCTTTAGTTTATGTCTCATTACTTCTTGTTCATATTTGTAATTTACTTTTTATTTTTTATCCCAGCAAATTTGATTACAATGGTTTGTTTGTTCTAGGTGTGCAAGATGTGGTTCTTTCACACATATACGTGTATCTATTCTTCCTCGCATCCTTTTCCCATGTAGGTTATGGCACAATGTTGAGTAGTCCCTCTCCTGGTCTTCCGTACGTCTTTGGTGGTTATATATTTCACATGGTTTGTATATCTTTGTTAACCCCAATATGGTAATGTAACCAATCCTCATCCCTTTCTGTTTAGTGAACCATAAGTTTTTTTAATGAATCTGTGATTGCCTTTCTCTGTGGAAATATCTTCATTGGTATCAATTTTTAAGTAACTGCAAAAAGTGATATGATAGGATATGTGTCTTTTGCTTTCTCACTGACTACAGGTGGCGTGATTACGTCTAGACTCATCTATGGTGCTGCAAATGGCATTGTTTCATTTTTTTCACTAGCGAATATTCCATCTGTACATGGAGGAGTTCTTCTGTGTCCACCCATCTGTTGGTGGACTTTTTGGTTCCTTCCATATCTTGGCTATTGTAATACTGTGCCATGCAGATTTGCCTGCCTGTGTCTTTCCAATTCTCTCTTCTTAGATTATAGGTCGAGGAGTGGGCCTGCTGGATCATATGGTAGCTTAATGTTGACCTTTTTAATGCACCTCCATTCTGTTCTATTTCGTGGCCCTTTCCAAGTTACGTCCCCCTTGAAGTTGAGGGTATGCATTTCTCTACAACACCTTCAGCATTTATTGTTTGTAGTTTTCTTGCTGATGGTTATTCTGACAAGTGTGTTCTGATACCTCTTTGTGGTTGAATTCGCACGTGCCTCATAATCCATTGAAATTGAGCTTGAAGGCAAGTCTTTTTTATTTTTCAAGCTGTGATTACCCCTTAGTTCTTCAAAGTGTTCTCTTAAAGTATATGTCACATTTTGAAATGTTTTGGCCATTACCTCCCTCAAGACATTTTGAGGGCAGGTTTCATTTACAGTCCTGCATTACTTCTTCCTATGAAATGACCATTAGCACAGGCTTTAAAGCTGCTTTTGCAGGTAACTGCCATAGGGTGGCAGCCTTTCTATGTTCCCCACCCTTGTAACTAGGGGAAAGCCCTTGCGGCCTGTGGTGTTTCTCGGTTATAAATTAGAGTGGAGTGTGCCTGGACAAACCCACACAAGCTGATGTCTCTTTACATTTGTTGGATTTTTAAATTTAATTTTTATTTTTTATTGGAGTAATTTTCCACTGTGTACGTGGACCACTTCGACTTTGTGCATTCCTCGGTTGATGGACATTTTCATTGCTTCCAATTGTTGGCTATGGTAAATAATGTTGGAGTGCATGATTGCCAGCCTGTGACTTTTTGATTCTCATTTTCTCAGGTGATAGGCCCAGCAGTGGGTGTGATTCATTGACTGGTAGCACCGTGTTTCCCTTTTCCAAGCACCTACTTTGTGTTTTCATTAGTGGCTCTTACCACGTCCCCCTTAGAATCGAGGGTACGCAATTCTCCACAATCGCTTCAGCATTTATTGTTTGCAGCATTTATGCTAATGGCCCTTCTGGCTGCTGTGAGCTGATAGGTTTTTGTAATTTGGGTTTGCATGTCTCTGAAAAATCATAAAACTCATCATTTTTCTCCGCCGTTTTCTTTTCTGTTCAAAAAAGGAAACAATTGGGAATACAATATAACTCTTGAAATTGTCTTCTTGGAAGGTTGCCCTCTGTTTAATTTTTTGGTCAATTTTCCACCCCAGAATTTTTTTAGAGAGCAGGTGTCATTTCCCGAACTGCAAGTTTGGTGACTATTTAGTGACCTTTAGCAATGGGTTTAAAGGTGATGTTGTGGGAGGTGGCCTCAAGCAGGCAGCATTTGTCCATTCCCAAATCTGGGTATTAGGGCAGCAGAGCCTTTCTGGAAGTCGTGTTCCTAGGTTGTAAATTACATTGGAATGTGCATGGAGAAACCCCCATAAGTTTATGTCTCATTATTTCTTCTTGGTTTTAAAAATTTTTTTAATTGGGGTAAAGCTTAGAATATAGTTTCTCCTAGGTGTACACAATCTGGTTCATTTGTACATTATATATGTCTATTCAAGTACAGATCCTCTTCCCATGTAAAATGTTACAGAGGGTTCCGCACACCTCCCTTGCTATATGGTCGGTCTTTTTGTGATATATATATAATATGTGTTTGTATACATATAGTACACTAATCTTAATTTATCCATTCCCCCCACCTTTCCTTTTAGATGAGCATAGTTTGTTTTCTAAGTCTGTGAGTGTCTTTCTCTGTGGAAATATGTTCATTTGTGTCAGTTATTAGATAACGCCTATAAGTGATATCATAGAATATAGGTCTTTTGCTTTCGGACTTACCTCATGTTTCGTGATTATCTCCAGACTCATTTGTGGTGCCTCAAAGAGCAATGGTTCATTGTTTTCCATGGCTAATATTCCATTGTGTACATGGACCACTTCTTTTTTATCCATTCACCTGTTGTTGGACATTTTGATTGCTTCACTGTCTTGGCTATTGTGAATAAGGCTGCACTGCAGCTTTTGTGGCCTGTGTCTTCTCGATTCTTGTCTTCTCAGGTGAGACGTGCAATGACGTGCCTGCTGGATTGAATGGTACCTCCATTTTTACTTTTAAACACAGCTCCTTTCTTTTCTCATTATTGGCTCTTACCCCTTTACGTCTCACCAGCAGGTAGAGGGTACACAGTTCTCTGAAACCCCTTCAGCATTTATTGTTTGTAGACTTTTTGCTGATGGTCAGTCGACTGGTGTAAGTTGAAACTTTTTGTAGATTAGATTGCATGGGTCTAACACTCCCTGAGGTTGAGCTTTTATCCATTTTCCTTTTTTTTTCAAAAGAGCGTGAGTAAAACGTAACTCTTCATACGCTCTTCTTGAAACATTTGCCTGTTTTGAATTTTTTTGTCCATTCCCTACTTCAGCACAATTTTTTAGGGCAGGTGTCCTTTACAGCCCTGAGTCCTTGTGAATGTTAAGTGACTATTAGCTGTGATTTTAAAGCTGCTCTTGCAGGAAACGGCCACAAGGTGGCATCATTTCTCCTTTACCAAATTTGGTAACTGGGGAAACAGAGCCTTCATGGAGGTGGTGTTCTAGGTTGTAAATTAGAATGCAATGTGGCAGGAAAAAGCCCTTTAGTTTATATCTCATTACTTCTTGTTCATATTTGTAATTTACTTTTTATTTTTTATCCCAGCAAATTTGATTACAATGGTTTGTTTGCTCTAGGTGTGCAAGATGTGGTTCTTTCACACATATACGTGTATCTATTCTTCCTCACATCCTTTTCCCATGTAGGTTATGGCACAATGTTGAGTAGTCTCTCTCCTGGTCTTCCGTACGTCTTTGGTGGTTATATATTTCACATGGTTTGTATATCTTTGTTAACCCCAATATGGTAATGTAACCAATCCTCATCCCTTTCTATTTGGTGAACCATAAGTTTTTTTTAATGAATCTGTGATTGCCTTTCTCTGTGGAAATATCTTCATTGGTATCAATTTTTAAGTAACTGCAAAAAGTGATATGATAGGATATGTGTCTTTTGCTTTCTCACTGACTACAGGTGGCGTGATTACGTCTAGACTCATCTATGGTGCTGCAAATGGCATTGTTTCATTTTTTTCACTAGCGAATATTCCATCTGTACATGGAGGAGTTCTTCTGTGTCCACCCATCTGTTGGTGGACTTTTTGGTTCCTTCCATATCTTGGCTATTGTAATACTGTGCCATGCAGATTTGCCTGCCTGTGTCTTTCCAATTCTCTCTTCTTAGATTATAGGTCGAGGAGTGGGCCTGCTGGATCATATGGTAGCTTAATGTTGACCTTTTTAATGCACCTCCATTCTGTTCTATTTCGTGGCCCTTTCCAAGTTACGTCCCCCTTGAAGTTGAGGGTATGCATTTCTCTACAACACCTTCAGCATTTATTGTTTGTAGTTTTCTTGCTGATGGTTATTCTGACAAGTGTGTTCTGATACCTCTTTGTGGTTGAATTCGCACGTGCCTCATAATCCATTGAAATTGAGCTTGAAGGCAAGTCTTTTTTTATTTTTCAAGCTGTGATTACCCCTTAGTTCTTCAAAGTGTTCTCTTAAAGTATATGTCACATTTTGAAATGTTTTGGCCATGACCTCCCTCAAGACATTTCGAAGGCAGGTTTCATTTACAGTTCTGCAGTACTTCTTCCTATGAAATGACCATTAGCACAGGCTTTAAAGCTGCTTTTGCAGGTAACTGCCAGAGGGCGGCAGCCTTTCTATGTTCCCCACCCTTGTAACTAGGGGAAAGCCCTTGCGGCCTGTGGTGTTTCTCGGTTATAAATTAGAGTGGAGCGTGCCTGGACAAACCCACACAAGCTGATGTCTCTTTACTTTTGTTGGATTTTTAAATTTAATTTTTATTTTTTATTGGAGTAATTTTCCACTGTGTACGTGGACCACTTCGACTTTGTGCATTCCTCGGTTGATGGACATTTTCATTGCTTCCAATTGTTGGCTATGGTAAATATTGTTGGAGTGCATGATTGCCAGCCTGTGACTTTTTGATCCTCATTTTCTCAGGTGATAGGCCCAGCAGTGGGTGTGATTCATTGACTGGTAGCACCGTGTTTCCCTTTTCCAAGCACCTACTTTGTGTTTTCATTAGTGGCTCTTACCACGTCCCCCTTAGAATCGAGGGTACGCATTTCTCCACAATCGCTTCAGCATTTATTGTTTGCAGCATTTATGCTAATGGCCCTTCTGGCTGCTGTGAGCTGATAGGTTTTTGTAATTTGGGTTTGCATGTGTCTGAAAATTCGTAAAACTCATCATTTTTCTCCGCCGTTTTCTTTTCTGTTCAAAAAAGGAAACAATTGGGAATACAATATAACTCTTGAAATTGTCTTCTTGGAAGGTTGCCCTCTGTTTAATTTTTTGGTCAATTTTCCACCCCAGAATTTTTTTAGAGAGCAGGTGTCATTTCCCGAACTGCAAGTTTGGTGACTATTTAGTGACCTTTAGCAATGGGTTTAAAGGTGATGTTGTGGGAGGTGGCCTCAAGCAGGCAGCATTTGTCCATTCCCAAATCTGGGTATTAGGGCAGCAGAGCCTTTCTGGAAGTCGTGTTCCTAGGTTGTAAATTACATTGGAATATGCATGGAGAAACCCCCATTAGTTTATGTCTCATTATTTCTTCTTGGTTTTAAATTTTTTTTTTAATTGGGGTAAAGCTTAGAATATTGTTTGTCCTAGATGTACACAATCTGGTTCATTTGTACATTATATATGTGTATTCAAGTACAGATCGTCTTCCCATGTAAAATGTTACAGAGGGTTCCACACACCTCCCTTGCTATATAGTCGGTCTTTTTGAGATATGTATAAAATATGTGTTTGTATACATATAGTAACACTAATCTTAATTTATCCATTCCCCCCACCTTTCCTTTTAGATGAGCATAGTTTGTTTTCTAAGTCTGTGAGTGTCTTTCTCTGTGGAAATATGTTCATTTGTGTCAGTTATTAGATAACGCCTATAAGTGATATCATAGAATATAGGTCTTTTGCTTTCCGACTTACCTCATGTTTCGTGATTATTTCCAGACTCATTTGTGGTGCCTCAGAGAGCAATGCTTCATTGTCTTCCATGGCTAATATTCCATTGTGTACATGGACCACTTCTTTATCCATTCACCTGTTGTTGGACATTTTGATTGCTTCACTGTCTTGGCTATTGTGAATAAGGCTGCACTGCAGCTTTTGCGGCCTGTGTCTTCTCGATTCTTGTCTTCTCAGGTGAGACGTCCAATGTTGCGCCTGCTGGATTGAATGGTGCCTCCATTTTTACTTTTAAACACAGCTCCTTTCTTTTCTCATTATTGGCTGTTACCCCTTTACGTCTCACCAGCAGGTAGAGGGTACACAGTTCTCTGAAACCCCTTCAGCCTTTATTGTTTGTAGACTTTTTGCTGATGGTCAGTCGACTGGTGTAAGTGGAAACTTTTTGTAGATTAGATTGCATGCGTCTAACACTCCCTGAGGTTGAGCTTTTATCCATTTTCCTTTTTTTGAAAAAGAGTGTGAGTAAAACTTAACTCTTCATAATCTCTTCTTGAAACATTTGCCTGTTTTGAATTTTTTTGTCCATTCCCTACTTCAGCACCAATTTTTAGAGCAAGTGTCCTTTACAGCCCTGAGTCCTTGTGAATGTTAAGTGACCATTAGCTGTGAGTTTAAAGCTGCTCTTGCAGGAAACGGCCACAAGGTGGCAGCATTTCTCCTTTACCAAATTTGTTTACTAGGGAAACAGAGCCTTAATGGAAGTGGTGTTCTAGGTTGTATATTAGAATGGAATATGCCAGGAAAAAGCCCTTTAGTTTATGTCTCATTACTTCTTGTTCATATTTGTAATTTACTTTTTATTTTTTATCCCAGCAAATTTGATTACAATGGTTTGTTTGTTCTAGGTGTGCAAGATGTGGTTCTTTCACACATATACGTGTATCTATTCTTCCTCACATCCTTTTCCCATGTAGGTTATGGCACAATGTTGAGTAGTCCCTCTCCTGGTCTTCCGTACGTCTTTGGTGGTTATATATTTCACATGGTTTGTATATCTTTGTTAACCCCAATATGGTAATGTAACCAATCCTCATCCCTTTCTGTTTAGTGAACCATAAGTTTTTTTAATGAATCTGTGATTGCCTTTCTCTGTGGAAATATCTTCATTGGTATCAATTTTTAAGTAACTGCAAAAAGTGATATGATAGGATATGTGTCTTTTGCTTTCTCACTGACTACAGGTGGCGTGATTACGTCTAGACTCATCTATGGTGCTGCAAATGGCATTGTTTCATTTTTTTCACTAGCGAATATTCCATCTGTACATGGAGGAGTTCTTCTGTGTCCACCCATCTGTTGGTGGACTTTTTGGTTCCTTCCATATCTTGGCTATTGTAATACTGTGCCATGCAGATTTGCCTGCCTGTGTCTTTCCAATTCTCTCTTCTTAGATTATAGGTCGAGGAGTGGGCCTGCTGGATCATATGGTAGCTTAATGTTGACCTTTTTAATGCACCTCCATTCTGTTCTATTTCGTGGCCCTTTCCAAGTTACGTCCCCCTTGAAGTTGAGGGTATGCATTTCTCTACAACACCTTCAGCATTTATTGTTTGTAGTTTTCTTGCTGATGGTTATTCTGACAAGTGTGTTCTGATACCTCTTTGTGGTTGAATTCGCACGTGCCTCATAATCCATTGAAATTGAGCTTGAAGGCAAGTCTTTTTTATTTTTCAAGCTGTGATTACCCCTTAGTTCTTCAAAGTGTTCTCTTAAAGTATATGTCACATTTTGAAATGTTTTGGCCATTACCTCCCTCAAGACATTTTGAGGGCAGGTTTCATTTACAGTCCTGCATTACTTCTTCCTATGAAATGACCATTAGCACAGGCTTTAAAGCTGGTTTTGCAGGTAACTGCCATAGGGTGGCAGCCTTTCTATGTTCCCCACCCTTGTAACTAGGGGAAAGCCCTTGCGGCCTGTGGTGTTTCTCGGTTATAAATTAGAGTGGAGTGTGCCTGGACAAACCCACACAAGCTGATGTCTCTTTACATTTGTTGGATTTTTAAATTTAATTTTTATTTTTTATTGGAGTAATTTTCCACTGTGTACGTGGACCACTTCGACTTTGTGCATTCCTCGGTTGATGGACATTTTCATTGCTTCCAATTGTTGGCTATGGTAAATAATGTTGGAGTGCATGATTGCCAGCCTGTGACTTTTTGATTCTCATTTTCTCAGGTGATAGGCCCAGCAGTGGGTGTGATTCATTGACTGGTAGCACCGTGTTTCCCTTTTCCAAGCACCTACTTTGTGTTTTCATTAGTGGCTCTTACCACGTCCCCCTTAGAATCGAGGGTACGCAATTCTCCACAATCGCTTCAGCATTTATTGTTTGCAGCATTTATGCTAATGGCCCTTCTGGCTGCTGTGAGCTGATAGGTTTTTGTAATTTGGGTTTGCATGTCTCTGAAAAATCATAAAACTCATCATTTTTCTCCGCCGTTTTCTTTTCTGTTCAAAAAAGGAAACAATTGGGAATACAATATAACTCTTGAAATTGTCTTCTTGGAAGGTTGCCCTCTGTTTAATTTTTTGGTCAATTTTCCACCCCAGAATTTTTTTAGAGAGCAGGTGTCATTTCCCGAACTGCAAGTTTGGTGACTATTTAGTGACCTTTAGCAATGGGTTTAAAGGTGATGTTGTGGGAGGTGGCCTCAAGCAGGCAGCATTTGTCCATTCCCAAATCTGGGTATTAGGGCAGCAGAGCCTTTCTGGAAGTCGTGTTCCTAGGTTGTAAATTACATTGGAATGTGCATGGAGAAACCCCCATAAGTTTATGTCTCATTATTTCTTCTTGGTTTTAAAAATTTTTTTAATTGGGGTAAAGCTTAGAATATAGTTTCTCCTAGGTGTACACAATCTGGTTCATTTGTACATTATATATGTCTATTCAAGTACAGATCCTCTTCCCATGTAAAATGTTACAGAGGGTTCCGCACACCTCCCTTGCTATATGGTCGGTCTTTTTGTGATATATATATAATATGTGTTTGTATACATATAGTACACTAATCTTAATTTATCCATTCCCCCCACCTTTCCTTTTAGATGAGCATAGTTTGTTTTCTAAGTCTGTGAGTGTCTTTCTCTGTGGAAATATGTTCATTTGTGTCAGTTATTAGATAACGCCTATAAGTGATATCATAGAATATAGGTCTTTTGCTTTCGGACTTACCTCATGTTTCGTGATTATCTCCAGACTCATTTGTGGTGCCTCAAAGAGCAATGGTTCATTGTTTTCCATGGCTAATATTCCATTGTGTACATGGACCACTTCTTTTTTATCCATTCACCTGTTGTTGGACATTTTGATTGCTTCACTGTCTTGGCTATTGTGAATAAGGCTGCACTGCAGCTTTTGTGGCCTGTGTCTTCTCGATTCTTGTCTTCTCAGGTGAGACGTGCAATGACGTGCCTGCTGGATTGAATGGTACCTCCATTTTTACTTTTAAACACAGCTCCTTTCTTTTCTCATTATTGGCTCTTACCCCTTTACGTCTCACCAGCAGGTAGAGGGTACACAGTTCTCTGAAACCCCTTCAGCATTTATTGTTTGTAGACTTTTTGCTGATGGTCAGTCGACTGGTGTAAGTTGAAACTTTTTGTAGATTAGATTGCATGGGTCAAACACTCCCTGAGGTTGAGCTTTTATCCATTTTCCTTTTTTTTTTAAAAGAGCGTGAGTAAAACGTAACTCTTCATACGCTCTTCTTGAAACATTTGCCTGTTTTGAATTTTTTTGTCCATTCCCTACTTCAGCACAATTTTTTAGGGCAGGTGTCCTTTACAGCCCTGAGTCCTTGTGAATGTTAAGTGACTATTAGCTGTGATTTTAAAGCTGCTCTTGCAGGAAACGGCCACAAGGTGGCATCATTTCTCCTTTACCAAATTTGGTAACTGGGGAAACAGAGCCTTCATGGAGGTGGTGTTCTAGGTTGTAAATTAGAATGCAATGTGGCAGGAAAAAGCCCTTTAGTTTATATCTCATTACTTCTTGTTCATATTTGTAATTTACTTTTTATTTTTTATCCCAGCAAATTTGATTACAATGGTTTGTTTGCTCTAGGTGTGCAAGATGTGGTTCTTTCACACATATACGTGTATCTATTCTTCCTCACATCCTTTTCCCATGTAGGTTATGGCACAATGTTGAGTAGTCTCTCTCCTGGTCTTCCGTACGTCTTTGGTGGTTATATATTTCACATGGTTTGTATATCTTTGTTAACCCCAATATGGTAATGTAACCAATCCTCATCCCTTTCTATTTGGTGAACCATAAGTTTTTTTAATGAATCTGTGATTGCCTTTCTCTGTGGAAATATCTTCATTGGTATCAATTTTTAAGTAACTGCAAAAAGTGATATGATAGGATATGTGTCTTTTGCTTTCTCACTGACTACAGGTGGCGTGATTACGTCTAGACTCATCTATGGTGCTGCAAATGGCATTGTTTCATTTTTTTCACTAGCGAATATTCCATCTGTACATGGAGGAGTTCTTCTGTGTCCACCCATCTGTTGGTGGACTTTTTGGTTCCTTCCATATCTTGGCTATTGTAATACTGTGCCATGCAGATTTGCCTGCCTGTGTCTTTCCAATTCTCTCTTCTTAGATTATAGGTCGAGGAGTGGGCCTGCTGGATCATATGGTAGCTTAATGTTGACCTTTTTAATGCACCTCCATTCTGTTCTATTTCGTGGCCCTTTCCAAGTTACGTCCCCCTTGAAGTTGAGGGTATGCATTTCTCTACAACACCTTCAGCATTTATTGTTTGTAGTTTTCTTGCTGATGGTTATTCTGACAAGTGTGTTCTGATACCTCTTTGTGGTTGAATTCGCACGTGCCTCATAATCCATTGAAATTGAGCTTGAAGGCAAGTCTTTTTTATTTTTCAAGCTGTGATTACCCCTTAGTTCTTCAAAGTGTTCTCTTAAAGTATATGTCACATTTTGAAATGTTTTGGCCATTACCTCCCTCAAGACATTTTGAGGGCAGGTTTCATTTACAGTCCTGCATTACTTCTTCCTATGAAATGACCATTAGCACAGGCTTTAAAGCTGGTTTTGCAGGTAACTGCCATAGGGTGGCAGCCTTTCTATGTTCCCCACCCTTGTAACTAGGGGAAAGCCCTTGCGGCCTGTGGTGTTTCTCGGTTATAAATTAGAGTGGAGTGTTCCTGGACAAACCCACACAAGCTGATGTCTCTTTACATTTGTTGGATTTTTAAATTTAATTTTTATTTTTTATTGGAGTAATTTTCCACTGTGTACGTGGACCACTTCGACTTTGTGCATTCCTCGGTTGATGGACATTTTCATTGCTTCCAATTGTTGGCTATGGTAAATAATGTTGGAGTGCATGATTGCCAGCCTGTGACTTTTTGATTCTCATTTTCTCAGGTGATAGGCCCAGCAGTGGGTGTGATTCATTGACTGGTAGCACCGTGTTTCCCTTTTCCAAGCACCTACTTTGTGTTTTCATTAGTGGCTCTTACCACGTCCCCCTTAGAATCGAGGGTACGCAATTCTCCACAATCGCTTCAGCATTTATTGTTTGCAGCATTTATGCTAATGGCCCTTCTGGCTGCTGTGAGCTGATAGGTTTTTGTAATTTGGGTTTGCATGTCTCTGAAAAATCATAAAACTCATCATTTTTCTCCGCCGTTTTCTTTTCTGTTCAAAAAAGGAAACAATTGGGAATACAATATAACTCTTGAAATTGTCTTCTTGGAAGGTTGCCCTCTGTTTAATTTTTTGGTCAATTTTCCACCCCAGAATTTTTTTAGAGAGCAGGTGTCATTTCCCGAACTGCAAGTTTGGTGACTATTTAGTGACCTTTAGCAATGGGTTTAAAGGTGATGTTGTGGGAGGTGGCCTCAAGCAGGCAGCATTTGTCCATTCCCAAATCTGGGTATTAGGGCAGCAGAGCCTTTCTGGAAGTCGTGTTCCTAGGTTGTAAATTACATTGGAATGTGCATGGAGAAACCCCCATAAGTTTATGTCTCATTATTTCTTCTTGGTTTTAAAAATTTTTTTAATTGGGGTAAAGCTTAGAATATAGTTTCTCCTAGGTGTACACAATCTGGTTCATTTGTACATTATATATGTCTATTCAAGTACAGATCCTCTTCCCATGTAAAATGTTACAGAGGGTTCCGCACACCTCCCTTGCTATATGGTCGGTCTTTTTGTGATATATATATAATATGTGTTTGTATACATATAGTACACTAATCTTAATTTATCCATTCCCCCCACCTTTCCTTTTAGATGAGCATAGTTTGTTTTCTAAGTCTGTGAGTGTCTTTCTCTGTGGAAATATGTTCATTTGTGTCAGTTATTAGATAACGCCTATAAGTGATATCATAGAATATAGGTCTTTTGCTTTCGGACTTACCTCATGTTTCGTGATTATCTCCAGACTCATTTGTGGTGCCTCAAAGAGCAATGGTTCATTGTTTTCCATGGCTAATATTCCATTGTGTACATGGACCACTTCTTTTTTATCCATTCACCTGTTGTTGGACATTTTGATTGCTTCACTGTCTTGGCTATTGTGAATAAGGCTGCACTGCAGCTTTTGTGGCCTGTGTCTTCTCGATTCTTGTCTTCTCAGGTGAGACGTGCAATGACGTGCCTGCTGGATTGAATGGTACCTCCATTTTTACTTTTAAACACAGCTCCTTTCTTTTCTCATTATTGGCTCTTACCCCTTTACGTCTCACCAGCAGGTAGAGGGTACACAGTTCTCTGAAACCCCTTCAGCATTTATTGTTTGTAGACTTTTTGCTGATGGTCAGTCGACTGGTGTAAGTTGAAACTTTTTGTAGATTAGATTGCATGGGTCAAACACTCCCTGAGGTTGAGCTTTTATCCATTTTCCTTTTTTTTTTAAAAGAGCGTGAGTAAAACGTAACTCTTCATACGCTCTTCTTGAAACATTTGCCTGTTTTGAATTTTTTTGTCCATTCCCTACTTCAGCACAATTTTTTAGGGCAGGTGTCCTTTACAGCCCTGAGTCCTTGTGAATGTTAAGTGACTATTAGCTGTGATTTTAAAGCTGCTCTTGCAGGAAACGGCCACAAGGTGGCATCATTTCTCCTTTACCAAATTTGGTAACTGGGGAAACAGAGCCTTCATGGAGGTGGTGTTCTAGGTTGTAAATTAGAATGCAATGTGGCAGGAAAAAGCCCTTTAGTTTATATCTCATTACTTCTTGTTCATATTTGTAATTTACTTTTTATTTTTTATCCCAGCAAATTTGATTACAATGGTTTGTTTGCTCTAGGTGTGCAAGATGTGGTTCTTTCACACATATACGTGTATCTATTCTTCCTCACATCCTTTTCCCATGTAGGTTATGGCACAATGTTGAGTAGTCTCTCTCCTGGTCTTCCGTACGTCTTTGGTGGTTATATATTTCACATGGTTTGTATATCTTTGTTAACCCCAATATGGTAATGTAACCAATCCTCATCCCTTTCTATTTGGTGAACCATAAGTTTTTTTAATGAATCTGTGATTGCCTTTCTCTGTGGAAATATCTTCATTGGTATCAATTTTTAAGTAACTGCAAAAAGTGATATGATAGGATATGTGTCTTTTGCTTTCTCACTGACTACAGGTGGCGTGATTACGTCTAGACTCATCTATGGTGCTGCAAATGGCATTGTTTCATTTTTTTCACTAGCGAATATTCCATCTGTACATGGAGGAGTTCTTCTGTGTCCACCCATCTGTTGGTGGACTTATTGGTTACTTCCATATCTTGGCTATTGTAATACTGTGCCATGCAGATTTGCCTGCCTGTGTCTTTCCAATTCTCTCTTCTTAGATTATAGGTCGAGGAGTGGGCCTGCTGGATCATATGGTAGCTCAATGTTTACCTTTTTAAGGCACCTCCATTCTGCTCTAGTTCGTGGCCCATTCCAACTTACGTCCCCCTTGAAGTTGAGGGTATGCATTTCTCTACAACACCTTCAGCATTTATTGTTTGTAGTTTTCTTGCTGATGGTTATTCTGACAAGTGTGATCTGAAACCTCTTTGTGGTTGAATTAGCACGTGCCTCATAATCCGTTGAAATTGAGCTTGAAGGCATGTCCTTTTTATTTTTCAAGCTATGATTACCCCTTAGTTCTTCAAAGTGTTCTCTTAAAGTATGTGTCACATTTTGAAATGTTTTGGCCATGACCTCCCTCAAGACATTTCGAAGGCAGGTTTCATTTACAGTTCTGCAGTACTTCTTCCTATGAAATGACCATTAGCACAGGCTTTAAAGCTGGTTTTGCAGGTAACTGCCATAGGGTGGCAGCCTTTCTATGTTCCCCACCCTTGTAACTAGGGGAAAGCCCTTGCGGCCTGTGGTGTTTCTCGGTTATAAATTAGAGTGGAGTGTGCCTGGACAAACCCACACAAGCTGATGTCTCTTTACATTTGTTGGATTTTTAAATTTAATTTTTATTTTTTATTGGAGTAATTTTCCACTGTGTACGTGGACCACTTCGACTTTGTGCATTCCTCGGTTGATGGACATTTTCATTGCTTCCAATTGTTGGCTATGGTAAATAATGTTGGAGTGCATGATTGCCAGCCTGTGACTTTTTGATTCTCATTTTCTCAGGTGATAGGCCCAGCAGTGGGTGTGATTCATTGACTGGTAGCACCGTGTTTCCCTTTTCCAAGCACCTACTTTGTGTTTTCATTAGTGGCTCTTACCACGTCCCCCTTAGAATCGAGGGTACGCAATTCTCCACAATCGCTTCAGCATTTATTGTTTGCAGCATTTATGCTAATGGCCCTTCTGGCTGCTGTGAGCTGATAGGTTTTTGTAATTTGGGTTTGCATGTCTCTGAAAAATCATAAAACTCATCATTTTTCTCCGCCGTTTTCTTTTCTGTTCAAAAAAGGAAACAATTGGGAATACAATATAACTCTTGAAATTGTCTTCTTGGAAGGTTGCCCTCTGTTTAATTTTTTGGACAATTTTCCACCCCAGAATTTTTTTAGAGAGCAGGTGTCATTTCCCGAACTGCAAGTTTGGTGACTATTTAGTGACCTTTAGCAATGGGTTTAAAGGTGATGTTGTGGGAGGTGGCCTCAAGCAGGCAGCATTTGTCCATTCCCAAATCTGGGTATTAGGGCAGCAGAGCCTTTCTGGAAGTCGTGTTCCTAGGTTGTAAATTACATTGGAATGTGCATGGAGAAACCCCCATAAGTTTATGTCTCATTATTTCTTCTTGGTTTTAAATTTTTTTTTTAATTGGGGTAAAGCTTAGAATATAGTTTCTCCTAGATGTACACAATCTGGTTCATTTGTACATTATATATGTCTATTCAAGTACAGATCCTCTTCCCATGTAAAATGTTACAGAGGGTTCCGCACACCTCCCTTGCTATATGGTCGGTCTTTTTGTGATATATATATAATATGTGTTTGTATACATATAGTACACTAATCTTAATTTATCCATTCCCCCCACCTTTTCTTTTAGATGAGCATAGTTTGTTTTCTAAGTCTGTGAGTGTCTTTCTCTGTGGAAATATGTTCATTTGTGTCAGTTATTAGATAACGCCTATAAGTGATATCATAGAATATAGGTCTTTTGCTTTCGGACTTACCTCATGTTTCGTGATTATCTCCAGACTCATTTGTGGTGCCTCAAAGAGCAATGGTTCATTGTTTTCCATGGCTAATATTCCATTGTGTACATGGACCACTTCTTTTTTATCCATTCACCTCTTGTTGGACATTTTGATTGCTTCACTGTCTTGGCTATTGTGAATAAGGCTGCACTGCAGCTTTTGCGGCCTGTGTCTTCTCGATTCTTGTCTTCTCAGGTGAGACGTCCAATGACGTGCCTGCTGGATTGAATGGTACCTCCATTTTTACTTTTAAACACAGCTCCTTTCTTTTCTCATTATTGGCTCTTACCCCTTTACGTCTCACCAGCAGGTAGAGGGTACACAGTTCTCTGAAACCCCTTCAGCATTTATTGTTTGTAGACTTTTTGCTGATGGTCAGTCGACTGGTGTAAGTTGAAACTTTTTGTAGATTAGATTGCATGGGTCTAACACTCCCTGAGGTTGAGCTTTTATCCATTTTCCTTTTTTTTTCAAAAGAGCGTGAGTAAAACGTAACTCTTCATACGCTCTTCTTGAAACATTTGCCTGTTTTGAATTTTTTTGTCCATTCCCTACTTCAGCACAATTTTTTAGGGCAGGTGTCCTTTACAGCCCTGAGTCCTTGTGAATGTTAAGTGACTATTAGCTGTGATTTTAAAGCTGCTCTTGCAGGAAACGGCCACAAGGTGGCATCATTTCTCCTTTACCAAATTTGGTAACTGGGGAAACAGAGCCTTCATGGAGGTGGTGTTCTAGGTTGTAAATTAGAATGCAATGTGGCAGGAAAAAGCCCTTTAGTTTATATCTCATTACTTCTTGTTCATATTTGTAATTTACTTTTTATTTTTTATCCCAGCAAATTTGATTACAATGGTTTGTTTGCTCTAGGTGTGCAAGATGTGGTTCTTTCACACATATACGTGTATCTATTCTTCCTCACATCCTTTTCCCATGTAGGTTATGGCACAATGTTGAGTAGTCTCTCTCCTGGTCTTCCGTACGTCTTTGGTGGTTATATATTTCACATGGTTTGTATATCTTTGTTAACCCCAATATGGTAATGTAACCAATCCTCATCCCTTTCTATTTGGTGAACCATAAGTTTTTTTAATGAATCTGTGATTGCCTTTCTCTGTGGAAATATCTTCATTGGTATCAATTTTTAAGTAACTGCAAAAAGTGATATGATAGGTTATGTGTCTTTTGCTTTCTCACTGACTACAGGTGGCGTGATTACGTCTAGACTCATCTATGGTGCTGCAAATGGCATTGTTTCATTTTTTTCACTAGCGAATATTCCATCTGTACATGGAGGAGTTCTTCTAGTCCACCCATCTGTTGGTGGACTTATTGGTTACTTCCATATCTTGGCTATTGTAATACTGTGCCATGCAGATTTGCCTGCCTGTGTCTTTCCAATTCTCTCTTCTTAGATTATAGGTCGAGGAGTGGGCCTGCTGGATCATATGGTAGCTCAATGTTTACCTTTTTAAGGCACCTCCATTCTGCTCTAGTTCGTGGCCCATTCCAACTTACGTCCCCCTTGAAGTTGAGGGTATGCATTTCTCTACAACACCTTCAGCATTTATTGTTTGTAGTTTTCTTGCTGATGGTTATTCTGACAAGTGTGATCTGAAACCTCTTTGTGGTTGAATTAGCACGTGCCTCATAATCCGTTGAAATTGAGCTTGAAGGCATGTCCTTTTTATTTTTCAAGCTATGATTACCCCTTAGTTCTTCAAAGTGTTCTCTTAAAGTATGTGTCACATTTTGAAATGTTTTGGCCATGACCTCCCTCAAGACATTTCGAAGGCAGGTTTCATTTACAGTTCTGCAGTACTTCTTCCTATGAAATGACCATTAGCACAGGCTTTAAAGCTGCTTTTGCAGGTAACTGCCAGAGGGCGGCAGCCTTTCTATGTTCCCCACCCTTGTAACTAGGGGAAAGCCCTTGCGGCCTGTGGTGTTTCTCGGTTATAAATTAGAGTGGAGCGTGCCTGGACAAACCCACACAAGCTGATGTCTCTTTACTTTTGTTGGATTTTTAAATTTAATTTTTATTTTTTATTGGAGTAATTTTCCACTGTGTACGTGGACCACTTCGACTTTGTGCATTCCTCGGTTGATGGACATTTTCATTGCTTCCAATTGTTGGCTATGGTAAATATTGTTGGAGTGCATGATTGCCAGCCTGTGACTTTTTGATCCTCATTTTCTCAGGTGATAGGCCCAGCAGTGGGTGTGATTCATTGACTGGTAGCACCGTGTTTCCCTTTTCCAAGCACCTACTTTGTGTTTTCATTAGTGGCTCTTACCACGTCCCCCTTAGAATCGAGGGTACGCATTTCTCCACAATCGCTTCAGCATTTATTGTTTGCAGCATTTATGCTAATGGCCCTTCTGGCTGCTGTGAGCTGATAGGTTTTTGTAATTTGGGTTTGCATGTGTCTGAAAATTCGTAAAACTCATCATTTTTCTCCGCCATTTTCTTTTCTGTTCAAAAAAGGAAACAATTGGGAATACAATATAACTCTTGAAATTGTCTTCTTGGAAGGTTGCCCTCTGTTTAATTTTTTGGTCAATTTTCCACCCCAGAATTTTTTTAGAGAGCAGGTGTCATTTCCCGAACTGCAAGTTTGGTGACTATTTAGTGACCTTTAGCAATGGGTTTAAAGGTGATGTTGTGGGAGGTGGCCTCAAGCAGGCAGCATTTGTCCATTCCCAAATCTGGGTATTAGGGCAGCAGAGCCTTTCTGGAAGTCGTGTTCCTAGGTTGTAAATTACATTGGAATATGCATGGAGAAACCCCCATTAGTTTATGTCTCATTATTTCTTCTTGGTTTTACATTTTTTTTTTAATTGGGGTAAAGCTTAGAATATTGTTTGTCCTAGATGTACACAATCTGGTTCATTTGTACATTATATATGTGTATTCAAGTACAGATCGTCTTCCCATGTAAAATGTTACAGAGGGTTCCACACACCTCCCTTGCTATATAGTCGGTCTTTTTGAGATATGTATAAAATATGTGTTTGTATACATATAGTAACACTAATCTTAATTTATCCATTCCCCCCACCTTTCCTTTTAGATGAGCATAGTTTGTTTTCTAAGTCTGTGAGTGTCTTTCTCTGTGGAAATATGTTCATTTGTGTCAGTTATTAGATAACGCCTATAAGTGATATCATAGAATATAGGTCTTTTGCTTTCCGACTTACCTCATGTTTCGTGATTATTTCCAGACTCATTTGTGGTGCCTCAGAGAGCAATGCTTCATTGTCTTCCATGGCTAATATTCCATTGTGTACATGGACCACTTCTTTATCCATTCACCTGTTGTTGGACATTTTGATTGCTTCACTGTCTTGGCTATTGTGAATAAGGCTGCACTGCAGCTTTTGCGGCCTGTGTCTTCTCGATTCTTGTCTTCTCAGGTGAGACGTCCAATGTTGCGCCTGCTGGATTGAATGGTGCCTCCATTTTTACTTTTAAACACAGCTCCTTTCTTTTCTCATTATTGGCTGTTACCCCTTTACGTCTCACCAGCAGGTAGAGGGTACACAGTTCTCTGAAACCCCTTCAGCCTTTATTGTTTGTAGACTTTTTGCTGATGGTCAGTCGACTGGTGTAAGTGGAAACTTTTTGTAGATTAGATTGCATGCGTCTAACACTCCCTGAGGTTGAGCTTTTATCCATTTTCCTTTTTTTGAAAAAGAGTGTGAGTAAAACTTAACTCTTCATAATCTCTTCTTGAAACATTTGCCTGTTTTGAATTTTTTTGTCCATTCCCTACTTCAGCACCAATTTTTAGAGCAAGTGTCCTTTACAGCCCTGAGTCCTTGTGAATGTTAAGTGACCATTAGCTGTGAGTTTAAAGCTGCTCTTGCAGGAAACGGCCACAAGGTGGCAGCATTTCTCCTTTACCAAATTTGTTTACTAGGGAAACAGAGCCTTAATGGAAGTGGTGTTCTAGGTTGTATATTAGAATGGAATATGCCAGGAAAAAGCCCTTTAGTTTATGTCTCATTACTTCTTGTTCATATTTGTAATTTACTTTTTATTTTTTATCCCAGCAAATTTGATTACAATGGTTTGTTTGTTCTAGGTGTGCAAGATGTGGTTCTTTCACACATATACGTGTATCTATTCTTCCTCGCATCCTTTTCCCATGTAGGTTATGGCACAATGTTGAGTAGTCCCTCTCCTGGTCTTCCGTACGTCTTTGGTGGTTATATATTTCACATGGTTTGTATATCTTTGTTAACCCCAATATGGTAATGTAACCAATCCTCATCCCTTTCTGTTTACTGAACCATAAGTTTTTTTAATGAATCTGTGATTGCCTTTCTCTGTGGAAATATCTTCATTGGTATCAATTTTTAAGTAACTGCAAAAAGTGATATGATAGGATATGTGTCTTTTGCTTTCTCACTGACTACAGGTGGCGTGATTACGTCTAGACTCATCTATGGTGCTGCAAATGGCATTGTTTCATTTTTTTCACTAGCGAATATTCCATCTGTACATGGAGGAGTTCTTCTGTGTCCACCCATCTGTTGGTGGACTTTTTGGTTCCTTCCATATCTTGGCTATTGTAATACTGTGCCATGCAGATTTGCCTGCCTGTGTCTTTCCAATTCTCTCTTCTTAGATTATAGGTCGAGGAGTGGGCCTGCTGGATCATATGGTAGCTTAATGTTGACCTTTTTAATGCACCTCCATTCTGTTCTATTTCGTGGCCCTTTCCAAGTTACGTCCCCCTTGAAGTTGAGGGTATGCATTTCTCTACAACACCTTCAGCATTTATTGTTTGTAGTTTTCTTGCTGATGGTTATTCTGACAAGTGTGTTCTGATACCTCTTTGTGGTTGAATTCACACGTGCCTCATAATCCATTGAAATTGAGCTTGAAGGCAAGTCCTTTTTATTTTTCAAGCTGTGATTACCCCTTAGTTCTTCAAAGTGTTCTCTTAAAGTATATGTCACATTTTGAAATGTTTTGGCCATTACCTCCCTCAAGACATTTTGAGGGCAGGTTTCATTTACAGTCCTGCATTACTTCTTCCTATGAAATGACCATTAGCACAGGCTTTAAAGCTGGTTTTGCAGGTAACTGCCATAGGGTGGCAGCCTTTCTATGTTCCCCACCCTTGTAACTAGGGGAAAGCCCTTGCGGCCTGTGGTGTTTCTCGGTTATAAATTAGAGTGGAGTGTGCCTGGACAAACCCACACAAGCTGATGTCTCTTTACATTTGTTGGATTTTTAAATTTAATTTTTATTTTTTATTGGAGTAATTTTCCACTGTGTACGTGGACCACTTCGACTTTGTGCATTCCTCGGTTGATGGACATTTTCATTGCTTCCAATTGTTGGCTATGGTAAATAATGTTGGAGTGCATGATTGCCAGCCTGTGACTTTTTGATTCTCATTTTCTCAGGTGATAGGCCCAGCAGTGGGTGTGATTCATTGACTGGTAGCACCGTGTTTCCCTTTTCCAAGCACCTACTTTGTGTTTTCATTAGTGGCTCTTACCACGTCCCCCTTAGAATCGAGGGTACGCAATTCTCCACAATCGCTTCAGCATTTATTGTTTGCAGCATTTATGCTAATGGCCCTTCTGGCTGCTGTGAGCTGATAGGTTTTTGTAATTTGGGTTTGCATGTCTCTGAAAAATCATAAAACTCATCATTTTTCTCCGCCGTTTTCTTTTCTGTTCAAAAAAGGAAACAATTGGGAATACAATATAACTCTTGAAATTGTCTTCTTGGAAGGTTGCCCTCTGTTTAATTTTTTGGACAATTTTCCACCCCAGAATTTTTTTAGAGAGCAGGTGTCATTTCCCGAACTGCAAGTTTGGTGACTATTTAGTGACCTTTAGCAATGGGTTTAAAGGTGATGTTGTGGGAGGTGGCCTCAAGCAGGCAGCATTTGTCCATTCCCAAATCTGGGTATTAGGGCAGCAGAGCCTTTCTGGAAGTCGTGTTCCTAGGTTGTAAATTACATTGGAATGTGCATGGAGAAACCCCCATAAGTTTATGTCTCATTATTTCTTCTTGGTTTTAAATTTTTTTTTTAATTGGGGTAAAGCTTAGAATATAGTTTCTCCTAGATGTACACAATCTGGTTCATTTGTACATTATATATGTCTATTCAAGTACAGATCCTCTTCCCATGTAAAATGTTACAGAGGGTTCCGCACACCTCCCTTGCTATATGGTCGGTCTTTTTGTGATATATATATAATATGTGTTTGTATACATATAGTACACTAATCTTAATTTATCCATTCCCCCCACCTTTTCTTTTAGATGAGCATAGTTTGTTTTCTAAGTCTGTGAGTGTCTTTCTCTGTGGAAATATGTTCATTTGTGTCAGTTATTAGATAACGCCTATAAGTGATATCATAGAATATAGGTCTTTTGCTTTCGGACTTACCTCATGTTTCGTGATTATCTCCAGACTCATTTGTGGTGCCTCAAAGAGCAATGGTTCATTGTTTTCCATGGCTAATATTCCATTGTGTACATGGACCACTTCTTTTTTATCCATTCACCTCTTGTTGGACATTTTGATTGCTTCACTGTCTTGGCTATTGTGAATAAGGCTGCACTGCAGCTTTTGCGGCCTGTGTCTTCTCGATTCTTGTCTTCTCAGGTGAGACGTCCAATGACGTGCCTGCTGGATTGAATGGTACCTCCATTTTTACTTTTAAACACAGCTCCTTTCTTTTCTCATTATTGGCTCTTACCCCTTTACGTCTCACCAGCAGGTAGAGGGTACACAGTTCTCTGAAACCCCTTCAGCATTTATTGTTTGTAGACTTTTTGCTGATGGTCAGTCGACTGGTGTAAGTTGAAACTTTTTGTAGATTAGATTGCATGGGTCTAACACTCCCTGAGGTTGAGCTTTTATCCATTTTCCTTTTTTTTTCAAAAGAGCGTGAGTAAAACGTAACTCTTCATACGCTCTTCTTGAAACATTTGCCTGTTTTGAATTTTTTTGTCCATTCCCTACTTCAGCACAATTTTTTAGGGCAGGTGTCCTTTACAGCCCTGAGTCCTTGTGAATGTTAAGTGACTATTAGCTGTGATTTTAAAGCTGCTCTTGCAGGAAACGGCCACAAGGTGGCATCATTTCTCCTTTACCAAATTTGGTAACTGGGGAAACAGAGCCTTCATGGAGGTGGTGTTCTAGGTTGTAAATTAGAATGCAATGTGGCAGGAAAAAGCCCTTTAGTTTATATCTCATTACTTCTTGTTCATATTTGTAATTTACTTTTTATTTTTTATCCCAGCAAATTTGATTACAATGGTTTGTTTGCTCTAGGTGTGCAAGATGTGGTTCTTTCACACATATACGTGTATCTATTCTTCCTCACATCCTTTTCCCATGTAGGTTATGGCACAATGTTGAGTAGTCTCTCTCCTGGTCTTCCGTACGTCTTTGGTGGTTATATATTTCACATGGTTTGTATATCTTTGTTAACCCCAATATGGTAATGTAACCAATCCTCATCCCTTTCTATTTGGTGAACCATAAGTTTTTTTAATGAATCTGTGATTGCCTTTCTCTGTGGAAATATCTTCATTGGTATCAATTTTTAAGTAACTGCAAAAAGTGATATGATAGGTTATGTGTCTTTTGCTTTCTCACTGACTACAGGTGGCGTGATTACGTCTAGACTCATCTATGGTGCTGCAAATGGCATTGTTTCATTTTTTTCACTAGCGAATATTCCATCTGTACATGGAGGAGTTCTTCTAGTCCACCCATCTGTTGGTGGACTTATTGGTTACTTCCATATCTTGGCTATTGTAATACTGTGCCATGCAGATTTGCCTGCCTGTGTCTTTCCAATTCTCTCTTCTTAGATTATAGGTCGAGGAGTGGGCCTGCTGGATCATATGGTAGCTCAATGTTTACCTTTTTAAGGCACCTCCATTCTGCTCTAGTTCGTGGCCCATTCCAACTTACGTCCCCCTTGAAGTTGAGGGTATGCATTTCTCTACAACACCTTCAGCATTTATTGTTTGTAGTTTTCTTGCTGATGGTTATTCTGACAAGTGTGATCTGAAACCTCTTTGTGGTTGAATTAGCACGTGCCTCATAATCCGTTGAAATTGAGCTTGAAGGCATGTCCTTTTTATTTTTCAAGCTATGATTACCCCTTAGTTCTTCAAAGTGTTCTCTTAAAGTATGTGTCACATTTTGAAATGTTTTGGCCATGACCTCCCTCAAGACATTTCGAAGGCAGGTTTCATTTACAGTTCTGCAGTACTTCTTCCTATGAAATGACCATTAGCACAGGCTTTAAAGCTGCTTTTGCAGGTAACTGCCAGAGGGCGGCAGCCTTTCTATGTTCCCCACCCTTGTAACTAGGGGAAAGCCCTTGCGGCCTGTGGTGTTTCTCGGTTATAAATTAGAGTGGAGCGTGCCTGGACAAACCCACACAAGCTGATGTCTCTTTACTTTTGTTGGATTTTTAAATTTAATTTTTATTTTTTATTGGAGTAATTTTCCACTGTGTACGTGGACCACTTCGACTTTGTGCATTCCTCGGTTGATGGACATTTTCATTGCTTCCAATTGTTGGCTATGGTAAATATTGTTGGAGTGCATGATTGCCAGCCTGTGACTTTTTGATCCTCATTTTCTCAGGTGATAGGCCCAGCAGTGGGTGTGATTCATTGACTGGTAGCACCGTGTTTCCCTTTTCCAAGCACCTACTTTGTGTTTTCATTAGTGGCTCTTACCACGTCCCCCTTAGAATCGAGGGTACGCATTTCTCCACAATCGCTTCAGCATTTATTGTTTGCAGCATTTATGCTAATGGCCCTTCTGGCTGCTGTGAGCTGATAGGTTTTTGTAATTTGGGTTTGCATGTGTCTGAAAATTCGTAAAACTCATCATTTTTCTCCGCCATTTTCTTTTCTGTTCAAAAAAGGAAACAATTGGGAATACAATATAACTCTTGAAATTGTCTTCTTGGAAGGTTGCCCTCTGTTTAATTTTTTGGTCAATTTTCCACCCCAGAATTTTTTTAGAGAGCAGGTGTCATTTCCCGAACTGCAAGTTTGGTGACTATTTAGTGACCTTTAGCAATGGGTTTAAAGGTGATGTTGTGGGAGGTGGCCTCAAGCAGGCAGCATTTGTCCATTCCCAAATCTGGGTATTAGGGCAGCAGAGCCTTTCTGGAAGTCGTGTTCCTAGGTTGTAAATTACATTGGAATATGCATGGAGAAACCCCCATTAGTTTATGTCTCATTATTTCTTCTTGGTTTTACATTTTTTTTTTAATTGGGGTAAAGCTTAGAATATTGTTTGTCCTAGATGTACACAATCTGGTTCATTTGTACATTATATATGTGTATTCAAGTACAGATCGTCTTCCCATGTAAAATGTTACAGAGGGTTCCACACACCTCCCTTGCTATATAGTCGGTCTTTTTGAGATATGTATAAAATATGTGTTTGTATACATATAGTAACACTAATCTTAATTTATCCATTCCCCCCACCTTTCCTTTTAGATGAGCATAGTTTGTTTTCTAAGTCTGTGAGTGTCTTTCTCTGTGGAAATATGTTCATTTGTGTCAGTTATTAGATAACGCCTATAAGTGATATCATAGAATATAGGTCTTTTGCTTTCCGACTTACCTCATGTTTCGTGATTATTTCCAGACTCATTTGTGGTGCCTCAGAGAGCAATGCTTCATTGTCTTCCATGGCTAATATTCCATTGTGTACATGGACCACTTCTTTATCCATTCACCTGTTGTTGGACATTTTGATTGCTTCACTGTCTTGGCTATTGTGAATAAGGCTGCACTGCAGCTTTTGCGGCCTGTGTCTTCTCGATTCTTGTCTTCTCAGGTGAGACGTCCAATGTTGCGCCTGCTGGATTGAATGGTGCCTCCATTTTTACTTTTAAACACAGCTCCTTTCTTTTCTCATTATTGGCTGTTACCCCTTTACGTCTCACCAGCAGGTAGAGGGTACACAGTTCTCTGAAACCCCTTCAGCCTTTATTGTTTGTAGACTTTTTGCTGATGGTCAGTCGACTGGTGTAAGTGGAAACTTTTTGTAGATTAGATTGCATGCGTCTAACACTCCCTGAGGTTGAGCTTTTATCCATTTTCCTTTTTTTGAAAAAGAGTGTGAGTAAAACTTAACTCTTCATAATCTCTTCTTGAAACATTTGCCTGTTTTGAATTTTTTTGTCCATTCCCTACTTCAGCACCAATTTTTAGAGCAAGTGTCCTTTACAGCCCTGAGTCCTTGTGAATGTTAAGTGACCATTAGCTGTGAGTTTAAAGCTGCTCTTGCAGGAAACGGCCACAAGGTGGCAGCATTTCTCCTTTACCAAATTTGTTTACTAGGGAAACAGAGCCTTAATGGAAGTGGTGTTCTAGGTTGTATATTAGAATGGAATATGCCAGGAAAAAGCCCTTTAGTTTATGTCTCATTACTTCTTGTTCATATTTGTAATTTACTTTTTATTTTTTATCCCAGCAAATTTGATTACAATGGTTTGTTTGTTCTAGGTGTGCAAGATGTGGTTCTTTCACACATATACGTGTATCTATTCTTCCTCGCATCCTTTTCCCATGTAGGTTATGGCACAATGTTGAGTAGTCCCTCTCCTGGTCTTCCGTACGTCTTTGGTGGTTATATATTTCACATGGTTTGTATATCTTTGTTAACCCCAATATGGTAATGTAACCAATCCTCATCCCTTTCTGTTTACTGAACCATAAGTTTTTTTAATGAATCTGTGATTGCCTTTCTCTGTGGAAATATCTTCATTGGTATCAATTTTTAAGTAACTGCAAAAAGTGATATGATAGGATATGTGTCTTTTGCTTTCTCACTGACTACAGGTGGCGTGATTACGTCTAGACTCATCTATGGTGCTGCAAATGGCATTGTTTCATTTTTTTCACTAGCGAATATTCCATCTGTACATGGAGGAGTTCTTCTGTGTCCACCCATCTGTTGGTGGACTTTTTGGTTCCTTCCATATCTTGGCTATTGTAATACTGTGCCATGCAGATTTGCCTGCCTGTGTCTTTCCAATTCTCTCTTCTTAGATTATAGGTCGAGGAGTGGGCCTGCTGGATCATATGGTAGCTTAATGTTGACCTTTTTAATGCACCTCCATTCTGTTCTATTTCGTGGCCCTTTCCAAGTTACGTCCCCCTTGAAGTTGAGGGTATGCATTTCTCTACAACACCTTCAGCATTTATTGTTTGTAGTTTTCTTGCTGATGGTTATTCTGACAAGTGTGTTCTGATACCTCTTTGTGGTTGAATTCACACGTGCCTCATAATCCATTGAAATTGAGCTTGAAGGCAAGTCCTTTTTATTTTTCAAGCTGTGATTACCCCTTAGTTCTTCAAAGTGTTCTCTTAAAGTATATGTCACATTTTGAAATGTTTTGGCCATTACCTCCCTCAAGACATTTTGAGGGCAGGTTTCATTTACAGTCCTGCATTACTTCTTCCTATGAAATGACCATTAGCACAGGCTTTAAAGCTGGTTTTGCAGGTAACTGCCATAGGGTGGCAGCCTTTCTATGTTCCCCACCCTTGTAACTAGGGGAAAGCCCTTGCGGCCTGTGGTGTTTCTCGGTTATAAATTAGAGTGGAGTGTGCCTGGACAAACCCACACAAGCTGATGTCTCTTTACATTTGTTGGATTTTTAAATTTAATTTTTATTTTTTATTGGAGTAATTTTCCACTGTGTACGTGGACCACTTCGACTTTGTGCATTCCTCGGTTGATGGACATTTTCATTGCTTCCAATTGTTGGCTATGGTAAATAATGTTGGAGTGCATGATTGCCAGCCTGTGACTTTTTGATTCTCATTTTCTCAGGTGATAGGCCCAGCAGTGGGTGTGATTCATTGACTGGTAGCACCGTGTTTCCCTTTTCCAAGCACCTACTTTGTGTTTTCATTAGTGGCTCTTACCACGTCCCCCTTAGAATCGAGGGTACGCAATTCTCCACAATCGCTTCAGCATTTATTGTTTGCAGCATTTATGCTAATGGCCCTTCTGGCTGCTGTGAGCTGATAGGTTTTTGTAATTTGGGTTTGCATGTCTCTGAAAAATCATAAAACTCATCATTTTTCTCCGCCGTTTTCTTTTCTGTTCAAAAAAGGAAACAATTGGGAATACAATATAACTCTTGAAATTGTCTTCTTGGAAGGTTGCCCTCTGTTTAATTTTTTGGACAATTTTCCACCCCAGAATTTTTTTAGAGAGCAGGTGTCATTTCCCGAACTGCAAGTTTGGTGACTATTTAGTGACCTTTAGCAATGGGTTTAAAGGTGATGTTGTGGGAGGTGGCCTCAAGCAGGCAGCATTTGTCCATTCCCAAATCTGGGTATTAGGGCAGCAGAGCCTTTCTGGAAGTCGTGTTCCTAGGTTGTAAATTACATTGGAATGTGCATGGAGAAACCCCCATAAGTTTATGTCTCATTATTTCTTCTTGGTTTTAAATTTTTTTTTTAATTGGGGTAAAGCTTAGAATATAGTTTCTCCTAGATGTACACAATCTGGTTCATTTGTACATTATATATGTCTATTCAAGTACAGATCCTCTTCCCATGTAAAATGTTACAGAGGGTTCCGCACACCTCCCTTGCTATATGGTCGGTCTTTTTGTGATATATATATAATATGTGTTTGTATACATATAGTACACTAATCTTAATTTATCCATTCCCCCCACCTTTTCTTTTAGATGAGCATAGTTTGTTTTCTAAGTCTGTGAGTGTCTTTCTCTGTGGAAATATGTTCATTTGTGTCAGTTATTAGATAACGCCTATAAGTGATATGATAGAATATAGGTCTTTTGCTTTCGGACTTACCTCATGTTTCGTGATTATCTCCAGACTCATTTGTGGTGCCTCAAAGAGCAATGGTTCATTGTTTTCCATGGCTAATATTCCATTGTGTACATGGACCACTTCTTTTTTATCCATTCACCTCTTGTTGGACATTTTGATTGCTTCACTGTCTTGGCTATTGTGAATAAGGCTGCACTGCAGCTTTTGCGGCCTGTGTCTTCTCGATTCTTGTCTTCTCAGGTGAGACGTCCAATGACGTGCCTGCTGGATTGAATGGTACCTCCATTTTTACTTTTAAACACAGCTCCTTTCTTTTCTCATTATTGGCTCTTACCCCTTTACGTCTCACCAGCAGGTAGAGGGTACACAGTTCTCTGAAACCCCTTCAGCATTTATTGTTTGTAGACTTTTTGCTGATGGTCAGTCGACTGGTGTAAGTTGAAACTTTTTGTAGATTAGATTGCATGGGTCTAACACTCCCTGAGGTTGAGCTTTTATCCATTTTCCTTTTTTTTTCAAAAGAGCGTGAGTAAAACGTAACTCTTCATACGCTCTTCTTGAAACATTTGCCTGTTTTGAATTTTTTTGTCCATTCCCTACTTCAGCACAATTTTTTAGGGCAGGTGTCCTTTACAGCCCTGAGTCCTTGTGAATGTTAAGTGACTATTAGCTGTGATTTTAAAGCTGCTCTTGCAGGAAACGGCCACAAGGTGGCATCATTTCTCCTTTACCAAATTTGGTAACTGGGGAAACAGAGCCTTCATGGAGGTGGTGTTCTAGGTTGTAAATTAGAATGCAATGTGGCAGGAAAAAGCCCTTTAGTTTATATCTCATTACTTCTTGTTCATATTTGTAATTTACTTTTTATTTTTTATCCCAGCAAATTTGATTACAATGGTTTGTTTGCTCTAGGTGTGCAAGATGTGGTTCTTTCACACATATACGTGTATCTATTCTTCCTCACATCCTTTTCCCATGTAGGTTATGGCACAATGTTGAGTAGTCTCTCTCCTGGTCTTCCGTACGTCTTTGGTGGTTATATATTTCACATGGTTTGTATATCTTTGTTAACCCCAATATGGTAATGTAACCAATCCTCATCCCTTTCTATTTGGTGAACCATAAGTTTTTTTAATGAATCTGTGATTGCCTTTCTCTGTGGAAATATCTTCATTGGTATCAATTTTTAAGTAACTGCAAAAAGTGATATGATAGGTTATGTGTCTTTTGCTTTCTCACTGACTACAGGTGGCGTGATTACGTCTAGACTCATCTATGGTGCTGCAAATGGCATTGTTTCATTTTTTTCACTAGCGAATATTCCATCTGTACATGGAGGAGTTCTTCTAGTCCACCCATCTGTTGGTGGACTTATTGGTTACTTCCATATCTTGGCTATTGTAATACTGTGCCATGCAGATTTGCCTGCCTGTGTCTTTCCAATTCTCTCTTCTTAGATTATAGGTCGAGGAGTGGGCCTGCTGGATCATATGGTAGCTCAATGTTTACCTTTTTAAGGCACCTCCATTCTGCTCTAGTTCGTGGCCCATTCCAACTTACGTCCCCCTTGAAGTTGAGGGTATGCATTTCTCTACAACACCTTCAGCATTTATTGTTTGTAGTTTTCTTGCTGATGGTTATTCTGACAAGTGTGATCTGAAACCTCTTTGTGGTTGAATTAGCACGTGCCTCATAATCCGTTGAAATTGAGCTTGAAGGCATGTCCTTTTTATTTTTCAAGCTATGATTACCCCTTAGTTCTTCAAAGTGTTCTCTTAAAGTATGTGTCACATTTTGAAATGTTTTGGCCATGACCTCCCTCAAGACATTTCGAAGGCAGGTTTCATTTACAGTTCTGCAGTACTTCTTCCTATGAAATGACCATTAGCACAGGCTTTAAAGCTGCTTTTGCAGGTAACTGCCAGAGGGCGGCAGCCTTTCTATGTTCCCCACCCTTGTAACTAGGGGAAAGCCCTTGCGGCCTGTGGTGTTTCTCGGTTATAAATTAGAGTGGAGCGTGCCTGGACAAACCCACACAAGCTGATGTCTCTTTACTTTTGTTGGATTTTTAAATTTAATTTTTATTTTTTATTGGAGTAATTTTCCACTGTGTACGTGGACCACTTCGACTTTGTGCATTCCTCGGTTGATGGACATTTTCATTGCTTCCAATTGTTGGCTATGGTAAATATTGTTGGAGTGCATGATTGCCAGCCTGTGACTTTTTGATCCTCATTTTCTCAGGTGATAGGCCCAGCAGTGGGTGTGATTCATTGACTGGTAGCACCGTGTTTCCCTTTTCCAAGCACCTACTTTGTGTTTTCATTAGTGGCTCTTACCACGTCCCCCTTAGAATCGAGGGTACGCAATTCTCCACAATCGCTTCAGCATTTATTGTTTGCAGCATTTATGCTAATGGCCCTTCTGGCTGCTGTGAGCTGATAGGTTTTTGTAATTTGGGTTTGCATGTGTCTGAAAAATCATAAAACTCATCATTTTTCTCCGCCGTTTTCTTTTCTGTTCAAAAAAGGAAACAATTGGGAATACAATATAACTCTTGAAATTGTCTTCTTGGAAGGTTGCCCTCTGTTTAATTTTTTGGTCAATTTTCCACCCCAGAATTTTTTTAGAGAGCAGGTGTCATTTCCCGAACTGCAAGTTTGGTGACTATTTAGTGACCTTTAGCAATGGGTTTAAAGGTGATGTTGTGGGAGGTGACCTCAAGCAGGCAGCATTTGTCCATTCCCAAATCTGGGTATTAGGGCAGCAGAGCCTTTCTGGAAGTCGTGTTCCTAGGTTGTAAATTACATTGGAATATGCATGGAGAAACCCCCATTAGTTTATGTCTCATTATTTCTTCTTGGTTTTAAATTTTTTTTTTAATTGGGGTAAAGCTTAGAATATTGTTTGTCCTAGATGTACACAATCTGGTTCATTTGTACATTATATATGTGTATTCAAGTACAGATCGTCTTCCCATGTAAAATGTTACAGAGGGTTCCACACACCTCCCTTGCTATATAGTCGGTCTTTTTGAGATATGTATAAAATATGTGTTTGTATACATATAGTAACACTAATCTTAATTTATCCATTCCCCCCACCTTTCCTTTTAGATGAGCATAGTTTGTTTTCTAAGTCTGTGAGTGTCTTTCTCTGTGGAAATATGTTCATTTGTGTCAGTTATTAGATAACGCCTATAAGTGATATCATAGAATATAGGTCTTTTGCTTTCCGACTTACCTCATGTTTCGTGATTATTTCCAGACTCATTTGTGGTGCCTCAGAGAGCAATGCTTCATTGTCTTCCATGGCTAATATTCCATTGTGTACATGGACCAGTTTTTTAACCATTCACCTGTTGTTGGACATTTTGATTGCTTCACTGTCTTGGCTATTGTGAATAAGGCTGCACTGCAGCTTTTGCGGCCTGTGTCTTCTCGATTCTTGTCTTCTCAGGTGAGACGTCCAATGTTGCGCCTGCTGGATTGAATGGTGCCTCCATTTTTACTTTTAAACACAGCTCCTTTCTTTTCTCATTATTGGCTCTTACCCCTTTACGTCTCACCAGCAGGTAGAGGGTACACAGTTCTCTGAAACCCCTTCAGCCTTTATTGTTTGTAGACTTTTTGCTGATGGTCAGTCGACTGGTGTAAGTGGAAACTTTTTGTAGAGTAGATTGCATGCGTCTAACACTCCCTGAGGTTGAGCTTTTATCCATTTTCCTTTTTTTTTCAAAAGAGCGTGAGTAAAACGTAACTCTTCATACGCTCTTCTTGAAACATTTGCCTGTTTTGAATTTGTTTGTCCATTCCCTACTTCAGCACAATTTTTTAGGGCAGGTGTCCTTTACAGCCCTGAGTCCTTGTGAATGTTAAGTGACTATTAGCTGTGATTTTAAAGCTGCCATTGCAGGAAACGGCCACAAGGTGGCATCATTTCGCCTTTACCAAATTTGGTAACTGGGGAAACAGAGCCTTAATGGAGGTGGTGTTCTAGGTTGTAAATTAGAATGCAATGTGGCAGGAAAAAGCCCTTTAAGTTTATATCTCATTACTTCTTGTTCATATTTGTAATTTACTTTTTATATTTTATCCCAGCAAATTTGATTACAATGGTTTGTTTGCTCTAGGTGTGCAAGATGTGGTTCTTTCACACATATACGTGTATCTATTCTTCCTCGCATCCTTTTCCCATGTAGGTTATGGCACAATGTTGAGTAGTCTCTCTCCTGGTCTTCCGTACGTCTTTGGTGGTTATATATTTCACATGGTTTGTATATCTTTGTTAACCCCAATATGGTAATGTAACCAATCCTCATCCCTTTCTATTTGGTGAACCATAAGTTTTTTTAATGAATGTGTGATTGCCTTTCTCTGTGGAAATATCTTCATTGGTATCAATTTTTAAGTAACTGCAAAAAGTGATATGATAGGATATGTGTCTTTTGCTTTCTCACTGACTACAGGTGGCGTGATTACGTCTAGACTCATCTATGGTGCTGCAAATGGCATTGTTTCATTTTTTTCACTAGCGAATATTCCATCTGTACATGGAGGAGTTCTTCTGTGTCCACCCATCTGTTGGTGGACTTTTTGGTTCCTTCCATATCTTGGCTATTGTAATACTGTGCCATGCAGATTTGCCTGCCTGTGTCTTTCCAATTCTCTCTTCTTAGATTATAGGTCGAGGAGTGGGCCTGCTGGATCATATGGTAGCTCAATGTTGACCTTTTTAATGCACCTCCATTCTGTTCTATTTCATGGCCCTTTCCAAGTTACGTCCCCCTTGAAGTTGAGGGTATGCATTTCTCTACAACACCTTCAGCATTTATTGTTTGTAGTTTTCTTGCTGATGGTTATTCTGACAATTGTGATCTGATACCTCTTTGTGGTTGAATTCGCACGTGCCTCATAATCCTTTGAAATTGAGCTTGAAGGCAAGTCCTATTTATTTTTCAAGCTGTGATTAACCCTTAGTTCTTCAAAGTGCTCTCTTAAAGTATGTGTCACATTTTTAAAAGTTTTGGCCATTACCTCCCTCAAGACATTTTGAGGGCAGGTTTCATTTATAGTCCTGCATTATTTCTTCCTATGAAATGACCATTAGCACAGGCTTTAACGCTGGTTTTGCAGGTAACTGCCATAGGGTGGCAGCCTTTCTATGTTCCCCACCCTTGTAACTAGGGGAAAGCCCTTGCGGACTGTGGTGTTTCTCGGTTTTAAATTAGAGTGGAGTGTGCCTGGACAAACCCACGCAAGCTGATGTCTCCTTACTTTTTTTGGATTTTTAAATGTAATTTTTATTTTTTATTGGAGTAATTTTCCACTGTGTACGTGGACCACTTCTACTTTGTGCATTCCTCAGTTGATGGACATTTTCATTGCTTCCAAGTGTTGGCTATGGTAAATATTGTTGGAGTGCAGGATTGCCAGCCTGTGACTTTTTGATTCTCATTTTCTCAGGTGATAGGCCCAGCACTGGGTGTGACTGACTGACTGGTAGCACCGTTTTTCCCTTTTCAAAGCACCTTCTGTTTGTTTTCATTAGTGGCACTTACCACGTCCCCTTTAGAATCGAGGGTACACATTTCTCCACAATCGCTTCAGCATTTATTGTTTGCAGCATTTATGCTAATGGCCCTTCTGGCTGCTGTGAGCTGATAGATTTTTATAATTTGGGTTTGCATGTCTCTGAAAATTCGTAAAACTCATCATATTTCTCCGCCGTTTTCTTTTCTGTTAAAAAAAGGAAACAATTGGGAATACAATATATCTCTTGAAATTGTCTTCTTGGAAGGTTGCCCTCTGTTTAATTTTTTGGTCAATTTTCCACCCCAGAATTTTTTTAGAGAGCAGGTGTCATTTCCCGAACTGCAAGTTTGGTGAATATTTAGTGACCTTTAGCAATGGGTTTAAAGGTGATGTTGTGGGAAGTGGCCTCAAGCAGGCAGCATTTGTCCATTCCCAAATCTGGGTATTAGGGCAGCAGAGCCTTTCTGGAAGTCGTGTTCCTAGGTTGTAAATTACATTGGAATGTGCATGGAGAAACCCCCATTAGTTTATATCTCATTATTTCTTCTTGGTTTTAATTTTTTTTTTTTAATTGTGGTAAAGCTTAGAATATTGTTTGTCCTAGGTTTACACAATCTGGTTCATTTGTACATTATATATGTCTATTCAAGTACAGATCCTCTTCCCATGTAAAATGTTACAGAGGGTTCCACACACCTCCCTTGCTATATAGTCGGTCTTGTTGAGATATGTATATAATATTTGTTTGTATACATATAGTAACACTAATCTTAATTTATCCATTCCCCCCACCTTTCCTTTTAGATGAGCATAGTTTGTTTTCTAAGTCTGTGAGTGTCTTTCTCTGTGGAAATATGTTCATTTGTGTCAGTTATTAGATAACGCCTATAAGTGATATCATAGAATATAGGTCTTTTGCTTTCGGACTTACCTCATGTTTCGTGATTATCTCCAGACTCATTTGTGGTGCCTCAAAGAGCAATGGTTCATTGTTTTCCATGGCTAATATTCCATTGTGTACATGGACCACTTCTTTTTTATCCATTCACCTCTTGTTGGACATTTTGATTGCTTCACTGTCTTGGCTATTGTGAATAAGGCTGCACTGCAGCTTTTGCGGCCTGTGTCTTCTCGATTCTTGTCTTCTCAGGTGAGACGTCCAATGACGCGCCTGCTGGATTGAATGGTGCCTCCATTTTTACTTTTAAACACAGCTCCTTTCTTTTCTCATTATTGGCTGTTACCCCTTTACGTCTCACCAGCAGGTAGAGGGTACACAGTTCTCTGAAACCCCTTCAGCCTTTATTGTTTGTAGACTTTTTGCTGATGGTCAGTCGACTGGTGTAAGTGGAAACTTTTTGTAGATTAGATTGCATGCGTCTAACACTCCCTGAGGTTGAGCTTTTATCCATTTTCCTTTTTTTTTCAAAAGAGTGTGAGTAAGACGTAACTCTTCATACGCTCTTCTTGAAACATTTGCCTGTTTTGAATTTTTTTGTCCATTCCCTAGTTCAGCACAATTTTTTAGGGCAGGTGTCCTTTACAGCCCTGAGTCCTTGTGAATGTTAAGTGACCATTAGCTGTGATTTTAAAGCTGCTCTTGCAGGAAACGGCCACAAGGTGGCATCATTTCCCCTTTACCAAATTTGGTAACTGGGGAAACAGAGCCTTAATGGAGGTGGTGTTCTAGGTTGTAAATTAGAATGCAATGTGGCAGGAAAAAGCCCTTTATGTTTATGTCTCATTACTTCTTGTTCATATTTATAATTTACTTTTTATTTTTTATCCAAGCCAATTTGATTAAAATGGTTTGTTTGTTCGGTGTGCAAATGTGGTTCTTTCACACATATACGTGTATCTATTCTTCCTCGCATTCTTTTCCCATGTGGGTTATGGCACAATATTGAGTAGTCTTCTCCTGGTCTTCCTTATGTCTTTGGTGATTATATATTTCACATGGTTTGTATATCTCTGTTAACCTTAATATGGTAATGTATCCAATCCTCATCCCTTTCTATTTGGTGAACCATAAGTTTTTTAATGAATCTGTGATTGCCTTTCCCTGTGGAAATATCTTCATTGGTATCAATTTTTAAGTAACTCCAAAAAGTGATATGATAGGATATATGTCTTTTGCTTTCTCACTTACTACAGGTGGTGTGATTACGTCTAGACTCATCTATGGTGCTGCAAATGGCATTGTTTCATTTTTTTCACTAGCGAATATTCCATCTGTACATGGAGGAGTTCTTCTGTGTCCACCCATCTGTTGGTGGACTTTTTGGTTACTTCCATATCTTGGCTATTGTAATACTGTGCCATGCAGATTTGCCTGCCTGTGTCTTTCCAATTCTCTCTTCTTAGATTATAGGTCGAGGAGTGGGCCTGCTGGATCATATGGTAGCTCAGTGTTTACCTTTTTAAGGCACCTCCATTCTGCTCTAGTTCGTGGCCCATTCCAACTTACGTCCCCCTTGAAGTTGAGGGTATGTATTTCTCTACAACACCTTCAGCATTTATTGTTTGTAGTTTTCTTGCTGATGGTTATTCTGACAAGTGTGATCTGAAACCTCTTTGTGGTTGAATTAGCACGTGCCTCATAATCCGTTGAAATTGAGCTTGAAGGCATGTCCTTTTTATTTTTCAAGCTATGATTACCCCTTAGTTCTTCAAAGTGTTCTCTTAAAGTATGTGTCACATTTTGAAATGTTTTGGCCATGACCTCCCTCAAGACATTTCGAAGGCAGGTTTCATTTACAGTTCTGCAGTACTTCTTCCTATGAAATGACCATTAGCACAGGCTTTAAAGCTGCTTTTGCAGGTAACTGCCAGAGGGCGGCAGCCTTTCTATGTTCCCCACCCTTGTAACTAGGGGAAAGCCCTTGCGGCCTGTGGTGTTTCTCGGTTATAAATTAGAGTGGAGCGTGCCTGGACAAACCCACACAAGCTGATGTCTCTTTACTTTTGTTGGATTTTTAAATTTAATTTTTATTTTTTATTGGAGTAATTTTCCACTGTGTACGTGGACCACTTCGACTTTGTGCATTCCTCGGTTGATGGACATTTTCATTGCTTCCAATTGTTGGCTATGGTAAATATTGTTGGAGTGCATGATTGCCAGCCTGTGACTTTTTGATCCTCATTTTCTCAGGTGATAGGCCCAGCAGTGGGTGTGATTCATTGACTGGTAGCACCGTGTTTCCCTTTTCCAAGCACCTACTTTGTGTTTTCATTAGTGGCTCTTACCACGTCCCCCTTAGAATCGAGGGTACGCAATTCTCCACAATCGCTTCAGCATTTATTGTTTGCAGCATTTATGCTAATGGCCCTTCTGGCTGCTGTGAGCTGATAGGTTTTTGTAATTTGGGTTTGCATGTGTGTGAAAATTCGTGAAACTCATCCTTTTTCTCCGCCGTTTTCTTTTCTGTTCAAAAAAGGAAACAATTGGGAATACAATATAACTCTTGAAATTGTCTTCTTGGAAGGTTGCCCTCTGTTTAATTTTTTGGTCAATTTTCCACCCCAGAATTTTTTTAGAGAGCAGGTGTCATTTCCCGAACTGCAAGTTTGGTGAATATTTAGTGACCTTTAGCAATGGGTTTAAAGGTGATGTTGTGGGAGGTGGCCTCAAGCAGGCAGCATTTGTCCATTCCCAAATCTGGGTATTAGGGCAGCAGAGCCTTTCTGGAAGTCGTGTTCCTAGGTTGTAAATTACATTGGAATATGCATGGAGAAACCCCCATTAGTTTATGTCTCATTATTTCTTCTTGGTTTTAAATTTTTTTTTAATTGGGGTAAAGCTTAGAATATTGTTTGTCCTAGATGTACACAATCTGGTTCATTTGTACATTATATATGTCTATTCAAGTACAGATCCTCTTCCCATGTAAAATGTTACAGAGGGTTCCACACACCTCCCTTGCTATATAGTCGGTCTTTTTGAGATATGTATAAAATATGTGTTTATATACATATAGTAACACTAATCTTAATTTATCCATTCCCCCCACCTTTCCTTTTAGATGAGCATAGTTTGTTTTCTAAGTCTGTGAGTGTCTTTCTCTGTGGAAATATGTTCATTTGTGTCAGTTATTAGATAACGCCTATAAGTGATATCATAGAATATAGGTCTTTTGCTTTCCGACTTACCTCATGTTTCGTGATTATTTCCAGACTCATTTGTGGTGCCTCAGAGAGCAATGCTTCATTGTCTTCCATGGCTAATATTCCATTGTGTACATGGACCACTTCTTTATCCATTCACCTGTTGTTGGACATTTTGATTGCTTCACTGTCTTGGCTATTGTGAATAAGGCTGCACTGCAGCTTTTGCGGCCTGTGTCTTCTCGATTCTTGTCTTCTCAGGAGAGACGTCCAATGACGCGCCTGCTGGATTGAATGCTGCCTCCATTTTTACTTTTAAAAACAGCTCCTTTCTTTTCTCATTATTGGCTGTTACCCCTTTACGTCTCACCAGCAGGTAGAGGGTACACAGTTCTCTGAAACCCCTTCAGCCTTTATTGTTTGTAGACTTTTTGCTGATGGTCAGTCGACTGGTGTAAGTGGAAACTTTTTGTAGATTAGATTGCATGCGTCTAACACCCCCTGAGGTTGAGCTTTTATCCATTTTCCTTTTTTTTAAAAGAGTGTGAGTAAAACTTAACTCTTCATAATCTCTTCTTGAAACATTTGCCTGTTTTGAATTGTTTTGTCCATTCCCTACTTCAGCACCAATTTTTAGGGCAAGTGTCCTTTACAGCCCTGAGTCCTTGTGAATGTTAAGTGACCATTAGCTGTGAGTTTAAAGCTGCTCTTGCAGGAAACGGCCACAAGTTGGCAGCATTTCTCCTTTACCAAATTTGTTTACTAGGGAAACAGAGCCTTAATGGAAGTGGTGTTCTAGGTTGTATATTAGAATGGAATATGCCAGGAAAAAGCCCTTTAGTTTATGTCTCATTACTTCTTGTTCATATTTGTAATTTACTTTTTATTTTTTATCCCAGCAAATTCGATTACAATGGTTTGTTTGTTCTAGGTGTGCAAGATGTGGTTCTTTCACACATATACGTGTATCTATTCTTCCTCGCATCCTTTTCCCATGTAGGTTATGGCACAATGTTGAGTAGTCTCTCTCCTGGTCTTCCGTACGTCTTTGGTGGTTATATATTTCACATGGTTTGTATATCTTTGTTAACCCCAATATGGTAATGTAACCAATCCTCATCCCTTTCTATTTGGTGAACCATAAGTTTTTTTAATGAATCTGTGATTGCCTTTCTCTGTGGAAATATCTTCATTGGTATCAATTTTTAAGTTACTGCAAAAAGTGATATGATAGGATATATGTCTTTTGCTTTCTCACTTACTACAGGTGGTGTGATTACGTCTAGACTCATCTATGGTGCTGCAAATGGCATTGTTTCATTTTTTTCACTAGCGAATATTCCATCTGTACATGGAGGAGTTCTTCTGTGTCCACCCATCTGTTGGTGGACTTTTTGGTTACTTCCATATCTTGGCTATTGTAATACTGTGCCATGCAGATTTGCCTGCCTGTGTCTTTCCAATTCTCTCTTCTTAGATTATAGGTCGAGGAGTGGGCCTGCTGGATCATATGGTAGCTCAGTGTTTACCTTTTTAAGGCACCTCCATTCTGCTCTAGTTCGTGGCCCATTCCAACTTACGTCCCCCTTGAAGTTGAGGGTATGTATTTCTCTACAACACCTTCAGCATTTATTGTTTGTAGTTTTCTTGCTGATGGTTATTCTGACAAGTGTGATCTGAAACCTCTTTGTGGTTGAATTAGCACGTGCCTCATAATCCGTTGAAATTGAGCTTGAAGGCATGTCCTTTTTATTTTTCAAGCTATGATTACCCCTTAGTTCTTCAAAGTGTTCTCTTAAAGTATGTGTCACATTTTGAAATGTTTTGGCCATGACCTCCCTCAAGACATTTCGAAGGCAGGTTTCATTTACAGTTCTGCAGTACTTCTTCCTATGAAATGACCATTAGCACAGGCTTTAAAGCTGCTTTTGCAGGTAACTGCCAGAGGGCGGCAGCCTTTCTATGTTCCCCACCCTTGTAACTAGGGGAAAGCCCTTGCGGCCTGTGGTGTTTCTCGGTTATAAATTAGAGTGGAGCGTGCCTGGACAAACCCACACAAGCTGATGTCTCTTTACTTTTGTTGGATTTTTAAATTTAATTTTTATTTTTTATTGGAGTAATTTTCCACTGTGTACGTGGACCACTTCGACTTTGTGCATTCCTCGGTTGATGGACATTTTCATTGCTTCCAATTGTTGGCTATGGTAAATATTGTTGGAGTGCATGATTGCCAGCCTGTGACTTTTTGATCCTCATTTTCTCAGGTGATAGGCCCAGCAGTGGGTGTGATTCATTGACTGGTAGCACCGTGTTTCCCTTTTCCAAGCACCTACTTTGTGTTTTCATTAGTGGCTCTTACCACGTCCCCCTTAGAATCGAGGGTACGCAATTCTCCACAATCGCTTCAGCATTTATTGTTTGCAGCATTTATGCTAATGGCCCTTCTGGCTGCTGTGAGCTGATAGGTTTTTGTAATTTGGGTTTGCATGTGTGTGAAAATTCGTGAAACTCATCCTTTTTCTCCGCCGTTTTCTTTTCTGTTCAAAAAAGGAAACAATTGGGAATACAATATAACTCTTGAAATTGTCTTCTTGGAAGGTTGCCCTCTGTTTAATTTTTTGGTCAATTTTCCACCCCAGAATTTTTTTAGAGAGCAGGTGTCATTTCCCGAACTGCAAGTTTGGTGAATATTTAGTGACCTTTAGCAATGGGTTTAAAGGTGATGTTGTGGGAGGTGGCCTCAAGCAGGCAGCATTTGTCCATTCCCAAATCTGGGTATTAGGGCAGCAGAGCCTTTCTGGAAGTCGTGTTCCTAGGTTGTAAATTACATTGGAATATGCATGGAGAAACCCCCATTAGTTTATGTCTCATTATTTCTTCTTGGTTTTAAATTTTTTTTTAATTGGGGTAAAGCTTAGAATATTGTTTGTCCTAGATGTACACAATCTGGTTCATTTGTACATTATATATGTCTATTCAAGTACAGATCCTCTTCCCATGTAAAATGTTACAGAGGGTTCCACACACCTCCCTTGCTATATAGTCGGTCTTTTTGAGATATGTATAAAATATGTGTTTATATACATATAGTAACACTAATCTTAATTTATCCATTCCCCCCACCTTTCCTTTTAGATGAGCATAGTTTGTTTTCTAAGTCTGTGAGTGTCTTTCTCTGTGGAAATATGTTCATTTGTGTCAGTTATTAGATAACGCCTATAAGTGATATCATAGAATATAGGTCTTTTGCTTTCCGACTTACCTCATGTTTCGTGATTATTTCCAGACTCATTTGTGGTGCCTCAGAGAGCAATGCTTCATTGTCTTCCATGGCTAATATTCCATTGTGTACATGGACCACTTCTTTATCCATTCACCTGTTGTTGGACATTTTGATTGCTTCACTGTCTTGGCTATTGTGAATAAGGCTGCACTGCAGCTTTTGCGGCCTGTGTCTTCTCGATTCTTGTCTTCTCAGGAGAGACGTCCAATGACGCGCCTGCTGGATTGAATGGTGCCTCCATTTTTACTTTTAAAAACAGCTCCTTTCTTTTCTCATTATTGGCTGTTACCCCTTTACGTCTCACCAGCAGGTAGAGGGTACACAGTTCTCTGAAACCCCTTCAGCCTTTATTGTTTGTAGACTTTTTGCTGATGGTCAGTCGACTGGTGTAAGTGGAAACTTTTTGTAGATTAGATTGCATGCGTCTAACACCCCCTGAGGTTGAGCTTTTATCCATTTTCCTTTTTTTTAAAAGAGTGTGAGTAAAACTTAACTCTTCATAATCTCTTCTTGAAACATTTGCCTGTTTTGAATTGTTTTGTCCATTCCCTACTTCAGCACCAATTTTTAGGGCAAGTGTCCTTTACAGCCCTGAGTCCTTGTGAATGTTAAGTGACCATTAGCTGTGAGTTTAAAGCTGCTCTTGCAGGAAACGGCCACAAGTTGGCAGCATTTCTCCTTTACCAAATTTGTTTACTAGGGAAACAGAGCCTTAATGGAAGTGGTGTTCTAGGTTGTATATTAGAATGGAATATGCCAGGAAAAAGCCCTTTAGTTTATGTCTCATTACTTCTTGTTCATATTTGTAATTTACTTTTTATTTTTTATCCCAGCAAATTCGATTACAATGGTTTGTTTGTTCTAGGTGTGCAAGATGTGGTTCTTTCACACATATACGTGTATCTATTCTTCCTCGCATCCTTTTCCCATGTAGGTTATGGCACAATGTTGAGTAGTCTCTCTCCTGGTCTTCCGTACGTCTTTGGTGGTTATATATTTCACATGGTTTGTATATCTTTGTTAACCCCAATATGGTAATGTAACCAATCCTCATCCCTTTCTATTTGGTGAACCATAAGTTTTTTTAATGAATCTGTGATTGCCTTTCTCTGTGGAAATATCTTCATTGGTATCAATTTTTAAGTTACTGCAAAAAGTGATATGATAGGATATGTGTCTTTTGCTTTCTCACTGACTACAGGTGGCGTGATTACGTCTAGACTCATCTATGGTGCTGCAAATGGCATTGTTTCATTTTTTTCACTAGCGAATATTCCATCTGTACATGGAGGAGTTCTTCTGTGTCCACCCATCTGTTGGTGGACTTTTTGGTTCCTTCCATATCTTGGCTATTGTAATACTGTGCCATGCAGATTTGCCTGCCTGTGTCTTTCCAATTCTCTCTTCTTAGATTATAGGTCGAGGAGTGGGCCTGCTGGATCATATGGTAGCTCAATGTTGACCTTTTTAATGCACCTCCATTCTGTTCTATTTCATGGCCCTTTCCAAGTTACGTCCCCCTTGAAGTTGAGGGTATGCATTTCTCTACAACACCTTCAGCATTTATTGTTTGTAGTTTTCTTGCTGATGGTTATTCTGACAATTGTGATCTGATACCTCTTTGTGGTTGAATTCGCACGTGCCTCATAATCCTTTGAAATTGAGCTTGAAGGCAAGTCCTATTTATTTTTCAAGCTGTGATTAACCCTTAGTTCTTCAAAGTGCTCTCTTAAAGTATGTGTCACATTTTTAAAAGTTTTGGCCATTACCTCCCTCAAGACATTTTGAGGGCAGGTTTCATTTATAGTCCTGCATTATTTCTTCCTATGAAATGACCATTAGCACAGGCTTTAACGCTGGTTTTGCAGGTAACTGCCATAGGGTGGCAGCCTTTCTATGTTCCCCACCCTTGTAACTAGGGGAAAGCCCTTGCGGACTGTGGTGTTTCTCGGTTTTAAATTAGAGTGGAGTGTGCCTGGACAAACCCACGCAAGCTGATGTCTCCTTACTTTTTTTGGATTTTTAAATGTAATTTTTATTTTTTATTGGAGTAATTTTCCACTGTGTACGTGGACCACTTCTACTTTGTGCATTCCTCAGTTGATGGACATTTTCATTGCTTCCAAGTGTTGGCTATGGTAAATATTGTTGGAGTGCAGGATTGCCAGCCTGTGACTTTTTGATTCTCATTTTCTCAGGTGATAGGCCCAGCACTGGGTGTGACTGACTGACTGGTAGCACCGTTTTTCCCTTTTCAAAGCACCTTCTGTTTGTTTTCATTAGTGGCACTTACCACGTCCCCTTTAGAATTGAGGGTACACATTTCTCCACAATCGCTTCAGCATTTATTGTTTGCAGCATTTATGCTAATGGCCCTTCTGGCTGCTGTGAGCTGATAGATTTTTATAATTTGGGTTTGCATGTCTCTGAAAATTCGTAAAACTCATCATATTTCTCCGCCGTTTTCTTTTCTGTTAAAAAAAGGAAACAATTGGGAATACAATATATCTCTTGAAATTGTCTTCTTGGAAGGTTGCCCTCTGTTTAATTTTTTGGTCAATTTTCCACCCCAGAATTTTTTTAGAGAGCAGGTGTCATTTCCCGAACTGCAAGTTTGGTGAATATTTAGTGACCTTTAGCAATGGGTTTAAAGGTGATGTTGTGGGAAGTGGCCTCAAGCAGGCAGCATTTGTCCATTCCCAAATCTGGGTATTAGGGCAGCAGAGCCTTTCTGGAAGTCGTGTTCCTAGGTTGTAAATTACATTGGAATGTGCATGGAGAAACCCCCATTAGTTTATATCTCATTATTTCTTCTTGGTTTTAATTTTTTTTTTTTAATTGTGGTAAAGCTTAGAATATTGTTTGTCCTAGGTTTACACAATCTGGTTCATTTGTACATTATATATGTCTATTCAAGTACAGATCCTCTTCCCATGTAAAATGTTACAGAGGGTTCCACACACCTCCCTTGCTATATAGTCGGTCTTTTTGAGATATGTATATAATATTTGTTTGTATACATATAGTAACACTAATCTTAATTTATCCATTCCCCCCACCTTTTCTTTTAGATGAGCATAGTTTGTTTTCTAAGTCTGTGAGTGTCTTTCTCTGTGGAAATATGTTCATTTGTGTCAGTTATTAGATAACGCCTATAAGTGATATCATAGAATATAGGTCTTTTGCTTTCGGACTTACCTCATGTTTCGTGATTATCTCCAGACTCATTTGTGGTGCCTCAAAGAGCAATGGTTCATTGTTTTCCATGGCTAATATTCCATTGTGTACATGGACCACTTCTTTTTTATCCATTCACCTCTTGTTGGACATTTTGATTGCTTCACTGTCTTGGCTATTGTGAATAAGGCTGCACTGCAGCTTTTGTGGCCTGTGTCTTCTCGATTCTTGTCTTCTCAGGTGAGACGTCCAATGACGCGCCTGCTGGATTGAATGGTGCCTCCATTTTTACTTTTAAACACAGCTCCTTTCTTTTCTCATTATTGGCTGTTACCCCTTTACGTCTCACCAGCAGGTAGAGGGTACACAGTTCTCTGAAACCCCTTCAGCCTTTATTGTTTGTAGACTTTTTGCTGATGGTCAGTCGACTGGTGTAAGTGGAAACTTTTTGTAGATTAGATTGCATGCGTCTAACACTCCCTGAGGTTGAGCTTTTATCCATTTTCCTTTTTCTTTCAAAAGAGTGTGAGTAAGACGTAACTCTTCATACGCTCTTCTTGAAACATTTGCCTGTTTTGAATTTTTTTGTCCATTCCCTAGTTCAGCACAATTTTTTAGGGCAGGTGTCCTTTACAGCCCTGAGTCCTTGTGAATGTTAAGTGACCATTAGCTGTGATTTTAAAGCTGCTCTTGCAGGAAACGGCCACAAGGTGGCATCATTTCCCCTTTACCAAATTTGGTAACTGGGGAAACAGAGCCTTAATGGAGGTGGTGTTCTAGGTTGTAAATTAGAATGCAATGTGGCAGGAAAAAGCCCTTTATGTTTATGTCTCATTACTTCTTGTTCATATTTATAATTTACTTTTTATTTTTTATCCAAGCCAATTTGATTAAAATGGTTTGTTTGTTCGGTGTGCAAATGTGGTTCTTTCACACATATACGTGTATCTATTCTTCCTCGCATTCTTTTCCCATGTGGGTTATGGCACAATATTGAGTAGTCTTCTCCTGGTCTTCCTTATGTCTTTGGTGATTATATATTTCACATGGTTTGTATATCTCTGTTAACCTTAATATGGTAATGTATCCAATCCTCATCCCTTTCTATTTGGTGAACCATAAGTTTTTTAATGAATCTGTGATTGCCTTTCCCTGTGGAAATATCTTCATTGGTATCAATTTTTAAGTAACTCCAAAAAGTGATATGATAGGATATATGTCTTTTGCTTTCTCACTTACTACAGGTGGTGTGATTACGTCTAGACTCATCTATGGTGCTGCAAATGGCATTGTTTCATTTTTTTCACTAGCGAATATTCCATCTGTACCTGGAGGAGTTCTTCTGTGTCCACCCATCTGTTGGTGGACTTTTTGGTTCCTTCCATATCTTGGCTATTGTAATACTGTGCCATGCAGATTTGCCTGCCTGTGTCTTTCCAATTCTCTCTTCTTAGATTATAGGTCGAGGAGTGGGCCTGCTGGATCATATGGTAGCTCAATGTTGACCTTTTTAATGCACCTCCATTCTGCTCTAGTTCGTGGCCCATTCCAACTTACGTCCCCCTTGAAGTTGAGGGTATGCATTTCTCTACAACACCTTCAGCATTTATTGTTTGTAGTTTTCTTGCTGATGGTTATTCTGACAAGTGTGATCTGAAACCTCTTTGTGGTTGAATTAGCACGTGCCTCATAATCCGTTGAAATTGAGCTTGAAGGCATGTCCTTTTTATTTTTCAAGCTATGATTACCCCTTAGTTCTTCAAAGTGTTCTCTTAAAGTATGTGTCACATTTTGAAATGTTTTGGCCATGACCTCCCTCAAGACATTTCGAAGGCAGGTTTCATTTACAGTTCTGCAGTACTTCTTCCTATGAAATGACCATTAGCACAGGCTTTAAAGCTGCTTTTGCAGGTAACTGCCAGAGGGCGGCAGCCTTTCTATGTTCCCCACCCTTGTAACTAGGGGAAAGCCCTTGCGGCCTGTGGTGTTTCTCGGTTATAAATTAGAGTGGAGCGTGCCTGGACAAACCCACACAAGCTGATGTCTCTTTACTTTTGTTGGATTTTTAAATTTAATTTTTATTTTTTATTGGAGTAATTTTCCACTGTGTACGTGGACCACTTCGACTTTGTGCATTCCTCGGTTGATGGACATTTTCATTGCTTCCAATTGTTGGCTATGGTAAATATTGTTGGAGTGCATGATTGCCAGCCTGTGACTTTTTGATCCTCATTTTCTCAGGTGATAGGCCCAGCAGTGGGTGTGATTCATTGACTGGTAGCACCGTGTTTCCCTTTTCCAAGCACCTACTTTGTGTTTTCATTAGTGGCTCTTACCACGTCCCCCTTAGAATCGAGGGTACGCATTTCTCCACAATCGCTTCAGCATTTATTGTTTGCAGCATTTATGCTAATGGCCCTTCTGGCTGCTGTGAGCTGATAGGTTTTTGTAATTTGGGTTTGCATGTGTCTGAAAATTCGTAAAACTCATCATTTTTCTCCGCCGTTTTCTTTTCTGTTCAAAAAAGGAAACAATTGGGAATACAATATAACTCTTGAAATTGTCTTCTTGGAAGGTTGCCCTCTGTTTAATTTTTTGGTCAATTTTCCACCCCAGAATTTTTTTAGAGAGCAGGTGTCATTTCCCGAACTGCAAGTTTGGTGAATATTTAGTGACCTTTAGCAATGGGTTTAAAGGTGATGTTGTGGGAGGTGGCCTCAAGCAGGCAGCATTTGTCCATTCCCAAATCTGGGTATTAGGGCAGCAGAGCCTTTCTGGAAGTCGTGTTCCTAGGTTGTAAATTACATTGGAATATGCATGGAGAAACCCCCATTAGTTTATGTCTCATTATTTCTTCTTGGTTTTAAATTTTTTTTTAATTGGGGTAAAGCTTAGAATATTGTTTGTCCTAGATGTACACAATCTGGTTCATTTGTACATTATATATGTCTATTCAAGTACAGATCCTCTTCCCATGTAAAATGTTACAGAGGGTTCCACACACCTCCCTTGCTATATAGTCGGTCTTTTTGAGATATGTATAAAATATGTGTTTGTATACATATAGTAACACTAATCTTAATTTATCCATTCCCCCCACCTTTCCTTTTAGATGAGCATAGTTTGTTTTCTAAGTCTGTGAGTGTCTTTCTCTGTGGAAATATGTTCATTTGTGTCAGTTATTAGATAACGCCTATAAGTGATATCATAGAATATAGGTCTTTTGCTTTCCGACTTACCTCATGTTTCGTGATTATTTCCAGACTCATTTGTGGTGCCTCAGAGAGCAATGCTTCATTGTCTTCCATGGCTAATATTCCATTGTGTACATGGACCACTTCTTTATCCATTCACCTGTTGTTGGACATTTTGATTGCTTCACTGTCTTGGCTATTGTGAATAAGGCTGCACTGCAGCTTTTGCGGCCTGTGTCTTCTCGATTCTTGTCTTCTCAGGTGAGACGTCCAATGACGCGCCTGCTGGATTGAATGGTGCCTCCATTTTTACTTTTAAAAACAGCTCCTTTCTTTTCTCATTATTGGCTGTTACCCCTTTACGTCTCACCAGCAGGTAGAGGGTACACAGTTCTCTGAAACCCCTTCAGCCTTTATTGTTTGTAGAGTTTTTGCTGATGGTCAGTCGACTGGTGTAAGTGGAAACTTTTTGTAGATTAGATTGCATGCGTCTAACACCCCCTGAGGTTGAGCTTTTATCCATTTTCCTTTTTTTTTTAAAAGAGTGTGAGTAAAACTTAACTCTTCATAATCTCTTCTTGAAACATTTGCCTGTTTTGAATTGTTTTGTCCATTCCCTACTTCAGCACCAATTTTTAGGGCAAGTGTCCTTTACAGCCCTGAGTCCTTGTGAATGTTAAGTGACCATTAGCTGTGAGTTTAAAGCTGCTCTTGCAGGAAACGGCCACAAGTTGGCAGCATTTCTCCTTTACCAAATTTGTTTACTAGGGAAACAGAGCCTTAATGGAAGTGGTGTTCTAGGTTGTATATTAGAATGGAATATGCCAGGAAAAAGCCCTTTAGTTTATGTCTCATTACTTCTTGTTCATATTTGTAATTTACTTTTTATTTTTTATCCCAGCAAATTTGATTACAATGGTTTGTTTGTTCTAGGTGTGCAAGATGTGGTTCTTTCACACATATACGTGTATCTATTCTTCCTCGCATCCTTTTCCCATGTAGGTTATGGCACAATGTTGAGTAGTCTCTCTCCTGGTCTTCCGTACGTCTTTGGTGGTTATATATTTCACATGGTTTGTATATCTTTGTTAACCCCAATATGGTAATGTAACCAATCCTCATCCCTTTCTATTTGGTGAACCATAAGTTTTTTTAATGAATCTGTGATTGCCTTTCTCTGTGGAAATATCTTCATTGGTATCAATTTTTAAGTAACTGCAAAAAGTGATATGATAGGATATGTGTCTTTTGCTTTCTCACTGACTACAGGTGGCGTGATTACGTCTAGACTCATCTATGGTGCTGCAAATGGCATTGTTTCATTTTTTTCACTAGCGAATATTCCATCTGTACATGGAGGAGTTCTTCTGTGTCCACCCATCTGTTGGTGGACTTTTTGGTTCCTTCCATATCTTGGCTATTGTAATACTGTGCCATGCAGATTTGCCTGCCTGTGTCTTTCCAATTCTCTCTTCTTAGATTATAGGTCGAGGAGTGGGCCTGCTGGATCATATGGTAGCTCAATGTTGACCTTTTTAATGCACCTCCATTCTGTTCTATTTCATGGCCCTTTCCAAGTTACGTCCCCCTTGAAGTTGAGGGTATGCATTTCTCTACAACACCTTCAGCATTTATTGTTTGTAGTTTTCTTGCTGATGGTTATTCTGACAATTGTGATCTGATACCTCTTTGTGGTTGAATTCGCACGTGCCTCATAATCCTTTGAAATTGAGCTTGAAGGCAAGTCCTATTTATTTTTCAAGCTGTGATTAACCCTTAGTTCTTCAAAGTGCTCTCTTAAAGTATGTGTCACATTTTTAAAAGTTTTGGCCATTACCTCCCTCAAGACATTTTGAGGGCAGGTTTCATTTATAGTCCTGCATTATTTCTTCCTATGAAATGACCATTAGCACAGGCTTTAACGCTGGTTTTGCAGGTAACTGCCATAGGGTGGCAGCCTTTCTATGTTCCCCACCCTTGTAACTAGGGGAAAGCCCTTGTGGACTGTGGTGTTTCTCGGTTTTAAATTAGAGTGGAGTGTGCCTGGACAAACCCACGCAAGCTGATGTCTCCTTACTTTTTTTGGATTTTTAAATGTAATTTTTATTTTTTATTGGAGTAATTTTCCACTGTGTACGTGGACCACTTCTACTTTGTGCATTCCTCAGTTGATGGACATTTTCATTGCTTCCAAGTGTTGGCTATGGTAAATATTGTTGGAGTGCAGGATTGCCAGCCTGTGACTTTTTGATTCTCATTTTCTCAGGTGATAGGCCCAGCACTGGGTGTGACTGACTGACTGGTAGCACCGTTTTTCCCTTTTCAAAGCACCTTCTGTTTGTTTTCATTAGTGGCACTTACCACGTCCCCTTTAGAATCGAGGGTACACATTTCTCCACAATCGCTTCAGCATTTATTGTTTGCAGCATTTATGCTAATGGCCCTTCTGGCTGCTGTGAGCTGATAGATTTTTATAATTTGGGTTTGCATGTCTCTGAAAATTCGTAAAACTCATCATATTTCTCCGCCGTTTTCTTTTCTGTTAAAAAAAGGAAACAATTGGGAATACAATATATCTCTTGAAATTGTCTTCTTGGAAGGTTGCCCTCTGTTTAATTTTTTGGTCAATTTTCCACCCCAGAATTTTTTTAGAGAGCAGGTGTCATTTCCCGAACTGCAAGTTTGGTGAATATTTAGTGACCTTTAGCAATGGGTTTAAAGGTGATGTTGTGGGAAGTGGCCTCAAGCAGGCAGCATTTGTCCATTCCCAAATCTGGGTATTAGGGCAGCAGAGCCTTTCTGGAAGTCGTGTTCCTAGGTTGTAAATTACATTGGAATGTGCATGGAGAAACCCCCATTAGTTTATATCTCATTATTTCTTCTTGGTTTTAAATTTTTTTTTAATTGTGGTAAAGCTTAGAATATTGTTTGTCCTAGGTTTACACAATCTGGTTCATTTGTACATTATATATGTCTATTCAAGTACAGATCCTCTTCCCATGTAAAATGTTACAGAGGGTTCCACACACCTCCCTTGCTATATAGTCGGTCTTTTTGAGATATGTATATAATATTTGTTTGTATACATATAGTAACACTAATCTTAATTTATCCATTCCCCCCACCTTTCCTTTTAGATGAGCATAGTTTGTTTTCTAAGTCTGTGAGTGTCTTTCTCTGTGGAAATATGTTCATTTGTGTCAGTTATTAGATAACGCCTATAAGTGATATCATAGAATATAGGTCTTTTGCTTTCGGACTTACCTCATGTTTCGTGATTATCTCCAGACTCATTTGTGGTGCCTCAAAGAGCAATGGTTCATTGTTTTCCATGGCTAATATTCCATTGTGTACATGGACCACTTCTTTTTTATCCATTCACCTCTTGTTGGACATTTTGATTGCTTCACTGTCTTGGCTGTTGTGAATAAGGCTGCACTGCAGCTTTTGCGGCCTGTGTCTTCTCGATTCTTGTCTTCTCAGGTGAGACGTCCAATGACGCGCCTGCTGGATTGAATGGTGCCTCCATTTTTACTTTTAAACACAGCTCCTTTCTTTTCTCATTATTGGCTGTTACCCCTTTACGTCTCACCAGCAGGTAGAGGGTACACAGTTCTCTGAAACCCCTTCAGCATTTATTGTTTGTAGACTTTTTGCTGATGGTCAGTCGACTGGTGTAAGTTGAAACTTTTTGTAGATTAGGTTGCATGGGTCTAACACTCCCTGAGGTTGAGCTTTTATCCATTTTCCTTTTTTTTTCAAAAGAGCGTGAGTAAGACGTAACTCTTCATACGCTCTTCTTGAAACATTTGCCTGTTTTGAATTTTTTTGTCCATTCCCTAGTTCAGCACAATTTTTTAGGGCAGGTGTCCTTTACAGCCCTGAGTCCTTGTGAATGTTAAGTGACCATTAGCTGTGATTTTAAAGCTGCTCTTGCAGGAAACGGCCACAAGGTGGCATCATTTCCCCTTTACCAAATTTGGTAACTGGGGAAACAGAGCCTTAATGGAGGTGGTGTTCTAGGTTGTAAATTAGAATGCAATGTGGCAGGAAAAAGCCCTTTATGTTTATGTCTCATTACTTCTTGTTCATATTTATAATTTACTTTTTATTTTTTATCCAAGCCAATTTGATTAAAATGGTTTGTTTGTTCGGTGTGCAAATGTGGTTCTTTCACACATATACGTGTATCTATTCTTCCTCGCATTCTTTTCCCATGTGGGTTATGGCACAATATTGAGTAGTCTTCTCCTGGTCTTCCTTATGTCTTTGGTGATTATATATTTCACATGGTTTGTATATCTCTGTTAACCTTAATATGGTAATGTATCCAATCCTCATCCCTTTCTATTTGGTGAACCATAAGTTTTTTAATGAATCTGTGATTGCCTTTCCCTGTGGAAATATCTTCATTGGTATCAATTTTTAAGTAACTCCAAAAAGTGATATGATAGGATATATGTCTTTTGCTTTCTCACTTACTACAGGTGGTGTGATTACGTCTAGACTCATCTATGGTGCTGCAAATGGCATTGTTTCATTTTTTTCACTAGCGAATATTCCATCTGTACCTGGAGGAGTTCTTCTGTGTCCACCCATCTGTTGGTGGACTTTTTGGTTACTTCCATATCTTGGCTATTGTAATACTGTGCCATGCAGATTTGCCTGCCTGTGTCTTTCCAATTCTCTCTTCTTAGATTATAGGTCGAGGAGTGGGCCTGCTGGATCATATGGTAGCTCAATGTTTACCTTTTTAAGGCACCTCCATTCTGCTCTAGTTCGTGGCCCATTCCAACTTACGTCCCCCTTGAAGTTGAGGGTATGCATTTCTCTACAACACCTTCAGCATTTATTGTTTGTAGTTTTCTTGCTGATGGTTATTCTGACAAGTGTGATCTGAAACCTCTTTGTGGTTGAATTAGCACGTGCCTCATAATCCGTTGAAATTGAGCTTGAAGGCATGTCCTTTTTATTTTTCAAGCTATGATTACCCCTTAGTTCTTCAAAGTGTTCTCTTAAAGTATGTGTCACATTTTGAAATGTTTTGGCATGACCTCCCTCAAGACATTTCGAAGGCAGGTTTCATTTACAGTTCTGCAGTACTTCTTCCTATGAAATGACCATTAGCACAGGCTTTAAAGCTGCTTTTGCAGGTAACTGCCAGAGGGCGGCAGCCTTTCTATGTTCCCCACCCTTGTAACTAGGGGAAAGCCCTTGCGGCCTGTGGTGTTTCTCGGTTATAAATTAGAGTGGAGCGTGCCTGGACAAACCCACACAAGCTGATGTCTCTTTACTTTTGTTGGATTTTTAAATTTAATTTTTATTTTTTATTGGAGTAATTTTCCACTGTGTACATGGACCACTTCGACTTTGTGCATTCCTCGGTTGATGGACATTTTCATTGCTTCCAATTGTTGGCTATGGTAAATATTGTTGGAGTGCATGATTGCCAGCCTGTGACTTTTTGATCCTCATTTTCTCAGGTGATAGGCCCAGCAGTGGGTGTGATTCATTGACTAGTAGCACCGTGTTTCCCTTTTCCAAGCACCTACTTTGTGTTTTCATTAGTGGCTCTTACCACGTCCCCCTTAGAATCGAGGGTACGCATTTCTCCACAATCGCTTCAGCATTTTTTGTTTGCAGCATTTATGCTAATGGCCCTTCTGGCTGCTGTGAGCTGATAGGTTTTTGTAATTTGGGTTTGCATGTGTGTGAAAATTCGTGAAACTCATCATTTTTCTCCGCCGTTTTCTTTTCTGTTCAAAAAAGGAAACAATTGGGAATACAATATAACTCTTGAAATTGTCTTCTTGGAAGGTTGCCCTCTGTTTAATTTTTTGGTCAATTTTCCACCCCAGAATTTTTTTAGAGAGCAGGTGTCATTTCCCGAACTGCAAGTTTGGTGAATATTTAGTGACCTTTAGCAATGGGTTTAAAGGTGATGTTGTGGGAGGTGGCCTCAAGCAGGCAGCATTTGTCCATTCCCAAATCTGGGTATTAGGGCAGCAGAGCCTTTCTGGAAGTCGTGTTCCTAGGTTGTAAATTACATTGGAATATGCATGGAGAAACCCCCATTAGTTTATGTCTCATTATTTCTTCTTGGTTTTAAATTTTTTTTTAATTGGGGTAAAGCTTAGAATATTGTTTGTCCTAGATGTACACAATCTGGTTCATTTGTACATTATATATGTCTATTCAAGTACAGATCCTCTTCCCATGTAAAATGTTACAGAGGGTTCCACACACCTCCCTTGCTATATAGTCGGTCTTTTTGAGATATGTATAAAATATGTGTTTGTATACATATAGTAACACTAATCTTAATTTATCCATTCCCCCCACCTTTCCTTTTAGATGAGCATAGTTTGTTTTCTAAGTCTGTGAGTGTCTTTCTCTGTGGAAATATGTTCATTTGTGTCAGTTATTAGATAACGCCTATAAGTGATATCATAGAATATAGGTCTTTTGCTTTCCGACTTACCTCATGTTTCGTGATTATTTCCAGACTCATTTGTGGTGCCTCAGAGAGCAATGCTTCATTGTCTTCCATGGCTAATATTCCATTGTGTACATGGACCACTTCTTTATCCATTCACCTGTTGTTGGACATTTTGATTGCTTCACTGTCTTGGCTATTGTGAATAAGGCTGCACTGCAGCTTTTGCGGCCTGTGTCTTCTCGATTCTTGTCTTCTCAGGTGAGACGTCCAATGACGCGCCTGCTGGATTGAATGGTGCCTCCATTTTTACTTTTAAAAACAGCTCCTTTCTTTTCTCATTATTGGCTGTTACCCCTTTACGTCTCACCAGCAGGTAGAGGGTACACAGTTCTCTGAAACCCCTTCAGCCTTTATTGTTTGTAGAGTTTTTGCTGATGGTCAGTCGACTGGTGTAAGTGGAAACTTTTTGTAGATTAGATTGCATGCGTCTAACACCCCCTGAGGTTGAGCTTTTATCCATTTTCCTTTTTTTTTAAAAGAGTGTGAGTAAAACTTAACTCTTCATAATCTCTTCTTGAAACATTTGCCTGTTTTGAATTGTTTTGTCCATTCCCTACTTCAGCACCAATTTTTAGGGCAAGTGTCCTTTACAGCCCTGAGTCCTTGTGAATGTTAAGTGACCATTAGCTGTGAGTTTAAAGCTGCTCTTGCAGGAAACGGCCACAAGTTGGCAGCATTTCTCCTTTACCAAATTTGTTTACTAGGGAAACAGAGCCTTAATGGAAGTGGTGTTCTAGGTTGTATATTAGAATGGAATATGCCAGGAAAAAGCCCTTTAGTTTATGTCTCATTACTTCTTGTTCATATTTGTAATTTACTTTTTATTTTTTATCCCAGCAAATTCGATTACAATGGTTTGTTTGTTCTAGGTGTGCAAGATGTGGTTCTTTCACACATATACGTGTATCTATTCTTCCTCGCATCCTTTTCCCATGTAGGTTATGGCACAATGTTGAGTAGTCTCTCTCCTGGTCTTCCGTACGTCTTTGGTGGTTATATATTTCACATGGTTTGTATATCTTTGTTAACCCCAATATGGTAATGTAACCAATCCTCATCCCTTTCTATTTGGTGAACCATAAGTTTTTTTAATGAATCTGTGATTGCCTTTCTCTGTGGAAATATCTTCATTGGTATCAATTTTTAAGTAACTGCAAAAAGTGATATGATAGGATATGTGTCTTTTGCTTTCTCACTGACTACAGGTGGCGTGATTACGTCTAGACTCATCTATGGTGCTGCAAATGGCATTGTTTCATTTTTTTCACTAGCGAATATTCCATCTGTACATGGAGGAGTTCTTCTGTGTCCACCCATCTGTTGGTGGACTTTTTGGTTCCTTCCATATCTTGGCTATTGTAATACTGTGCCATGCAGATTTGCCTGCCTGTGTCTTTCCAATTCTCTCTTCTTAGATTATAGGTCGAGGAGTGGGCCTGCTGGATCATATGGTAGCTCAATGTTGACCTTTTTAATGCACCTCCATTCTGTTCTATTTCATGGCCCTTTCCAAGTTACGTCCCCCTTGAAGTTGAGGGTATGCATTTCTCTACAACACCTTCAGCATTTATTGTTTGTAGTTTTCTTGCTGATGGTTATTCTGACAATTGTGATCTGATACCTCTTTGTGGTTGAATTCGCACGTGCCTCATAATCCTTTGAAATTGAGCTTGAAGGCAAGTCCTATTTATTTTTCAAGCTGTGATTAACCCTTAGTTCTTCAAAGTGCTCTCTTAAAGTATGTGTCACATTTTTAAAAGTTTTGGCCATTACCTCCCTCAAGACATTTTGAGGGCAGGTTTCATTTATAGTCCTGCATTATTTCTTCCTATGAAATGACCATTAGCACAGGCTTTAACGCTGGTTTTGCAGGTAACTGCCATAGGGTGGCAGCCTTTCTATGTTCCCCACCCTTGTAACTAGGGGAAAGCCCTTGCGGACTGTGGTGTTTCTCGGTTTTAAATTAGAGTGGAGTGTGCCTGGACAAACCCACGCAAGCTGATGTCTCCTTACTTTTTTTGGATTTTTAAATGTAATTTTTATTTTTTATTGGAGTAATTTTCCACTGTGTACGTGGACCACTTCTACTTTGTGCATTCCTCAGTTGATGGACATTTTCATTGCTTCCAAGTGTTGGCTATGGTAAATATTGTTGGAGTGCAGGATTGCCAGCCTGTGACTTTTTGATTCTCATTTTCTCAGGTGATAGGCCCAGCACTGGGTGTGACTGACTGACTGGTAGCACCGTTTTTCCCTTTTCAAAGCACCTTCTGTTTGTTTTCATTAGTGGCACTTACCACGTCCCCTTTAGAATCGAGGGTACGCATTTCTCCACAATCGCTTCAGCATTTATTGTTTGCAGCATTTATGCTAATGGCCCTTCTGGCTGCTGTGAGCTGATAGATTTTTATAATTTGGGTTTGCATGTCTCTGAAAATTCGTAAAACTCATCATATTTCTCCGCCGTTTTCTTTTCTGTTAAAAAAAGGAAACAATTGGGAATACAATATATCTCTTGAAATTGTCTTCTTGGAAGGTTGCCCTCTGTTTAATTTTTTGGTCAATTTTCCACCCCAGAATTTTTTTAGAGAGCAGGTGTCATTTCCCGAACTGCAAGTTTGGTGAATATTTACTGACCTTTAGCAATGGGTTTAAAGGTGATGTTGTGGGAAGTGGCCTCAAGCAGGCAGCATTTGTCCATTCCCAAATCTGGGTATTAGGGCAGCAGAGCCTTTCTGGAAGTCGTGTTCCTAGGTTGTAAATTACATTGGAATGTGCATGGAGAAACCCCCATTAGTTTATATCTCATTATTTCTTCTTGGTTTTAATTTTTTTTTTAATTGTGGTAAAGCTTAGAATATTGTTTGTCCTAGGTTTACACAATCTGGTTCATTTGTACATTATATATGTCTATTCAAGTACAGATCCTCTTCCCATGTAAAATGTTACAGAGGGTTCCACACACCTCCCTTGCTATATAGTCGGTCTTTTTGAGATATGTATATAATATTTGTTTGTATACATATAGTAACACTAATCTTAATTTATCCATTCCCCCCACCTTTTCTTTTAGATGAGCATAGTTTGTTTTCTAAGTCTGTGAGTGTCTTTCTCTGTGGAAATATGTTCATTTGTGTCAGTTATTAGATAACGCCTATAAGTGATATCATAGAATATAGGTCTTTTGCTTTCGGACTTACCTCATGTTTCGTGATTATCTCCAGACTCATTTGTGGTGCCTCAAAGAGCAATGGTTCATTGTTTTCCATGGCTAATATTCCATTGTGTACATGGACCACTTCTTTTTTATCCATTCACCTCTTGTTGGACATTTTGATTGCTTCACTGTCTTGGCTATTGTGAATAAGGCTGCACTGCAGCTTTTGCGGCCTGTGTCTTCTCGATTCTTGTCTTCTCAGGTGAGACGTCCAATGACGCGCCTGCTGGATTGAATGGTGCCTCCATTTTTACTTTTAAACACAGCTCCTTTCTTTTCTCATTATTGGCTGTTACCCCTTTACGTCTCACCAGCAGGTAGAGGGTACACAGTTCTCTGAAACCCCTTCAGCATTTATTGTTTGTAGACTTTTTGCTGATGGTCAGTCGACTGGTGTAAGTTGAAACTTTTTGTAGATTAGATTGCATGGGTCTAACACTCCCTGAGGTTGAGCTTTTATCCATTTTCCTTTTTCTTTCAAAAGAGTGTGAGTAAGACGTAACTCTTCATACGCTCTTCTTGAAACATTTGCCTGTTTTGAATTTTTTTGTCCATTCCCTAGTTCAGCACAATTTTTTAGGGCAGGTGTCCTTTACAGCCCTGAGTCCTTGTGAATGTTAAGTGACCATTAGCTGTGAGTTTAAAGCTGCTCTTGCAGGAAACGGCCACAAGGTGGCAGCATTTCTCCTTTACCAAATTTGTTTACTAGGGAAACAGAGCCTTAATGGAAGTGGTGTTCTAGGTTGTAAATTAGAATGCAATGTGGCAGGAAAAAGCCCTTTAGTTTATGTCTCATTACTTCTTGTTCATATTTGTAATTTACTTTTTATTTTTTATCCCAGCAAATTTGATTACAATGGTTTGTTTGTTCTAGGTGTGCAAGATATGGTTCTTTCACACATATACGTGTATCTATTCTTCCTCGCATCCTTTTCCCATGTAGGTTATGGCACAATGTTGAGTAGTCCCTCTCCTGGTCTTCCGTACGTCTTTGGTGGTTATATATTTCACATGGTTTGTATATCTTTGTTAACCCCAATATGGTAATGTAACCAATCCTCATCCCTTTCTGTTTAGTGAACCATAAGTTTTTTTAATGAATCTGTGATTGCCTTTCTCTGTGGAAATATCTTCATTGGTATCAATTTTTAAGTAACTCCAAAAAGTGATATGATAGGATATGTGTCTTTTGCTTTCTCACTGACTACATGTGGCGTGATTACGTCTAGACTCATCTATGGTGCTGCAAATGGCATTGTTTCATTTTTTTCACTAGCGAATATTCCATCTGTACATGGAGGAGTTCTTCTGTGTCCACCCATCTGTTGGTGGACTTTTTGGTTCCTTCCATATCTTGGCTATTGTAATACTGTGCCATGCAGATTTGCCTGCCTGTGTCTTTCCAATTCTCTCTTCTTAGATTATAGGTCGAGGAGTGGGCCTGCTGGATCATATGGTAGCTTAATGTTGACCTTTTTAATGCACCTCCATTCTGTTCTATTTCGTGGCCCTTTCCAAGTTACGTCCCCCTTGAAGTTGAGGGTATGCATTTCTCTACAACACCTTCAGCATTTATTGTTTGTAGTTTTCTTGCTGATGGTTATTCTGACAAGTGTGTTCTGATACCTCTTTGTGGTTGAATTCGCACGTGCCTCATAATCCATTGAAATTGAGCTTGAAGGCAAGTCCTTTTTATTTTTCAAGCTGTGATTACCCCTTAGTTCTTCAAAGTGTTCTCTTAAAGTATGTGTCACATTTTGAAATGTTTTGGCCATGACCTCCCTCAAGACATTTTGAGCGCAGGTTTCATTTACACTCCTGCATTACTTCTTCCTATGAAATGACCATTAGCACAGGCTTTAAAGCTGCTTTTGCAGGTAACTGCCAGAGGGCGGCAGCCTTTCTATGTTCCCCACCCTTGTAACTAGGGGAAAGCCCTTGCGGCCTGTGGTGTTTCTCGGTTATAAATTAGAGTGGAGCGTGCCTGGACAAACCCACACAAGCTGATGTCTCTTTACTTTTGTTGGATTTTTAAATTTAATTTTTATTTTTTATTGGAGTAATTTTCCACTGTGTACGTGGACCACTTCGACTTTGTGCATTCCTCGGTTGATGGACATTTTCATTGCTTCCAATTGTTGGCTATGGTAAATAATGTTGGAGTGCATGATTGCCAGCCTGTGACTTTTTGATTCTCATTTTCTCAGGTGATAGGCCCAGCAGTGGGTGTGATTCATTGACTGGTAGCACCGTGTTTCCCTTTTCCAAGCACCTACTTTGTGTTTTCATTAGTGGCTCTTACCACGTCCCCCTTAGAATCGAGGGTACGCATTTCTCCACAATCGCTTCAGCATTTATTGTTTGCAGCATTTATGCTAATGGCCCTTCTGGCTGCTGTGAGCTGATAGGTTTTTGTAATTTGGGTTTGCATGTGTCTGAAAAATCATAAAACTCATCATTTTTCTCCGCCGTTTTCTTTTCTGTTCAAAAAAGGAAACAATTGGGAATACAATATAACTCTTGAAATTGTCTTCTTGGAAGGTTGCCCTCTGTTTAATTTTTTGGTCAATTTTCCACCCCAGAATTTTTTAAGAGTGCAGGTGTCATTTCCCGAACTGCAAGTTTGGTGAATATTTAGTGACCTTTAGCAATGGGTTTAAAGGTGATGTTGTGGGAGGTGGCCTGAAGCAGGCAGCATTTCTCCATTCCCAAATCTGGGTACTAGGGCAGCAGAGCCTTTCTGGAAGTCGTGTTCCTAGGTTGTAAATTACATTGGAATATGCATGGAGAAACCCCCATTAGTTTATGTCTCATTATTTCTTCTTGGTTTTAAAATTTTTTTTAATTGGGGTAAAGCTTAGTATATTGTTTGTCCTAGATGTACACAATCTGGTTCATTTGTACATTATATATGTCTATTCAAGTACAGATCCTCTTCCCATGTAAAATGTTACAGAGGGTTCCACACACCTCCCTTGCTATATGGTCGGTCTTTTTGAGATATGTATAAAATATGTGTTTGTATACATATAGTAACACTAATCTTAATTTATCCATTCCCCCCACCTTTCCTTTTAGATGAGCATAGTTTGTTTTCTAAGTCTGTGAGTGTCTTTCTCTGTGGAAATATGTTCATTTGTGTCAGTTATTAGATAACGCCTATAAGTGATATCATAGAATATAGGTCTTTTGCTTTCCGACTTACCTCATGTTTCGTGATTATTTCCAGACTCATTTGTGGTGCCTCAGAGTGCAATGCTTCATTGTCTTCCATGGCTAATATTCCATTGTGTACATGGACCACTTCTTCTTTATCCATTCACCTGTTGTTGGACATTTTGATTGCTTCACTGTCTTGGCTATTGTGAATAAGGCTGCACTGCAGCTTTTGCAGCCTGTGTCTTCTCGATTCTTGTCTTCTCTGGTGAGACGTCCAATGGTGCGCCGGCTGGATTGAATGGTACCTCCATTTTTACTTTTAAACACAGCTCCTTTCTGTTCTAATTATTGGCTGTTACCCCTTTATGTCTCACCAGCAGGTAGAGGGTACACAGTTCTGTAAAACCCCTTCAGCATTTATTGTTTGTAGACTTTTTGCTGATGGTCAGTCGACTGGTGTAAGTTGAAACTTTTTGTAGATTAGATTGCATGGGTCTAACACTCCCTGAGTTTGAGCTTTTATCCATTTTCCTTTTTTTTTTTAAAAGAGCGTGAGTAAAACTTACCTCTTCATACTATCTTCTTTAAAATTTTGCCTCTTTTGAATTTTTTTTATCCATTCCCTACCTCAGCACAATGTTGAGGGCAGGTGTCCTTTATAGCCCTGAGTCCTTGTGAATGGTAAGTGACCATTAGCTGTTGGTTAAAAGCTGCTCTTGCGGGAATCGGCCACAAGGTGGCAGCATTTCTCCTTTACCAAATCTGGTTACTAGGGCAACAGAGCCTTACTGGAAGTGGTGTTCTTGGTTGTAAATCAGAATGGAATGTGCCAGGAAAAAGACCCTGAAGTTTATGTCTCATTACTTCTTGTTCATTATTTTAATTTTTAGTATATTGTTTTTCCTTGGTGTAGACATTCTGTTTCAATTGTACATTACATATATTTCTTCATGTACAGATCACCTACTCATGTAAATTATTTAGAGTGTTCCATAGACCTCCATTTCTATATGGTCGGTCTTTTTGATATTTGTATTTAACATGTATTTCTATATGTATGCTCACTGTTATATTAAACATAAGCATAGTTGTTTGTCTTCTAACTCTGTGAGTGTCTTTCTCTGTGGAAATAAATATATTCATTTTTGTCAGTTGTTAGATAATACCTATAAGTAATATCATAGTATATTTTTCTTTTGCTTTCCGAATTACCTCATATTCTGTGATTATATCTAGGCTCATCTACGGTGCTGCAAAGAGCAGTGTTTCATTGTTTCCCATGGCAAATATTCCATTGTGTACCCCGACCACTTCTTCTTTGTCTATTCATGTTGATGGGCATTTTAGTTGCTTCCTTGTCTTGCCTATTGTGTATACCGCTGCAGTGCAGCTTTTGCAGCCTGTGTCTTCTCTATTCTGCTCTTCTCTGGTGATAGGCCCAGCTCTGGTCCTGCTGGATCAAATGGTGGCTCAATTTTTACTTTTAAACGCAGCTCCTTTCTCTTCTCATTATTGGCTCTTACCACTTTACATCTCACCAGCCGCTACAGGGCACAGAATTGGCTAAAACCCCTTCAGCATTTATTGTTCGTAGACGTTTTACTAATGGTTATTTGACTGGTGCGAGTTGAAACTTTTTGTAGATTAAATTTGCATTAGTCTAATAATTCTTTATGTTTAGTTTATATCCATTTTCCTTTTTAAGAAAAAGTGAGTAAAACTTACCCCTTAAAAATAAGTGAGTAAAACTTACCAATGATCTTCTTGAAAAATTTCCTGTGTGTTGAGTTTTTTGCCCATTCCCTGCCCCAGGACATTTTTTGAGGGCAGGTGTCCTTTACAGCCCTGAGCCCTTCTGAATATTAACTGACCATTAGTTGTGGGGTTAAAGCTGGTCTTGCGTTAAATGGCCACAAGGAGGCAGCATTTCTACATTTCCAACTCTCGGCACTTGGGCAACAGAGCCTGCCTGGAAATCGTGTTAGTAGGCTGAAAATTAGAGTGGAATGTGCCAAGACAACACCTAACAGCTTATATCTCCTTACTTTCTGTTTGATTTTAAAATTTATTTTTTATTAGAGCAAATTTGATAAAAATGTTGTGTTTCTTCTAGGTGTACAGAATCTGGTTCATTATATATATGTATCTATAGATCTTTGGATCCTATCCCACGTAGGTTATTACAGAGTGTTGAGTAGACCTCTGTAGGTATAGCCTAGGTTTTGGTGATTTATATTTTTCATATGTATTAGTATAGGTCTGTCATCCATCATATCCTAATTTATACATGCCTCACACCTTTCCATTTGGTTAAATATAATTTTGTTTTCTTCATCCATTAGTGCCCTTGTCTTGGAAATAAGTTCATGTGTATCAATTTTTAGGTAAAACCTAAAAGTGATATCATAGGATATCTGTCTTTCAGTTTCTTCGTTACTTCAAGTTGTGTGATTATCTCTAGGTCTTTCTATGGTGTTGCAAACGTCACTGTTTCATTTTTTTCCATGGCTAATATTCGACTGTGTACAATGAAAACTTCTTCTTTGTGCATTCATCTGTTGAAGGACATTTTGGTTGTTTCCAACTTTTGGCTATGGTAAATATTGCTGCAGTGCAGGATTGCCAGCCTGTGTCTTTTTGATTCTGGTCTTCTAAGGTGATAGTCCCAGCAGTGGGCTTTCCAGTTCATATAGTAGCTCAATGTTTAACTTTAAACTCACCTCCATTATGTTCTCACTACTGACTGTTACCAGTTTACATCCAATCAGCTGCTAGAGGGTACACAGTTCTCTAATACCCGTTCAGCATTTATTGTTTGTAGATTTTTTGGTGATGATCATTCTCACTGTTGTGAGGTAAATGTTTTTGTAGATTGCATTAGCATGTCTTTATTAATTCAAGATGTTGAGCATTTTTCCATGCCCACTGCTGGGGCTATCACCTGAGAAGATGAGGATCAAAAATACAGGAGTTGGCAATCCTGCATTCCAGCAAAATTTACCATAGCCAATATTTGGAAACAATGAATATGTGCATCACCAGAGGAATGCACAAAGAAGATGTGCTCCATGTACACAATGGAATATTACTAAAATAAAAATAAAAATTAAATTAAAAAAACAAAAGTAAGGAGACATCAGCTTTTGTGGGTTTATTGGGGCACATTCCATGCTAATTTATACCACAGGACCACCACTGGCCAGAAGGACTGTTTCCCTAGTTACCAGAGTGGGGAACATAGAAAGGCTGCCACCCTCTGGCAGTTACCTGCAAAAGCAAGTTTAAAGCCTGAGCTAATGGTCACTTCATATGAACAAGTACTGCAGGGCTGTAAATGAAACCTGCCCTCAAAATGTCTTGAGGGAGATAATGGCCAAAATATTTCAAATGGTGACACATACATTAAGAAAACCCTTTGAAGAAATAAGCTCTAATCACAGCTGGAAAAATAGAAAGGACATGTCTTAAAGATCAATTTCAACGCATTATGAGACACATGCAAATCAACCACAAAGAGGTATCAGCTCACACCACTCAGAATAACCATCAGCAAAAACTACAAAGAATAAATCCTGAAGGAGCTGGGAAGAAATACATACCCTCCACTTTAAGTGGGACGTAACCTGGAAAGAGCCACTAAGGAGAACAGAATAGAGGTGCCTTTAAAAGGTAAACATTGAGCTACCATATGTTCCAGCAGACCTATTCCTGGACCTATAAACTAAGAAGACAGAATTGGAAGGACACAGGCACGCAAATCTGCATTGCATAGTATTACAGTAGCCAAGATATGGAAGTAACCAAAAAGTCCACCGACAGATGGGTGGACAAAGAAGAACTGCTACCTGTACAGATGGAATATGAGCTAGTGAAAAAAATGAAACGATGCCATTTCCAGCACCACAGATGAGTCTAGAAGTAATCACGCAACTTGGAGTAAGTGAGAAAGCGAAAAACACATATCCTATCGTATCACATATAGGTGTTACCTAAAAAATGATACAAACAAAGATATTTCCACAGAGAAACACTTTCATAGATTCATTAAAAAACTTATGGTTCACCAAATGGACAGGTGTGAGGATTGGATACATTACCATATTGAGGTTAACAGAGAGATACAAACACATGTGAAATATAGAATCACCAAAGACCTACGCAATACCAAGAGAAGACTACTCAACATTGTGTCATAACCTACATGGGAAAAGGATCCGAAGAAGAATAGATATATGTATATGTGTGAAAGAACCACATCTTGCACACCTAGAACAAACAAAACATTGTAATCAAGTTTGCTGTGAGAAAAAATAAAAATTAAGTTAAAAATACCAACGAGAAGTAAGGAGACATAAACTTAAAGGGCTTTTTCCTCGCACATTCCATTCTAATTTACAACCTAGAACACCACTTCCAGTAAGGCTCTGTTGCCCTAGTAACCAGATTTGGTAAAGGAGAAATGCTGCCGCCTTGTGGCCGATTCCCGCAAGAGCAGCTTTTAACCCCCAGCTAATGGTCACTTACCATTCACAAGGACTCAGGGCTGTAAAGGACACCTGCCCTCAAAATTGTGCTGAGGTAGGGAATGGATAAAAAAATTCAAAACAGGCAAAATGTTCACGAAGATAGTATGAAGAGGTAAGTTTTACTCACTCTCTTTTTAAAAAAAGGAAAATGGATAAAAGCTCAGCCTCAGGAAGTATTAGACTCATGCAATCTAATCTACAAAAAGTTTTCAACTCACACCAGTCGACTGACCATTGGCAAAAAGTCTACAAACAATAAATGCTGAAGAGGTTTAAGAGAACTGTGTACCCTCTAGCTGCTGGTGAGATGTAAAAGGGTTAAACGCTAATAATGAGAACAGAAAGAAGCTGCGTTGAAAAGAAAAATTGAGGTACCATTCAATCCAGCAGGCGCACCAAAGGGCCTCTCACCTGAGAAGACCAGAATGAAGAAGACCCGGGCTGCAAAAGCTGCACTGCAGCCTTATTCACAATAGACAAGACAGTGAAGCAACCAAAATGTCCATCAACAGACGAAAGGATAAAGAAGAAGTGGTCCATGTACACAATGAATACTAGCCATGGAAAACAATGAAACACTGCTCTTTGAGGCACCATAGATGATCTTGGAGATAATCACAGAACATGAGGTAAGTCGGAAAGGAAAAGTCCTATAACCTATGATATCACTTATAGGCGTTATCTAATAACTGACACAAATGAACATATTTCCACAGAGAAAGGCAATCACAGACTTATTAAAAAAAAAAAACTATGCTTATCTAAAAGGAAAGGTGGGGGGAATGGATACATGAAGATTAGCGTTACCATATGTATACAAATACATATTATATACATATATCAAAAAGACCGACCATATAGCAAGGAAGGATTACGGAACACTCTGTAATAATTTACACGGGAAGAGGATCTCTACATAAATAGGTATATATGATAAGTAGATGAACCAGAGTGTGTACACCTTGGACAAGCAACATTCTAACCATTACCCCAATTGAAAAAATTAAAACAACGAACTAGGAGTAATGAGACATAAACTTATGGGGGGTTTTCCTGGCACATTCCATCCAAATTGAAAACCTAGGCAGACAACTTCCAGAACGGCTCTGCTGCCCTAGTACCCAGATTTGGGAATCGAGAAATGCTGCATCCTTGTGGCCGTTTCCCACAACAGCAGCTTTGAACCCACTGCAAAAGGTCACTAATTATTCACCAATTGCAGGTCTGTAAATGACACCGGCCCTCCAAAAAATACTGAGGTCGAAAATCGACCAAAAAATTCTAGAGTGCAACCTTCCAAAAAGAAAATTTGAAGAGGTATATTACACTCACACTTTCTTTCTTTTTTCTTTTAACAGAAAAGTAAAAGGCGTGGAAAAATGATGAATTGTAGGAATTTTTACAGACATGTAAACCCAAATTACAAAAACCTGTCAGCTCACACCAGTCAGAATGGCCATCAACAAAAATGCTGCAAACTAGAAATGCTGACGTGATTGTGGAGAAATGCGTACCCTCGATTCTAAGGGGGACGTGGTAAGAGCCACTAATGAAAGCACAATTGAGGTGCCTTGAAAAGGTAAACGTTGAGCTACCATACCAGTCAATCAATCATACCCACTGCTGGGTCTATCCCCTGAGAAAAGGAAAATCAAAAATCACAGGCTGGCAATCCTGCACTCCAGCAATATTTACCATAGGCAACACTTGGAAGCAACGAAAATGTCCATCAACAGAGGAATGCACCAAGAAGAAGTGGTCCATGTACACATGGAATATTAGCCATGGGAAACATTGAAGCACTGCTCTTTGAGGCACCATAGATGAGCCTGGAGATAATCACAAAACATGAAGTAGGTCGGAAAGCAAAACACCTATATCCTATATTATCACTTATGGCATTATCTAATAACTGGCACAGATGAACGTATTTCCAAAGAGAAAGACACTCACAGGCTGAGAAAACAAACTATGCTCATCTGAAAGGAAAGGAGGGGGGAAATTGAGAAATGAAGATTAGTGTTACTATACATATACAAATACATATTTTGTACATGTATCAAAAAGACCGAACATATAGCAAGGGAGGTCGACGGAACACTGTAATATTTTACATGGGAAGAGGATCTGTACATTAATAGACATACATAATGTACAAATGAACCAGATTGTGTACACCTAGGATAAACAATATTCTAAACTTTACCCAGATTAAAAAACTTTTAAAAACCAAGAAGAAGTAATGAGACATAAACTTATGGGGATTTCTCCTGGCAAATTCCATTCTAATTTACAACCTAGGACAATGACTTCCAGAAAGGCTCTGCTGCCCTAGTACCCAGATTGGGGAATGGAGAAATGCTACCTCCTTGTGGCCGTTTCCCACAACAGCAGGTTTGAACCCACTGCGAAAGGTCACTAAATTTTCACCAACTTGCAGTTCTGTAAATGACACCTGCCCTCCAGAAAATTTCTGGGGTCCAAAATCGACCAAAAAATTCAAAAGAGGGCAACCTTCGAAGAAGACAATTTCAAGAGCTACATTGTACTCACGGTTTTTTCTTTTAAGAGAAAAGAGAACGATGTAGGAATATGATGAATTTTAAAAAATTTAATGACAGGCATACCCATATTACAAAAACCTATCAGCTCGCAGCAGTCAGAATGGCCATTAGGAAAAATGCTGCAAAAAATAAACGGTGAAGGGAGTGTGGAGAAATGCGTACCCTCGGTTGTAAGGGGGGGCATGTAAAGAGCCACTAATGAAAACACAGTGTAGGTGCTTTGAAAAGGGAAACATTGAGCTACCAGTCAATCAATCACAACCACTGCTTGGCCTATCACCTGAGAAAATGAGAATCAAAAAGTCACAGGCTGGCAAACCTGTACGCCAGCAAGATTTACCATAGCCAGCACTTGGAAGCAATGAAAATGTCCATCAACCGAGGAATGCACCAAGAAGAAGTGGTCCACGTACACAATGGAATATTACTCTAATAATAAATATAAATGAAATTTAAAAACAAACAAAAGCAAGGAGACATCAACATTTGTGGGTTTATCCGGGCACATGGCACTCTAACTTATAACCGAAGAACACCACTGGCCGGTAGGTCTGTTTCCCTAGTACCAGCAAGGGGAACGTAGAAAGGCTGCCGCTCTCTGGCCGTTACCTGCAAAAGCAGGTTTAAAGCCTGAGCTAATGGTCACTTCATATGAACAAGTACTGCAGGGCTGTAAATGAAAGCTGCCCTCAAAATGTCTTGAGGGAGATAATGGCCAAAATATTTCAAATGGTGACACATACTTTAAGAAAACACTTTGAAGAAATAAGCTCTAATCACAGCTGGAAAAATAAAAAGGACATGTCTTAAAGATCAATTTCAACGCATTATGAGACACATGCAAATTCAACCACAAAGAGGTATCAGCTCACACCACTCAGAATAACCATCAGCAAAAACTACAAAGAATAAATCCTGAAGGAGCTGGGAAGAAATACATACCCTCCACTTTAAGTGGGACGTAACCTGGAAAGAGCCACTAAGGAGAACAGAATAGAGGTGCCTTTAAAAGGTAAACATTGAGCTACCATATGTTCCAGCAGACCTATTCCTGGACCTATAAACTAAGAAGACAGAATTGGAAGGACACAGGCACGCAAATCTGCATTGCATAGTATTACAGTAGCCAAGATATGGAAGTAACCAAAAAGTCCACCGACAGATGGGTGGACAAAGAAGAACTGCTACCTGTACAGATGGAATATGAGCTAGTGAAAAAAATGAAACGATGCCATTTCCAGCACCACAGATGAGTCTAGAAGTAATCACGCAACTTGGAGTAAGTGAGAAAGCGAAAAACACATATCCTATCGTATCACATATAGGTGTTACCTAAAAAATGATACAAACAAAGATATTTCCACAGAGAAACACTTTCATAGATTCATTAAAAAACTTATGGTTCACCAAATGGACAGGTGTGAGGATTGGATACATTACCATATTGAGGTTAACAGAGAGATACAAACACATGTGAAATATAGAATCACCAAAGACCTACGCAATACCAAGAGAAGACTACTCAACATTGTGTCATAACCTACATGGGAAAAGGATCCGAAGAAGAATAGATATATGTATATGTGTGAAAGAACCACATCTTGCACACCTAGAACAAACAAAACATTGTAATCAAGTTTGCTGTGAGAAAAAATAAAAATTAAGTTAAAAATACCAACAAGAAGTAAGGAGACATAAACTTAAAGGGCTTTTTCCTCGCACATTCCATTCTAATTTACAACCTAGAACACCACTTCCAGTAAGGCTCTGTTGCCCTAGTAACCAGATTTGGTAAAGGAGAAATGCTGCCGCCTTGTGGCCGATTCCCGCAAGAGCAGCTTTTAACCCCCAGCTAATGGTCACTTACCATTCACAAGGACTCAGGGCTGTAAAGGACACCTGCCCTCAAAATTGTGCTGAGGTAGGGAATGGATAAAAAAATTCAAAACAGGCAAAATGTTCACGAAGATAGTATGAAGAGGTAAGTTTTACTCACTCTCTTTTTAAAAAAAGGAAAATGGATAAAAGCTCAGCCTCAGGAAGTATTAGACTCATGCAATCTAATCTACAAAAAGTTTTCAACTCACACCAGTCGACTGACCATTGGCAAAAAGTCTACAAACAATAAATGCTGAAGAGGTTTAAGAGAACTGTGTACCCTCTAGCTGCTGGTGAGATGTAAAAGGGTTAAACGCTAATAATGAGAACAGAAAGAAGCTGCGTTGAAAAGAAAAATTGAGGTACCATTCAATCCAGCAGGCGCACCAAAGGGCCTCTCACCTGAGAAGACCAGAATGAAGAAGACCCGGGCTGCAAAAGCTGCACTGCAGCCTTATTCACAATAGACAAGACAGTGAAGCAACCAAAATGTCCATCAACAGACGAAAGGATAAAGAAGAAGTGGTCCATGTACACAATGAATACTAGCCATGGAAAACAATGAAACACTGCTCTTTGAGGCACCATAGATGATCTTGGAGATAATCACAGAACATGAGGTAAGTCGGAAAGGAAAAGTCCTATAACCTATGATATCACTTATAGGCGTTATCTAATAACTGACACAAATGAACATATTTCCACAGAGAAAGGCAATCACAGACTTATTAAAAAAAAAAAACTATGCTTATCTAAAAGGAAAGGTGGGGGGAATGGATACATGAAGATTAGCGTTACCATATGTATACAAATACATATTATATACATATATCAAAAAGACCGACCATATAGCAAGGAAGGATTACGGAACACTCTGTAATAATTTACACGGGAAGAGGATCTCTACATAAATAGGTATATATGATAAGTAGATGAACCAGAGTGTGTACACCTTGGACAAGCAACATTCTAACCATTACCCCAATTGAAAAAATTAAAACAACGAACTAGGAGTAATGAGACATAAACTTATGGGGGGTTTTCCTGGCACATTCCATCCAAATTGAAAACCTAGGCAGACAACTTCCAGAACGGCTCTGCTGCCCTAGTACCCAGATTTGGGAATCGAGAAATGCTGCATCCTTGTGGCTGTTTCCCACAACAGCAGCTTTGAACCCACTGCAAAAGGTCACTAATTATTCACCAATTGCAGGTCTGTAAATGACACCGGCCCTCCAAAAAATACTGAGGTCGAAAATCGACCAAAAAATTCTAGAGTGCAACCTTCCAAAAAGAAAATTTGAAGAGGTATATTACACTCACACTTTCTTTCTTTTTTCTTTTAACAGAAAAGTAAAAGGCGTGGAAAAATGATGAATTGTAGGAATTTTTACAGACATGTAAACCCAAATTACAAAAACCTGTCAGCTCACACCAGTCAGAATGGCCATCAACAAAAATGCTGCAAACTAGAAATGCTGACGTGATTGTGGAGAAATGCGTACCCTCGATTCTAAGGGGGACGTGGTAAGAGCCACTAATGAAAGCACAATTGAGGTGCCTTGAAAAGGTAAACGTTGAGCTACCATACCAGTCAATCAATCATACCCACTGCTGGGTCTATCCCCTGAGAAAAGGAAAATCAAAAATCACAGGCTGGCAATCCTGCACTCCAGCAATATTTACCATAGGCAACACTTGGAAGCAACGAAAATGTCCATCAACAGAGGAATGCACCAAGAAGAAGTGGTCCATGTACACATGGAATATTAGCCATGGGAAACATTGAAGCACTGCTCTTTGAGGCACCATAGATGAGCCTGGAGATAATCACAAAACATGAAGTAGGTCGGAAAGCAAAACACCTATATCCTATATTATCACTTATGGCATTATCTAATAACTGGCACAGATGAACGTATTTCCAAAGAGAAAGACACTCACAGGCTGAGAAAACAAACTATGCTCATCTGAAAGGAAAGGAGGGGGGAAATTGAGAAATGAAGATTAGTGTTACTATACATATACAAATACATATTTTGTACATGTATCAAAAAGACCGAACATATAGCAAGGGAGGTCGACGGAACACTGTAATATTTTACATGGGAAGAGGATCTGTACATTAATAGACATACATAATGTACAAATGAACCAGATTGTGTACACCTAGGATAAACAATATTCTAAATTTTACCCAGATTAAAAAACTTTTAAAAACCAAGAAGAAGTAATGAGACATAAACTTATGGGGATTTCTCCTGGCAAATTCCATTCTAATTTACAACCTAGGACAATGACTTCCAGAAAGGCTCTGCTGCCCTAGTACCCAGATTGGGGAATGGAGAAATGCTACCTCCTTGTGGCCGTTTCCCACAACAGCAGGTTTGAACCCACTGCGAAAGGTCACTAAATTTTCACCAACTTGCAGTTCTGTAAATGACACCTGCCCTCCAGAAAATTTCTGGGGTCAAAAATCGACCAAAAAATTCAAAAGAGGGCAACCTTCGAAGAAGACAATTTCAAGAGCTACATTGTACTCACGGTTTTTTCTTTTAAGAGAAAAGAGAACGATGTAGGAATATGATGAATTTTAAAAAATTTAATGACAGGCATACCCATATTACAAAAACCTATCAGCTCGCAGCAGTCAGAATGGCCATTAGGAAAAATGCTGCAAAAAATAAACGGTGAAGGGAGTGTGGAGAAATGCGTACCCTCGGTTGTAAGGGGGGGCATGTAAAGAGCCACTAATGAAAACACAGTGTAGGTGCTTTGAAAAGGGAAACATTGAGCTACCAGTCAATCAATCACAACCACTGCTTGGCCTATCACCTGAGAAAATGAGAATCAAAAAGTCACAGGCTGGCAAACCTGTACGCCAGCAAGATTTACCATAGCCAGCACTTGGAAGCAATGAAAATGTCCATCAACCGAGGAATGCACCAAGAAGAAGTGGTCCACGTACACAATGGAATATTACTCTAATAATAAATATAAATGAAATTTAAAAACAAACAAAAGCAAGGAGACATCAACATTTGTGGGTTTATCCGGGCACATGGCACTCTAACTTATAACCGAAGAACACCACTGGCCGGTAGGTCTGTTTCCCTAGTACCAGCAAGGGGAACGTAGAAAGGCTGCCGCTCTCTGGCCGTTACCTGCAAAAGCAGGTTTAAAGCCTGAGCTAATGGTCACTTCATATGAACAAGTACTGCAGGGCTGTAAATGAAACCTGCCCTCAAAATGTCTTGAGGGAGATAATGGCCAAAATATTTCAAATGGTGACACATACTTTAAGAAAACACTTTGAAGAAATAAGCTCTAATCACAGCTGGAAAAATAAAAAGGACATGTCTTAAAGATCAATTTCAACGCATTATGAGACACATGCAAATTCAACCACAAAGAGGTATCAGCTCACACCACTCAGAATAACCATCAGCAAAAACTACAAAGAATAAATCCTGAAGGAGCTGGGAAGAAATACATACCCTCCACTTTAAGTGGGACGTAACCTGGAAAGAGCCACTAAGGAGAACAGAATAGAGGTGCCTTTAAAAGGTAAACATTGAGCTACCATATGTTCCAGCAGACCTATTCCTGGACCTATAAACTAAGAAGACAGAATTGGAAGGACACAGGCACGCAAATCTGCATTGCATAGTATTACAGTAGCCAAGATATGGAAGTAACCAAAAAGTCCACCGACAGATGGGTGGACAAAGAAGAACTGCTACCTGTACAGATGGAATATGAGCTAGTGAAAAAAATGAAACGATGCCATTTCCAGCACCATAGATGAGTCTAGAAGTAATCACGCAACTTGGAGTAAGTGAGAAAGCGAAAAACACATATCCTATCGTATCACATATAGGTGTTACCTAAAAAATGATACAAACAAAGATATTTCCACAGAGAAACACTTTCATAGATTCATTAAAAAACTTATGGTTCACCAAATGGACAGGTGTGAGGATTGGATACATTACCATATTGAGGTTAACAGAGAGATACAAACACATGTGAAATATAGAATCACCAAAGACCTACGCAATACCAAGAGAAGACTACTCAACATTGTGTCATAACCTACATGGGAAAAGGATCCGAAGAAGAATAGATATATGTATATGTGTGAAAGAACCACATCTTGCACACCTAGAACAAACAAAACATTGTAATCAAGTTTGCTGTGAGAAAAAATAAAAATTAAGTTAAAAATACCAACAAGAAGTAAGGAGACATAAACTTAAAGGGCTTTTTCCTCGCACATTCCATTCTAATTTACAACCTAGAACACCACTTCCAGTAAGGCTCTGTTGCCCTAGTAACCAGATTTGGTAAAGGAGAAATGCTGCCGCCTTGTGGCCGATTCCCGCAAGAGCAGCTTTTAACCCCCAGCTAATGGTCACTTACCATTCACAAGGACTCAGGGCTGTAAAGGACACCTGCCCTCAAAATTGTGCTGAGGTAGGGAATGGATAAAAAAATTCAAAACAGGCAAAATGTTCACGAAGATAGTATGAAGAGGTAAGTTTTACTCACTCTCTTTTTAAAAAAAGGAAAATGGATAAAAGCTCAGCCTCAGGAAGTATTAGACTCATGCAATCTAATCTACAAAAAGTTTTCAACTCACACCAGTCGACTGACCATTGGCAAAAAGTCTACAAACAATAAATGCTGAAGAGGTTTAAGAGAACTGTGTACCCTCTAGCTGCTGGTGAGATGTAAAAGGGTTAAACGCTAATAATGAGAACAGAAAGAAGCTGCGTTGAAAAGAAAAATTGAGGTACCATTCAATCCAGCAGGCGCACCAAAGGGCCTCTCACCTGAGAAGACCAGAATGAAGAAGACCCGGGCTGCAAAAGCTGCACTGCAGCCTTATTCACAATAGACAAGACAGTGAAGCAACCAAAATGTCCATCAACAGACGAAAGGATAAAGAAGAAGTGGTCCATGTACACAATGAATACTAGCCATGGAAAACAATGAAACACTGCTCTTTGAGGCACCATAGATGATCTTGGAGATAATCACAGAACATGAGGTAAGTCGGAAAGGAAAAGTCCTATAACCTATGATATCACTTATAGGCGTTATCTAATAACTGACACAAATGAACATATTTCCACAGAGAAAGGCAATCACAGACTTATTAAAAAAAAAAACTATGCTTATCTAAAAGGAAAGGTGGGGGGAATGGATACATGAAGATTAGCGTTACCATATGTATACAAATACATATTATATACATATATCAAAAAGACCGACCATATAGCAAGGAAGGATTACGGAACACTCTGTAATAATTTACACGGGAAGAGGATCTCTACATAAATAGGTATATATGATAAGTAGATGAACCAGAGTGTGTACACCTTGGACAAGCAACATTCTAACCATTACCCCAATTGAAAAAATTAAAACAACGAACTAGGAGTAATGAGACATAAACTTATGGGGGGTTTTCCTGGCACATTCCATCCAAATTGAAAACCTAGGCAGACAACTTCCAGAACGGCTCTGCTGCCCTAGTACCCAGATTTGGGAATCGAGAAATGCTGCATCCTTGTGGCCGTTTCCCACAACAGCAGCTTTGAACCCACTGCAAAAGGTCACTAATTATTCACCAATTGCAGGTCTGTAAATGACACCGGCCCTCCAAAAAATACTGAGGTCGAAAATCGACCAAAAAATTCTAGAGTGCAACCTTCCAAAAAGAAAATTTGAAGAGGTATATTACACTCACACTTTCTTTCTTTTTTCTTTTAACAGAAAAGTAAAAGGCGTGGAAAAATGATGAATTGTAGGAATTTTTACAGACATGTAAACCCAAATTACAAAAACCTGTCAGCTCACACCAGTCAGAATGGCCATCAACAAAAATGCTGCAAACTAGAAATGCTGACGTGATTGTGGAGAAATGCGTACCCTCGATTCTAAAGGGGACGTGGTAAGAGCCACTAATGAAAGCACAATTGAGGTGCCTTGAAAAGGTAAACGTTGAGCTACCATACCAGTCAATCAATCATACCCACTGCTGGGTCTATCCCCTGAGAAAAGGAAAATCAAAAATCACAGGCTGGCAATCCTGCACTCCAGCAATATTTACCATAGGCAACACTTGGAAGCAACGAAAATGTCCATCAACAGAGGAATGCACCAAGAAGAAGTGGTCCATGTACACATGGAATATTAGCCATGGGAAACATTGAAGCACTGCTCTTTGAGGCACCATAGATGAGCCTGGAGATAATCACAAAACATGAAGTAGGTCGGAAAGCAAAACACCTATATCCTATATTATCACTTATGGCATTATCTAATAACTGGCACAGATGAACGTATTTCCAAAGAGAAAGACACTCACAGGCTGAGAAAACAAACTATGCTCATCTGAAAGGAAAGGAGGGGGGAAATTGAGAAATGAAGATTAGTGTTACTATACATATACAAATACATATTTTGTACATGTATCAAAAAGACCGAACATATAGCAAGGGAGGTCGACGGAACACTGTAATATTTTACATGGGAAGAGGATCTGTACATTAATAGACATACATAATGTACAAATGAACCAGATTGTGTACACCTAGGATAAACAATATTCTAAACTTTACCCAGATTAAAAAACTTTTAAAAACCAAGAAGAAGTAATGAGACATAAACTTATGGGGATTTCTCCTGGCAAATTCCATTCTAATTTACAACCTAGGACAATGACTTCCAGAAAGGCTCTGCTGCCCTAGTACCCAGATTGGGGAATGGAGAAATGCTACCTCCTTGTGGCCGTTTCCCACAACAGCAGGTTTGAACCCACTGCGAAAGGTCACTAAATTTTCACCAACTTGCAGTTCTGTAAATGACACCTGCCCTCCAGAAAATTTCTGGGGTCAAAAATCGACCAAAAAATTCAAAAGAGGGCAACCTTCGAAGAAGACAATTTCAAGAGCTACATTGTACTCACGGTTTTTTCTTTTAAGAGAAAAGAGAACGATGTAGGAATATGATGAATTTTAAAAAATTTAATGACAGGCATACCCATATTACAAAAACCTATCAGCTCACAGCAGTCAGAATGGCCATTAGGAAAAATGCTGCAAAAAATAAACGGTGAAGGGAGTGTGGAGAAATGCGTACCCTCGGTTGTAAGGGGGGGCATGTAAAGAGCCACTAATGAAAACACAGTGTAGGTGCTTTGAAAAGGGAAACATTGAGCTACCAGTCAATCAATCACAACCACTGCTTGGCCTATCACCTGAGAAAATGAGAATCAAAAAGTCACAGGCTGGCAAACCTGTACGCCAGCAAGATTTACCATAGCCAGCACTTGGAAGCAATGAAAATGTCCATCAACCGAGGAATGCACCAAGAAGAAGTGGTCCACGTACACAATGGAATATTACTCTAATAATAAATATAAATGAAATTTAAAAACAAACAAAAGCAAGGAGACATCAACATTTGTGGGTTTATCCGGGCACATGGCACTCTAACTTATAACCGAAGAACACCACTGGCCGGTAGGTCTGTTTCCCTAGTACCAGCAAGGGGAACGTAGAAAGGCTGCCGCTCTCTGGCCGTTACCTGCAAAAGCAGGTTTAAAGCCTGAGCTAATGGTCACTTCATATGAACAAGTACTGCAGGGCTGTAAATGAAACCTGCCCTCAAAATGTCTTGAGGGAGATAATGGCCAAAATATTTCAAATGGTGACACATACTTTAAGAAAACACTTTGAAGAAATAAGCTCTAATCACAGCTGGAAAAATAAAAAGGACATGTCTTAAAGATCAATTTCAACGCATTATGAGACACATGCAAATTCAACCACAAAGAGGTATCAGCTCACACCACTCAGAATAACCATCAGCAAAAACTACAAAGAATAAATCCTGAAGGAGCTGGGAAGAAATACATACCCTCCACTTTAAGTGGGACGTAACCTGGAAAGAGCCACTAAGGAGAACAGAATAGAGGTGCCTTTAAAAGGTAAACATTGAGCTACCATATGTTCCAGCAGACCTATTCCTGGACCTATAAACTAAGAAGACAGAATTGGAAGGACACAGGCACGCAAATCTGCATTGCATAGTATTACAGTAGCCAAGATATGGAAGTAACCAAAAAGTCCACCGACAGATGGGTGGACAAAGAAGAACTGCTACCTGTACAGATGGAATATGAGCTAGTGAAAAAAATGAAACGATGCCATTTCCAGCACCATAGATGAGTCTAGAAGTAATCACGCAACTTGGAGTAAGTGAGAAAGCGAAAAACACATATCCTATCGTATCACATATAGGTGTTACCTAAAAAATGATACAAACAAAGATATTTCCACAGAGAAACACTTTCATAGATTCATTAAAAAACTTATGGTTCACCAAATGGACAGGTGTGAGGATTGGATACATTACCATATTGAGGTTAACAGAGAGATACAAACACATGTGAAATATAGAATCACCAAAGACCTACGCAATACCAAGAGAAGACTACTCAACATTGTGTCATAACCTACATGGGAAAAGGATCCGAAGAAGAATAGATATATGTATATGTGTGAAAGAACCACATCTTGCACACCTAGAACAAACAAAACATTGTAATCAAGTTTGCTGTGAGAAAAAATAAAAATTAAGTTAAAAATACCAACAAGAAGTAAGGAGACATAAACTTAAAGGGCTTTTTCCTCGCACATTCCATTCTAATTTACAACCTAGAACACCACTTCCAGTAAGGCTCTGTTGCCCTAGTAACCAGATTTGGTAAAGGAGAAATGCTGCCGCCTTGTGGCCGATTCCCGCAAGAGCAGCTTTTAACCCCCAGCTAATGGTCACTTACCATTCACAAGGACTCAGGGCTGTAAAGGACACCTGCCCTCAAAATTGTGCTGAGGTAGGGAATGGATAAAAAAATTCAAAACAGGCAAAATGTTCACGAAGATAGTATGAAGAGGTAAGTTTTACTCACTCTCTTTTTAAAAAAAGGAAAATGGATAAAAGCTCAGCCTCAGGAAGTATTAGACTCATGCAATCTAATCTACAAAAAGTTTTCAACTCACACCAGTCGACTGACCATTGGCAAAAAGTCTACAAACAATAAATGCTGAAGAGGTTTAAGAGAACTGTGTACCCTCTAGCTGCTGGTGAGATGTAAAAGGGTTAAACGCTAATAATGAGAACAGAAAGAAGCTGCGTTGAAAAGAAAAATTGAGGTACCATTCAATCCAGCAGGCGCACCAAAGGGCCTCTCACCTGAGAAGACCAGAATGAAGAAGACCCGGGCTGCAAAAGCTGCACTGCAGCCTTATTCACAATAGACAAGACAGTGAAGCAACCAAAATGTCCATCAACAGACGAAAGGATAAAGAAGAAGTGGTCCATGTACACAATGAATACTAGCCATGGAAAACAATGAAACACTGCTCTTTGAGGCACCATAGATGATCTTGGAGATAATCACAGAACATGAGGTAAGTCGGAAAGGAAAAGTCCTATAACCTATGATATCACTTATAGGCGTTATCTAATAACTGACACAAATGAACATATTTCCACAGAGAAAGGCAATCACAGACTTATTAAAAAAAAAAAAAAAACTATGCTTATCTAAAAGGAAAGGTGGGGGGAATGGATACATGAAGATTAGCGTTACCATATGTATACAAATACATATTATATACATATATCAAAAAGACCGACCATATAGCAAGGAAGGATTACGGAACACTCTGTAATAATTTACACGGGAAGAGGATCTCTACATAAATAGGTATATATGATAAGTAGATGAACCAGAGTGTGTACACCTTGGACAAGCAACATTCTAACCATTACCCCAATTGAAAAAATTAAAACAACGAACTAGGAGTAATGAGACATAAACTTATGGGGGGTTTTCCTGGCACATTCCATCCAAATTGAAAACCTAGGCAGACAACTTCCAGAACGGCTCTGCTGCCCTAGTACCCAGATTTGGGAATCGAGAAATGCTGCATCCTTGTGGCCGTTTCCCACAACAGCAGCTTTGAACCCACTGCAAAAGGTCACTAATTATTCACCAATTGCAGGTCTGTAAATGACACCGGCCCTCCAAAAAATACTGAGGTCGAAAATCGACCAAAAAATTCTAGAGTGCAACCTTCCAAAAAGAAAATTTGAAGAGGTATATTACACTCACACTTTCTTTCTTTTTTCTTTTAACAGAAAAGTAAAAGGCGTGGAAAAATGATGAATTGTAGGAATTTTTACAGACATGTAAACCCAAATTACAAAAACCTGTCAGCTCACACCAGTCAGAATGGCCATCAACAAAAATGCTGCAAACTAGAAATGCTGACGTGATTGTGGAGAAATGCGTACCCTCGATTCTAAGGGGGACGTGGTAAGAGCCACTAATGAAAGCACAATTGAGGTGCCTTGAAAAGGTAAACATTGAGCTACCATACCAGTCAATCAATCATACCCACTGCTGGGTCTATCCCCTGAGAAAAGGAAAATCAAAAATCACAGGCTGGCAATCCTGCACTCCAGCAATATTTACCATAGGCAACACTTGGAAGCAACGAAAATGTCCATCAACAGAGGAATGCACCAAGAAGAAGTGGTCCATGTACACATGGAATATTAGCCATGGGAAACATTGAAGCACTGCTCTTTGAGGCACCATAGATGAGCCTGGAGATAATCACAAAACATGAAGTAGGTCGGAAAGCAAAACACCTATATCCTATATTATCACTTATGGCATTATCTAATAACTGGCACAGATGAACGTATTTCCAAAGAGAAAGACACTCACAGGCTGAGAAAACAAACTATGCTCATCTGAAAGGAAAGGAGGGGGGAAATTGAGAAATGAAGATTAGTGTTACTATACATATACAAATACATATTTTGTACATGTATCAAAAAGACCGAACATATAGCAAGGGAGGTCGACGGAACACTGTAATATTTTACATGGGAAGAGGATCTGTACATTAATAGACATACATAATGTACAAATGAACCAGATTGTGTACACCTAGGATAAACAATATTCTAAACTTTACCCAGATTAAAAAACTTTTAAAAACCAAGAAGAAGTAATGAGACATAAACTTATGGGGATTTCTCCTGGCAAATTCCATTCTAATTTACAACCTAGGACAATGACTTCCAGAAAGGCTCTGCTGCCCTAGTACCCAGATTGGGGAATGGAGAAATGCTACCTCCTTGTGGCCGTTTCCCACAACAGCAGGTTTGAACCCACTGCGAAAGGTCACTAAATTTTCACCAACTTGCAGTTCTGTAAATGACACCTGCCCTCCAGAAAATTTCTGGGGTCCAAAATCGACCAAAAAATTCAAAAGAGGGCAAACTTCGAAGAAGACAATTTCAAGAGCTACATTGTACTCACGGTTTTTTCTTTTAAGAGAAAAGAGAACGATGTAGGAATATGATGAATTTTAAAAAATTTAATGACAGGCATACCCATATTACAAAAACCTATCAGCTCGCAGCAGTCAGAATGGCCATTAGGAAAAATGCTGCAAAAAATAAACGGTGAAGGGAGTGTGGAGAAATGCGTACCCTCGGTTGTAAGGGGGGGCATGTAAAGAGCCACTAATGAAAACACAGTGTAGGTGCTTTGAAAAGGGAAACATTGAGCTACCAGTCAATCAATCACAACCACTGCTTGGCCTATCACCTGAGAAAATGAGAATCAAAAAGTCACAGGCTGGCAAACCTGTACGCCAGCAAGATTTACCATAGCCAGCACTTGGAAGCAATGAAAATGTCCATCAACCGAGGAATGCACCAAGAAGAAGTGGTCCACGTACACAATGGAATATTACTCTAATAATAAATATAAATGAAATTTAAAAACAAACAAAAGCAAGGAGACATCAACATTTGTGGGTTTATCCGGGCACATGGCACTCTAACTTATAACCGAAGAACACCACTGGCCGGTAGGTCTGTTTCCCTAGTACCAGCAAGGGGAACGTAGAAAGGCTGCCGCTCTCTGGCCGTTACCTGCAAAAGCAGGTTTAAAGCCTGAGCTAATGGTCACTTCATATGAACAAGTACTGCAGGGCTGTAAATGAAACCTGCCCTCAAAATGTCTTGAGGGAGATAATGGCCAAAATATTTCAAATGGTGACACATACTTTAAGAAAACACTTTGAAGAAATAAGCTCTAATCACAGCTGGAAAAATAAAAAGGACATGTCTTAAAGATCAGTTTCAACGCATTATGAGACACATGCAAATTCAACCACAAAGAGGTATCAGCTCACACCACTCAGAATAACCATCAGCAAAAACTACAAAGAATAAATCCTGAAGGAGCTGGGAAGAAATACATACCCTCCACTTTAAGTGGGACGTAACCTGGAAAGAGCCACTAAGGAGAACAGAATAGAGGTGCCTTTAAAAGGTAAACATTGAGCTACCATATGTTCCAGCAGACCTATTCCTGGACCTATAAACTAAGAAGACAGAATTGGAAGGACACAGGCACGCAAATCTGCATTGCATAGTATTACAGTAGCCAAGATATGGAAGTAACCAAAAAGTCCACCGACAGATGGGTGGACAAAGAAGAACTGCTACCTGTACAGATGGAATATGAGCTAGTGAAAAAAATGAAACGATGCCATTTCCAGCACCATAGATGAGTCTAGAAGTAATCACGCAACTTGGAGTAAGTGAGAAAGCGAAAAACACATATCCTATCGTATCACATATAGGTGTTACCTAAAAAATGATACAAACAAAGATATTTCCACAGAGAAACACTTTCATAGATTCATTAAAAAACTTATGGTTCACCAAATGGACAGGTGTGAGGATTGGATACATTACCATATTGAGGTTAACAGAGAGATACAAACACATGTGAAATATAGAATCACCAAAGACCTACGCAATACCAAGAGAAGACTACTCAACATTGTGTCATAACCTACATGGGAAAAGGATCCGAAGAAGAATAGATATATGTATATGTGTGAAAGAACCACATCTTGCACACCTAGAACAAACAAAACATTGTAATCAAGTTTGCTGTGAGAAAAAATAAAAATTAAGTTAAAAATACCAACAAGAAGTAAGGAGACATAAACTTAAAGGGCTTTTTCCTCGCACATTCCATTCTAATTTACAACCTAGAACACCACTTCCAGTAAGGCTCTGTTGCCCTAGTAACCAGATTTGGTAAAGGAGAAATGCTGCCGCCTTGTGGCCGATTCCCGCAAGAGCAGCTTTTAACCCCCAGCTAATGGTCACTTACCATTCACAAGGACTCAGGGCTGTAAAGGACACCTGCCCTCAAAATTGTGCTGAGGTAGGGAATGGATAAAAAAATTCAAAACAGGCAAAATGTTCACGAAGATAGTATGAAGAGGTAAGTTTTACTCACTCTCTTTTTAAAAAAAGGAAAATGGATAAAAGCTCAGCCTCAGGAAGTATTAGACTCATGCAATCTAATCTACAAAAAGTTTTCAACTCACACCAGTCGACTGACCATTGGCAAAAAGTCTACAAACAATAAATGCTGAAGAGGTTTAAGAGAACTGTGTACCCTCTAGCTGCTGGTGAGATGTAAAAGGGTTAAACGCTAATAATGAGAACAGAAAGAAGCTGCGTTGAAAAGAAAAATTGAGGTACCATTCAATCCAGCAGGCGCACCAAAGGGCCTCTCACCTGAGAAGACCAGAATGAAGAAGACCCGGGCTGCAAAAGCTGCACTGCAGCCTTATTCACAATAGACAAGACAGTGAAGCAACCAAAATGTCCATCAACAGACGAAAGGATAAAGAAGAAGTGGTCCATGTACACAATGAATACTAGCCATGGAAAACAATGAAACACTGCTCTTTGAGGCACCATAGATGATCTTGGAGATAATCACAGAACATGAGGTAAGTCGGAAAGGAAAAGTCCTATAACCTATGATATCACTTATAGGCGTTATCTAATAACTGACACAAATGAACATATTTCCACAGAGAAAGGCAATCACAGACTTATTAAAAAAAAAAAAAACTATGCTTATCTAAAAGGAAAGGTGGGGGGAATGGATACATGAAGATTAGCGTTACCATATGTATACAAATACATATTATATACATATATCAAAAAGACCGACCATATAGCAAGGAAGGATTACGGAACACTCTGTAATAATTTACACGGGAAGAGGATCTCTACATAAATAGGTATATATGATAAGTAGATGAACCAGAGTGTGTACACCTTGGACAAGCAACATTCTAACCATTACCCCAATTGAAAAAATTAAAACAACGAACTAGGAGTAATGAGACATAAACTTATGGGGGGTTTTCCTGGCACATTCCATCCAAATTGAAAACCTAGGCAGACAACTTCCAGAACGGCTCTGCTGCCCTAGTACCCAGATTTGGGAATCGAGAAATGCTGCATCCTTGTGGCCGTTTCCCACAACAGCAGCTTTGAACCCACTGCAAAAGGTCACTAATTATTCACCAATTGCAGGTCTGTAAATGACACCGGCCCTCCAAAAAATACTGAGGTCGAAAATCGACCAAAAAATTCTAGAGTGCAACCTTCCAAAAAGAAAATTTGAAGAGGTATATTACACTCACACTTTCTTTCTTTTTTCTTTTAACAGAAAAGTAAAAGGCGTGGAAAAATGATGAATTGTAGGAATTTTTACAGACATGTAAACCCAAATTACAAAAACCTGTCAGCTCACACCAGTCAGAATGGCCATCAACAAAAATGCTGCAAACTAGAAATGCTGACGTGATTGTGGAGAAATGCGTACCCTCGATTCTAAGGGGGACGTGGTAAGAGCCACTAATGAAAGCACAATTGAGGTGCCTTGAAAAGGTAAACATTGAGCTACCATACCAGTCAATCAATCATACCCACTGCTGGGTCTATCCCCTGAGAAAAGGAAAATCAAAAATCACAGGCTGGCAATCCTGCACTCCAGCAATATTTACCATAGGCAACACTTGGAAGCAACGAAAATGTCCATCAACAGAGGAATGCACCAAGAAGAAGTGGTCCATGTACACATGGAATATTAGCCATGGGAAACATTGAAGCACTGCTCTTTGAGGCACCATAGATGAGCCTGGAGATAATCACAAAACATGAAGTAGGTCGGAAAGCAAAACACCTATATCCTATATTATCACTTATGGCATTATCTAATAACTGGCACAGATGAACGTATTTCCAAAGAGAAAGACACTCACAGGCTGAGAAAACAAACTATGCTCATCTGAAAGGAAAGGAGGGGGGAAATTGAGAAATGAAGATTAGTGTTACTATACATATACAAATACATATTTTGTACATGTATCAAAAAGACCGAACATATAGCAAGGGAGGTCGACGGAACACTGTAATATTTTACATGGGAAGAGGATCTGTACATTAATAGACATACATAATGTACAAATGAACCAGATTGTGTACACCTAGGATAAACAATATTCTAAACTTTACCCAGATTAAAAAACTTTTAAAAACCAAGAAGAAGTAATGAGACATAAACTTATGGGGATTTCTCCTGGCAAATTCCATTCTAATTTACAACCTAGGACAATGACTTCCAGAAAGGCTCTGCTGCCCTAGTACCCAGATTGGGGAATGGAGAAATGCTACCTCCTTGTGGCCGTTTCCCACAACAGCAGGTTTGAACCCACTGCGAAAGGTCACTAAATTTTCACCAACTTGCAGTTCTGTAAATGACACCTGCCCTCCAGAAAATTTCTGGGGTCAAAAATCGACCAAAAAATTCAAAAGAGGGCAACCTTCGAAGAAGACAATTTCAAGAGCTACATTGTACTCACGGTTTTTTCTTTTAAGAGAAAAGAGAACGATGTAGGAATATGATGAATTTTAAAAAATTTAATGACAGGCATACCCATATTACAAAAACCTATCAGCTCGCAGCAGTCAGAATGGCCATTAGGAAAAATGCTGCAAAAAATAAACGGTGAAGGGAGTGTGGAGAAATGCGTACCCTCGGTTGTAAGGGGGGGCATGTAAAGAGCCACTAATGAAAACACAGTGTAGGTGCTTTGAAAAGGGAAACACTGAGCTACCAGTCAATCAATCACAACCACTGCTTGGCCTATCACCTGAGAAAATGAGAATCAAAAAGTCACAGGCTGGCAAACCTGTACGCCAGCAAGATTTACCATAGCCAGCACTTGGAAGCAATGAAAATGTCCATCAACCGAGGAATGCACCAAGAAGAAGTGGTCCACGTACACAATGGAATATTACTCTAATAATAAATATAAATGAAATTTAAAAACAAACAAAAGCAAGGAGACATCAACATTTGTGGGTTTATCCGGGCACATGGCACTCTAACTTATAACCGAAGAACACCACTGGCCGGTAGGTCTGTTTCCCTAGTACCAGCAAGGGGAACGTAGAAAGGCTGCCGCTCTCTGGCCGTTACCTGCAAAAGCAGGTTTAAAGCCTGAGCTAATGGTCACTTCATATGAACAAGTACTGCAGGGCTGTAAATGAAAGCTGCCCTCAAAATGTCTTGAGGGAGATAATGGCCAAAATATTTCAAATGGTGACACATACTTTAAGAAAACACTTTGAAGAAATAAGCTCTAATCACAGCTGGAAAAATAAAAAGGACATGTCTTAAAGATCAATTTCAACGCATTATGAGACACATGCAAATTCAACCACAAAGAGGTATCAGCTCACACCACTCAGAATAACCATCAGCAAAAACTACAAAGAATAAATCCTGAAGGAGCTGGGAAGAAATACATACCCTCCACTTTAAGTGGGACGTAACCTGGAAAGAGCCACTAAGGAGAACAGAATAGAGGTGCCTTTAAAAGGTAAACATTGAGCTACCATATGTTCCAGCAGACCTATTCCTGGACCTATAAACTAAGAAGACAGAATTGGAAGGACACAGGCACGCAAATCTGCATTGCATAGTATTACAGTAGCCAAGATATGGAAGTAACCAAAAAGTCCACCAACAGATGGGTGGACAAAGAAGAACTGCTACCTGTACAGATGGAATATGAGCTAGTGAAAAAAATGAAACGATGCCATTTCCAGCACCATAGATGAGTCTAGAAGTAATCACGCAACTTGGAGTAAGTGAGAAAGCGAAAAACACATATCCTATCGTATCACATATAGGTGTTACCTAAAAAATGATACAAACAAAGATATTTCCACAGAGAAACACTTTCATAGATTCATTAAAAAACTTATGGTTCACCAAATGGACAGGTGTGAGGATTGGATACATTACCATATTGAGGTTAACAGAGAGATACAAACACATGTGAAATATAGAATCACCAAAGACCTACGCAATACCAAGAGAAGACTACTCAACATTGTGTCATAACCTACATGGGAAAAGGATCCGAAGAAGAATAGATATATGTATATGTGTGAAAGAACCACATCTTGCACACCTAGAACAAACAAAACATTGTAATCAAGTTTGCTGTGAGAAAAAATAAAAATTAAGTTAAAAATACCAACAAGAAGTAAGGAGACATAAACTTAAAGGGCTTTTTCCTCGCACATTCCATTCTAATTTACAACCTAGAACACCACTTCCAGTAAGGCTCTGTTGCCCTAGTAACCAGATTTGGTAAAGGAGAAATGCTGCCGCCTTGTGGCCGATTCCCGCAAGAGCAGCTTTTAACCCCCAGCTAATGGTCACTTACCATTCACAAGGACTCAGGGCTGTAAAGGACACCTGCCCTCAAAATTGTGCTGAGGTAGGGAATGGATAAAAAAATTCAAAACAGGCAAAATGTTCACGAAGATAGTATGAAGAGGTAAGTTTTACTCACTCTCTTTTTAAAAAAAGGAAAATGGATAAAAGCTCAGCCTCAGGAAGTATTAGACTCATGCAATCTAATCTACAAAAAGTTTTCAACTCACACCAGTCGACTGACCATTGGCAAAAAGTCTACAAACAATAAATGCTGAAGAGGTTTAAGAGAACTGTGTACCCTCTAGCTGCTGGTGAGATGTAAAAGGGTTAAACGCTAATAATGAGAACAGAAAGAAGCTGCGCTGAAAAGAAAAATTGAGGTACCATTCAATCCAGCAGGCGCACCAAAGGGCCTCTCACCTGAGAAGACCAGAATGAAGAAGACCCGGGCTGCAAAAGCTGCACTGCAGCCTTATTCACAATAGACAAGACAGTGAAGCAACCAAAATGTCCATCAACAGACGAAAGGATAAAGAAGAAGTGGTCCATGTACACAATGAATACTAGCCATGGAAAACAATGAAACACTGCTCTTTGAGGCACCATAGATGATCTTGGAGATAATCACAGAACATGAGGTAAGTCGGAAAGGAAAAGTCCTATAACCTATGATATCACTTATAGGCGTTATCTAATAACTGACACAAATGAACATATTTCCACAGAGAAAGGCAATCACAGACTTATTAAAAAAAAAAAAAACTATGCTTATCTAAAAGGAAAGGTGGGGGGAATGGATACATGAAGATTAGCGTTACCATATGTATACAAATACATATTATATACATATATCAAAAAGACCGACCATATAGCAAGGAAGGATTACGGAACACTCTGTAATAATTTACACGGGAAGAGGATCTCTACATAAATAGGTATATATGATAAGTAGATGAACCAGAGTGTGTACACCTTGGACAAGCAACATTCTAACCATTACCCCAATTGAAAAAATTAAAACAACGAACTAGGAGTAATGAGACATAAACTTATGGGGGGTTTTCCTGGCACATTCCATCCAAATTGAAAACCTAGGCAGACAACTTCCAGAACGGCTCTGCTGCCCTAGTACCCAGATTTGGGAATCGAGAAATGCTGCATCCTTGTGGCCGTTTCCCACAACAGCAGCTTTGAACCCACTGCAAAAGGTCACTAATTATTCACCAATTGCAGGTCTGTAAATGACACCGGCCCTCCAAAAAATACTGAGGTCGAAAATCGACCAAAAAATTCTAGAGTGCAACCTTCCAAAAAGAAAATTTGAAGAGGTATATTACACTCACACTTTCTTTCTTTTTTCTTTTAACAGAAAAGTAAAAGGCGTGGAAAAATGATGAATTGTAGGAATTTTTACAGACATGTAAACCCAAATTACAAAAACCTGTCAGCTCACACCAGTCAGAATGGCCATCAACAAAAATGCTGCAAACTAGAAATGCTGACGTGATTGTGGAGAAATGCGTACCCTCGATTCTAAGGGGGACGTGGTAAGAGCCACTAATGAAAGCACAATTGAGGTGCCTTGAAAAGGTAAACGTTGAGCTACCATACCAGTCAATCAATCATACCCACTGCTGGGTCTATCCCCTGAGAAAAGGAAAATCAAAAATCACAGGCTGGCAATCCTGCACTCCAGCAATATTTACCATAGGCAACACTTGGAAGCAACGAAAATGTCCATCAACAGAGGAATGCACCAAGAAGAAGTGGTCCATGTACACATGGAATATTAGCCATGGGAAACATTGAAGCACTGCTCTTTGAGGCACCATAGATGAGCCTGGAGATAATCACAAAACATGAAGTAGGTCGGAAAGCAAAACACCTATATCCTATATTATCACTTATGGCATTATCTAATAACTGGCACAGATGAACGTATTTCCAAAGAGAAAGACACTCACAGGCTGAGAAAACAAACTATGCTCATCTGAAAGGAAAGGAGGGGGGAAATTGAGAAATGAAGATTAGTGTTACTATACATATACAAATACATATTTTGTACATGTATCAAAAAGACCGAACATATAGCAAGGGAGGTTGACGGAACACTGTAATATTTTACATGGGAAGAGGATCTGTACATTAATAGACATACATAATGTACAAATGAACCAGATTGTGTACACCTAGGATAAACAATATTCTAAACTTTACCCAGATTAAAAAACTTTTAAAAACCAAGAAGAAGTAATGAGACATAAACTTATGGGGATTTCTCCTGGCAAATTCCATTCTAATTTACAACCTAGGACAATGACTTCCAGAAAGGCTCTGCTGCCCTAGTACCCAGATTGGGGAATGGAGAAATGCTACCTCCTTGTGGCCGTTTCCCACAACAGCAGGTTTGAACCCACTGCGAAAGGTCACTAAATTTTCACCAACTTGCAGTTCTGTAAATGACACCTGCCCTCCAGAAAATTTCTGGGGTCCAAAATCGACCAAAAAATTCAAAAGAGGGCAACCTTCGAAGAAGACAATTTCAAGAGCTACATTGTACTCACGGTTTTTTCTTTTAAGAGAAAAGAGAACGATGTAGGAATATGATGAATTTTAAAAAATTTAATGACAGGCATACCCATATTACAAAAACCTATCAGCTCGCAGCAGTCAGAATGGCCATTAGGAAAAATGCTGCAAAAAATAAACGGTGAAGGGAGTGTGGAGAAATGCGTACCCTCGGTTGTAAGGGGGGGCATGTAAAGAGCCACTAATGAAAACACAGTGTAGGTGCTTTGAAAAGGGAAACACTGAGCTACCAGTCAATCAATCACAACCACTGCTTGGCCTATCACCTGAGAAAATGAGAATCAAAAAGTCACAGGCTGGCAAACCTGTACGCCAGCAAGATTTACCATAGCCAGCACTTGGAAGCAATGAAAATGTCCATCAACCGAGGAATGCACCAAGAAGAAGTGGTCCACGTACACAATGGAATATTACTCTAATAATAAATATAAATGAAATTTAAAAACAAACAAAAGCAAGGAGACATCAACATTTGTGGGTTTATCCGGGCACATGGCACTCTAACTTATAACCGAAGAACACCACTGGCCGGTAGGTCTGTTTCCCTAGTACCAGCAAGGGGAACGTAGAAAGGCTGCCGCTCTCTGGCCGTTACCTGCAAAAGCAGGTTTAAAGCCTGAGCTAATGGTCACTTCATATGAACAAGTACTGCAGGGCTGTAAATGAAACCTGCCCTCAAAATGTCTTGAGGGAGATAATGGCCAAAATATTTCAAATGGTGACACATACTTTAAGAAAACACTTTGAAGAAATAAGCTCTAATCACAGCTGGAAAAATAAAAAGGACATGTCTTAAAGATCAATTTCAACGCATTATGAGACACATGCAAATTCAACCACAAAGAGGTATCAGCTCACACCACTCAGAATAACCATCAGCAAAAACTACAAAGAATAAATCCTGAAGGAGCTGGGAAGAAATACATACCCTCCACTTTAAGTGGGACGTAACCTGGAAAGAGCCACTAAGGAGAACAGAATAGAGGTGCCTTTAAAAGGTAAACATTGAGCTACCATATGTTCCAGCAGACCTATTCCTGGACCTATAAACTAAGAAGACAGAATTGGAAGGACACAGGCACGCAAATCTGCATTGCATAGTATTACAGTAGCCAAGATATGGAAGTAACCAAAAAGTCCACCGACAGATGGGTGGACAAAGAAGAACTGCTACCTGTACAGATGGAATATGAGCTAGTGAAAAAAATGAAACGATGCCATTTCCAGCACCATAGATGAGTCTAGAAGTAATCACGCAACTTGGAGTAAGTGAGAAAGCGAAAAACACATATCCTATCGTATCACATATAGGTGTTACCTAAAAAATGATACAAACAAAGATATTTCCACAGAGAAACACTTTCATAGATTCATTAAAAAACTTATGGTTCACCAAATGGACAGGTGTGAGGATTGGATACATTACCATATTGAGGTTAACAGAGAGATACAAACACATGTGAAATATAGAATCACCAAAGACCTACGCAATACCAAGAGAAGACTACTCAACATTGTGTCATAACCTACATGGGAAAAGGATCCGAAGAAGAATAGATATATGTATATGTGTGAAAGAACCACATCTTGCACACCTAGAACAAACAAAACATTGTAATCAAGTTTGCTGTGAGAAAAAATAAAAATTAAGTTAAAAATACCAACAAGAAGTAAGGAGACATAAACTTAAAGGGCTTTTTCCTCGCACATTCCATTCTAATTTACAACCTAGAACACCACTTCCAGTAAGGCTCTGTTGCCCTAGTAACCAGATTTGGTAAAGGAGAAATGCTGCCGCCTTGTGGCCGATTCCCGCAAGAGCAGCTTTTAACCCCCAGCTAATGGTCACTTACCATTCACAAGGACTCAGGGCTGTAAAGGACACCTGCCCTCAAAATTGTGCTGAGGTAGGGAATGGATAAAAAAATTCAAAACAGGCAAAATGTTCACGAAGATAGTATGAAGAGGTAAGTTTTACTCACTCTCTTTTTAAAAAAAGGAAAATGGATAAAAGCTCAGCCTCAGGAAGTATTAGACTCATGCAATCTAATCTACAAAAAGTTTTCAACTCACACCAGTCGACTGACCATTGGCAAAAAGTCTACAAACAATAAATGCTGAAGAGGTTTAAGAGAACTGTGTACCCTCTAGCTGCTGGTGAGATGTAAAAGGGTTAAACGCTAATAATGAGAACAGAAAGAAGCTGCGTTGAAAAGAAAAATTGAGGTACCATTCAATCCAGCAGGCGCACCAAAGGGCCTCTCACCTGAGAAGACCAGAATGAAGAAGACCCGGGCTGCAAAAGCTGCACTGCAGCCTTATTCACAATAGACAAGACAGTGAAGCAACCAAAATGTCCATCAACAGACGAAAGGATAAAGAAGAAGTGGTCCATGTACACAATGAATACTAGCCATGGAAAACAATGAAACACTGCTCTTTGAGGCACCATAGATGATCTTGGAGATAATCACAGAACATGAGGTAAGTCGGAAAGGAAAAGTCCTATAACCTATGATATCACTTATAGGCGTTATCTAATAACTGACACAAATGAACATATTTCCACAGAGAAAGGCAATCACAGACTTATTAAAAAAAAAAACTATGCTTATCTAAAAGGAAAGGTGGGGGGAATGGATACATGAAGATTAGCGTTACCATATGTATACAAATACATATTATATACATATATCAAAAAGACCGACCATATAGCAAGGAAGGATTACGGAACACTCTGTAATAATTTACACGGGAAGAGGATCTCTACATAAATAGGTATATATGATAAGTAGATGAACCAGAGTGTGTACACCTTGGACAAGCAACATTCTAACCATTACCCCAATTGAAAAAATTAAAACAACGAACTAGGAGTAATGAGACATAAACTTATGGGGGGTTTTCCTGGCACATTCCATCCAAATTGAAAACCTAGGCAGACAACTTCCAGAACGGCTCTGCTGCCCTAGTACCCAGATTTGGGAATCGAGAAATGCTGCATCCTTGTGGCCGTTTCCCACAACAGCAGCTTTGAACCCACTGCAAAAGGTCACTAATTATTCACCAATTGCAGGTCTGTAAATGACACCGGCCCTCCAAAAAATACTGAGGTCGAAAATCGACCAAAAAATTCTAGAGTGCAACCTTCCAAAAAGAAAATTTGAAGAGGTATATTACACTCACACTTTCTTTCTTTTTTCTTTTAACAGAAAAGTAAAAGGCGTGGAAAAATGATGAATTGTAGGAATTTTTACAGACATGTAAACCCAAATTACAAAAACCTGTCAGCTCACACCAGTCAGAATGGCCATCAACAAAAATGCTGCAAACTAGAAATGCTGACGTGATTGTGGAGAAATGCGTACCCTCGATTCTAAGGGGGACGTGGTAAGAGCCACTAATGAAAGCACAATTGAGGTGCCTTGAAAAGGTAAACGTTGAGCTACCATACCATTCAATCAATCATACCCACTGCTGGGTCTATCCCCTGAGAAAAGGAAAATCAAAAATCACAGGCTGGCAATCCTGCACTCCAGCAATATTTACCATAGGCAACACTTGGAAGCAACGAAAATGTCCATCAACAGAGGAATGCACCAAGAAGAAGTGGTCCATGTACACATGGAATATTAGCCATGGGAAACATTGAAGCACTGCTCTTTGAGGCACCATAGATGAGCCTGGAGATAATCACAAAACATGAAGTAGGTCGGAAAGCAAAACACCTATATCCTATATTATCACTTATGGCATTATCTAATAACTGGCACAGATGAACGTATTTCCAAAGAGAAAGACACTCACAGGCTGAGAAAACAAACTATGCTCATCTGAAAGGAAAGGAGGGGGGAAATTGAGAAATGAAGATTAGTGTTACTATACATATACAAATACATATTTTGTACATGTATCAAAAAGACCGAACATATAGCAAGGGAGGTCGACGGAACACTGTAATATTTTACATGGGAAGAGGATCTGTACATTAATAGACATACATAATGTACAAATGAACCAGATTGTGTACACCTAGGATAAACAATATTCTAAACTTTACCCAGATTAAAAAACTTTTAAAAACCAAGAAGAAGTAATGAGACATAAACTTATGGGGATTTCTCCTGGCAAATTCCATTCTAATTTACAACCTAGGACAATGACTTCCAGAAAGGCTCTGCTGCCCTAGTACCCAGATTGGGGAATGGAGAAATGCTACCTCCTTGTGGCCGTTTCCCACAACAGCAGGTTTGAACCCACTGCGAAAGGTCACTAAATTTTCACCAACTTGCAGTTCTGTAAATGACACCTGCCCTCCAGAAAATTTCTGGGGTCCAAAATCGACCAAAAAATTCAAAAGAGGGCAACCTTCGAAGAAGACAATTTCAAGAGCTACATTGTACTCACGGTTTTTTCTTTTAAGAGAAAAGAGAACGATGTAGGAATATGATGAATTTTAAAAAATTTAATGACAGGCATACCCATATTACAAAAACCTATCAGCTCGCAGCAGTCAGAATGGCCATTAGGAAAAATGCTGCAAAAAATAAACGGTGAAGGGAGTGTGGAGAAATGCGTACCCTCGGTTGTAAGGGGGGGCATGTAAAGAGCCACTAATGAAAACACAGTGTAGGTGCTTTGAAAAGGGAAACATTGAGCTACCAGTCAATCAATCACAACCACTGCTTGGCCTATCACCTGAGAAAATGAGAATCAAAAAGTCACAGGCTGGCAAACCTGTACGCCAGCAAGATTTACCATAGCCAGCACTTGGAAGCAATGAAAATGTCCATCAACCGAGGAATGCACCAAGAAGAAGTGGTCCACGTACACAATGGAATATTACTCTAATAATAAATATAAATGAAATTTAAAAACAAACAAAAGCAAGGAGACATCAACATTTGTGGGTTTATCCGGGCACATGGCACTCTAACTTATAACCGAAGAACACCACTGGCCGGTAGGTCTGTTTCCCTAGTACCAGCAAGGGGAACGTAGAAAGGCTGCCGCTCTCTGGCCGTTACCTGCAAAAGCAGGTTTAAAGCCTGAGCTAATGGTCACTTCATATGAACAAGTACTGCAGGGCTGTAAATGAAACCTGCCCTCAAAATGTCTTGAGGGAGATAATGGCCAAAATATTTCAAATGGTGACACATACTTTAAGAAAACACTTTGAAGAAATAAGCTCTAATCACAGCTGGAAAAATAAAAAGGACATGTCTTAAAGATCAATTTCAACGCATTATGAGACACATGCAAATTCAACCACAAAGAGGTATCAGCTCACACCACTCAGAATAACCATCAGCAAAAACTACAAAGAATAAATCCTGAAGGAGCTGGGAAGAAATACATACCCTCCACTTTAAGTGGGACGTAACCTGGAAAGAGCCACTAAGGAGAACAGAATAGAGGTGCCTTTAAAAGGTAAACATTGAGCTACCATATGTTCCAGCAGACCTATTCCTGGACCTATAAACTAAGAAGACAGAATTGGAAGGACACAGGCACGCAAATCTGCATTGCATAGTATTACAGTAGCCAAGATATGGAAGTAACCAAAAAGTCCACCGACAGATGGGTGGACAAAGAAGAACTGCTACCTGTACAGATGGAATATGAGCTAGTGAAAAAAATGAAACGATGCCATTTCCAGCACCATAGATGAGTCTAGAAGTAATCACGCAACTTGGAGTAAGTGAGAAAGCGAAAAACACATATCCTATCGTATCACATATAGGTGTTACCTAAAAAATGATACAAACAAAGATATTTCCACAGAGAAACACTTTCATAGATTCATTAAAAAACTTATGGTTCACCAAATGGACAGGTGTGAGGATTGGATACATTACCATATTGAGGTTAACAGAGAGATACAAACACATGTGAAATATAGAATCACCAAAGACCTACGCAATACCAAGAGAAGACTACTCAACATTGTGTCATAACCTACATGGGAAAAGGATCCGAAGAAGAATAGATATATGTATATGTGTGAAAGAACCACATCTTGCACACCTAGAACAAACAAAACATTGTAATCAAGTTTGCTGTGAGAAAAAATAAAAATTAAGTTAAAAATACCAACAAGAAGTAAGGAGACATAAACTTAAAGGGCTTTTTCCTCGCACATTCCATTCTAATTTACAACCTAGAACACCACTTCCAGTAAGGCTCTGTTGCCCTAGTAACCAGATTTGGTAAAGGAGAAATGCTGCCGCCTTGTGGCCGATTCCCGCAAGAGCAGCTTTTAACCCCCAGCTAATGGTCACTTACCATTCACAAGGACTCAGGGCTGTAAAGGACACCTGCCCTCAAAATTGTGCTGAGGTAGGGAATGGATAAAAAAATTCAAAACAGGCAAAATGTTCACGAAGATAGTATGAAGAGGTAAGTTTTACTCACTCTCTTTTTAAAAAAAGGAAAATGGATAAAAGCTCAGCCTCAGGAAGTATTAGACTCATGCAATCTAATCTACAAAAAGTTTTCAACTCACACCAGTCGACTGACCATTGGCAAAAAGTCTACAAACAATAAATGCTGAAGAGGTTTAAGAGAACTGTGTACCCTCTAGCTGCTGGTGAGATGTAAAAGGGTTAAACGCTAATAATGAGAACAGAAAGAAGCTGCGCTGAAAAGAAAAATTGAGGTACCATTCAATCCAGCAGGCGCACCAAAGGGCCTCTCACCTGAGAAGACCAGAATGAAGAAGACCCGGGCTGCAAAAGCTGCACTGCAGCCTTATTCACAATAGACAAGACAGTGAAGCAACCAAAATGTCCATCAACAGACGAAAGGATAAAGAAGAAGTGGTCCATGTACACAATGAATACTAGCCATGGAAAACAATGAAACACTGCTCTTTGAGGCACCATAGATGATCTTGGAGATAATCACAGAACATGAGGTAAGTCGGAAAGGAAAAGTCCTATAACCTATGATATCACTTATAGGCGTTATCTAATAACTGACACAAATGAACATATTTCCACAGAGAAAGGCAATCACAGACTTATTAAAAAAAAAAAAACTATGCTTATCTAAAAGGAAAGGTGGGGGGAATGGATACATGAAGATTAGCGTTACCATATGTATACAAATACATATTATATACATATATCAAAAAGACCGACCATATAGCAAGGAAGGATTACGGAACACTCTGTAATAATTTACACGGGAAGAGGATCTCTACATAAATAGGTATATATGATAAGTAGATGAACCAGAGTGTGTACACCTTGGACAAGCAACATTCTAACCATTACCCCAATTGAAAAAATTAAAACAACGAACTAGGAGTAATGAGACATAAACTTATGGGGGGTTTTCCTGGCACATTCCATCCAAATTGAAAACCTAGGCAGACAACTTCCAGAACGGCTCTGCTGCCCTAGTACCCAGATTTGGGAATCGAGAAATGCTGCATCCTTGTGGCCGTTTCCCACAACAGCAGCTTTGAACCCACTGCAAAAGGTCACTAATTATTCACCAATTGCAGGTCTGTAAATGACACCGGCCCTCCAAAAAATACTGAGGTCGAAAATCGACCAAAAAATTCTAGAGTGCAACCTTCCAAAAAGAAAATTTGAAGAGGTATATTACACTCACACTTTCTTTCTTTTTTCTTTTAACAGAAAAGTAAAAGGCGTGGAAAAATGATGAATTGTAGGAATTTTTACAGACATGTAAACCCAAATTACAAAAACCTGTCAGCTCACACCAGTCAGAATGGCCATCAACAAAAATGCTGCAAACTAGAAATGCTGACGTGATTGTGGAGAAATGCGTACCCTCGATTCTAAGGGGGACGTGGTAAGAGCCACTAATGAAAGCACAATTGAGGTGCCTTGAAAAGGTAAACGTTGAGCTACCATACCAGTCAATCAATCATACCCACTGCTGGGTCTATCCCCTGAGAAAAGGAAAATCAAAAATCACAGGCTGGCAATCCTGCACTCCAGCAATATTTACCATAGGCAACACTTGGAAGCAACGAAAATGTCCATCAACAGAGGAATGCACCAAGAAGAAGTGGTCCATGTACACATGGAATATTAGCCATGGGAAACATTGAAGCACTGCTCTTTGAGGCACCATAGATGAGCCTGGAGATAATCACAAAACATGAAGTAGGTCGGAAAGCAAAACACCTATATCCTATATTATCACTTATGGCATTATCTAATAACTGGCACAGATGAACGTATTTCCAAAGAGAAAGACACTCACAGGCTGAGAAAACAAACTATGCTCATCTGAAAGGAAAGGAGGGGGGAAATTGAGAAATGAAGATTAGTGTTACTATACATATACAAATACATATTTTGTACATGTATCAAAAAGACCGAACATATAGCAAGGGAGGTCGACGGAACACTGTAATATTTTACATGGGAAGAGGATCTGTACATTAATAGACATACATAATGTACAAATGAACCAGATTGTGTACACCTAGGATAAACAATATTCTAAACTTTACCCAGATTAAAAAACTTTTAAAAACCAAGAAGAAGTAATGAGACATAAACTTATGGGGATTTCTCCTGGCAAATTCCATTCTAATTTACAACCTAGGACAATGACTTCCAGAAAGGCTCTGCTGCCCTAGTACCCAGATTGGGGAATGGAGAAATGCTACCTCCTTGTGGCCGTTTCCCACAACAGCAGGTTTGAACCCACTGCGAAAGGTCACTAAATTTTCACCAACTTGCAGTTCTGTAAATGACACCTGCCCTCCAGAAAATTTCTGGGGTCAAAAATCGACCAAAAAATTCAAAAGAGGGCAACCTTCGAAGAAGACAATTTCAAGAGCTACATTGTACTCACGGTTTTTTCTTTTAAGAGAAAAGAGAACGATGTAGGAATATGATGAATTTTAAAAAATTTAATGACAGGCATACCCATATTACAAAAACCTATCAGCTCGCAGCAGTCAGAATGGCCATTAGGAAAAATGCTGCAAAAAATAAACGGTGAAGGGAGTGTGGAGAAATGCGTACCCTCGGTTGTAAGGGGGGGCATGTAAAGAGCCACTAATGAAAACACAGTGTAGGTGCTTTGAAAAGGGAAACATTGAGCTACCAGTCAATCAATCACAACCACTGCTTGGCCTATCACCTGAGAAAATGAGAATCAAAAAGTCACAGGCTGGCAAACCTGTACGCCAGCAAGATTTACCATAGCCAGCACTTGGAAGCAATGAAAATGTCCATCAACCGAGGAATGCACCAAGAAGAAGTGGTCCACGTACACAATGGAATATTACTCTAATAATAAATATAAATGAAATTTAAAAACAAACAAAAGCAAGGAGACATCAACATTTGTGGGTTTATCCGGGCACATGGCACTCTAACTTATAACCGAAGAACACCACTGGCCGGTAGGTCTGTTTCCCTAGTACCAGCAAGGGGAACGTAGAAAGGCTGCCGCTCTCTGGCCGTTACCTGCAAAAGCAGGTTTAAAGCCTGAGCTAATGGTCACTTCATATGAACAAGTACTGCAGGGCTGTAAATGAAACCTGCCCTCAAAATGTCTTGAGGGAGATAATGGCCAAAATATTTCAAATGGTGACACATACTTTAAGAAAACACTTTGAAGAAATAAGCTCTAATCACAGCTGGAAAAATAAAAAGGACATGTCTTAAAGATCAGTTTCAACGCATTATGAGACACATGCAAATTCAACCACAAAGAGGTATCAGCTCACACCACTCAGAATAACCATCAGCAAAAACTACAAAGAATAAATCCTGAAGGAGCTGGGAAGAAATACATACCCTCCACTTTAAGTGGGACGTAACCTGGAAAGAGCCACTAAGGAGAACAGAATAGAGGTGCCTTTAAAAGGTAAACATTGAGCTACCATATGTTCCAGCAGACCTATTCCTGGACCTATAAACTAAGAAGACAGAATTGGAAGGACACAGGCACGCAAATCTGCATTGCATAGTATTACAGTAGCCAAGATATGGAAGTAACCAAAAAGTCCACCGACAGATGGGTGGACAAAGAAGAACTGCTACCTGTACAGATGGAATATGAGCTAGTGAAAAAAATGAAACGATGCCATTTCCAGCACCATAGATGAGTCTAGAAGTAATCACGCAACTTGGAGTAAGTGAGAAAGCGAAAAACACATATCCTATCGTATCACATATAGGTGTTACCTAAAAAATGATACAAACAAAGATATTTCCACAGAGAAACACTTTCATAGATTCATTAAAAAACTTATGGTTCACCAAATGGACAGGTGTGAGGATTGGATACATTACCATATTGAGGTTAACAGAGAGATACAAACACATGTGAAATATAGAATCACCAAAGACCTACGCAATACCAAGAGAAGACTACTCAACATTGTGTCATAACCTACATGGGAAAAGGATCCGAAGAAGAATAGATATATGTATATGTGTGAAAGAACCACATCTTGCACACCTAGAACAAACAAAACATTGTAATCAAGTTTGCTGTGAGAAAAAATAAAAATTAAGTTAAAAATACCAACAAGAAGTAAGGAGACATAAACTTAAAGGGCTTTTTCCTCGCACATTCCATTCTAATTTACAACCTAGAACACCACTTCCAGTAAGGCTCTGTTGCCCTAGTAACCAGATTTGGTAAAGGAGAAATGCTGCCGCCTTGTGGCCGATTCCCGCAAGAGCAGCTTTTAACCCCCAGCTAATGGTCACTTACCATTCACAAGGACTCAGGGCTGTAAAGGACACCTGCCCTCAAAATTGTGCTGAGGTAGGGAATGGATAAAAAAATTCAAAACAGGCAAAATGTTCACGAAGATAGTATGAAGAGGTAAGTTTTACTCACTCTCTTTTTAAAAAAAGGAAAATGGATAAAAGCTCAGCCTCAGGAAGTATTAGACTCATGCAATCTAATCTACAAAAAGTTTTCAACTCACACCAGTCGACTGACCATTGGCAAAAAGTCTACAAACAATAAATGCTGAAGAGGTTTAAGAGAACTGTGTACCCTCTAGCTGCTGGTGAGATGTAAAAGGGTTAAACGCTAATAATGAGAACAGAAAGAAGCTGCGCTGAAAAGAAAAATTGAGGTACCATTCAATCCAGCAGGCGCACCAAAGGGCCTCTCACCTGAGAAGACCAGAATGAAGAAGACCCGGGCTGCAAAAGCTGCACTGCAGCCTTATTCACAATAGACAAGACAGTGAAGCAACCAAAATGTCCATCAACAGACGAAAGGATAAAGAAGAAGTGGTCCATGTACACAATGAATACTAGCCATGGAAAACAATGAAACACTGCTCTTTGAGGCACCATAGATGATCTTGGAGATAATCACAGAACATGAGGTAAGTCGGAAAGGAAAAGTCCTATAACCTATGATATCACTTATAGGCGTTATCTAATAACTGACACAAATGAACATATTTCCACAGAGAAAGGCAATCACAGACTTATTAAAAAAAAAACTATGCTTATCTAAAAGGAAAGGTGGGGGGAATGGATACATGAAGATTAGCGTTACCATATGTATACAAATACATATTATATACATATATCAAAAAGACCGACCATATAGCAAGGAAGGATTACGGAACACTCTGTAATAATTTACACGGGAAGAGGATCTCTACATAAATAGGTATATATGATATGTAGATGAACCAGAGTGTGTACACCTTGGACAAGCAACATTCTAACCATTACCCGAATTGAAAAAATTAAAACAACGAACTAGGAGTAATGAGACATAAACTTATGGGGGGTTTTCCTGGCACATTCCATCCAAATTGAAAACCTAGGCAGACAACTTCCAGAACGGCTCTGCTGCCCTAGTACCCAGATTTGGGAATCGAGAAATGCTGCATCCTTGTGGCCGTTTCCCACAACAGCAGCTTTGAACCCACTGCAAAAGGTCACTAATTATTCACCAATTGCAGGTCTGTAAATGACACCGGCCCTCCAAAAAATACTGAGGTCGAAAATCGACCAAAAAATTCTAGAGTGCAACCTTCCAAAAAGAAAATTTGAAGAGGTATATTACACTCACACTTTCTTTCTTTTTTCTTTTAACAGAAAAGTAAAAGGCGTGGAAAAATGATGAATTGTAGGAATTTTTACAGACATGTAAACCCAAATTACAAAAACCTGTCAGCTCACACCAGTCAGAATGGCCATCAACAAAAATGCTGCAAACTAGAAATGCTGACGTGATTGTGGAGAAATGCGTACCCTCGATTCTAAGGGGGACGTGGTAAGAGCCACTAATGAAAGCACAATTGAGGTGCCTTGAAAAGGTAAACGTTGAGCTACCATACCAGTCAATCAATCATACCCACTGCTGGGTCTATCCCCTGAGAAAAGGAAAATCAAAAATCACAGGCTGGCAATCCTGCACTCCAGCAATATTTACCATAGGCAACACTTGGAAGCAACGAAAATGTCCATCAACAGAGGAATGCACCAAGAAGAAGTGGTCCATGTACACATGGAATATTAGCCATGGGAAACATTGAAGCACTGCTCTTTGAGGCACCATAGATGAGCCTGGAGATAATCACAAAACATGAAGTAGGTCGGAAAGCAAAACACCTATATCCTATATTATCACTTATGGCATTATCTAATAACTGGCACAGATGAACGTATTTCCAAAGAGAAAGACACTCACAGGCTGAGAAAACAAACTATGCTCATCTGAAAGGAAAGGAGGGGGGAAATTGAGAAATGAAGATTAGTGTTACTATACATATACAAATACATATTTTGTACATGTATCAAAAAGACCGAACATATAGCAAGGGAGGTCGACGGAACACTGTAATATTTTACATGGGAAGAGGATCTGTACATTAATAGACATACATAATGTACAAATGAACCAGATTGTGTACACCTAGGATAAACAATATTCTAAACTTTACCCAGATTAAAAAACTTTTAAAAACCAAGAAGAAGTAATGAGACATAAACTTATGGGGATTTCTCCTGGCAAATTCCATTCTAATTTACAACCTAGGACAATGACTTCCAGAAAGGCTCTGCTGCCCTAGTACCCAGATTGGGGAATGGAGAAATGCTACCTCCTTGTGGCCGTTTCCCACAACAGCAGGTTTGAACCCACTGCGAAAGGTCACTAAATTTTCACCAACTTGCAGTTCTGTAAATGACACCTGCCCTCCAGAAAATTTCTGGGGTCAAAAATCGACCAAAAAATTCAAAAGAGGGCAACCTTCGAAGAAGACAATTTCAAGAGCTACATTGTACTCACGGTTTTTTCTTTTAAGAGAAAAGAGAACGATGTAGGAATATGATGAATTTTAAAAAATTTAATGACAGGCATACCCATATTACAAAAACCTATCAGCTCGCAGCAGTCAGAATGGCCATTAGGAAAAATGCTGCAAAAAATAAACGGTGAAGGGAGTGTGGAGAAATGCGTACCCTCGGTTGTAAGGGGGGGCATGTAAAGAGCCACTAATGAAAACACAGTGTAGGTGCTTTGAAAAGGGAAACATTGAGCTACCAGTCAATCAATCACAACCACTGCTTGGCCTATCACCTGAGAAAATGAGAATCAAAAAGTCACAGGCTGGCAAACCTGTACGCCAGCAAGATTTACCATAGCCAGCACTTGGAAGCAATGAAAATGTCCATCAACCGAGGAATGCACCAAGAAGAAGTGGTCCACGTACACAATGGAATATTACTCTAATAATAAATATAAATGAAATTTAAAAACAAACAAAAGCAAGGAGACATCAACATTTGTGGGTTTATCCGGGCACATGGCACTCTAACTTATAACCGAAGAACACCACTGGCCGGTAGGTCTGTTTCCCTAGTACCAGCAAGGGGAACGTAGAAAGGCTGCCGCTCTCTGGCCGTTACCTGCAAAAGCAGGTTTAAAGCCTGAGCTAATGGTCACTTCATATGAACAAGTACTGCAGGGCTGTAAATGAAACCTGCCCTCAAAATGTCTTGAGGGAGATAATGGCCAAAATATTTCAAATGGTGACACATACTTTAAGAAAACACTTTGAAGAAATAAGCTCTAATCACAGCTGGAAAAATAAAAAGGACATGTCTTAAAGATCAGTTTCAACGCATTATGAGACACATGCAAATTCAACCACAAAGAGGTATCAGCTCACACCACTCAGAATAACCATCAGCAAAAACTACAAAGAATAAATCCTGAAGGAGCTGGGAAGAAATACATACCCTCCACTTTAAGTGGGACGTAACCTGGAAAGAGCCACTAAGGAGAACAGAATAGAGGTGCCTTTAAAAGGTAAACATTGAGCTACCATATGTTCCAGCAGACCTATTCCTGGACCTATAAACTAAGAAGACAGAATTGGAAGGACACAGGCACGCAAATCTGCATTGCATAGTATTACAGTAGCCAAGATATGGAAGTAACCAAAAAGTCCACCGACAGATGGGTGGACAAAGAAGAACTGCTACCTGTACAGATGGAATATGAGCTAGTGAAAAAAATGAAACGATGCCATTTCCAGCACCATAGATGAGTCTAGAAGTAATCACGCAACTTGGAGTAAGTGAGAAAGCGAAAAACACATATCCTATCGTATCACATATAGGTGTTACCTAAAAAATGATACAAACAAAGATATTTCCACAGAGAAACACTTTCATAGATTCATTAAAAAACTTATGGTTCACCAAATGGACAGGTGTGAGGATTGGATACATTACCATATTGAGGTTAACAGAGAGATACAAACACATGTGAAATATAGAATCACCAAAGACCTACGCAATACCAAGAGAAGACTACTCAACATTGTGTCATAACCTACATGGGAAAAGGATCCGAAGAAGAATAGATATATGTATATGTGTGAAAGAACCACATCTTGCACACCTAGAACAAACAAAACATTGTAATCAAGTTTGCTGTGAGAAAAAATAAAAATTAAGTTAAAAATACCAACAAGAAGTAAGGAGACATAAACTTAAAGGGCTTTTTCCTCGCACATTCCATTCTAATTTACAACCTAGAACACCACTTCCAGTAAGGCTCTGTTGCCCTAGTAACCAGATTTGGTAAAGGAGAAATGCTGCCGCCTTGTGGCCGATTCCCGCAAGAGCAGCTTTTAACCCCCAGCTAATGGTCACTTACCATTCACAAGGACTCAGGGCTGTAAAGGACACCTGCCCTCAAAATTGTGCTGAGGTAGGGAATGGATAAAAAAATTCAAAACAGGCAAAATGTTCACGAAGATAGTATGAAGAGGTAAGTTTTACTCACTCTCTTTTTAAAAAAAGGAAAATGGATAAAAGCTCAGCCTCAGGAAGTATTAGACTCATGCAATCTAATCTACAAAAAGTTTTCAACTCACACCAGTCGACTGACCATTGGCAAAAAGTCTACAAACAATAAATGCTGAAGAGGTTTAAGAGAACTGTGTACCCTCTAGCTGCTGGTGAGATGTAAAAGGGTTAAACGCTAATAATGAGAACAGAAAGAAGCTGCGCTGAAAAGAAAAATTGAGGTACCATTCAATCCAGCAGGCGCACCAAAGGGCCTCTCACCTGAGAAGACCAGAATGAAGAAGACCCGGGCTGCAAAAGCTGCACTGCAGCCTTATTCACAATAGACAAGACAGTGAAGCAACCAAAATGTCCATCAACAGACGAAAGGATAAAGAAGAAGTGGTCCATGTACACAATGAATACTAGCCATGGAAAACAATGAAACACTGCTCTTTGAGGCACCATAGATGATCTTGGAGATAATCACAGAACATGAGGTAAGTCGGAAAGGAAAAGTCCTATAACCTATGATATCACTTATAGGCGTTATCTAATAACTGACACAAATGAACATATTTCCACAGAGAAAGGCAATCACAGACTTATTAAAAAAAAAAAAACTATGCTTATCTAAAAGGAAAGGTGGGGGGAATGGATACATGAAGATTAGCGTTACCATATGTATACAAATACATATTATATACATATATCAAAAAGACCGACCATATAGCAAGGAAGGATTACGGAACACTCTGTAATAATTTACACGGGAAGAGGATCTCTACATAAATAGGTATATATGATAAGTAGATGAACCAGAGTGTGTACACCTTGGACAAGCAACATTCTAACCATTACCCCAATTGAAAAAATTAAAACAACGAACTAGGAGTAATGAGACATAAACTTATGGGGGGTTTTCCTGGCACATTCCATCCAAATTGAAAACCTAGGCAGACAACTTCCAGAACGGCTCTGCTGCCCTAGTACCCAGATTTGGGAATCGAGAAATGCTGCATCCTTGTGGCCGTTTCCCACAACAGCAGCTTTGAACCCACTGCAAAAGGTCACTAATTATTCACCAATTGCAGGTCTGTAAATGACACCGGCCCTCCAAAAAATACTGAGGTCGAAAATCGACCAAAAAATTCTAGAGTGCAACCTTCCAAAAAGAAAATTTGAAGAGGTATATTACACTCACACTTTCTTTCTTTTTTCTTTTAACAGAAAAGTAAAAGGCGTGGAAAAATGATGAATTGTAGGAATTTTTACAGACATGTAAACCCAAATTACAAAAACCTGTCAGCTCACACCAGTCAGAATGGCCATCAACAAAAATGCTGCAAACTAGAAATGCTGACGTGATTGTGGAGAAATGCGTACCCTCGATTCTAAGGGGGACGTGGTAAGAGCCACTAATGAAAGCACAATTGAGGTGCCTTGAAAAGGTAAACGTTGAGCTACCATACCAGTCAATCAATCATACCCACTGCTGGGTCTATCCCCTGAGAAAAGGAAAATCAAAAATCACAGGCTGGCAATCCTGCACTCCAGCAATATTTACCATAGGCAACACTTGGAAGCAACGAAAATGTCCATCAACAGAGGAATGCACCAAGAAGAAGTGGTCCATGTACACATGGAATATTAGCCATGGGAAACATTGAAGCACTGCTCTTTGAGGCACCATAGATGAGCCTGGAGATAATCACAAAACATGAAGTAGGTCGGAAAGCAAAACACCTATATCCTATATTATCACTTATGGCATTATCTAATAACTGGCACAGATGAACGTATTTCCAAAGAGAAAGACACTCACAGGCTGAGAAAACAAACTATGCTCATCTGAAAGGAAAGGAGGGGGGAAATTGAGAAATGAAGATTAGTGTTACTATACATATACAAATACATATTTTGTACATGTATCAAAAAGACCGAACATATAGCAAGGGAGGTCGACGGAACACTGTAATATTTTACATGGGAAGAGGATCTGTACATTAATAGACATACATAATGTACAAATGAACCAGATTGTGTACACCTAGGATAAACAATATTCTAAACTTTACCCAGATTAAAAAACTTTTAAAAACCAAGAAGAAGTAATGAGACATAAACTTATGGGGATTTCTCCTGGCAAATTCCATTCTAATTTACAACCTAGGACAATGACTTCCAGAAAGGCTCTGCTGCCCTAGTACCCAGATTGGGGAATGGAGAAATGCTACCTCCTTGTGGCCGTTTCCCACAACAGCAGGTTTGAACCCACTGCGAAAGGTCACTAAATTTTCACCAACTTGCAGTTCTGTAAATGACACCTGCCCTCCAGAAAATTTCTGGGGTCAAAAATCGACCAAAAAATTCAAAAGAGGGCAACCTTCGAAGAAGACAATTTCAAGAGCTACATTGTACTCACGGTTTTTTCTTTTAAGAGAAAAGAGAACGATGTAGGAATATGATGAATTTTAAAAAATTTAATGACAGGCATACCCATATTACAAAAACCTATCAGCTCGCAGCAGTCAGAATGGCCATTAGGAAAAATGCTGCAAAAAATAAACGGTGAAGGGAGTGTGGAGAAATGCGTACCCTCGGTTGTAAGGGGGGGCATGTAAAGAGCCACTAATGAAAACACAGTGTAGGTGCTTTGAAAAGGGAAACATTGAGCTACCAGTCAATCAATCACAACCACTGCTTGGCCTATCACCTGAGAAAATGAGAATCAAAAAGTCACAGGCTGGCAAACCTGTACGCCAGCAAGATTTACCATAGCCAGCACTTGGAAGCAATGAAAATGTCCATCAACCGAGGAATGCACCAAGAAGAAGTGGTCCACGTACACAATGGAATATTACTCTAATAATAAATATAAATGAAATTTAAAAACAAACAAAAGCAAGGAGACATCAACATTTGTGGGTTTATCCGGGCACATGGCACTCTAACTTATAACCGAAGAACACCACTGGCCGGTAGGTCTGTTTCCCTAGTACCAGCAAGGGGAACGTAGAAAGGCTGCCGCTCTCTGGCCGTTACCTGCAAAAGCAGGTTTAAAGCCTGAGCTAATGGTCACTTCATATGAACAAGTACTGCAGGGCTGTAAATGAAACCTGCCCTCAAAATGTCTTGAGGGAGATAATGGCCAAAATATTTCAAATGGTGACACATACTTTAAGAAAACACTTTGAAGAAATAAGCTCTAATCACAGCTGGAAAAATAAAAAGGACATGTCTTAAAGATCAATTTCAACGCATTATGAGACACATGCAAATTCAACCACAAAGAGGTATCAGCTCACACCACTCAGAATAACCATCAGCAAAAACTACAAAGAATAAATCCTGAAGGAGCTGGGAAGAAATACATACCCTCCACTTTAAGTGGGACGTAACCTGGAAAGAGCCACTAAGGAGAACAGAATAGAGGTGCCTTTAAAAGGTAAACATTGAGCTACCATATGTTCCAGCAGACCTATTCCTGGACCTATAAACTAAGAAGACAGAATTGGAAGGACACAGGCACGCAAATCTGCATTGCATAGTATTACAGTAGCCAAGATATGGAAGTAACCAAAAAGTCCACCGACAGATGGGTGGACAAAGAAGAACTGCTACCTGTACAGATGGAATATGAGCTAGTGAAAAAAATGAAACGATGCCATTTCCAGCACCATAGATGAGTCTAGAAGTAATCACGCAACTTGGAGTAAGTGAGAAAGCGAAAAACACATATCCTATCGTATCACATATAGGTGTTACCTAAAAAATGATACAAACAAAGATATTTCCACAGAGAAACACTTTCATAGATTCATTAAAAAACTTATGGTTCACCAAATGGACAGGTGTGAGGATTGGATACATTACCATATTGAGGTTAACAGAGAGATACAAACACATGTGAAATATAGAATCACCAAAGACCTACGCAATACCAAGAGAAGACTACTCAACATTGTGTCATAACCTACATGGGAAAAGGATCCGAAGAAGAATAGATATATGTATATGTGTGAAAGAACCACATCTTGCACACCTAGAACAAACAAAACATTGTAATCAAGTTTGCTGTGAGAAAAAATAAAAATTAAGTTAAAAATACCAACAAGAAGTAAGGAGACATAAACTTAAAGGGCTTTTTCCTCGCACATTCCATTCTAATTTACAACCTAGAACACCACTTCCAGTAAGGCTCTGTTGCCCTAGTAACCAGATTTGGTAAAGGAGAAATGCTGCCGCCTTGTGGCCGATTCCCGCAAGAGCAGCTTTTAACCCCCAGCTAATGGTCACTTACCATTCACAAGGACTCAGGGCTGTAAAGGACACCTGCCCTCAAAATTGTGCTGAGGTAGGGAATGGATAAAAAAATTCAAAACAGGCAAAATGTTCACGAAGATAGTATGAAGAGGTAAGTTTTACTCACTCTCTTTTTAAAAAAAGGAAAATGGATAAAAGCTCAGCCTCAGGAAGTATTAGACTCATGCAATCTAATCTACAAAAAGTTTTCAACTCACACCAGTCGACTGACCATTGGCAAAAAGTCTACAAACAATAAATGCTGAAGAGGTTTAAGAGAACTGTGTACCCTCTAGCTGCTGGTGAGATGTAAAAGGGTTAAACGCTAATAATGAGAACAGAAAGAAGCTGCGCTGAAAAGAAAAATTGAGGTACCATTCAATCCAGCAGGCGCACCAAAGGGCCTCTCACCTGAGAAGACCAGAATGAAGAAGACCCGGGCTGCAAAAGCTGCACTGCAGCCTTATTCACAATAGACAAGACAGTGAAGCAACCAAAATGTCCATCAACAGACGAAAGGATAAAGAAGAAGTGGTCCATGTACACAATGAATACTAGCCATGGAAAACAATGAAACACTGCTCTTTGAGGCACCATAGATGATCTTGGAGATAATCACAGAACATGAGGTAAGTCGGAAAGGAAAAGTCCTATAACCTATGATATCACTTATAGGCGTTATCTAATAACTGACACAAATGAACATATTTCCACAGAGAAAGGCAATCACAGACTTATTAAAAAAAAAAAAACTATGCTTATCTAAAAGGAAAGGTGGGGGGAATGGATACATGAAGATTAGCGTTACCATATGTATACAAATACATATTATATACATATATCAAAAAGACCGACCATATAGCAAGGAAGGATTACGGAACACTCTGTAATAATTTACACGGGAAGAGGATCTCTACATAAATAGGTATATATGATAAGTAGATGAACCAGAGTGTGTACACCTTGGACAAGCAACATTCTAACCATTACCCCAATTGAAAAAATTAAAACAACGAACTAGGAGTAATGAGACATAAACTTATGGGGGGTTTTCCTGGCACATTCCATCCAAATTGAAAACCTAGGCAGACAACTTCCAGAACGGCTCTGCTGCCCTAGTACCCAGATTTGGGAATCGAGAAATGCTGCATCCTTGTGGCCGTTTCCCACAACAGCAGCTTTGAACCCACTGCAAAAGGTCACTAATTATTCACCAATTGCAGGTCTGTAAATGACACCGGCCCTCCAAAAAATACTGAGGTCGAAAATCGACCAAAAAATTCTAGAGTGCAACCTTCCAAAAAGAAAATTTGAAGAGGTATATTACACTCACACTTTCTTTCTTTTTTCTTTTAACAGAAAAGTAAAAGGCGTGGAAAAATGATGAATTGTAGGAATTTTTACAGACATGTAAACCCAAATTACAAAAACCTGTCAGCTCACACCAGTCAGAATGGCCATCAACAAAAATGCTGCAAACTAGAAATGCTGACGTGATTGTGGAGAAATGCGTACCCTCGATTCTAAGGGGGACGTGGTAAGAGCCACTAATGAAAGCACAATTGAGGTGCCTTGAAAAGGTAAACGTTGAGCTACCATACCAGTCAATCAATCATACCCACTGCTGGGTCTATCCCCTGAGAAAAGGAAAATCAAAAATCACAGGCTGGCAATCCTGCACTCCAGCAATATTTACCATAGGCAACACTTGGAAGCAACGAAAATGTCCATCAACAGAGGAATGCACCAAGAAGAAGTGGTCCATGTACACATGGAATATTAGCCATGGGAAACATTGAAGCACTGCTCTTTGAGGCACCATAGATGAGCCTGGAGATAATCACAAAACATGAAGTAGGTCGGAAAGCAAAACACCTATATCCTATATTATCACTTATGGCATTATCTAATAACTGGCACAGATGAACGTATTTCCAAAGAGAAAGACACTCACAGGCTGAGAAAACAAACTATGCTCATCTGAAAGGAAAGGAGGGGGGAAATTGAGAAATGAAGATTAGTGTTACTATACATATACAAATACATATTTTGTACATGTATCAAAAAGACCGAACATATAGCAAGGGAGGTCGACGGAACACTGTAATATTTTACATGGGAAGAGGATCTGTACATTAATAGACATACATAATGTACAAATGAACCAGATTGTGTACACCTAGGATAAACAATATTCTAAACTTTACCCAGATTAAAAAACTTTTAAAAACCAAGAAGAAGTAATGAGACATAAACTTATGGGGATTTCTCCTGGCAAATTCCATTCTAATTTACAACCTAGGACAATGACTTCCAGAAAGGCTCTGCTGCCCTAGTACCCAGATTGGGGAATGGAGAAATGCTACCTCCTTGTGGCCGTTTCCCACAACAGCAGGTTTGAACCCACTGCGAAAGGTCACTAAATTTTCACCAACTTGCAGTTCTGTAAATGACACCTGCCCTCCAGAAAATTTCTGGGGTCAAAAATCGACCAAAAAATTCAAAAGAGGGCAACCTTCGAAGAAGACAATTTCAAGAGCTACATTGTACTCACGGTTTTTTCTTTTAAGAGAAAAGAGAACGATGTAGGAATATGATGAATTTTAAAAAATTTAATGACAGGCATACCCATATTACAAAAACCTATCAGCTCGCAGCAGTCAGAATGGCCATTAGGAAAAATGCTGCAAAAAATAAACGGTGAAGGGAGTGTGGAGAAATGCGTACCCTCGGTTGTAAGGGGGGGCATGTAAAGAGCCACTAATGAAAACACAGTGTAGGTGCTTTGAAAAGGGAAACATTGAGCTACCAGTCAATCAATCACAACCACTGCTTGGCCTATCACCTGAGAAAATGAGAATCAAAAAGTCACAGGCTGGCAAACCTGTACGCCAGCAAGATTTACCATAGCCAGCACTTGGAAGCAATGAAAATGTCCATCAACCGAGGAATGCACCAAGAAGAAGTGGTCCACGTACACAATGGAATATTACTCTAATAATAAATATAAATGAAATTTAAAAACAAACAAAAGCAAGGAGACATCAACATTTGTGGGTTTATCCGGGCACATGGCACTCTAACTTATAACCGAAGAACACCACTGGCCGGTAGGTCTGTTTCCCTAGTACCAGCAAGGGGAACGTAGAAAGGCTGCCGCTCTCTGGCCGTTACCTGCAAAAGCAGGTTTAAAGCCTGAGCTAATGGTCACTTCATATGAACAAGTACTGCAGGGCTGTAAATGAAACCTGCCCTCAAAATGTCTTGAGGGAGATAATGGCCAAAATATTTCAAATGGTGACACATACTTTAAGAAAACACTTTGAAGAAATAAGCTCTAATCACAGCTGGAAAAATAAAAAGGACATGTCTTAAAGATCAATTTCAACGCATTATGAGACACATGCAAATTCAACCACAAAGAGGTATCAGCTCACACCACTCAGAATAACCATCAGCAAAAACTACAAAGAATAAATCCTGAAGGAGCTGGGAAGAAATACATACCCTCCACTTTAAGTGGGACGTAACCTGGAAAGAGCCACTAAGGAGAACAGAATAGAGGTGCCTTTAAAAGGTAAACATTGAGCTACCATATGTTCCAGCAGACCTATTCCTGGACCTATAAACTAAGAAGACAGAATTGGAAGGACACAGGCATGCAAATCTGCATTGCATAGTATTACAGTAGCCAAGATATGGAAGTAACCAAAAAGTCCACCGACAGATGGGTGGACAAAGAAGAACTGCTACCTGTACAGATGGAATATGAGCTAGTGAAAAAAATGAAACGATGCCATTTCCAGCACCATAGATGAGTCTAGAAGTAATCACGCAACTTGGAGTAAGTGAGAAAGCGAAAAACACATATCCTATCGTATCACATATAGGTGTTACCTAAAAAATGATACAAACAAAGATATTTCCACAGAGAAACACTTTCATAGATTCATTAAAAAACTTATGGTTCACCAAATGGACAGGTGTGAGGATTGGATACATTACCATATTGAGGTTAACAGAGAGATACAAACACATGTGAAATATAGAATCACCAAAGACCTACGCAATACCAAGAGAAGACTACTCAACATTGTGTCATAACCTACATGGGAAAAGGATCCGAAGAAGAATAGATATATGTATATGTGTGAAAGAACCACATCTTGCACACCTAGAACAAACAAAACATTGTAATCAAGTTTGCTGTGAGAAAAAATAAAAATTAAGTTAAAAATACCAACAAGAAGTAAGGAGACATAAACTTAAAGGGCTTTTTCCTCGCACATTCCATTCTAATTTACAACCTAGAACACCACTTCCAGTAAGGCTCTGTTGCCCTAGTAACCAGATTTGGTAAAGGAGAAATGCTGCCGCCTTGTGGCCGATTCCCGCAAGAGCAGCTTTTAACCCCCAGCTAATGGTCACTTACCATTCACAAGGACTCAGGGCTGTAAAGGACACCTGCCCTCAAAATTGTGCTGAGGTAGGGAATGGATAAAAAAATTCAAAACAGGCAAAATGTTCACGAAGATAGTATGAAGAGGTAAGTTTTACTCACTCTCTTTTTAAAAAAAGGAAAATGGATAAAAGCTCAGCCTCAGGAAGTATTAGACTCATGCAATCTAATCTACAAAAAGTTTTCAACTCACACCAGTCGACTGACCATTGGCAAAAAGTCTACAAACAATAAATGCTGAAGAGGTTTAAGAGAACTGTGTACCCTCTAGCTGCTGGTGAGATGTAAAAGGGTTAAACGCTAATAATGAGAACAGAAAGAAGCTGCGTTGAAAAGAAAAATTGAGGTACCATTCAATCCAGCAGGCGCACCAAAGGGCCTCTCACCTGAGAAGACCAGAATGAAGAAGACCCGGGCTGCAAAAGCTGCACTGCAGCCTTATTCACAATAGACAAGACAGTGAAGCAACCAAAATGTCCATCAACAGACGAAAGGATAAAGAAGAAGTGGTCCATGTACACAATGAATACTAGCCATGGAAAACAATGAAACACTGCTCTTTGAGGCACCATAGATGATCTTGGAGATAATCACAGAACATGAGGTAAGTCGGAAAGGAAAAGTCCTATAACCTATGATATCACTTATAGGCGTTATCTAATAACTGACACAAATGAACATATTTCCACAGAGAAAGGCAATCACAGACTTATTAAAAAAAAAAAAAAAACTATGCTTATCTAAAAGGAAAGGTGGGGGGAATGGATACATGAAGATTAGCGTTACCATATGTATACAAATACATATTATATACATATATCAAAAAGACCGACCATATAGCAAGGAAGGATTACGGAACACTCTGTAATAATTTACACGGGAAGAGGATCTCTACATAAATAGGTATATATGATAAGTAGATGAACCAGAGTGTGTACACCTTGGACAAGCAACATTCTAACCATTACCCCAATTGAAAAAATTAAAACAACGAACTAGGAGTAATGAGACATAAACTTATGGGGGGTTTTCCTGGCACATTCCATCCAAATTGAAAACCTAGGCAGACAACTTCCAGAACGGCTCTGCTGCCCTAGTACCCAGATTTGGGAATCGAGAAATGCTGCATCCTTGTGGCCGTTTCCCACAACAGCAGCTTTGAACCCACTGCAAAAGGTCACTAATTATTCACCAATTGCAGGTCTGTAAATGACACCGGCCCTCCAAAAAATACTGAGGTCGAAAATCGACCAAAAAATTCTAGAGTGCAACCTTCCAAAAAGAAAATTTGAAGAGGTATATTACACTCACACTTTCTTTCTTTTTTCTTTTAACAGAAAAGTAAAAGGCGTGGAAAAATGATGAATTGTAGGAATTTTTACAGACATGTAAACCCAAATTACAAAAACCTGTCAGCTCACACCAGTCAGAATGGCCATCAACAAAAATGCTGCAAACTAGAAATGCTGACGTGATTGTGGAGAAATGCGTACCCTCGATTCTAAGGGGGACGTGGTAAGAGCCACTAATGAAAGCACAATTGAGGTGCCTTGAAAAGGTAAACGTTGAGCTACCATACCAGTCAATCAATCATACCCACTGCTGGGTCTATCCCCTGAGAAAAGGAAAATCAAAAATCACAGGCTGGCAATCCTGCACTCCAGCAATATTTACCATAGGCAACACTTGGAAGCAACGAAAATGTCCATCAACAGAGGAATGCACCAAGAAGAAGTGGTCCATGTACACATGGAATATTAGCCATGGGAAACATTGAAGCACTGCTCTTTGAGGCACCATAGATGAGCCTGGAGATAATCACAAAACATGAAGTAGGTCGGAAAGCAAAACACCTATATCCTATATTATCACTTATGGCATTATCTAATAACTGGCACAGATGAACGTATTTCCAAAGAGAAAGACACTCACAGGCTGAGAAAACAAACTATGCTCATCTGAAAGGAAAGGAGGGGGGAAATTGAGAAATGAAGATTAGTGTTACTATACATATACAAATACATATTTTGTACATGTATCAAAAAGACCGAACATATAGCAAGGGAGGTCGACGGAACACTGTAATATTTTACATGGGAAGAGGATCTGTACATTAATAGACATACATAATGTACAAATGAACCAGATTGTGTACACCTAGGATAAACAATATTCTAAACTTTACCCAGATTAAAAAACTTTTAAAAACCAAGAAGAAGTAATGAGACATAAACTTATGGGGATTTCTCCTGGCAAATTCCATTCTAATTTACAACCTAGGACAATGACTTCCAGAAAGGCTCTGCTGCCCTAGTACCCAGATTGGGGAATGGAGAAATGCTACCTCCTTGTGGCCGTTTCCCACAACAGCAGGTTTGAACCCACTGCGAAAGGTCACTAAATTTTCACCAACTTGCAGTTCTGTAAATGACACCTGCCCTCCAGAAAATTTCTGGGGTCCAAAATCGACCAAAAAATTCAAAAGAGGGCAAACTTCGAAGAAGACAATTTCAAGAGCTACATTGTACTCACGGTTTTTTCTTTTAAGAGAAAAGAGAACGATGTAGGAATATGATGAATTTTAAAAAATTTAATGACAGGCATACCCATATTACAAAAACCTATCAGCTCACAGCAGTCAGAATGGCCATTAGGAAAAATGCTGCAAAAAATAAACGGTGAAGGGAGTGTGGAGAAATGCGTACCCTCGGTTGTAAGGGGGGGCATGTAAAGAGCCACTAATGAAAACACAGTGTAGGTGCTTTGAAAAGGGAAACATTGAGCTACCAGTCAATCAATCACAACCACTGCTTGGCCTATCACCTGAGAAAATGAGAATCAAAAAGTCACAGGCTGGCAAACCTGTACGCCAGCAAGATTTACCATAGCCAGCACTTGGAAGCAATGAAAATGTCCATCAACCGAGGAATGCACCAAGAAGAAGTGGTCCACGTACACAATGGAATATTACTCTAATAATAAATATAAATGAAATTTAAAAACAAACAAAAGCAAGGAGACATCAACATTTGTGGGTTTATCCGGGCACATGGCACTCTAACTTATAACCGAAGAACACCACTGGCCGGTAGGTCTGTTTCCCTAGTACCAGCAAGGGGAACGTAGAAAGGCTGCCGCTCTCTGGCCGTTACCTGCAAAAGCAGGTTTAAAGCCTGAGCTAATGGTCACTTCATATGAACAAGTACTGCAGGGCTGTAAATGAAACCTGCCCTCAAAATGTCTTGAGGGAGATAATGGCCAAAATATTTCAAATGGTGACACATACTTTAAGAAAACACTTTGAAGAAATAAGCTCTAATCACAGCTGGAAAAATAAAAAGGACATGTCTTAAAGATCAATTTCAACGCATTATGAGACACATGCAAATTCAACCACAAAGAGGTATCAGCTCACACCACTCAGAATAACCATCAGCAAAAACTACAAAGAATAAATCCTGAAGGAGCTGGGAAGAAATACATACCCTCCACTTTAAGTGGGACGTAACCTGGAAAGAGCCACTAAGGAGAACAGAATAGAGGTGCCTTTAAAAGGTAAACATTGAGCTACCATATGTTCCAGCAGACCTATTCCTGGACCTATAAACTAAGAAGACAGAATTGGAAGGACACAGGCACGCAAATCTGCATTGCATAGTATTACAGTAGCCAAGATATGGAAGTAACCAAAAAGTCCACCGACAGATGGGTGGACAAAGAAGAACTGCTACCTGTACAGATGGAATATGAGCTAGTGAAAAAAATGAAACGATGCCATTTCCAGCACCATAGATGAGTCTAGAAGTAATCACGCAACTTGGAGTAAGTGAGAAAGCGAAAAACACATATCCTATCGTATCACATATAGGTGTTACCTAAAAAATGATACAAACAAAGATATTTCCACAGAGAAACACTTTCATAGATTCATTAAAAAACTTATGGTTCACCAAATGGACAGGTGTGAGGATTGGATACATTACCATATTGAGGTTAACAGAGAGATACAAACACATGTGAAATATAGAATCACCAAAGACCTACGCAATACCAAGAGAAGACTACTCAACATTGTGTCATAACCTACATGGGAAAAGGATCCGAAGAAGAATAGATATATGTATATGTGTGAAAGAACCACATCTTGCACACCTAGAACAAACAAAACATTGTAATCAAGTTTGCTGTGAGAAAAAATAAAAATTAAGTTAAAAATACCAACAAGAAGTAAGGAGACATAAACTTAAAGGGCTTTTTCCTCGCACATTCCATTCTAATTTACAACCTAGAACACCACTTCCAGTAAGGCTCTGTTGCCCTAGTAACCAGATTTGGTAAAGGAGAAATGCTGCCGCCTTGTGGCCGATTCCCGCAAGAGCAGCTTTTAACCCCCAGCTAATGGTCACTTACCATTCACAAGGACTCAGGGCTGTAAAGGACACCTGCCCTCAAAATTGTGCTGAGGTAGGGAATGGATACAAAAATTCAAAACAGGCAAAATGTTCACGAAGATAGTATGAAGAGGTAAGTTTTACTCACTCTCTTTTTAAAAAAAGGAAAATGGATAAAAGCTCAGCCTCAGGAAGTATTAGACTCATGCAATCTAATCTACAAAAAGTTTTCAACTCACACCAGTCGACTGACCATTGGCAAAAAGTCTACAAACAATAAATGCTGAAGAGGTTTAAGAGAACTGTGTACCCTCTAGCTGCTGGTGAGATGTAAAAGGGTTAAACGCTAATAATGAGAACAGAAAGAAGCTGCGCTGAAAAGAAAAATTGAGGTACCATTCAATCCAGCAGGCGCACCAAAGGGCCTCTCACCTGAGAAGACCAGAATGAAGAAGACCCGGGCTGCAAAAGCTGCACTGCAGCCTTATTCACAATAGACAAGACAGTGAAGCAACCAAAATGTCCATCAACAGACGAAAGGATAAAGAAGAAGTGGTCCATGTACACAATGAATACTAGCCATGGAAAACAATGAAACACTGCTCTTTGAGGCACCATAGATGATCTTGGAGATAATCACAGAACATGAGGTAAGTCGGAAAGGAAAAGTCCTATAACCTATGATATCACTTATAGGCGTTATCTAATAACTGACACAAATGAACATATTTCCACAGAGAAAGGCAATCACAGACTTATTAAAAAAAAAAAAACTATGCTTATCTAAAAGGAAAGGTGGGGGGAATGGATACATGAAGATTAGCGTTACCATATGTATACAAATACATATTATATACATATATCAAAAAGACCGACCATATAGCAAGGAAGGATTACGGAACACTCTGTAATAATTTACACGGGAAGAGGATCTCTACATAAATAGGTATATATGATAAGTAGATGAACCAGAGTGTGTACACCTTGGACAAGCAACATTCTAACCATTACCCCAATTGAAAAAATTAAAACAACGAACTAGGAGTAATGAGACATAAACTTATGGGGGGTTTTCCTGGCACATTCCATCCAAATTGAAAACCTAGGCAGACAACTTCCAGAACGGCTCTGCTGCCCTAGTACCCAGATTTGGGAATCGAGAAATGCTGCATCCTTGTGGCCGTTTCCCACAACAGCAGCTTTGAACCCACTGCAAAAGGTCACTAATTATTCACCAATTGCAGGTCTGTAAATGACACCGGCCCTCCAAAAAATACTGAGGTCGAAAATCGACCAAAAAATTCTAGAGTGCAACCTTCCAAAAAGAAAATTTGAAGAGGTATATTACACTCACACTTTCTTTCTTTTTTCTTTTAACAGAAAAGTAAAAGGCGTGGAAAAATGATGAATTGTAGGAATTTTTACAGACATGTAAACCCAAATTACAAAAACCTGTCAGCTCACACCAGTCAGAATGGCCATCAACAAAAATGCTGCAAACTAGAAATGCTGACGTGATTGTGGAGAAATGCGTACCCTCGATTCTAAGGGGGACGTGGTAAGAGCCACTAATGAAAGCACAATTGAGGTGCCTTGAAAAGGTAAACGTTGAGCTACCATACCAGTCAATCAATCATACCCACTGCTGGGTCTATCCCCTGAGAAAAGGAAAATCAAAAATCACAGGCTGGCAATCCTGCACTCCAGCAATATTTACCATAGGCAACACTTGGAAGCAACGAAAATGTCCATCAACAGAGGAATGCACCAAGAAGAAGTGGTCCATGTACACATGGAATATTAGCCATGGGAAACATTGAAGCACTGCTCTTTGAGGCACCATAGATGAGCCTGGAGATAATCACAAAACATGAAGTAGGTCGGAAAGCAAAACACCTATATCCTATATTATCACTTATGGCATTATCTAATAACTGGCACAGATGAACGTATTTCCAAAGAGAAAGACACTCACAGGCTGAGAAAACAAACTATGCTCATCTGAAAGGAAAGGAGGGGGGAAATTGAGAAATGAAGATTAGTGTTACTATACATATACAAATACATATTTTGTACATGTATCAAAAAGACCGAACATATAGCAAGGGAGGTCGACGGAACACTGTAATATTTTACATGGGAAGAGGATCTGTACATTAATAGACATACATAATGTACAAATGAACCAGATTGTGTACACCTAGGATAAACAATATTCTAAACTTTACCCAGATTAAAAAACTTTTAAAAACCAAGAAGAAGTAATGAGACATAAACTTATGGGGATTTCTCCTGGCAAATTCCATTCTAATTTACAACCTAGGACAATGACTTCCAGAAAGGCTCTGCTGCCCTAGTACCCAGATTGGGGAATGGAGAAATGCTACCTCCTTGTGGCCGTTTCCCACAACAGCAGGTTTGAACCCACTGCGAAAGGTCACTAAATTTTCACCAACTTGCAGTTCTGTAAATGACACCTGCCCTCCAGAAAATTTCTGGGGTCCAAAATCGACCAAAAAATTCAAAAGAGGGCAACCTTCGAAGAAGACAATTTCAAGAGCTACATTGTACTCACGGTTTTTTCTTTTAAGAGAAAAGAGAACGATGTAGGAATATGATGAATTTTAAAAAATTTAATGACAGGCATACCCATATTACAAAAACCTATCAGCTCGCAGCAGTCAGAATGGCCATTAGGAAAAATGCTGCAAAAAATAAACGGTGAAGGGAGTGTGGAGAAATGCGTACCCTCGGTTGTAAGGGGGGGCATGTAAAGAGCCACTAATGAAAACACAGTGTAGGTGCTTTGAAAAGGGAAACATTGAGCTACCAGTCAATCAATCACAACCACTGCTTGGCCTATCACCTGAGAAAATGAGAATCAAAAAGTCACAGGCTGGCAAACCTGTACGCCAGCAAGATTTACCATAGCCAGCACTTGGAAGCAATGAAAATGTCCATCAACCGAGGAATGCACCAAGAAGAAGTGGTCCACGTACACAATGGAATATTACTCTAATAATAAATATAAATGAAATTTAAAAACAAACAAAAGCAAGGAGACATCAACATTTGTGGGTTTATCCGGGCACATGGCACTCTAACTTATAACCGAAGAACACCACTGGCCGGTAGGTCTGTTTCCCTAGTACCAGCAAGGGGAACGTAGAAAGGCTGCCGCTCTCTGGCCGTTACCTGCAAAAGCAGGTTTAAAGCCTGAGCTAATGGTCACTTCATATGAACAAGTACTGCAGGGCTGTAAATGAAACCTGCCCTCAAAATGTCTTGAGGGAGATAATGGCCAAAATATTTCAAATGGTGACACATACTTTAAGAAAACACTTTGAAGAAATAAGCTCTAATCACAGCTGGAAAAATAAAAAGGACATGTCTTAAAGATCAATTTCAACGCATTATGAGACACATGCAAATTCAACCACAAAGAGGTATCAGCTCACACCACTCAGAATAACCATCAGCAAAAACTACAAAGAATAAATCCTGAAGGAGCTGGGAAGAAATACATACCCTCCACTTTAAGTGGGACGTAACCTGGAAAGAGCCACTAAGGAGAACAGAATAGAGGTGCCTTTAAAAGGTAAACATTGAGCTACCATATGTTCCAGCAGACCTATTCCTGGACCTATAAACTAAGAAGACAGAATTGGAAGGACACAGGCACGCAAATCTGCATTGCATAGTATTACAGTAGCCAAGATATGGAAGTAACCAAAAAGTCCACCGACAGATGGGTGGACAAAGAAGAACTGCTACCTGTACAGATGGAATATGAGCTAGTGAAAAAAATGAAACGATGCCATTTCCAGCACCATAGATGAGTCTAGAAGTAATCACGCAACTTGGAGTAAGTGAGAAAGCGAAAAACACATATCCTATCGTATCACATATAGGTGTTACCTAAAAAATGATACAAACAAAGATATTTCCACAGAGAAACACTTTCATAGATTCATTAAAAAACTTATGGTTCACCAAATGGACAGGTGTGAGGATTGGATACATTACCATATTGAGGTTAACAGAGAGATACAAACACATGTGAAATATAGAATCACCAAAGACCTACGCAATACCAAGAGAAGACTACTCAACATTGTGTCATAACCTACATGGGAAAAGGATCCGAAGAAGAATAGATATATGTATATGTGTGAAAGAACCACATCTTGCACACCTAGAACAAACAAAACATTGTAATCAAGTTTGCTGTGAGAAAAAATAAAAATTAAGTTAAAAATACCAACAAGAAGTAAGGAGACATAAACTTAAAGGGCTTTTTCCTCGCACATTCCATTCTAATTTACAACCTAGAACACCACTTCCAGTAAGGCTCTGTTGCCCTAGTAACCAGATTTGGTAAAGGAGAAATGCTGCCGCCTTGTGGCCGATTCCCGCAAGAGCAGCTTTTAACCCCCAGCTAATGGTCACTTACCATTCACAAGGACTCAGGGCTGTAAAGGACACCTGCCCTCAAAATTGTGCTGAGGTAGGGAATGGATAAAAAAATTCAAAACAGGCAAAATGTTCACGAAGATAGTATGAAGAGGTAAGTTTTACTCACTCTCTTTTTAAAAAAAGGAAAATGGATAAAAGCTCAGCCTCAGGAAGTATTAGACTCATGCAATCTAATCTACAAAAAGTTTTCAACTCACACCAGTCGACTGACCATTGGCAAAAAGTCTACAAACAATAAATGCTGAAGAGGTTTAAGAGAACTGTGTACCCTCTAGCTGCTGGTGAGATGTAAAAGGGTTAAACGCTAATAATGAGAACAGAAAGAAGCTGCGCTGAAAAGAAAAATTGAGGTACCATTCAATCCAGCAGGCGCACCAAAGGGCCTCTCACCTGAGAAGACCAGAATGAAGAAGACCCGGGCTGCAAAAGCTGCACTGCAGCCTTATTCACAATAGACAAGACAGTGAAGCAACCAAAATGTCCATCAACAGACGAAAGGATAAAGAAGAAGTGGTCCATGTACACAATGAATACTAGCCATGGAAAACAATGAAACACTGCTCTTTGAGGCACCATAGATGATCTTGGAGATAATCACAGAACATGAGGTAAGTCGGAAAGGAAAAGTCCTATAACCTATGATATCACTTATAGGCGTTATCTAATAACTGACACAAATGAACATATTTCCACAGAGAAAGGCAATCACAGACTTATTAAAAAAAAAAAAACTATGCTTATCTAAAAGGAAAGGTGGGGGGAATGGATACATGAAGATTAGCGTTACCATATGTATACAAATACATATTATATACATATATCAAAAAGACCGACCATATAGCAAGGAAGGATTACGGAACACTCTGTAATAATTTACACGGGAAGAGGATCTCTACATAAATAGGTATATATGATAAGTAGATGAACCAGAGTGTGTACACCTTGGACAAGCAACATTCTAACCATTACCCCAATTGAAAAAATTAAAACAACGAACTAGGAGTAATGAGACATAAACTTATGGGGGGTTTTCCTGGCACATTCCATCCAAATTGAAAACCTAGGCAGACAACTTCCAGAACGGCTCTGCTGCCCTAGTACCCAGATTTGGGAATCGAGAAATGCTGCATCCTTGTGGCCGTTTCCCACAACAGCAGCTTTGAACCCACTGCAAAAGGTCACTAATTATTCACCAATTGCAGGTCTGTAAATGACACCGGCCCTCCAAAAAATACTGAGGTCGAAAATCGACCAAAAAATTCTAGAGTGCAACCTTCCAAAAAGAAAATTTGAAGAGGTATATTACACTCACACTTTCTTTCTTTTTTCTTTTAACAGAAAAGTAAAAGGCGTGGAAAAATGATGAATTGTAGGAATTTTTACAGACATGTAAACCCAAATTACAAAAACCTGTCAGCTCACACCAGTCAGAATGGCCATCAACAAAAATGCTGCAAACTAGAAATGCTGACGTGATTGTGGAGAAATGCGTACCCTCGATTCTAAGGGGGACGTGGTAAGAGCCACTAATGAAAGCACAATTGAGGTGCCTTGAAAAGGTAAACGTTGAGCTACCATACCAGTCAATCAATCATACCCACTGCTGGGTCTATCCCCTGAGAAAAGGAAAATCAAAAATCACAGGCTGGCAATCCTGCACTCCAGCAATATTTACCATAGGCAACACTTGGAAGCAACGAAAATGTCCATCAACAGAGGAATGCACCAAGAAGAAGTGGTCCATGTACACATGGAATATTAGCCATGGGAAACATTGAAGCACTGCTCTTTGAGGCACCATAGATGAGCCTGGAGATAATCACAAAACATGAAGTAGGTCGGAAAGCAAAACACCTATATCCTATATTATCACTTATGGCATTATCTAATAACTGGCACAGATGAACGTATTTCCAAAGAGAAAGACACTCACAGGCTGAGAAAACAAACTATGCTCATCTGAAAGGAAAGGAGGGGGGAAATTGAGAAATGAAGATTAGTGTTACTATACATATACAAATACATATTTTGTACATGTATCAAAAAGACCGAACATATAGCAAGGGAGGTCGACGGAACACTGTAATATTTTACATGGGAAGAGGATCTGTACATTAATAGACATACATAATGTACAAATGAACCAGATTGTGTACACCTAGGATAAACAATATTCTAAACTTTACCCAGATTAAAAAACTTTTAAAAACCAAGAAGAAGTAATGAGACATAAACTTATGGGGATTTCTCCTGGCAAATTCCATTCTAATTTACAACCTAGGACAATGACTTCCAGAAAGGCTCTGCTGCCCTAGTACCCAGATTGGGGAATGGAGAAATGCTACCTCCTTGTGGCCGTTTCCCACAACAGCAGGTTTGAACCCACTGCGAAAGGTCACTAAATTTTCACCAACTTGCAGTTCTGTAAATGACACCTGCCCTCCAGAAAATTTCTGGGGTCCAAAATCGACCAAAAAATTCAGAAGAGGGCAACCTTCGAAGAAGACAATTTCAAGAGCTATATTGTACTCACGGTTTTTTCTTTTAAGAGAAAAGAGAACGATGTAGGAATATGATGAATTTTAAAAAATTTAATGACAGGCATACCCATATTACAAAAACCTATCAGCTCGCAGCAGTCAGAATGGCCATTAGGAAAAATGCTGCAAAAAATAAACGGTGAAGGGAGTGTGGAGAAATGCGTACCCTCGGTTGTAAGGGGGGGCATGTAAAGAGCCACTAATGAAAACACAGTGTAGGTGCTTTGAAAAGGGAAACATTGAGCTACCAGTCAATCAATCACAACCACTGCTTGGCCTATCACCTGAGAAAATGAGAATCAAAAAGTCACAGGCTGGCAAACCTGTACGCCAGCAAGATTTACCATAGCCAGCACTTGGAAGCAATGAAAATGTCCATCAACCGAGGAATGCACCAAGAAGAAGTGGTCCACGTACACAATGGAATATTACTCTAATAATAAATATAAATGAAATTTAAAAACAAACAAAAGCAAGGAGACATCAACATTTGTGGGTTTATCCGGGCACATGGCACTCTAACTTATAACCGAAGAACACCACTGGCCGGTAGGTCTGTTTCCCTAGTACCAGCAAGGGGAACGTAGAAAGGCTGCCGCTCTCTGGCCGTTACCTGCAAAAGCAGGTTTAAAGCCTGAGCTAATGGTCACTTCATATGAACAAGTACTGCAGGGCTGTAAATGAAACCTGCCCTCAAAATGTCTTGAGGGAGATAATGGCCAAAATATTTCAAATGGTGACACATACTTTAAGAAAACACTTTGAAGAAATAAGCTCTAATCACAGCTGGAAAAATAAAAAGGACATGTCTTAAAGATCAATTTCAACGCATTATGAGACACATGCAAATTCAACCACAAAGAGGTATCAGCTCACACCACTCAGAATAACCATCAGCAAAAACTACAAAGAATAAATCCTGAAGGAGCTGGGAAGAAATACATACCCTCCACTTTAAGTGGGACGTAACCTGGAAAGAGCCACTAAGGAGAACAGAATAGAGGTGCCTTTAAAAGGTAAACATTGAGCTACCATATGTTCCAGCAGACCTATTCCTGGACCTATAAACTAAGAAGACAGAATTGGAAGGACACAGGCACGCAAATCTGCATTGCATAGTATTACAGTAGCCAAGATATGGAAGTAACCAAAAAGTCCACCGACAGATGGGTGGACAAAGAAGAACTGCTACCTGTACAGATGGAATATGAGCTAGTGAAAAAAATGAAACGATGCCATTTCCAGCACCATAGATGAGTCTAGAAGTAATCACGCAACTTGGAGTAAGTGAGAAAGCGAAAAACACATATCCTATCGTATCACATATAGGTGTTACCTAAAAAATGATACAAACAAAGATATTTCCACAGAGAAACACTTTCATAGATTCATTAAAAAACTTATGGTTCACCAAATGGACAGGTGTGAGGATTGGATACATTACCATATTGAGGTTAACAGAGAGATACAAACACATGTGAAATATAGAATCACCAAAGACCTACGCAATACCAAGAGAAGACTACTCAACATTGTGTCATAACCTACATGGGAAAAGGATCCGAAGAAGAATAGATATATGTATATGTGTGAAAGAACCACATCTTGCACACCTAGAACAAACAAAACATTGTAATCAAGTTTGCTGTGAGAAAAAATAAAAATTAAGTTAAAAATACCAACAAGAAGTAAGGAGACATAAACTTAAAGGGCTTTTTCCTCGCACATTCCATTCTAATTTACAACCTAGAACACCACTTCCAGTAAGGCTCTGTTGCCCTAGTAACCAGATTTGGTAAAGGAGAAATGCTGCCGCCTTGTGGCCGATTCCCGCAAGAGCAGCTTTTAACCCCCAGCTAATGGTCACTTACCATTCACAAGGACTCAGGGCTGTAAAGGACACCTGCCCTCAAAATTGTGCTGAGGTAGGGAATGGATAAAAAAATTCAAAACAGGCAAAATGTTCACGAAGATAGTATGAAGAGGTAAGTTTTACTCACTCTCTTTTTAAAAAAAGGAAAATGGATAAAAGCTCAGCCTCAGGAAGTATTAGACTCATGCAATCTAATCTACAAAAAGTTTTCAACTCACACCAGTCGACTGACCATTGGCAAAAAGTCTACAAACAATAAATGCTGAAGAGGTTTAAGAGAACTGTGTACCCTCTAGCTGCTGGTGAGATGTAAAAGGGTTAAACGCTAATAATGAGAACAGAAAGAAGCTGCGCTGAAAAGAAAAATTGAGGTACCATTCAATCCAGCAGGCGCACCAAAGGGCCTCTCACCTGAGAAGACCAGAATGAAGAAGACCCGGGCTGCAAAAGCTGCACTGCAGCCTTATTCACAATAGACAAGACAGTGAAGCAACCAAAATGTCCATCAACAGACGAAAGGATAAAGAAGAAGTGGTCCATGTACACAATGAATACTAGCCATGGAAAACAATGAAACACTGCTCTTTGAGGCACCATAGATGATCTTGGAGATAATCACAGAACATGAGGTAAGTCGGAAAGGAAAAGTCCTATAACCTATGATATCACTTATAGGCGTTATCTAATAACTGACACAAATGAACATATTTCCACAGAGAAAGGCAATCACAGACTTATTAAAAAAAAAAAAACTATGCTTATCTAAAAGGAAAGGTGGGGGGAATGGATACATGAAGATTAGCGTTACCATATGTATACAAATACATATTATATACATATATCAAAAAGACCGACCATATAGCAAGGAAGGATTACGGAACACTCTGTAATAATTTACACGGGAAGAGGATCTCTACATAAATAGGTATATATGATAAGTAGATGAACCAGAGTGTGTACACCTTGGACAAGCAACATTCTAACCATTACCCCAATTGAAAAAATTAAAACAACGAACTAGGAGTAATGAGACATAAACTTATGGGGGGTTTTCCTGGCACATTCCATCCAAATTGAAAACCTAGGCAGACAACTTCCAGAACGGCTCTGCTGCCCTAGTACCCAGATTTGGGAATCGAGAAATGCTGCATCCTTGTGGCCGTTTCCCACAACAGCAGCTTTGAACCCACTGCAAAAGGTCACTAATTATTCACCAATTGCAGGTCTGTAAATGACACCGGCCCTCCAAAAAATACTGAGGTCGAAAATCGACCAAAAAATTCTAGAGTGCAACCTTCCAAAAAGAAAATTTGAAGAGGTATATTACACTCACACTTTCTTTCTTTTTTCTTTTAACAGAAAAGTAAAAGGCGTGGAAAAATGATGAATTGTAGGAATTTTTACAGACATGTAAACCCAAATTACAAAAACCTGTCAGCTCACACCAGTCAGAATGGCCATCAACAAAAATGCTGCAAACTAGAAATGCTGACGTGATTGTGGAGAAATGCGTACCCTCGATTCTAAGGGGGACGTGGTAAGAGCCACTAATGAAAGCACAATTGAGGTGCCTTGAAAAGGTAAACGTTGAGCTACCATACCAGTCAATCAATCATACCCACTGCTGGGTCTATCCCCTGAGAAAAGGAAAATCAAAAATCACAGGCTGGCAATCCTGCACTCCAGCAATATTTACCATAGGCAACACTTGGAAGCAACGAAAATGTCCATCAACAGAGGAATGCACCAAGAAGAAGTGGTCCATGTACACATGGAATATTAGCCATGGGAAACATTGAAGCACTGCTCTTTGAGGCACCATAGATGAGCCTGGAGATAATCACAAAACATGAAGTAGGTCGGAAAGCAAAACACCTATATCCTATATTATCACTTATGGCATTATCTAATAACTGGCACAGATGAACGTATTTCCAAAGAGAAAGACACTCACAGGCTGAGAAAACAAACTATGCTCATCTGAAAGGAAAGGAGGGGGGAAATTGAGAAATGAAGATTAGTGTTACTATACATATACAAATACATATTTTGTACATGTATCAAAAAGACCGAACATATAGCAAGGGAGGTCGACGGAACACTGTAATATTTTACATGGGAAGAGGATCTGTACATTAATAGACATACATAATGTACAAATGAACCAGATTGTGTACACCTAGGATAAACAATATTCTAAACTTTACCCAGATTAAAAAACTTTTAAAAACCAAGAAGAAGTAATGAGACATAAACTTATGGGGATTTCTCCTGGCAAATTCCATTCTAATTTACAACCTAGGACAATGACTTCCAGAAAGGCTCTGCTGCCCTAGTACCCAGATTGGGGAATGGAGAAATGCTACCTCCTTGTGGCCGTTTCCCACAACAGCAGGTTTGAACCCACTGCGAAAGGTCACTAAATTTTCACCAACTTGCAGTTCTGTAAATGACACCTGCCCTCCAGAAAATTTCTGGGGTCCAAAATCGACCAAAAAATTCAAAAGAGGGCAACCTTCGAAGAAGACAATTTCAAGAGCTACATTGTACTCACGGTTTTTTCTTTTAAGAGAAAAGAGAACGATGTAGGAATATGATGAATTTTAAAAAATTTAATGACAGGCATACCCATATTACAAAAACCTATCAGCTCGCAGCAGTCAGAATGGCCATTAGGAAAAATGCTGCAAAAAATAAACGGTGAAGGGAGTGTGGAGAAATGCGTACCCTCGGTTGTAAGGGGGGGCATGTAAAGAGCCACTAATGAAAACACAGTGTAGGTGCTTTGAAAAGGGAAACACTGAGCTACCAGTCAATCAATCACAACCACTGCTTGGCCTATCACCTGAGAAAATGAGAATCAAAAAGTCACAGGCTGGCAAACCTGTACGCCAGCAAGATTTACCATAGCCAGCACTTGGAAGCAATGAAAATGTCCATCAACCGAGGAATGCACCAAGAAGAAGTGGTCCACGTACACAATGGAATATTACTCTAATAATAAATATAAATGAAATTTAAAAACAAACAAAAGCAAGGAGACATCAACATTTGTGGGTTTATCCGGGCACATGGCACTCTAACTTATAACCGAAGAACACCACTGGCCGGTAGGTCTGTTTCCCTAGTACCAGCAAGGGGAACGTAGAAAGGCTGCCGCTCTCTGGCCGTTACCTGCAAAAGCAGGTTTAAAGCCTGAGCTAATGGTCACTTCATATGAACAAGTACTGCAGGGCTGTAAATGAAACCTGCCCTCAAAATGTCTTGAGGGAGATAATGGCCAAAATATTTCAAATGGTGACACATACTTTAAGAAAACACTTTGAAGAAATAAGCTCTAATCACAGCTGGAAAAATAAAAAGGACATGTCTTAAAGATCAGTTTCAACGCATTATGAGACACATGCAAATTCAACCACAAAGAGGTATCAGCTCACACCACTCAGAATAACCATCAGCAAAAACTACAAAGAATAAATCCTGAAGGAGCTGGGAAGAAATACATACCCTCCACTTTAAGTGGGACGTAACCTGGAAAGAGCCACTAAGGAGAACAGAATAGAGGTGCCTTTAAAAGGTAAACATTGAGCTACCATATGTTCCAGCAGACCTATTCCTGGACCTATAAACTAAGAAGACAGAATTGGAAGGACACAGGCACGCAAATCTGCATTGCATAGTATTACAGTAGCCAAGATATGGAAGTAACCAAAAAGTCCACCGACAGATGGGTGGACAAAGAAGAACTGCTACCTGTACAGATGGAATATGAGCTAGTGAAAAAAATGAAACGATGCCATTTCCAGCACCATAGATGAGTCTAGAAGTAATCACGCAACTTGGAGTAAGTGAGAAAGCGAAAAACACATATCCTATCGTATCACATATAGGTGTTACCTAAAAAATGATACAAACAAAGATATTTCCACAGAGAAACACTTTCATAGATTCATTAAAAAACTTATGGTTCACCAAATGGACAGGTGTGAGGATTGGATACATTACCATATTGAGGTTAACAGAGAGATACAAACACATGTGAAATATAGAATCACCAAAGACCTACGCAATACCAAGAGAAGACTACTCAACATTGTGTCATAACCTACATGGGAAAAGGATCCGAAGAAGAATAGATATATGTATATGTGTGAAAGAACCACATCTTGCACACCTAGAACAAACAAAACATTGTAATCAAGTTTGCTGTGAGAAAAAATAAAAATTAAGTTAAAAATACCAACAAGAAGTAAGGAGACATAAACTTAAAGGGCTTTTTCCTCGCACATTCCATTCTAATTTACAACCTAGAACACCACTTCCAGTAAGGCTCTGTTGCCCTAGTAACCAGATTTGGTAAAGGAGAAATGCTGCCGCCTTGTGGCCGATTCCCGCAAGAGCAGCTTTTAACCCCCAGCTAATGGTCACTTACCATTCACAAGGACTCAGGGCTGTAAAGGACACCTGCCCTCAAAATTGTGCTGAGGTAGGGAATGGATAAAAAAATTCAAAACAGGCAAAATGTTCACGAAGATAGTATGAAGAGGTAAGTTTTACTCACTCTCTTTTTAAAAAAAGGAAAATGGATAAAAGCTCAGCCTCAGGAAGTATTAGACTCATGCAATCTAATCTACAAAAAGTTTTCAACTCACACCAGTCGACTGACCATTGGCAAAAAGTCTACAAACAATAAATGCTGAAGAGGTTTAAGAGAACTGTGTACCCTCTAGCTGCTGGTGAGATGTAAAAGGGTTAAACGCTAATAATGAGAACAGAAAGAAGCTGCGCTGAAAAGAAAAATTGAGGTACCATTCAATCCAGCAGGCGCACCAAAGGGCCTCTCACCTGAGAAGACCAGAATGAAGAAGACCCGGGCTGCAAAAGCTGCACTGCAGCCTTATTCACAATAGACAAGACAGTGAAGCAACCAAAATGTCCATCAACAGACGAAAGGATAAAGAAGAAGTGGTCCATGTACACAATGAATACTAGCCATGGAAAACAATGAAACACTGCTCTTTGAGGCACCATAGATGATCTTGGAGATAATCACAGAACATGAGGTAAGTCGGAAAGGAAAAGTCCTATAACCTATGATATCACTTATAGGCGTTATCTAATAACTGACACAAATGAACATATTTCCACAGAGAAAGGCAATCACAGACTTATTAAAAAAAAAAAAAACTATGCTTATCTAAAAGGAAAGGTGGGGGGAATGGATACATGAAGATTAGCGTTACCATATGTATACAAATACATATTATATACATATATCAAAAAGACCGACCATATAGCAAGGAAGGATTACGGAACACTCTGTAATAATTTACACGGGAAGAGGATCTCTACATAAATAGGTATATATGATAAGTAGATGAACCAGAGTGTGTACACCTTGGACAAGCAACATTCTAACCATTACCCCAATTGAAAAAATTAAAACAACGAACTAGGAGTAATGAGACATAAACTTATGGGGGGTTTTCCTGGCACATTCCATCCAAATTGAAAACCTAGGCAGACAACTTCCAGAACGGCTCTGCTGCCCTAGTACCCAGATTTGGGAATCGAGAAATGCTGCATCCTTGTGGCCGTTTCCCACAACAGCAGCTTTGAACCCACTGCAAAAGGTCACTAATTATTCACCAATTGCAGGTCTGTAAATGACACCGGCCCTCCAAAAAATACTGAGGTCGAAAATCGACCAAAAAATTCTAGAGTGCAACCTTCCAAAAAGAAAATTTGAAGAGGTATATTACACTCACACTTTCTTTCTTTTTTCTTTTAACAGAAAAGTAAAAGGCGTGGAAAAATGATGAATTGTAGGAATTTTTACAGACATGTAAACCCAAATTACAAAAACCTGTCAGCTCACACCAGTCAGAATGGCCATCAACAAAAATGCTGCAAACTAGAAATGCTGACGTGATTGTGGAGAAATGCGTACCCTCGATTCTAAGGGGGACGTGGTAAGAGCCACTAATGAAAGCACAATTGAGGTGCCTTGAAAAGGTAAACGTTGAGCTACCATACCAGTCAATCAATCATACCCACTGCTGGGTCTATCCCCTGAGAAAAGGAAAATCAAAAATCACAGGCTGGCAATCCTGCACTCCAGCAATATTTACCATAGGCAACACTTGGAAGCAACGAAAATGTCCATCAACAGAGGAATGCACCAAGAAGAAGTGGTCCATGTACACATGGAATATTAGCCATGGGAAACATTGAAGCACTGCTCTTTGAGGCACCATAGATGAGCCTGGAGATAATCACAAAACATGAAGTAGGTCGGAAAGCAAAACACCTATATCCTATATTATCACTTATGGCATTATCTAATAACTGGCACAGATGAACGTATTTCCAAAGAGAAAGACACTCACAGGCTGAGAAAACAAACTATGCTCATCTGAAAGGAAAGGAGGGGGGAAATTGAGAAATGAAGATTAGTGTTACTATACATATACAAATACATATTTTGTACATGTATCAAAAAGACCGAACATATAGCAAGGGAGGTCGACGGAACACTGTAATATTTTACATGGGAAGAGGATCTGTACATTAATAGACATACATAATGTACAAATGAACCAGATTGTGTACACCTAGGATAAACAATATTCTAAACTTTACCCAGATTAAAAAACTTTTAAAAACCAAGAAGAAGTAATGAGACATAAACTTATGGGGATTTCTCCTGGCAAATTCCATTCTAATTTACAACCTAGGACAATGACTTCCAGAAAGGCTCTGCTGCCCTAGTACCCAGATTGGGGAATGGAGAAATGCTACCTCCTTGTGGCCGTTTCCCACAACAGCAGGTTTGAACCCACTGCGAAAGGTCACTAAATTTTCACCAACTTGCAGTTCTGTAAATGACACCTGCCCTCCAGAAAATTTCTGGGGTCCAAAATCGACCAAAAAATTCAAAAGAGGGCAACCTTCGAAGAAGACAATTTCAAGAGCTACATTGTACTCACGGTTTTTTCTTTTAAGAGAAAAGAGAACGATGTAGGAATATGATGAATTTTAAAAAATTTAATGACAGGCATACCCATATTACAAAAACCTATCAGCTCGCAGCAGTCAGAATGGCCATTAGGAAAAATGCTGCAAAAAATAAACGGTGAAGGGAGTGTGGAGAAATGCGTACCCTCGGTTGTAAGGGGGGGCATGTAAAGAGCCACTAATGAAAACACAGTGTAGGTGCTTTGAAAAGGGAAACACTGAGCTACCAGTCAATCAATCACAACCACTGCTTGGCCTATCACCTGAGAAAATGAGAATCAAAAAGTCACAGGCTGGCAAACCTGTACGCCAGCAAGATTTACCATAGCCAGCACTTGGAAGCAATGAAAATGTCCATCAACCGAGGAATGCACCAAGAAGAAGTGGTCCACGTACACAATGGAATATTACTCTAATAATAAATATAAATGAAATTTAAAAACAAACAAAAGCAAGGAGACATCAACATTTGTGGGTTTATCCGGGCACATGGCACTCTAACTTATAACCGAAGAACACCACTGGCCGGTAGGTCTGTTTCCCTAGTACCAGCAAGGGGAACGTAGAAAGGCTGCCGCTCTCTGGCCGTTACCTGCAAAAGCAGGTTTAAAGCCTGAGCTAATGGTCACTTCATATGAACAAGTACTGCAGGGCTGTAAATGAAACCTGCCCTCAAAATGTCTTGAGGGAGATAATGGCCAAAATATTTCAAATGGTGACACATACTTTAAGAAAACACTTTGAAGAAATAAGCTCTAATCACAGCTGGAAAAATAAAAAGGACATGTCTTAAAGATCAGTTTCAACGCATTATGAGACACATGCAAATTCAACCACAAAGAGGTATCAGCTCACACCACTCAGAATAACCATCAGCAAAAACTACAAAGAATAAATCCTGAAGGAGCTGGGAAGAAATACATACCCTCCACTTTAAGTGGGACGTAACCTGGAAAGAGCCACTAAGGAGAACAGAATAGAGGTGCCTTTAAAAGGTAAACATTGAGCTACCATATGTTCCAGCAGACCTATTCCTGGACCTATAAACTAAGAAGACAGAATTGGAAGGACACAGGCACGCAAATCTGCATTGCATAGTATTACAGTAGCCAAGATATGGAAGTAACCAAAAAGTCCACCGACAGATGGGTGGACAAAGAAGAACTGCTACCTGTACAGATGGAATATGAGCTAGTGAAAAAAATGAAACGATGCCATTTCCAGCACCATAGATGAGTCTAGAAGTAATCACGCAACTTGGAGTAAGTGAGAAAGCGAAAAACACATATCCTATCGTATCACATATAGGTGTTACCTAAAAAATGATACAAACAAAGATATTTCCACAGAGAAACACTTTCATAGATTCATTAAAAAACTTATGGTTCACCAAATGGACAGGTGTGAGGATTGGATACATTACCATATTGAGGTTAACAGAGAGATACAAACACATGTGAAATATAGAATCACCAAAGACCTACGCAATACCAAGAGAAGACTACTCAACATTGTGTCATAACCTACATGGGAAAAGGATCCGAAGAAGAATAGATATATGTATATGTGTGAAAGAACCACATCTTGCACACCTAGAACAAACAAAACATTGTAATCAAGTTTGCTGTGAGAAAAAATAAAAATTAAGTTAAAAATACCAACAAGAAGTAAGGAGACATAAACTTAAAGGGCTTTTTCCTCGCACATTCCATTCTAATTTACAACCTAGAACACCACTTCCAGTAAGGCTCTGTTGCCCTAGTAACCAGATTTGGTAAAGGAGAAATGCTGCCGCCTTGTGGCCGATTCCCGCAAGAGCAGCTTTTAACCCCCAGCTAATGGTCACTTACCATTCACAAGGACTCAGGGCTGTAAAGGACACCTGCCCTCAAAATTGTGCTGAGGTAGGGAATGGATAAAAAAATTCAAAACAGGCAAAATGTTCACGAAGATAGTATGAAGAGGTAAGTTTTACTCACTCTCTTTTTAAAAAAAGGAAAATGGATAAAAGCTCAGCCTCAGGAAGTATTAGACTCATGCAATCTAATCTACAAAAAGTTTTCAACTCACACCAGTCGACTGACCATTGGCAAAAAGTCTACAAACAATAAATGCTGAAGAGGTTTAAGAGAACTGTGTACCCTCTAGCTGCTGGTGAGATGTAAAAGGGTTAAACGCTAATAATGAGAACAGAAAGAAGCTGCGCTGAAAAGAAAAATTGAGGTACCATTCAATCCAGCAGGCGCACCAAAGGGCCTCTCACCTGAGAAGACCAGAATGAAGAAGACCCGGGCTGCAAAAGCTGCACTGCAGCCTTATTCACAATAGACAAGACAGTGAAGCAACCAAAATGTCCATCAACAGACGAAAGGATAAAGAAGAAGTGGTCCATGTACACAATGAATACTAGCCATGGAAAACAATGAAACACTGCTCTTTGAGGCACCATAGATGATCTTGGAGATAATCACAGAACATGAGGTAAGTCGGAAAGGAAAAGTCCTATAACCTATGATATCACTTATAGGCGTTATCTAATAACTGACACAAATGAACATATTTCCACAGAGAAAGGCAATCACAGACTTATTAAAAAAAAAAAAACTATGCTTATCTAAAAGGAAAGGTGGGGGGAATGGATACATGAAGATTAGCGTTACCATATGTATACAAATACATATTATATACATATATCAAAAAGACCGACCATATAGCAAGGAAGGATTACGGAACACTCTGTAATAATTTACACGGGAAGAGGATCTCTACATAAATAGGTATATATGATAAGTAGATGAACCAGAGTGTGTACACCTTGGACAAGCAACATTCTAACCATTACCCCAATTGAAAAAATTAAAACAACGAACTAGGAGTAATGAGACATAAACTTATGGGGGGTTTTCCTGGCACATTCCATCCAAATTGAAAACCTAGGCAGACAACTTCCAGAACGGCTCTGCTGCCCTAGTACCCAGATTTGGGAATCGAGAAATGCTGCATCCTTGTGGCCGTTTCCCACAACAGCAGCTTTGAACCCACTGCAAAAGGTCACTAATTATTCACCAATTGCAGGTCTGTAAATGACACCGGCCCTCCAAAAAATACTGAGGTCGAAAATCGACCAAAAAATTCTAGAGTGCAACCTTCCAAAAAGAAAATTTGAAGAGGTATATTACACTCACACTTTCTTTCTTTTTTCTTTTAACAGAAAAGTAAAAGGCGTGGAAAAATGATGAATTGTAGGAATTTTTACAGACATGTAAACCCAAATTACAAAAACCTGTCAGCTCACACCAGTCAGAATGGCCATCAACAAAAATGCTGCAAACTAGAAATGCTGACGTGATTGTGGAGAAATGCGTACCCTCGATTCTAAGGGGGACGTGGTAAGAGCCACTAATGAAAGCACAATTGAGGTGCCTTGAAAAGGTAAACGTTGAGCTACCATACCAGTCAATCAATCATACCCACTGCTGGGTCTATCCCCTGAGAAAAGGAAAATCAAAAATCACAGGCTGGCAATCCTGCACTCCAGCAATATTTACCATAGGCAACACTTGGAAGCAACGAAAATGTCCATCAACAGAGGAATGCACCAAGAAGAAGTGGTCCATGTACACATGGAATATTAGCCATGGGAAACATTGAAGCACTGCTCTTTGAGGCACCATAGATGAGCCTGGAGATAATCACAAAACATGAAGTAGGTCGGAAAGCAAAACACCTATATCCTATATTATCACTTATGGCATTATCTAATAACTGGCACAGATGAACGTATTTCCAAAGAGAAAGACACTCACAGGCTGAGAAAACAAACTATGCTCATCTGAAAGGAAAGGAGGGGGGAAATTGAGAAATGAAGATTAGTGTTACTATACATATACAAATACATATTTTGTACATGTATCAAAAAGACCGAACATATAGCAAGGGAGGTCGACGGAACACTGTAATATTTTACATGGGAAGAGGATCTGTACATTAATAGACATACATAATGTACAAATGAACCAGATTGTGTACACCTAGGATAAACAATATTCTAAACTTTACCCAGATTAAAAAACTTTTAAAAACCAAGAAGAAGTAATGAGACATAAACTTATGGGGATTTCTCCTGGCAAATTCCATTCTAATTTACAACCTAGGACAATGACTTCCAGAAAGGCTCTGCTGCCCTAGTACCCAGATTGGGGAATGGAGAAATGCTACCTCCTTGTGGCCGTTTCCCACAACAGCAGGTTTGAACCCACTGCGAAAGGTCACTAAATTTTCACCAACTTGCAGTTCTGTAAATGACACCTGCCCTCCAGAAAATTTCTGGGGTCAAAAATCGACCAAAAAATTCAAAAGAGGGCAACCTTCGAAGAAGACAATTTCAAGAGCTACATTGTACTCACGGTTTTTTCTTTTAAGAGAAAAGAGAACGATGTAGGAATATGATGAATTTTAAAAAATTTAATGACAGGCATACCCATATTACAAAAACCTATCAGCTCGCAGCAGTCAGAATGGCCATTAGGAAAAATGCTGCAAAAAATAAACGGTGAAGGGAGTGTGGAGAAATGCGTACCCTCGGTTGTAAGGGGGGGCATGTAAAGAGCCACTAATGAAAACACAGTGTAGGTGCTTTGAAAAGGGAAACATTGAGCTACCAGTCAATCAATCACAACCACTGCTTGGCCTATCACCTGAGAAAATGAGAATCAAAAAGTCACAGGCTGGCAAACCTGTACGCCAGCAAGATTTACCATAGCCAGCACTTGGAAGCAATGAAAATGTCCATCAACCGAGGAATGCACCAAGAAGAAGTGGTCCACGTACACAATGGAATATTACTCTAATAATAAATATAAATGAAATTTAAAAACAAACAAAAGCAAGGAGACATCAACATTTGTGGGTTTATCCGGGCACATGGCACTCTAACTTATAACCGAAGAACACCACTGGCCGGTAGGTCTGTTTCCCTAGTACCAGCAAGGGGAACGTAGAAAGGCTGCCGCTCTCTGGCCGTTACCTGCAAAAGCAGGTTTAAAGCCTGAGCTAATGGTCACTTCATATGAACAAGTACTGCAGGGCTGTAAATGAAACCTGCCCTCAAAATGTCTTGAGGGAGATAATGGCCAAAATATTTCAAATGGTGACACATACTTTAAGAAAACACTTTGAAGAAATAAGCTCTAATCACAGCTGGAAAAATAAAAAGGACATGTCTTAAAGATCAATTTCAACGCATTATGAGACACATGCAAATTCAACCACAAAGAGGTATCAGCTCACACCACTCAGAATAACCATCAGCAAAAACTACAAAGAATAAATCCTGAAGGAGCTGGGAAGAAATACATACCCTCCACTTTAAGTGGGACGTAACCTGGAAAGAGCCACTAAGGAGAACAGAATAGAGGTGCCTTTAAAAGGTAAACATTGAGCTACCATATGTTCCAGCAGACCTATTCCTGGACCTATAAACTAAGAAGACAGAATTGGAAGGACACAGGCACGCAAATCTGCATTGCATAGTATTACAGTAGCCAAGATATGGAAGTAACCAAAAAGTCCACCGACAGATGGGTGGACAAAGAAGAACTGCTACCTGTACAGATGGAATATGAGCTAGTGAAAAAAATGAAACGATGCCATTTCCAGCACCATAGATGAGTCTAGAAGTAATCACGCAACTTGGAGTAAGTGAGAAAGCGAAAAACACATATCCTATCGTATCACATATAGGTGTTACCTAAAAAATGATACAAACAAAGATATTTCCACAGAGAAACACTTTCATAGATTCATTAAAAAACTTATGGTTCACCAAATGGACAGGTGTGAGGATTGGATACATTACCATATTGAGGTTAACAGAGAGATACAAACACATGTGAAATATAGAATCACCAAAGACCTACGCAATACCAAGAGAAGACTACTCAACATTGTGTCATAACCTACATGGGAAAAGGATCCGAAGAAGAATAGATATATGTATATGTGTGAAAGAACCACATCTTGCACACCTAGAACAAACAAAACATTGTAATCAAGTTTGCTGTGAGAAAAAATAAAAATTAAGTTAAAAATACCAACAAGAAGTAAGGAGACATAAACTTAAAGGGCTTTTTCCTCGCACATTCCATTCTAATTTACAACCTAGAACACCACTTCCAGTAAGGCTCTGTTGCCCTAGTAACCAGATTTGGTAAAGGAGAAATGCTGCCGCCTTGTGGCCGATTCCCGCAAGAGCAGCTTTTAACCCCCAGCTAATGGTCACTTACCATTCACAAGGACTCAGGGCTGTAAAGGACACCTGCCCTCAAAATTGTGCTGAGGTAGGGAATGGATACAAAAATTCAAAACAGGCAAAATGTTCACGAAGATAGTATGAAGAGGTAAGTTTTACTCACTCTCTTTTTAAAAAAAGGAAAATGGATAAAAGCTCAGCCTCAGGAAGTATTAGACTCATGCAATCTAATCTACAAAAAGTTTTCAACTCACACCAGTCGACTGACCATTGGCAAAAAGTCTACAAACAATAAATGCTGAAGAGGTTTAAGAGAACTGTGTACCCTCTAGCTGCTGGTGAGATGTAAAAGGGTTAAACGCTAATAATGAGAACAGAAAGAAGCTGCGCTGAAAAGAAAAATTGAAGTACCATTCAATCCAGCAGGCGCACCAAAGGGCCTCTCACCTGAGAAGACCAGAATGAAGAAGACCCGGGCTGCAAAAGCTGCACTGCAGCCTTATTCACAATAGACAAGACAGTGAAGCAACCAAAATGTCCATCAACAGACGAAAGGATAAAGAAGAAGTGGTCCATGTACACAATGAATACTAGCCATGGAAAACAATGAAACACTGCTCTTTGAGGCACCATAGATGATCTTGGAGATAATCACAGAACATGAGGTAAGTCGGAAAGGAAAAGTCCTATAACCTATGATATCACTTATAGGCGTTATCTAATAACTGACACAAATGAACATATTTCCACAGAGAAAGGCAATCACAGACTTATTAAAAAAAAAAAAACTATGCTTATCTAAAAGGAAAGGTGGGGGGAATGGATACATGAAGATTAGCGTTACCATATGTATACAAATACATATTATATACATATATCAAAAAGACCGACCATATAGCAAGGAAGGATTACGGAACACTCTGTAATAATTTACACGGGAAGAGGATCTCTACATAAATAGGTATATATGATAAGTAGATGAACCAGAGTGTGTACACCTTGGACAAGCAACATTCTAACCATTACCCCAATTGAAAAAATTAAAACAACGAACTAGGAGTAATGAGACATAAACTTATGGGGGGTTTTCCTGGCACATTCCATCCAAATTGAAAACCTAGGCAGACAACTTCCAGAACGGCTCTGCTGCCCTAGTACCCAGATTTGGGAATCGAGAAATGCTGCATCCTTGTGGCCGTTTCCCACAACAGCAGCTTTGAACCCACTGCAAAAGGTCACTAATTATTCACCAATTGCAGGTCTGTAAATGACACCGGCCCTCCAAAAAATACTGAGGTCGAAAATCGACCAAAAAATTCTAGAGTGCAACCTTCCAAAAAGAAAATTTGAAGAGGTATATTACACTCACACTTTCTTTCTTTTTTCTTTTAACAGAAAAGTAAAAGGCGTGGAAAAATGATGAATTGTAGGAATTTTTACAGACATGTAAACCCAAATTACAAAAACCTGTCAGCTCACACCAGTCAGAATGGCCATCAACAAAAATGCTGCAAACTAGAAATGCTGACGTGATTGTGGAGAAATGCGTACCCTCGATTCTAAGGGGGACGTGGTAAGAGCCACTAATGAAAGCACAATTGAGGTGCCTTGAAAAGGTAAACGTTGAGCTACCATACCAGTCAATCAATCATACCCACTGCTGGGTCTATCCCCTGAGAAAAGGAAAATCAAAAATCACAGGCTGGCAATCCTGCACTCCAGCAATATTTACCATAGGCAACACTTGGAAGCAACGAAAATGTCCATCAACAGAGGAATGCACCAAGAAGAAGTGGTCCATGTACACATGGAATATTAGCCATGGGAAACATTGAAGCACTGCTCTTTGAGGCACCATAGATGAGCCTGGAGATAATCACAAAACATGAAGTAGGTCGGAAAGCAAAACACCTATATCCTATATTATCACTTATGGCATTATCTAATAACTGGCACAGATGAACGTATTTCCAAAGAGAAAGACACTCACAGGCTGAGAAAACAAACTATGCTCATCTGAAAGGAAAGGAGGGGGGAAATTGAGAAATGAAGATTAGTGTTACTATACATATACAAATACATATTTTGTACATGTATCAAAAAGACCGAACATATAGCAAGGGAGGTCGACGGAACACTGTAATATTTTACATGGGAAGAGGATCTGTACATTAATAGACATACATAATGTACAAATGAACCAGATTGTGTACACCTAGGATAAACAATATTCTAAACTTTACCCAGATTAAAAAACTTTTAAAAACCAAGAAGAAGTAATGAGACATAAACTTATGGGGATTTCTCCTGGCAAATTCCATTCTAATTTACAACCTAGGACAATGACTTCCAGAAAGGCTCTGCTGCCCTAGTACCCAGATTGGGGAATGGAGAAATGCTACCTCCTTGTGGCCGTTTCCCACAACAGCAGGTTTGAACCCACTGCGAAAGGTCACTAAATTTTCACCAACTTGCAGTTCTGTAAATGACACCTGCCCTCCAGAAAATTTCTGGGGTCCAAAATCGACCAAAAAATTCAAAAGAGGGCAAACTTCGAAGAAGACAATTTCAAGAGCTACATTGTACTCACGGTTTTTTCTTTTAAGAGAAAAGAGAACGATGTAGGAATATGATGAATTTTAAAAAATTTAATGACAGGCATACCCATATTACAAAAACCTATCAGCTCGCAGCAGTCAGAATGGCCATTAGGAAAAATGCTGCAAAAAATAAACGGTGAAGGGAGTGTGGAGAAATGCGTACCCTCGGTTGTAAGGGGGGGCATGTAAAGAGCCACTAATGAAAACACAGTGTAGGTGCTTTGAAAAGGGAAACATTGAGCTACCAGTCAATCAATCACAACCACTGCTTGGCCTATCACCTGAGAAAATGAGAATCAAAAAGTCACAGGCTGGCAAACCTGTACGCCAGCAAGATTTACCATAGCCAGCACTTGGAAGCAATGAAAATGTCCATCAACCGAGGAATGCACCAAGAAGAAGTGGTCCACGTACACAATGGAATATTACTCTAATAATAAATATAAATGAAATTTAAAAACAAACAAAAGCAAGGAGACATCAACATTTGTGGGTTTATCCGGGCACATGGCACTCTAACTTATAACCGAAGAACACCACTGGCCGGTAGGTCTGTTTCCCTAGTACCAGCAAGGGGAACGTAGAAAGGCTGCCGCTCTCTGGCCGTTACCTGCAAAAGCAGGTTTAAAGCCTGAGCTAATGGTCACTTCATATGAACAAGTACTGCAGGGCTGTAAATGAAACCTGCCCTCAAAATGTCTTGAGGGAGATAATGGCCAAAATATTTCAAATGGTGACACATACTTTAAGAAAACACTTTGAAGAAATAAGCTCTAATCACAGCTGGAAAAATAAAAAGGACATGTCTTAAAGATCAATTTCAACGCATTATGAGACACATGCAAATTCAACCACAAAGAGGTATCAGCTCACACCACTCAGAATAACCATCAGCAAAAACTACAAAGAATAAATCCTGAAGGAGCTGGGAAGAAATACATACCCTCCACTTTAAGTGGGACGTAACCTGGAAAGAGCCACTAAGGAGAACAGAATAGAGGTGCCTTTAAAAGGTAAACATTGAGCTACCATATGTTCCAGCAGACCTATTCCTGGACCTATAAACTAAGAAGACAGAATTGGAAGGACACAGGCACGCAAATCTGCATTGCATAGTATTACAGTAGCCAAGATATGGAAGTAACCAAAAAGTCCACCGACAGATGGGTGGACAAAGAAGAACTGCTACCTGTACAGATGGAATATGAGCTAGTGAAAAAAATGAAACGATGCCATTTCCAGCACCATAGATGAGTCTAGAAGTAATCACGCAACTTGGAGTAAGTGAGAAAGCGAAAAACACATATCCTATCGTATCACATATAGGTGTTACCTAAAAAATGATACAAACAAAGATATTTCCACAGAGAAACACTTTCATAGATTCATTAAAAAACTTATGGTTCACCAAATGGACAGGTGTGAGGATTGGATACATTACCATATTGAGGTTAACAGAGAGATACAAACACATGTGAAATATAGAATCACCAAAGACCTACGCAATACCAAGAGAAGACTACTCAACATTGTGTCATAACCTACATGGGAAAAGGATCCGAAGAAGAATAGATATATGTATATGTGTGAAAGAACCACATCTTGCACACCTAGAACAAACAAAACATTGTAATCAAGTTTGCTGTGAGAAAAAATAAAAATTAAGTTAAAAATACCAACAAGAAGTAAGGAGACATAAACTTAAAGGGCTTTTTCCTCGCACATTCCATTCTAATTTACAACCTAGAACACCACTTCCAGTAAGGCTCTGTTGCCCTAGTAACCAGATTTGGTAAAGGAGAAATGCTGCCGCCTTGTGGCCGATTCCCGCAAGAGCAGCTTTTAACCCCCAGCTAATGGTCACTTACCATTCACAAGGACTCAGGGCTGTAAAGGACACCTGCCCTCAAAATTGTGCTGAGGTAGGGAATGGATAAAAAAATTCAAAACAGGCAAAATGTTCACGAAGATAGTATGAAGAGGTAAGTTTTACTCACTCTCTTTTTAAAAAAAGGAAAATGGATAAAAGCTCAGCCTCAGGAAGTATTAGACTCATGCAATCTAATCTACAAAAAGTTTTCAACTCACACCAGTCGACTGACCATTGGCAAAAAGTCTACAAACAATAAATGCTGAAGAGGTTTAAGAGAACTGTGTACCCTCTAGCTGCTGGTGAGATGTAAAAGGGTTAAACGCTAATAATGAGAACAGAAAGAAGCTGCGCTGAAAAGAAAAATTGAGGTACCATTCAATCCAGCAGGCGCACCAAAGGGCCTCTCACCTGAGAAGACCAGAATGAAGAAGACCCGGGCTGCAAAAGCTGCACTGCAGCCTTATTCACAATAGACAAGACAGTGAAGCAACCAAAATGTCCATCAACAGACGAAAGGATAAAGAAGAAGTGGTCCATGTACACAATGAATACTAGCCATGGAAAACAATGAAACACTGCTCTTTGAGGCACCATAGATGATCTTGGAGATAATCACAGAACATGAGGTAAGTCGGAAAGGAAAAGTCCTATAACCTATGATATCACTTATAGGCGTTATCTAATAACTGACACAAATGAACATATTTCCACAGAGAAAGGCAATCACAGACTTATTAAAAAAAAAAAACTATGCTTATCTAAAAGGAAAGGTGGGGGGAATGGATACATGAAGATTAGCGTTACCATATGTATACAAATACATATTATATACATATATCAAAAAGACCGACCATATAGCAAGGAAGGATTACGGAACACTCTGTAATAATTTACACGGGAAGAGGATCTCTACATAAATAGGTATATATGATAAGTAGATGAACCAGAGTGTGTACACCTTGGACAAGCAACATTCTAACCATTACCCCAATTGAAAAAATTAAAACAACGAACTAGGAGTAATGAGACATAAACTTATGGGGGGTTTTCCTGGCACATTCCATCCAAATTGAAAACCTAGGCAGACAACTTCCAGAACGGCTCTGCTGCCCTAGTACCCAGATTTGGGAATCGAGAAACGCTGCATCCTTGTGGCCGTTTCCCACAACAGCAGCTTTGAACCCACTGCAAAAGGTCACTAATTATTCACCAATTGCAGGTCTGTAAATGACACCGGCCCTCCAAAAAATACTGAGGTCGAAAATCGACCAAAAAATTCTAGAGTGCAACCTTCCAAAAAGAAAATTTGAAGAGGTATATTACACTCACACTTTCTTTCTTTTTTCTTTTAACAGAAAAGTAAAAGGCGTGGAAAAATGATGAATTGTAGGAATTTTTACAGACATGTAAACCCAAATTACAAAAACCTGTCAGCTCACACCAGTCAGAATGGCCATCAACAAAAATGCTGCAAACTAGAAATGCTGACGTGATTGTGGAGAAATGCGTACCCTCGATTCTAAGGGGGACGTGGTAAGAGCCACTAATGAAAGCACAATTGAGGTGCCTTGAAAAGGTAAACGTTGAGCTACCATACCAGTCAATCAATCATACCCACTGCTGGGTCTATCCCCTGAGAAAAGGAAAATCAAAAATCACAGGCTGGCAATCCTGCACTCCAGCAATATTTACCATAGGCAACACTTGGAAGCAACGAAAATGTCCATCAACAGAGGAATGCACCAAGAAGAAGTGGTCCATGTACACATGGAATATTAGCCATGGGAAACATTGAAGCACTGCTCTTTGAGGCACCATAGATGAGCCTGGAGATAATCACAAAACATGAAGTAGGTCGGAAAGCAAAACACCTATATCCTATATTATCACTTATGGCATTATCTAATAACTGGCACAGATGAACGTATTTCCAAAGAGAAAGACACTCACAGGCTGAGAAAACAAACTATGCTCATCTGAAAGGAAAGGAGGGGGGAAATTGAGAAATGAAGATTAGTGTTACTATACATATACAAATACATATTTTGTACATGTATCAAAAAGACCGAACATATAGCAAGGGAGGTCGACGGAACACTGTAATATTTTACATGGGAAGAGGATCTGTACATTAATAGACATACATAATGTACAAATGAACCAGATTGTGTACACCTAGGATAAACAATATTCTAAACTTTACCCAGATTAAAAAACTTTTAAAAACCAAGAAGAAGTAATGAGACATAAACTTATGGGGATTTCTCCTGGCAAATTCCATTCTAATTTACAACCTAGGACAATGACTTCCAGAAAGGCTCTGCTGCCCTAGTACCCAGATTGGGGAATGGAGAAATGCTACCTCCTTGTGGCCGTTTCCCACAACAGCAGGTTTGAACCCACTGCGAAAGGTCACTAAATTTTCACCAACTTGCAGTTCTGTAAATGACACCTGCCCTCCAGAAAATTTCTGGGGTCCAAAATCGACCAAAAAATTCAAAAGAGGGCAAACTTCGAAGAAGACAATTTCAAGAGCTATATTGTACTCACGGTTTTTTCTTTTAAGAGAAAAGAGAACGATGTAGGAATATGATGAATTTTAAAAAATTTAATGACAGGCATACCCATATTACAAAAACCTATCAGCTCGCAGCAGTCAGAATGGCCATTAGGAAAAATGCTGCAAAAAATAAACGGTGAAGGGAGTGTGGAGAAATGCGTACCCTCGGTTGTAAGGGGGGGCATGTAAAGAGCCACTAATGAAAACACAGTGTAGGTGCTTTGAAAAGGGAAACACTGAGCTACCAGTCAATCAATCACAACCACTGCTTGGCCTATCACCTGAGAAAATGAGAATCAAAAAGTCACAGGCTGGCAAACCTGTACGCCAGCAAGATTTACCATAGCCAGCACTTGGAAGCAATGAAAATGTCCATCAACCGAGGAATGCACCAAGAAGAAGTGGTCCACGTACACAATGGAATATTACTCTAATAATAAATATAAATGAAATTTAAAAACAAACAAAAGCAAGGAGACATCAACATTTGTGGGTTTATCCGGGCACATGGCACTCTAACTTATAACCGAAGAACACCACTGGCCGGTAGGTCTGTTTCCCTAGTACCAGCAAGGGGAACGTAGAAAGGCTGCCGCTCTCTGGCCGTTACCTGCAAAAGCAGGTTTAAAGCCTGAGCTAATGGTCACTTCATATGAACAAGTACTGCAGGGCTGTAAATGAAACCTGCCCTCAAAATGTCTTGAGGGAGATAATGGCCAAAATATTTCAAATGGTGACACATACTTTAAGAAAACACTTTGAAGAAATAAGCTCTAATCACAGCTGGAAAAATAAAAAGGACATGTCTTAAAGATCAATTTCAACGCATTATGAGACACATGCAAATTCAACCACAAAGAGGTATCAGCTCACACCACTCAGAATAACCATCAGCAAAAACTACAAAGAATAAATCCTGAAGGAGCTGGGAAGAAATACATACCCTCCACTTTAAGTGGGACGTAACCTGGAAAGAGCCACTAAGGAGAACAGAATAGAGGTGCCTTTAAAAGGTAAACATTGAGCTACCATATGTTCCAGCAGACCTATTCCTGGACCTATAAACTAAGAAGACAGAATTGGAAGGACACAGGCACGCAAATCTGCATTGCATAGTATTACAGTAGCCAAGATATGGAAGTAACCAAAAAGTCCACCGACAGATGGGTGGACAAAGAAGAACTGCTACCTGTACAGATGGAATATGAGCTAGTGAAAAAAATGAAACGATGCCATTTCCAGCACCATAGATGAGTCTAGAAGTAATCATGCAACTTGGAGTAAGTGAGAAAGCGAAAAACACATATCCTATCGTATCACATATAGGTGTTACCTAAAAAATGATACAAACAAAGATATTTCCACAGAGAAACACTTTCATAGATTCATTAAAAAACTTATGGTTCACCAAATGGACAGGTGTGAGGATTGGATACATTACCATATTGAGGTTAACAGAGAGATACAAACACATGTGAAATATAGAATCACCAAAGACCTACGCAATACCAAGAGAAGACTACTCAACATTGTGTCATAACCTACATGGGAAAAGGATCCGAAGAAGAATAGATATATGTATATGTGTGAAAGAACCACATCTTGCACACCTAGAACAAACAAAACATTGTAATCAAGTTTGCTGTGAGAAAAAATAAAAATTAAGTTAAAAATACCAACAAGAAGTAAGGAGACATAAACTTAAAGGGCTTTTTCCTCGCACATTCCATTCTAATTTACAACCTAGAACACCACTTCCAGTAAGGCTCTGTTGCCCTAGTAACCAGATTTGGTAAAGGAGAAATGCTGCCGCCTTGTGGCCGATTCCCGCAAGAGCAGCTTTTAACCCCCAGCTAATGGTCACTTACCATTCACAAGGACTCAGGGCTGTAAAGGACACCTGCCCTCAAAATTGTGCTGAGGTAGGGAATGGATAAAAAAATTCAAAACAGGCAAAATGTTCACGAAGATAGTATGAAGAGGTAAGTTTTACTCACTCTCTTTTTAAAAAAAGGAAAATGGATAAAAGCTCAGCCTCAGGAAGTATTAGACTCATGCAATCTAATCTACAAAAAGTTTTCAACTCACACCAGTCGACTGACCATTGGCAAAAAGTCTACAAACAATAAATGCTGAAGAGGTTTAAGAGAACTGTGTACCCTCTAGCTGCTGGTGAGATGTAAAAGGGTTAAACGCTAATAATGAGAACAGAAAGAAGCTGCGCTGAAAAGAAAAATTGAGGTACCATTCAATCCAGCAGGCGCACCAAAGGGCCTCTCACCTGAGAAGACCAGAATGAAGAAGACCCGGGCTGCAAAAGCTGCACTGCAGCCTTATTCACAATAGACAAGACAGTGAAGCAACCAAAATGTCCATCAACAGACGAAAGGATAAAGAAGAAGTGGTCCATGTACACAATGAATACTAGCCATGGAAAACAATGAAACACTGCTCTTTGAGGCACCATAGATGATCTTGGAGATAATCACAGAACATGAGGTAAGTCGGAAAGGAAAAGTCCTATAACCTATGATATCACTTATAGGCGTTATCTAATAACTGACACAAATGAACATATTTCCACAGAGAAAGGCAATCACAGACTTATTAAAAAAAAAAAAACTATGCTTATCTAAAAGGAAAGGTGGGGGGAATGGATACATGAAGATTAGCGTTACCATATGTATACAAATACATATTATATACATATATCAAAAAGACCGACCATATAGCAAGGAAGGATTACGGAACACTCTGTAATAATTTACACGGGAAGAGGATCTCTACATAAATAGGTATATATGATATGTAGATGAACCAGAGTGTGTACACCTTGGACAAGCAACATTCTAACCATTACCCGAATTGAAAAAATTAAAACAACGAACTAGGAGTAATGAGACATAAACTTATGGGGGGTTTTCCTGGCACATTCCATCCAAATTGAAAACCTAGGCAGACAACTTCCAGAACGGCTCTGCTGCCCTAGTACCCAGATTTGGGAATCGAGAAATGCTGCATCCTTGTGGCCGTTTCCCACAACAGCAGCTTTGAACCCACTGCAAAAGGTCACTAATTATTCACCAATTGCAGGTCTGTAAATGACACCGGCCCTCCAAAAAATACTGAGGTCGAAAATCGACCAAAAAATTCTAGAGTGCAACCTTCCAAAAAGAAAATTTGAAGAGGTATATTACACTCACACTTTCTTTCTTTTTTCTTTTAACAGAAAAGTAAAAGGCGTGGAAAAATGATGAATTGTAGGAATTTTTACAGACATGTAAACCCAAATTACAAAAACCTGTCAGCTCACACCAGTCAGAATGGCCATCAACAAAAATGCTGCAAACTAGAAATGCTGACGTGATTGTGGAGAAATGCGTACCCTCGATTCTAAGGGGGACGTGGTAAGAGCCACTAATGAAAGCACAATTGAGGTGCCTTGAAAAGGTAAACGTTGAGCTACCATACCAGTCAATCAATCATACCCACTGCTGGGTCTATCCCCTGAGAAAAGGAAAATCAAAAATCACAGGCTGGCAATCCTGCACTCCAGCAATATTTACCATAGGCAACACTTGGAAGCAACGAAAATGTCCATCAACAGAGGAATGCACCAAGAAGAAGTGGTCCATGTACACATGGAATATTAGCCATGGGAAACATTGAAGCACTGCTCTTTGAGGCACCATAGATGAGCCTGGAGATAATCACAAAACATGAAGTAGGTCGGAAAGCAAAACACCTATATCCTATATTATCACTTATGGCATTATCTAATAACTGGCACAGATGAACGTATTTCCAAAGAGAAAGACACTCACAGGCTGAGAAAACAAACTATGCTCATCTGAAAGGAAAGGAGGGGGGAAATTGAGAAATGAAGATTAGTGTTACTATACATATACAAATACATATTTTGTACATGTATCAAAAAGACCGAACATATAGCAAGGGAGGTCGACGGAACACTGTAATATTTTACATGGGAAGAGGATCTGTACATTAATAGACATACATAATGTACAAATGAACCAGATTGTGTACACCTAGGATAAACAATATTCTAAACTTTACCCAGATTAAAAAACTTTTAAAAACCAAGAAGAAGTAATGAGACATAAACTTATGGGGATTTCTCCTGGCAAATTCCATTCTAATTTACAACCTAGGACAATGACTTCCAGAAAGGCTCTGCTGCCCTAGTACCCAGATTGGGGAATGGAGAAATGCTACCTCCTTGTGGCCGTTTCCCACAACAGCAGGTTTGAACCCACTGCGAAAGGTCACTAAATTTTCACCAACTTGCAGTTCTGTAAATGACACCTGCCCTCCAGAAAATTTCTGGGGTCCAAAATCGACCAAAAAATTCAAAAGAGGGCAACCTTCGAAGAAGACAATTTCAAGAGCTACATTGTACTCACGGTTTTTTCTTTTAAGAGAAAAGAGAACGATGTAGGAATATGATGAATTTTAAAAAATTTAATGACAGGCATACCCATATTACAAAAACCTATCAGCTCGCAGCAGTCAGAATGGCCATTAGGAAAAATGCTGCAAAAAATAAACGGTGAAGGGAGTGTGGAGAAATGCGTACCCTCGGTTGTAAGGGGGGGCATGTAAAGAGCCACTAATGAAAACACAGTGTAGGTGCTTTGAAAAGGGAAACACTGAGCTACCAGTCAATCAATCACAACCACTGCTTGGCCTATCACCTGAGAAAATGAGAATCAAAAAGTCACAGGCTGGCAAACCTGTACGCCAGCAAGATTTACCATAGCCAGCACTTGGAAGCAATGAAAATGTCCATCAACCGAGGAATGCACCAAGAAGAAGTGGTCCACGTACACAATGGAATATTACTCTAATAATAAATATAAATGAAATTTAAAAACAAACAAAAGCAAGGAGACATCAACATTTGTGGGTTTATCCGGGCACATGGCACTCTAACTTATAACCGAAGAACACCACTGGCCGGTAGGTCTGTTTCCCTAGTACCAGCAAGGGGAACGTAGAAAGGCTGCCGCTCTCTGGCCGTTACCTGCAAAAGCAGGTTTAAAGCCTGAGCTAATGGTCACTTCATATGAACAAGTACTGCAGGGCTGTAAATGAAACCTGCCCTCAAAATGTCTTGAGGGAGATAATGGCCAAAATATTTCAAATGGTGACACATACTTTAAGAAAACACTTTGAAGAAATAAGCTCTAATCACAGCTGGAAAAATAAAAAGGACATGTCTTAAAGATCAGTTTCAACGCATTATGAGACACATGCAAATTCAACCACAAAGAGGTATCAGCTCACACCACTCAGAATAACCATCAGCAAAAACTACAAAGAATAAATCCTGAAGGAGCTGGGAAGAAATACATACCCTCCACTTTAAGTGGGACGTAACCTGGAAAGAGCCACTAAGGAGAACAGAATAGAGGTGCCTTTAAAAGGTAAACATTGAGCTACCATATGTTCCAGCAGACCTATTCCTGGACCTATAAACTAAGAAGACAGAATTGGAAGGACACAGGCACGCAAATCTGCATTGCATAGTATTACAGTAGCCAAGATATGGAAGTAACCAAAAAGTCCACCGACAGATGGGTGGACAAAGAAGAACTGCTACCTGTACAGATGGAATATGAGCTAGTGAAAAAAATGAAACGATGCCATTTCCAGCACCATAGATGAGTCTAGAAGTAATCACGCAACTTGGAGTAAGTGAGAAAGCGAAAAACACATATCCTATCGTATCACATATAGGTGTTACCTAAAAAATGATACAAACAAAGATATTTCCACAGAGAAACACTTTCATAGATTCATTAAAAAACTTATGGTTCACCAAATGGACAGGTGTGAGGATTGGATACATTACCATATTGAGGTTAACAGAGAGATACAAACACATGTGAAATATAGAATCACCAAAGACCTACGCAATACCAAGAGAAGACTACTCAACATTGTGTCATAACCTACATGGGAAAAGGATCCGAAGAAGAATAGATATATGTATATGTGTGAAAGAACCACATCTTGCACACCTAGAACAAACAAAACATTGTAATCAAGTTTGCTGTGAGAAAAAATAAAAATTAAGTTAAAAATACCAACAAGAAGTAAGGAGACATAAACTTAAAGGGCTTTTTCCTCGCACATTCCATTCTAATTTACAACCTAGAACACCACTTCCAGTAAGGCTCTGTTGCCCTAGTAACCAGATTTGGTAAAGGAGAAATGCTGCCGCCTTGTGGCCGATTCCCGCAAGAGCAGCTTTTAACCCCCAGCTAATGGTCACTTACCATTCACAAGGACTCAGGGCTGTAAAGGACACCTGCCCTCAAAATTGTGCTGAGGTAGGGAATGGATACAAAAATTCAAAACAGGCAAAATGTTCACGAAGATAGTATGAAGAGGTAAGTTTTACTCACTCTCTTTTTAAAAAAAGGAAAATGGATAAAAGCTCAGCCTCAGGAAGTATTAGACTCATGCAATCTAATCTACAAAAAGTTTTCAACTCACACCAGTCGACTGACCATTGGCAAAAAGTCTACAAACAATAAATGCTGAAGAGGTTTAAGAGAACTGTGTACCCTCTAGCTGCTGGTGAGATGTAAAAGGGTTAAACGCTAATAATGAGAACAGAAAGAAGCTGCGCTGAAAAGAAAAATTGAGGTACCATTCAATCCAGCAGGCGCACCAAAGGGCCTCTCACCTGAGAAGACCAGAATGAAGAAGACCCGGGCTGCAAAAGCTGCACTGCAGCCTTATTCACAATAGACAAGACAGTGAAGCAACCAAAATGTCCATCAACAGACGAAAGGATAAAGAAGAAGTGGTCCATGTACACAATGAATACTAGCCATGGAAAACAATGAAACACTGCTCTTTGAGGCACCATAGATGATCTTGGAGATAATCACAGAACATGAGGTAAGTCGGAAAGGAAAAGTCCTATAACCTATGATATCACTTATAGGCGTTATCTAATAACTGACACAAATGAACATATTTCCACAGAGAAAGGCAATCACAGACTTATTAAAAAAAAAAAAACTATGCTTATCTAAAAGGAAAGGTGGGGGGAATGGATACATGAAGATTAGCGTTACCATATGTATACAAATACATATTATATACATATATCAAAAAGACCGACCATATAGCAAGGAAGGATTACGGAACACTCTGTAATAATTTACACGGGAAGAGGATCTCTACATAAATAGGTATATATGATATGTAGATGAACCAGAGTGTGTACACCTTGGACAAGCAACATTCTAACCATTACCCGAATTGAAAAAATTAAAACAACGAACTAGGAGTAATGAGACATAAACTTATGGGGGGTTTTCCTGGCACATTCCATCCAAATTGAAAACCTAGGCAGACAACTTCCAGAACGGCTCTGCTGCCCTAGTACCCAGATTTGGGAATCGAGAAATGCTGCATCCTTGTGGCCGTTTCCCACAACAGCAGCTTTGAACCCACTGCAAAAGGTCACTAATTATTCACCAATTGCAGGTCTGTAAATGACACCGGCCCTCCAAAAAATACTGAGGTCGAAAATCGACCAAAAAATTCTAGAGTGCAACCTTCCAAAAAGAAAATTTGAAGAGGTATATTACACTCACACTTTCTTTCTTTTTTCTTTTAACAGAAAAGTAAAAGGCGTGGAAAAATGATGAATTGTAGGAATTTTTACAGACATGTAAACCCAAATTACAAAAACCTGTCAGCTCACACCAGTCAGAATGGCCATCAACAAAAATGCTGCAAACTAGAAATGCTGACGTGATTGTGGAGAAATGCGTACCCTCGATTCTAAGGGGGACGTGGTAAGAGCCACTAATGAAAGCACAATTGAGGTGCCTTGAAAAGGTAAACGTTGAGCTACCATACCAGTCAATCAATCATACCCACTGCTGGGTCTATCCCCTGAGAAAAGGAAAATCAAAAATCACAGGCTGGCAATCCTGCACTCCAGCAATATTTACCATAGGCAACACTTGGAAGCAACGAAAATGTCCATCAACAGAGGAATGCACCAAGAAGAAGTGGTCCATGTACACATGGAATATTAGCCATGGGAAACATTGAAGCACTGCTCTTTGAGGCACCATAGATGAGCCTGGAGATAATCACAAAACATGAAGTAGGTCGGAAAGCAAAACACCTATATCCTATATTATCACTTATGGCATTATCTAATAACTGGCACAGATGAACGTATTTCCAAAGAGAAAGACACTCACAGGCTGAGAAAACAAACTATGCTCATCTGAAAGGAAAGGAGGGGGGAAATTGAGAAATGAAGATTAGTGTTACTATACATATACAAATACATATTTTGTACATGTATCAAAAAGACCGAACATATAGCAAGGGAGGTCGACGGAACACTGTAATATTTTACATGGGAAGAGGATCTGTACATTAATAGACATACATAATGTACAAATGAACCAGATTGTGTACACCTAGGATAAACAATATTCTAAACTTTACCCAGATTAAAAAACTTTTAAAAACCAAGAAGAAGTAATGAGACATAAACTTATGGGGATTTCTCCTGGCAAATTCCATTCTAATTTACAACCTAGGACAATGACTTCCAGAAAGGCTCTGCTGCCCTAGTACCCAGATTGGGGAATGGAGAAATGCTACCTCCTTGTGGCCGTTTCCCACAACAGCAGGTTTGAACCCACTGCGAAAGGTCACTAAATTTTCACCAACTTGCAGTTCTGTAAATGACACCTGCCCTCCAGAAAATTTCTGGGGTCAAAAATCGACCAAAAAATTCAAAAGAGGGCAACCTTCGAAGAAGACAATTTCAAGAGCTACATTGTACTCACGGTTTTTTCTTTTAAGAGAAAAGAGAACGATGTAGGAATATGATGAATTTTAAAAAATTTAATGACAGGCATACCCATATTACAAAAACCTATCAGCTCGCAGCAGTCAGAATGGCCATTAGGAAAAATGCTGCAAAAAATAAACGGTGAAGGGAGTGTGGAGAAATGCGTACCCTCGGTTGTAAGGGGGGGCATGTAAAGAGCCACTAATGAAAACACAGTGTAGGTGCTTTGAAAAGGGAAACATTGAGCTACCAGTCAATCAATCACAACCACTGCTTGGCCTATCACCTGAGAAAATGAGAATCAAAAAGTCACAGGCTGGCAAACCTGTACGCCAGCAAGATTTACCATAGCCAGCACTTGGAAGCAATGAAAATGTCCATCAACCGAGGAATGCACCAAGAAGAAGTGGTCCACGTACACAATGGAATATTACTCTAATAATAAATATAAATGAAATTTAAAAACAAACAAAAGCAAGGAGACATCAACATTTGTGGGTTTATCCGGGCACATGGCACTCTAACTTATAACCGAAGAACACCACTGGCCGGTAGGTCTGTTTCCCTAGTACCAGCAAGGGGAACGTAGAAAGGCTGCCGCTCTCTGGCCGTTACCTGCAAAAGCAGGTTTAAAGCCTGAGCTAATGGTCACTTCATATGAACAAGTACTGCAGGGCTGTAAATGAAACCTGCCCTCAAAATGTCTTGAGGGAGATAATGGCCAAAATATTTCAAATGGTGACACATACTTTAAGAAAACACTTTGAAGAAATAAGCTCTAATCACAGCTGGAAAAATAAAAAGGACATGTCTTAAAGATCAGTTTCAACGCATTATGAGACACATGCAAATTCAACCACAAAGAGGTATCAGCTCACACCACTCAGAATAACCATCAGCAAAAACTACAAAGAATAAATCCTGAAGGAGCTGGGAAGAAATACATACCCTCCACTTTAAGTGGGACGTAACCTGGAAAGAGCCACTAAGGAGAACAGAATAGAGGTGCCTTTAAAAGGTAAACATTGAGCTACCATATGTTCCAGCAGACCTATTCCTGGACCTATAAACTAAGAAGACAGAATTGGAAGGACACAGGCACGCAAATCTGCATTGCATAGTATTACAGTAGCCAAGATATGGAAGTAACCAAAAAGTCCACCGACAGATGGGTGGACAAAGAAGAACTGCTACCTGTACAGATGGAATATGAGCTAGTGAAAAAAATGAAACGATGCCATTTCCAGCACCATAGATGAGTCTAGAAGTAATCACGCAACTTGGAGTAAGTGAGAAAGCGAAAAACACATATCCTATCGTATCACATATAGGTGTTACCTAAAAAATGATACAAACAAAGATATTTCCACAGAGAAACACTTTCATAGATTCATTAAAAAACTTATGGTTCACCAAATGGACAGGTGTGAGGATTGGATACATTACCATATTGAGGTTAACAGAGAGATACAAACACATGTGAAATATAGAATCACCAAAGACCTACGCAATACCAAGAGAAGACTACTCAACATTGTGTCATAACCTACATGGGAAAAGGATCCGAAGAAGAATAGATATATGTATATGTGTGAAAGAACCACATCTTGCACACCTAGAACAAACAAAACATTGTAATCAAGTTTGCTGTGAGAAAAAATAAAAATTAAGTTAAAAATACCAACAAGAAGTAAGGAGACATAAACTTAAAGGGCTTTTTCCTCGCACATTCCATTCTAATTTACAACCTAGAACACCACTTCCAGTAAGGCTCTGTTGCCCTAGTAACCAGATTTGGTAAAGGAGAAATGCTGCCGCCTTGTGGCCGATTCCCGCAAGAGCAGCTTTTAACCCCCAGCTAATGGTCACTTACCATTCACAAGGACTCAGGGCTGTAAAGGACACCTGCCCTCAAAATTGTGCTGAGGTAGGGAATGGATAAAAAAATTCAAAACAGGCAAAATGTTCACGAAGATAGTATGAAGAGGTAAGTTTTACTCACTCTCTTTTTAAAAAAAGGAAAATGGATAAAAGCTCAGCCTCAGGAAGTATTAGACTCATGCAATCTAATCTACAAAAAGTTTTCAACTCACACCAGTCGACTGACCATTGGCAAAAAGTCTACAAACAATAAATGCTGAAGAGGTTTAAGAGAACTGTGTACCCTCTAGCTGCTGGTGAGATGTAAAAGGGTTAAACGCTAATAATGAGAACAGAAAGAAGCTGCGCTGAAAAGAAAAATTGAGGTACCATTCAATCCAGCAGGCGCACCAAAGGGCCTCTCACCTGAGAAGACCAGAATGAAGAAGACCCGGGCTGCAAAAGCTGCACTGCAGCCTTATTCACAATAGACAAGACAGTGAAGCAACCAAAATGTCCATCAACAGACGAAAGGATAAAGAAGAAGTGGTCCATGTACACAATGAATACTAGCCATGGAAAACAATGAAACACTGCTCTTTGAGGCACCATAGATGATCTTGGAGATAATCACAGAACATGAGGTAAGTCGGAAAGGAAAAGTCCTATAACCTATGATATCACTTATAGGCGTTATCTAATAACTGACACAAATGAACATATTTCCACAGAGAAAGGCAATCACAGACTTATTAAAAAAAAAAAAACTATGCTTATCTAAAAGGAAAGGTGGGGGGAATGGATACATGAAGATTAGCGTTACCATATGTATACAAATACATATTATATACATATATCAAAAAGACCGACCATATAGCAAGGAAGGATTACGGAACACTCTGTAATAATTTACACGGGAAGAGGATCTCTACATAAATAGGTATATATGATAAGTAGATGAACCAGAGTGTGTACACCTTGGACAAGCAACATTCTAACCATTACCCCAATTGAAAAAATTAAAACAACGAACTAGGAGTAATGAGACATAAACTTATGGGGGGTTTTCCTGGCACATTCCATCCAAATTGAAAACCTAGGCAGACAACTTCCAGAACGGCTCTGCTGCCCTAGTACCCAGATTTGGGAATCGAGAAATGCTGCATCCTTGTGGCCGTTTCCCACAACAGCAGCTTTGAACCCACTGCAAAAGGTCACTAATTATTCACCAATTGCAGGTCTGTAAATGACACCGGCCCTCCAAAAAATACTGAGGTCGAAAATCGACCAAAAAATTCTAGAGTGCAACCTTCCAAAAAGAAAATTTGAAGAGGTATATTACACTCACACTTTCTTTCTTTTTTCTTTTAACAGAAAAGTAAAAGGCGTGGAAAAATGATGAATTGTAGGAATTTTTACAGACATGTAAACCCAAATTACAAAAACCTGTCAGCTCACACCAGTCAGAATGGCCATCAACAAAAATGCTGCAAACTAGAAATGCTGACGTGATTGTGGAGAAATGCGTACCCTCGATTCTAAGGGGGACGTGGTAAGAGCCACTAATGAAAGCACAATTGAGGTGCCTTGAAAAGGTAAACGTTGAGCTACCATACCAGTCAATCAATCATACCCACTGCTGGGTCTATCCCCTGAGAAAAGGAAAATCAAAAATCACAGGCTGGCAATCCTGCACTCCAGCAATATTTACCATAGGCAACACTTGGAAGCAACGAAAATGTCCATCAACAGAGGAATGCACCAAGAAGAAGTGGTCCATGTACACATGGAATATTAGCCATGGGAAACATTGAAGCACTGCTCTTTGAGGCACCATAGATGAGCCTGGAGATAATCACAAAACATGAAGTAGGTCGGAAAGCAAAACACCTATATCCTATATTATCACTTATGGCATTATCTAATAACTGGCACAGATGAACGTATTTCCAAAGAGAAAGACACTCACAGGCTGAGAAAACAAACTATGCTCATCTGAAAGGAAAGGAGGGGGGAAATTGAGAAATGAAGATTAGTGTTACTATACATATACAAATACATATTTTGTACATGTATCAAAAAGACCGAACATATAGCAAGGGAGGTCGACGGAACACTGTAATATTTTACATGGGAAGAGGATCTGTACATTAATAGACATACATAATGTACAAATGAACCAGATTGTGTACACCTAGGATAAACAATATTCTAAACTTTACCCAGATTAAAAAACTTTTAAAAACCAAGAAGAAGTAATGAGACATAAACTTATGGGGATTTCTCCTGGCAAATTCCATTCTAATTTACAACCTAGGACAATGACTTCCAGAAAGGCTCTGCTGCCCTAGTACCCAGATTGGGGAATGGAGAAATGCTACCTCCTTGTGGCCGTTTCCCACAACAGCAGGTTTGAACCCACTGCGAAAGGTCACTAAATTTTCACCAACTTGCAGTTCTGTAAATGACACCTGCCCTCCAGAAAATTTCTGGGGTCCAAAATCGACCAAAAAATTCAAAAGAGGGCAACCTTCGAAGAAGACAATTTCAAGAGCTACATTGTACTCACGGTTTTTTCTTTTAAGAGAAAAGAGAACGATGTAGGAATATGATGAATTTTAAAAAATTTAATGACAGGCATACCCATATTACAAAAACCTATCAGCTCGCAGCAGTCAGAATGGCCATTAGGAAAAATGCTGCAAAAAATAAACGGTGAAGGGAGTGTGGAGAAATGCGTACCCTCGGTTGTAAGGGGGGGCATGTAAAGAGCCACTAATGAAAACACAGTGTAGGTGCTTTGAAAAGGGAAACATTGAGCTACCAGTCAATCAATCACAACCACTGCTTGGCCTATCACCTGAGAAAATGAGAATCAAAAAGTCACAGGCTGGCAAACCTGTACGCCAGCAAGATTTACCATAGCCAGCACTTGGAAGCAATGAAAATGTCCATCAACCGAGGAATGCACCAAGAAGAAGTGGTCCACGTACACAATGGAATATTACTCTAATAATAAATATAAATGAAATTTAAAAACAAACAAAAGCAAGGAGACATCAACATTTGTGGGTTTATCCGGGCACATGGCACTCTAACTTATAACCGAAGAACACCACTGGCCGGTAGGTCTGTTTCCCTAGTACCAGCAAGGGGAACGTAGAAAGGCTGCCGCTCTCTGGCCGTTACCTGCAAAAGCAGGTTTAAAGCCTGAGCTAATGGTCACTTCATATGAACAAGTACTGCAGGGCTGTAAATGAAACCTGCCCTCAAAATGTCTTGAGGGAGATAATGGCCAAAATATTTCAAATGGTGACACATACTTTAAGAAAACACTTTGAAGAAATAAGCTCTAATCACAGCTGGAAAAATAAAAAGGACATGTCTTAAAGATCAGTTTCAACGCATTATGAGACACATGCAAATTCAACCACAAAGAGGTATCAGCTCACACCACTCAGAATAACCATCAGCAAAAACTACAAAGAATAAATCCTGAAGGAGCTGGGAAGAAATACATACCCTCCACTTTAAGTGGGACGTAACCTGGAAAGAGCCACTAAGGAGAACAGAATAGAGGTGCCTTTAAAAGGTAAACATTGAGCTACCATATGTTCCAGCAGACCTATTCCTGGACCTATAAACTAAGAAGACAGAATTGGAAGGACACAGGCACGCAAATCTGCATTGCATAGTATTACAGTAGCCAAGATATGGAAGTAACCAAAAAGTCCACCGACAGATGGGTGGACAAAGAAGAACTGCTACCTGTACAGATGGAATATGAGCTAGTGAAAAAAATGAAACGATGCCATTTCCAGCACCATAGATGAGTCTAGAAGTAATCACGCAACTTGGAGTAAGTGAGAAAGCGAAAAACACATATCCTATCGTATCACATATAGGTGTTACCTAAAAAATGATACAAACAAAGATATTTCCACAGAGAAACACTTTCATAGATTCATTAAAAAACTTATGGTTCACCAAATGGACAGGTGTGAGGATTGGATACATTACCATATTGAGGTTAACAGAGAGATACAAACACATGTGAAATATAGAATCACCAAAGACCTACGCAATACCAAGAGAAGACTACTCAACATTGTGTCATAACCTACATGGGAAAAGGATCCGAAGAAGAATAGATATATGTATATGTGTGAAAGAACCACATCTTGCACACCTAGAACAAACAAAACATTGTAATCAAGTTTGCTGTGAGAAAAAATAAAAATTAAGTTAAAAATACCAACAAGAAGTAAGGAGACATAAACTTAAAGGGCTTTTTCCTCGCACATTCCATTCTAATTTACAACCTAGAACACCACTTCCAGTAAGGCTCTGTTGCCCTAGTAACCAGATTTGGTAAAGGAGAAATGCTGCCGCCTTGTGGCCGATTCCCGCAAGAGCAGCTTTTAACCCCCAGCTAATGGTCACTTACCATTCACAAGGACTCAGGGCTGTAAAGGACACCTGCCCTCAAAATTGTGCTGAGGTAGGGAATGGATAAAAAAATTCAAAACAGGCAAAATGTTCACGAAGATAGTATGAAGAGGTAAGTTTTACTCACTCTCTTTTTAAAAAAAGGAAAATGGATAAAAGCTCAGCCTCAGGAAGTATTAGACTCATGCAATCTAATCTACAAAAAGTTTTCAACTCACACCAGTCGACTGACCATTGGCAAAAAGTCTACAAACAATAAATGCTGAAGAGGTTTAAGAGAACTGTGTACCCTCTAGCTGCTGGTGAGATGTAAAAGGGTTAAACGCTAATAATGAGAACAGAAAGAAGCTGCGCTGAAAAGAAAAATTGAGGTACCATTCAATCCAGCAGGCGCACCAAAGGGCCTCTCACCTGAGAAGACCAGAATGAAGAAGACCCGGGCTGCAAAAGCTGCACTGCAGCCTTATTCACAATAGACAAGACAGTGAAGCAACCAAAATGTCCATCAACAGACGAAAGGATAAAGAAGAAGTGGTCCATGTACACAATGAATACTAGCCATGGAAAACAATGAAACACTGCTCTTTGAGGCACCATAGATGATCTTGGAGATAATCACAGAACATGAGGTAAGTCGGAAAGGAAAAGTCCTATAACCTATGATATCACTTATAGGCGTTATCTAATAACTGACACAAATGAACATATTTCCACAGAGAAAGGCAATCACAGACTTATTAAAAAAAAAAAACTATGCTTATCTAAAAGGAAAGGTGGGGGGAATGGATACATGAAGATTAGCGTTACCATATGTATACAAATACATATTATATACATATATCAAAAAGACCGACCATATAGCAAGGAAGGATTACGGAACACTCTGTAATAATTTACACGGGAAGAGGATCTCTACATAAATAGGTATATATGATAAGTAGATGAACCAGAGTGTGTACACCTTGGACAAGCAACATTCTAACCATTACCCGAATTGAAAAAATTAAAACAACGAACTAGGAGTAATGAGACATAAACTTATGGGGGGTTTTCCTGGCACATTCCATCCAAATTGAAAACCTAGGCAGACAACTTCCAGAACGGCTCTGCTGCCCTAGTACCCAGATTTGGGAATCGAGAAACGCTGCATCCTTGTGGCCGTTTCCCACAACAGCAGCTTTGAACCCACTACAAAAGGTCACTAATTATTCACCAATTGCAGGTCTGTAAATGACACCGGCCCTCCAAAAAATACTGAGGTCGAAAATCGACCAAAAAATTCTAGAGTGCAACCTTCCAAAAAGAAAATTTGAAGAGGTATATTACACTCACACTTTCTTTCTTTTTTCTTTTAACAGAAAAGTAAAAGGCGTGGAAAAATGATGAATTGTAGGAATTTTTACAGACATGTAAACCCAAATTACAAAAACCTGTCAGCTCACACCAGTCAGAATGGCCATCAACAAAAATGCTGCAAACTAGAAATGCTGACGTGATTGTGGAGAAATGCGTACCCTCGATTCTAAGGGGGACGTGGTAAGAGCCACTAATGAAAGCACAATTGAGGTGCCTTGAAAAGGTAAACGTTGAGCTACCATACCAGTCAATCAATCATACCCACTGCTGGGTCTATCCCCTGAGAAAAGGAAAATCAAAAATCACAGGCTGGCAATCCTGCACTCCAGCAATATTTACCATAGGCAACACTTGGAAGCAACGAAAATGTCCATCAACAGAGGAATGCACCAAGAAGAAGTGGTCCATGTACACATGGAATATTAGCCATGGAAAACATTGAAGCACTGCTCTTTGAGGCACCATAGATGAGCCTGGAGATAATCACAAAACATGAAGTAGGTCGGAAAGCAAAACACCTATATCCTATATTATCACTTATGGCATTATCTAATAACTGGCACAGATGAACGTATTTCCAAAGAGAAAGACACTCACAGGCTGAGAAAACAAACTATGCTCATCTGAAAGGAAAGGAGGGGGGAAATTGAGAAATGAAGATTAGTGTTACTATACATATACAAATACATATTTTGTACATGTATCAAAAAGACCGAACATATAGCAAGGGAGGTCGACGGAACACTGTAATATTTTACATGGGAAGAGGATCTGTACATTAATAGACATACATAATGTACAAATGAACCAGATTGTGTACACCTAGGATAAACAATATTCTAAACTTTACCCAGATTAAAAAACTTTTAAAAACCAAGAAGAAGTAATGAGACATAAACTTATGGGGATTTCTCCTGGCAAATTCCATTCTAATTTACAACCTAGGACAATGACTTCCAGAAAGGCTCTGCTGCCCTAGTACCCAGATTGGGGAATGGAGAAATGCTACCTCCTTGTGGCCGTTTCCCACAACAGCAGGTTTGAACCCACTGCGAAAGGTCACTAAATTTTCACCAACTTGCAGTTCTGTAAATGACACCTGCCCTCCAGAAAATTTCTGGGGTCCAAAATCGACCAAAAAATTCAAAAGAGGGCAACCTTCGAAGAAGACAATTTCAAGAGCTACATTGTACTCACGGTTTTTTCTTTTAAGAGAAAAGAGAACGATGTAGGAATATGATGAATTTTAAAAAATTTAATGACAGGCATACCCATATTACAAAAACCTATCAGCTCGCAGCAGTCAGAATGGCCATTAGGAAAAATGCTGCAAAAAATAAACGGTGAAGGGAGTGTGGAGAAATGCGTACCCTCGGTTGTAAGGGGGGGCATGTAAAGAGCCACTAATGAAAACACAGTGTAGGTGCTTTGAAAAGGGAAACACTGAGCTACCAGTCAATCAATCACAACCACTGCTTGGCCTATCACCTGAGAAAATGAGAATCAAAAAGTCACAGGCTGGCAAACCTGTACGCCAGCAAGATTTACCATAGCCAGCACTTGGAAGCAATGAAAATGTCCATCAACCGAGGAATGCACCAAGAAGAAGTGGTCCACGTACACAATGGAATATTACTCTAATAATAAATATAAATGAAATTTAAAAACAAACAAAAGCAAGGAGACATCAACATTTGTGGGTTTATCCGGGCACATGGCACTCTAACTTATAACCGAAGAACACCACTGGCCGGTAGGTCTGTTTCCCTAGTACCAGCAAGGGGAACGTAGAAAGGCTGCCGCTCTCTGGCCGTTACCTGCAAAAGCAGGTTTAAAGCCTGAGCTAATGGTCACTTCATATGAACAAGTACTGCAGGGCTGTAAATGAAACCTGCCCTCAAAATGTCTTGAGGGAGATAATGGCCAAAATATTTCAAATGGTGACACATACTTTAAGAAAACACTTTGAAGAAATAAGCTCTAATCACAGCTGGAAAAATAAAAAGGACATGTCTTAAAGATCAATTTCAACGCATTATGAGACACATGCAAATTCAACCACAAAGAGGTATCAGCTCACACCACTCAGAATAACCATCAGCAAAAACTACAAAGAATAAATCCTGAAGGAGCTGGGAAGAAATACATACCCTCCACTTTAAGTGGGACGTAACCTGGAAAGAGCCACTAAGGAGAACAGAATAGAGGTGCCTTTAAAAGGTAAACATTGAGCTACCATATGTTCCAGCAGACCTATTCCTGGACCTATAAACTAAGAAGACAGAATTGGAAGGACACAGGCACGCAAATCTGCATTGCATAGTATTACAGTAGCCAAGATATGGAAGTAACCAAAAAGTCCACCGACAGATGGGTGGACAAAGAAGAACTGCTACCTGTACAGATGGAATATGAGCTAGTGAAAAAAATGAAACGATGCCATTTCCAGCACCATAGATGAGTCTAGAAGTAATCACGCAACTTGGAGTAAGTGAGAAAGCGAAAAACACATATCCTATCGTATCACATATAGGTGTTACCTAAAAAATGATACAAACAAAGATATTTCCACAGAGAAACACTTTCATAGATTCATTAAAAAACTTATGGTTCACCAAATGGACAGGTGTGAGGATTGGATACATTACCATATTGAGGTTAACAGAGAGATACAAACACATGTGAAATATAGAATCACCAAAGACCTACGCAATACCAAGAGAAGACTACTCAACATTGTGTCATAACCTACATGGGAAAAGGATCCGAAGAAGAATAGATATATGTATATGTGTGAAAGAACCACATCTTGCACACCTAGAACAAACAAAACATTGTAATCAAGTTTGCTGTGAGAAAAAATAAAAATTAAGTTAAAAATACCAACAAGAAGTAAGGAGACATAAACTTAAAGGGCTTTTTCCTCGCACATTCCATTCTAATTTACAACCTAGAACACCACTTCCAGTAAGGCTCTGTTGCCCTAGTAACCAGATTTGGTAAAGGAGAAATGCTGCCGCCTTGTGGCCGATTCCCGCAAGAGCAGCTTTTAACCCCCAGCTAATGGTCACTTACCATTCACAAGGACTCAGGGCTGTAAAGGACACCTGCCCTCAAAATTGTGCTGAGGTAGGGAATGGATAAAAAAATTCAAAACAGGCAAAATGTTCACGAAGATAGTATGAAGAGGTAAGTTTTACTCACTCTCTTTTTAAAAAAAGGAAAATGGATAAAAGCTCAGCCTCAGGAAGTATTAGACTCATGCAATCTAATCTACAAAAAGTTTTCAACTCACACCAGTCGACTGACCATTGGCAAAAAGTCTACAAACAATAAATGCTGAAGAGGTTTAAGAGAACTGTGTACCCTCTAGCTGCTGGTGAGATGTAAAAGGGTTAAACGCTAATAATGAGAACAGAAAGAAGCTGCGCTGAAAAGAAAAATTGAGGTACCATTCAATCCAGCAGGCGCACCAAAGGGCCTCTCACCTGAGAAGACCAGAATGAAGAAGACCCGGGCTGCAAAAGCTGCACTGCAGCCTTATTCACAATAGACAAGACAGTGAAGCAACCAAAATGTCCATCAACAGACGAAAGGATAAAGAAGAAGTGGTCCATGTACACAATGAATACTAGCCATGGAAAACAATGAAACACTGCTCTTTGAGGCACCATAGATGATCTTGGAGATAATCACAGAACATGAGGTAAGTCGGAAAGGAAAAGTCCTATAACCTATGATATCACTTATAGGCGTTATCTAATAACTGACACAAATGAACATATTTCCACAGAGAAAGGCAATCACAGACTTATTAAAAAAAAAAAAACTATGCTTATCTAAAAGGAAAGGTGGGGGGAATGGATACATGAAGATTAGCGTTACCATATGTATACAAATACATATTATATACATATATCAAAAAGACCGACCATATAGCAAGGAAGGATTACGGAACACTCTGTAATAATTTACACGGGAAGAGGATCTCTACATAAATAGGTATATATGATAAGTAGATGAACCAGAGTGTGTACACCTTGGACAAGCAACATTCTAACCATTACCCCAATTGAAAAAATTAAAACAACGAACTAGGAGTAATGAGACATAAACTTATGGGGGGTTTTCCTGGCACATTCCATCCAAATTGAAAACCTAGGCAGACAACTTCCAGAACGGCTCTGCTGCCCTAGTACCCAGATTTGGGAATCGAGAAACGCTGCATCCTTGTGGCCGTTTCCCACAACAGCAGCTTTGAACCCACTGCAAAAGGTCACTAATTATTCACCAATTGCAGGTCTGTAAATGACACCGGCCCTCCAAAAAATACTGAGGTCGAAAATCGACCAAAAAATTCTAGAGTGCAACCTTCCAAAAAGAAAATTTGAAGAGGTATATTACACTCACACTTTCTTTCTTTTTTCTTTTAACAGAAAAGTAAAAGGCGTGGAAAAATGATGAATTGTAGGAATTTTTACAGACATGTAAACCCAAATTACAAAAACCTGTCAGCTCACACCAGTCAGAATGGCCATCAACAAAAATGCTGCAAACTAGAAATGCTGACGTGATTGTGGAGAAATGCGTACCCTCGATTCTAAGGGGGACGTGGTAAGAGCCACTAATGAAAGCACAATTGAGGTGCCTTGAAAAGGTAAACGTTGAGCTACCATACCAGTCAATCAATCATACCCACTGCTGGGTCTATCCCCTGAGAAAAGGAAAATCAAAAATCACAGGCTGGCAATCCTGCACTCCAGCAATATTTACCATAGGCAACACTTGGAAGCAACGAAAATGTCCATCAACAGAGGAATGCACCAAGAAGAAGTGGTCCATGTACACATGGAATATTAGCCATGGGAAACATTGAAGCACTGCTCTTTGAGGCACCATAGATGAGCCTGGAGATAATCACAAAACATGAAGTAGGTCGGAAAGCAAAACACCTATATCCTATATTATCACTTATGGCATTATCTAATAACTGGCACAGATGAACGTATTTCCAAAGAGAAAGACACTCACAGGCTGAGAAAACAAACTATGCTCATCTGAAAGGAAAGGAGGGGGGAAATTGAGAAATGAAGATTAGTGTTACTATACATATACAAATACATATTTTGTACATGTATCAAAAAGACCGAACATATAGCAAGGGAGGTCGACGGAACACTGTAATATTTTACATGGGAAGAGGATCTGTACATTAATAGACATACATAATGTACAAATGAACCAGATTGTGTACACCTAGGATAAACAATATTCTAAACTTTACCCAGATTAAAAAACTTTTAAAAACCAAGAAGAAGTAATGAGACATAAACTTATGGGGATTTCTCCTGGCAAATTCCATTCTAATTTACAACCTAGGACAATGACTTCCAGAAAGGCTCTGCTGCCCTAGTACCCAGATTGGGGAATGGAGAAATGCTACCTCCTTGTGGCCGTTTCCCACAACAGCAGGTTTGAACCCACTGCGAAAGGTCACTAAATTTTCACCAACTTGCAGTTCTGTAAATGACACCTGCCCTCCAGAAAATTTCTGGGGTCCAAAATCGACCAAAAAATTCAAAAGAGGGCAACCTTCGAAGAAGACAATTTCAAGAGCTACATTGTACTCACGGTTTTTTCTTTTAAGAGAAAAGAGAACGATGTAGGAATATGATGAATTTTAAAAAATTTAATGACAGGCATACCCATATTACAAAAACCTATCAGCTCGCAGCAGTCAGAATGGCCATTAGGAAAAATGCTGCAAAAAATAAACGGTGAAGGGAGTGTGGAGAAATGCGTACCCTCGGTTGTAAGGGGGGGCATGTAAAGAGCCACTAATGAAAACACAGTGTAGGTGCTTTGAAAAGGGAAACATTGAGCTACCAGTCAATCAATCACAACCACTGCTTGGCCTATCACCTGAGAAAATGAGAATCAAAAAGTCACAGGCTGGCAAACCTGTACGCCAGCAAGATTTACCATAGCCAGCACTTGGAAGCAATGAAAATGTCCATCAACCGAGGAATGCACCAAGAAGAAGTGGTCCACGTACACAATGGAATATTACTCTAATAATAAATATAAATGAAATTTAAAAACAAACAAAAGCAAGGAGACATCAACATTTGTGGGTTTATCCGGGCACATGGCACTCTAACTTATAACCGAAGAACACCACTGGCCGGTAGGTCTGTTTCCCTAGTACCAGCAAGGGGAACGTAGAAAGGCTGCCGCTCTCTGGCCGTTACCTGCAAAAGCAGGTTTAAAGCCTGAGCTAATGGTCACTTCATATGAACAAGTACTGCAGGGCTGTAAATGAAACCTGCCCTCAAAATGTCTTGAGGGAGATAATGGCCAAAATATTTCAAATGGTGACACATACTTTAAGAAAACACTTTGAAGAAATAAGCTCTAATCACAGCTGGAAAAATAAAAAGGACATGTCTTAAAGATCAATTTCAACGCATTATGAGACACATGCAAATTCAACCACAAAGAGGTATCAGCTCACACCACTCAGAATAACCATCAGCAAAAACTACAAAGAATAAATCCTGAAGGAGCTGGGAAGAAATACATACCCTCCACTTTAAGTGGGACGTAACCTGGAAAGAGCCACTAAGGAGAACAGAATAGAGGTGCCTTTAAAAGGTAAACATTGAGCTACCATATGTTCCAGCAGACCTATTCCTGGACCTATAAACTAAGAAGACAGAATTGGAAGGACACAGGCACGCAAATCTGCATTGCATAGTATTACAGTAGCCAAGATATGGAAGTAACCAAAAAGTCCACCGACAGATGGGTGGACAAAGAAGAACTGCTACCTGTACAGATGGAATATGAGCTAGTGAAAAAAATGAAACGATGCCATTTCCAGCACCATAGATGAGTCTAGAAGTAATCACGCAACTTGGAGTAAGTGAGAAAGCGAAAAACACATATCCTATCGTATCACATATAGGTGTTACCTAAAAAATGATACAAACAAAGATATTTCCACAGAGAAACACTTTCATAGATTCATTAAAAAACTTATGGTTCACCAAATGGACAGGTGTGAGGATTGGATACATTACCATATTGAGGTTAACAGAGAGATACAAACACATGTGAAATATAGAATCACCAAAGACCTACGCAATACCAAGAGAAGACTACTCAACATTGTGTCATAACCTACATGGGAAAAGGATCCGAAGAAGAATAGATATATGTATATGTGTGAAAGAACCACATCTTGCACACCTAGAACAAACAAAACATTGTAATCAAGTTTGCTGTGAGAAAAAATAAAAATTAAGTTAAAAATACCAACAAGAAGTAAGGAGACATAAACTTAAAGGGCTTTTTCCTCGCACATTCCATTCTAATTTACAACCTAGAACACCACTTCCAGTAAGGCTCTGTTGCCCTAGTAACCAGATTTGGTAAAGGAGAAATGCTGCCGCCTTGTGGCCGATTCCCGCAAGAGCAGCTTTTAACCCCCAGCTAATGGTCACTTACCATTCACAAGGACTCAGGGCTGTAAAGGACACCTGCCCTCAAAATTGTGCTGAGGTAGGGAATGGATAAAAAAATTCAAAACAGGCAAAATGTTCACGAAGATAGTATGAAGAGGTAAGTTTTACTCACTCTCTTTTTAAAAAAAGGAAAATGGATAAAAGCTCAGCCTCAGGAAGTATTAGACTCATGCAATCTAATCTACAAAAAGTTTTCAACTCACACCAGTCGACTGACCATTGGCAAAAAGTCTACAAACAATAAATGCTGAAGAGGTTTAAGAGAACTGTGTACCCTCTAGCTGCTGGTGAGATGTAAAAGGGTTAAACGCTAATAATGAGAACAGAAAGAAGCTGCGCTGAAAAGAAAAATTGAGGTACCATTCAATCCAGCAGGCGCACCAAAGGGCCTCTCACCTGAGAAGACCAGAATGAAGAAGACCCGGGCTGCAAAAGCTGCACTGCAGCCTTATTCACAATAGACAAGACAGTGAAGCAACCAAAATGTCCATCAACAGACGAAAGGATAAAGAAGAAGTGGTCCATGTACACAATGAATACTAGCCATGGAAAACAATGAAACACTGCTCTTTGAGGCACCATAGATGATCTTGGAGATAATCACAGAACATGAGGTAAGTCGGAAAGGAAAAGTCCTATAACCTATGATATCACTTATAGGCGTTATCTAATAACTGACACAAATGAACATATTTCCACAGAGAAAGGCAATCACAGACTTATTAAAAAAAAAAAACTATGCTTATCTAAAAGGAAAGGTGGGGGGAATGGATACATGAAGATTAGCGTTACCATATGTATACAAATACATATTATATACATATATCAAAAAGACCGACCATATAGCAAGGAAGGATTACGGAACACTCTGTAATAATTTACACGGGAAGAAGATCTCTACATAAATAGGTATATATGATAAGTAGATGAACCAGAGTGTGTACACCTTGGACAAGCAACATTCTAACCATTACCCCAATTGAAAAAATTAAAACAACGAACTAGGAGTAATGAGACATAAACTTATGGGGGGTTTTCCTGGCACATTCCATCCAAATTGAAAACCTAGGCAGACAACTTCCAGAACGGCTCTGCTGCCCTAGTACCCAGATTTGGGAATCGAGAAACGCTGCATCCTTGTGGCCGTTTCCCACAACAGCAGCTTTGAACCCACTGCAAAAGGTCACTAATTATTCACCAATTGCAGGTCTGTAAATGACACCGGCCCTCCAAAAAATACTGAGGTCGAAAATCGACCAAAAAATTCTAGAGTGCAACCTTCCAAAAAGAAAATTTGAAGAGGTATATTACACTCACACTTTCTTTCTTTTTTCTTTTAACAGAAAAGTAAAAGGCGTGGAAAAATGATGAATTGTAGGAATTTTTACAGACATGTAAACCCAAATTACAAAAACCTGTCAGCTCACACCAGTCAGAATGGCCATCAACAAAAATGCTGCAAACTAGAAATGCTGACGTGATTGTGGAGAAATGCGTACCCTCGATTCTAAGGGGGACGTGGTAAGAGCCACTAATGAAAGCACAATTGAGGTGCCTTGAAAAGGTAAACGTTGAGCTACCATACCAGTCAATCAATCATACCCACTGCTGGGTCTATCCCCTGAGAAAAGGAAAATCAAAAATCACAGGCTGGCAATCCTGCACTCCAGCAATATTTACCATAGGCAACACTTGGAAGCAACGAAAATGTCCATCAACAGAGGAATGCACCAAGAAGAAGTGGTCCATGTACACATGGAATATTAGCCATGGGAAACATTGAAGCACTGCTCTTTGAGGCACCATAGATGAGCCTGGAGATAATCACAAAACATGAAGTAGGTCGGAAAGCAAAACACCTATATCCTATATTATCACTTATGGCATTATCTAATAACTGGCACAGATGAACGTATTTCCAAAGAGAAAGACACTCACAGGCTGAGAAAACAAACTATGCTCATCTGAAAGGAAAGGAGGGGGGAAATTGAGAAATGAAGATTAGTGTTACTATACATATACAAATACATATTTTGTACATGTATCAAAAAGACCGAACATATAGCAAGGGAGGTCGACGGAACACTGTAATATTTTACATGGGAAGAGGATCTGTACATTAATAGACATACATAATGTACAAATGAACCAGATTGTGTACACCTAGGATAAACAATATTCTAAACTTTACCCAGATTAAAAAACTTTTAAAAACCAAGAAGAAGTAATGAGACATAAACTTATGGGGATTTCTCCTGGCAAATTCCATTCTAATTTACAACCTAGGACAATGACTTCCAGAAAGGCTCTGCTGCCCTAGTACCCAGATTGGGGAATGGAGAAATGCTACCTCCTTGTGGCCGTTTCCCACAACAGCAGGTTTGAACCCACTGCGAAAGGTCACTAAATTTTCACCAACTTGCAGTTCTGTAAATGACACCTGCCCTCCAGAAAATTTCTGGGGTCCAAAATCGACCAAAAAATTCAAAAGAGGGCAACCTTCGAAGAAGACAATTTCAAGAGCTACATTGTACTCACGGTTTTTTCTTTTAAGAGAAAAGAGAACGATGTAGGAATATGATGAATTTTAAAAAATTTAATGACAGGCATACCCATATTACAAAAACCTATCAGCTCGCAGCAGTCAGAATGGCCATTAGGAAAAATGCTGCAAAAAATAAACGGTGAAGGGAGTGTGGAGAAATGCGTACCCTCGGTTGTAAGGGGGGGCATGTAAAGAGCCACTAATGAAAACACAGTGTAGGTGCTTTGAAAAGGGAAACATTGAGCTACCAGTCAATCAATCACAACCACTGCTTGGCCTATCACCTGAGAAAATGAGAATCAAAAAGTCACAGGCTGGCAAACCTGTACGCCAGCAAGATTTACCATAGCCAGCACTTGGAAGCAATGAAAATGTCCATCAACCGAGGAATGCACCAAGAAGAAGTGGTCCACGTACACAATGGAATATTACTCTAATAATAAATATAAATGAAATTTAAAAACAAACAAAAGCAAGGAGACATCAACATTTGTGGGTTTATCCGGGCACATGGCACTCTAACTTATAACCGAAGAACACCACTGGCCGGTAGGTCTGTTTCCCTAGTACCAGCAAGGGGAACGTAGAAAGGCTGCCGCTCTCTGGCCGTTACCTGCAAAAGCAGGTTTAAAGCCTGAGCTAATGGTCACTTCATATGAACAAGTACTGCAGGGCTGTAAATGAAACCTGCCCTCAAAATGTCTTGAGGGAGATAATGGCCAAAATATTTCAAATGGTGACACATACTTTAAGAAAACACTTTGAAGAAATAAGCTCTAATCACAGCTGGAAAAATAAAAAGGACATGTCTTAAAGATCAGTTTCAACGCATTATGAGACACATGCAAATTCAACCACAAAGAGGTATCAGCTCACACCACTCAGAATAACCATCAGCAAAAACTACAAAGAATAAATCCTGAAGGAGCTGGGAAGAAATACATACCCTCCACTTTAAGTGGGACGTAACCTGGAAAGAGCCACTAAGGAGAACAGAATAGAGGTGCCTTTAAAAGGTAAACATTGAGCTACCATATGTTCCAGCAGACCTATTCCTGGACCTATAAACTAAGAAGACAGAATTGGAAGGACACAGGCACGCAAATCTGCATTGCATAGTATTACAGTAGCCAAGATATGGAAGTAACCAAAAAGTCCACCGACAGATGGGTGGACAAAGAAGAACTGCTACCTGTACAGATGGAATATGAGCTAGTGAAAAAAATGAAACGATGCCATTTCCAGCACCATAGATGAGTCTAGAAGTAATCACGCAACTTGGAGTAAGTGAGAAAGCGAAAAACACATATCCTATCGTATCACATATAGGTGTTACCTAAAAAATGATACAAACAAAGATATTTCCACAGAGAAACACTTTCATAGATTCATTAAAAAACTTATGGTTCACCAAATGGACAGGTGTGAGGATTGGATACATTACCATATTGAGGTTAACAGAGAGATACAAACACATGTGAAATATAGAATCACCAAAGACCTACGCAATACCAAGAGAAGACTACTCAACATTGTGTCATAACCTACATGGGAAAAGGATCCGAAGAAGAATAGATATATGTATATGTGTGAAAGAACCACATCTTGCACACCTAGAACAAACAAAACATTGTAATCAAGTTTGCTGTGAGAAAAAATAAAAATTAAGTTAAAAATACCAACAAGAAGTAAGGAGACATAAACTTAAAGGGCTTTTTCCTCGCACATTCCATTCTAATTTACAACCTAGAACACCACTTCCAGTAAGGCTCTGTTGCCCTAGTAACCAGATTTGGTAAAGGAGAAATGCTGCCGCCTTGTGGCCGATTCCCGCAAGAGCAGCTTTTAACCCCCAGCTAATGGTCACTTACCATTCACAAGGACTCAGGGCTGTAAAGGACACCTGCCCTCAAAATTGTGCTGAGGTAGGGAATGGATAAAAAAATTCAAAACAGGCAAAATGTTCACGAAGATAGTATGAAGAGGTAAGTTTTACTCACTCTCTTTTTAAAAAAAGGAAAATGGATAAAAGCTCAGCCTCAGGAAGTATTAGACTCATGCAATCTAATCTACAAAAAGTTTTCAACTCACACCAGTCGACTGACCATTGGCAAAAAGTCTACAAACAATAAATGCTGAAGAGGTTTAAGAGAACTGTGTACCCTCTAGCTGCTGGTGAGATGTAAAAGGGTTAAACGCTAATAATGAGAACAGAAAGAAGCTGCGCTGAAAAGAAAAATTGAGGTACCATTCAATCCAGCAGGCGCACCAAAGGGCCTCTCACCTGAGAAGACCAGAATGAAGAAGACCCGGGCTGCAAAAGCTGCACTGCAGCCTTATTCACAATAGACAAGACAGTGAAGCAACCAAAATGTCCATCAACAGACGAAAGGATAAAGAAGAAGTGGTCCATGTACACAATGAATACTAGCCATGGAAAACAATGAAACACTGCTCTTTGAGGCACCATAGATGATCTTGGAGATAATCACAGAACATGAGGTAAGTCGGAAAGGAAAAGTCCTATAACCTATGATATCACTTATAGGCGTTATCTAATAACTGACACAAATGAACATATTTCCACAGAGAAAGGCAATCACAGACTTATTAAAAAAAAAAAACTATGCTTATCTAAAAGGAAAGGTGGGGGGAATGGATACATGAAGATTAGCGTTACCATATGTATACAAATACATATTATATACATATATCAAAAAGACCGACCATATAGCAAGGAAGGATTACGGAACACTCTGTAATAATTTACACGGGAAGAGGATCTCTACATAAATAGGTATATATGATAAGTAGATGAACCAGAGTGTGTACACCTTGGACAAGCAACATTCTAACCATTACCCGAATTGAAAAAATTAAAACAACGAACTAGGAGTAATGAGACATAAACTTATGGGGGGTTTTCCTGGCACATTCCATCCAAATTGAAAACCTAGGCAGACAACTTCCAGAACGGCTCTGCTGCCCTAGTACCCAGATTTGGGAATCGAGAAACGCTGCATCCTTGTGGCCGTTTCCCACAACAGCAGCTTTGAACCCACTACAAAAGGTCACTAATTATTCACCAATTGCAGGTCTGTAAATGACACCGGCCCTCCAAAAAATACTGAGGTCGAAAATCGACCAAAAAATTCTAGAGTGCAACCTTCCAAAAAGAAAATTTGAAGAGGTATATTACACTCACACTTTCTTTCTTTTTTCTTTTAACAGAAAAGTAAAAGGCGTGGAAAAATGATGAATTGTAGGAATTTTTACAGACATGTAAACCCAAATTACAAAAACCTGTCAGCTCACACCAGTCAGAATGGCCATCAACAAAAATGCTGCAAACTAGAAATGCTGACGTGATTGTGGAGAAATGCGTACCCTCGATTCTAAGGGGGACGTGGTAAGAGCCACTAATGAAAGCACAATTGAGGTGCCTTGAAAAGGTAAACGTTGAGCTACCATACCAGTCAATCAATCATACCCACTGCTGGGTCTATCCCCTGAGAAAAGGAAAATCAAAAATCACAGGCTGGCAATCCTGCACTCCAGCAATATTTACCATAGGCAACACTTGGAAGCAACGAAAATGTCCATCAACAGAGGAATGCACCAAGAAGAAGTGGTCCATGTACACATGGAATATTAGCCATGGAAAACATTGAAGCACTGCTCTTTGAGGCACCATAGATGAGCCTGGAGATAATCACAAAACATGAAGTAGGTCGGAAAGCAAAACACCTATATCCTATATTATCACTTATGGCATTATCTAATAACTGGCACAGATGAACGTATTTCCAAAGAGAAAGACACTCACAGGCTGAGAAAACAAACTATGCTCATCTGAAAGGAAAGGAGGGGGGAAATTGAGAAATGAAGATTAGTGTTACTATACATATACAAATACATATTTTGTACATGTATCAAAAAGACCGAACATATAGCAAGGGAGGTCGACGGAACACTGTAATATTTTACATGGGAAGAGGATCTGTACATTAATAGACATACATAATGTACAAATGAACCAGATTGTGTACACCTAGGATAAACAATATTCTAAACTTTACCCAGATTAAAAAACTTTTAAAAACCAAGAAGAAGTAATGAGACATAAACTTATGGGGATTTCTCCTGGCAAATTCCATTCTAATTTACAACCTAGGACAATGACTTCCAGAAAGGCTCTGCTGCCCTAGTACCCAGATTGGGGAATGGAGAAATGCTACCTCCTTGTGGCCGTTTCCCACAACAGCAGGTTTGAACCCACTGCGAAAGGTCACTAAATTTTCACCAACTTGCAGTTCTGTAAATGACACCTGCCCTCCAGAAAATTTCTGGGGTCCAAAATCGACCAAAAAATTCAAAAGAGGGCAACCTTCGAAGAAGACAATTTCAAGAGCTACATTGTACTCACGGTTTTTTCTTTTAAGAGAAAAGAGAACGATGTAGGAATATGATGAATTTTAAAAAATTTAATGACAGGCATACCCATATTACAAAAACCTATCAGCTCGCAGCAGTCAGAATGGCCATTAGGAAAAATGCTGCAAAAAATAAACGGTGAAGGGAGTGTGGAGAAATGCGTACCCTCGGTTGTAAGGGGGGGCATGTAAAGAGCCACTAATGAAAACACAGTGTAGGTGCTTTGAAAAGGGAAACACTGAGCTACCAGTCAATCAATCACAACCACTGCTTGGCCTATCACCTGAGAAAATGAGAATCAAAAAGTCACAGGCTGGCAAACCTGTACGCCAGCAAGATTTACCATAGCCAGCACTTGGAAGCAATGAAAATGTCCATCAACCGAGGAATGCACCAAGAAGAAGTGGTCCACGTACACAATGGAATATTACTCTAATAATAAATATAAATGAAATTTAAAAACAAACAAAAGCAAGGAGACATCAACATTTGTGGGTTTATCCGGGCACATGGCACTCTAACTTATAACCGAAGAACACCACTGGCCGGTAGGTCTGTTTCCCTAGTACCAGCAAGGGGAACGTAGAAAGGCTGCCGCTCTCTGGCCGTTACCTGCAAAAGCAGGTTTAAAGCCTGAGCTAATGGTCACTTCATATGAACAAGTACTGCAGGGCTGTAAATGAAACCTGCCCTCAAAATGTCTTGAGGGAGATAATGGCCAAAATATTTCAAATGGTGACACATACTTTAAGAAAACACTTTGAAGAAATAAGCTCTAATCACAGCTGGAAAAATAAAAAGGACATGTCTTAAAGATCAATTTCAACGCATTATGAGACACATGCAAATTCAACCACAAAGAGGTATCAGCTCACACCACTCAGAATAACCATCAGCAAAAACTACAAAGAATAAATCCTGAAGGAGCTGGGAAGAAATACATACCCTCCACTTTAAGTGGGACGTAACCTGGAAAGAGCCACTAAGGAGAACAGAATAGAGGTGCCTTTAAAAGGTAAACATTGAGCTACCATATGTTCCAGCAGACCTATTCCTGGACCTATAAACTAAGAAGACAGAATTGGAAGGACACAGGCACGCAAATCTGCATTGCATAGTATTACAGTAGCCAAGATATGGAAGTAACCAAAAAGTCCACCGACAGATGGGTGGACAAAGAAGAACTGCTACCTGTACAGATGGAATATGAGCTAGTGAAAAAAATGAAACGATGCCATTTCCAGCACCATAGATGAGTCTAGAAGTAATCACGCAACTTGGAGTAAGTGAGAAAGCGAAAAACACATATCCTATCGTATCACATATAGGTGTTACCTAAAAAATGATACAAACAAAGATATTTCCACAGAGAAACACTTTCATAGATTCATTAAAAAACTTATGGTTCACCAAATGGACAGGTGTGAGGATTGGATACATTACCATATTGAGGTTAACAGAGAGATACAAACACATGTGAAATATAGAATCACCAAAGACCTACGCAATACCAAGAGAAGACTACTCAACATTGTGTCATAACCTACATGGGAAAAGGATCCGAAGAAGAATAGATATATGTATATGTGTGAAAGAACCACATCTTGCACACCTAGAACAAACAAAACATTGTAATCAAGTTTGCTGTGAGAAAAAATAAAAATTAAGTTAAAAATACCAACAAGAAGTAAGGAGACATAAACTTAAAGGGCTTTTTCCTCGCACATTCCATTCTAATTTACAACCTAGAACACCACTTCCAGTAAGGCTCTGTTGCCCTAGTAACCAGATTTGGTAAAGGAGAAATGCTGCCGCCTTGTGGCCGATTCCCGCAAGAGCAGCTTTTAACCCCCAGCTAATGGTCACTTACCATTCACAAGGACTCAGGGCTGTAAAGGACACCTGCCCTCAAAATTGTGCTGAGGTAGGGAATGGATAAAAAAATTCAAAACAGGCAAAATGTTCACGAAGATAGTATGAAGAGGTAAGTTTTACTCACTCTCTTTTTAAAAAAAGGAAAATGGATAAAAGCTCAGCCTCAGGAAGTATTAGACTCATGCAATCTAATCTACAAAAAGTTTTCAACTCACACCAGTCGACTGACCATTGGCAAAAAGTCTACAAACAATAAATGCTGAAGAGGTTTAAGAGAACTGTGTACCCTCTAGCTGCTGGTGAGATGTAAAAGGGTTAAACGCTAATAATGAGAACAGAAAGAAGCTGCGCTGAAAAGAAAAATTGAGGTACCATTCAATCCAGCAGGCGCACCAAAGGGCCTCTCACCTGAGAAGACCAGAATGAAGAAGACCCGGGCTGCAAAAGCTGCACTGCAGCCTTATTCACAATAGACAAGACAGTGAAGCAACCAAAATGTCCATCAACAGACGAAAGGATAAAGAAGAAGTGGTCCATGTACACAATGAATACTAGCCATGGAAAACAATGAAACACTGCTCTTTGAGGCACCATAGATGATCTTGGAGATAATCACAGAACATGAGGTAAGTCGGAAAGGAAAAGTCCTATAACCTATGATATCACTTATAGGCGTTATCTAATAACTGACACAAATGAACATATTTCCACAGAGAAAGGCAATCACAGACTTATTAAAAAAAAAAAAACTATGCTTATCTAAAAGGAAAGGTGGGGGGAATGGATACATGAAGATTAGCGTTACCATATGTATACAAATACATATTATATACATATATCAAAAAGACCGACCATATAGCAAGGAAGGATTACGGAACACTCTGTAATAATTTACACGGGAAGAGGATCTCTACATAAATAGGTATATATGATAAGTAGATGAACCAGAGTGTGTACACCTTGGACAAGCAACATTCTAACCATTACCCCAATTGAAAAAATTAAAACAACGAACTAGGAGTAATGAGACATAAACTTATGGGGGGTTTTCCTGGCACATTCCATCCAAATTGAAAACCTAGGCAGACAACTTCCAGAACGGCTCTGCTGCCCTAGTACCCAGATTTGGGAATCGAGAAACGCTGCATCCTTGTGGCCGTTTCCCACAACAGCAGCTTTGAACCCACTGCAAAAGGTCACTAATTATTCACCAATTGCAGGTCTGTAAATGACACCGGCCCTCCAAAAAATACTGAGGTCGAAAATCGACCAAAAAATTCTAGAGTGCAACCTTCCAAAAAGAAAATTTGAAGAGGTATATTACACTCACACTTTCTTTCTTTTTTCTTTTAACAGAAAAGTAAAAGGCGTGGAAAAATGATGAATTGTAGGAATTTTTACAGACATGTAAACCCAAATTACAAAAACCTGTCAGCTCACACCAGTCAGAATGGCCATCAACAAAAATGCTGCAAACTAGAAATGCTGACGTGATTGTGGAGAAATGCGTACCCTCGATTCTAAGGGGGACGTGGTAAGAGCCACTAATGAAAGCACAATTGAGGTGCCTTGAAAAGGTAAACGTTGAGCTACCATACCAGTCAATCAATCATACCCACTGCTGGGTCTATCCCCTGAGAAAAGGAAAATCAAAAATCACAGGCTGGCAATCCTGCACTCCAGCAATATTTACCATAGGCAACACTTGGAAGCAACGAAAATGTCCATCAACAGAGGAATGCACCAAGAAGAAGTGGTCCATGTACACATGGAATATTAGCCATGGGAAACATTGAAGCACTGCTCTTTGAGGCACCATAGATGAGCCTGGAGATAATCACAAAACATGAAGTAGGTCGGAAAGCAAAACACCTATATCCTATATTATCACTTATGGCATTATCTAATAACTGGCACAGATGAACGTATTTCCAAAGAGAAAGACACTCACAGGCTGAGAAAACAAACTATGCTCATCTGAAAGGAAAGGAGGGGGGAAATTGAGAAATGAAGATTAGTGTTACTATACATATACAAATACATATTTTGTACATGTATCAAAAAGACCGAACATATAGCAAGGGAGGTCGACGGAACACTGTAATATTTTACATGGGAAGAGGATCTGTACATTAATAGACATACATAATGTACAAATGAACCAGATTGTGTACACCTAGGATAAACAATATTCTAAACTTTACCCAGATTAAAAAACTTTTAAAAACCAAGAAGAAGTAATGAGACATAAACTTATGGGGATTTCTCCTGGCAAATTCCATTCTAATTTACAACCTAGGACAATGACTTCCAGAAAGGCTCTGCTGCCCTAGTACCCAGATTGGGGAATGGAGAAATGCTACCTCCTTGTGGCCGTTTCCCACAACAGCAGGTTTGAACCCACTGCGAAAGGTCACTAAATTTTCACCAACTTGCAGTTCTGTAAATGACACCTGCCCTCCAGAAAATTTCTGGGGTCCAAAATCGACCAAAAAATTCAAAAGAGGGCAACCTTCGAAGAAGACAATTTCAAGAGCTACATTGTACTCACGGTTTTTTCTTTTAAGAGAAAAGAGAACGATGTAGGAATATGATGAATTTTAAAAAATTTAATGACAGGCATACCCATATTACAAAAACCTATCAGCTCGCAGCAGTCAGAATGGCCATTAGGAAAAATGCTGCAAAAAATAAACGGTGAAGGGAGTGTGGAGAAATGCGTACCCTCGGTTGTAAGGGGGGGCATGTAAAGAGCCACTAATGAAAACACAGTGTAGGTGCTTTGAAAAGGGAAACATTGAGCTACCAGTCAATCAATCACAACCACTGCTTGGCCTATCACCTGAGAAAATGAGAATCAAAAAGTCACAGGCTGGCAAACCTGTACGCCAGCAAGATTTACCATAGCCAGCACTTGGAAGCAATGAAAATGTCCATCAACCGAGGAATGCACCAAGAAGAAGTGGTCCACGTACACAATGGAATATTACTCTAATAATAAATATAAATGAAATTTAAAAACAAACAAAAGCAAGGAGACATCAACATTTGTGGGTTTATCCGGGCACATGGCACTCTAACTTATAACCGAAGAACACCACTGGCCGGTAGGTCTGTTTCCCTAGTACCAGCAAGGGGAACGTAGAAAGGCTGCCGCTCTCTGGCCGTTACCTGCAAAAGCAGGTTTAAAGCCTGAGCTAATGGTCACTTCATATGAACAAGTACTGCAGGGCTGTAAATGAAACCTGCCCTCAAAATGTCTTGAGGGAGATAATGGCCAAAATATTTCAAATGGTGACACATACTTTAAGAAAACACTTTGAAGAAATAAGCTCTAATCACAGCTGGAAAAATAAAAAGGACATGTCTTAAAGATCAATTTCAACGCATTATGAGACACATGCAAATTCAACCACAAAGAGGTATCAGCTCACACCACTCAGAATAACCATCAGCAAAAACTACAAAGAATAAATCCTGAAGGAGCTGGGAAGAAATACATACCCTCCACTTTAAGTGGGACGTAACCTGGAAAGAGCCACTAAGGAGAACAGAATAGAGGTGCCTTTAAAAGGTAAACATTGAGCTACCATATGTTCCAGCAGACCTATTCCTGGACCTATAAACTAAGAAGACAGAATTGGAAGGACACAGGCACGCAAATCTGCATTGCATAGTATTACAGTAGCCAAGATATGGAAGTAACCAAAAAGTCCACCGACAGATGGGTGGACAAAGAAGAACTGCTACCTGTACAGATGGAATATGAGCTAGTGAAAAAAATGAAACGATGCCATTTCCAGCACCATAGATGAGTCTAGAAGTAATCACGCAACTTGGAGTAAGTGAGAAAGCGAAAAACACATATCCTATCGTATCACATATAGGTGTTACCTAAAAAATGATACAAACAAAGATATTTCCACAGAGAAACACTTTCATAGATTCATTAAAAAACTTATGGTTCACCAAATGGACAGGTGTGAGGATTGGATACATTACCATATTGAGGTTAACAGAGAGATACAAACACATGTGAAATATAGAATCACCAAAGACCTACGCAATACCAAGAGAAGACTACTCAACATTGTGTCATAACCTACATGGGAAAAGGATCCGAAGAAGAATAGATATATGTATATGTGTGAAAGAACCACATCTTGCACACCTAGAACAAACAAAACATTGTAATCAAGTTTGCTGTGAGAAAAAATAAAAATTAAGTTAAAAATACCAACAAGAAGTAAGGAGACATAAACTTAAAGGGCTTTTTCCTCGCACATTCCATTCTAATTTACAACCTAGAACACCACTTCCAGTAAGGCTCTGTTGCCCTAGTAACCAGATTTGGTAAAGGAGAAATGCTGCCGCCTTGTGGCCGATTCCCGCAAGAGCAGCTTTTAACCCCCAGCTAATGGTCACTTACCATTCACAAGGACTCAGGGCTGTAAAGGACACCTGCCCTCAAAATTGTGCTGAGGTAGGGAATGGATAAAAAAATTCAAAACAGGCAAAATGTTCACGAAGATAGTATGAAGAGGTAAGTTTTACTCACTCTCTTTTTAAAAAAAGGAAAATGGATAAAAGCTCAGCCTCAGGAAGTATTAGACTCATGCAATCTAATCTACAAAAAGTTTTCAACTCACACCAGTCGACTGACCATTGGCAAAAAGTCTACAAACAATAAATGCTGAAGAGGTTTAAGAGAACTGTGTACCCTCTAGCTGCTGGTGAGATGTAAAAGGGTTAAACGCTAATAATGAGAACAGAAAGAAGCTGCGCTGAAAAGAAAAATTGAGGTACCATTCAATCCAGCAGGCGCACCAAAGGGCCTCTCACCTGAGAAGACCAGAATGAAGAAGACCCGGGCTGCAAAAGCTGCACTGCAGCCTTATTCACAATAGACAAGACAGTGAAGCAACCAAAATGTCCATCAACAGACGAAAGGATAAAGAAGAAGTGGTCCATGTACACAATGAATACTAGCCATGGAAAACAATGAAACACTGCTCTTTGAGGCACCATAGATGATCTTGGAGATAATCACAGAACATGAGGTAAGTCGGAAAGGAAAAGTCCTATAACCTATGATATCACTTATAGGCGTTATCTAATAACTGACACAAATGAACATATTTCCACAGAGAAAGGCAATCACAGACTTATTAAAAAAAAAAAAACTATGCTTATCTAAAAGGAAAGGTGGGGGGAATGGATACATGAAGATTAGCGTTACCATATGTATACAAATACATATTATATACATATATCAAAAAGACCGACCATATAGCAAGGAAGGATTACGGAACACTCTGTAATAATTTACACGGGAAGAGGATCTCTACATAAATAGGTATATATGATAAGTAGATGAACCAGAGTGTGTACACCTTGGACAAGCAACATTCTAACCATTACCCCAATTGAAAAAATTAAAACAACGAACTAGGAGTAATGAGACATAAACTTATGGGGGGTTTTCCTGGCACATTCCATCCAAATTGAAAACCTAGGCAGACAACTTCCAGAACGGCTCTGCTGCCCTAGTACCCAGATTTGGGAATCGAGAAACGCTGCATCCTTGTGGCCGTTTCCCACAACAGCAGCTTTGAACCCACTGCAAAAGGTCACTAATTATTCACCAATTGCAGGTCTGTAAATGACACCGGCCCTCCAAAAAATACTGAGGTCGAAAATCGACCAAAAAATTCTAGAGTGCAACCTTCCAAAAAGAAAATTTGAAGAGGTATATTACACTCACACTTTCTTTCTTTTTTCTTTTAACAGAAAAGTAAAAGGCGTGGAAAAATGATGAATTGTAGGAATTTTTACAGACATGTAAACCCAAATTACAAAAACCTGTCAGCTCACACCAGTCAGAATGGCCATCAACAAAAATGCTGCAAACTAGAAATGCTGACGTGATTGTGGAGAAATGCGTACCCTCGATTCTAAGGGGGACGTGGTAAGAGCCACTAATGAAAGCACAATTGAGGTGCCTTGAAAAGGTAAACGTTGAGCTACCATACCAGTCAATCAATCATACCCACTGCTGGGTCTATCCCCTGAGAAAAGGAAAATCAAAAATCACAGGCTGGCAATCCTGCACTCCAGCAATATTTACCATAGGCAACACTTGGAAGCAACGAAAATGTCCATCAACAGAGGAATGCACCAAGAAGAAGTGGTCCATGTACACATGGAATATTAGCCATGGGAAACATTGAAGCACTGCTCTTTGAGGCACCATAGATGAGCCTGGAGATAATCACAAAACATGAAGTAGGTCGGAAAGCAAAACACCTATATCCTATATTATCACTTATGGCATTATCTAATAACTGGCACAGATGAACGTATTTCCAAAGAGAAAGACACTCACAGGCTGAGAAAACAAACTATGCTCATCTGAAAGGAAAGGAGGGGGGAAATTGAGAAATGAAGATTAGTGTTACTATACATATACAAATACATATTTTGTACATGTATCAAAAAGACCGAACATATAGCAAGGGAGGTCGACGGAACACTGTAATATTTTACATGGGAAGAGGATCTGTACATTAATAGACATACATAATGTACAAATGAACCAGATTGTGTACACCTAGGATAAACAATATTCTAAACTTTACCCAGATTAAAAAACTTTTAAAAACCAAGAAGAAGTAATGAGACATAAACTTATGGGGATTTCTCCTGGCAAATTCCATTCTAATTTACAACCTAGGACAATGACTTCCAGAAAGGCTCTGCTGCCCTAGTACCCAGATTGGGGAATGGAGAAATGCTACCTCCTTGTGGCCGTTTCCCACAACAGCAGGTTTGAACCCACTGCGAAAGGTCACTAAATTTTCACCAACTTGCAGTTCTGTAAATGACACCTGCCCTCCAGAAAATTTCTGGGGTCCAAAATCGACCAAAAAATTCAAAAGAGGGCAACCTTCGAAGAAGACAATTTCAAGAGCTACATTGTACTCACGGTTTTTTCTTTTAAGAGAAAAGAGAACGATGTAGGAATATGATGAATTTTAAAAAATTTAATGACAGGCATACCCATATTACAAAAACCTATCAGCTCGCAGCAGTCAGAATGGCCATTAGGAAAAATGCTGCAAAAAATAAACGGTGAAGGGAGTGTGGAGAAATGCGTACCCTCGGTTGTAAGGGGGGGCATGTAAAGAGCCACTAATGAAAACACAGTGTAGGTGCTTTGAAAAGGGAAACACTGAGCTACCAGTCAATCAATCACAACCACTGCTTGGCCTATCACCTGAGAAAATGAGAATCAAAAAGTCACAGGCTGGCAAACCTGTACGCCAGCAAGATTTACCATAGCCAGCACTTGGAAGCAATGAAAATGTCCATCAACCGAGGAATGCACCAAGAAGAAGTGGTCCACGTACACAATGGAATATTACTCTAATAATAAATATAAATGAAATTTAAAAACAAACAAAAGCAAGGAGACATCAACATTTGTGGGTTTATCCGGGCACATGGCACTCTAACTTATAACCGAAGAACACCACTGGCCGGTAGGTCTGTTTCCCTAGTACCAGCAAGGGGAACGTAGAAAGGCTGCCGCTCTCTGGCCGTTACCTGCAAAAGCAGGTTTAAAGCCTGAGCTAATGGTCACTTCATATGAACAAGTACTGCAGGGCTGTAAATGAAACCTGCCCTCAAAATGTCTTGAGGGAGATAATGGCCAAAATATTTCAAATGGTGACACATACTTTAAGAAAACACTTTGAAGAAATAAGCTCTAATCACAGCTGGAAAAATAAAAAGGACATGTCTTAAAGATCAATTTCAACGCATTATGAGACACATGCAAATTCAACCACAAAGAGGTATCAGCTCACACCACTCAGAATAACCATCAGCAAAAACTACAAAGAATAAATCCTGAAGGAGCTGGGAAGAAATACATACCCTCCACTTTAAGTGGGACGTAACCTGGAAAGAGCCACTAAGGAGAACAGAATAGAGGTGCCTTTAAAAGGTAAACATTGAGCTACCATATGTTCCAGCAGACCTATTCCTGGACCTATAAACTAAGAAGACAGAATTGGAAGGACACAGGCACGCAAATCTGCATTGCATAGTATTACAGTAGCCAAGATATGGAAGTAACCAAAAAGTCCACCGACAGATGGGTGGACAAAGAAGAACTGCTACCTGTACAGATGGAATATGAGCTAGTGAAAAAAATGAAACGATGCCATTTCCAGCACCATAGATGAGTCTAGAAGTAATCACGCAACTTGGAGTAAGTGAGAAAGCGAAAAACACATATCCTATCGTATCACATATAGGTGTTACCTAAAAAATGATACAAACAAAGATATTTCCACAGAGAAACACTTTCATAGATTCATTAAAAAACTTATGGTTCACCAAATGGACAGGTGTGAGGATTGGATACATTACCATATTGAGGTTAACAGAGAGATACAAACACATGTGAAATATAGAATCACCAAAGACCTACGCAATACCAAGAGAAGACTACTCAACATTGTGTCATAACCTACATGGGAAAAGGATCCGAAGAAGAATAGATATATGTATATGTGTGAAAGAACCACATCTTGCACACCTAGAACAAACAAAACATTGTAATCAAGTTTGCTGTGAGAAAAAATAAAAATTAAGTTAAAAATACCAACAAGAAGTAAGGAGACATAAACTTAAAGGGCTTTTTCCTCGCACATTCCATTCTAATTTACAACCTAGAACACCACTTCCAGTAAGGCTCTGTTGCCCTAGTAACCAGATTTGGTAAAGGAGAAATGCTGCCGCCTTGTGGCCGATTCCCGCAAGAGCAGCTTTTAACCCCCAGCTAATGGTCACTTACCATTCACAAGGACTCAGGGCTGTAAAGGACACCTGCCCTCAAAATTGTGCTGAGGTAGGGAATGGATAAAAAAATTCAAAACAGGCAAAATGTTCACGAAGATAGTATGAAGAGGTAAGTTTTACTCACTCTCTTTTTAAAAAAAGGAAAATGGATAAAAGCTCAGCCTCAGGAAGTATTAGACTCATGCAATCTAATCTACAAAAAGTTTTCAACTCACACCAGTCGACTGACCATTGGCAAAAAGTCTACAAACAATAAATGCTGAAGAGGTTTAAGAGAACTGTGTACCCTCTAGCTGCTGGTGAGATGTAAAAGGGTTAAACGCTAATAATGAGAACAGAAAGAAGCTGCGCTGAAAAGAAAAATTGAGGTACCATTCAATCCAGCAGGCGCACCAAAGGGCCTCTCACCTGAGAAGACCAGAATGAAGAAGACCCGGGCTGCAAAAGCTGCACTGCAGCCTTATTCACAATAGACAAGACAGTGAAGCAACCAAAATGTCCATCAACAGACGAAAGGATAAAGAAGAAGTGGTCCATGTACACAATGAATACTAGCCATGGAAAACAATGAAACACTGCTCTTTGAGGCACCATAGATGATCTTGGAGATAATCACAGAACATGAGGTAAGTCGGAAAGGAAAAGTCCTATAACCTATGATATCACTTATAGGCGTTATCTAATAACTGACACAAATGAACATATTTCCACAGAGAAAGGCAATCACAGACTTATTAAAAAAAAAAAAAACTATGCTTATCTAAAAGGAAAGGTGGGGGGAATGGATACATGAAGATTAGCGTTACCATATGTATACAAATACATATTATATACATATATCAAAAAGACCGACCATATAGCAAGGAAGGATTACGGAACACTCTGTAATAATTTACACGGGAAGAGGATCTCTACATAAATAGGTATATATGATATGTAGATGAACCAGAGTGTGTACACCTTGGACAAGCAACATTCTAACCATTACCCCAATTGAAAAAATTAAAACAACGAACTAGGAGTAATGAGACATAAACTTATGGGGGGTTTTCCTGGCACATTCCATCCAAATTGAAAACCTAGGCAGACAACTTCCAGAACGGCTCTGCTGCCCTAGTACCCAGATTTGGGAATCGAGAAACGCTGCATCCTTGTGGCCGTTTCCCACAACAGCAGCTTTGAACCCACTGCAAAAGGTCACTAATTATTCACCAATTGCAGGTCTGTAAATGACACCGGCCCTCCAAAAAATACTGAGGTCGAAAATCGACCAAAAAATTCTAGAGTGCAACCTTCCAAAAAGAAAATTTGAAGAGGTATATTACACTCACACTTTCTTTCTTTTTTCTTTTAACAGAAAAGTAAAAGGCGTGGAAAAATGATGAATTGTAGGAATTTTTACAGACATGTAAACCCAAATTACAAAAACCTGTCAGCTCACACCAGTCAGAATGGCCATCAACAAAAATGCTGCAAACTAGAAATGCTGACGTGATTGTGGAGAAATGCGTACCCTCGATTCTAAGGGGGACGTGGTAAGAGCCACTAATGAAAGCACAATTGAGGTGCCTTGAAAAGGTAAACGTTGAGCTACCATACCAGTCAATCAATCATACCCACTGCTGGGTCTATCCCCTGAGAAAAGGAAAATCAAAAATCACAGGCTGGCAATCCTGCACTCCAGCAATATTTACCATAGGCAACACTTGGAAGCAACGAAAATGTCCATCAACAGAGGAATGCACCAAGAAGAAGTGGTCCATGTACACATGGAATATTAGCCATGGGAAACATTGAAGCACTGCTCTTTGAGGCACCATAGATGAGCCTGGAGATAATCACAAAACATGAAGTAGGTCGGAAAGCAAAACACCTATATCCTATATTATCACTTATGGCATTATCTAATAACTGGCACAGATGAACGTATTTCCAAAGAGAAAGACACTCACAGGCTGAGAAAACAAACTATGCTCATCTGAAAGGAAAGGAGGGGGGAAATTGAGAAATGAAGATTAGTGTTACTATACATATACAAATACATATTTTGTACATGTATCAAAAAGACCGAACATATAGCAAGGGAGGTCGACGGAACACTGTAATATTTTACATGGGAAGAGGATCTGTACATTAATAGACATACATAATGTACAAATGAACCAGATTGTGTACACCTAGGATAAACAATATTCTAAACTTTACCCAGATTAAAAAACTTTTAAAAACCAAGAAGAAGTAATGAGACATAAACTTATGGGGATTTCTCCTGGCAAATTCCATTCTAATTTACAACCTAGGACAATGACTTCCAGAAAGGCTCTGCTGCCCTAGTACCCAGATTGGGGAATGGAGAAATGCTACCTCCTTGTGGCCGTTTCCCACAACAGCAGGTTTGAACCCACTGCGAAAGGTCACTAAATTTTCACCAACTTGCAGTTCTGTAAATGACACCTGCCCTCCAGAAAATTTCTGGGGTCCAAAATCGACCAAAAAATTCAAAAGAGGGCAACCTTCGAAGAAGACAATTTCAAGAGCTACATTGTACTCACGGTTTTTTCTTTTAAGAGAAAAGAGAACGATGTAGGAATATGATGAATTTTAAAAAATTTAATGACAGGCATACCCATATTACAAAAACCTATCAGCTCGCAGCAGTCAGAATGGCCATTAGGAAAAATGCTGCAAAAAATAAACGGTGAAGGGAGTGTGGAGAAATGCGTACCCTCGGTTGTAAGGGGGGGCATGTAAAGAGCCACTAATGAAAACACAGTGTAGGTGCTTTGAAAAGGGAAACACTGAGCTACCAGTCAATCAATCACAACCACTGCTTGGCCTATCACCTGAGAAAATGAGAATCAAAAAGTCACAGGCTGGCAAACCTGTACGCCAGCAAGATTTACCATAGCCAGCACTTGGAAGCAATGAAAATGTCCATCAACCGAGGAATGCACCAAGAAGAAGTGGTCCACGTACACAATGGAATATTACTCTAATAATAAATATAAATGAAATTTAAAAACAAACAAAAGCAAGGAGACATCAACATTTGTGGGTTTATCCGGGCACATGGCACTCTAACTTATAACCGAAGAACACCACTGGCCGGTAGGTCTGTTTCCCTAGTACCAGCAAGGGGAACGTAGAAAGGCTGCCGCTCTCTGGCCGTTACCTGCAAAAGCAGGTTTAAAGCCTGAGCTAATGGTCACTTCATATGAACAAGTACTGCAGGGCTGTAAATGAAACCTGCCCTCAAAATGTCTTGAGGGAGATAATGGCCAAAATATTTCAAATGGTGACACATACTTTAAGAAAACACTTTGAAGAAATAAGCTCTAATCACAGCTGGAAAAATAAAAAGGACATGTCTTAAAGATCAATTTCAACGCATTATGAGACACATGCAAATTCAACCACAAAGAGGTATCAGCTCACACCACTCAGAATAACCATCAGCAAAAACTACAAAGAATAAATCCTGAAGGAGCTGGGAAGAAATACATACCCTCCACTTTAAGTGGGACGTAACCTGGAAAGAGCCACTAAGGAGAACAGAATAGAGGTGCCTTTAAAAGGTAAACATTGAGCTACCATATGTTCCAGCAGACCTATTCCTGGACCTATAAACTAAGAAGACAGAATTGGAAGGACACAGGCACGCAAATCTGCATTGCATAGTATTACAGTAGCCAAGATATGGAAGTAACCAAAAAGTCCACCGACAGATGGGTGGACAAAGAAGAACTGCTACCTGTACAGATGGAATATGAGCTAGTGAAAAAAATGAAACGATGCCATTTCCAGCACCATAGATGAGTCTAGAAGTAATCACGCAACTTGGAGTAAGTGAGAAAGCGAAAAACACATATCCTATCGTATCACATATAGGTGTTACCTAAAAAATGATACAAACAAAGATATTTCCACAGAGAAACACTTTCATAGATTCATTAAAAAACTTATGGTTCACCAAATGGACAGGTGTGAGGATTGGATACATTACCATATTGAGGTTAACAGAGAGATACAAACACATGTGAAATATAGAATCACCAAAGACCTACGCAATACCAAGAGAAGACTACTCAACATTGTGTCATAACCTACATGGGAAAAGGATCCGAAGAAGAATAGATATATGTATATGTGTGAAAGAACCACATCTTGCACACCTAGAACAAACAAAACATTGTAATCAAGTTTGCTGTGAGAAAAAATAAAAATTAAGTTAAAAATACCAACAAGAAGTAAGGAGACATAAACTTAAAGGGCTTTTTCCTCGCACATTCCATTCTAATTTACAACCTAGAACACCACTTCCAGTAAGGCTCTGTTGCCCTAGTAACCAGATTTGGTAAAGGAGAAATGCTGCCGCCTTGTGGCCGATTCCCGCAAGAGCAGCTTTTAACCCCCAGCTAATGGTCACTTACCATTCACAAGGACTCAGGGCTGTAAAGGACACCTGCCCTCAAAATTGTGCTGAGGTAGGGAATGGATACAAAAATTCAAAACAGGCAAAATGTTCACGAAGATAGTATGAAGAGGTAAGTTTTACTCACTCTCTTTTTAAAAAAAGGAAAATGGATAAAAGCTCAGCCTCAGGAAGTATTAGACTCATGCAATCTAATCTACAAAAAGTTTTCAACTCACACCAGTCGACTGACCATTGGCAAAAAGTCTACAAACAATAAATGCTGAAGAGGTTTAAGAGAACTGTGTACCCTCTAGCTGCTGGTGAGATGTAAAAGGGTTAAACGCTAATAATGAGAACAGAAAGAAGCTGCGTTGAAAAGAAAAATTGAGGTACCATTCAATCCAGCAGGCGCACCAAAGGGCCTCTCACCTGAGAAGACCAGAATGAAGAAGACCCGGGCTGCAAAAGCTGCACTGCAGCCTTATTCACAATAGACAAGACAGTGAAGCAACCAAAATGTCCATCAACAGACGAAAGGATAAAGAAGAAGTGGTCCATGTACACAATGAATACTAGCCATGGAAAACAATGAAACACTGCTCTTTGAGGCACCATAGATGATCTTGGAGATAATCACAGAACATGAGGTAAGTCGGAAAGGAAAAGTCCTATAACCTATGATATCACTTATAGGCGTTATCTAATAACTGACACAAATGAACATATTTCCACAGAGAAAGGCAATCACAGACTTATTAAAAAAAAAAAAAACTATGCTTATCTAAAAGGAAAGGTGGGGGGAATGGATACATGAAGATTAGCGTTACCATATGTATACAAATACATATTATATACATATATCAAAAAGACCGACCATATAGCAAGGAAGGATTACGGAACACTCTGTAATAATTTACACGGGAAGAGGATCTCTACATAAATAGGTATATATGATAAGTAGATGAACCAGAGTGTGTACACCTTGGACAAGCAACATTCTAACCATTACCCCAATTGAAAAAATTAAAACAACGAACTAGGAGTAATGAGACATAAACTTATGGGGGGTTTTCCTGGCACATTCCATCCAAATTGAAAACCTAGGCAGACAACTTCCAGAACGGCTCTGCTGCCCTAGTACCCAGATTTGGGAATCGAGAAATGCTGCATCCTTGTGGCCGTTTCCCACAACAGCAGCTTTGAACCCACTGCAAAAGGTCACTAATTATTCACCAATTGCAGGTCTGTAAATGACACCGGCCCTCCAAAAAATACTGAGGTCGAAAATCGACCAAAAAATTCTAGAGTGCAACCTTCCAAAAAGAAAATTTGAAGAGGTATATTACACTCACACTTTCTTTCTTTTTTCTTTTAACAGAAAAGTAAAAGGCGTGGAAAAATGATGAATTGTAGGAATTTTTACAGACATGTAAACCCAAATTACAAAAACCTGTCAGCTCACACCAGTCAGAATGGCCATCAACAAAAATGCTGCAAACTAGAAATGCTGACGTGATTGTGGAGAAATGCGTACCCTCGATTCTAAGGGGGACGTGGTAAGAGCCACTAATGAAAGCACAATTGAGGTGCCTTGAAAAGGTAAACGTTGAGCTACCATACCAGTCAATCAATCATACCCACTGCTGGGTCTATCCCCTGAGAAAAGGAAAATCAAAAATCACAGGCTGGCAATCCTGCACTCCAGCAATATTTACCATAGGCAACACTTGGAAGCAACGAAAATGTCCATCAACAGAGGAATGCACCAAGAAGAAGTGGTCCATGTACACATGGAATATTAGCCATGGGAAACATTGAAGCACTGCTCTTTGAGGCACCATAGATGAGCCTGGAGATAATCACAAAACATGAAGTAGGTCGGAAAGCAAAACACCTATATCCTATATTATCACTTATGGCATTATCTAATAACTGGCACAGATGAACGTATTTCCAAAGAGAAAGACACTCACAGGCTGAGAAAACAAACTATGCTCATCTGAAAGGAAAGGAGGGGGGAAATTGAGAAATGAAGATTAGTGTTACTATACATATACAAATACATATTTTGTACATGTATCAAAAAGACCGAACATATAGCAAGGGAGGTCGACGGAACACTGTAATATTTTACATGGGAAGAGGATCTGTACATTAATAGACATACATAATGTACAAATGAACCAGATTGTGTACACCTAGGATAAACAATATTCTAAACTTTACCCAGATTAAAAAACTTTTAAAAACCAAGAAGAAGTAATGAGACATAAACTTATGGGGATTTCTCCTGGCAAATTCCATTCTAATTTACAACCTAGGACAATGACTTCCAGAAAGGCTCTGCTGCCCTAGTACCCAGATTGGGGAATGGAGAAATGCTACCTCCTTGTGGCCGTTTCCCACAACAGCAGGTTTGAACCCACTGCGAAAGGTCACTAAATTTTCACCAACTTGCAGTTCTGTAAATGACACCTGCCCTCCAGAAAATTTCTGGGGTCCAAAATCGACCAAAAAATTCAAAAGAGGGCAACCTTCGAAGAAGACAATTTCAAGAGCTACATTGTACTCACGGTTTTTTCTTTTAAGAGAAAAGAGAACGATGTAGGAATATGATGAATTTTAAAAAATTTAATGACAGGCATACCCATATTACAAAAACCTATCAGCTCGCAGCAGTCAGAATGGCCATTAGGAAAAATGCTGCAAAAAATAAACGGTGAAGGGAGTGTGGAGAAATGCGTACCCTCGGTTGTAAGGGGGGGCATGTAAAGAGCCACTAATGAAAACACAGTGTAGGTGCTTTGAAAAGGGAAACATTGAGCTACCAGTCAATCAATCACAACCACTGCTTGGCCTATCACCTGAGAAAATGAGAATCAAAAAGTCACAGGCTGGCAAACCTGTACGCCAGCAAGATTTACCATAGCCAGCACTTGGAAGCAATGAAAATGTCCATCAACCGAGGAATGCACCAAGAAGAAGTGGTCCACGTACACAATGGAATATTACTCTAATAATAAATATAAATGAAATTTAAAAACAAACAAAAGCAAGGAGACATCAACATTTGTGGGTTTATCCGGGCACATGGCACTCTAACTTATAACCGAAGAACACCACTGGCCGGTAGGTCTGTTTCCCTAGTACCAGCAAGGGGAACGTAGAAAGGCTGCCGCTCTCTGGCCGTTACCTGCAAAAGCAGGTTTAAAGCCTGAGCTAATGGTCACTTCATATGAACAAGTACTGCAGGGCTGTAAATGAAACCTGCCCTCAAAATGTCTTGAGGGAGATAATGGCCAAAATATTTCAAATGGTGACACATACTTTAAGAAAACACTTTGAAGAAATAAGCTCTAATCACAGCTGGAAAAATAAAAAGGACATGTCTTAAAGATCAATTTCAACGCATTATGAGACACATGCAAATTCAACCACAAAGAGGTATCAGCTCACACCACTCAGAATAACCATCAGCAAAAACTACAAAGAATAAATCCTGAAGGAGCTGGGAAGAAATACATACCCTCCACTTTAAGTGGGACGTAACCTGGAAAGAGCCACTAAGGAGAACAGAATAGAGGTGCCTTTAAAAGGTAAACATTGAGCTACCATATGTTCCAGCAGACCTATTCCTGGACCTATAAACTAAGAAGACAGAATTGGAAGGACACAGGCACGCAAATCTGCATTGCATAGTATTACAGTAGCCAAGATATGGAAGTAACCAAAAAGTCCACCGACAGATGGGTGGACAAAGAAGAACTGCTACCTGTACAGATGGAATATGAGCTAGTGAAAAAAATGAAACGATGCCATTTCCAGCACCATAGATGAGTCTAGAAGTAATCACGCAACTTGGAGTAAGTGAGAAAGCGAAAAACACATATCCTATCGTATCACATATAGGTGTTACCTAAAAAATGATACAAACAAAGATATTTCCACAGAGAAACACTTTCATAGATTCATTAAAAAACTTATGGTTCACCAAATGGACAGGTGTGAGGATTGGATACATTACCATATTGAGGTTAACAGAGAGATACAAACACATGTGAAATATAGAATCACCAAAGACCTACGCAATACCAAGAGAAGACTACTCAACATTGTGTCATAACCTACATGGGAAAAGGATCCGAAGAAGAATAGATATATGTATATGTGTGAAAGAACCACATCTTGCACACCTAGAACAAACAAAACATTGTAATCAAGTTTGCTGTGAGAAAAAATAAAAATTAAGTTAAAAATACCAACAAGAAGTAAGGAGACATAAACTTAAAGGGCTTTTTCCTCGCACATTCCATTCTAATTTACAACCTAGAACACCACTTCCAGTAAGGCTCTGTTGCCCTAGTAACCAGATTTGGTAAAGGAGAAATGCTGCCGCCTTGTGGCCGATTCCCGCAAGAGCAGCTTTTAACCCCCAGCTAATGGTCACTTACCATTCACAAGGACTCAGGGCTGTAAAGGACACCTGCCCTCAAAATTGTGCTGAGGTAGGGAATGGATACAAAAATTCAAAACAGGCAAAATGTTCACGAAGATAGTATGAAGAGGTAAGTTTTACTCACTCTCTTTTTAAAAAAAGGAAAATGGATAAAAGCTCAGCCTCAGGAAGTATTAGACTCATGCAATCTAATCTACAAAAAGTTTTCAACTCACACCAGTCGACTGACCATTGGCAAAAAGTCTACAAACAATAAATGCTGAAGAGGTTTAAGAGAACTGTGTACCCTCTAGCTGCTGGTGAGATGTAAAAGGGTTAAACGCTAATAATGAGAACAGAAAGAAGCTGCGTTGAAAAGAAAAATTGAGGTACCATTCAATCCAGCAGGCGCACCAAAGGGCCTCTCACCTGAGAAGACCAGAATGAAGAAGACCCGGGCTGCAAAAGCTGCACTGCAGCCTTATTCACAATAGACAAGACAGTGAAGCAACCAAAATGTCCATCAACAGACGAAAGGATAAAGAAGAAGTGGTCCATGTACACAATGAATACTAGCCATGGAAAACAATGAAACACTGCTCTTTGAGGCACCATAGATGATCTTGGAGATAATCACAGAACATGAGGTAAGTCGGAAAGGAAAAGTCCTATAACCTATGATATCACTTATAGGCGTTATCTAATAACTGACACAAATGAACATATTTCCACAGAGAAAGGCAATCACAGACTTATTAAAAAAAAAAAAAAACTATGCTTATCTAAAAGGAAAGGTGGGGGGAATGGATACATGAAGATTAGCGTTACCATATGTATACAAATACATATTATATACATATATCAAAAAGACCGACCATATAGCAAGGAAGGATTACGGAACACTCTGTAATAATTTACACGGGAAGAGGATCTCTACATAAATAGGTATATATGATAAGTAGATGAACCAGAGTGTGTACACCTTGGACAAGCAACATTCTAACCATTACCCCAATTGAAAAAATTAAAACAACGAACTAGGAGTAATGAGACATAAACTTATGGGGGGTTTTCCTGGCACATTCCATCCAAATTGAAAACCTAGGCAGACAACTTCCAGAACGGCTCTGCTGCCCTAGTACCCAGATTTGGGAATCGAGAAATGCTGCATCCTTGTGGCCGTTTCCCACAACAGCAGCTTTGAACCCACTGCAAAAGGTCACTAATTATTCACCAATTGCAGGTCTGTAAATGACACCGGCCCTCCAAAAAATACTGAGGTCGAAAATCGACCAAAAAATTCTAGAGTGCAACCTTCCAAAAAGAAAATTTGAAGAGGTATATTACACTCACACTTTCTTTCTTTTTTCTTTTAACAGAAAAGTAAAAGGCGTGGAAAAATGATGAATTGTAGGAATTTTTACAGACATGTAAACCCAAATTACAAAAACCTGTCAGCTCACACCAGTCAGAATGGCCATCAACAAAAATGCTGCAAACTAGAAATGCTGACGTGATTGTGGAGAAATGCGTACCCTCGATTCTAAGGGGGACGTGGTAAGAGCCACTAATGAAAGCACAATTGAGGTGCCTTGAAAAGGTAAACGTTGAGCTACCATACCAGTCAATCAATCATACCCACTGCTGGGTCTATCCCCTGAGAAAAGGAAAATCAAAAATCACAGGCTGGCAATCCTGCACTCCAGCAATATTTACCATAGGCAACACTTGGAAGCAACGAAAATGTCCATCAACAGAGGAATGCACCAAGAAGAAGTGGTCCATGTACACATGGAATATTAGCCATGGGAAACATTGAAGCACTGCTCTTTGAGGCACCATAGATGAGCCTGGAGATAATCACAAAACATGAAGTAGGTCGGAAAGCAAAACACCTATATCCTATATTATCACTTATGGCATTATCTAATAACTGGCACAGATGAACGTATTTCCAAAGAGAAAGACACTCACAGGCTGAGAAAACAAACTATGCTCATCTGAAAGGAAAGGAGGGGGAAAATTGAGAAATGAAGATTAGTGTTCCTATACATATACAAATACATATTTTGTACATGTATCAAAAAGACCGAACATATAGCAAGGGAGGTCGACGGAACACTGTAATATTTTACATGGGAAGAGGATCTGTACATTAATAGACATACATAATGTACAAATGAACCAGATTGTGTACACCTAGGATAAACAATATTCTAAACTTTACCCAGATTAAAAAACTTTTAAAAACCAAGAAGAAGTAATGAGACATAAACTTATGGGGATTTCTCCTGGCAAATTCCATTCTAATTTACAACCTAGGACAATGACTTCCAGAAAGGCTCTGCTGCCCTAGTACCCAGATTGGGGAATGGAGAAATGCTACCTCCTTGTGGCCGTTTCCCACAACAGCAGGTTTGAACCCACTGCGAAAGGTCACTAAATTTTCACCAACTTGCAGTTCTGTAAATGACACCTGCCCTCCAGAAAATTTCTGGGGTCCAAAATCGACCAAAAAATTCAAAAGAGGGCAACCTTCGAAGAAGACAATTTCAAGAGCTATATTGTACTCACGGTTTTTTCTTTTAAGAGAAAAGAGAACGATGTAGGAATATGATGAATTTTAAAAAATTTAATGACAGGCATACCCATATTACAAAAACCTATCAGCTCACAGCAGTCAGAATGGCCATTAGGAAAAATGCTGCAAAAAATAAACGGTGAAGGGAGTGTGGAGAAATGCGTACCCTCGGTTGTAAGGGGGGGGCATGTAAAGAGCCACTAATGAAAACACAGTGTAGGTGCTTTGAAAAGGGAAACATTGAGCTACCAGTCAATCAATCACAACCACTGCTTGGCCTATCACCTGAGAAAATGAGAATCAAAAAGTCACAGGCTGGCAAACCTGTACGCCAGCAAGATTTACCATAGCCAGCACTTGGAAGCAATGAAAATGTCCATCAACCGAGGAATGCACCAAGAAGAAGTGGTCCACGTACACAATGGAATATTACTCTAATAATAAATATAAATGAAATTTAAAAACAAACAAAAGCAAGGAGACATCAACATTTGTGGGTTTATCCGGGCACATGGCACTCTAACTTATAACCGAAGAACACCACTGGCCGGTAGGTCTGTTTCCCTAGTACCAGCAAGGGGAACGTAGAAAGGCTGCCGCTCTCTGGCCGTTACCTGCAAAAGCAGGTTTAAAGCCTGAGCTAATGGTCACTTCATATGAACAAGTACTGCAGGGCTGTAAATGAAAGCTGCCCTCAAAATGTCTTGAGGGAGATAATGGCCAAAATATTTCAAATGGTGACACATACTTTAAGAAAACACTTTGAAGAAATAAGCTCTAATCACAGCTGGAAAAATAAAAAGGACATGTCTTAAAGATCAATTTCAACGCATTATGAGACACATGCAAATTCAACCACAAAGAGGTATCAGCTCACACCACTCAGAATAACCATCAGCAAAAACTACAAAGAATAAATCCTGAAGGAGCTGGGAAGAAATACATACCCTCCACTTTAAGTGGGACGTAACCTGGAAAGAGCCACTAAGGAGAACAGAATAGAGGTGCCTTTAAAAGGTAAACATTGAGCTACCATATGTTCCAGCAGACCTATTCCTGGACCTATAAACTAAGAAGACAGAATTGGAAGGACACAGGCACGCAAATCTGCATTGCATAGTATTACAGTAGCCAAGATATGGAAGTAACCAAAAAGTCCACCGACAGATGGGTGGACAAAGAAGAACTGCTACCTGTACAGATGGAATATGAGCTAGTGAAAAAAATGAAACGATGCCATTTCCAGCACCATAGATGAGTCTAGAAGTAATCACGCAACTTGGAGTAAGTGAGAAAGCGAAAAACACATATCCTATCGTATCACATATAGGTGTTACCTAAAAAATGATACAAACAAAGATATTTCCACAGAGAAACACTTTCATAGATTCATTAAAAAACTTATGGTTCACCAAATGGACAGGTGTGAGGATTGGATACATTACCATATTGAGGTTAACAGAGAGATACAAACACATGTGAAATATAGAATCACCAAAGACCTACGCAATACCAAGAGAAGACTACTCAACATTGTGTCATAACCTACATGGGAAAAGGATCCGAAGAAGAATAGATATATGTATATGTGTGAAAGAACCACATCTTGCACACCTAGAACAAACAAAACATTGTAATCAAGTTTGCTGTGAGAAAAAATAAAAATTAAGTTAAAAATACCAACAAGAAGTAAGGAGACATAAACTTAAAGGGCTTTTTCCTCGCACATTCCATTCTAATTTACAACCTAGAACACCACTTCCAGTAAGGCTCTGTTGCCCTAGTAACCAGATTTGGTAAAGGAGAAATGCTGCCGCCTTGTGGCCGATTCCCGCAAGAGCAGCTTTTAACCCCCAGCTAATGGTCACTTACCATTCACAAGGACTCAGGGCTGTAAAGGACACCTGCCCTCAAAATTGTGCTGAGGTAGGGAATGGATACAAAAATTCAAAACAGGCAAAATGTTCACGAAGATAGTATGAAGAGGTAAGTTTTACTCACTCTCTTTTTAAAAAAAGGAAAATGGATAAAAGCTCAGCCTCAGGAAGTATTAGACTCATGCAATCTAATCTACAAAAAGTTTTCAACTCACACCAGTCGACTGACCATTGGCAAAAAGTCTACAAACAATAAATGCTGAAGAGGTTTAAGAGAACTGTGTACCCTCTAGCTGCTGGTGAGATGTAAAAGGGTTAAACGCTAATAATGAGAACAGAAAGAAGCTGCGTTGAAAAGAAAAATTGAGGTACCATTCAATCCAGCAGGCGCACCAAAGGGCCTCTCACCTGAGAAGACCAGAATGAAGAAGACCCGGGCTGCAAAAGCTGCACTGCAGCCTTATTCACAATAGACAAGACAGTGAAGCAACCAAAATGTCCATCAACAGACGAAAGGATAAAGAAGAAGTGGTCCATGTACACAATGAATACTAGCCATGGAAAACAATGAAACACTGCTCTTTGAGGCACCATAGATGATCTTGGAGATAATCACAGAACATGAGGTAAGTCGGAAAGGAAAAGTCCTATAACCTATGATATCACTTATAGGCGTTATCTAATAACTGACACAAATGAACATATTTCCACAGAGAAAGGCAATCACAGACTTATTAAAAAAAAAAAAAACTATGCTTATCTAAAAGGAAAGGTGGGGGGAATGGATACATGAAGATTAGCGTTACCATATGTATACAAATACATATTATATACATATATCAAAAAGACCGACCATATAGCAAGGAAGGATTACGGAACACTCTGTAATAATTTACACGGGAAGAGGATCTCTACATAAATAGGTATATATGATAAGTAGATGAACCAGAGTGTGTACACCTTGGACAAGCAACATTCTAACCATTACCCCAATTGAAAAAATTAAAACAACGAACTAGGAGTAATGAGACATAAACTTATGGGGGGTTTTCCTGGCACATTCCATCCAAATTGAAAACCTAGGCAGACAACTTCCAGAACGGCTCTGCTGCCCTAGTACCCAGATTTGGGAATCGAGAAATGCTGCATCCTTGTGGCCGTTTCCCACAACAGCAGCTTTGAACCCACTGCAAAAGGTCACTAATTATTCACCAATTGCAGGTCTGTAAATGACACCGGCCCTCCAAAAAATACTGAGGTCGAAAATCGACCAAAAAATTCTAGAGTGCAACCTTCCAAAAAGAAAATTTGAAGAGGTATATTACACTCACACTTTCTTTCTTTTTTCTTTTAACAGAAAAGTAAAAGGCGTGGAAAAATGATGAATTGTAGGAATTTTTACAGACATGTAAACCCAAATTACAAAAACCTGTCAGCTCACACCAGTCAGAATGGCCATCAACAAAAATGCTGCAAACTAGAAATGCTGACGTGATTGTGGAGAAATGCGTACCCTCGATTCTAAGGGGGACGTGGTAAGAGCCACTAATGAAAGCACAATTGAGGTGCCTTGAAAAGGTAAACGTTGAGCTACCATACCAGTCAATCAATCATACCCACTGCTGGGTCTATCCCCTGAGAAAAGGAAAATCAAAAATCACAGGCTGGCAATCCTGCACTCCAGCAATATTTACCATAGGCAACACTTGGAAGCAACGAAAATGTCCATCAACAGAGGAATGCACCAAGAAGAAGTGGTCCATGTACACATGGAATATTAGCCATGGGAAACATTGAAGCACTGCTCTTTGAGGCACCATAGATGAGCCTGGAGATAATCACAAAACATGAAGTAGGTCGGAAAGCAAAACACCTATATCCTATATTATCACTTATGGCATTATCTAATAACTGGCACAGATGAACGTATTTCCAAAGAGAAAGACACTCACAGGCTGAGAAAACAAACTATGCTCATCTGAAAGGAAAGGAGGGGGGAAATTGAGAAATGAAGATTAGTGTTCCTATACATATACAAATACATATTTTGTACATGTATCAAAAAGACCGAACATATAGCAAGGGAGGTCGACGGAACACTGTAATATTTTACATGGGAAGAGGATCTGTACATTAATAGACATACATAATGTACAAATGAACCAGATTGTGTACACCTAGGATAAACAATATTCTAAACTTTACCCAGATTAAAAAACTTTTAAAAACCAAGAAGAAGTAATGAGACATAAACTTATGGGGATTTCTCCTGGCAAATTCCATTCTAATTTACAACCTAGGACAATGACTTCCAGAAAGGCTCTGCTGCCCTAGTACCCAGATTGGGGAATGGAGAAATGCTACCTCCTTGTGGCCGTTTCCCACAACAGCAGGTTTGAACCCACTGCGAAAGGTCACTAAATTTTCACCAACTTGCAGTTCTGTAAATGACACCTGCCCTCCAGAAAATTTCTGGGGTCCAAAATCGACCAAAAAATTCAAAAGAGGGCAACCTTCGAAGAAGACAATTTCAAGAGCTACATTGTACTCACGGTTTTTTCTTTTAAGAGAAAAGAGAACGATGTAGGAATATGATGAATTTTAAAAAATTTAATGACAGGCATACCCATATTACAAAAACCTATCAGCTCACAGCAGTCAGAATGGCCATTAGGAAAAATGCTGCAAAAAATAAACGGTGAAGGGAGTGTGGAGAAATGCGTACCCTCGGTTGTAAGGGGGGGGCATGTAAAGAGCCACTAATGAAAACACAGTGTAGGTGCTTTGAAAAGGGAAACATTGAGCTACCAGTCAATCAATCACAACCACTGCTTGGCCTATCACCTGAGAAAATGAGAATCAAAAAGTCACAGGCTGGCAAACCTGTACGCCAGCAAGATTTACCATAGCCAGCACTTGGAAGCAATGAAAATGTCCATCAACCGAGGAATGCACCAAGAAGAAGTGGTCCACGTACACAATGGAATATTACTCTAATAATAAATATAAATGAAATTTAAAAACAAACAAAAGCAAGGAGACATCAACATTTGTGGGTTTATCCGGGCACATGGCACTCTAACTTATAACCGAAGAACACCACTGGCCGGTAGGTCTGTTTCCCTAGTACCAGCAAGGGGAACGTAGAAAGGCTGCCGCTCTCTGGCCGTTACCTGCAAAAGCAGGTTTAAAGCCTGAGCTAATGGTCACTTCATATGAACAAGTACTGCAGGGCTGTAAATGAAAGCTGCCCTCAAAATGTCTTGAGGGAGATAATGGCCAAAATATTTCAAATGGTGACACATACTTTAAGAAAACACTTTGAAGAAATAAGCTCTAATCACAGCTGGAAAAATAAAAAGGACATGTCTTAAAGATCAATTTCAACGCATTATGAGACACATGCAAATTCAACCACAAAGAGGTATCAGCTCACACCACTCAGAATAACCATCAGCAAAAACTACAAAGAATAAATCCTGAAGGAGCTGGGAAGAAATACATACCCTCCACTTTAAGTGGGACGTAACCTGGAAAGAGCCACTAAGGAGAACAGAATAGAGGTGCCTTTAAAAGGTAAACATTGAGCTACCATATGTTCCAGCAGACCTATTCCTGGACCTATAAACTAAGAAGACAGAATTGGAAGGACACAGGCACGCAAATCTGCATTGCATAGTATTACAGTAGCCAAGATATGGAAGTAACCAAAAAGTCCACCGACAGATGGGTGGACAAAGAAGAACTGCTACCTGTACAGATGGAATATGAGCTAGTGAAAAAAATGAAACGATGCCATTTCCAGCACCATAGATGAGTCTAGAAGTAATCACGCAACTTGGAGTAAGTGAGAAAGCGAAAAACACATATCCTATCGTATCACATATAGGTGTTACCTAAAAAATGATACAAACAAAGATATTTCCACAGAGAAACACTTTCATAGATTCATTAAAAAACTTATGGTTCACCAAATGGACAGGTGTGAGGATTGGATACATTACCATATTGAGGTTAACAGAGAGATACAAACACATGTGAAATATAGAATCACCAAAGACCTACGCAATACCAAGAGAAGACTACTCAACATTGTGTCATAACCTACATGGGAAAAGGATCCGAAGAAGAATAGATATATGTATATGTGTGAAAGAACCACATCTTGCACACCTAGAACAAACAAAACATTGTAATCAAGTTTGCTGTGAGAAAAAATAAAAATTAAGTTAAAAATACCAACAAGAAGTAAGGAGACATAAACTTAAAGGGCTTTTTCCTCGCACATTCCATTCTAATTTACAACCTAGAACACCACTTCCAGTAAGGCTCTGTTGCCCTAGTAACCAGATTTGGTAAAGGAGAAATGCTGCCGCCTTGTGGCCGATTCCCGCAAGAGCAGCTTTTAACCCCCAGCTAATGGTCACTTACCATTCACAAGGACTCAGGGCTGTAAAGGACACCTGCCCTCAAAATTGTGCTGAGGTAGGGAATGGATAAAAAAATTCAAAACAGGCAAAATGTTCACGAAGATAGTATGAAGAGGTAAGTTTTACTCACTCTCTTTTTAAAAAAAGGAAAATGGATAAAAGCTCAGCCTCAGGAAGTATTAGACTCATGCAATCTAATCTACAAAAAGTTTTCAACTCACACCAGTCGACTGACCATTGGCAAAAAGTCTACAAACAATAAATGCTGAAGAGGTTTAAGAGAACTGTGTACCCTCTAGCTGCTGGTGAGATGTAAAAGGGTTAAACGCTAATAATGAGAACAGAAAGAAGCTGCGTTGAAAAGAAAAATTGAGGTACCATTCAATCCAGCAGGCGCACCAAAGGGCCTCTCACCTGAGAAGACCAGAATGAAGAAGACCCGGGCTGCAAAAGCTGCACTGCAGCCTTATTCACAATAGACAAGACAGTGAAGCAACCAAAATGTCCATCAACAGACGAAAGGATAAAGAAGAAGTGGTCCATGTACACAATGAATACTAGCCATGGAAAACAATGAAACACTGCTCTTTGAGGCACCATAGATGATCTTGGAGATAATCACAGAACATGAGGTAAGTCGGAAAGGAAAAGTCCTATAACCTATGATATCACTTATAGGCGTTATCTAATAACTGACACAAATGAACATATTTCCACAGAGAAAGGCAATCACAGACTTATTAAAAAAAAAAAAACTATGCTTATCTAAAAGGAAAGGTGGGGGGAATGGATACATGAAGATTAGCGTTACCATATGTATACAAATACATATTATATACATATATCAAAAAGACCGACCATATAGCAAGGAAGGATTACGGAACACTCTGTAATAATTTACACGGGAAGAGGATCTCTACATAAATAGGTATATATGATAAGTAGATGAACCAGAGTGTGTACACCTTGGACAAGCAACATTCTAACCATTACCCCAATTGAAAAAATTAAAACAACGAACTAGGAGTAATGAGACATAAACTTATGGGGGGTTTTCCTGGCACATTCCATCCAAATTGAAAACCTAGGCAGACAACTTCCAGAACGGCTCTGCTGCCCTAGTACCCAGATTTGGGAATCGAGAAATGCTGCATCCTTGTGGCCGTTTCCCACAACAGCAGCTTTGAACCCACTGCAAAAGGTCACTAATTATTCACCAATTGCAGGTCTGTAAATGACACCGGCCCTCCAAAAAATACTGAGGTCGAAAATCGACCAAAAAATTCTAGAGTGCAACCTTCCAAAAAGAAAATTTGAAGAGGTATATTACACTCACACTTTCTTTCTTTTTTCTTTTAACAGAAAAGTAAAAGGCGTGGAAAAATGATGAATTGTAGGAATTTTTACAGACATGTAAACCCAAATTACAAAAACCTGTCAGCTCACACCAGTCAGAATGGCCATCAACAAAAATGCTGCAAACTAGAAATGCTGACGTGATTGTGGAGAAATGCGTACCCTCGATTCTAAGGGGGACGTGGTAAGAGCCACTAATGAAAGCACAATTGAGGTGCCTTGAAAAGGTAAACGTTGAGCTACCATACCAGTCAATCAATCATACCCACTGCTGGGTCTATCCCCTGAGAAAAGGAAAATCAAAAATCACAGGCTGGCAATCCTGCACTCCAGCAATATTTACCATAGGCAACACTTGGAAGCAACGAAAATGTCCATCAACAGAGGAATGCACCAAGAAGAAGTGGTCCATGTACACATGGAATATTAGCCATGGGAAACATTGACGCACTGCTCTTTGAGGCACCATAGATGAGCCTGGAGATAATCACAAAACATGAAGTAGGTCGGAAAGCAAAACACCTATATCCTATATTATCACTTATGGCATTATCTAATAACTGGCACAGATGAACGTATTTCCAAAGAGAAAGACACTCACAGGCTGAGAAAACAAACTATGCTCATCTGAAAGGAAAGGAGGGGGGAAATTGAGAAATGAAGATTAGTGTTCCTATACATATACAAATACATATTTTGTACATGTATCAAAAAGACCGAACATATAGCAAGGGAGGTCGACGGAACACTGTAATATTTTACATGGGAAGAGGATCTGTACATTAATAGACATACATAATGTACAAATGAACCAGATTGTGTACACCTAGGATAAACAATATTCTAAACTTTACCCAGATTAAAAAACTTTTAAAAACCAAGAAGAAGTAATGAGACATAAACTTATGGGGATTTCTCCTGGCAAATTCCATTCTAATTTACAACCTAGGACAATGACTTCCAGAAAGGCTCTGCTGCCCTAGTACCCAGATTGGGGAATGGAGAAATGCTACCTCCTTGTGGCCGTTTCCCACAACAGCAGGTTTGAACCCACTGCGAAAGGTCACTAAATTTTCACCAACTTGCAGTTCTGTAAATGACACCTGCCCTCCAGAAAATTTCTGGGGTCCAAAATCGACCAAAAAATTCAAAAGAGGGCAACCTTCGAAGAAGACAATTTCAAGAGCTACATTGTACTCACGGTTTTTTCTTTTAAGAGAAAAGAGAACGATGTAGGAATATGATGAATTTTAAAAAATTTAATGACAGGCATACCCATATTACAAAAACCTATCAGCTCGCAGCAGTCAGAATGGCCATTAGGAAAAATGCTGCAAAAAATAAACGGTGAAGGGAGTGTGGAGAAATGCGTACCCTCGGTTGTAAGGGGGGGCATGTAAAGAGCCACTAATGAAAACACAGTGTAGGTGCTTTGAAAAGGGAAACACTGAGCTACCAGTCAATCAATCACAACCACTGCTTGGCCTATCACCTGAGAAAATGAGAATCAAAAAGTCACAGGCTGGCAAACCTGTACGCCAGCAAGATTTACCATAGCCAGCACTTGGAAGCAATGAAAATGTCCATCAACCGAGGAATGCACCAAGAAGAAGTGGTCCACGTACACAATGGAATATTACTCTAATAATAAATATAAATGAAATTTAAAAACAAACAAAAGCAAGGAGACATCAACATTTGTGGGTTTATCCGGGCACATGGCACTCTAACTTATAACCGAAGAACACCACTGGCCGGTAGGTCTGTTTCCCTAGTACCAGCAAGGGGAACGTAGAAAGGCTGCCGCTCTCTGGCCGTTACCTGCAAAAGCAGGTTTAAAGCCTGAGCTAATGGTCACTTCATATGAACAAGTACTGCAGGGCTGTAAATGAAAGCTGCCCTCAAAATGTCTTGAGGGAGATAATGGCCAAAATATTTCAAATGGTGACACATACTTTAAGAAAACACTTTGAAGAAATAAGCTCTAATCACAGCTGGAAAAATAAAAAGGACATGTCTTAAAGATCAATTTCAACGCATTATGAGACACATGCAAATTCAACCACAAAGAGGTATCAGCTCACACCACTCAGAATAACCATCAGCAAAAACTACAAAGAATAAATCCTGAAGGAGCTGGGAAGAAATACATACCCTCCACTTTAAGTGGGACGTAACCTGGAAAGAGCCACTAAGGAGAACAGAATAGAGGTGCCTTTAAAAGGTAAACATTGAGCTACCATATGTTCCAGCAGACCTATTCCTGGACCTATAAACTAAGAAGACAGAATTGGAAGGACACAGGCACGCAAATCTGCATTGCATAGTATTACAGTAGCCAAGATATGGAAGTAACCAAAAAGTCCACCGACAGATGGGTGGACAAAGAAGAACTGCTACCTGTACAGATGGAATATGAGCTAGTGAAAAAAATGAAACGATGCCATTTCCAGCACCATAGATGAGTCTAGAAGTAATCACGCAACTTGGAGTAAGTGAGAAAGCGAAAAACACATATCCTATCGTATCACATATAGGTGTTACCTAAAAAATGATACAAACAAAGATATTTCCACAGAGAAACACTTTCATAGATTCATTAAAAAACTTATGGTTCACCAAATGGACAGGTGTGAGGATTGGATACATTACCATATTGAGGTTAACAGAGAGATACAAACACATGTGAAATATAGAATCACCAAAGACCTACGCAATACCAAGAGAAGACTACTCAACATTGTGTCATAACCTACATGGGAAAAGGATCCGAAGAAGAATAGATATATGTATATGTGTGAAAGAACCACATCTTGCACACCTAGAACAAACAAAACATTGTAATCAAGTTTGCTGTGAGAAAAAATAAAAATTAAGTTAAAAATACCAACAAGAAGTAAGGAGACATAAACTTAAAGGGCTTTTTCCTCGCACATTCCATTCTAATTTACAACCTAGAACACCACTTCCAGTAAGGCTCTGTTGCCCTAGTAACCAGATTTGGTAAAGGAGAAATGCTGCCGCCTTGTGGCCGATTCCCGCAAGAGCAGCTTTTAACCCCCAGCTAATGGTCACTTACCATTCACAAGGACTCAGGGCTGTAAAGGACACCTGCCCTCAAAATTGTGCTGAGGTAGGGAATGGATACAAAAATTCAAAACAGGCAAAATGTTCACGAAGATAGTATGAAGAGGTAAGTTTTACTCACTCTCTTTTTAAAAAAAGGAAAATGGATAAAAGCTCAGCCTCAGGAAGTATTAGACTCATGCAATCTAATCTACAAAAAGTTTTCAACTCACACCAGTCGACTGACCATTGGCAAAAAGTCTACAAACAATAAATGCTGAAGAGGTTTAAGAGAACTGTGTACCCTCTAGCTGCTGGTGAGATGTAAAAGGGTTAAACGCTAATAATGAGAACAGAAAGAAGCTGCGTTGAAAAGAAAAATTGAGGTACCATTCAATCCAGCAGGCGCACCAAAGGGCCTCTCACCTGAGAAGACCAGAATGAAGAAGACCCGGGCTGCAAAAGCTGCACTGCAGCCTTATTCACAATAGACAAGACAGTGAAGCAACCAAAATGTCCATCAACAGACGAAAGGATAAAGAAGAAGTGGTCCATGTACACAATGAATACTAGCCATGGAAAACAATGAAACACTGCTCTTTGAGGCACCATAGATGATCTTGGAGATAATCACAGAACATGAGGTAAGTCGGAAAGGAAAAGTCCTATAACCTATGATATCACTTATAGGCGTTATCTAATAACTGACACAAATGAACATATTTCCACAGAGAAAGGCAATCACAGACTTATTAAAAAAAAAAAAAAACTATGCTTATCTAAAAGGAAAGGTGGGGGGAATGGATACATGAAGATTAGCGTTACCATATGTATACAAATACATATTATATACATATATCAAAAAGACCGACCATATAGCAAGGAAGGATTACGGAACACTCTGTAATAATTTACACGGGAAGAGGATCTCTACATAAATAGGTATATATGATAAGTAGATGAACCAGAGTGTGTACACCTTGGACAAGCAACATTCTAACCATTACCCCAATTGAAAAAATTAAAACAACGAACTAGGAGTAATGAGACATAAACTTATGGGGGGTTTTCCTGGCACATTCCATCCAAATTGAAAACCTAGGCAGACAACTTCCAGAACGGCTCTGCTGCCCTAGTACCCAGATTTGGGAATCGAGAAATGCTGCATCCTTGTGGCTGTTTCCCACAACAGCAGCTTTGAACCCACTGCAAAAGGTCACTAATTATTCACCAATTGCAGGTCTGTAAATGACACCGGCCCTCCAAAAAATACTGAGGTCGAAAATCGACCAAAAAATTCTAGAGTGCAACCTTCCAAAAAGAAAATTTGAAGAGGTATATTACACTCACACTTTCTTTCTTTTTTCTTTTAACAGAAAAGTAAAAGGCGTGGAAAAATGATGAATTGTAGGAATTTTTACAGACATGTAAACCCAAATTACAAAAACCTGTCAGCTCACACCAGTCAGAATGGCCATCAACAAAAATGCTGCAAACTAGAAATGCTGACGTGATTGTGGAGAAATGCGTACCCTCGATTCTAAGGGGGACGTGGTAAGAGCCACTAATGAAAGCACAATTGAGGTGCCTTGAAAAGGTAAACGTTGAGCTACCATACCAGTCAATCAATCATACCCACTGCTGGGTCTATCCCCTGAGAAAAGGAAAATCAAAAATCACAGGCTGGCAATCCTGCACTCCAGCAATATTTACCATAGGCAACACTTGGAAGCAACGAAAATGTCCATCAACAGAGGAATGCACCAAGAAGAAGTGGTCCATGTACACATGGAATATTAGCCATGGAAAACATTGAAGCACTGCTCTTTGAGGCACCATAGATGAGCCTGGAGATAATCACAAAACATGAAGTAGGTCGGAAAGCAAAACACCTATATCCTATATTATCACTTATGGCATTATCTAATAACTGGCACAGATGAACGTATTTCCAAAGAGAAAGACACTCACAGGCTGAGAAAACAAACTATGCTCATCTGAAAGGAAAGGAGGGGGGAAATTGAGAAATGAAGATTAGTGTTCCTATACATATACAAATACATATTTTGTACATGTATCAAAAAGACCGAACATATAGCAAGGGAGGTCGACGGAACACTGTAATATTTTACATGGGAAGAGGATCTGTACATTAATAGACATACATAATGTACAAATGAACCAGATTGTGTACACCTAGGATAAACAATATTCTAAACTTTACCCAGATTAAAAAACTTTTAAAAACCAAGAAGAAGTAATGAGACATAAACTTATGGGGATTTCTCCTGGCAAATTCCATTCTAATTTACAACCTAGGACAATGACTTCCAGAAAGGCTCTGCTGCCCTAGTACCCAGATTGGGGAATGGAGAAATGCTACCTCCTTGTGGCCGTTTCCCACAACAGCAGGTTTGAACCCACTGCGAAAGGTCACTAAATTTTCACCAACTTGCAGTTCTGTAAATGACACCTGCCCTCCAGAAAATTTCTGGGGTCCAAAATCGACCAAAAAATTCAAAAGAGGGCAACCTTCGAAGAAGACAATTTCAAGAGCTACATTGTACTCACGGTTTTTTCTTTTAAGAGAAAAGAGAACGATGTAGGAATATGATGAATTTTAAAAAATTTAATGACAGGCATACCCATATTACAAAAACCTATCAGCTCGCAGCAGTCAGAATGGCCATTAGGAAAAATGCTGCAAAAAATAAACGGTGAAGGGAGTGTGGAGAAATGCGTACCCTCGGTTGTAAGGGGGGGCATGTAAAGAGCCACTAATGAAAACACAGTGTAGGTGCTTTGAAAAGGGAAACATTGAGCTACCAGTCAATCAATCACAACCACTGCTTGGCCTATCACCTGAGAAAATGAGAATCAAAAAGTCACAGGCTGGCAAACCTGTACGCCAGCAAGATTTACCATAGCCAGCACTTGGAAGCAATGAAAATGTCCATCAACCGAGGAATGCACCAAGAAGAAGTGGTCCACGTACACAATGGAATATTACTCTAATAATAAATATAAATGAAATTTAAAAACAAACAAAAGCAAGGAGACATCAACATTTGTGGGTTTATCCGGGCACATGGCACTCTAACTTATAACCGAAGAACACCACTGGCCGGTAGGTCTGTTTCCCTAGTACCAGCAAGGGGAACGTAGAAAGGCTGCCGCTCTCTGGCCGTTACCTGCAAAAGCAGGTTTAAAGCCTGAGCTAATGGTCACTTCATATGAACAAGTACTGCAGGGCTGTAAATGAAACCTGCCCTCAAAATGTCTTGAGGGAGATAATGGCCAAAATATTTCAAATGGTGACACATACTTTAAGAAAACACTTTGAAGAAATAAGCTCTAATCACAGCTGGAAAAATAAAAAGGACATGTCTTAAAGATCAATTTCAACGCATTATGAGACACATGCAAATTCAACCACAAAGAGGTATCAGCTCACACCACTCAGAATAACCATCAGCAAAAACTACAAAGAATAAATCCTGAAGGAGCTGGGAAGAAATACATACCCTCCACTTTAAGTGGGACGTAACCTGGAAAGAGCCACTAAGGAGAACAGAATAGAGGTGCCTTTAAAAGGTAAACATTGAGCTACCATATGTTCCAGCAGACCTATTCCTGGACCTATAAACTAAGAAGACAGAATTGGAAGGACACAGGCACGCAAATCTGCATTGCATAGTATTACAGTAGCCAAGATATGGAAGTAACCAAAAAGTCCACCGACAGATGGGTGGACAAAGAAGAACTGCTACCTGTACAGATGGAATATGAGCTAGTGAAAAAAATGAAACGATGCCATTTCCAGCACCATAGATGAGTCTAGAAGTAATCACGCAACTTGGAGTAAGTGAGAAAGCGAAAAACACATATCCTATCGTATCACATATAGGTGTTACCTAAAAAATGATACAAACAAAGATATTTCCACAGAGAAACACTTTCATAGATTCATTAAAAAACTTATGGTTCACCAAATGGACAGGTGTGAGGATTGGATACATTACCATATTGAGGTTAACAGAGAGATACAAACACATGTGAAATATAGAATCACCAAAGACCTACGCAATACCAAGAGAAGACTACTCAACATTGTGTCATAACCTACATGGGAAAAGGATCCGAAGAAGAATAGATATATGTATATGTGTGAAAGAACCACATCTTGCACACCTAGAACAAACAAAACATTGTAATCAAGTTTGCTGTGAGAAAAAATAAAAATTAAGTTAAAAATACCAACAAGAAGTAAGGAGACATAAACTTAAAGGGCTTTTTCCTCGCACATTCCATTCTAATTTACAACCTAGAACACCACTTCCAGTAAGGCTCTGTTGCCCTAGTAACCAGATTTGGTAAAGGAGAAATGCTGCCGCCTTGTGGCCGATTCCCACAAGAGCAGCTTTTAACCCCCAGCTAATGGTCACTTACCATTCACAAGGACTCAGGGCTGTAAAGGACACCTGCCCTCAAAATTGTGCTGAGGTAGGGAATGGATACAAAAATTCAAAACAGGCAAAATGTTCACGAAGATAGTATGAAGAGGTAAGTTTTACTCACTCTCTTTTTAAAAAAAGGAAAATGGATAAAAGCTCAGCCTCAGGAAGTATTAGACTCATGCAATCTAATCTACAAAAAGTTTTCAACTCACACCAGTCGACTGACCATTGGCAAAAAGTCTACAAACAATAAATGCTGAAGAGGTTTAAGAGAACTGTGTACCCTCTAGCTGCTGGTGAGATGTAAAAGGGTTAAACGCTAATAATGAGAACAGAAAGAAGCTGCGTTGAAAAGAAAAATTGAGGTACCATTCAATCCAGCAGGCGCACCAAAGGGCCTCTCACCTGAGAAGACCAGAATGAAGAAGACCCGGGCTGCAAAAGCTGCACTGCAGCCTTATTCACAATAGACAAGACAGTGAAGCAACCAAAATGTCCATCAACAGACGAAAGGATAAAGAAGAAGTGGTCCATGTACACAATGAATACTAGCCATGGAAAACAATGAAACACTGCTCTTTGAGGCACCATAGATGATCTTGGAGATAATCACAGAACATGAGGTAAGTCGGAAAGGAAAAGTCCTATAACCTATGATATCACTTATAGGCGTTATCTAATAACTGACACAAATGAACATATTTCCACAGAGAAAGGCAATCACAGACTTATTAAAAAAAAAAAAAACTATGCTTATCTAAAAGGAAAGGTGGGGGGAATGGATACATGAAGATTAGCGTTACCATATGTATACAAATACATATTATATACATATATCAAAAAGACCGACCATATAGCAAGGAAGGATTACGGAACACTCTGTAATAATTTACACGGGAAGAGGATCTCTACATAAATAGGTATATATGATAAGTAGATGAACCAGAGTGTGTACACCTTGGACAAGCAACATTCTAACCATTACCCCAATTGAAAAAATTAAAACAACGAACTAGGAGTAATGAGACATAAACTTATGGGGGGTTTTCCTGGCACATTCCATCCAAATTGAAAACCTAGGCAGACAACTTCCAGAACGGCTCTGCTGCCCTAGTACCCAGATTTGGGAATCGAGAAATGCTGCATCCTTGTGGCCGTTTCCCACAACAGCAGCTTTGAACCCACTGCAAAAGGTCACTAATTATTCACCAATTGCAGGTCTGTAAATGACACCGGCCCTCCAAAAAATACTGAGGTCGAAAATCGACCAAAAAATTCTAGAGTGCAACCTTCCAAAAAGAAAATTTGAAGAGGTATATTACACTCACACTTTCTTTCTTTTTTCTTTTAACAGAAAAGTAAAAGGCGTGGAAAAATGATGAATTGTAGGAATTTTTACAGACATGTAAACCCAAATTACAAAAACCTGTCAGCTCACACCAGTCAGAATGGCCATCAACAAAAATGCTGCAAACTAGAAATGCTGACGTGATTGTGGAGAAATGCGTACCCTCGATTCTAAGGGGGACGTGGTAAGAGCCACTAATGAAAGCACAATTGAGGTGCCTTGAAAAGGTAAACGTTGAGCTACCATACCAGTCAATCAATCATACCCACTGCTGGGTCTATCCCCTGAGAAAAGGAAAATCAAAAATCACAGGCTGGCAATCCTGCACTCCAGCAATATTTACCATAGGCAACACTTGGAAGCAACGAAAATGTCCATCAACAGAGGAATGCACCAAGAAGAAGTGGTCCATGTACACATGGAATATTAGCCATGGGAAACATTGACACACTGCTCTTTGAGGCACCATAGATGAGCCTGGAGATAATCACAAAACATGAAGTAGGTCGGAAAGCAAAACACCTATATCCTATATTATCACTTATGGCATTATCTAATAACTGGCACAGATGAACGTATTTCCAAAGAGAAAGACACTCACAGGCTGAGAAAACAAACTATGCTCATCTGAAAGGAAAGGAGGGGGGAAATTGAGAAATGAAGATTAGTGTTCCTATACATATACAAATACATATTTTGTACATGTATCAAAAAGACCGAACATATAGCAAGGGAGGTCGACGGAACACTGTAATATTTTACATGGGAAGAGGATCTGTACATTAATAGACATACATAATGTACAAATGAACCAGATTGTGTACACCTAGGATAAACAATATTCTAAACTTTACCCAGATTAAAAAACTTTTAAAAACCAAGAAGAAGTAATGAGACATAAACTTATGGGGATTTCTCCTGGCAAATTCCATTCTAATTTACAACCTAGGACAATGACTTCCAGAAAGGCTCTGCTGCCCTAGTACCCAGATTGGGGAATGGAGAAATGCTACCTCCTTGTGGCCGTTTCCCACAACAGCAGGTTTGAACCCACTGCGAAAGGTCACTAAATTTTCACCAACTTGCAGTTCTGTAAATGACACCTGCCCTCCAGAAAATTTCTGGGGTCCAAAATCGACCAAAAAATTCAAAAGAGGGCAACCTTCGAAGAAGACAATTTCAAGAGCTACATTGTACTCACGGTTTTTTCTTTTAAGAGAAAAGAGAACGATGTAGGAATATGATGAATTTTAAAAAATTTAATGACAGGCATACCCATATTACAAAAACCTATCAGCTCGCAGCAGTCAGAATGGCCATTAGGAAAAATGCTGCAAAAAATAAACGGTGAAGGGAGTGTGGAGAAATGCGTACCCTCGGTTGTAAGGGGGGGCATGTAAAGAGCCACTAATGAAAACACAGTGTAGGTGCTTTGAAAAGGGAAACATTGAGCTACCAGTCAATCAATCACAACCACTGCTTGGCCTATCACCTGAGAAAATGAGAATCAAAAAGTCACAGGCTGGCAAACCTGTACGCCAGCAAGATTTACCATAGCCAGCACTTGGAAGCAATGAAAATGTCCATCAACCGAGGAATGCACCAAGAAGAAGTGGTCCACGTACACAATGGAATATTACTCTAATAATAAATATAAATGAAATTTAAAAACAAACAAAAGCAAGGAGACATCAACATTTGTGGGTTTATCCGGGCACATGGCACTCTAACTTATAACCGAAGAACACCACTGGCCGGTAGGTCTGTTTCCCTAGTACCAGCAAGGGGAACGTAGAAAGGCTGCCGCTCTCTGGCCGTTACCTGCAAAAGCAGGTTTAAAGCCTGAGCTAATGGTCACTTCATATGAACAAGTACTGCAGGGCTGTAAATGAAACCTGCCCTCAAAATGTCTTGAGGGAGATAATGGCCAAAATATTTCAAATGGTGACACATACTTTAAGAAAACACTTTGAAGAAATAAGCTCTAATCACAGCTGGAAAAATAAAAAGGACATGTCTTAAAGATCAATTTCAACGCATTATGAGACACATGCAAATTCAACCACAAAGAGGTATCAGCTCACACCACTCAGAATAACCATCAGCAAAAACTACAAAGAATAAATCCTGAAGGAGCTGGGAAGAAATACATACCCTCCACTTTAAGTGGGACGTAACCTGGAAAGAGCCACTAAGGAGAACAGAATAGAGGTGCCTTTAAAAGGTAAACATTGAGCTACCATATGTTCCAGCAGACCTATTCCTGGACCTATAAACTAAGAAGACAGAATTGGAAGGACACAGGCACGCAAATCTGCATTGCATAGTATTACAGTAGCCAAGATATGGAAGTAACCAAAAAGTCCACCGACAGATGGGTGGACAAAGAAGAACTGCTACCTGTACAGATGGAATATGAGCTAGTGAAAAAAATGAAACGATGCCATTTCCAGCACCATAGATGAGTCTAGAAGTAATCACGCAACTTGGAGTAAGTGAGAAAGCGAAAAACACATATCCTATCGTATCACATATAGGTGTTACCTAAAAAATGATACAAACAAAGATATTTCCACAGAGAAACACTTTCATAGATTCATTAAAAAACTTATGGTTCACCAAATGGACAGGTGTGAGGATTGGATACATTACCATATTGAGGTTAACAGAGAGATACAAACACATGTGAAATATAGAATCACCAAAGACCTACGCAATACCAAGAGAAGACTACTCAACATTGTGTCATAACCTACATGGGAAAAGGATCCGAAGAAGAATAGATATATGTATATGTGTGAAAGAACCACATCTTGCACACCTAGAACAAACAAAACATTGTAATCAAGTTTGCTGTGAGAAAAAATAAAAATTAAGTTAAAAATACCAACAAGAAGTAAGGAGACATAAACTTAAAGGGCTTTTTCCTCGCACATTCCATTCTAATTTACAACCTAGAACACCACTTCCAGTAAGGCTCTGTTGCCCTAGTAACCAGATTTGGTAAAGGAGAAATGCTGCCGCCTTGTGGCCGATTCCCGCAAGAGCAGCTTTTAACCCCCAGCTAATGGTCACTTACCATTCACAAGGACTCAGGGCTGTAAAGGACACCTGCCCTCAAAATTGTGCTGAGGTAGGGAATGGATAAAAAAATTCAAAACAGGCAAAATGTTCACGAAGATAGTATGAAGAGGTAAGTTTTACTCACTCTCTTTTTAAAAAAAGGAAAATGGATAAAAGCTCAGCCTCAGGAAGTATTAGACTCATGCAATCTAATCTACAAAAAGTTTTCAACTCACACCAGTCGACTGACCATTGGCAAAAAGTCTACAAACAATAAATGCTGAAGAGGTTTAAGAGAACTGTGTACCCTCTAGCTGCTGGTGAGATGTAAAAGGGTTAAACGCTAATAATGAGAACAGAAAGAAGCTGCGTTGAAAAGAAAAATTGAGGTACCATTCAATCCAGCAGGCGCACCAAAGGGCCTCTCACCTGAGAAGACCAGAATGAAGAAGACCCGGGCTGCAAAAGCTGCACTGCAGCCTTATTCACAATAGACAAGACAGTGAAGCAACCAAAATGTCCATCAACAGACGAAAGGATAAAGAAGAAGTGGTCCATGTACACAATGAATACTAGCCATGGAAAACAATGAAACACTGCTCTTTGAGGCACCATAGATGATCTTGGAGATAATCACAGAACATGAGGTAAGTCGGAAAGGAAAAGTCCTATAACCTATGATATCACTTATAGGCGTTATCTAATAACTGACACAAATGAACATATTTCCACAGAGAAAGGCAATCACAGACTTATTAAAAAAAAAAAAAACTATGCTTATCTAAAAGGAAAGGTGGGGGGAATGGATACATGAAGATTAGCGTTACCATATGTATACAAATACATATTATATACATATATCAAAAAGACCGACCATATAGCAAGGAAGGATTACGGAACACTCTGTAATAATTTACACGGGAAGAGGATCTCTACATAAATAGGTATATATGATAAGTAGATGAACCAGAGTGTGTACACCTTGGACAAGCAACATTCTAACCATTACCCCAATTGAAAAAATTAAAACAACGAACTAGGAGTAATGAGACATAAACTTATGGGGGGTTTTCCTGGCACATTCCATCCAAATTGAAAACCTAGGCAGACAACTTCCAGAACGGCTCTGCTGCCCTAGTACCCAGATTTGGGAATCGAGAAATGCTGCATCCTTGTGGCCGTTTCCCACAACAGCAGCTTTGAACCCACTGCAAAAGGTCACTAATTATTCACCAATTGCAGGTCTGTAAATGACACCGGCCCTCCAAAAAATACTGAGGTCGAAAATCGACCAAAAAATTCTAGAGTGCAACCTTCCAAAAAGAAAATTTGAAGAGGTATATTACACTCACACTTTCTTTCTTTTTTCTTTTAACAGAAAAGTAAAAGGCGTGGAAAAATGATGAATTGTAGGAATTTTTACAGACATGTAAACCCAAATTACAAAAACCTGTCAGCTCACACCAGTCAGAATGGCCATCAACAAAAATGCTGCAAACTAGAAATGCTGACGTGATTGTGGAGAAATGCGTACCCTCGATTCTAAGGGGGACGTGGTAAGAGCCACTAATGAAAGCACAATTGAGGTGCCTTGAAAAGGTAAACGTTGAGCTACCATACCAGTCAATCAATCATACCCACTGCTGGGTCTATCCCCTGAGAAAAGGAAAATCAAAAATCACAGGCTGGCAATCCTGCACTCCAGCAATATTTACCATAGGCAACACTTGGAAGCAACGAAAATGTCCATCAACAGAGGAATGCACCAAGAAGAAGTGGTCCATGTACACATGGAATATTAGCCATGGGAAACATTGACGCACTGCTCTTTGAGGCACCATAGATGAGCCTGGAGATAATCACAAAACATGAAGTAGGTCGGAAAGCAAAACACCTATATCCTATATTATCACTTATGGCATTATCTAATAACTGGCACAGATGAACGTATTTCCAAAGAGAAAGACACTCACAGGCTGAGAAAACAAACTATGCTCATCTGAAAGGAAAGGAGGGGGGAAATTGAGAAATGAAGATTAGTGTTACTATACATATACAAATACATATTTTGTACATGTATCAAAAAGACCGAACATATAGCAAGGGAGGTCGACGGAACACTGTAATATTTTACATGGGAAGAGGATCTGTACATTAATAGACATACATAATGTACAAATGAACCAGATTGTGTACACCTAGGATAAACAATATTCTAAACTTTACCCAGATTAAAAAACTTTTAAAAACCAAGAAGAAGTAATGAGACATAAACTTATGGGGATTTCTCCTGGCAAATTCCATTCTAATTTACAACCTAGGACAATGACTTCCAGAAAGGCTCTGCTGCCCTAGTACCCAGATTGGGGAATGGAGAAATGCTACCTCCTTGTGGCCGTTTCCCACAACAGCAGGTTTGAACCCACTGCGAAAGGTCACTAAATTTTCACCAACTTGCAGTTCTGTAAATGACACCTGCCCTCCAGAAAATTTCTGGGGTCCAAAATCGACCAAAAAATTCAAAAGAGGGCAACCTTCGAAGAAGACAATTTCAAGAGCTATATTGTACTCACGGTTTTTTCTTTTAAGAGAAAAGAGAACGATGTAGGAATATGATGAATTTTAAAAAATTTAATGACAGGCATACCCATATTACAAAAACCTATCAGCTCACAGCAGTCAGAATGGCCATTAGGAAAAATGCTGCAAAAAATAAACGGTGAAGGGAGTGTGGAGAAATGCGTACCCTCGGTTGTAAGGGGGGGGCATGTAAAGAGCCACTAATGAAAACACAGTGTAGGTGCTTTGAAAAGGGAAACATTGAGCTACCAGTCAATCAATCACAACCACTGCTTGGCCTATCACCTGAGAAAATGAGAATCAAAAAGTCACAGGCTGGCAAACCTGTACGCCAGCAAGATTTACCATAGCCAGCACTTGGAAGCAATGAAAATGTCCATCAACCGAGGAATGCACCAAGAAGAAGTGGTCCACGTACACAATGGAATATTACTCTAATAATAAATATAAATGAAATTTAAAAACAAACAAAAGCAAGGAGACATCAACATTTGTGGGTTTATCCGGGCACATGGCACTCTAACTTATAACCGAAGAACACCACTGGCCGGTAGGTCTGTTTCCCTAGTACCAGCAAGGGGAACGTAGAAAGGCTGCCGCTCTCTGGCCGTTACCTGCAAAAGCAGGTTTAAAGCCTGAGCTAATGGTCACTTCATATGAACAAGTACTGCAGGGCTGTAAATGAAACCTGCCCTCAAAATGTCTTGAGGGAGATAATGGCCAAAATATTTCAAATGGTGACACATACTTTAAGAAAACACTTTGAAGAAATAAGCTCTAATCACAGCTGGAAAAATAAAAAGGACATGTCTTAAAGATCAATTTCAATGCATTATGAGACACATGCAAATTCAACCACAAAGAGGTATCAGCTCACACCACTCAGAATAACCATCAGCAAAAACTACAAAGAATAAATCCTGAAGGAGCTGGGAAGAAATACATACCCTCCACTTTAAGTGGGACGTAACCTGGAAAGAGCCACTAAGGAGAACAGAATAGAGGTGCCTTTAAAAGGTAAACATTGAGCTACCATATGTTCCAGCAGACCTATTCCTGGACCTATAAACTAAGAAGACAGAATTGGAAGGACACAGGCACGCAAATCTGCATTGCATAGTATTACAGTAGCCAAGATATGGAAGTAACCAAAAAGTCCACCGACAGATGGGTGGACAAAGAAGAACTGCTACCTGTACAGATGGAATATGAGCTAGTGAAAAAAATGAAACGATGCCATTTCCAGCACCATAGATGAGTCTAGAAGTAATCACGCAACTTGGAGTAAGTGAGAAAGCGAAAAACACATATCCTATCGTATCACATATAGGTGTTACCTAAAAAATGATACAAACAAAGATATTTCCACAGAGAAACACTTTCATAGATTCATTAAAAAACTTATGGTTCACCAAATGGACAGGTGTGAGGATTGGATACATTACCATATTGAGGTTAACAGAGAGATACAAACACATGTGAAATATAGAATCACCAAAGACCTACGCAATACCAAGAGAAGACTACTCAACATTGTGTCATAACCTACATGGGAAAAGGATCCGAAGAAGAATAGATATATGTATATGTGTGAAAGAACCACATCTTGCACACCTAGAACAAACAAAACATTGTAATCAAGTTTGCTGTGAGAAAAAATAAAAATTAAGTTAAAAATACCAACAAGAAGTAAGGAGACATAAACTTAAAGGGCTTTTTCCTCGCACATTCCATTCTAATTTACAACCTAGAACACCACTTCCAGTAAGGCTCTGTTGCCCTAGTAACCAGATTTGGTAAAGGAGAAATGCTGCCGCCTTGTGGCCGATTCCCGCAAGAGCAGCTTTTAACCCCCAGCTAATGGTCACTTACCATTCACAAGGACTCAGGGCTGTAAAGGACACCTGCCCTCAAAATTGTGCTGAGGTAGGGAATGGATAAAAAAATTCAAAACAGGCAAAATGTTCACGAAGATAGTATGAAGAGGTAAGTTTTACTCACTCTCTTTTTAAAAAAAGGAAAATGGATAAAAGCTCAGCCTCAGGAAGTATTAGACTCATGCAATCTAATCTACAAAAAGTTTTCAACTCACACCAGTCGACTGACCATTGGCAAAAAGTCTACAAACAATAAATGCTGAAGAGGTTTAAGAGAACTGTGTACCCTCTAGCTGCTGGTGAGATGTAAAAGGGTTAAACGCTAATAATGAGAACAGAAAGAAGCTGCGTTGAAAAGAAAAATTGAGGTACCATTCAATCCAGCAGGCGCACCAAAGGGCCTCTCACCTGAGAAGACCAGAATGAAGAAGACCCGGGCTGCAAAAGCTGCACTGCAGCCTTATTCACAATAGACAAGACAGTGAAGCAACCAAAATGTCCATCAACAGACGAAAGGATAAAGAAGAAGTGGTCCATGTACACAATGAATACTAGCCATGGAAAACAATGAAACACTGCTCTTTGAGGCACCATAGATGATCTTGGAGATAATCACAGAACATGAGGTAAGTCGGAAAGGAAAAGTCCTATAACCTATGATATCACTTATAGGCGTTATCTAATAACTGACACAAATGAACATATTTCCACAGAGAAAGGCAATCACAGACTTATTAAAAAAAAAAAACTATGCTTATCTAAAAGGAAAGGTGGGGGGAATGGATACATGAAGATTAGCGTTACCATATGTATACAAATACATATTATATACATATATCAAAAAGACCGACCATATAGCAAGGAAGGATTACGGAACACTCTGTAATAATTTACACGGGAAGAGGATCTCTACATAAATAGGTATATATGATAAGTAGATGAACCAGAGTGTGTACACCTTGGACAAGCAACATTCTAACCATTACCCCAATTGAAAAAATTAAAACAACGAACTAGGAGTAATGAGACATAAACTTATGGGGGGTTTTCCTGGCACATTCCATCCAAATTGAAAACCTAGGCAGACAACTTCCAGAACGGCTCTGCTGCCCTAGTACCCAGATTTGGGAATCGAGAAATGCTGCATCCTTGTGGCCGTTTCCCACAACAGCAGCTTTGAACCCACTGCAAAAGGTCACTAATTATTCACCAATTGCAGGTCTGTAAATGACACCGGCCCTCCAAAAAATACTGAGGTCGAAAATCGACCAAAAAATTCTAGAGTGCAACCTTCCAAAAAGAAAATTTGAAGAGGTATATTACACTCACACTTTCTTTCTTTTTTCTTTTAACAGAAAAGTAAAAGGCGTGGAAAAATGATGAATTGTAGGAATTTTTACAGACATGTAAACCCAAATTACAAAAACCTGTCAGCTCACACCAGTCAGAATGGCCATCAACAAAAATGCTGCAAACTAGAAATGCTGACGTGATTGTGGAGAAATGCGTACCCTCGATTCTAAGGGGGACGTGGTAAGAGCCACTAATGAAAGCACAATTGAGGTGCCTTGAAAAGGTAAACGTTGAGCTACCATACCAGTCAATCAATCATACCCACTGCTGGGTCTATCCCCTGAGAAAAGGAAAATCAAAAATCACAGGCTGGCAATCCTGCACTCCAGCAATATTTACCATAGGCAACACTTGGAAGCAACGAAAATGTCCATCAACAGAGGAATGCACCAAGAAGAAGTGGTCCATGTACACATGGAATATTAGCCATGGGAAACATTGACGCACTGCTCTTTGAGGCACCATAGATGAGCCTGGAGATAATCACAAAACATGAAGTAGGTCGGAAAGCAAAACACCTATATCCTATATTATCACTTATGGCATTATCTAATAACTGGCACAGATGAACGTATTTCCAAAGAGAAAGACACTCACAGGCTGAGAAAACAAACTATGCTCATCTGAAAGGAAAGGAGGGGGGAAATTGAGAAATGAAGATTAGTGTTACTATACATATACAAATACATATTTTGTACATGTATCAAAAAGACCGAACATATAGCAAGGGAGGTCGACGGAACACTGTAATATTTTACATGGGAAGAGGATCTGTACATTAATAGACATACATAATGTACAAATGAACCAGATTGTGTACACCTAGGATAAACAATATTCTAAACTTTACCCAGATTAAAAAACTTTTAAAAACCAAGAAGAAGTAATGAGACATAAACTTATGGGGATTTCTCCTGGCAAATTCCATTCTAATTTACAACCTAGGACAATGACTTCCAGAAAGGCTCTGCTGCCCTAGTACCCAGATTGGGGAATGGAGAAATGCTACCTCCTTGTGGCCGTTTCCCACAACAGCAGGTTTGAACCCACTGCGAAAGGTCACTAAATTTTCACCAACTTGCAGTTCTGTAAATGACACCTGCCCTCCAGAAAATTTCTGGGGTCCAAAATCGACCAAAAAATTCAAAAGAGGGCAACCTTCGAAGAAGACAATTTCAAGAGCTATATTGTACTCACGGTTTTTTCTTTTAAGAGAAAAGAGAACGATGTAGGAATATGATGAATTTTAAAAAATTTAATGACAGGCATACCCATATTACAAAAACCTATCAGCTCACAGCAGTCAGAATGGCCATTAGGAAAAATGCTGCAAAAAATAAACGGTGAAGGGAGTGTGGAGAAATGCGTACCCTCGGTTGTAAGGGGGGGGCATGTAAAGAGCCACTAATGAAAACACAGTGTAGGTGCTTTGAAAAGGGAAACATTGAGCTACCAGTCAATCAATCACAACCACTGCTTGGCCTATCACCTGAGAAAATGAGAATCAAAAAGTCACAGGCTGGCAAACCTGTACGCCAGCAAGATTTACCATAGCCAGCACTTGGAAGCAATGAAAATGTCCATCAACCGAGGAATGCACCAAGAAGAAGTGGTCCACGTACACAATGGAATATTACTCTAATAATAAATATAAATGAAATTTAAAAACAAACAAAAGCAAGGAGACATCAACATTTGTGGGTTTATCCGGGCACATGGCACTCTAACTTATAACCGAAGAACACCACTGGCCGGTAGGTCTGTTTCCCTAGTACCAGCAAGGGGAACGTAGAAAGGCTGCCGCTCTCTGGCCGTTACCTGCAAAAGCAGGTTTAAAGCCTGAGCTAATGGTCACTTCATATGAACAAGTACTGCAGGGCTGTAAATGAAAGCTGCCCTCAAAATGTCTTGAGGGAGATAATGGCCAAAATATTTCAAATGGTGACACATACTTTAAGAAAACACTTTGAAGAAATAAGCTCTAATCACAGCTGGAAAAATAAAAAGGACATGTCTTAAAGATCAATTTCAACGCATTATGAGACACATGCAAATTCAACCACAAAGAGGTATCAGCTCACACCACTCAGAATAACCATCAGCAAAAACTACAAAGAATAAATCCTGAAGGAGCTGGGAAGAAATACATACCCTCCACTTTAAGTGGGACGTAACCTGGAAAGAGCCACTAAGGAGAACAGAATAGAGGTGCCTTTAAAAGGTAAACATTGAGCTACCATATGTTCCAGCAGACCTATTCCTGGACCTATAAACTAAGAAGACAGAATTGGAAGGACACAGGCACGCAAATCTGCATTGCATAGTATTACAGTAGCCAAGATATGGAAGTAACCAAAAAGTCCACCGACAGATGGGTGGACAAAGAAGAACTGCTACCTGTACAGATGGAATATGAGCTAGTGAAAAAAATGAAACGATGCCATTTCCAGCACCATAGATGAGTCTAGAAGTAATCACGCAACTTGGAGTAAGTGAGAAAGCGAAAAACACATATCCTATCGTATCACATATAGGTGTTACCTAAAAAATGATACAAACAAAGATATTTCCACAGAGAAACACTTTCATAGATTCATTAAAAAACTTATGGTTCACCAAATGGACAGGTGTGAGGATTGGATACATTACCATATTGAGGTTAACAGAGAGATACAAACACATGTGAAATATAGAATCACCAAAGACCTACGCAATACCAAGAGAAGACTACTCAACATTGTGTCATAACCTACATGGGAAAAGGATCCGAAGAAGAATAGATATATGTATATGTGTGAAAGAACCACATCTTGCACACCTAGAACAAACAAAACATTGTAATCAAGTTTGCTGTGAGAAAAAATAAAAATTAAGTTAAAAATACCAACAAGAAGTAAGGAGACATAAACTTAAAGGGCTTTTTCCTCGCACATTCCATTCTAATTTACAACCTAGAACACCACTTCCAGTAAGGCTCTGTTGCCCTAGTAACCAGATTTGGTAAAGGAGAAATGCTGCCGCCTTGTGGCCGATTCCCGCAAGAGCAGCTTTTAACCCCCAGCTAATGGTCACTTACCATTCACAAGGACTCAGGGCTGTAAAGGACACCTGCCCTCAAAATTGTGCTGAGGTAGGGAATGGATAAAAAAATTCAAAACAGGCAAAATGTTCACGAAGATAGTATGAAGAGGTAAGTTTTACTCACTCTCTTTTTAAAAAAAGGAAAATGGATAAAAGCTCAGCCTCAGGAAGTATTAGACTCATGCAATCTAATCTACAAAAAGTTTTCAACTCACACCAGTCGACTGACCATTGGCAAAAAGTCTACAAACAATAAATGCTGAAGAGGTTTAAGAGAACTGTGTACCCTCTAGCTGCTGGTGAGATGTAAAAGGGTTAAACGCTAATAATGAGAACAGAAAGAAGCTGCGTTGAAAAGAAAAATTGAGGTACCATTCAATCCAGCAGGCGCACCAAAGGGCCTCTCACCTGAGAAGACCAGAATGAAGAAGACCCGGGCTGCAAAAGCTGCACTGCAGCCTTATTCACAATAGACAAGACAGTGAAGCAACCAAAATGTCCATCAACAGACGAAAGGATAAAGAAGAAGTGGTCCATGTACACAATGAATACTAGCCATGGAAAACAATGAAACACTGCTCTTTGAGGCACCATAGATGATCTTGGAGATAATCACAGAACATGAGGTAAGTCGGAAAGGAAAAGTCCTATAACCTATGATATCACTTATAGGCGTTATCTAATAACTGACACAAATGAACATATTTCCACAGAGAAAGGCAATCACAGACTTATTAAAAAAAAAAAACTATGCTTATCTAAAAGGAAAGGTGGGGGGAATGGATACATGAAGATTAGCGTTACCATATGTATACAAATACATATTATATACATATATCAAAAAGACCGACCATATAGCAAGGAAGGATTACGGAACACTCTGTAATAATTTACACGGGAAGAGGATCTCTACATAAATAGGTATATATGATATGTAGATGAACCAGAGTGTGTACACCTTGGACAAGCAACATTCTAACCATTACCCCAATTGAAAAAATTAAAACAACGAACTAGGAGTAATGAGACATAAACTTATGGGGGGTTTTCCTGGCACATTCCATCCAAATTGAAAACCTAGGCAGACAACTTCCAGAACGGCTCTGCTGCCCTAGTACCCAGATTTGGGAATCGAGAAATGCTGCATCCTTGTGGCCGTTTCCCACAACAGCAGCTTTGAACCCACTGCAAAAGGTCACTAATTATTCACCAATTGCAGGTCTGTAAATGACACCGGCCCTCCAAAAAATACTGAGGTCGAAAATCGACCAAAAAATTCTAGAGTGCAACCTTCCAAAAAGAAAATTTGAAGAGGTATATTACACTCACACTTTCTTTCTTTTTTCTTTTAACAGAAAAGTAAAAGGCGTGGAAAAATGATGAATTGTAGGAATTTTTACAGACATGTAAACCCAAATTACAAAAACCTGTCAGCTCACACCAGTCAGAATGGCCATCAACAAAAATGCTGCAAACTAGAAATGCTGACGTGATTGTGGAGAAATGCGTACCCTCGATTCTAAGGGGGACGTGGTAAGAGCCACTAATGAAAGCACAATTGAGGTGCCTTGAAAAGGTAAACGTTGAGCTACCATACCAGTCAATCAATCATACCCACTGCTGGGTCTATCCCCTGAGAAAAGGAAAATCAAAAATCACAGGCTGGCAATCCTGCACTCCAGCAATATTTACCATAGGCAACACTTGGAAGCAACGAAAATGTCCATCAACAGAGGAATGCACCAAGAAGAAGTGGTCCATGTACACATGGAATATTAGCCATGGGAAACATTGAAGCACTGCTCTTTGAGGCACCATAGATGAGCCTGGAGATAATCACAAAACATGAAGTAGGTCGGAAAGCAAAACACCTATATCCTATATTATCACTTATGGCATTATCTAATAACTGGCACAGATGAACGTATTTCCAAAGAGAAAGACACTCACAGGCTGAGAAAACAAACTATGCTCATCTGAAAGGAAAGGAGGGGGGAAATTGAGAAATGAAGATTAGTGTTACTATACATATACAAATACATATTTTGTACATGTATCAAAAAGACCGAACATATAGCAAGGGAGGTCGACGGAACACTGTAATATTTTACATGGGAAGAGGATCTGTACATTAATAGACATACATAATGTACAAATGAACCAGATTGTGTACACCTAGGATAAACAATATTCTAAACTTTACCCAGATTAAAAAACTTTTAAAAACCAAGAAGAAGTAATGAGACATAAACTTATGGGGATTTCTCCTGGCAAATTCCATTCTAATTTACAACCTAGGACAATGACTTCCAGAAAGGCTCTGCTGCCCTAGTACCCAGATTGGGGAATGGAGAAATGCTACCGCCTTGTGGCCGTTTCCCACAACAGCAGGTTTGAACCCACTGCGAAAGGTCACTAAATTTTCACCAACTTGCAGTTCTGTAAATGACACCTGCCCTCCAGAAAATTTCTGGGGTCCAAAATCGACCAAAAAATTCAAAAGAGGGCAACCTTCGAAGAAGACAATTTCAAGAGCTACATTGTACTCACGGTTTTTTCTTTTAAGAGAAAAGAGAACGATGTAGGAATATGATGAATTTTAAAAAATTTAATGACAGGCATACCCATATTACAAAAACCTATCAGCTCGCAGCAGTCAGAATGGCCATTAGGAAAAATGCTGCAAAAAATAAACGGTGAAGGGAGTGTGGAGAAATGCGTACCCTCGGTTGTAAGGGGGGGCATGTAAAGAGCCACTAATGAAAACACAGTGTAGGTGCTTTGAAAAGGGAAACATTGAGCTACCAGTCAATCAATCACAACCACTGCTTGGCCTATCACCTGAGAAAATGAGAATCAAAAAGTCACAGGCTGGCAAACCTGTACGCCAGCAAGATTTACCATAGCCAGCACTTGGAAGCAATGAAAATGTCCATCAACCGAGGAATGCACCAAGAAGAAGTGGTCCACGTACACAATGGAATATTACTCTAATAATAAATATAAATGAAATTTAAAAACAAACAAAAGCAAGGAGACATCAACATTTGTGGGTTTATCCGGGCACATGGCACTCTAACTTATAACCGAAGAACACCACTGGCCGGTAGGTCTGTTTCCCTAGTACCAGCAAGGGGAACGTAGAAAGGCTGCCGCTCTCTGGCCGTTACCTGCAAAAGCAGGTTTAAAGCCTGAGCTAATGGTCACTTCATATGAACAAGTACTGCAGGGCTGTAAATGAAAGCTGCCCTCAAAATGTCTTGAGGGAGATAATGGCCAAAATATTTCAAATGGTGACACATACTTTAAGAAAACACTTTGAAGAAATAAGCTCTAATCACAGCTGGAAAAATAAAAAGGACATGTCTTAAAGATCAATTTCAACGCATTATGAGACACATGCAAATTCAACCACAAAGAGGTATCAGCTCACACCACTCAGAATAACCATCAGCAAAAACTACAAAGAATAAATCCTGAAGGAGCTGGGAAGAAATACATACCCTCCACTTTAAGTGGGACGTAACCTGGAAAGAGCCACTAAGGAGAACAGAATAGAGGTGCCTTTAAAAGGTAAACATTGAGCTACCATATGTTCCAGCAGACCTATTCCTGGACCTATAAACTAAGAAGACAGAATTGGAAGGACACAGGCACGCAAATCTGCATTGCATAGTATTACAGTAGCCAAGATATGGAAGTAACCAAAAAGTCCACCGACAGATGGGTGGACAAAGAAGAACTGCTACCTGTACAGATGGAATATGAGCTAGTGAAAAAAATGAAACGATGCCATTTCCAGCACCATAGATGAGTCTAGAAGTAATCACGCAACTTGGAGTAAGTGAGAAAGCGAAAAACACATATCCTATCGTATCACATATAGGTGTTACCTAAAAAATGATACAAACAAAGATATTTCCACAGAGAAACACTTTCATAGATTCATTAAAAAACTTATGGTTCACCAAATGGACAGGTGTGAGGATTGGATACATTACCATATTGAGGTTAACAGAGAGATACAAACACATGTGAAATATAGAATCACCAAAGACCTACGCAATACCAAGAGAAGACTACTCAACATTGTGTCATAACCTACATGGGAAAAGGATCCGAAGAAGAATAGATATATGTATATGTGTGAAAGAACCACATCTTGCACACCTAGAACAAACAAAACATTGTAATCAAGTTTGCTGTGAGAAAAAATAAAAATTAAGTTAAAAATACCAACAAGAAGTAAGGAGACATAAACTTAAAGGGCTTTTTCCTCGCACATTCCATTCTAATTTACAACCTAGAACACCACTTCCAGTAAGGCTCTGTTGCCCTAGTAACCAGATTTGGTAAAGGAGAAATGCTGCCGCCTTGTGGCCGATTCCCGCAAGAGCAGCTTTTAACCCCCAGCTAATGGTCACTTACCATTCACAAGGACTCAGGGCTGTAAAGGACACCTGCCCTCAAAATTGTGCTGAGGTAGGGAATGGATAAAAAAATTCAAAACAGGCAAAATGTTCACGAAGATAGTATGAAGAGGTAAGTTTTACTCACTCTCTTTTTAAAAAAAGGAAAATGGATAAAAGCTCAGCCTCAGGAAGTATTAGACTCATGCAATCTAATCTACAAAAAGTTTTCAACTCACACCAGTCGACTGACCATTGGCAAAAAGTCTACAAACAATAAATGCTGAAGAGGTTTAAGAGAACTGTGTACCCTCTAGCTGCTGGTGAGATGTAAAAGGGTTAAACGCTAATAATGAGAACAGAAAGAAGCTGCGTTGAAAAGAAAAATTGAGGTACCATTCAATCCAGCAGGCGCACCAAAGGGCCTCTCACCTGAGAAGACCAGAATGAAGAAGACCCGGGCTGCAAAAGCTGCACTGCAGCCTTATTCACAATAGACAAGACAGTGAAGCAACCAAAATGTCCATCAACAGACGAAAGGATAAAGAAGAAGTGGTCCATGTACACAATGAATACTAGCCATGGAAAACAATGAAACACTGCTCTTTGAGGCACCATAGATGATCTTGGAGATAATCACAGAACATGAGGTAAGTCGGAAAGGAAAAGTCCTATAACCTATGATATCACTTATAGGCGTTATCTAATAACTGACACAAATGAACATATTTCCACAGAGAAAGGCAATCACAGACTTATTAAAAAAAAAAAAACTATGCTTATCTAAAAGGAAAGGTGGGGGGAATGGATACATGAAGATTAGCGTTACCATATGTATACAAATACATATTATATACATATATCAAAAAGACCGACCATATAGCAAGGAAGGATTACGGAACACTCTGTAATAATTTACACGGGAAGAGGATCTCTACATAAATAGGTATATATGATATGTAGATGAACCAGAGTGTGTACACCTTGGACAAGCAACATTCTAACCATTACCCCAATTGAAAAAATTAAAACAACGAACTAGGAGTAATGAGACATAAACTTATGGGGGGTTTTCCTGGCACATTCCATCCAAATTGAAAACCTAGGCAGACAACTTCCAGAACGGCTCTGCTGCCCTAGTACCCAGATTTGGGAATCGAGAAATGCTGCATCCTTGTGGCCGTTTCCCACAACAGCAGCTTTGAACCCACTGCAAAAGGTCACTAATTATTCACCAATTGCAGGTCTGTAAATGACACCGGCCCTCCAAAAAATACTGAGGTCGAAAATCGACCAAAAAATTCTAGAGTGCAACCTTCCAAAAAGAAAATTTGAAGAGGTATATTACACTCACACTTTCTTTCTTTTTTCTTTTAACAGAAAAGTAAAAGGCGTGGAAAAATGATGAATTGTAGGAATTTTTACAGACATGTAAACCCAAATTACAAAAACCTGTCAGCTCACACCAGTCAGAATGGCCATCAACAAAAATGCTGCAAACTAGAAATGCTGACGTGATTGTGGAGAAATGCGTACCCTCGATTCTAAGGGGGACGTGGTAAGAGCCACTAATGAAAGCACAATTGAGGTGCCTTGAAAAGGTAAACGTTGAGCTACCATACCAGTCAATCAATCATACCCACTGCTGGGTCTATCCCCTGAGAAAAGGAAAATCAAAAATCACAGGCTGGCAATCCTGCACTCCAGCAATATTTACCATAGGCAACACTTGGAAGCAACGAAAATGTCCATCAACAGAGGAATGCACCAAGAAGAAGTGGTCCATGTACACATGGAATATTAGCCATGGGAAACATTGAAGCACTGCTCTTTGAGGCACCATAGATGAGCCTGGAGATAATCACAAAACATGAAGTAGGTCGGAAAGCAAAACACCTATATCCTATATTATCACTTATGGCATTATCTAATAACTGGCACAGATGAACGTATTTCCAAAGAGAAAGACACTCACAGGCTGAGAAAACAAACTATGCTCATCTGAAAGGAAAGGAGGGGGGAAATTGAGAAATGAAGATTAGTGTTACTATACATATACAAATACATATTTTGTACATGTATCAAAAAGACCGAACATATAGCAAGGGAGGTCGACGGAACACTGTAATATTTTACATGGGAAGAGGATCTGTACATTAATAGACATACATAATGTACAAATGAACCAGATTGTGTACACCTAGGATAAACAATATTCTAAACTTTACCCAGATTAAAAAACTTTTAAAAACCAAGAAGAAGTAATGAGACATAAACTTATGGGGATTTCTCCTGGCAAATTCCATTCTAATTTACAACCTAGGACAATGACTTCCAGAAAGGCTCTGCTGCCCTAGTACCCAGATTGGGGAATGGAGAAATGCTACCTCCTTGTGGCCGTTTCCCACAACAGCAGGTTTGAACCCACTGCGAAAGGTCACTAAATTTTCACCAACTTGCAGTTCTGTAAATGACACCTGCCCTCCAGAAAATTTCTGGGGTCCAAAATCGACCAAAAAATTCAAAAGAGGGCAACCTTCGAAGAAGACAATTTCAAGAGCTACATTGTACTCACGGTTTTTTCTTTTAAGAGAAAAGAGAACGATGTAGGAATATGATGAATTTTAAAAAATTTAATGACAGGCATACCCATATTACAAAAACCTATCAGCTCGCAGCAGTCAGAATGGCCATTAGGAAAAATGCTGCAAAAAATAAACGGTGAAGGGAGTGTGGAGAAATGCGTACCCTCGGTTGTAAGGGGGGGCATGTAAAGAGCCACTAATGAAAACACAGTGTAGGTGCTTTGAAAAGGGAAACATTGAGCTACCAGTCAATCAATCACAACCACTGCTTGGCCTATCACCTGAGAAAATGAGAATCAAAAAGTCACAGGCTGGCAAACCTGTACGCCAGCAAGATTTACCATAGCCAGCACTTGGAAGCAATGAAAATGTCCATCAACCGAGGAATGCACCAAGAAGAAGTGGTCCACGTACACAATGGAATATTACTCTAATAATAAATATAAATGAAATTTAAAAACAAACAAAAGCAAGGAGACATCAACATTTGTGGGTTTATCCGGGCACATGGCACTCTAACTTATAACCGAAGAACACCACTGGCCGGTAGGTCTGTTTCCCTAGTACCAGCAAGGGGAACGTAGAAAGGCTGCCGCTCTCTGGCCGTTACCTGCAAAAGCAGGTTTAAAGCCTGAGCTAATGGTCACTTCATATGAACAAGTACTGCAGGGCTGTAAATGAAAGCTGCCCTCAAAATGTCTTGAGGGAGATAATGGCCAAAATATTTCAAATGGTGACACATACTTTAAGAAAACACTTTGAAGAAATAAGCTCTAATCACAGCTGGAAAAATAAAAAGGACATGTCTTAAAGATCAATTTCAACGCATTATGAGACACATGCAAATTCAACCACAAAGAGGTATCAGCTCACACCACTCAGAATAACCATCAGCAAAAACTACAAAGAATAAATCCTGAAGGAGCTGGGAAGAAATACATACCCTCCACTTTAAGTGGGACGTAACCTGGAAAGAGCCACTAAGGAGAACAGAATAGAGGTGCCTTTAAAAGGTAAACATTGAGCTACCATATGTTCCAGCAGACCTATTCCTGGACCTATAAACTAAGAAGACAGAATTGGAAGGACACAGGCACGCAAATCTGCATTGCATAGTATTACAGTAGCCAAGATATGGAAGTAACCAAAAAGTCCACCGACAGATGGGTGGACAAAGAAGAACTGCTACCTGTACAGATGGAATATGAGCTAGTGAAAAAAATGAAACGATGCCATTTCCAGCACCATAGATGAGTCTAGAAGTAATCACGCAACTTGGAGTAAGTGAGAAAGCGAAAAACACATATCCTATCGTATCACATATAGGTGTTACCTAAAAAATGATACAAACAAAGATATTTCCACAGAGAAACACTTTCATAGATTCATTAAAAAACTTATGGTTCACCAAATGGACAGGTGTGAGGATTGGATACATTACCATATTGAGGTTAACAGAGAGATACAAACACATGTGAAATATAGAATCACCAAAGACCTACGCAATACCAAGAGAAGACTACTCAACATTGTGTCATAACCTACATGGGAAAAGGATCCGAAGAAGAATAGATATATGTATATGTGTGAAAGAACCACATCTTGCACACCTAGAACAAACAAAACATTGTAATCAAGTTTGCTGTGAGAAAAAATAAAAATTAAGTTAAAAATACCAACAAGAAGTAAGGAGACATAAACTTAAAGGGCTTTTTCCTCGCACATTCCATTCTAATTTACAACCTAGAACACCACTTCCAGTAAGGCTCTGTTGCCCTAGTAACCAGATTTGGTAAAGGAGAAATGCTGCCGCCTTGTGGCCGATTCCCGCAAGAGCAGCTTTTAACCCCCAGCTAATGGTCACTTACCATTCACAAGGACTCAGGGCTGTAAAGGACACCTGCCCTCAAAATTGTGCTGAGGTAGGGAATGGATAAAAAAATTCAAAACAGGCAAAATGTTCACGAAGATAGTATGAAGAGGTAAGTTTTACTCACTCTCTTTTTAAAAAAAGGAAAATGGATAAAAGCTCAGCCTCAGGAAGTATTAGACTCATGCAATCTAATCTACAAAAAGTTTTCAACTCACACCAGTCGACTGACCATTGGCAAAAAGTCTACAAACAATAAATGCTGAAGAGGTTTAAGAGAACTGTGTACCCTCTAGCTGCTGGTGAGATGTAAAAGGGTTAAACGCTAATAATGAGAACAGAAAGAAGCTGCGTTGAAAAGAAAAATTGAGGTACCATTCAATCCAGCAGGCGCACCAAAGGGCCTCTCACCTGAGAAGACCAGAATGAAGAAGACCCGGGCTGCAAAAGCTGCACTGCAGCCTTATTCACAATAGACAAGACAGTGAAGCAACCAAAATGTCCATCAACAGACGAAAGGATAAAGAAGAAGTGGTCCATGTACACAATGAATACTAGCCATGGAAAACAATGAAACACTGCTCTTTGAGGCACCATAGATGATCTTGGAGATAATCACAGAACATGAGGTAAGTCGGAAAGGAAAAGTCCTATAACCTATGATATCACTTATAGGCGTTATCTAATAACTGACACAAATGAACATATTTCCACAGAGAAAGGCAATCACAGACTTATTAAAAAAAAAAAACTATGCTTATCTAAAAGGAAAGGTGGGGGGAATGGATACATGAAGATTAGCGTTACCATATGTATACAAATACATATTATATACATATATCAAAAAGACCGACCATATAGCAAGGAAGGATTACGGAACACTCTGTAATAATTTACACGGGAAGAGGATCTCTACATAAATAGGTATATATGATATGTAGATGAACCAGAGTGTGTACACCTTGGACAAGCAACATTCTAACCATTACCCCAATTGAAAAAATTAAAACAACGAACTAGGAGTAATGAGACATAAACTTATGGGGGGTTTTCCTGGCACATTCCATCCAAATTGAAAACCTAGGCAGACAACTTCCAGAACGGCTCTGCTGCCCTAGTACCCAGATTTGGGAATCGAGAAATGCTGCATCCTTGTGGCCGTTTCCCACAACAGCAGCTTTGAACCCACTGCAAAAGGTCACTAATTATTCACCAATTGCAGGTCTGTAAATGACACCGGCCCTCCAAAAAATACTGAGGTCGAAAATCGACCAAAAAATTCTAGAGTGCAACCTTCCAAAAAGAAAATTTGAAGAGGTATATTACACTCACACTTTCTTTCTTTTTTCTTTTAACAGAAAAGTAAAAGGCGTGGAAAAATGATGAATTGTAGGAATTTTTACAGACATGTAAACCCAAATTACAAAAACCTGTCAGCTCACACCAGTCAGAATGGCCATCAACAAAAATGCTGCAAACTAGAAATGCTGACGTGATTGTGGAGAAATGCGTACCCTCGATTCTAAGGGGGACGTGGTAAGAGCCACTAATGAAAGCACAATTGAGGTGCCTTGAAAAGGTAAACGTTGAGCTACCATACCAGTCAATCAATCATACCCACTGCTGGGTCTATCCCCTGAGAAAAGGAAAATCAAAAATCACAGGCTGGCAATCCTGCACTCCAGCAATATTTACCATAGGCAACACTTGGAAGCAACGAAAATGTCCATCAACAGAGGAATGCACCAAGAAGAAGTGGTCCATGTACACATGGAATATTAGCCATGGGAAACATTGAAGCACTGCTCTTTGAGGCACCATAGATGAGCCTGGAGATAATCACAAAACATGAAGTAGGTCGGAAAGCAAAACACCTATATCCTATATTATCACTTATGGCATTATCTAATAACTGGCACAGATGAACGTATTTCCAAAGAGAAAGACACTCACAGGCTGAGAAAACAAACTATGCTCATCTGAAAGGAAAGGAGGGGGGAAATTGAGAAATGAAGATTAGTGTTACTATACATATACAAATACATATTTTGTACATGTATCAAAAAGACCGAACATATAGCAAGGGAGGTCGACGGAACACTGTAATATTTTACATGGGAAGAGGATCTGTACATTAATAGACATACATAATGTACAAATGAACCAGATTGTGTACACCTAGGATAAACAATATTCTAAACTTTACCCAGATTAAAAAACTTTTAAAAACCAAGAAGAAGTAATGAGACATAAACTTATGGGGATTTCTCCTGGCAAATTCCATTCTAATTTACAACCTAGGACAATGACTTCCAGAAAGGCTCTGCTGCCCTAGTACCCAGATTGGGGAATGGAGAAATGCTACCTCCTTGTGGCCGTTTCCCACAACAGCAGGTTTGAACCCACTGCGAAAGGTCACTAAATTTTCACCAACTTGCAGTTCTGTAAATGACACCTGCCCTCCAGAAAATTTCTGGGGTCCAAAATCGACCAAAAAATTCAAAAGAGGGCAACCTTCGAAGAAGACAATTTCAAGAGCTACATTGTACTCACGGTTTTTTCTTTTAAGAGAAAAGAGAACGATGTAGGAATATGATGAATTTTAAAAAATTTAATGACAGGCATACCCATATTACAAAAACCTATCAGCTCACAGCAGTCAGAATGGCCATTAGGAAAAATGCTGCAAAAAATAAACGGTGAAGGGAGTGTGGAGAAATGCGTACCCTCGGTTGTAAGGGGGGGCATGTAAAGAGCCACTAATGAAAACACAGTGTAGGTGCTTTGAAAAGGGAAACATTGAGCTACCAGTCAATCAATCACAACCACTGCTTGGCCTATCACCTGAGAAAATGAGAATCAAAAAGTCACAGGCTGGCAAACCTGTACGCCAGCAAGATTTACCATAGCCAGCACTTGGAAGCAATGAAAATGTCCATCAACCGAGGAATGCACCAAGAAGAAGTGGTCCACGTACACAATGGAATATTACTCTAATAATAAATATAAATGAAATTTAAAAACAAACAAAAGCAAGGAGACATCAACATTTGTGGGTTTATCCGGGCACATGGCACTCTAACTTATAACCGAAGAACACCACTGGCCGGTAGGTCTGTTTCCCTAGTACCAGCAAGGGGAACGTAGAAAGGCTGCCGCTCTCTGGCCGTTACCTGCAAAAGCAGGTTTAAAGCCTGAGCTAATGGTCACTTCATATGAACAAGTACTGCAGGGCTGTAAATGAAAGCTGCCCTCAAAATGTCTTGAGGGAGATAATGGCCAAAATATTTCAAATGGTGACACATACTTTAAGAAAACACTTTGAAGAAATAAGCTCTAATCACAGCTGGAAAAATAAAAAGGACATGTCTTAAAGATCAATTTCAACGCATTATGAGACACATGCAAATTCAACCACAAAGAGGTATCAGCTCACACCACTCAGAATAACCATCAGCAAAAACTACAAAGAATAAATCCTGAAGGAGCTGGGAAGAAATACATACCCTCCACTTTAAGTGGGACGTAACCTGGAAAGAGCCACTAAGGAGAACAGAATAGAGGTGCCTTTAAAAGGTAAACATTGAGCTACCATATGTTCCAGCAGACCTATTCCTGGACCTATAAACTAAGAAGACAGAATTGGAAGGACACAGGCACGCAAATCTGCATTGCATAGTATTACAGTAGCCAAGATATGGAAGTAACCAAAAAGTCCACCGACAGATGGGTGGACAAAGAAGAACTGCTACCTGTACAGATGGAATATGAGCTAGTGAAAAAAATGAAACGATGCCATTTCCAGCACCATAGATGAGTCTAGAAGTAATCACGCAACTTGGAGTAAGTGAGAAAGCGAAAAACACATATCCTATCGTATCACATATAGGTGTTACCTAAAAAATGATACAAACAAAGATATTTCCACAGAGAAACACTTTCATAGATTCATTAAAAAACTTATGGTTCACCAAATGGACAGGTGTGAGGATTGGATACATTACCATATTGAGGTTAACAGAGAGATACAAACACATGTGAAATATAGAATCACCAAAGACCTACGCAATACCAAGAGAAGACTACTCAACATTGTGTCATAACCTACATGGGAAAAGGATCCGAAGAAGAATAGATATATGTATATGTGTGAAAGAACCACATCTTGCACACCTAGAACAAACAAAACATTGTAATCAAGTTTGCTGTGAGAAAAAATAAAAATTAAGTTAAAAATACCAACAAGAAGTAAGGAGACATAAACTTAAAGGGCTTTTTCCTCGCACATTCCATTCTAATTTACAACCTAGAACACCACTTCCAGTAAGGCTCTGTTGCCCTAGTAACCAGATTTGGTAAAGGAGAAATGCTGCCGCCTTGTGGCCGATTCCCGCAAGAGCAGCTTTTAACCCCCAGCTAATGGTCACTTACCATTCACAAGGACTCAGGGCTGTAAAGGACACCTGCCCTCAAAATTGTGCTGAGGTAGGGAATGGATAAAAAAATTCAAAACAGGCAAAATGTTCACGAAGATAGTATGAAGAGGTAAGTTTTACTCACTCTCTTTTTAAAAAAAGGAAAATGGATAAAAGCTCAGCCTCAGGAAGTATTAGACTCATGCAATCTAATCTACAAAAAGTTTTCAACTCACACCAGTCGACTGACCATTGGCAAAAAGTCTACAAACAATAAATGCTGAAGAGGTTTAAGAGAACTGTGTACCCTCTAGCTGCTGGTGAGATGTAAAAGGGTTAAACGCTAATAATGAGAACAGAAAGAAGCTGCGTTGAAAAGAAAAATTGAGGTACCATTCAATCCAGCAGGCGCACCAAAGGGCCTCTCACCTGAGAAGACCAGAATGAAGAAGACCCGGGCTGCAAAAGCTGCACTGCAGCCTTATTCACAATAGACAAGACAGTGAAGCAACCAAAATGTCCATCAACAGATGAAAGGATAAAGAAGAAGTGGTCCATGTACACAATGAATACTAGCCATGGAAAACAATGAAACACTGCTCTTTGAGGCACCATAGATGATCTTGGAGATAATCACAGAACATGAGGTAAGTCGGAAAGGAAAAGTCCTATAACCTATGATATCACTTATAGGCGTTATCTAATAACTGACACAAATGAACATATTTCCACAGAGAAAGGCAATCACAGACTTATTAAAAAAAAAAAACTATGCTTATCTAAAAGGAAAGGTGGGGGGAATGGATACATGAAGATTAGCATTACCATATGTATACAAATACATATTATATACATATATCAAAAAGACCGACCATATAGCAAGGAAGGATTACGGAACACTCTGTAATAATTTACACGGGAAGAGGATCTCTACATAAATAGGTATATATGATATGTAGATGAACCAGAGTGTGTACACCTTGGACAAGCAACCTTCTCACCTTTACCCCAATTGAAAAAATTAAAACAACGAACTAGGAGTAATGAGACATAAACTTATGGGGGGTTTTCCTGGCACATTCCATCCAAATTGAAAACCTAGGCAGACAACTTCCAGAACGGCTCTGCTGCCCTAGTACCCAGATTTGGGAATCGAGAAATGCTGCATCCTTGTGGCCGTTTCCCACAACAGCAGCTTTGAACCCACTGCAAAAGGTCACTAATTATTCACCAATTGCAGGTCTGTAAATGACACCGGCCCTCCAAAAAATACTGAGGTCGAAAATCGACCAAAAAATTCTAGAGTGCAACCTTCCAAAAAGAAAATTTGAAGAGGTATATTACACTCACACTTTCTTTCTTTTTTCTTTTAACAGAAAAGTAAAAGGCGTGGAAAAATGATGAATTGTAGGAATTTTTACAGACATGTAAACCCAAATTACAAAAACCTGTCAGCTCACACCAGTCAGAATGGCCATCAACAAAAATGCTGCAAACTAGAAATGCTGACGTGATTGTGGAGAAATGCGTACCCTCGATTCTAAGGGGGACGTGGTAAGAGCCACTAATGAAAGCACAATTGAGGTGCCTTGAAAAGGTAAACGTTGAGCTACCATACCAGTCAATCAATCATACCCACTGCTGGGTCTATCCCCTGAGAAAAGGAAAATCAAAAATCACAGGCTGGCAATCCTGCACTCCAGCAATATTTACCATAGGCAACACTTGGAAGCAACGAAAATGTCCATCAACAGAGGAATGCACCAAGAAGAAGTGGTCCATGTACACATGGAATATTAGCCATGGGAAACATTGAAGCACTGCTCTTTGAGGCACCATAGATGAGCCTGGAGATAATCACAAAACATGAAGTAGGTCGGAAAGCAAAACACCTATATCCTATATTATCACTTATGGCATTATCTAATAACTGGCACAGATGAACGTATTTCCAAAGAGAAAGACACTCACAGGCTGAGAAAACAAACTATGCTCATCTGAAAGGAAAGGAGGGGGGAAATTGAGAAATGAAGATTAGTGTTCCTATACATATACAAATACATATTTTGTACATGTATCAAAAAGACCGAACATATAGCAAGGGAGGTCGACGGAACACTGTAATATTTTACATGGGAAGAGGATCTGTACATTAATAGACATACATAATGTACAAATGAACCAGATTGTGTACACCTAGGATAAACAATATTCTAAACTTTACCCAGATTAAAAAACTTTTAAAAACCAAGAAGAAGTAATGAGACATAAACTTATGGGGATTTCTCCTGGCAAATTCCATTCTAATTTACAACCTAGGACAATGACTTCCAGAAAGGCTCTGCTGCCCTAGTACCCAGATTGGGGAATGGAGAAATGCTACCTCCTTGTGGCCGTTTCCCACAACAGCAGGTTTGAACCCACTGCGAAAGGTCACTAAATTTTCACCAACTTGCAGTTCTGTAAATGACACCTGCCCTCCAGAAAATTTCTGGGGTCCAAAATCGACCAAAAAATTCAAAAGAGGGCAACCTTCGAAGAAGACAATTTCAAGAGCTACATTGTACTCACGGTTTTTTCTTTTAAGAGAAAAGAGAACGATGTAGGAATATGATGAATTTTAAAAAATTTAATGACAGGCATACCCATATTACAAAAACCTATCAGCTCACAGCAGTCAGAATGGCCATTAGGAAAAATGCTGCAAAAAATAAACGGTGAAGGGAGTGTGGAGAAATGCGTACCCTCGGTTGTAAGGGGGGGCATGTAAAGAGCCACTAATGAAAACACAGTGTAGGTGCTTTGAAAAGGGAAACATTGAGCTACCAGTCAATCAATCACAACCACTGCTTGGCCTATCACCTGAGAAAATGAGAATCAAAAAGTCACAGGCTGGCAAACCTGTACGCCAGCAAGATTTACCATAGCCAGCACTTGGAAGCAATGAAAATGTCCATCAACCGAGGAATGCACCAAGAAGAAGTGGTCCACGTACACAATGGAATATTACTCTAATAATAAATATAAATGAAATTTAAAAACAAACAAAAGCAAGGAGACATCAACATTTGTGGGTTTATCCGGGCACATGGCACTCTAACTTATAACCGAAGAACACCACTGGCCGGTAGGTCTGTTTCCCTAGTACCAGCAAGGGGAACGTAGAAAGGCTGCCGCTCTCTGGCCGTTACCTGCAAAAGCAGGTTTAAAGCCTGAGCTAATGGTCACTTCATATGAACAAGTACTGCAGGGCTGTAAATGAAAGCTGCCCTCAAAATGTCTTGAGGGAGATAATGGCCAAAATATTTCAAATGGTGACACATACTTTAAGAAAACACTTTGAAGAAATAAGCTCTAATCACAGCTGGAAAAATAAAAAGGACATGTCTTAAAGATCAATTTCAACGCATTATGAGACACATGCAAATTCAACCACAAAGAGGTATCAGCTCACACCACTCAGAATAACCATCAGCAAAAACTACAAAGAATAAATCCTGAAGGAGCTGGGAAGAAATACATACCCTCCACTTTAAGTGGGACGTAACCTGGAAAGAGCCACTAAGGAGAACAGAATAGAGGTGCCTTTAAAAGGTAAACATTGAGCTACCATATGTTCCAGCAGACCTATTCCTGGACCTATAAACTAAGAAGACAGAATTGGAAGGACACAGGCACGCAAATCTGCATTGCATAGTATTACAGTAGCCAAGATATGGAAGTAACCAAAAAGTCCACCGACAGATGGGTGGACAAAGAAGAACTGCTACCTGTACAGATGGAATATGAGCTAGTGAAAAAAATGAAACGATGCCATTTCCAGCACCATAGATGAGTCTAGAAGTAATCACGCAACTTGGAGTAAGTGAGAAAGCGAAAAACACATATCCTATCGTATCACATATAGGTGTTACCTAAAAAATGATACAAACAAAGATATTTCCACAGAGAAACACTTTCATAGATTCATTAAAAAACTTATGGTTCACCAAATGGACAGGTGTGAGGATTGGATACATTACCATATTGAGGTTAACAGAGAGATACAAACACATGTGAAATATAGAATCACCAAAGACCTACGCAATACCAAGAGAAGACTACTCAACATTGTGTCATAACCTACATGGGAAAAGGATCCGAAGAAGAATAGATATATGTATATGTGTGAAAGAACCACATCTTGCACACCTAGAACAAACAAAACATTGTAATCAAGTTTGCTGTGAGAAAAAATAAAAATTAAGTTAAAAATACCAACAAGAAGTAAGGAGACATAAACTTAAAGGGCTTTTTCCTCGCACATTCCATTCTAATTTACAACCTAGAACACCACTTCCAAGTAAGGCTCTGTTGCCCTAGTAACCAGATTTGGTAAAGGAGAAATGCTGCCGCCTTGTGGCCGATTCCCGCAAGAGCAGCTTTTAACCCCCAGCTAATGGTCACTTACCATTCACAAGGACTCAGGGCTGTAAAGGACACCTGCCCTCAAAATTGTGCTGAGGTAGGGAATGGATAAAAAAATTCAAAACAGGCAAAATGTTCACGAAGATAGTATGAAGAGGTAAGTTTTACTCACTCTCTTTTTAAAAAAAGGAAAATGGATAAAAGCTCAGCCTCAGGAAGTATTAGACTCATGCAATCTAATCTACAAAAAGTTTTCAACTCACACCAGTCGACTGACCATTGGCAAAAAGTCTACAAACAATAAATGCTGAAGAGGTTTAAGAGAACTGTGTACCCTCTAGCTGCTGGTGAGATGTAAAAGGGTTAAACGCTAATAATGAGAACAGAAAGAAGCTGCGTTGAAAAGAAAAATTGAGGTACCATTCAATCCAGCAGGCGCACCAAAGGGCCTCTCACCTGAGAAGACCAGAATGAAGAAGACCCGGGCTGCAAAAGCTGCACTGCAGCCTTATTCACAATAGACAAGACAGTGAAGCAACCAAAATGTCCATCAACAGATGAAAGGATAAAGAAGAAGTGGTCCATGTACACAATGAATACTAGCCATGGAAAACAATGAAACACTGCTCTTTGAGGCACCATAGATGATCTTGGAGATAATCACAGAACATGAGGTAAGTCGGAAAGGAAAAGTCCTATAACCTATGATATCACTTATAGGCGTTATCTAATAACTGACACAAATGAACATATTTCCACAGAGAAAGGCAATCACAGACTTATTAAAAAAAAAAAACTATGCTTATCTAAAAGGAAAGGTGGGGGGAATGGATACATGAAGATTAGCGTTACCATATGTATACAAATACATATTATATACATATATCAAAAAGACCGACCATATAGCAAGGAAGGATTACGGAACACTCTGTAATAATTTACACGGGAAGAGGATCTCTACATAAATAGGTATATATGATATGTAGATGAACCAGAGTGTGTACACCTTGGACAAGCAACCTTCTCACCTTTACCCCAATTGAAAAAATTAAAACAACGAACTAGGAGTAATGAGACATAAACTTATGGGGGGTTTTCCTGGCACATTCCATCCAAATTGAAAACCTAGGCAGACAACTTCCAGAACGGCTCTGCTGCCCTAGTACCCAGATTTGGGAATCGAGAAATGCTGCATCCTTGTGGCCGTTTCCCACAACAGCAGCTTTGAACCCACTGCAAAAGGTCACTAATTATTCACCAATTGCAGGTCTGTAAATGACACCGGCCCTCCAAAAAATACTGAGGTCGAAAATCGACCAAAAAATTCTAGAGTGCAACCTTCCAAAAAGAAAATTTGAAGAGGTATATTACACTCACACTTTCTTTCTTTTTTCTTTTAACAGAAAAGTAAAAGGCGTGGAAAAATGATGAATTGTAGGAATTTTTACAGACATGTAAACCCAAATTACAAAAACCTGTCAGCTCACACCAGTCAGAATGGCCATCAACAAAAATGCTGCAAACTAGAAATGCTGACGTGATTGTGGAGAAATGCGTACCCTCGATTCTAAGGGGGACGTGGTAAGAGCCACTAATGAAAGCACAATTGAGGTGCCTTGAAAAGGTAAACGTTGAGCTACCATACCAGTCAATCAATCATACCCACTGCTGGGTCTATCCCCTGAGAAAAGGAAAATCAAAAATCACAGGCTGGCAATCCTGCACTCCAGCAATATTTACCATAGGCAACACTTGGAAGCAACGAAAATGTCCATCAACAGAGGAATGCACCAAGAAGAAGTGGTCCATGTACACATGGAATATTAGCCATGGGAAACATTGAAGCACTGCTCTTTGAGGCACCATAGATGAGCCTGGAGATAATCACAAAACATGAAGTAGGTCGGAAAGCAAAACACCTATATCCTATATTATCACTTATGGCATTATCTAATAACTGGCACAGATGAACGTATTTCCAAAGAGAAAGACACTCACAGGCTGAGAAAACAAACTATGCTCATCTGAAAGGAAAGGAGGGGGGAAATTGAGAAATGAAGATTAGTGTTACTATACATATACAAATACATATTTTGTACATGTATCAAAAAGACCGAACATATAGCAAGGGAGGTCGACGGAACACTGTAATATTTTACATGGGAAGAGGATCTGTACATTAATAGACATACATAATGTACAAATGAACCAGATTGTGTACACCTAGGATAAACAATATTCTAAACTTTACCCAGATTAAAAAACTTTTAAAAACCAAGAAGAAGTAATGAGACATAAACTTATGGGGATTTCTCCTGGCAAATTCCATTCTAATTTACAACCTAGGACAATGACTTCCAGAAAGGCTCTGCTGCCCTAGTACCCAGATTGGGGAATGGAGAAATGCTACCTCCTTGTGGCCGTTTCCCACAACAGCAGGTTTGAACCCACTGCGAAAGGTCACTAAATTTTCACCAACTTGCAGTTCTGTAAATGACACCTGCCCTCCAGAAAATTTCTGGGGTCAAAAATCGACCAGAAAATTCAAAAGAGGGCAACCTTCGAAGAAGACAATTTCAGGAGCTATATTGTACTCACGGTTTTTTCTTTTAAGAGAAAAGAGAACGATGTAGGAATATGATGAATTTTAAAAAATTTAATGACAGGCATACCCATATTACAAAAACCTATCAGCTCACAGCAGTCAGAATGGCCATTAGGAAAAATGCTGCAAAAAATAAACGGTGAAGGGAGTGTGGAGAAATGCGTACCCTCGGTTGTAAGGGGGGGCATGTAAAGAGCCACTAATGAAAACACAGTGTAGGTGCTTTGAAAAGGGAAACATTGAGCTACCAGTCAATCAATCACAACCACTGCTTGGCCTATCACCTGAGAAAATGAGAATCAAAAAGTCACAGGCTGGCAAACCTGTACGCCAGCAAGATTTACCATAGCCAGCACTTGGAAGCAATGAAAATGTCCATCAACCGAGGAATGCACCAAGAAGAAGTGGTCCGCGTACACAATGGAATATTACTCTAATAATAAATATAAATGAAATTTAAAAACAAACAAAAGCAAGGAGACATCAACATTTGTGGGTTTATCCGGGCACATGGCACTCTAACTTATAACCGAAGAACACCACTGGCCGGTAGGTCTGTTTCCCTAGTACCAGCAAGGGGAACGTAGAAAGGCTGCCGCTCTCTGGCCGTTACCTGCAAAAGCAGGTTTAAAGCCTGAGCTAATGGTCACTTCATATGAACAAGTACTGCAGGGCTGTAAATGAAACCTGCCCTCAAAATGTCTTGAGGGAGATAATGGCCAAAATATTTCAAATGGTGACACATACTTTAAGAAAACACTTTGAAGAAATAAGCTCTAATCACAGCTGGAAAAATAAAAAGGACATGTCTTAAAGATCAATTTCAACGCATTATGAGACACATGCAAATTCAACCACAAAGAGGTATCAGCTCACACCACTCAGAATAACCATCAGCAAAAACTACAAAGAATAAATCCTGAAGGAGCTGGGAAGAAATACATACCCTCCACTTTAAGTGGGACGTAACCTGGAAAGAGCCACTAAGGAGAACAGAATAGAGGTGCCTTTAAAAGGTAAACATTGAGCTACCATATGTTCCAGCAGACCTATTCCTGGACCTATAAACTAAGAAGACAGAATTGGAAGGACACAGGCACGCAAATCTGCATTGCATAGTATTACAGTAGCCAAGATATGGAAGTAACCAAAAAGTCCACCGACAGATGGGTGGACAAAGAAGAACTGCTACCTGTACAGATGGAATATGAGCTAGTGAAAAAAATGAAACGATGCCATTTCCAGCACCATAGATGAGTCTAGAAGTAATCACGCAACTTGGAGTAAGTGAGAAAGCGAAAAACACATATCCTATCGTATCACATATAGGTGTTACCTAAAAAATGATACAAACAAAGATATTTCCACAGAGAAACACTTTCATAGATTCATTAAAAAACTTATGGTTCACCAAATGGACAGGTGTGAGGATTGGATACATTACCATATTGAGGTTAACAGAGAGATACAAACACATGTGAAATATAGAATCACCAAAGACCTACGCAATACCAAGAGAAGACTACTCAACATTGTGTCATAACCTACATGGGAAAAGGATCCGAAGAAGAATAGATATATGTATATGTGTGAAAGAACCACATCTTGCACACCTAGAACAAACAAAACATTGTAATCAAGTTTGCTGTGAGAAAAAATAAAAATTAAGTTAAAAATACCAACAAGAAGTAAGGAGACATAAACTTAAAGGGCTTTTTCCTCGCACATTCCATTCTAATTTACAACCTAGAACACCACTTCCAGTAAGGCTCTGTTGCCCTAGTAACCAGATTTGGTAAAGGAGAAATGCTGCCGCCTTGTGGCCGATTCCCGCAAGAGCAGCTTTTAACCCCCAGCTAATGGTCACTTACCATTCACAAGGACTCAGGGCTGTAAAGGACACCTGCCCTCAAAATTGTGCTGAGGTAGGGAATGGATAAAAAAATTCAAAACAGGCAAAATGTTCACGAAGATAGTATGAAGAGGTAAGTTTTACTCACTCTCTTTTTAAAAAAAGGAAAATGGATAAAAGCTCAGCCTCAGGAAGTATTAGACTCATGCAATCTAATCTACAAAAAGTTTTCAACTCACACCAGTCGACTGACCATTGGCAAAAAGTCTACAAACAATAAATGCTGAAGAGGTTTAAGAGAACTGTGTACCCTCTAGCTGCTGGTGAGATGTAAAAGGGTTAAACGCTAATAATGAGAACAGAAAGAAGCTGCGTTGAAAAGAAAAATTGAGGTACCATTCAATCCAGCAGGCGCACCAAAGGGCCTCTCACCTGAGAAGACCAGAATGAAGAAGACCCGGGCTGCAAAAGCTGCACTGCAGCCTTATTCACAATAGACAAGACAGTGAAGCAACCAAAATGTCCATCAACAGATGAAAGGATAAAGAAGAAGTGGTCCATGTACACAATGAATACTAGCCATGGAAAACAATGAAACACTGCTCTTTGAGGCACCATAGATGATCTTGGAGATAATCACAGAACATGAGGTAAGTCGGAAAGGAAAAGTCCTATAACCTATGATATCACTTATAGGCGTTATCTAATAACTGACACAAATGAACATATTTCCACAGAGAAAGGCAATCACAGACTTATTAAAAAAAAAAAACTATGCTTATCTAAAAGGAAAGGTGGGGGGAATGGATACATGAAGATTAGCGTTACCATATGTATACAAATACATATTATATACATATATCAAAAAGACCGACCATATAGCAAGGAAGGATTACGGAACACTCTGTAATAATTTACACGGGAAGAGGATCTCTACATAAATAGGTATATATGATATGTAGATGAACCAGAGTGTGTACACCTTGGACAAGCAACCTTCTCACCTTTACCCCAATTGAAAAAATTAAAACAACGAACTAGGAGTAATGAGACATAAACTTATGGGGGGTTTTCCTGGCACATTCCATCCAAATTGAAAACCTAGGCAGACAACTTCCAGAACGGCTCTGCTGCCCTAGTACCCAGATTTGGGAATCGAGAAATGCTGCATCCTTGTGGCCGTTTCCCACAACAGCAGCTTTGAACCCACTGCAAAAGGTCACTAATTATTCACCAATTGCAGGTCTGTAAATGACACCGGCCCTCCAAAAAATACTGAGGTCGAAAATCGACCAAAAAATTCTAGAGTGCAACCTTCCAAAAAGAAAATTTGAAGAGGTATATTACACTCACACTTTCTTTCTTTTTTCTTTTAACAGAAAAGTAAAAGGCGTGGAAAAATGATGAATTGTAGGAATTTTTACAGACATGTAAACCCAAATTACAAAAACCTGTCAGCTCACACCAGTCAGAATGGCCATCAACAAAAATGCTGCAAACTAGAAATGCTGACGTGATTGTGGAGAAATGCGTACCCTCGATTCTAAGGGGGACGTGGTAAGAGCCACTAATGAAAGCACAATTGAGGTGCCTTGAAAAGGTAAACGTTGAGCTACCATACCAGTCAATCAATCATACCCACTGCTGGGTCTATCCCCTGAGAAAAGGAAAATCAAAAATCACAGGCTGGCAATCCTGCACTCCAGCAATATTTACCATAGGCAACACTTGGAAGCAACGAAAATGTCCATCAACAGAGGAATGCACCAAGAAGAAGTGGTCCATGTACACATGGAATATTAGCCATGGGAAACATTGAAGCACTGCTCTTTGAGGCACCATAGATGAGCCTGGAGATAATCACAAAACATGAAGTAGGTCGGAAAGCAAAACACCTATATCCTATATTATCACTTATGGCATTATCTAATAACTGGCACAGATGAACGTATTTCCAAAGAGAAAGACACTCACAGGCTGAGAAAACAAACTATGCTCATCTGAAAGGAAAGGAGGGGGGAAATTGAGAAATGAAGATTAGTGTTACTATACATATACAAATACATATTTTGTACATGTATCAAAAAGACCGAACATATAGCAAGGGAGGTCGACGGAACACTGTAATATTTTACATGGGAAGAGGATCTGTACATTAATAGACATACATAATGTACAAATGAACCAGATTGTGTACACCTAGGATAAACAATATTCTAAACTTTACCCAGATTAAAAAACTTTTAAAAACCAAGAAGAAGTAATGAGACATAAACTTATGGGGATTTCTCCTGGCAAATTCCATTCTAATTTACAACCTAGGACAATGACTTCCAGAAAGGCTCTGCTGCCCTAGTACCCAGATTGGGGAATGGAGAAATGCTACCTCCTTGTGGCCGTTTCCCACAACAGCAGGTTTGAACCCACTGCGAAAGGTCACTAAATTTTCACCAACTTGCAGTTCTGTAAATGACACCTGCCCTCCAGAAAATTTCTGGGGTCAAAAATCGACCAGAAAATTCAAAAGAGGGCAACCTTCGAAGAAGACAATTTCAGGAGCTATATTGTACTCACGGTTTTTTCTTTTAAGAGAAAAGAGAACGATGTAGGAATATGATGAATTTTAAAAAATTTAATGACAGGCATACCCATATTACAAAAACCTATCAGCTCACAGCAGTCAGAATGGCCATTAGGAAAAATGCTGCAAAAAATAAACGGTGAAGGGAGTGTGGAGAAATGCGTACCCTCGGTTGTAAGGGGGGGCATGTAAAGAGCCACTAATGAAAACACAGTGTAGGTGCTTTGAAAAGGGAAACATTGAGCTACCAGTCAATCAATCACAACCACTGCTTGGCCTATCACCTGAGAAAATGAGAATCAAAAAGTCACAGGCTGGCAAACCTGTACGCCAGCAAGATTTACCATAGCCAGCACTTGGAAGCAATGAAAATGTCCATCAACCGAGGAATGCACCAAGAAGAAGTGGTCCGCGTACACAATGGAATATTACTCTAATAATAAATATAAATGAAATTTAAAAACAAACAAAAGCAAGGAGACATCAACATTTGTGGGTTTATCCGGGCACATGGCACTCTAACTTATAACCGAAGAACACCACTGGCCGGTAGGTCTGTTTCCCTAGTACCAGCAAGGGGAACGTAGAAAGGCTGCCGCTCTCTGGCCGTTACCTGCAAAAGCAGGTTTAAAGCCTGAGCTAATGGTCACTTCATATGAACAAGTACTGCAGGGCTGTAAATGAAACCTGCCCTCAAAATGTCTTGAGGGAGATAATGGCCAAAATATTTCAAATGGTGACACATACTTTAAGAAAACACTTTGAAGAAATAAGCTCTAATCACAGCTGGAAAAATAAAAAGGACATGTCTTAAAGATCAATTTCAACGCATTATGAGACACATGCAAATTCAACCACAAAGAGGTATCAGCTCACACCACTCAGAATAACCATCAGCAAAAACTACAAAGAATAAATCCTGAAGGAGCTGGGAAGAAATACATACCCTCCACTTTAAGTGGGACGTAACCTGGAAAGAGCCACTAAGGAGAACAGAATAGAGGTGCCTTTAAAAGGTAAACATTGAGCTACCATATGTTCCAGCAGACCTATTCCTGGACCTATAAACTAAGAAGACAGAATTGGAAGGACACAGGCACGCAAATCTGCATTGCATAGTATTACAGTAGCCAAGATATGGAAGTAACCAAAAAGTCCACCGACAGATGGGTGGACAAAGAAGAACTGCTACCTGTACAGATGGAATATGAGCTAGTGAAAAAAATGAAACGATGCCATTTCCAGCACCATAGATGAGTCTAGAAGTAATCACGCAACTTGGAGTAAGTGAGAAAGCGAAAAACACATATCCTATCGTATCACATATAGGTGTTACCTAAAAAATGATACAAACAAAGATATTTCCACAGAGAAACACTTTCATAGATTCATTAAAAAACTTATGGTTCACCAAATGGACAGGTGTGAGGATTGGATACATTACCATATTGAGGTTAACAGAGAGATACAAACACATGTGAAATATAGAATCACCAAAGACCTACGCAATACCAAGAGAAGACTACTCAACATTGTGTCATAACCTACATGGGAAAAGGATCCGAAGAAGAATAGATATATGTATATGTGTGAAAGAACCACATCTTGCACACCTAGAACAAACAAAACATTGTAATCAAGTTTGCTGTGAGAAAAAATAAAAATTAAGTTAAAAATACCAACAAGAAGTAAGGAGACATAAACTTAAAGGGCTTTTTCCTCGCACATTCCATTCTAATTTACAACCTAGAACACCACTTCCAGTAAGGCTCTGTTGCCCTAGTAACCAGATTTGGTAAAGGAGAAATGCTGCCGCCTTGTGGCCGATTCCCGCAAGAGCAGCTTTTAACCCCCAGCTAATGGTCACTTACCATTCACAAGGACTCAGGGCTGTAAAGGACACCTGCCCTCAAAATTGTGCTGAGGTAGGGAATGGATAAAAAAATTCAAAACAGGCAAAATGTTCACGAAGATAGTATGAAGAGGTAAGTTTTACTCACTCTCTTTTTAAAAAAAGGAAAATGGATAAAAGCTCAGCCTCAGGAAGTATTAGACTCATGCAATCTAATCTACAAAAAGTTTTCAACTCACACCAGTCGACTGACCATTGGCAAAAAGTCTACAAACAATAAATGCTGAAGAGGTTTAAGAGAACTGTGTACCCTCTAGCTGCTGGTGAGATGTAAAAGGGTTAAACGCTAATAATGAGAACAGAAAGAAGCTGCGTTGAAAAGAAAAATTGAGGTACCATTCAATCCAGCAGGCGCACCAAAGGGCCTCTCACCTGAGAAGACCAGAATGAAGAAGACCCGGGCTGCAAAAGCTGCACTGCAGCCTTATTCACAATAGACAAGACAGTGAAGCAACCAAAATGTCCATCAACAGACGAAAGGATAAAGAAGAAGTGGTCCATGTACACAATGAATACTAGCCATGGAAAACAATGAAACACTGCTCTTTGAGGCACCATAGATGATCTTGGAGATAATCACAGAACATGAGGTAAGTCGGAAAGGAAAAGTCCTATAACCTATGATATCACTTATAGGCGTTATCTAATAACTGACACAAATGAACATATTTCCACAGAGAAAGGCAATCACAGACTTATTAAAAAAAAAACTATGCTTATCTAAAAGGAAAGGTGGGGGGAATGGATACATGAAGATTAGCGTTACCATATGTATACAAATACATATTATATACATATATCAAAAAGACCGACCATATAGCAAGGAAGGATTACGGAACACTCTGTAATAATTTACACGGGAAGAGGATCTCTACATAAATAGGTATATATGATATGTAGATGAACCAGAGTGTGTACACCTTGGACAAGCAACCTTCTCACCTTTACCCCAATTGAAAAAATTAAAACAACGAACTAGGAGTAATGAGACATAAACTTATGGGGGGTTTTCCTGGCACATTCCATCCAAATTGAAAACCTAGGCAGACAACTTCCAGAACGGCTCTGCTGCCCTAGTACCCAGATTTGGGAATCGAGAAATGCTGCATCCTTGTGGCCGTTTCCCACAACAGCAGCTTTGAACCCACTGCAAAAGGTCACTAATTATTCACCAATTGCTGGTCTGTAAATGACACCGGCCCTCCAAAAAATACTGAGGTCGAAAATCGACCAAAAAATTCTAGAGTGCAACCTTCCAAAAAGAAAATTTGAAGAGGTATATTACACTCACACTTTCTTTCTTTTTTCTTTTAACAGAAAAGTAAAAGGCGTGGAAAAATGATGAATTGTAGGAATTTTTACAGACATGTAAACCCAAATTACAAAAACCTGTCAGCTCACACCAGTCAGAATGGCCATCAACAAAAATGCTGCAAACTAGAAATGCTGACGTGATTGTGGAGAAATGCGTACCCTCGATTCTAAGGGGGACGTGGTAAGAGCCACTAATGAAAGCACAATTGAGGTGCCTTGAAAAGGTAAACGTTGAGCTACCATACCAGTCAATCAATCATACCCACTGCTGGGTCTATCCCCTGAGAAAAGGAAAATCAAAAATCACAGGCTGGCAATCCTGCACTCCAGCAATATTTACCATAGGCAACACTTGGAAGCAACGAAAATGTCCATCAACAGAGGAATGCACCAAGAAGAAGTGGTCCATGTACACATGGAATATTAGCCATGGGAAACATTGAAGCACTGCTCTTTGAGGCACCATAGATGAGCCTGGAGATAATCACAAAACATGAAGTAGGTCGGAAAGCAAAACACCTATATCCTATATTATCACTTATGGCATTATCTAATAACTGGCACAGATGAACGTATTTCCAAAGAGAAAGACACTCACAGGCTGAGAAAACAAACTATGCTCATCTGAAAGGAAAGGAGGGGGGAAATTGAGAAATGAAGATTAGTGTTACTATACATATACAAATACATATTTTGTACATGTATCAAAAAGACCGAACATATAGCAAGGGAGGTCGACGGAACACTGTAATATTTTACATGGGAAGAGGATCTGTACATTAATAGACATACATAATGTACAAATGAACCAGATTGTGTACACCTAGGATAAACAATATTCTAAACTTTACCCAGATTAAAAAACTTTTAAAAACCAAGAAGAAGTAATGAGACATAAACTTATGGGGATTTCTCCTGGCAAATTCCATTCTAATTTACAACCTAGGACAATGACTTCCAGAAAGGCTCTGCTGCCCTAGTACCCAGATTGGGGAATGGAGAAATGCTACCTCCTTGTGGCCGTTTCCCACAACAGCAGGTTTGAACCCACTGCGAAAGGTCACTAAATTTTCACCAACTTGCAGTTCTGTAAATGACACCTGCCCTCCAGAAAATTTCTGGGGTCAAAAATCGACCAGAAAATTCAAAAGAGGGCAACCTTCGAAGAAGACAATTTCAGGAGCTATATTGTACTCACGGTTTTTTCTTTTAAGAGAAAAGAGAACGATGTAGGAATATGATGAATTTTAAAAAATTTAATGACAGGCATACCCATATTACAAAAACCTATCAGCTCACAGCAGTCAGAATGGCCATTAGGAAAAATGCTGCAAAAAATAAACGGTGAAGGGAGTGTGGAGAAATGCGTACCCTCGGTTGTAAGGGGGGGCATGTAAAGAGCCACTAATGAAAACACAGTGTAGGTGCTTTGAAAAGGGAAACATTGAGCTACCAGTCAATCAATCACAACCACTGCTTGGCCTATCACCTGAGAAAATGAGAATCAAAAAGTCACAGGCTGGCAAACCTGTACGCCAGCAAGATTTACCATAGCCAGCACTTGGAAGCAATGAAAATGTCCATCAACCGAGGAATGCACCAAGAAGAAGTGGTCCGCGTACACAATGGAATATTACTCTAATAATAAATATAAATGAAATTTAAAAACAAACAAAAGCAAGGAGACATCAACATTTGTGGGTTTATCCGGGCACATGGCACTCTAACTTATAACCGAAGAACACCACTGGCCGGTAGGTCTGTTTCCCTAGTACCAGCAAGGGGAACGTAGAAAGGCTGCCGCTCTCTGGCCGTTACCTGCAAAAGCAGGTTTAAAGCCTGAGCTAATGGTCACTTCATATGAACAAGTACTGCAGGGCTGTAAATGAAACCTGCCCTCAAAATGTCTTGAGGGAGATAATGGCCAAAATATTTCAAATGGTGACACATACTTTAAGAAAACACTTTGAAGAAATAAGCTCTAATCACAGCTGGAAAAATAAAAAGGACATGTCTTAAAGATCAATTTCAACGCATTATGAGACACATGCAAATTCAACCACAAAGAGGTATCAGCTCACACCACTCAGAATAACCATCAGCAAAAACTACAAAGAATAAATCCTGAAGGAGCTGGGAAGAAATACATACCCTCCACTTTAAGTGGGACGTAACCTGGAAAGAGCCACTAAGGAGAACAGAATAGAGGTGCCTTTAAAAGGTAAACATTGAGCTACCATATGTTCCAGCAGACCTATTCCTGGACCTATAAACTAAGAAGACAGAATTGGAAGGACACAGGCACGCAAATCTGCATTGCATAGTATTACAGTAGCCAAGATATGGAAGTAACCAAAAAGTCCACCGACAGATGGGTGGACAAAGAAGAACTGCTACCTGTACAGATGGAATATGAGCTAGTGAAAAAAATGAAACGATGCCATTTCCAGCACCATAGATGAGTCTAGAAGTAATCACGCAACTTGGAGTAAGTGAGAAAGCGAAAAACACATATCCTATCGTATCACATATAGGTGTTACCTAAAAAATGATACAAACAAAGATATTTCCACAGAGAAACACTTTCATAGATTCATTAAAAAACTTATGGTTCACCAAATGGACAGGTGTGAGGATTGGATACATTACCATATTGAGGTTAACAGAGAGATACAAACACATGTGAAATATAGAATCACCAAAGACCTACGCAATACCAAGAGAAGACTACTCAACATTGTGTCATAACCTACATGGGAAAAGGATCCGAAGAAGAATAGATATATGTATATGTGTGAAAGAACCACATCTTGCACACCTAGAACAAACAAAACATTGTAATCAAGTTTGCTGTGAGAAAAAATAAAAATTAAGTTAAAAATACCAACAAGAAGTAAGGAGACATAAACTTAAAGGGCTTTTTCCTCGCACATTCCATTCTAATTTACAACCTAGAACACCACTTCCAGTAAGGCTCTGTTGCCCTAGTAACCAGATTTGGTAAAGGAGAAATGCTGCCGCCTTGTGGCCGATTCCCGCAAGAGCAGCTTTTAACCCCCAGCTAATGGTCACTTACCATTCACAAGGACTCAGGGCTGTAAAGGACACCTGCCCTCAAAATTGTGCTGAGGTAGGGAATGGATAAAAAAATTCAAAACAGGCAAAATGTTCACGAAGATAGTATGAAGAGGTAAGTTTTACTCACTCTCTTTTTAAAAAAAGGAAAATGGATAAAAGCTCAGCCTCAGGAAGTATTAGACTCATGCAATCTAATCTACAAAAAGTTTTCAACTCACACCAGTCGACTGACCATTGGCAAAAAGTCTACAAACAATAAATGCTGAAGAGGTTTAAGAGAACTGTGTACCCTCTAGCTGCTGGTGAGATGTAAAAGGGTTAAACGCTAATAATGAGAACAGAAAGAAGCTGCGTTGAAAAGAAAAATTGAGGTACCATTCAATCCAGCAGGCGCACCAAAGGGCCTCTCACCTGAGAAGACCAGAATGAAGAAGACCCGGGCTGCAAAAGCTGCACTGCAGCCTTATTCACAATAGACAAGACAGTGAAGCAACCAAAATGTCCATCAACAGACGAAAGGATAAAGAAGAAGTGGTCCATGTACACAATGAATACTAGCCATGGAAAACAATGAAACACTGCTCTTTGAGGCACCATAGATGATCTTGGAGATAATCACAGAACATGAGGTAAGTCGGAAAGGAAAAGTCCTATAACCTATGATATCACTTATAGGCGTTATCTAATAACTGACACAAATGAACATATTTCCACAGAGAAAGGCAATCACAGACTTATTAAAAAAAAAACTATGCTTATCTAAAAGGAAAGGTGGGGGGAATGGATACATGAAGATTAGCGTTACCATATGTATACAAATACATATTATATACATATATCAAAAAGACCGACCATATAGCAAGGAAGGATTACGGAACACTCTGTAATAATTTACACGGGAAGAGGATCTCTACATAAATAGGTATATATGATATGTAGATGAACCAGAGTGTGTACACCTTGGACAAGCAACCTTCTCACCTTTACCCCAATTGAAAAAATTAAAACAACGAACTAGGAGTAATGAGACATAAACTTATGGGGGGTTTTCCTGGCACATTCCATCCAAATTGAAAACCTAGGCAGACAACTTCCAGAACGGCTCTGCTGCCCTAGTACCCAGATTTGGGAATCGAGAAATGCTGCATCCTTGTGGCCGTTTCCCACAACAGCAGCTTTGAACCCACTGCAAAAGGTCACTAATTATTCACCAATTGCTGGTCTGTAAATGACACCGGCCCTCCAAAAAATACTGAGGTCGAAAATCGACCAAAAAATTCTAGAGTGCAACCTTCCAAAAAGAAAATTTGAAGAGGTATATTACACTCACACTTTCTTTCTTTTTTCTTTTAACAGAAAAGTAAAAGGCGTGGAAAAATGATGAATTGTAGGAATTTTTACAGACATGTAAACCCAAATTACAAAAACCTGTCAGCTCACACCAGTCAGAATGGCCATCAACAAAAATGCTGCAAACTAGAAATGCTGACGTGATTGTGGAGAAATGCGTACCCTCGATTCTAAGGGGGACGTGGTAAGAGCCACTAATGAAAGCACAATTGAGGTGCCTTGAAAAGGTAAACGTTGAGCTACCATACCAGTCAATCAATCATACCCACTGCTGGGTCTATCCCCTGAGAAAAGGAAAATCAAAAATCACAGGCTGGCAATCCTGCACTCCAGCAATATTTACCATAGGCAACACTTGGAAGCAACGAAAATGTCCATCAACAGAGGAATGCACCAAGAAGAAGTGGTCCATGTACACATGGAATATTAGCCATGGGAAACATTGAAGCACTGCTCTTTGAGGCACCATAGATGAGCCTGGAGATAATCACAAAACATGAAGTAGGTCGGAAAGCAAAACACCTATATCCTATATTATCACTTATGGCATTATCTAATAACTGGCACAGATGAACGTATTTCCAAAGAGAAAGACACTCACAGGCTGAGAAAACAAACTATGCTCATCTGAAAGGAAAGGAGGGGGGAAATTGAGAAATGAAGATTAGTGTTACTATACATATACAAATACATATTTTGTACATGTATCAAAAAGACCGAACATATAGCAAGGGAGGTTGACGGAACACTGTAATATTTTACATGGGAAGAGGATCTGTACATTAATAGACATACATAATGTACAAATGAACCAGATTGTGTACACCTAGGATAAACAATATTCTAAACTTTACCCAGATTAAAAAACTTTTAAAAACCAAGAAGAAGTAATGAGACATAAACTTATGGGGATTTCTCCTGGCAAATTCCATTCTAATTTACAACCTAGGACAATGACTTCCAGAAAGGCTCTGCTGCCCTAGTACCCAGATTGGGGAATGGAGAAATGCTACCTCCTTGTGGCCGTTTCCCACAACAGCAGGTTTGAACCCACTGCAAAAGGTCACTAAATTTTCACCAACTTGCAGTTCTGTAAATGACACCTGCCCTCCAGAAAATTTCTGGGGTCCAAAATCGACCAGAAAATTCAAAAGAGGGCAACCTTCGAAGAAGACAATTTCAAGAGCTACATTGTACTCACGGTTTTTTCTTTTAAGAGAAAAGAGAACGATGTAGGAATATGATGAATTTTAAAAAATTTAATGACAGGCATACCCATATTACAAAAACCTATCAGCTCACAGCAGTCAGAATGGCCATTAGGAAAAATGCTGCAAAAAATAAACGGTGAAGGGAGTGTGGAGAAATGCGTACCCTCGGTTGTAAGGGGGGGCATGTAAAGAGCCACTAATGAAAACACAGTGTAGGTGCTTTGAAAAGGGAAACATTGAGCTACCAGTCAATCAATCACAACCACTGCTTGGCCTATCACCTGAGAAAATGAGAATCAAAAAGTCACAGGCTGGCAAACCTGTACGCCAGCAAGATTTACCATAGCCAGCACTTGGAAGCAATGAAAATGTCCATCAACCGAGGAATGCACCAAGAAGAAGTGGTCCGCGTACACAATGGAATATTACTCTAATAATAAATATAAATGAAATTTAAAAACAAACAAAAGCAAGGAGACATCAACATTTGTGGGTTTATCCGGGCACATGGCACTCTAACTTATAACCGAAGAACACCACTGGCCGGTAGGTCTGTTTCCCTAGTACCAGCAAGGGGAACGTAGAAAGGCTGCCGCTCTCTGGCCGTTACCTGCAAAAGCAGGTTTAAAGCCTGAGCTAATGGTCACTTCATATGAACAAGTACTGCAGGGCTGTAAATGAAACCTGCCCTCAAAATGTCTTGAGGGAGATAATGGCCAAAATATTTCAAATGGTGACACATACTTTAAGAAAACACTTTGAAGAAATAAGCTCTAATCACAGCTGGAAAAATAAAAAGGACATGTCTTAAAGATCAATTTCAACGCATTATGAGACACATGCAAATTCAACCACAAAGAGGTATCAGCTCACACCACTCAGAATAACCATCAGCAAAAACTACAAAGAATAAATCCTGAAGGAGCTGGGAAGAAATACATACCCTCCACTTTAAGTGGGACGTAACCTGGAAAGAGCCACTAAGGAGAACAGAATAGAGGTGCCTTTAAAAGGTAAACATTGAGCTACCATATGTTCCAGCAGACCTATTCCTGGACCTATAAACTAAGAAGACAGAATTGGAAGGACACAGGCACGCAAATCTGCATTGCATAGTATTACAGTAGCCAAGATATGGAAGTAACCAAAAAGTCCACCGACAGATGGGTGGACAAAGAAGAACTGCTACCTGTACAGATGGAATATGAGCTAGTGAAAAAAATGAAACGATGCCATTTCCAGCACCATAGATGAGTCTAGAAGTAATCACGCAACTTGGAGTAAGTGAGAAAGCGAAAAACACATATCCTATCGTATCACATATAGGTGTTACCTAAAAAATGATACAAACAAAGATATTTCCACAGAGAAACACTTTCATAGATTCATTAAAAAACTTATGGTTCACCAAATGGACAGGTGTGAGGATTGGATACATTACCATATTGAGGTTAACAGAGAGATACAAACACATGTGAAATATAGAATCACCAAAGACCTACGCAATACCAAGAGAAGACTACTCAACATTGTGTCATAACCTACATGGGAAAAGGATCCGAAGAAGAATAGATATATGTATATGTGTGAAAGAACCACATCTTGCACACCTAGAACAAACAAAACATTGTAATCAAGTTTGCTGTGAGAAAAAATAAAAATTAAGTTAAAAATACCAACAAGAAGTAAGGAGACATAAACTTAAAGGGCTTTTTCCTCGCACATTCCATTCTAATTTACAACCTAGAACACCACTTCCAGTAAGGCTCTGTTGCCCTAGTAACCAGATTTGGTAAAGGAGAAATGCTGCCGCCTTGTGGCCGATTCCCGCAAGAGCAGCTTTTAACCCCCAGCTAATGGTCACTTACCATTCACAAGGACTCAGGGCTGTAAAGGACACCTGCCCTCAAAATTGTGCTGAGGTAGGGAATGGATAAAAAAATTCAAAACAGGCAAAATGTTCACGAAGATAGTATGAAGAGGTAAGTTTTACTCACTCTCTTTTTAAAAAAAGGAAAATGGATAAAAGCTCAGCCTCAGGAAGTATTAGACTCATGCAATCTAATCTACAAAAAGTTTTCAACTCACACCAGTCGACTGACCATTGGCAAAAAGTCTACAAACAATAAATGCTGAAGAGGTTTAAGAGAACTGTGTACCCTCTAGCTGCTGGTGAGATGTAAAAGGGTTAAACGCTAATAATGAGAACAGAAAGAAGCTGCGTTGAAAAGAAAAATTGAGGTACCATTCAATCCAGCAGGCGCACCAAAGGGCCTCTCACCTGAGAAGACCAGAATGAAGAAGACCCGGGCTGCAAAAGCTGCACTGCAGCCTTATTCACAATAGACAAGACAGTGAAGCAACCAAAATGTCCATCAACAGACGAAAGGATAAAGAAGAAGTGGTCCATGTACACAATGAATACTAGCCATGGAAAACAATGAAACACTGCTCTTTGAGGCACCATAGATGATCTTGGAGATAATCACAGAACATGAGGTAAGTCGGAAAGGAAAAGTCCTATAACCTATGATATCACTTATAGGCGTTATCTAATAACTGACACAAATGAACATATTTCCACAGAGAAAGGCAATCACAGACTTATTAAAAAAAAAAAACTATGCTTATCTAAAAGGAAAGGTGGGGGGAATGGATACATGAAGATTAGCGTTACCATATGTATACAAATACATATTATATACATATATCAAAAAGACCGACCATATAGCAAGGAAGGATTACGGAACACTCTGTAATAATTTACACGGGAAGAGGATCTCTACATAAATAGGTATATATGATAAGTAGATGAACCAGAGTGTGTACACCTTGGACAAGCAACATTCTAACCATTACCCCAATTGAAAAAATTAAAACAACGAACTAGGAGTAATGAGACATAAACTTATGGGGGGTTTTCCTGGCACATTCCATCCAAATTGAAAACCTAGGCAGACAACTTCCAGAACGGCTCTGCTGCCCTAGTACCCAGATTTGGGAATCGAGAAATGCTGCATCCTTGTGGCCGTTTCCCACAACAGCAGCTTTGAACCCACTGCAAAAGGTCACTAATTATTCACCAATTGCAGGTCTGTAAATGACACCGGCCCTCCAAAAAATACTGAGGTCGAAAATCGACCAAAAAATTCTAGAGTGCAACCTTCCAAAAAGAAAATTTGAAGAGGTATATTACACTCACACTTTCTTTCTTTTTTCTTTTAACAGAAAAGTAAAAGGCGTGGAAAAATGATGAATTGTAGGAATTTTTACAGACATGTAAACCCAAATTACAAAAACCTGTCAGCTCACACCAGTCAGAATGGCCATCAACAAAAATGCTGCAAACTAGAAATGCTGACGTGATTGTGGAGAAATGCGTACCCTCGATTCTAAGGGGGACGTGGTAAGAGCCACTAATGAAAGCACAATTGAGGTGCCTTGAAAAGGTAAACGTTGAGCTACCATACCAGTCAATCAATCATACCCACTGCTGGGTCTATCCCCTGAGAAAAGGAAAATCAAAAATCACAGGCTGGCAATCCTGCACTCCAGCAATATTTACCATAGGCAACACTTGGAAGCAACGAAAATGTCCATCAACAGAGGAATGCACCAAGAAGAAGTGGTCCATGTACACATGGAATATTAGCCATGGAAAACATTGAAGCACTGCTCTTTGAGGCACCATAGATGAGCCTGGAGATAATCACAAAACATGAAGTAGGTCGGAAAGCAAAACACCTATATCCTATATTATCACTTATGGCATTATCTAATAACTGGCACAGATGAACGTATTTCCAAAGAGAAAGACACTCACAGGCTGAGAAAACAAACTATGCTCATCTGAAAGGAAAGGAGGGGGGAAATTGAGAAATGAAGATTAGTGTTACTATACATATACAAATACATATTTTGTACATGTATCAAAAAGACCGAACATATAGCAAGGGAGGTCGACGGAACACTGTAATATTTTACATGGGAAGAGGATCTGTACATTAATAGACATACATAATGTACAAATGAACCAGATTGTGTACACCTAGGATAAACAATATTCTAAACTTTACCCAGATTAAAAAACTTTTAAAAACCAAGAAGAAGTAATGAGACATAAACTTATGGGGATTTCTCCTGGCAAATTCCATTCTAATTTACAACCTAGGACAATGACTTCCAGAAAGGCTCTGCTGCCCTAGTACCCAGATTGGGGAATGGAGAAATGCTACCTCCTTGTGGCCGTTTCCCACAACAGCAGGTTTGAACCCACTGCGAAAGGTCACTAAATTTTCACCAACTTGCAGTTCTGTAAATGACACCTGCCCTCCAGAAAATTTCTGGGGTCAAAAATCGACCAAAAAATTCAAAAGAGGGCAACCTTCGAAGAAGACAATTTCAAGAGCTACATTGTACTCACGGTTTTTTCTTTTAAGAGAAAAGAGAACGATGTAGGAATATGATGAATTTTAAAAAATTTAATGACAGGCATACCCATATTACAAAAACCTATCAGCTCACAGCAGTCAGAATGGCCATTAGGAAAAATGCTGCAAAAAATAAACGGTGAAGGGAGTGTGGAGAAATGCGTACCCTCGGTTGTAAGGGGGGGCATGTAAAGAGCCACTAATGAAAACACAGTGTAGGTGCTTTGAAAAGGGAAACATTGAGCTACCAGTCAATCAATCACAACCACTGCTTGGCCTATCACCTGAGAAAATGAGAATCAAAAAGTCACAGGCTGGCAAACCTGTACGCCAGCAAGATTTACCATAGCCAGCACTTGGAAGCAATGAAAATGTCCATCAACCGAGGAATGCACCAAGAAGAAGTGGTCCACGTACACAATGGAATATTACTCTAATAATAAATATAAATGAAATTTAAAAACAAACAAAAGCAAGGAGACATCAACATTTGTGGGTTTATCCGGGCACATGGCACTCTAACTTATAACCGAAGAACACCACTGGCCGGTAGGTCTGTTTCCCTAGTACCAGCAAGGGGAACGTAGAAAGGCTGCCGCTCTCTGGCCGTTACCTGCAAAAGCAGGTTTAAAGCCTGAGCTAATGGTCACTTCATATGAACAAGTACTGCAGGGCTGTAAATGAAACCTGCCCTCAAAATGTCTTGAGGGAGATAATGGCCAAAATATTTCAAATGGTGACACATACTTTAAGAAAACACTTTGAAGAAATAAGCTCTAATCACAGCTGGAAAAATAAAAAGGACATGTCTTAAAGATCAATTTCAACACATTATGAGACACATGCAAATTCAACCACAAAGAGGTATCAGCTCACACCACTCAGAATAACCATCAGCAAAAACTACAAAGAATAAATCCTGAAGGAGCTGGGAAGAAATACATACCCTCCACTTTAAGTGGGACGTAACCTGGAAAGAGCCACTAAGGAGAACAGAATAGAGGTGCCTTTAAAAGGTAAACATTGAGCTACCATATGTTCCAGCAGACCTATTCCTGGACCTATAAACTAAGAAGACAGAATTGGAAGGACACAGGCACGCAAATCTGCATTGCATAGTATTACAGTAGCCAAGATATGGAAGTAACCAAAAAGTCCACCGACAGATGGGTGGACAAAGAAGAACTGCTACCTGTACAGATGGAATATGAGCTAGTGAAAAAAATGAAACGATGCCATTTCCAGCACCATAGATGAGTCTAGAAGTAATCACGCAACTTGGAGTAAGTGAGAAAGCGAAAAACACATATCCTATCGTATCACATATAGGTGTTACCTAAAAAATGATACAAACAAAGATATTTCCACAGAGAAACACTTTCATAGATTCATTAAAAAACTTATGGTTCACCAAATGGACAGGTGTGAGGATTGGATACATTACCATATTGAGGTTAACAGAGAGATACAAACACATGTGAAATATAGAATCACCAAAGACCTACGCAATACCAAGAGAAGACTACTCAACATTGTGTCATAACCTACATGGGAAAAGGATCCGAAGAAGAATAGATATATGTATATGTGTGAAAGAACCACATCTTGCACACCTAGAACAAACAAAACATTGTAATCAAGTTTGCTGTGAGAAAAAATAAAAATTAAGTTAAAAATACCAACAAGAAGTAAGGAGACATAAACTTAAAGGGCTTTTTCCTCGCACATTCCATTCTAATTTACAACCTAGAACACCACTTCCAGTAAGGCTCTGTTGCCCTAGTAACCAGATTTGGTAAAGGAGAAATGCTGCCGCCTTGTGGCCGATTCCCGCAAGAGCAGCTTTTAACCCCCAGCTAATGGTCACTTACCATTCACAAGGACTCAGGGCTGTAAAGGACACCTGCCCTCAAAATTGTGCTGAGGTAGGGAATGGATAAAAAAATTCAAAACAGGCAAAATGTTCACGAAGATAGTATGAAGAGGTAAGTTTTACTCACTCTCTTTTTAAAAAAAGGAAAATGGATAAAAGCTCAGCCTCAGGAAGTATTAGACTCATGCAATCTAATCTACAAAAAGTTTTCAACTCACACCAGTCGACTGACCATTGGCAAAAAGTCTACAAACAATAAATGCTGAAGAGGTTTAAGAGAACTGTGTACCCTCTAGCTGCTGGTGAGATGTAAAAGGGTTAAACGCTAATAATGAGAACAGAAAGAAGCTGCGTTGAAAAGAAAAATTGAGGTACCATTCAATCCAGCAGGCGCACCAAAGGGCCTCTCACCTGAGAAGACCAGAATGAAGAAGACCCGGGCTGCAAAAGCTGCACTGCAGCCTTATTCACAATAGACAAGACAGTGAAGCAACCAAAATGTCCATCAACAGACGAAAGGATAAAGAAGAAGTGGTCCATGTACACAATGAATACTAGCCATGGAAAACAATGAAACACTGCTCTTTGAGGCACCATAGATGATCTTGGAGATAATCACAGAACATGAGGTAAGTCGGAAAGGAAAAGTCCTATAACCTATGATATCACTTATAGGCGTTATCTAATAACTGACACAAATGAACATATTTCCACAGAGAAAGGCAATCACAGACTTATTAAAAAAAAAAACTATGCTTATCTAAAAGGAAAGGTGGGGGGAATGGATACATGAAGATTAGCGTTACCATATGTATACAAATACATATTATATACATATATCAAAAAGACCGACCATATAGCAAGGAAGGATTACGGAACACTCTGTAATAATTTACACGGGAAGAGGATCTCTACATAAATAGGTATATATGATATGTAGATGAACCAGAGTGTGTACACCTTGGACAAGCAACATTCTAACCATTACCCCAATTGAAAAAATTAAAACAACGAACTAGGAGTAATGAGACATAAACTTATGGGGGGTTTTCCTGGCACATTCCATCCAAATTGAAAACCTAGGCAGACAACTTCCAGAACGGCTCTGCTGCCCTAGTACCCAGATTTGGGAATCGAGAAATGCTGCATCCTTGTGGCCGTTTCCCACAACAGCAGCTTTGAACCCACTGCAAAAGGTCACTAATTATTCACCAATTGCAGGTCTGTAAATGACACCGGCCCTCCAAAAAATACTGAGGTCGAAAATCGACCAAAAAATTCTAGAGTGCAACCTTCCAAAAAGAAAATTTGAAGAGGTATATTACACTCACACTTTCTTTCTTTTTTCTTTTAACAGAAAAGTAAAAGGCGTGGAAAAATGATGAATTGTAGGAATTTTTACAGACATGTAAACCCAAATTACAAAAACCTGTCAGCTCACACCAGTCAGAATGGCCATCAACAAAAATGCTGCAAACTAGAAATGCTGACGTGATTGTGGAGAAATGCGTACCCTCGATTCTAAGGGGGACGTGGTAAGAGCCACTAATGAAAGCACAATTGAGGTGCCTTGAAAAGGTAAACGTTGAGCTACCATACCAGTCAATCAATCATACCCACTGCTGGGTCTATCCCCTGAGAAAAGGAAAATCAAAAATCACAGGCTGGCAATCCTGCACTCCAGCAATATTTACCATAGGCAACACTTGGAAGCAACGAAAATGTCCATCAACAGAGGAATGCACCAAGAAGAAGTGGTCCATGTACACATGGAATATTAGCCATGGAAAACATTGAAGCACTGCTCTTTGAGGCACCATAGATGAGCCTGGAGATAATCACAAAACATGAAGTAGGTCGGAAAGCAAAACACCTATATCCTATATTATCACTTATGGCATTATCTAATAACTGGCACAGATGAACGTATTTCCAAAGAGAAAGACACTCACAGGCTGAGAAAACAAACTATGCTCATCTGAAAGGAAAGGAGGGGGGAAATTGAGAAATGAAGATTAGTGTTACTATACATATACAAATACATATTTTGTACATGTATCAAAAAGACCGAACATATAGCAAGGGAGGTCGACGGAACACTGTAATATTTTACATGGGAAGAGGATCTGTACATTAATAGACATACATAATGTACAAATGAACCAGATTGTGTACACCTAGGATAAACAATATTCTAAACTTTACCCAGATTAAAAAACTTTTAAAAACCAAGAAGAAGTAATGAGACATAAACTTATGGGGATTTCTCCTGGCAAATTCCATTCTAATTTACAACCTAGGACAATGACTTCCAGAAAGGCTCTGCTGCCCTAGTACCCAGATTGGGGAATGGAGAAATGCTACCTCCTTGTGGCCGTTTCCCACAACAGCAGGTTTGAACCCACTGCGAAAGGTCACTAAATTTTCACCAACTTGCAGTTCTGTAAATGACACCTGCCCTCCAGAAAATTTCTGGGGTCCAAAATCGACCAAAAAATTCAAAAGAGGGCAACCTTCGAAGAAGACAATTTCAAGAGCTACATTGTACTCACGGTTTTTTCTTTTAAGAGAAAAGAGAACGATGTAGGAATATGATGAATTTTAAAAAATTTAATGACAGGCATACCCATATTACAAAAACCTATCAGCTCACAGCAGTCAGAATGGCCATTAGGAAAAATGCTGCAAAAAATAAACGGTGAAGGGAGTGTGGAGAAATGCGTACCCTCGGTTGTAAGGGGGGGCATGTAAAGAGCCACTAATGAAAACACAGTGTAGGTGCTTTGAAAAGGGAAACATTGAGCTACCAGTCAATCAATCACAACCACTGCTTGGCCTATCACCTGAGAAAATGAGAATCAAAAAGTCACAGGCTGGCAAACCTGTACGCCAGCAAGATTTACCATAGCCAGCACTTGGAAGCAATGAAAATGTCCATCAACCGAGGAATGCACCAAGAAGAAGTGGTCCACGTACACAATGGAATATTACTCTAATAATAAATATAAATGAAATTTAAAAACAAACAAAAGCAAGGAGACATCAACATTTGTGGGTTTATCCGGGCACATGGCACTCTAACTTATAACCGAAGAACACCACTGGCCGGTAGGTCTGTTTCCCTAGTACCAGCAAGGGGAACGTAGAAAGGCTGCCGCTCTCTGGCCGTTACCTGCAAAAGCAGGTTTAAAGCCTGAGCTAATGGTCACTTCATATGAACAAGTACTGCAGGGCTGTAAATGAAACCTGCCCTCAAAATGTCTTGAGGGAGATAATGGCCAAAATATTTCAAATGGTGACACATACTTTAAGAAAACACTTTGAAGAAATAAGCTCTAATCACAGCTGGAAAAATAAAAAGGACATGTCTTAAAGATCAATTTCAACACATTATGAGACACATGCAAATTCAACCACAAAGAGGTATCAGCTCACACCACTCAGAATAACCATCAGCAAAAACTACAAAGAATAAATCCTGAAGGAGCTGGGAAGAAATACATACCCTCCACTTTAAGTGGGACGTAACCTGGAAAGAGCCACTAAGGAGAACAGAATAGAGGTGCCTTTAAAAGGTAAACATTGAGCTACCATATGTTCCAGCAGACCTATTCCTGGACCTATAAACTAAGAAGACAGAATTGGAAGGACACAGGCACGCAAATCTGCATTGCATAGTATTACAGTAGCCAAGATATGGAAGTAACCAAAAAGTCCACCGACAGATGGGTGGACAAAGAAGAACTGCTACCTGTACAGATGGAATATGAGCTAGTGAAAAAAATGAAACGATGCCATTTCCAGCACCATAGATGAGTCTAGAAGTAATCACGCAACTTGGAGTAAGTGAGAAAGCGAAAAACACATATCCTATCGTATCACATATAGGTGTTACCTAAAAAATGATACAAACAAAGATATTTCCACAGAGAAACACTTTCATAGATTCATTAAAAAACTTATGGTTCACCAAATGGACAGGTGTGAGGATTGGATACATTACCATATTGAGGTTAACAGAGAGATACAAACACATGTGAAATATAGAATCACCAAAGACCTACGCAATACCAAGAGAAGACTACTCAACATTGTGTCATAACCTACATGGGAAAAGGATCCGAAGAAGAATAGATATATGTATATGTGTGAAAGAACCACATCTTGCACACCTAGAACAAACAAAACATTGTAATCAAGTTTGCTGTGAGAAAAAATAAAAATTAAGTTAAAAATACCAACAAGAAGTAAGGAGACATAAACTTAAAGGGCTTTTTCCTCGCACATTCCATTCTAATTTACAACCTAGAACACCACTTCCAGTAAGGCTCTGTTGCCCTAGTAACCAGATTTGGTAAAGGAGAAATGCTGCCGCCTTGTGGCCGATTCCCGCAAGAGCAGCTTTTAACCCCCAGCTAATGGTCACTTACCATTCACAAGGACTCAGGGCTGTAAAGGACACCTGCCCTCAAAATTGTGCTGAGGTAGGGAATGGATAAAAAAATTCAAAACAGGCAAAATGTTCACGAAGATAGTATGAAGAGGTAAGTTTTACTCACTCTCTTTTTAAAAAAAGGAAAATGGATAAAAGCTCAGCCTCAGGAAGTATTAGACTCATGCAATCTAATCTACAAAAAGTTTTCAACTCACACCAGTCGACTGACCATTGGCAAAAAGTCTACAAACAATAAATGCTGAAGAGGTTTAAGAGAACTGTGTACCCTCTAGCTGCTGGTGAGATGTAAAAGGGTTAAACGCTAATAATGAGAACAGAAAGAAGCTGCGTTGAAAAGAAAAATTGAGGTACCATTCAATCCAGCAGGCGCACCAAAGGGCCTCTCACCTGAGAAGACCAGAATGAAGAAGACCCGGGCTGCAAAAGCTGCACTGCAGCCTTATTCACAATAGACAAGACAGTGAAGCAACCAAAATGTCCATCAACAGACGAAAGGATAAAGAAGAAGTGGTCCATGTACACAATGAATACTAGCCATGGAAAACAATGAAACACTGCTCTTTGAGGCACCATAGATGATCTTGGAGATAATCACAGAACATGAGGTAAGTCGGAAAGGAAAAGTCCTATAACCTATGATATCACTTATAGGCGTTATCTAATAACTGACACAAATGAACATATTTCCACAGAGAAAGGCAATCACAGACTTATTAAAAAAAAAAACTATGCTTATCTAAAAGGAAAGGTGGGGGGAATGGATACATGAAGATTAGCGTTACCATATGTATACAAATACATATTATATACATATATCAAAAAGACCGACCATATAGCAAGGAAGGATTACGGAACACTCTGTAATAATTTACACGGGAAGAGGATCTCTACATAAATAGGTATATATGATATGTAGATGAACCAGAGTGTGTACACCTTGGACAAGCAACATTCTAACCATTACCCCAATTGAAAAAATTAAAACAACGAACTAGGAGTAATGAGACATAAACTTATGGGGGGTTTTCCTGGCACATTCCATCCAAATTGAAAACCTAGGCAGACAACTTCCAGAACGGCTCTGCTGCCCTAGTACCCAGATTTGGGAATCGAGAAATGCTGCATCCTTGTGGCCGTTTCCCACAACAGCAGCTTTGAACCCACTGCAAAAGGTCACTAATTATTCACCAATTGCAGGTCTGTAAATGACACCGGCCCTCCAAAAAATACTGAGGTCGAAAATCGACCAAAAAATTCTAGAGTGCAACCTTCCAAAAAGAAAATTTGAAGAGGTATATTACACTCACACTTTCTTTCTTTTTTCTTTTAACAGAAAAGTAAAAGGCGTGGAAAAATGATGAATTGTAGGAATTTTTACAGACATGTAAACCCAAATTACAAAAACCTGTCAGCTCACACCAGTCAGAATGGCCATCAACAAAAATGCTGCAAACTAGAAATGCTGACGTGATTGTGGAGAAATGCGTACCCTCGATTCTAAGGGGGACGTGGTAAGAGCCACTAATGAAAGCACAATTGAGGTGCCTTGAAAAGGTAAACGTTGAGCTACCATACCAGTCAATCAATCATACCCACTGCTGGGTCTATCCCCTGAGAAAAGGAAAATCAAAAATCACAGGCTGGCAATCCTGCACTCCAGCAATATTTACCATAGGCAACACTTGGAAGCAACGAAAATGTCCATCAACAGAGGAATGCACCAAGAAGAAGTGGTCCATGTACACATGGAATATTAGCCATGGAAAACATTGAAGCACTGCTCTTTGAGGCACCATAGATGAGCCTGGAGATAATCACAAAACATGAAGTAGGTCGGAAAGCAAAACACCTATATCCTATATTATCACTTATGGCATTATCTAATAACTGGCACAGATGAACGTATTTCCAAAGAGAAAGACACTCACAGGCTGAGAAAACAAACTATGCTCATCTGAAAGGAAAGGAGGGGGGAAATTGAGAAATGAAGATTAGTGTTACTATACATATACAAATACATATTTTGTACATGTATCAAAAAGACCGAACATATAGCAAGGGAGGTCGACGGAACACTGTAATATTTTACATGGGAAGAGGATCTGTACATTAATAGACATACATAATGTACAAATGAACCAGATTGTGTACACCTAGGATAAACAATATTCTAAACTTTACCCAGATTAAAAAACTTTTAAAAACCAAGAAGAAGTAATGAGACATAAACTTATGGGGATTTCTCCTGGCAAATTCCATTCTAATTTACAACCTAGGACAATGACTTCCAGAAAGGCTCTGCTGCCCTAGTACCCAGATTGGGGAATGGAGAAATGCTACCTCCTTGTGGCCGTTTCCCACAACAGCAGGTTTGAACCCACTGCGAAAGGTCACTAAATTTTCACCAACTTGCAGTTCTGTAAATGACACCTGCCCTCCAGAAAATTTCTGGGGTCCAAAATCGACCAAAAAATTCAAAAGAGGGCAACCTTCGAAGAAGACAATTTCAAGAGCTACATTGTACTCACGGTTTTTTCTTTTAAGAGAAAAGAGAACGATGTAGGAATATGATGAATTTTAAAAAATTTAATGACAGGCATACCCATATTACAAAAACCTATCAGCTCGCAGCAGTCAGAATGGCCATTAGGAAAAATGCTGCAAAAAATAAACGGTGAAGGGAGTGTGGAGAAATGCGTACCCTCGGTTGTAAGGGGGGGCATGTAAAGAGCCACTAATGAAAACACAGTGTAGGTGCTTTGAAAAGGGAAACATTGAGCTACCAGTCAATCAATCACAACCACTGCTTGGCCTATCACCTGAGAAAATGAGAATCAAAAAGTCACAGGCTGGCAAACCTGTACGCCAGCAAGATTTACCATAGCCAGCACTTGGAAGCAATGAAAATGTCCATCAACCGAGGAATGCACCAAGAAGAAGTGGTCCACGTACACAATGGAATATTACTCTAATAATAAATATAAATGAAATTTAAAAACAAACAAAAGCAAGGAGACATCAACATTTGTGGGTTTATCCGGGCACATGGCACTCTAACTTATAACCGAAGAACACCACTGGCCGGTAGGTCTGTTTCCCTAGTACCAGCAAGGGGAACGTAGAAAGGCTGCCGCTCTCTGGCCGTTACCTGCAAAAGCAGGTTTAAAGCCTGAGCTAATGGTCACTTCATATGAACAAGTACTGCAGGGCTGTAAATGAAACCTGCCCTCAAAATGTCTTGAGGGAGATAATGGCCAAAATATTTCAAATGGTGACACATACTTTAAGAAAACACTTTGAAGAAATAAGCTCTAATCACAGCTGGAAAAATAAAAAGGACATGTCTTAAAGATCAATTTCAACGCATTATGAGACACATGCAAATTCAACCACAAAGAGGTATCAGCTCACACCACTCAGAATAACCATCAGCAAAAACTACAAAGAATAAATCCTGAAGGAGCTGGGAAGAAATACATACCCTCCACTTTAAGTGGGACGTAACCTGGAAAGAGCCACTAAGGAGAACAGAATAGAGGTGCCTTTAAAAGGTAAACATTGAGCTACCATATGTTCCAGCAGACCTATTCCTGGACCTATAAACTAAGAAGACAGAATTGGAAGGACACAGGCACGCAAATCTGCATTGCATAGTATTACAGTAGCCAAGATATGGAAGTAACCAAAAAGTCCACCGACAGATGGGTGGACAAAGAAGAACTGCTACCTGTACAGATGGAATATGAGCTAGTGAAAAAAATGAAACGATGCCATTTCCAGCACCATAGATGAGTCTAGAAGTAATCACGCAACTTGGAGTAAGTGAGAAAGCGAAAAACACATATCCTATCGTATCACATATAGGTGTTACCTAAAAAATGATACAAACAAAGATATTTCCACAGAGAAACACTTTCATAGATTCATTAAAAAACTTATGGTTCACCAAATGGACAGGTGTGAGGATTGGATACATTACCATATTGAGGTTAACAGAGAGATACAAACACATGTGAAATATAGAATCACCAAAGACCTACGCAATACCAAGAGAAGACTACTCAACATTGTGTCATAACCTACATGGGAAAAGGATCCGAAGAAGAATAGATATATGTATATGTGTGAAAGAACCACATCTTGCACACCTAGAACAAACAAAACATTGTAATCAAGTTTGCTGTGAGAAAAAATAAAAATTAAGTTAAAAATACCAACAAGAAGTAAGGAGACATAAACTTAAAGGGCTTTTTCCTCGCACATTCCATTCTAATTTACAACCTAGAACACCACTTCCAGTAAGGCTCTGTTGCCCTAGTAACCAGATTTGGTAAAGGAGAAATGCTGCCGCCTTGTGGCCGATTCCCGCAAGAGCAGCTTTTAACCCCCAGCTAATGGTCACTTACCATTCACAAGGACTCAGGGCTGTAAAGGACACCTGCCCTCAAAATTGTGCTGAGGTAGGGAATGGATAAAAAAATTCAAAACAGGCAAAATGTTCACGAAGATAGTATGAAGAGGTAAGTTTTACTCACTCTCTTTTTAAAAAAAGGAAAATGGATAAAAGCTCAGCCTCAGGAAGTATTAGACTCATGCAATCTAATCTACAAAAAGTTTTCAACTCACACCAGTCGACTGACCATTGGCAAAAAGTCTACAAACAATAAATGCTGAAGAGGTTTAAGAGAACTGTGTACCCTCTAGCTGCTGGTGAGATGTAAAAGGGTTAAACGCTAATAATGAGAACAGAAAGAAGCTGCGTTGAAAAGAAAAATTGAGGTACCATTCAATCCAGCAGGCGCACCAAAGGGCCTCTCACCTGAGAAGACCAGAATGAAGAAGACCCGGGCTGCAAAAGCTGCACTGCAGCCTTATTCACAATAGACAAGACAGTGAAGCAACCAAAATGTCCATCAACAGACGAAAGGATAAAGAAGAAGTGGTCCATGTACACAATGAATACTAGCCATGGAAAACAATGAAACACTGCTCTTTGAGGCACCATAGATGATCTTGGAGATAATCACAGAACATGAGGTAAGTCGGAAAGGAAAAGTCCTATAACCTATGATATCACTTATAGGCGTTATCTAATAACTGACACAAATGAACATATTTCCACAGAGAAAGGCAATCACAGACTTATTAAAAAAAAAAAACTATGCTTATCTAAAAGGAAAGGTGGGGGGAATGGATACATGAAGATTAGCGTTACCATATGTATACAAATACATATTATATACATATATCAAAAAGACCGACCATATAGCAAGGAAGGATTACGGAACACTCTGTAATAATTTACACGGGAAGAGGATCTCTACATAAATAGGTATATATGATATGTAGATGAACCAGAGTGTGTACACCTTGGACAAGCAACCTTCTCACCTTTACCCCAATTGAAAAAATTAAAACAACGAACTAGGAGTAATGAGACATAAACTTATGGGGGGTTTTCCTGGCACATTCCATCCAAATTGAAAACCTAGGCAGACAACTTCCAGAACGGCTCTGCTGCCCTAGTACCCAGATTTGGGAATCGAGAAATGCTGCATCCTTGTGGCCGTTTCCCACAACAGCAGCTTTGAACCCACTGCAAAAGGTCACTAATTATTCACCAATTGCAGGTCTGTAAATGACACCGGCCCTCCAAAAAATACTGAGGTCGAAAATCGACCAAAAAATTCTAGAGTGCAACCTTCCAAAAAGAAAATTTGAAGAGGTATATTACACTCACACTTTCTTTCTTTTTTCTTTTAACAGAAAAGTAAAAGGCGTGGAAAAATGATGAATTGTAGGAATTTTTACAGACATGTAAACCCAAATTACAAAAACCTGTCAGCTCACACCAGTCAGAATGGCCATCAACAAAAATGCTGCAAACTAGAAATGCTGACGTGATTGTGGAGAAATGCGTACCCTCGATTCTAAGGGGGACGTGGTAAGAGCCACTAATGAAAGCACAATTGAGGTGCCTTGAAAAGGTAAACGTTGAGCTACCATACCAGTCAATCAATCATACCCACTGCTGGGTCTATCCCCTGAGAAAAGGAAAATCAAAAATCACAGGCTGGCAATCCTGCACTCCAGCAATATTTACCATAGGCAACACTTGGAAGCAACGAAAATGTCCATCAACAGAGGAATGCACCAAGAAGAAGTGGTCCATGTACACATGGAATATTAGCCATGGGAAACATTGAAGCACTGCTCTTTGAGGCACCATAGATGAGCCTGGAGATAATCACAAAACATGAAGTAGGTCGGAAAGCAAAACACCTATATCCTATATTATCACTTATGGCATTATCTAATAACTGGCACAGATGAACGTATTTCCAAAGAGAAAGACACTCACAGGCTGAGAAAACAAACTATGCTCATCTGAAAGGAAAGGAGGGGGGAAATTGAGAAATGAAGATTAGTGTTACTATACATATACAAATACATATTTTGTACATGTATCAAAAAGACCGAACATATAGCAAGGGAGGTCGACGGAACACTGTAATATTTTACATGGGAAGAGGATCTGTACATTAATAGACATACATAATGTACAAATGAACCAGATTGTGTACACCTAGGATAAACAATATTCTAAACTTTACCCAGATTAAAAAACTTTTAAAAACCAAGAAGAAGTAATGAGACATAAACTTATGGGGATTTCTCCTGGCAAATTCCATTCTAATTTACAACCTAGGACAATGACTTCCAGAAAGGCTCTGCTGCCCTAGTACCCAGATTGGGGAATGGAGAAATGCTACCTCCTTGTGGCCGTTTCCCACAACAGCAGGTTTGAACCCACTGCGAAAGGTCACTAAATTTTCACCAACTTGCAGTTCTGTAAATGACACCTGCCCTCCAGAAAATTTCTGGGGTCAAAAATCGACCAAAAAATTCAAAAGAGGGCAACCTTCGAAGAAGACAATTTCAAGAGCTACATTGTACTCACGGTTTTTTCTTTTAAGAGAAAAGAGAACGATGTAGGAATATGATGAATTTTAAAAAATTTAATGACAGGCATACCCATATTACAAAAACCTATCAGCTCACAGCAGTCAGAATGGCCATTAGGAAAAATGCTGCAAAAAATAAACGGTGAAGGGAGTGTGGAGAAATGCGTACCCTCGGTTGTAAGGGGGGGCATGTAAAGAGCCACTAATGAAAACACAGTGTAGGTGCTTTGAAAAGGGAAACATTGAGCTACCAGTCAATCAATCACAACCACTGCTTGGCCTATCACCTGAGAAAATGAGAATCAAAAAGTCACAGGCTGGCAAACCTGTACGCCAGCAAGATTTACCATAGCCAGCACTTGGAAGCAATGAAAATGTCCATCAACCGAGGAATGCACCAAGAAGAAGTGGTCCACGTACACAATGGAATATTACTCTAATAATAAATATAAATGAAATTTAAAAACAAACAAAAGCAAGGAGACATCAACATTTGTGGGTTTATCCGGGCACATGGCACTCTAACTTATAACCGAAGAACACCACTGGCCGGTAGGTCTGTTTCCCTAGTACCAGCAAGGGGAACGTAGAAAGGCTGCCGCTCTCTGGCCGTTACCTGCAAAAGCAGGTTTAAAGCCTGAGCTAATGGTCACTTCATATGAACAAGTACTGCAGGGCTGTAAATGAAACCTGCCCTCAAAATGTCTTGAGGGAGATAATGGCCAAAATATTTCAAATGGTGACACATACTTTAAGAAAACACTTTGAAGAAATAAGCTCTAATCACAGCTGGAAAAATAAAAAGGACATGTCTTAAAGATCAATTTCAACGCATTATGAGACACATGCAAATTCAACCACAAAGAGGTATCAGCTCACACCACTCAGAATAACCATCAGCAAAAACTACAAAGAATAAATCCTGAAGGAGCTGGGAAGAAATACATACCCTCCACTTTAAGTGGGACGTAACCTGGAAAGAGCCACTAAGGAGAACAGAATAGAGGTGCCTTTAAAAGGTAAACATTGAGCTACCATATGTTCCAGCAGACCTATTCCTGGACCTATAAACTAAGAAGACAGAATTGGAAGGACACAGGCACGCAAATCTGCATTGCATAGTATTACAGTAGCCAAGATATGGAAGTAACCAAAAAGTCCACCGACAGATGGGTGGACAAAGAAGAACTGCTACCTGTACAGATGGAATATGAGCTAGTGAAAAAAATGAAACGATGCCATTTCCAGCACCATAGATGAGTCTAGAAGTAATCACGCAACTTGGAGTAAGTGAGAAAGCGAAAAACACATATCCTATCGTATCACATATAGGTGTTACCTAAAAAATGATACAAACAAAGATATTTCCACAGAGAAACACTTTCATAGATTCATTAAAAAACTTATGGTTCACCAAATGGACAGGTGTGAGGATTGGATACATTACCATATTGAGGTTAACAGAGAGATACAAACACATGTGAAATATAGAATCACCAAAGACCTACGCAATACCAAGAGAAGACTACTCAACATTGTGTCATAACCTACATGGGAAAAGGATCCGAAGAAGAATAGATATATGTATATGTGTGAAAGAACCACATCTTGCACACCTAGAACAAACAAAACATTGTAATCAAGTTTGCTGTGAGAAAAAATAAAAATTAAGTTAAAAATACCAACAAGAAGTAAGGAGACATAAACTTAAAGGGCTTTTTCCTCGCACATTCCATTCTAATTTACAACCTAGAACACCACTTCCAGTAAGGCTCTGTTGCCCTAGTAACCAGATTTGGTAAAGGAGAAATGCTGCCGCCTTGTGGCCGATTCCCGCAAGAGCAGCTTTTAACCCCCAGCTAATGGTCACTTACCATTCACAAGGACTCAGGGCTGTAAAGGACACCTGCCCTCAAAATTGTGCTGAGGTAGGGAATGGATAAAAAAATTCAAAACAGGCAAAATGTTCACGAAGATAGTATGAAGAGGTAAGTTTTACTCACTCTCTTTTTAAAAAAAGGAAAATGGATAAAAGCTCAGCCTCAGGAAGTATTAGACTCATGCAATCTAATCTACAAAAAGTTTTCAACTCACACCAGTCGACTGACCATTGGCAAAAAGTCTACAAACAATAAATGCTGAAGAGGTTTAAGAGAACTGTGTACCCTCTAGCTGCTGGTGAGATGTAAAAGGGTTAAACGCTAATAATGAGAACAGAAAGAAGCTGCGTTGAAAAGAAAAATTGAGGTACCATTCAATCCAGCAGGCGCACCAAAGGGCCTCTCACCTGAGAAGACCAGAATGAAGAAGACCCGGGCTGCAAAAGCTGCACTGCAGCCTTATTCACAATAGACAAGACAGTGAAGCAACCAAAATGTCCATCAACAGACGAAAGGATAAAGAAGAAGTGGTCCATGTACACAATGAATACTAGCCATGGAAAACAATGAAACACTGCTCTTTGAGGCACCATAGATGATCTTGGAGATAATCACAGAACATGAGGTAAGTCGGAAAGGAAAAGTCCTATAACCTATGATATCACTTATAGGCGTTATCTAATAACTGACACAAATGAACATATTTCCACAGAGAAAGGCAATCACAGACTTATTAAAAAAAAAACTATGCTTATCTAAAAGGAAAGGTGGGGGGAATGGATACATGAAGATTAGCGTTACCATATGTATACAAATACATATTATATACATATATCAAAAAGACCGACCATATAGCAAGGAAGGATTACGGAACACTCTGTAATAATTTACACGGGAAGAGGATCTCTACATAAATAGGTATATATGATATGTAGATGAACCAGAGTGTGTACACCTTGGACAAGCAACCTTCTCACCTTTACCCCAATTGAAAAAATTAAAACAACGAACTAGGAGTAATGAGACATAAACTTATGGGGGGTTTTCCTGGCACATTCCATCCAAATTGAAAACCTAGGCAGACAACTTCCAGAACGGCTCTGCTGCCCTAGTACCCAGATTTGGGAATCGAGAAATGCTGCATCCTTGTGGCCGTTTCCCACAACAGCAGCTTTGAACCCACTGCAAAAGGTCACTAATTATTCACCAATTGCTGGTCTGTAAATGACACCGGCCCTCCAAAAAATACTGAGGTCGAAAATCGACCAAAAAATTCTAGAGTGCAACCTTCCAAAAAGAAAATTTGAAGAGGTATATTACACTCACACTTTCTTTCTTTTTTCTTTTAACAGAAAAGTAAAAGGCGTGGAAAAATGATGAATTGTAGGAATTTTTACAGACATGTAAACCCAAATTACAAAAACCTGTCAGCTCACACCAGTCAGAATGGCCATCAACAAAAATGCTGCAAACTAGAAATGCTGACGTGATTGTGGAGAAATGCGTACCCTCGATTCTAAGGGGGACGTGGTAAGAGCCACTAATGAAAGCACAATTGAGGTGCCTTGAAAAGGTAAACGTTGAGCTACCATACCAGTCAATCAATCATACCCACTGCTGGGTCTATCCCCTGAGAAAAGGAAAATCAAAAATCACAGGCTGGCAATCCTGCACTCCAGCAATATTTACCATAGGCAACACTTGGAAGCAACGAAAATGTCCATCAACAGAGGAATGCACCAAGAAGAAGTGGTCCATGTACACATGGAATATTAGCCATGGGAAACATTGAAGCACTGCTCTTTGAGGCACCATAGATGAGCCTGGAGATAATCACAAAACATGAAGTAGGTCGGAAAGCAAAACACCTATATCCTATATTATCACTTATGGCATTATCTAATAACTGGCACAGATGAACGTATTTCCAAAGAGAAAGACACTCACAGGCTGAGAAAACAAACTATGCTCATCTGAAAGGAAAGGAGGGGGGAAATTGAGAAATGAAGATTAGTGTTACTATACATATACAAATACATATTTTGTACATGTATCAAAAAGACCGAACATATAGCAAGGGAGGTCGACGGAACACTGTAATATTTTACATGGGAAGAGGATCTGTACATTAATAGACATACATAATGTACAAATGAACCAGATTGTGTACACCTAGGATAAACAATATTCTAAACTTTACCCAGATTAAAAAACTTTTAAAAACCAAGAAGAAGTAATGAGACATAAACTTATGGGGATTTCTCCTGGCAAATTCCATTCTAATTTACAACCTAGGACAATGACTTCCAGAAAGGCTCTGCTGCCCTAGTACCCAGATTGGGGAATGGAGAAATGCTACCTCCTTGTGGCCGTTTCCCACAACAGCAGGTTTGAACCCACTGCGAAAGGTCACTAAATTTTCACCAACTTGCAGTTCTGTAAATGACACCTGCCCTCCAGAAAATTTCTGGGGTCCAAAATCGACCAAAAAATTCAAAAGAGGGCAACCTTCGAAGAAGACAATTTCAAGAGCTACATTGTACTCACGGTTTTTTCTTTTAAGAGAAAAGAGAACGATGTAGGAATATGATGAATTTTAAAAAATTTAATGACAGGCATACCCATATTACAAAAACCTATCAGCTCACAGCAGTCAGAATGGCCATTAGGAAAAATGCTGCAAAAAATAAACGGTGAAGGGAGTGTGGAGAAATGCGTACCCTCGGTTGTAAGGGGGGGCATGTAAAGAGCCACTAATGAAAACACAGTGTAGGTGCTTTGAAAAGGGAAACATTGAGCTACCAGTCAATCAATCACAACCACTGCTTGGCCTATCACCTGAGAAAATGAGAATCAAAAAGTCACAGGCTGGCAAACCTGTACGCCAGCAAGATTTACCATAGCCAGCACTTGGAAGCAATGAAAATGTCCATCAACCGAGGAATGCACCAAGAAGAAGTGGTCCACGTACACAATGGAATATTACTCTAATAATAAATATAAATGAAATTTAAAAACAAACAAAAGCAAGGAGACATCAACATTTGTGGGTTTATCCGGGCACATGGCACTCTAACTTATAACCGAAGAACACCACTGGCCGGTAGGTCTGTTTCCCTAGTACCAGCAAGGGGAACGTAGAAAGGCTGCCGCTCTCTGGCCGTTACCTGCAAAAGCAGGTTTAAAGCCTGAGCTAATGGTCACTTCATATGAACAAGTACTGCAGGGCTGTAAATGAAACCTGCCCTCAAAATGTCTTGAGGGAGATAATGGCCAAAATATTTCAAATGGTGACACATACTTTAAGAAAACACTTTGAAGAAATAAGCTCTAATCACAGCTGGAAAAATAAAAAGGACATGTCTTAAAGATCAATTTCAACGCATTATGAGACACATGCAAATTCAACCACAAAGAGGTATCAGCTCACACCACTCAGAATAACCATCAGCAAAAACTACAAAGAATAAATCCTGAAGGAGCTGGGAAGAAATACATACCCTCCACTTTAAGTGGGACGTAACCTGGAAAGAGCCACTAAGGAGAACAGAATAGAGGTGCCTTTAAAAGGTAAACATTGAGCTACCATATGTTCCAGCAGACCTATTCCTGGACCTATAAACTAAGAAGACAGAATTGGAAGGACACAGGCACGCAAATCTGCATTGCATAGTATTACAGTAGCCAAGATATGGAAGTAACCAAAAAGTCCACCGACAGATGGGTGGACAAAGAAGAACTGCTACCTGTACAGATGGAATATGAGCTAGTGAAAAAAATGAAACGATGCCATTTCCAGCACCATAGATGAGTCTAGAAGTAATCACGCAACTTGGAGTAAGTGAGAAAGCGAAAAACACATATCCTATCGTATCACATATAGGTGTTACCTAAAAAATGATACAAACAAAGATATTTCCACAGAGAAACACTTTCATAGATTCATTAAAAAACTTATGGTTCACCAAATGGACAGGTGTGAGGATTGGATACATTACCATATTGAGGTTAACAGAGAGATACAAACACATGTGAAATATAGAATCACCAAAGACCTACGCAATACCAAGAGAAGACTACTCAACATTGTGTCATAACCTACATGGGAAAAGGATCCGAAGAAGAATAGATATATGTATATGTGTGAAAGAACCACATCTTGCACACCTAGAACAAACAAAACATTGTAATCAAGTTTGCTGTGAGAAAAAATAAAAATTAAGTTAAAAATACCAACAAGAAGTAAGGAGACATAAACTTAAAGGGCTTTTTCCTCGCACATTCCATTCTAATTTACAACCTAGAACACCACTTCCAGTAAGGCTCTGTTGCCCTAGTAACCAGATTTGGTAAAGGAGAAATGCTGCCGCCTTGTGGCCGATTCCCGCAAGAGCAGCTTTTAACCCCCAGCTAATGGTCACTTACCATTCACAAGGACTCAGGGCTGTAAAGGACACCTGCCCTCAAAATTGTGCTGAGGTAGGGAATGGATAAAAAAATTCAAAACAGGCAAAATGTTCACGAAGATAGTATGAAGAGGTAAGTTTTACTCACTCTCTTTTTAAAAAAAGGAAAATGGATAAAAGCTCAGCCTCAGGAAGTATTAGACTCATGCAATCTAATCTACAAAAAGTTTTCAACTCACACCAGTCGACTGACCATTGGCAAAAAGTCTACAAACAATAAATGCTGAAGAGGTTTAAGAGAACTGTGTACCCTCTAGCTGCTGGTGAGATGTAAAAGGGTTAAACGCTAATAATGAGAACAGAAAGAAGCTGCGTTGAAAAGAAAAATTGAGGTACCATTCAATCCAGCAGGCGCACCAAAGGGCCTCTCACCTGAGAAGACCAGAATGAAGAAGACCCGGGCTGCAAAAGCTGCACTGCAGCCTTATTCACAATAGACAAGACAGTGAAGCAACCAAAATGTCCATCAACAGACGAAAGGATAAAGAAGAAGTGGTCCATGTACACAATGAATACTAGCCATGGAAAACAATGAAACACTGCTCTTTGAGGCACCATAGATGATCTTGGAGATAATCACAGAACATGAGGTAAGTCGGAAAGGAAAAGTCCTATAACCTATGATATCACTTATAGGCGTTATCTAATAACTGACACAAATGAACATATTTCCACAGAGAAAGGAAATCACAGACTTATTAAAAAAAAAACTATGCTTATCTAAAAGGAAAGGTGGGGGGAATGGATACATGAAGATTAGCGTTACCATATGTATACAAATACATATTATATACATATATCAAAAAGACCGACCATATAGCAAGGAAGGATTACGGAACACTCTGTAATAATTTACACGGGAAGAGGATCTCTACATAAATAGGTATATATGATATGTAGATGAACCAGAGTGTGTACACCTTGGACAAGCAACCTTCTCACCTTTACCCCAATTGAAAAAATTAAAACAACGAACTAGGAGTAATGAGACATAAACTTATGGGGGGTTTTCCTGGCACATTCCATCCAAATTGAAAACCTAGGCAGACAACTTCCAGAACGGCTCTGCTGCCCTAGTACCCAGATTTGGGAATCGAGAAATGCTGCATCCTTGTGGCCGTTTCCCACAACAGCAGCTTTGAACCCACTGCAAAAGGTCACTAATTATTCACCAATTGCTGGTCTGTAAATGACACCGGCCCTCCAAAAAATACTGAGGTCGAAAATCGACCAAAAAATTCTAGAGTGCAACCTTCCAAAAAGAAAATTTGAAGAGGTATATTACACTCACACTTTCTTTCTTTTTTCTTTTAACAGAAAAGTAAAAGGCGTGGAAAAATGATGAATTGTAGGAATTTTTACAGACATGTAAACCCAAATTACAAAAACCTGTCAGCTCACACCAGTCAGAATGGCCATCAACAAAAATGCTGCAAACTAGAAATGCTGACGTGATTGTGGAGAAATGCGTACCCTCGATTCTAAGGGGGACGTGGTAAGAGCCACTAATGAAAGCACAATTGAGGTGCCTTGAAAAGGTAAACGTTGAGCTACCATACCAGTCAATCAATCATACCCACTGCTGGGTCTATCCCCTGAGAAAAGGAAAATCAAAAATCACAGGCTGGCAATCCTGCACTCCAGCAATATTTACCATAGGCAACACTTGGAAGCAACGAAAATGTCCATCAACAGAGGAATGCACCAAGAAGAAGTGGTCCATGTACACATGGAATATTAGCCATGGGAAACATTGAAGCACTGCTCTTTGAGGCACCATAGATGAGCCTGGAGATAATCACAAAACATGAAGTAGGTCGGAAAGCAAAACACCTATATCCTATATTATCACTTATGGCATTATCTAATAACTGGCACAGATGAACGTATTTCCAAAGAGAAAGACACTCACAGGCTGAGAAAACAAACTATGCTCATCTGAAAGGAAAGGAGGGGGGAAATTGAGAAATGAAGATTAGTGTTACTATACATATACAAATACATATTTTGTACATGTATCAAAAAGACCGAACATATAGCAAGGGAGGTTGACGGAACACTGTAATATTTTACATGGGAAGAGGATCTGTACATTAATAGACATACATAATGTACAAATGAACCAGATTGTGTACACCTAGGATAAACAATATTCTAAACTTTACCCAGATTAAAAAACTTTTAAAAACCAAGAAGAAGTAATGAGACATAAACTTATGGGGATTTCTCCTGGCAAATTCCATTCTAATTTACAACCTAGGACAATGACTTCCAGAAAGGCTCTGCTGCCCTAGTACCCAGATTGGGGAATGGAGAAATGCTACCTCCTTGTGGCCGTTTCCCACAACAGCAGGTTTGAACCCACTGCGAAAGGTCACTAAATTTTCACCAACTTGCAGTTCTGTAAATGACACCTGCCCTCCAGAAAATTTCTGGGGTCCAAAATCGACCAGAAAATTCAAAAGAGGGCAACCTTCGAAGAAGACAATTTCAAGAGCTACATTGTACTCACGGTTTTTTCTTTTAAGAGAAAAGAGAACGATGTAGGAATATGATGAATTTTAAAAAATTTAATGACAGGCATACCCATATTACAAAAACCTATCAGCTCACAGCAGTCAGAATGGCCATTAGGAAAAATGCTGCAAAAAATAAACGGTGAAGGGAGTGTGGAGAAATGCGTACCCTCGGTTGTAAGGGGGGGCATGTAAAGAGCCACTAATGAAAACACAGTGTAGGTGCTTTGAAAAGGGAAACATTGAGCTACCAGTCAATCAATCACAACCACTGCTTGGCCTATCACCTGAGAAAATGAGAATCAAAAAGTCACAGGCTGGCAAACCTGTACGCCAGCAAGATTTACCATAGCCAGCACTTGGAAGCAATGAAAATGTCCATCAACCGAGGAATGCACCAAGAAGAAGTGGTCCGCGTACACAATGGAATATTACTCTAATAATAAATATAAATGAAATTTAAAAACAAACAAAAGCAAGGAGACATCAACATTTGTGGGTTTATCCGGGCACATGGCACTCTAACTTATAACCGAAGAACACCACTGGCCGGTAGGTCTGTTTCCCTAGTACCAGCAAGGGGAACGTAGAAAGGCTGCCGCTCTCTGGCCGTTACCTGCAAAAGCAGGTTTAAAGCCTGAGCTAATGGTCACTTCATATGAACAAGTACTGCAGGGCTGTAAATGAAACCTGCCCTCAAAATGTCTTGAGGGAGATAATGGCCAAAATATTTCAAATGGTGACACATACTTTAAGAAAACACTTTGAAGAAATAAGCTCTAATCACAGCTGGAAAAATAAAAAGGACATGTCTTAAAGATCAATTTCAACGCATTATGAGACACATGCAAATTCAACCACAAAGAGGTATCAGCTCACACCACTCAGAATAACCATCAGCAAAAACTACAAAGAATAAATCCTGAAGGAGCTGGGAAGAAATACATACCCTCCACTTTAAGTGGGACGTAACCTGGAAAGAGCCACTAAGGAGAACAGAATAGAGGTGCCTTTAAAAGGTAAACATTGAGCTACCATATGTTCCAGCAGACCTATTCCTGGACCTATAAACTAAGAAGACAGAATTGGAAGGACACAGGCACGCAAATCTGCATTGCATAGTATTACAGTAGCCAAGATATGGAAGTAACCAAAAAGTCCACCGACAGATGGGTGGACAAAGAAGAACTGCTACCTGTACAGATGGAATATGAGCTAGTGAAAAAAATGAAACGATGCCATTTCCAGCACCATAGATGAGTCTAGAAGTAATCACGCAACTTGGAGTAAGTGAGAAAGCGAAAAACACATATCCTATCGTATCACATATAGGTGTTACCTAAAAAATGATACAAACAAAGATATTTCCACAGAGAAACACTTTCATAGATTCATTAAAAAACTTATGGTTCACCAAATGGACAGGTGTGAGGATTGGATACATTACCATATTGAGGTTAACAGAGAGATACAAACACATGTGAAATATAGAATCACCAAAGACCTACGCAATACCAAGAGAAGACTACTCAACATTGTGTCATAACCTACATGGGAAAAGGATCCGAAGAAGAATAGATATATGTATATGTGTGAAAGAACCACATCTTGCACACCTAGAACAAACAAAACATTGTAATCAAGTTTGCTGTGAGAAAAAATAAAAATTAAGTTAAAAATACCAACAAGAAGTAAGGAGACATAAACTTAAAGGGCTTTTTCCTCGCACATTCCATTCTAATTTACAACCTAGAACACCACTTCCAGTAAGGCTCTGTTGCCCTAGTAACCAGATTTGGTAAAGGAGAAATGCTGCCGCCTTGTGGCCGATTCCCGCAAGAGCAGCTTTTAACCCCCAGCTAATGGTCACTTACCATTCACAAGGACTCAGGGCTGTAAAGGACACCTGCCCTCAAAATTGTGCTGAGGTAGGGAATGGATAAAAAAATTCAAAACAGGCAAAATGTTCACGAAGATAGTATGAAGAGGTAAGTTTTACTCACTCTCTTTTTAAAAAAAGGAAAATGGATAAAAGCTCAGCCTCAGGAAGTATTAGACTCATGCAATCTAATCTACAAAAAGTTTTCAACTCACACCAGTCGACTGACCATTGGCAAAAAGTCTACAAACAATAAATGCTGAAGAGGTTTAAGAGAACTGTGTACCCTCTAGCTGCTGGTGAGATGTAAAAGGGTTAAACGCTAATAATGAGAACAGAAAGAAGCTGCGTTGAAAAGAAAAATTGAGGTACCATTCAATCCAGCAGGCGCACCAAAGGGCCTCTCACCTGAGAAGACCAGAATGAAGAAGACCCGGGCTGCAAAAGCTGCACTGCAGCCTTATTCACAATAGACAAGACAGTGAAGCAACCAAAATGTCCATCAACAGACGAAAGGATAAAGAAGAAGTGGTCCATGTACACAATGAATACTAGCCATGGAAAACAATGAAACACTGCTCTTTGAGGCACCATAGATGATCTTGGAGATAATCACAGAACATGAGGTAAGTCGGAAAGGAAAAGTCCTATAACCTATGATATCACTTATAGGCGTTATCTAATAACTGACACAAATGAACATATTTCCACAGAGAAAGGCAATCACAGACTTATTAAAAAAAAAAACTATGCTTATCTAAAAGGAAAGGTGGGGGGAATGGATACATGAAGATTAGCGTTACCATATGTATACAAATACATATTATATACATATATCAAAAAGACCGACCATATAGCAAGGAAGGATTACGGAACACTCTGTAATAATTTACACGGGAAGAGGATCTCTACATAAATAGGTATATATGATATGTAGATGAACCAGAGTGTGTACACCTTGGACAAGCAACATTCTAACCATTACCCCAATTGAAAAAATTAAAACAACGAACTAGGAGTAATGAGACATAAACTTATGGGGGGTTTTCCTGGCACATTCCATCCAAATTGAAAACCTAGGCAGACAACTTCCAGAACGGCTCTGCTGCCCTAGTACCCAGATTTGGGAATCGAGAAATGCTGCATCCTTGTGGCCGTTTCCCACAACAGCAGCTTTGAACCCACTGCAAAAGGTCACTAATTATTCACCAATTGCAGGTCTGTAAATGACACCGGCCCTCCAAAAAATACTGAGGTCGAAAATCGACCAAAAAATTCTAGAGTGCAACCTTCCAAAAAGAAAATTTGAAGAGGTATATTACACTCACACTTTCTTTCTTTTTTCTTTTAACAGAAAAGTAAAAGGCGTGGAAAAATGATGAATTGTAGGAATTTTTACAGACATGTAAACCCAAATTACAAAAACCTGTCAGCTCACACCAGTCAGAATGGCCATCAACAAAAATGCTGCAAACTAGAAATGCTGACGTGATTGTGGAGAAATGCGTACCCTCGATTCTAAGGGGGACGTGGTAAGAGCCACTAATGAAAGCACAATTGAGGTGCCTTGAAAAGGTAAACGTTGAGCTACCATACCAGTCAATCAATCATACCCACTGCTGGGTCTATCCCCTGAGAAAAGGAAAATCAAAAATCACAGGCTGGCAATCCTGCACTCCAGCAATATTTACCATAGGCAACACTTGGAAGCAACGAAAATGTCCATCAACAGAGGAATGCACCAAGAAGAAGTGGTCCATGTACACATGGAATATTAGCCATGGAAAACATTGAAGCACTGCTCTTTGAGGCACCATAGATGAGCCTGGAGATAATCACAAAACATGAAGTAGGTCGGAAAGCAAAACACCTATATCCTATATTATCACTTATGGCATTATCTAATAACTGGCACAGATGAACGTATTTCCAAAGAGAAAGACACTCACAGGCTGAGAAAACAAACTATGCTCATCTGAAAGGAAAGGAGGGGGGAAATTGAGAAATGAAGATTAGTGTTACTATACATATACAAATACATATTTTGTACATGTATCAAAAAGACCGAACATATAGCAAGGGAGGTTGACGGAACACTGTAATATTTTACATGGGAAGAGGATCTGTACATTAATAGACATACATAATGTACAAATGAACCAGATTGTGTACACCTAGGATAAACAATATTCTAAACTTTACCCAGATTAAAAAACTTTTAAAAACCAAGAAGAAGTAATGAGACATAAACTTATGGGGATTTCTCCTGGCAAATTCCATTCTAATTTACAACCTAGGACAATGACTTCCAGAAAGGCTCTGCTGCCCTAGTACCCAGATTGGGGAATGGAGAAATGCTACCTCCTTGTGGCCGTTTCCCACAACAGCAGGTTTGAACCCACTGCGAAAGGTCACTAAATTTTCACCAACTTGCAGTTCTGTAAATGACACCTGCCCTCCAGAAAATTTCTGGGGTCCAAAATCGACCAAAAAATTCAAAAGAGGGCAACCTTCGAAGAAGACAATTTCAGGAGCTACATTGTACTCACGGTTTTTTCTTTTAAGAGAAAAGAGAACGATGTAGGAATATGATGAATTTTAAAAAATTTAATGACAGGCATACCCATATTACAAAAACCTATCAGCTCACAGCAGTCAGAATGGCCATTAGGAAAAATGCTGCAAAAAATAAACGGTGAAGGGAGTGTGGAGAAATGCGTACCCTCGGTTGTAAGGGGGGGCATGTAAAGAGCCACTAATGAAAACACAGTGTAGGTGCTTTGAAAAGGGAAACATTGAGCTACCAGTCAATCAATCACAACCACTGCTTGGCCTATCACCTGAGAAAATGAGAATCAAAAAGTCACAGGCTGGCAAACCTGTACGCCAGCAAGATTTACCATAGCCAGCACTTGGAAGCAATGAAAATGTCCATCAACCGAGGAATGCACCAAGAAGAAGTGGTCCGCGTACACAATGGAATATTACTCTAATAATAAATATAAATGAAATTTAAAAACAAACAAAAGCAAGGAGACATCAACATTTGTGGGTTTATCCGGGCACATGGCACTCTAACTTATAACCGAAGAACACCACTGGCCGGTAGGTCTGTTTCCCTAGTACCAGCAAGGGGAACGTAGAAAGGCTGCCGCTCTCTGGCCGTTACCTGCAAAAGCAGGTTTAAAGCCTGAGCTAATGGTCACTTCATATGAACAAGTACTGCAGGGCTGTAAATGAAAGCTGCCCTCAAAATGTCTTGAGGGAGATAATGGCCAAAATATTTCAAATGGTGACACATACTTTAAGAAAACACTTTGAAGAAATAAGCTCTAATCACAGCTGGAAAAATAAAAAGGACATGTCTTAAAGATCAATTTCAACGCATTATGAGACACATGCAAATTCAACCACAAAGAGGTATCAGCTCACACCACTCAGAATAACCATCAGCAAAAACTACAAAGAATAAATCCTGAAGGAGCTGGGAAGAAATACATACCCTCCACTTTAAGTGGGACGTAACCTGGAAAGAGCCACTAAGGAGAACAGAATAGAGGTGCCTTTAAAAGGTAAACATTGAGCTACCATATGTTCCAGCAGACCTATTCCTGGACCTATAAACTAAGAAGACAGAATTGGAAGGACACAGGCACGCAAATCTGCATTGCATAGTATTACAGTAGCCAAGATATGGAAGTAACCAAAAAGTCCACCGACAGATGGGTGGACAAAGAAGAACTGCTACCTGTACAGATGGAATATGAGCTAGTGAAAAAAATGAAACGATGCCATTTCCAGCACCATAGATGAGTCTAGAAGTAATCACGCAACTTGGAGTAAGTGAGAAAGCGAAAAACACATATCCTATCGTATCACATATAGGTGTTACCTAAAAAATGATACAAACAAAGATATTTCCACAGAGAAACACTTTCATAGATTCATTAAAAAACTTATGGTTCACCAAATGGACAGGTGTGAGGATTGGATACATTACCATATTGAGGTTAACAGAGAGATACAAACACATGTGAAATATAGAATCACCAAAGACCTACGCAATACCAAGAGAAGACTACTCAACATTGTGTCATAACCTACATGGGAAAAGGATCCGAAGAAGAATAGATATATGTATATGTGTGAAAGAACCACATCTTGCACACCTAGAACAAACAAAACATTGTAATCAAGTTTGCTGTGAGAAAAAATAAAAATTAAGTTAAAAATACCAACAAGAAGTAAGGAGACATAAACTTAAAGGGCTTTTTCCTCGCACATTCCATTCTAATTTACAACCTAGAACACCACTTCCAGTAAGGCTCTGTTGCCCTAGTAACCAGATTTGGTAAAGGAGAAATGCTGCCGCCTTGTGGCCGATTCCCGCAAGAGCAGCTTTTAACCCCCAGCTAATGGTCACTTACCATTCACAAGGACTCAGGGCTGTAAAGGACACCTGCCCTCAAAATTGTGCTGAGGTAGGGAATGGATAAAAAAATTCAAAACAGGCAAAATGTTCACGAAGATAGTATGAAGAGGTAAGTTTTACTCACTCTCTTTTTAAAAAAAGGAAAATGGATAAAAGCTCAGCCTCAGGAAGTATTAGACTCATGCAATCTAATCTACAAAAAGTTTTCAACTCACACCAGTCGACTGACCATTGGCAAAAAGTCTACAAACAATAAATGCTGAAGAGGTTTAAGAGAACTGTGTACCCTCTAGCTGCTGGTGAGATGTAAAAGGGTTAAACGCTAATAATGAGAACAGAAAGAAGCTGCGTTGAAAAGAAAAATTGAGGTACCATTCAATCCAGCAGGCGCACCAAAGGGCCTCTCACCTGAGAAGACCAGAATGAAGAAGACCCGGGCTGCAAAAGCTGCACTGCAGCCTTATTCACAATAGACAAGACAGTGAAGCAACCAAAATGTCCATCAACAGATGAAAGGATAAAGAAGAAGTGGTCCATGTACACAATGAATACTAGCCATGGAAAACAATGAAACACTGCTCTTTGAGGCACCATAGATGATCTTGGAGATAATCACAGAACATGAGGTAAGTCGGAAAGGAAAAGTCCTATAACCTATGATATCACTTATAGGCGTTATCTAATAACTGACACAAATGAACATATTTCCACAGAGAAAGGCAATCACAGACTTATTAAAAAAAAAAAAACTATGCTTATCTAAAAGGAAAGGTGGGGGGAATGGATACATGAAGATTAGCGTTACCATATGTATACAAATACATATTATATACATATATCAAAAAGACCGACCATATAGCAAGGAAGGATTACGGAACACTCTGTAATAATTTACACGGGAAGAGGATCTCTACATAAATAGGTATATATGATATGTAGATGAACCAGAGTGTGTACACCTTGGACAAGCAACATTCTAACCATTACCCCAATTGAAAAAATTAAAACAACGAACTAGGAGTAATGAGACATAAACTTATGGGGGGTTTTCCTGGCACATTCCATCCAAATTGAAAACCTAGGCAGACAACTTCCAGAACGGCTCTGCTGCCCTAGTACCCAGATTTGGGAATCGAGAAATGCTGCATCCTTGTGGCCGTTTCCCACAACAGCAGCTTTGAACCCACTGCAAAAGGTCACTAATTATTCACCAATTGCAGGTCTGTAAATGACACCGGCCCTCCAAAAAATACTGAGGTCGAAAATCGACCAAAAAATTCTAGAGTGCAACCTTCCAAAAAGAAAATTTGAAGAGGTATATTACACTCACACTTTCTTTCTTTTTTCTTTTAACAGAAAAGTAAAAGGCGTGGAAAAATGATGAATTGTAGGAATTTTTACAGACATGTAAACCCACATTACAAAAACCTGTCAGCTCACACCAGTCAGAATGGCCATCAACAAAAATGCTGCAAACTAGAAATGCTGACGTGATTGTGGAGAAATGCGTACCCTCGATTCTAAGGGGGACGTGGTAAGAGCCACTAATGAAAGCACAATTGAGGTGCCTTGAAAAGGTAAACGTTGAGCTACCATACCAGTCAATCAATCATACCCACTGCTGGGTCTATCCCCTGAGAAAAGGAAAATCAAAAATCACAGGCTGGCAATCCTGCACTCCAGCAATATTTACCATAGGCAACACTTGGAAGCAACGAAAATGTCCATCAACAGAGGAATGCACCAAGAAGAAGTGGTCCATGTACACATGGAATATTAGCCATGGGAAACATTGAAGCACTGCTCTTTGAGGCACCATAGATGAGCCTGGAGATAATCACAAAACATGAAGTAGGTCGGAAAGCAAAACACCTATATCCTATATTATCACTTATGGCATTATCTAATAACTGGCACAGATGAACGTATTTCCAAAGAGAAAGACACTCACAGGCTGAGAAAACAAACTATGCTCATCTGAAAGGAAAGGAGGGGGGAAATTGAGAAATGAAGATTAGTGTTACTATACATATACAAATACATATTTTGTACATGTATCAAAAAGACCGAACATATAGCAAGGGAGGTCGACGGAACACTGTAATATTTTACATGGGAAGAGGATCTGTACATTAATAGACATACATAATGTACAAATGAACCAGATTGTGTACACCTAGGATAAACAATATTCTAAACTTTACCCAGATTAAAAAACTTTTAAAAACCAAGAAGAAGTAATGAGACATAAACTTATGGGGATTTCTCCTGGCAAATTCCATTCTAATTTACAACCTAGGACAATGACTTCCAGAAAGGCTCTGCTGCCCTAGTACCCAGATTGGGGAATGGAGAAATGCTACCTCCTTGTGGCCGTTTCCCACAACAGCAGGTTTGAACCCACTGCGAAAGGTCACTAAATTTTCACCAACTTGCAGTTCTGTAAATGACACCTGCCCTCCAGAAAATTTCTGGGGTCAAAAATCGACCAAAAAATTCAAAAGAGGGCAACCTTCGAAGAAGACAATTTCAAGAGCTACATTGTACTCACGGTTTTTTCTTTTAAGAGAAAAGAGAACGATGTAGGAATATGATGAATTTTAAAAAATTTAATGACAGGCATACCCATATTACAAAAACCTATCAGCTCACAGCAGTCAGAATGGCCATTAGGAAAAATGCTGCAAAAAATAAACGGTGAAGGGAGTGTGGAGAAATGCGTACCCTCGGTTGTAAGGGGGGGCATGTAAAGAGCCACTAATGAAAACACAGTGTAGGTGCTTTGAAAAGGGAAACATTGAGCTACCAGTCAATCAATCACAACCACTGCTTGGCCTATCACCTGAGAAAATGAGAATCAAAAAGTCACAGGCTGGCAAACCTGTACGCCAGCAAGATTTACCATAGCCAGCACTTGGAAGCAATGAAAATGTCCATCAACCGAGGAATGCACCAAGAAGAAGTGGTCCGCGTACACAATGGAATATTACTCTAATAATAAATATAAATGAAATTTAAAAACAAACAAAAGCAAGGAGACATCAACATTTGTGGGTTTATCCGGGCACATGGCACTCTAACTTATAACCGAAGAACACCACTGGCCGGTAGGTCTGTTTCCCTAGTACCAGCAAGGGGAACGTAGAAAGGCTGCCGCTCTCTGGCCGTTACCTGCAAAAGCAGGTTTAAAGCCTGAGCTAATGGTCACTTCATATGAACAAGTACTGCAGGGCTGTAAATGAAAGCTGCCCTCAAAATGTCTTGAGGGAGATAATGGCCAAAATATTTCAAATGGTGACACATACTTTAAGAAAACACTTTGAAGAAATAAGCTCTAATCACAGCTGGAAAAATAAAAAGGACATGTCTTAAAGATCAATTTCAACGCATTATGAGACACATGCAAATTCAACCACAAAGAGGTATCAGCTCACACCACTCAGAATAACCATCAGCAAAAACTACAAAGAATAAATCCTGAAGGAGCTGGGAAGAAATACATACCCTCCACTTTAAGTGGGACGTAACCTGGAAAGAGCCACTAAGGAGAACAGAATAGAGGTGCCTTTAAAAGGTAAACATTGAGCTACCATATGTTCCAGCAGACCTATTCCTGGACCTATAAACTAAGAAGACAGAATTGGAAGGACACAGGCACGCAAATCTGCATTGCATAGTATTACAGTAGCCAAGATATGGAAGTAACCAAAAAGTCCACCGACAGATGGGTGGACAAAGAAGAACTGCTACCTGTACAGATGGAATATGAGCTAGTGAAAAAAATGAAACGATGCCATTTCCAGCACCACAGATGAGTCTAGAAGTAATCACGCAACTTGGAGTAAGTGAGAAAGCGAAAAACACATATCCTATCGTATCACATATAGGTGTTACCTAAAAAATGATACAAACAAAGATATTTCCACAGAGAAACACTTTCATAGATTCATTAAAAAACTTATGGTTCACCAAATGGACAGGTGTGAGGATTGGATACATTACCATATTGAGGTTAACAGAGAGATACAAACACATGTGAAATATAGAATCACCAAAGACCTACGCAATACCAAGAGAAGACTACTCAACATTGTGTCATAACCTACATGGGAAAAGGATCCGAAGAAGAATAGATATATGTATATGTGTGAAAGAACCACATCTTGCACACCTAGAACAAACAAAACATTGTAATCAAGTTTGCTGTGAGAAAAAATAAAAATTAAGTTAAAAATACCAACAAGAAGTAAGGAGACATAAACTTAAAGGGCTTTTTCCTCGCACATTCCATTCTAATTTACAACCTAGAACACCACTTCCAGTAAGGCTCTGTTGCCCTAGTAACCAGATTTGGTAAAGGAGAAATGCTGCCGCCTTGTGGCCGATTCCCGCAAGAGCAGCTTTTAACCCCCAGCTAATGGTCACTTACCATTCACAAGGACTCAGGGCTGTAAAGGACACCTGCCCTCAAAATTGTGCTGAGGTAGGGAATGGATAAAAAAATTCAAAACAGGCAAAATGTTCACGAAGATAGTATGAAGAGGTAAGTTTTACTCACTCTCTTTTTAAAAAAAGGAAAATGGATAAAAGCTCAGCCTCAGGAAGTATTAGACTCATGCAATCTAATCTACAAAAAGTTTTCAACTCACACCAGTCGACTGACCATTGGCAAAAAGTCTACAAACAATAAATGCTGAAGAGGTTTAAGAGAACTGTGTACCCTCTAGCTGCTGGTGAGATGTAAAAGGGTTAAACGCTAATAATGAGAACAGAAAGAAGCTGCGTTGAAAAGAAAAATTGAGGTACCATTCAATCCAGCAGGCGCACCAAAGGGCCTCTCACCTGAGAAGACCAGAATGAAGAAGACCCGGGCTGCAAAAGCTGCACTGCAGCCTTATTCACAATAGACAAGACAGTGAAGCAACCAAAATGTCCATCAACAGATGAAAGGATAAAGAAGAAGTGGTCCATGTACACAATGAATACTAGCCATGGAAAACAATGAAACACTGCTCTTTGAGGCACCATAGATGATCTTGGAGATAATCACAGAACATGAGGTAAGTCGGAAAGGAAAAGTCCTATAACCTATGATATCACTTATAGGCGTTATCTAATAACTGACACAAATGAACATATTTCCACAGAGAAAGGCAATCACAGACTTATTAAAAAAAAAAAAAACTATGCTTATCTAAAAGGAAAGGTGGGGGGAATGGATACATGAAGATTAGCGTTACCATATGTATACAAATACATATTATATACATATATCAAAAAGACCGACCATATAGCAAGGAAGGATTACGGAACACTCTGTAATAATTTACACGGGAAGAGGATCTCTACATAAATAGGTATATATGATATGTAGATGAACCAGAGTGTGTACACCTTGGACAAGCAACATTCTAACCATTACCCCAATTGAAAAAATTAAAACAACGAACTAGGAGTAATGAGACATAAACTTATGGGGGGTTTTCCTGGCACATTCCATCCAAATTGAAAACCTAGGCAGACAACTTCCAGAACGGCTCTGCTGCCCTAGTACCCAGATTTGGGAATCGAGAAATGCTGCATCCTTGTGGCCGTTTCCCACAACAGCAGCTTTGAACCCACTGCAAAAGGTCACTAATTATTCACCAATTGCAGGTCTGTAAATGACACCGGCCCTCCAAAAAATACTGAGGTCGAAAATCGACCAAAAAATTCTAGAGTGCAACCTTCCAAAAAGAAAATTTGAAGAGGTATATTACACTCACACTTTCTTTCTTTTTTCTTTTAACAGAAAAGTAAAAGGCGTGGAAAAATGATGAATTGTAGGAATTTTTACAGACATGTAAACCCACATTACAAAAACCTGTCAGCTCACACCAGTCAGAATGGCCATCAACAAAAATGCTGCAAACTAGAAATGCTGACGTGATTGTGGAGAAATGCGTACCCTCGATTCTAAGGGGGACGTGGTAAGAGCCACTAATGAAAGCACAATTGAGGTGCCTTGAAAAGGTAAACGTTGAGCTACCATACCAGTCAATCAATCATACCCACTGCTGGGTCTATCCCCTGAGAAAAGGAAAATCAAAAATCACAGGCTGGCAATCCTGCACTCCAGCAATATTTACCATAGGCAACACTTGGAAGCAACGAAAATGTCCATCAACAGAGGAATGCACCAAGAAGAAGTGGTCCATGTACACATGGAATATTAGCCATGGGAAACATTGAAGCACTGCTCTTTGAGGCACCATAGATGAGCCTGGAGATAATCACAAAACATGAAGTAGGTCGGAAAGCAAAACACCTATATCCTATATTATCACTTATGGCATTATCTAATAACTGGCACAGATGAACGTATTTCCAAAGAGAAAGACACTCACAGGCTGAGAAAACAAACTATGCTCATCTGAAAGGAAAGGAGGGGGGAAATTGAGAAATGAAGATTAGTGTTACTATACATATACAAATACATATTTTGTACATGTATCAAAAAGACCGAACATATAGCAAGGGAGGTCGACGGAACACTGTAATATTTTACATGGGAAGAGGATCTGTACATTAATAGACATACATAATGTACAAATGAACCAGATTGTGTACACCTAGGATAAACAATATTCTAAACTTTACCCAGATTAAAAAACTTTTAAAAACCAAGAAGAAGTAATGAGACATAAACTTATGGGGATTTCTCCTGGCAAATTCCATTCTAATTTACAACCTAGGACAATGACTTCCAGAAAGGCTCTGCTGCCCTAGTACCCAGATTGGGGAATGGAGAAATGCTACCTCCTTGTGGCCGTTTCCCACAACAGCAGGTTTGAACCCACTGCGAAAGGTCACTAAATTTTCACCAACTTGCAGTTCTGTAAATGACACCTGCCCTCCAGAAAATTTCTGGGGTCCAAAATCGACCAAAAAATTCAAAAGAGGGCAACCTTCGAAGAAGACAATTTCAAGAGCTACATTGTACTCACGGTTTTTTCTTTTAAGAGAAAAGAGAACGATGTAGGAATATGATGAATTTTAAAAAATTTAATGACAGGCATACCCATATTACAAAAACCTATCAGCTCACAGCAGTCAGAATGGCCATTAGGAAAAATGCTGCAAAAAATAAACGGTGAAGGGAGTGTGGAGAAATGCGTACCCTCGGTTGTAAGGGGGGGCATGTAAAGAGCCACTAATGAAAACACAGTGTAGGTGCTTTGAAAAGGGAAACATTGAGCTACCAGTCAATCAATCACAACCACTGCTTGGCCTATCACCTGAGAAAATGAGAATCAAAAAGTCACAGGCTGGCAAACCTGTACGCCAGCAAGATTTACCATAGCCAGCACTTGGAAGCAATGAAAATGTCCATCAACCGAGGAATGCACCAAGAAGAAGTGGTCCGCGTACACAATGGAATATTACTCTAATAATAAATATAAATGAAATTTAAAAACAAACAAAAGCAAGGAGACATCAACATTTGTGGGTTTATCCGGGCACATGGCACTCTAACTTATAACCGAAGAACACCACTGGCCGGTAGGTCTGTTTCCCTAGTACCAGCAAGGGGAACGTAGAAAGGCTGCCGCTCTCTGGCCGTTACCTGCAAAAGCAGGTTTAAAGCCTGAGCTAATGGTCACTTCATATGAACAAGTACTGCAGGGCTGTAAATGAAACCTGCCCTCAAAATGTCTTGAGGGAGATAATGGCCAAAATATTTCAAATGGTGACACATACTTTAAGAAAACACTTTGAAGAAATAAGCTCTAATCACAGCTGGAAAAATAAAAAGGACATGTCTTAAAGATCAATTTCAACGCATTATGAGACACATGCAAATTCAACCACAAAGAGGTATCAGCTCACACCACTCAGAATAACCATCAGCAAAAACTACAAAGAATAAATCCTGAAGGAGCTGGGAAGAAATACATACCCTCCACTTTAAGTGGGACGTAACCTGGAAAGAGCCACTAAGGAGAACAGAATAGAGGTGCCTTTAAAAGGTAAACATTGAGCTACCATATGTTCCAGCAGACCTATTCCTGGACCTATAAACTAAGAAGACAGAATTGGAAGGACACAGGCACGCAAATCTGCATTGCATAGTATTACAGTAGCCAAGATATGGAAGTAACCAAAAAGTCCACCGACAGATGGGTGGACAAAGAAGAACTGCTACCTGTACAGATGGAATATGAGCTAGTGAAAAAAATGAAACGATGCCATTTCCAGCACCATAGATGAGTCTAGAAGTAATCACGCAACTTGGAGTAAGTGAGAAAGCGAAAAACACATATCCTATCGTATCACATATAGGTGTTACCTAAAAAATGATACAAACAAAGATATTTCCACAGAGAAACACTTTCATAGATTCATTAAAAAACTTATGGTTCACCAAATGGACAGGTGTGAGGATTGGATACATTACCATATTGAGGTTAACAGAGAGATACAAACACATGTGAAATATAGAATCACCAAAGACCTACGCAATACCAAGAGAAGACTACTCAACATTGTGTCATAACCTACATGGGAAAAGGATCCGAAGAAGAATAGATATATGTATATGTGTGAAAGAACCACATCTTGCACACCTAGAACAAACAAAACATTGTAATCAAGTTTGCTGTGAGAAAAAATAAAAATTAAGTTAAAAATACCAACAAGAAGTAAGGAGACATAAACTTAAAGGGCTTTTTCCTCGCACATTCCATTCTAATTTACAACCTAGAACACCACTTCCAGTAAGGCTCTGTTGCCCTAGTAACCAGATTTGGTAAAGGAGAAATGCTGCCGCCTTGTGGCCGATTCCCGCAAGAGCAGCTTTTAACCCCCAGCTAATGGTCACTTACCATTCACAAGGACTCAGGGCTGTAAAGGACACCTGCCCTCAAAATTGTGCTGAGGTAGGGAATGGATAAAAAAATTCAAAACAGGCAAAATGTTCACGAAGATAGTATGAAGAGGTAAGTTTTACTCACTCTCTTTTTAAAAAAAGGAAAATGGATAAAAGCTCAGCCTCAGGAAGTATTAGACTCATGCAATCTAATCTACAAAAAGTTTTCAACTCACACCAGTCGACTGACCATTGGCAAAAAGTCTACAAACAATAAATGCTGAAGAGGTTTAAGAGAACTGTGTACCCTCTAGCTGCTGGTGAGATGTAAAAGGGTTAAACGCTAATAATGAGAACAGAAAGAAGCTGCGTTGAAAAGAAAAATTGAGGTACCATTCAATCCAGCAGGCGCACCAAAGGGCCTCTCACCTGAGAAGACCAGAATGAAGAAGACCCGGGCTGCAAAAGCTGCACTGCAGCCTTATTCACAATAGACAAGACAGTGAAGCAACCAAAATGTCCATCAACAGATGAAAGGATAAAGAAGAAGTGGTCCATGTACACAATGAATACTAGCCATGGAAAACAATGAAACACTGCTCTTTGAGGCACCATAGATGATCTTGGAGATAATCACAGAACATGAGGTAAGTCGGAAAGGAAAAGTCCTATAACCTATGATATCACTTATAGGCGTTATCTAATAACTGACACAAATGAACATATTTCCACAGAGAAAGGCAATCACAGACTTATTAAAAAAAAAAAACTATGCTTATCTAAAAGGAAAGGTGGGGGGAATGGATACATGAAGATTAGCGTTACCATATGTATACAAATACATATTATATACATATATCAAAAAGACCGACCATATAGCAAGGAAGGATTACGGAACACTCTGTAATAATTTACACGGGAAGAGGATCTCTACATAAATAGGTATATATGATATGTAGATGAACCAGAGTGTGTACACCTTGGACAAGCAACATTCTAACCATTACCCCAATTGAAAAAATTAAAACAACGAACTAGGAGTAATGAGACATAAACTTATGGGGGGTTTTCCTGGCACATTCCATCCAAATTGAAAACCTAGGCAGACAACTTCCAGAACGGCTCTGCTGCCCTAGTACCCAGATTTGGGAATCGAGAAATGCTGCATCCTTGTGGCCGTTTCCCACAACAGCAGCTTTGAACCCACTGCAAAAGGTCACTAATTATTCACCAATTGCAGGTCTGTAAATGACACCGGCCCTCCAAAAAATACTGAGGTCGAAAATCGACCAAAAAATTCTAGAGTGCAACCTTCCAAAAAGAAAATTTGAAGAGGTATATTACACTCACACTTTCTTTCTTTTTTCTTTTAACAGAAAAGTAAAAGGCGTGGAAAAATGATGAATTGTAGGAATTTTTACAGACATGTAAACCCACATTACAAAAACCTGTCAGCTCACACCAGTCAGAATGGCCATCAACAAAAATGCTGCAAACTAGAAATGCTGACGTGATTGTGGAGAAATGCGTACCCTCGATTCTAAGGGGGACGTGGTAAGAGCCACTAATGAAAGCACAATTGAGGTGCCTTGAAAAGGTAAACGTTGAGCTACCATACCAGTCAATCAATCATACCCACTGCTGGGTCTATCCCCTGAGAAAAGGAAAATCAAAAATCACAGGCTGGCAATCCTGCACTCCAGCAATATTTACCATAGGCAACACTTGGAAGCAACGAAAATGTCCATCAACAGAGGAATGCACCAAGAAGAAGTGGTCCATGTACACATGGAATATTAGCCATGGGAAACATTGAAGCACTGCTCTTTGAGGCACCATAGATGAGCCTGGAGATAATCACAAAACATGAAGTAGGTCGGAAAGCAAAACACCTATATCCTATATTATCACTTATGGCATTATCTAATAACTGGCACAGATGAACGTATTTCCAAAGAGAAAGACACTCACAGGCTGAGAAAACAAACTATGCTCATCTGAAAGGAAAGGAGGGGGGAAATTGAGAAATGAAGATTAGTGTTACTATACATATACAAATACATATTTTGTACATGTATCAAAAAGACCGAACATATAGCAAGGGAGGTCGACGGAACACTGTAATATTTTACATGGGAAGAGGATCTGTACATTAATAGACATACATAATGTACAAATGAACCAGATTGTGTACACCTAGGATAAACAATATTCTAAACTTTACCCAGATTAAAAAACTTTTAAAAACCAAGAAGAAGTAATGAGACATAAACTTATGGGGATTTCTCCTGGCAAATTCCATTCTAATTTACAACCTAGGACAATGACTTCCAGAAAGGCTCTGCTGCCCTAGTACCCAGATTGGGGAATGGAGAAATGCTACCTCCTTGTGGCCGTTTCCCACAACAGCAGGTTTGAACCCACTGCGAAAGGTCACTAAATTTTCACCAACTTGCAGTTCTGTAAATGACACCTGCCCTCCAGAAAATTTCTGGGGTCCAAAATCGACCAAAAAATTCAAAAGAGGGCAACCTTCGAAGAAGACAATTTCAAGAGCTACATTGTACTCACGGTTTTTTCTTTTAAGAGAAAAGAGAACGATGTAGGAATATGATGAATTTTAAAAAATTTAATGACAGGCATACCCATATTACAAAAACCTATCAGCTCACAGCAGTCAGAATGGCCATTAGGAAAAATGCTGCAAAAAATAAACGGTGAAGGGAGTGTGGAGAAATGCGTACCCTCGGTTGTAAGGGGGGGCATGTAAAGAGCCACTAATGAAAACACAGTGTAGGTGCTTTGAAAAGGGAAACATTGAGCTACCAGTCAATCAATCACAACCACTGCTTGGCCTATCACCTGAGAAAATGAGAATCAAAAAGTCACAGGCTGGCAAACCTGTACGCCAGCAAGATTTACCATAGCCAGCACTTGGAAGCAATGAAAATGTCCATCAACCGAGGAATGCACCAAGAAGAAGTGGTCCGCGTACACAATGGAATATTACTCTAATAATAAATATAAATGAAATTTAAAAACAAACAAAAGCAAGGAGACATCAACATTTGTGGGTTTATCCGGGCACATGGCACTCTAACTTATAACCGAAGAACACCACTGGCCGGTAGGTCTGTTTCCCTAGTACCAGCAAGGGGAACGTAGAAAGGCTGCCGCTCTCTGGCCGTTACCTGCAAAAGCAGGTTTAAAGCCTGAGCTAATGGTCACTTCATATGAACAAGTACTGCAGGGCTGTAAATGAAACCTGCCCTCAAAATGTCTTGAGGGAGATAATGGCCAAAATATTTCAAATGGTGACACATACTTTAAGAAAACACTTTGAAGAAATAAGCTCTAATCACAGCTGGAAAAATAAAAAGGACATGTCTTAAAGATCAATTTCAACGCATTATGAGACACATGCAAATTCAACCACAAAGAGGTATCAGCTCACACCACTCAGAATAACCATCAGCAAAAACTACAAAGAATAAATCCTGAAGGAGCTGGGAAGAAATACATACCCTCCACTTTAAGTGGGACGTAACCTGGAAAGAGCCACTAAGGAGAACAGAATAGAGGTGCCTTTAAAAGGTAAACATTGAGCTACCATATGTTCCAGCAGACCTATTCCTGGACCTATAAACTAAGAAGACAGAATTGGAAGGACACAGGCACGCAAATCTGCATTGCATAGTATTACAGTAGCCAAGATATGGAAGTAACCAAAAAGTCCACCGACAGATGGGTGGACAAAGAAGAACTGCTACCTGTACAGATGGAATATGAGCTAGTGAAAAAAATGAAACGATGCCATTTCCAGCACCATAGATGAGTCTAGAAGTAATCACGCAACTTGGAGTAAGTGAGAAAGCGAAAAACACATATCCTATCGTATCACATATAGGTGTTACCTAAAAAATGATACAAACAAAGATATTTCCACAGAGAAACACTTTCATAGATTCATTAAAAAACTTATGGTTCACCAAATGGACAGGTGTGAGGATTGGATACATTACCATATTGAGGTTAACAGAGAGATACAAACACATGTGAAATATAGAATCACCAAAGACCTACGCAATACCAAGAGAAGACTACTCAACATTGTGTCATAACCTACATGGGAAAAGGATCCGAAGAAGAATAGATATATGTATATGTGTGAAAGAACCACATCTTGCACACCTAGAACAAACAAAACATTGTAATCAAGTTTGCTGTGAGAAAAAATAAAAATTAAGTTAAAAATACCAACAAGAAGTAAGGAGACATAAACTTAAAGGGCTTTTTCCTCGCACATTCCATTCTAATTTACAACCTAGAACACCACTTCCAGTAAGGCTCTGTTGCCCTAGTAACCAGATTTGGTAAAGGAGAAATGCTGCCGCCTTGTGGCCGATTCCCGCAAGAGCAGCTTTTAACCCCCAGCTAATGGTCACTTACCATTCACAAGGACTCAGGGCTGTAAAGGACACCTGCCCTCAAAATTGTGCTGAGGTAGGGAATGGATAAAAAAATTCAAAACAGGCAAAATGTTCACGAAGATAGTATGAAGAGGTAAGTTTTACTCACTCTCTTTTTAAAAAAAGGAAAATGGATAAAAGCTCAGCCTCAGGAAGTATTAGACTCATGCAATCTAATCTACAAAAAGTTTTCAACTCACACCAGTCGACTGACCATTGGCAAAAAGTCTACAAACAATAAATGCTGAAGAGGTTTAAGAGAACTGTGTACCCTCTAGCTGCTGGTGAGATGTAAAAGGGTTAAACGCTAATAATGAGAACAGAAAGAAGCTGCGTTGAAAAGAAAAATTGAGGTACCATTCAATCCAGCAGGCGCACCAAAGGGCCTCTCACCTGAGAAGACCAGAATGAAGAAGACCCGGGCTGCAAAAGCTGCACTGCAGCCTTATTCACAATAGACAAGACAGTGAAGCAACCAAAATGTCCATCAACAGACGAAAGGATAAAGAAGAAGTGGTCCATGTACACAATGAATACTAGCCATGGAAAACAATGAAACACTGCTCTTTGAGGCACCATAGATGATCTTGGAGATAATCACAGAACATGAGGTAAGTCGGAAAGGAAAAGTCCTATAACCTATGATATCACTTATAGGCGTTATCTAATAACTGACACAAATGAACATATTTCCACAGAGAAAGGAAATCACAGACTTATTAAAAAAAAAACTATGCTTATCTAAAAGGAAAGGTGGGGGGAATGGATACATGAAGATTAGCGTTACCATATGTATACAAATACATATTATATACATATATCAAAAAGACCGACCATATAGCAAGGAAGGATTACGGAACACTCTGTAATAATTTACACGGGAAGAGGATCTCTACATAAATAGGTATATATGATATGTAGATGAACCAGAGTGTGTACACCTTGGACAAGCAACCTTCTCACCTTTACCCCAATTGAAAAAATTAAAACAACGAACTAGGAGTAATGAGACATAAACTTATGGGGGGTTTTCCTGGCACATTCCATCCAAATTGAAAACCTAGGCAGACAACTTCCAGAACGGCTCTGCTGCCCTAGTACCCAGATTTGGGAATCGAGAAATGCTGCATCCTTGTGGCCGTTTCCCACAACAGCAGCTTTGAACCCACTGCAAAAGGTCACTAATTATTCACCAATTGCTGGTCTGTAAATGACACCGGCCCTCCAAAAAATACTGAGGTCGAAAATCGACCAAAAAATTCTAGAGTGCAACCTTCCAAAAAGAAAATTTGAAGAGGTATATTACACTCACACTTTCTTTCTTTTTTCTTTTAACAGAAAAGTAAAAGGCGTGGAAAAATGATGAATTGTAGGAATTTTTACAGACATGTAAACCCAAATTACAAAAACCTGTCAGCTCACACCAGTCAGAATGGCCATCAACAAAAATGCTGCAAACTAGAAATGCTGACGTGATTGTGGAGAAATGCGTACCCTCGATTCTAAGGGGGACGTGGTAAGAGCCACTAATGAAAGCACAATTGAGGTGCCTTGAAAAGGTAAACGTTGAGCTACCATACCAGTCAATCAATCATACCCACTGCTGGGTCTATCCCCTGAGAAAAGGAAAATCAAAAATCACAGGCTGGCAATCCTGCACTCCAGCAATATTTACCATAGGCAACACTTGGAAGCAACGAAAATGTCCATCAACAGAGGAATGCACCAAGAAGAAGTGGTCCATGTACACATGGAATATTAGCCATGGGAAACATTGAAGCACTGCTCTTTGAGGCACCATAGATGAGCCTGGAGATAATCACAAAACATGAAGTAGGTCGGAAAGCAAAACACCTATATCCTATATTATCACTTATGGCATTATCTAATAACTGGCACAGATGAACGTATTTCCAAAGAGAAAGACACTCACAGGCTGAGAAAACAAACTATGCTCATCTGAAAGGAAAGGAGGGGGGAAATTGAGAAATGAAGATTAGTGTTACTATACATATACAAATACATATTTTGTACATGTATCAAAAAGACCGAACATATAGCAAGGGAGGTTGACGGAACACTGTAATATTTTACATGGGAAGAGGATCTGTACATTAATAGACATACATAATGTACAAATGAACCAGATTGTGTACACCTAGGATAAACAATATTCTAAACTTTACCCAGATTAAAAAACTTTTAAAAACCAAGAAGAAGTAATGAGACATAAACTTATGGGGATTTCTCCTGGCAAATTCCATTCTAATTTACAACCTAGGACAATGACTTCCAGAAAGGCTCTGCTGCCCTAGTACCCAGATTGGGGAATGGAGAAATGCTACCTCCTTGTGGCCGTTTCCCACAACAGCAGGTTTGAACCCACTGCGAAAGGTCACTAAATTTTCACCAACTTGCAGTTCTGTAAATGACACCTGCCCTCCAGAAAATTTCTGGGGTCCAAAATCGACCAGAAAATTCAAAAGAGGGCAACCTTCGAAGAAGACAATTTCAAGAGCTACATTGTACTCACGGTTTTTTCTTTTAAGAGAAAAGAGAACGATGTAGGAATATGATGAATTTTAAAAAATTTAATGACAGGCATACCCATATTACAAAAACCTATCAGCTCACAGCAGTCAGAATGGCCATTAGGAAAAATGCTGCAAAAAATAAACGGTGAAGGGAGTGTGGAGAAATGCGTACCCTCGGTTGTAAGGGGGGGCATGTAAAGAGCCACTAATGAAAACACAGTGTAGGTGCTTTGAAAAGGGAAACATTGAGCTACCAGTCAATCAATCACAACCACTGCTTGGCCTATCACCTGAGAAAATGAGAATCAAAAAGTCACAGGCTGGCAAACCTGTACGCCAGCAAGATTTACCATAGCCAGCACTTGGAAGCAATGAAAATGTCCATCAACCGAGGAATGCACCAAGAAGAAGTGGTCCGCGTACACAATGGAATATTACTCTAATAATAAATATAAATGAAATTTAAAAACAAACAAAAGCAAGGAGACATCAACATTTGTGGGTTTATCCGGGCACATGGCACTCTAACTTATAACCGAAGAACACCACTGGCCGGTAGGTCTGTTTCCCTAGTACCAGCAAGGGGAACGTAGAAAGGCTGCCGCTCTCTGGCCGTTACCTGCAAAAGCAGGTTTAAAGCCTGAGCTAATGGTCACTTCATATGAACAAGTACTGCAGGGCTGTAAATGAAAGCTGCCCTCAAAATGTCTTGAGGGAGATAATGGCCAAAATATTTCAAATGGTGACACATACTTTAAGAAAACACTTTGAAGAAATAAGCTCTAATCACAGCTGGAAAAATAAAAAGGACATGTCTTAAAGATCAATTTCAACGCATTATGAGACACATGCAAATTCAACCACAAAGAGGTATCAGCTCACACCACTCAGAATAACCATCAGCAAAAACTACAAAGAATAAATCCTGAAGGAGCTGGGAAGAAATACATACCCTCCACTTTAAGTGGGACGTAACCTGGAAAGAGCCACTAAGGAGAACAGAATAGAGGTGCCTTTAAAAGGTAAACATTGAGCTACCATATGTTCCAGCAGACCTATTCCTGGACCTATAAACTAAGAAGACAGAATTGGAAGGACACAGGCACGCAAATCTGCATTGCATAGTATTACAGTAGCCAAGATATGGAAGTAACCAAAAAGTCCACCGACAGATGGGTGGACAAAGAAGAACTGCTACCTGTACAGATGGAATATGAGCTAGTGAAAAAAATGAAACGATGCCATTTCCAGCACCATAGATGAGTCTAGAAGTAATCACGCAACTTGGAGTAAGTGAGAAAGCGAAAAACACATATCCTATCGTATCACATATAGGTGTTACCTAAAAAATGATACAAACAAAGATATTTCCACAGAGAAACACTTTCATAGATTCATTAAAAAACTTATGGTTCACCAAATGGACAGGTGTGAGGATTGGATACATTACCATATTGAGGTTAACAGAGAGATACAAACACATGTGAAATATAGAATCACCAAAGACCTACGCAATACCAAGAGAAGACTACTCAACATTGTGTCATAACCTACATGGGAAAAGGATCCGAAGAAGAATAGATATATGTATATGTGTGAAAGAACCACATCTTGCACACCTAGAACAAACAAAACATTGTAATCAAGTTTGCTGTGAGAAAAAATAAAAATTAAGTTAAAAATACCAACAAGAAGTAAGGAGACATAAACTTAAAGGGCTTTTTCCTCGCACATTCCATTCTAATTTACAACCTAGAACACCACTTCCAGTAAGGCTCTGTTGCCCTAGTAACCAGATTTGGTAAAGGAGAAATGCTGCCGCCTTGTGGCCGATTCCCGCAAGAGCAGCTTTTAACCCCCAGCTAATGGTCACTTACCATTCACAAGGACTCAGGGCTGTAAAGGACACCTGCCCTCAAAATTGTGCTGAGGTAGGGAATGGATAAAAAAATTCAAAACAGGCAAAATGTTCACGAAGATAGTATGAAGAGGTAAGTTTTACTCACTCTCTTTTTAAAAAAAGGAAAATGGATAAAAGCTCAGCCTCAGGAAGTATTAGACTCATGCAATCTAATCTACAAAAAGTTTTCAACTCACACCAGTCGACTGACCATTGGCAAAAAGTCTACAAACAATAAATGCTGAAGAGGTTTAAGAGAACTGTGTACCCTCTAGCTGCTGGTGAGATGTAAAAGGGTTAAACGCTAATAATGAGAACAGAAAGAAGCTGCGTTGAAAAGAAAAATTGAGGTACCATTCAATCCAGCAGGCGCACCAAAGGGCCTCTCACCTGAGAAGACCAGAATGAAGAAGACCCGGGCTGCAAAAGCTGCACTGCAGCCTTATTCACAATAGACAAGACAGTGAAGCAACCAAAATGTCCATCAACAGACGAAAGGATAAAGAAGAAGTGGTCCATGTACACAATGAATACTAGCCATGGAAAACAATGAAACACTGCTCTTTGAGGCACCATAGATGATCTTGGAGATAATCACAGAACATGAGGTAAGTCGGAAAGGAAAAGTCCTATAACCTATGATATCACTTATAGGCGTTATCTAATAACTGACACAAATGAACATATTTCCACAGAGAAAGGCAATCACAGACTTATTAAAAAAAAAAACTATGCTTATCTAAAAGGAAAGGTGGGGGGAATGGATACATGAAGATTAGCGTTACCATATGTATACAAATACATATTATATACATATATCAAAAAGACCGACCATATAGCAAGGAAGGATTACGGAACACTCTGTAATAATTTACACGGGAAGAGGATCTCTACATAAATAGGTATATATGATATGTAGATGAACCAGAGTGTGTACACCTTGGACAAGCAACATTCTAACCATTACCCCAATTGAAAAAATTAAAACAACGAACTAGGAGTAATGAGACATAAACTTATGGGGGGTTTTCCTGGCACATTCCATCCAAATTGAAAACCTAGGCAGACAACTTCCAGAACGGCTCTGCTGCCCTAGTACCCAGATTTGGGAATCGAGAAATGCTGCATCCTTGTGGCCGTTTCCCACAACAGCAGCTTTGAACCCACTGCAAAAGGTCACTAATTATTCACCAATTGCAGGTCTGTAAATGACACCGGCCCTCCAAAAAATACTGAGGTCGAAAATCGACCAAAAAATTCTAGAGTGCAACCTTCCAAAAAGAAAATTTGAAGAGGTATATTACACTCACACTTTCTTTCTTTTTTCTTTTAACAGAAAAGTAAAAGGCGTGGAAAAATGATGAATTGTAGGAATTTTTACAGACATGTAAACCCAAATTACAAAAACCTGTCAGCTCACACCAGTCAGAATGGCCATCAACAAAAATGCTGCAAACTAGAAATGCTGACGTGATTGTGGAGAAATGCGTACCCTCGATTCTAAGGGGGACGTGGTAAGAGCCACTAATGAAAGCACAATTGAGGTGCCTTGAAAAGGTAAACGTTGAGCTACCATACCAGTCAATCAATCATACCCACTGCTGGGTCTATCCCCTGAGAAAAGGAAAATCAAAAATCACAGGCTGGCAATCCTGCACTCCAGCAATATTTACCATAGGCAACACTTGGAAGCAACGAAAATGTCCATCAACAGAGGAATGCACCAAGAAGAAGTGGTCCATGTACACATGGAATATTAGCCATGGAAAACATTGAAGCACTGCTCTTTGAGGCACCATAGATGAGCCTGGAGATAATCACAAAACATGAAGTAGGTCGGAAAGCAAAACACCTATATCCTATATTATCACTTATGGCATTATCTAATAACTGGCACAGATGAACGTATTTCCAAAGAGAAAGACACTCACAGGCTGAGAAAACAAACTATGCTCATCTGAAAGGAAAGGAGGGGGGAAATTGAGAAATGAAGATTAGTGTTACTATACATATACAAATACATATTTTGTACATGTATCAAAAAGACCGAACATATAGCAAGGGAGGTTGACGGAACACTGTAATATTTTACATGGGAAGAGGATCTGTACATTAATAGACATACATAATGTACAAATGAACCAGATTGTGTACACCTAGGATAAACAATATTCTAAACTTTACCCAGATTAAAAAACTTTTAAAAACCAAGAAGAAGTAATGAGACATAAACTTATGGGGATTTCTCCTGGCAAATTCCATTCTAATTTACAACCTAGGACAATGACTTCCAGAAAGGCTCTGCTGCCCTAGTACCCAGATTGGGGAATGGAGAAATGCTACCTCCTTGTGGCCGTTTCCCACAACAGCAGGTTTGAACCCACTGCGAAAGGTCACTAAATTTTCACCAACTTGCAGTTCTGTAAATGACACCTGCCCTCCAGAAAATTTCTGGGGTCAAAAATCGACCAGAAAATTCAAAAGAGGGCAACCTTCGAAGAAGACAATTTCAAGAGCTACATTGTACTCACGGTTTTTTCTTTTAAGAGAAAAGAGAACGATGTAGGAATATGATGAATTTTAAAAAATTTAATGACAGGCATACCCATATTACAAAAACCTATCAGCTCACAGCAGTCAGAATGGCCATTAGGAAAAATGCTGCAAAAAATAAACGGTGAAGGGAGTGTGGAGAAATGCGTACCCTCGGTTGTAAGGGGGGGCATGTAAAGAGCCACTAATGAAAACACAGTGTAGGTGCTTTGAAAAGGGAAACATTGAGCTACCAGTCAATCAATCACAACCACTGCTTGGCCTATCACCTGAGAAAATGAGAATCAAAAAGTCACAGGCTGGCAAACCTGTACGCCAGCAAGATTTACCATAGCCAGCACTTGGAAGCAATGAAAATGTCCATCAACCGAGGAATGCACCAAGAAGAAGTGGTCCGCGTACACAATGGAATATTACTCTAATAATAAATATAAATGAAATTTAAAAACAAACAAAAGCAAGGAGACATCAACATTTGTGGGTTTATCCGGGCACATGGCACTCTAACTTATAACCGAAGAACACCACTGGCCGGTAGGTCTGTTTCCCTAGTACCAGCAAGGGGAACGTAGAAAGGCTGCCGCTCTCTGGCCGTTACCTGCAAAAGCAGGTTTAAAGCCTGAGCTAATGGTCACTTCATATGAACAAGTACTGCAGGGCTGTAAATGAAACCTGCCCTCAAAATGTCTTGAGGGAGATAATGGCCAAAATATTTCAAATGGTGACACATACTTTAAGAAAACACTTTGAAGAAATAAGCTCTAATCACAGCTGGAAAAATAAAAAGGACATGTCTTAAAGATCAATTTCAACGCATTATGAGACACATGCAAATTCAACCACAAAGAGGTATCAGCTCACACCACTCAGAATAACCATCAGCAAAAACTACAAAGAATAAATCCTGAAGGAGCTGGGAAGAAATACATACCCTCCACTTTAAGTGGGACGTAACCTGGAAAGAGCCACTAAGGAGAACAGAATAGAGGTGCCTTTAAAAGGTAAACATTGAGCTACCATATGTTCCAGCAGACCTATTCCTGGACCTATAAACTAAGAAGACAGAATTGGAAGGACACAGGCACGCAAATCTGCATTGCATAGTATTACAGTAGCCAAGATATGGAAGTAACCAAAAAGTCCACCGACAGATGGGTGGACAAAGAAGAACTGCTACCTGTACAGATGGAATATGAGCTAGTGAAAAAAATGAAACGATGCCATTTCCAGCACCATAGATGAGTCTAGAAGTAATCACGCAACTTGGAGTAAGTGAGAAAGCGAAAAACACATATCCTATCGTATCACATATAGGTGTTACCTAAAAAATGATACAAACAAAGATATTTCCACAGAGAAACACTTTCATAGATTCATTAAAAAACTTATGGTTCACCAAATGGACAGGTGTGAGGATTGGATACATTACCATATTGAGGTTAACAGAGAGATACAAACACATGTGAAATATAGAATCACCAAAGACCTACGCAATACCAAGAGAAGACTACTCAACATTGTGTCATAACCTACATGGGAAAAGGATCCGAAGAAGAATAGATATATGTATATGTGTGAAAGAACCACATCTTGCACACCTAGAACAAACAAAACATTGTAATCAAGTTTGCTGTGAGAAAAAATAAAAATTAAGTTAAAAATACCAACAAGAAGTAAGGAGACATAAACTTAAAGGGCTTTTTCCTCGCACATTCCATTCTAATTTACAACCTAGAACACCACTTCCAGTAAGGCTCTGTTGCCCTAGTAACCAGATTTGGTAAAGGAGAAATGCTGCCGCCTTGTGGCCGATTCCCGCAAGAGCAGCTTTTAACCCCCAGCTAATGGTCACTTACCATTCACAAGGACTCAGGGCTGTAAAGGACACCTGCCCTCAAAATTGTGCTGAGGTAGGGAATGGATAAAAAAATTCAAAACAGGCAAAATGTTCACGAAGATAGTATGAAGAGGTAAGTTTTACTCACTCTCTTTTTAAAAAAAGGAAAATGGATAAAAGCTCAGCCTCAGGAAGTATTAGACTCATGCAATCTAATCTACAAAAAGTTTTCAACTCACACCAGTCGACTGACCATTGGCAAAAAGTCTACAAACAATAAATGCTGAAGAGGTTTAAGAGAACTGTGTACCCTCTAGCTGCTGGTGAGATGTAAAAGGGTTAAACGCTAATAATGAGAACAGAAAGAAGCTGCGTTGAAAAGAAAAATTGAGGTACCATTCAATCCAGCAGGCGCACCAAAGGGCCTCTCACCTGAGAAGACCAGAATGAAGAAGACCCGGGCTGCAAAAGCTGCACTGCAGCCTTATTCACAATAGACAAGACAGTGAAGCAACCAAAATGTCCATCAACAGACGAAAGGATAAAGAAGAAGTGGTCCATGTACACAATGAATAGTAGCCATGGAAAACAATGAAACACTGCTCTTTGAGGCACCATAGATGATCTTGGAGATAATCACAGAACATGAGGTAAGTCGGAAAGGAAAAGTCCTATAACCTATGATATCACTTATAGGCGTTATCTAATAACTGACACAAATGAACATATTTCCACAGAGAAAGGCAATCACAGACTTATTAAAAAAAAAACTATGCTTATCTAAAAGGAAAGGTGGGGGGAATGGATACATGAAGATTAGCGTTACCATATGTATACAAATACATATTATATACATATATCAAAAAGACCGACCATATAGCAAGGAAGGATTACGGAACACTCTGTAATAATTTACACGGGAAGAGGATCTCTACATAAATAGGTATATATGATATGTAGATGAACCAGAGTGTGTACACCTTGGACAAGCAACATTCTAACCATTACCCCAATTGAAAAAATTAAAACAACGAACTAGGAGTAATGAGACATAAACTTATGGGGGGTTTTCCTGGCACATTCCATCCAAATTGAAAACCTAGGCAGACAACTTCCAGAACGGCTCTGCTGCCCTAGTACCCAGATTTGGGAATCGAGAAATGCTGCATCCTTGTGGCCGTTTCCCACAACAGCAGCTTTGAACCCACTGCAAAAGGTCACTAATTATTCACCAATTGCAGGTCTGTAAATGACACCGGCCCTCCAAAAAATACTGAGGTCGAAAATCGACCAAAAAATTCTAGAGTGCAACCTTCCAAAAAGAAAATTTGAAGAGGTATATTACACTCACACTTTCTTTCTTTTTTCTTTTAACAGAAAAGTAAAAGGCGTGGAAAAATGATGAATTGTAGGAATTTTTACAGACATGTAAACCCAAATTACAAAAACCTGTCAGCTCACACCAGTCAGAATGGCCATCAACAAAAATGCTGCAAACTAGAAATGCTGACGTGATTGTGGAGAAATGCGTACCCTCGATTCTAAGGGGGACGTGGTAAGAGCCACTAATGAAAGCACAATTGAGGTGCCTTGAAAAGGTAAACGTTGAGCTACCATACCAGTCAATCAATCATACCCACTGCTGGGTCTATCCCCTGAGAAAAGGAAAATCAAAAATCACAGGCTGGCAATCCTGCACTCCAGCAATATTTACCATAGGCAACACTTGGAAGCAACGAAAATGTCCATCAACAGAGGAATGCACCAAGAAGAAGTGGTCCATGTACACATGGAATATTAGCCATGGAAAACATTGAAGCACTGCTCTTTGAGGCACCATAGATGAGCCTGGAGATAATCACAAAACATGAAGTAGGTCGGAAAGCAAAACACCTATATCCTATATTATCACTTATGGCATTATCTAATAACTGGCACAGATGAACGTATTTCCAAAGAGAAAGACACTCACAGGCTGAGAAAACAAACTATGCTCATCTGAAAGGAAAGGAGGGGGGAAATTGAGAAATGAAGATTAGTGTTACTATACATATACAAATACATATTTTGTACATGTATCAAAAAGACCGAACATATAGCAAGGGAGGTTGACGGAACACTGTAATATTTTACATGGGAAGAGGATCTGTACATTAATAGACATACATAATGTACAAATGAACCAGATTGTGTACACCTAGGATAAACAATATTCTAAACTTTACCCAGATTAAAAAACTTTTAAAAACCAAGAAGAAGTAATGAGACATAAACTTATGGGGATTTCTCCTGGCAAATTCCATTCTAATTTACAACCTAGGACAATGACTTCCAGAAAGGCTCTGCTGCCCTAGTACCCAGATTGGGGAATGGAGAAATGCTACCTCCTTGTGGCCGTTTCCCACAACAGCAGGTTTGAACCCACTGCGAAAGGTCACTAAATTTTCACCAACTTGCAGTTCTGTAAATGACACCTGCCCTCCAGAAAATTTCTGGGGTCCAAAATCGACCAAAAAATTCAAAAGAGGGCAACCTTCGAAGAAGACAATTTCAGGAGCTACATTGTACTCACGGTTTTTTCTTTTAAGAGAAAAGAGAACGATGTAGGAATATGATGAATTTTAAAAAATTTAATGACAGGCATACCCATATTACAAAAACCTATCAGCTCACAGCAGTCAGAATGGCCATTAGGAAAAATGCTGCAAAAAATAAACGGTGAAGGGAGTGTGGAGAAATGCGTACCCTCGGTTGTAAGGGGGGGCATGTAAAGAGCCACTAATGAAAACACAGTGTAGGTGCTTTGAAAAGGGAAACATTGAGCTACCAGTCAATCAATCACAACCACTGCTTGGCCTATCACCTGAGAAAATGAGAATCAAAAAGTCACAGGCTGGCAAACCTGTACGCCAGCAAGATTTACCATAGCCAGCACTTGGAAGCAATGAAAATGTCCATCAACCGAGGAATGCACCAAGAAGAAGTGGTCCACGTACACAATGGAATATTACTCTAATAATAAATATAAATGAAATTTAAAAACAAACAAAAGCAAGGAGACATCAACATTTGTGGGTTTATCCGGGCACATGGCACTCTAACTTATAACCGAAGAACACCACTGGCCGGTAGGTCTGTTTCCCTAGTACCAGCAAGGGGAACGTAGAAAGGCTGCCGCTCTCTGGCCGTTACCTGCAAAAGCAGGTTTAAAGCCTGAGCTAATGGTCACTTCATATGAACAAGTACTGCAGGGCTGTAAATGAAAGCTGCCCTCAAAATGTCTTGAGGGAGATAATGGCCAAAATATTTCAAATGGTGACACATACTTTAAGAAAACACTTTGAAGAAATAAGCTCTAATCACAGCTGGAAAAATAAAAAGGACATGTCTTAAAGATCAATTTCAACGCATTATGAGACACATGCAAATTCAACCACAAAGAGGTATCAGCTCACACCACTCAGAATAACCATCAGCAAAAACTACAAAGAATAAATCCTGAAGGAGCTGGGAAGAAATACATACCCTCCACTTTAAGTGGGACGTAACCTGGAAAGAGCCACTAAGGAGAACAGAATAGAGGTGCCTTTAAAAGGTAAACATTGAGCTACCATATGTTCCAGCAGACCTATTCCTGGACCTATAAACTAAGAAGACAGAATTGGAAGGACACAGGCACGCAAATCTGCATTGCATAGTATTACAGTAGCCAAGATATGGAAGTAACCAAAAAGTCCACCGACAGATGGGTGGACAAAGAAGAACTGCTACCTGTACAGATGGAATATGAGCTAGTGAAAAAAATGAAACGATGCCATTTCCAGCACCATAGATGAGTCTAGAAGTAATCACGCAACTTGGAGTAAGTGAGAAAGCGAAAAACACATATCCTATCGTATCACATATAGGTGTTACCTAAAAAATGATACAAACAAAGATATTTCCACAGAGAAACACTTTCATAGATTCATTAAAAAACTTATGGTTCACCAAATGGACAGGTGTGAGGATTGGATACATTACCATATTGAGGTTAACAGAGAGATACAAACACATGTGAAATATAGAATCACCAAAGACCTACGCAATACCAAGAGAAGACTACTCAACATTGTGTCATAACCTACATGGGAAAAGGATCCGAAGAAGAATAGATATATGTATATGTGTGAAAGAACCACATCTTGCACACCTAGAACAAACAAAACATTGTAATCAAGTTTGCTGTGAGAAAAAATAAAAATTAAGTTAAAAATACCAACAAGAAGTAAGGAGACATAAACTTAAAGGGCTTTTTCCTCGCACATTCCATTCTAATTTACAACCTAGAACACCACTTCCAGTAAGGCTCTGTTGCCCTAGTAACCAGATTTGGTAAAGGAGAAATGCTGCCGCCTTGTGGCCGATTCCCGCAAGAGCAGCTTTTAACCCCCAGCTAATGGTCACTTACCATTCACAAGGACTCAGGGCTGTAAAGGACACCTGCCCTCAAAATTGTGCTGAGGTAGGGAATGGATAAAAAAATTCAAAACAGGCAAAATGTTCACGAAGATAGTATGAAGAGGTAAGTTTTACTCACTCTCTTTTTAAAAAAAGGAAAATGGATAAAAGCTCAGCCTCAGGAAGTATTAGACTCATGCAATCTAATCTACAAAAAGTTTTCAACTCACACCAGTCGACTGACCATTGGCAAAAAGTCTACAAACAATAAATGCTGAAGAGGTTTAAGAGAACTGTGTACCCTCTAGCTGCTGGTGAGATGTAAAAGGGTTAAACGCTAATAATGAGAACAGAAAGAAGCTGCGTTGAAAAGAAAAATTGAGGTACCATTCAATCCAGCAGGCGCACCAAAGGGCCTCTCACCTGAGAAGACCAGAATGAAGAAGACCCGGGCTGCAAAAGCTGCACTGCAGCCTTATTCACAATAGACAAGACAGTGAAGCAACCAAAATGTCCATCAACAGATGAAAGGATAAAGAAGAAGTGGTCCATGTACACAATGAATACTAGCCATGGAAAACAATGAAACACTGCTCTTTGAGGCACCATAGATGATCTTGGAGATAATCACAGAACATGAGGTAAGTCGGAAAGGAAAAGTCCTATAACCTATGATATCACTTATAGGCGTTATCTAATAACTGACACAAATGAACATATTTCCACAGAGAAAGGCAATCACAGACTTATTAAAAAAAAAAAAACTATGCTTATCTAAAAGGAAAGGTGGGGGGAATGGATACATGAAGATTAGCGTTACCATATGTATACAAATACATATTATATACATATATCAAAAAGACCGACCATATAGCAAGGAAGGATTACGGAACACTCTGTAATAATTTACACGGGAAGAGGATCTCTACATAAATAGGTATATATGATATGTAGATGAACCAGAGTGTGTACACCTTGGACAAGCAACATTCTAACCATTACCCCAATTGAAAAAATTAAAACAACGAACTAGGAGTAATGAGACATAAACTTATGGGGGGTTTTCCTGGCACATTCCATCCAAATTGAAAACCTAGGCAGACAACTTCCAGAACGGCTCTGCTGCCCTAGTACCCAGATTTGGGAATCGAGAAATGCTGCATCCTTGTGGCCGTTTCCCACAACAGCAGCTTTGAACCCACTGCAAAAGGTCACTAATTATTCACCAATTGCAGGTCTGTAAATGACACCGGCCCTCCAAAAAATACTGAGGTCGAAAATCGACCAAAAAATTCTAGAGTGCAACCTTCCAAAAAGAAAATTTGAAGAGGTATATTACACTCACACTTTCTTTCTTTTTTCTTTTAACAGAAAAGTAAAAGGCGTGGAAAAATGATGAATTGTAGGAATTTTTACAGACATGTAAACCCACATTACAAAAACCTGTCAGCTCACACCAGTCAGAATGGCCATCAACAAAAATGCTGCAAACTAGAAATGCTGACGTGATTGTGGAGAAATGCGTACCCTCGATTCTAAGGGGGACGTGGTAAGAGCCACTAATGAAAGCACAATTGAGGTGCCTTGAAAAGGTAAACGTTGAGCTACCATACCAGTCAATCAATCATACCCACTGCTGGGTCTATCCCCTGAGAAAAGGAAAATCAAAAATCACAGGCTGGCAATCCTGCACTCCAGCAATATTTACCATAGGCAACACTTGGAAGCAACGAAAATGTCCATCAACAGAGGAATGCACCAAGAAGAAGTGGTCCATGTACACATGGAATATTAGCCATGGGAAACATTGAAGCACTGCTCTTTGAGGCACCATAGATGAGCCTGGAGATAATCACAAAACATGAAGTAGGTCGGAAAGCAAAACACCTATATCCTATATTATCACTTATGGCATTATCTAATAACTGGCACAGATGAACGTATTTCCAAAGAGAAAGACACTCACAGGCTGAGAAAACAAACTATGCTCATCTGAAAGGAAAGGAGGGGGGAAATTGAGAAATGAAGATTAGTGTTACTATACATATACAAATACATATTTTGTACATGTATCAAAAAGACCGAACATATAGCAAGGGAGGTCGACGGAACACTGTAATATTTTACATGGGAAGAGGATCTGTACATTAATAGACATACATAATGTACAAATGAACCAGATTGTGTACACCTAGGATAAACAATATTCTAAACTTTACCCAGATTAAAAAACTTTTAAAAACCAAGAAGAAGTAATGAGACATAAACTTATGGGGATTTCTCCTGGCAAATTCCATTCTAATTTACAACCTAGGACAATGACTTCCAGAAAGGCTCTGCTGCCCTAGTACCCAGATTGGGGAATGGAGAAATGCTACCTCCTTGTGGCCGTTTCCCACAACAGCAGGTTTGAACCCACTGCGAAAGGTCACTAAATTTTCACCAACTTGCAGTTCTGTAAATGACACCTGCCCTCCAGAAAATTTCTGGGGTCAAAAATCGACCAAAAAATTCAAAAGAGGGCAACCTTCGAAGAAGACAATTTCAAGAGCTACATTGTACTCACGGTTTTTTCTTTTAAGAGAAAAGAGAACGATGTAGGAATATGATGAATTTTAAAAAATTTAATGACAGGCATACCCATATTACAAAAACCTATCAGCTCACAGCAGTCAGAATGGCCATTAGGAAAAATGCTGCAAAAAATAAACGGTGAAGGGAGTGTGGAGAAATGCGTACCCTCGGTTGTAAGGGGGGGCATGTAAAGAGCCACTAATGAAAACACAGTGTAGGTGCTTTGAAAAGGGAAACATTGAGCTACCAGTCAATCAATCACAACCACTGCTTGGCCTATCACCTGAGAAAATGAGAATCAAAAAGTCACAGGCTGGCAAACCTGTACGCCAGCAAGATTTACCATAGCCAGCACTTGGAAGCAATGAAAATGTCCATCAACCGAGGAATGCACCAAGAAGAAGTGGTCCACGTACACAATGGAATATTACTCTAATAATAAATATAAATGAAATTTAAAAACAAACAAAAGCAAGGAGACATCAACATTTGTGGGTTTATCCGGGCACATGGCACTCTAACTTATAACCGAAGAACACCACTGGCCGGTAGGTCTGTTTCCCTAGTACCAGCAAGGGGAACGTAGAAAGGCTGCCGCTCTCTGGCCGTTACCTGCAAAAGCAGGTTTAAAGCCTGAGCTAATGGTCACTTCATATGAACAAGTACTGCAGGGCTGTAAATGAAAGCTGCCCTCAAAATGTCTTGAGGGAGATAATGGCCAAAATATTTCAAATGGTGACACATACTTTAAGAAAACACTTTGAAGAAATAAGCTCTAATCACAGCTGGAAAAATAAAAAGGACATGTCTTAAAGATCAATTTCAACGCATTATGAGACACATGCAAATTCAACCACAAAGAGGTATCAGCTCACACCACTCAGAATAACCATCAGCAAAAACTACAAAGAATAAATCCTGAAGGAGCTGGGAAGAAATACATACCCTCCACTTTAAGTGGGACGTAACCTGGAAAGAGCCACTAAGGAGAACAGAATAGAGGTGCCTTTAAAAGGTAAACATTGAGCTACCATATGTTCCAGCAGACCTATTCCTGGACCTATAAACTAAGAAGACAGAATTGGAAGGACACAGGCACGCAAATCTGCATTGCATAGTATTACAGTAGCCAAGATATGGAAGTAACCAAAAAGTCCACCGACAGATGGGTGGACAAAGAAGAACTGCTACCTGTACAGATGGAATATGAGCTAGTGAAAAAAATGAAACGATGCCATTTCCAGCACCACAGATGAGTCTAGAAGTAATCACGCAACTTGGAGTAAGTGAGAAAGCGAAAAACACATATCCTATCGTATCACATATAGGTGTTACCTAAAAAATGATACAAACAAAGATATTTCCACAGAGAAACACTTTCATAGATTCATTAAAAAACTTATGGTTCACCAAATGGACAGGTGTGAGGATTGGATACATTACCATATTGAGGTTAACAGAGAGATACAAACACATGTGAAATATAGAATCACCAAAGACCTACGCAATACCAAGAGAAGACTACTCAACATTGTGTCATAACCTACATGGGAAAAGGATCCGAAGAAGAATAGATATATGTATATGTGTGAAAGAACCACATCTTGCACACCTAGAACAAACAAAACATTGTAATCAAGTTTGCTGTGAGAAAAAATAAAAATTAAGTTAAAAATACCAACAAGAAGTAAGGAGACATAAACTTAAAGGGCTTTTTCCTCGCACATTCCATTCTAATTTACAACCTAGAACACCACTTCCAGTAAGGCTCTGTTGCCCTAGTAACCAGATTTGGTAAAGGAGAAATGCTGCCGCCTTGTGGCCGATTCCCGCAAGAGCAGCTTTTAACCCCCAGCTAATGGTCACTTACCATTCACAAGGACTCAGGGCTGTAAAGGACACCTGCCCTCAAAATTGTGCTGAGGTAGGGAATGGATAAAAAAATTCAAAACAGGCAAAATGTTCACGAAGATAGTATGAAGAGGTAAGTTTTACTCACTCTCTTTTTAAAAAAAGGAAAATGGATAAAAGCTCAGCCTCAGGAAGTATTAGACTCATGCAATCTAATCTACAAAAAGTTTTCAACTCACACCAGTCGACTGACCATTGGCAAAAAGTCTACAAACAATAAATGCTGAAGAGGTTTAAGAGAACTGTGTACCCTCTAGCTGCTGGTGAGATGTAAAAGGGTTAAACGCTAATAATGAGAACAGAAAGAAGCTGCGTTGAAAAGAAAAATTGAGGTACCATTCAATCCAGCAGGCGCACCAAAGGGCCTCTCACCTGAGAAGACCAGAATGAAGAAGACCCGGGCTGCAAAAGCTGCACTGCAGCCTTATTCACAATAGACAAGACAGTGAAGCAACCAAAATGTCCATCAACAGATGAAAGGATAAAGAAGAAGTGGTCCATGTACACAATGAATACTAGCCATGGAAAACAATGAAACACTGCTCTTTGAGGCACCATAGATGATCTTGGAGATAATCACAGAACATGAGGTAAGTCGGAAAGGAAAAGTCCTATAACCTATGATATCACTTATAGGCGTTATCTAATAACTGACACAAATGAACATATTTCCACAGAGAAAGGCAATCACAGACTTATTAAAAAAAAAAAAAACTATGCTTATCTAAAAGGAAAGGTGGGGGGAATGGATACATGAAGATTAGCGTTACCATATGTATACAAATACATATTATATACATATATCAAAAAGACCGACCATATAGCAAGGAAGGATTACGGAACACTCTGTAATAATTTACACGGGAAGAGGATCTCTACATAAATAGGTATATATGATATGTAGATGAACCAGAGTGTGTACACCTTGGACAAGCAACATTCTAACCATTACCCCAATTGAAAAAATTAAAACAACGAACTAGGAGTAATGAGACATAAACTTATGGGGGGTTTTCCTGGCACATTCCATCCAAATTGAAAACCTAGGCAGACAACTTCCAGAACGGCTCTGCTGCCCTAGTACCCAGATTTGGGAATCGAGAAATGCTGCATCCTTGTGGCCGTTTCCCACAACAGCAGCTTTGAACCCACTGCAAAAGGTCACTAATTATTCACCAATTGCAGGTCTGTAAATGACACCGGCCCTCCAAAAAATACTGAGGTCGAAAATCGACCAAAAAATTCTAGAGTGCAACCTTCCAAAAAGAAAATTTGAAGAGGTATATTACACTCACACTTTCTTTCTTTTTTCTTTTAACAGAAAAGTAAAAGGCGTGGAAAAATGATGAATTGTAGGAATTTTTACAGACATGTAAACCCACATTACAAAAACCTGTCAGCTCACACCAGTCAGAATGGCCATCAACAAAAATGCTGCAAACTAGAAATGCTGACGTGATTGTGGAGAAATGCGTACCCTCGATTCTAAGGGGGACGTGGTAAGAGCCACTAATGAAAGCACAATTGAGGTGCCTTGAAAAGGTAAACGTTGAGCTACCATACCAGTCAATCAATCATACCCACTGCTGGGTCTATCCCCTGAGAAAAGGAAAATCAAAAATCACAGGCTGGCAATCCTGCACTCCAGCAATATTTACCATAGGCAACACTTGGAAGCAACGAAAATGTCCATCAACAGAGGAATGCACCAAGAAGAAGTGGTCCATGTACACATGGAATATTAGCCATGGGAAACATTGAAGCACTGCTCTTTGAGGCACCATAGATGAGCCTGGAGATAATCACAAAACATGAAGTAGGTCGGAAAGCAAAACACCTATATCCTATATTATCACTTATGGCATTATCTAATAACTGGCACAGATGAACGTATTTCCAAAGAGAAAGACACTCACAGGCTGAGAAAACAAACTATGCTCATCTGAAAGGAAAGGAGGGGGGAAATTGAGAAATGAAGATTAGTGTTACTATACATATACAAATACATATTTTGTACATGTATCAAAAAGACCGAACATATAGCAAGGGAGGTCGACGGAACACTGTAATATTTTACATGGGAAGAGGATCTGTACATTAATAGACATACATAATGTACAAATGAACCAGATTGTGTACACCTAGGATAAACAATATTCTAAACTTTACCCAGATTAAAAAACTTTTAAAAACCAAGAAGAAGTAATGAGACATAAACTTATGGGGATTTCTCCTGGCAAATTCCATTCTAATTTACAACCTAGGACAATGACTTCCAGAAAGGCTCTGCTGCCCTAGTACCCAGATTGGGGAATGGAGAAATGCTACCTCCTTGTGGCCGTTTCCCACAACAGCAGGTTTGAACCCACTGCGAAAGGTCACTAAATTTTCACCAACTTGCAGTTCTGTAAATGACACCTGCCCTCCAGAAAATTTCTGGGGTCCAAAATCGACCAAAAAATTCAAAAGAGGGCAACCTTCGAAGAAGACAATTTCAAGAGCTACATTGTACTCACGGTTTTTTCTTTTAAGAGAAAAGAGAACGATGTAGGAATATGATGAATTTTAAAAAATTTAATGACAGGCATACCCATATTACAAAAACCTATCAGCTCACAGCAGTCAGAATGGCCATTAGGAAAAATGCTGCAAAAAATAAACGGTGAAGGGAGTGTGGAGAAATGCGTACCCTCGGTTGTAAGGGGGGGCATGTAAAGAGCCACTAATGAAAACACAGTGTAGGTGCTTTGAAAAGGGAAACATTGAGCTACCAGTCAATCAATCACAACCACTGCTTGGCCTATCACCTGAGAAAATGAGAATCAAAAAGTCACAGGCTGGCAAACCTGTACGCCAGCAAGATTTACCATAGCCAGCACTTGGAAGCAATGAAAATGTCCATCAACCGAGGAATGCACCAAGAAGAAGTGGTCCACGTACACAATGGAATATTACTCTAATAATAAATATAAATGAAATTTAAAAACAAACAAAAGCAAGGAGACATCAACATTTGTGGGTTTATCCGGGCACATGGCACTCTAACTTATAACCGAAGAACACCACTGGCCGGTAGGTCTGTTTCCCTAGTACCAGCAAGGGGAACGTAGAAAGGCTGCCGCTCTCTGGCCGTTACCTGCAAAAGCAGGTTTAAAGCCTGAGCTAATGGTCACTTCATATGAACAAGTACTGCAGGGCTGTAAATGAAAGCTGCCCTCAAAATGTCTTGAGGGAGATAATGGCCAAAATATTTCAAATGGTGACACATACTTTAAGAAAACACTTTGAAGAAATAAGCTCTAATCACAGCTGGAAAAATAAAAAGGACATGTCTTAAAGATCAATTTCAACGCATTATGAGACACATGCAAATTCAACCACAAAGAGGTATCAGCTCACACCACTCAGAATAACCATCAGCAAAAACTACAAAGAATAAATCCTGAAGGAGCTGGGAAGAAATACATACCCTCCACTTTAAGTGGGACGTAACCTGGAAAGAGCCACTAAGGAGAACAGAATAGAGGTGCCTTTAAAAGGTAAACACTGAGCTACCATATGTTCCAGCAGACCTATTCCTGGACCTATAAACTAAGAAGACAGAATTGGAAGGACACAGGCACGCAAATCTGCATTGCATAGTATTACAGTAGCCAAGATATGGAAGTAACCAAAAAGTCCACCGACAGATGGGTGGACAAAGAAGAACTGCTACCTGTACAGATGGAATATGAGCTAGTGAAAAAAATGAAACGATGCCATTTCCAGCACCATAGATGAGTCTAGAAGTAATCACGCAACTTGGAGTAAGTGAGAAAGCGAAAAACACATATCCTATCGTATCACATATAGGTGTTACCTAAAAAATGATACAAACAAAGATATTTCCACAGAGAAACACTTTCATAGATTCATTAAAAAACTTATGGTTCACCAAATGGACAGGTGTGAGGATTGGATACATTACCATATTGAGGTTAACAGAGAGATACAAACACATGTGAAATATAGAATCACCAAAGACCTACGCAATACCAAGAGAAGACTACTCAACATTGTGTCATAACCTACATGGGAAAAGGATCCGAAGAAGAATAGATATATGTATATGTGTGAAAGAACCACATCTTGCACACCTAGAACAAACAAAACATTGTAATCAAGTTTGCTGTGAGAAAAAATAAAAATTAAGTTAAAAATACCAACAAGAAGTAAGGAGACATAAACTTAAAGGGCTTTTTCCTCGCACATTCCATTATAATTTACAACCTAGAACACCACTTCCAGTAAGGCTCTGTTGCCCTAGTAACCAGATTTGGTAAAGGAGAAATGCTGCCGCCTTGTGGCCGATTCCCGCAAGAGCAGCTTTTAACCCCCAGCTAATGGTCACTTACCATTCACAAGGACTCAGGGCTGTAAAGGACACCTGCCCTCAAAATTGTGCTGAGGTAGGGAATGGATAAAAAAATTCAAAACAGGCAAAATGTTCACGAAGATAGTATGAAGAGGTAAGTTTTACTCACTCTCTTTTTAAAAAAAGGAAAATGGATAAAAGCTCAGCCTCAGGAAGTATTAGACTCATGCAATCTAATCTACAAAAAGTTTTCAACTCACACCAGTCGACTGACCATTGGCAAAAAGTCTACAAACAATAAATGCTGAAGAGGTTTAAGAGAACTGTGTACCCTCTAGCTGCTGGTGAGATGTAAAAGGGTTAAACGCTAATAATGAGAACAGAAAGAAGCTGCGTTGAAAAGAAAAATTGAGGTACCATTCAATCCAGCAGGCGCACCAAAGGGCCTCTCACCTGAGAAGACCAGAATGAAGAAGACCCGGGCTGCAAAAGCTGCACTGCAGCCTTATTCACAATAGACAAGACAGTGAAGCAACCAAAATGTCCATCAACAGACGAAAGGATAAAGAAGAAGTGGTCCATGTACACAATGAATACTAGCCATGGAAAACAATGAAACACTGCTCTTTGAGGCACCATAGATGATCTTGGAGATAATCACAGAACATGAGGTAAGTCGGAAAGGAAAAGTCCTATAACCTATGATATCACTTATAGGCGTTATCTAATAACTGACACAAATGAACATATTTCCACAGAGAAAGGCAATCACAGACTTATTAAAAAAAAAAAAACTATGCTTATCTAAAAGGAAAGGTGGGGGGAATGGATACATGAAGATTAGCGTTACCATATGTATACAAATACATATTATATACATATATCAAAAAGACCGACCATATAGCAAGGAAGGATTACGGAACACTCTGTAATAATTTACACGGGAAGAGGATCTCTACATAAATAGGTATATATGATATGTAGATGAACCAGAGTGTGTACACCTTGGACAAGCAACATTCTAACCATTACCCCAATTGAAAAAATTAAAACAACGAACTAGGAGTAATGAGACATAAACTTATGGGGGGTTTTCCTGGCACATTCCATCCAAATTGAAAACCTAGGCAGACAACTTCCAGAACGGCTCTGCTGCCCTAGTACCCAGATTTGGGAATCGAGAAATGCTGCATCCTTGTGGCCGTTTCCCACAACAGCAGCTTTGAACCCACTGCAAAAGGTCACTAATTATTCACCAATTGCAGGTCTGTAAATGACACCGGCCCTCCAAAAAATACTGAGGTCGAAAATCGACCAAAAAATTCTAGAGTGCAACCTTCCAAAAAGAAAATTTGAAGAGGTATATTACACTCACACTTTCTTTCTTTTTTCTTTTAACAGAAAAGTAAAAGGCGTGGAAAAATGATGAATTGTAGGAATTTTTACAGACATGTAAACCCAAATTACAAAAACCTGTCAGCTCACACCAGTCAGAATGGCCATCAACAAAAATGCTGCAAACTAGAAATGCTGACGTGATTGTGGAGAAATGCGTACCCTCGATTCTAAGGGGGACGTGGTAAGAGCCACTAATGAAAGCACAATTGAGGTGCCTTGAAAAGGTAAACGTTGAGCTACCATACCAGTCAATCAATCATACCCACTGCTGGGTCTATCCCCTGAGAAAAGGAAAATCAAAAATCACAGGCTGGCAATCCTGCACTCCAGCAATATTTACCATAGGCAACACTTGGAAGCAACGAAAATGTCCATCAACAGAGGAATGCACCAAGAAGAAGTGGTCCATGTACACATGGAATATTAGCCATGGGAAACATTGAAGCACTGCTCTTTGAGGCACCATAGATGAGCCTGGAGATAATCACAAAACATGAAGTAGGTCGGAAAGCAAAACACCTATATCCTATATTATCACTTATGGCATTATCTAATAACTGGCACAGATGAACGTATTTCCAAAGAGAAAGACACTCACAGGCTGAGAAAACAAACTATGCTCATCTGAAAGGAAAGGAGGGGGGAAATTGAGAAATGAAGATTAGTGTTACTATACATATACAAATACATATTTTGTACATGTATCAAAAAGACCGAACATATAGCAAGGGAGGTCGACGGAACACTGTAATATTTTACATGGGAAGAGGATCTGTACATTAATAGACATACATAATGTACAAATGAACCAGATTGTGTACACCTAGGATAAACAATATTCTAAACTTTACCCAGATTAAAAAACTTTTAAAAACCAAGAAGAAGTAATGAGACATAAACTTATGGGGATTTCTCCTGGCAAATTCCATTCTAATTTACAACCTAGGACAATGACTTCCAGAAAGGCTCTGCTGCCCTAGTACCCAGATTGGGGAATGGAGAAATGCTACCTCCTTGTGGCCGTTTCCCACAACAGCAGGTTTGAACCCACTGCGAAAGGTCACTAAATTTTCACCAACTTGCAGTTCTGTAAATGACACCTGCCCTCCAGAAAATTTCTGGGGTCAAAAATCGACCAAAAAATTCAAAAGAGGGCAACCTTCGAAGAAGACAATTTCAAGAGCTACATTGTACTCACGGTTTTTTCTTTTAAGAGAAAAGAGAACGATGTAGGAATATGATGAATTTTAAAAAATTTAATGACAGGCATACCCATATTACAAAAACCTATCAGCTCACAGCAGTCAGAATGGCCATTAGGAAAAATGCTGCAAAAAATAAACGGTGAAGGGAGTGTGGAGAAATGCGTACCCTCGGTTGTAAGGGGGGGCATGTAAAGAGCCACTAATGAAAACACAGTGTAGGTGCTTTGAAAAGGGAAACATTGAGCTACCAGTCAATCAATCACAACCACTGCTTGGCCTATCACCTGAGAAAATGAGAATCAAAAAGTCACAGGCTGGCAAACCTGTACGCCAGCAAGATTTACCATAGCCAGCACTTGGAAGCAATGAAAATGTCCATCAACCGAGGAATGCACCAAGAAGAAGTGGTCCACGTACACAATGGAATATTACTCTAATAATAAATATAAATGAAATTTAAAAACAAACAAAAGCAAGGAGACATCAACATTTGTGGGTTTATCCGGGCACATGGCACTCTAACTTATAACCGAAGAACACCACTGGCCGGTAGGTCTGTTTCCCTAGTACCAGCAAGGGGAACGTAGAAAGGCTGCCGCTCTCTGGCCGTTACCTGCAAAAGCAGGTTTAAAGCCTGAGCTAATGGTCACTTCATATGAACAAGTACTGCAGGGCTGTAAAGGAAACCTGCCCTCAAAATGTCTTGAGGGAGATAATGGCCAAAATATTTCAAATGGTGACACATACTTTAAGAAAACACTTTGAAGAAATAAGCTCTAATCACAGCTGGAAAAATAAAAAGGACATGTCTTAAAGATCAATTTCAACACATTATGAGACACATGCAAATTCAACCACAAAGAGGTATCAGCTCACACCACTCAGAATAACCATCAGCAAAAACTACAAAGAATAAATCCTGAAGGAGCTGGGAAGAAATACATACCCTCCACTTTAAGTGGGACGTAACCTGGAAAGAGCCACTAAGGAGAACAGAATAGAGGTGCCTTTAAAAGGTAAACATTGAGCTACCATATGTTCCAGCAGACCTATTCCTGGACCTATAAACTAAGAAGACAGAATTGGAAGGACACAGGCACGCAAATCTGCATTGCATAGTATTACAGTAGCCAAGATATGGAAGTAACCAAAAAGTCCACCGACAGATGGGTGGACAAAGAAGAACTGCTACCTGTACAGATGGAATATGAGCTAGTGAAAAAAATGAAACGATGCCATTTCCAGCACCATAGATGAGTCTAGAAGTAATCACGCAACTTGGAGTAAGTGAGAAAGCGAAAAACACATATCCTATCGTATCACATATAGGTGTTACCTAAAAAATGATACAAACAAAGATATTTCCACAGAGAAACACTTTCATAGATTCATTAAAAAACTTATGGTTCACCAAATGGACAGGTGTGAGGATTGGATACATTACCATATTGAGGTTAACAGAGAGATACAAACACATGTGAAATATAGAATCACCAAAGACCTACGCAATACCAAGAGAAGACTACTCAACATTGTGTCATAACCTACATGGGAAAAGGATCCGAAGAAGAATAGATATATGTATATGTGTGAAAGAACCACATCTTGCACACCTAGAACAAACAAAACATTGTAATCAAGTTTGCTGTGAGAAAAAATAAAAATTAAGTTAAAAATACCAACAAGAAGTAAGGAGACATAAACTTAAAGGGCTTTTTCCTCGCACATTCCATTCTAATTTACAACCTAGAACACCACTTCCAGTAAGGCTCTGTTGCCCTAGTAACCAGATTTGGTAAAGGAGAAATGCTGCCGCCTTGTGGCCGATTCCCGCAAGAGCAGCTTTTAACCCCCAGCTAATGGTCACTTACCATTCACAAGGACTCAGGGCTGTAAAGGACACCTGCCCTCAAAATTGTGCTGAGGTAGGGAATGGATAAAAAAATTCAAAACAGGCAAAATGTTCACGAAGATAGTATGAAGAGGTAAGTTTTACTCACTCTCTTTTTAAAAAAAGGAAAATGGATAAAAGCTCAGCCTCAGGAAGTATTAGACTCATGCAATCTAATCTACAAAAAGTTTTCAACTCACACCAGTCGACTGACCATTGGCAAAAAGTCTACAAACAATAAATGCTGAAGAGGTTTAAGAGAACTGTGTACCCTCTAGCTGCTGGTGAGATGTAAAAGGGTTAAACGCTAATAATGAGAACAGAAAGAAGCTGCGTTGAAAAGAAAAATTGAGGTACCATTCAATCCAGCAGGCGCACCAAAGGGCCTCTCACCTGAGAAGACCAGAATGAAGAAGACCCGGGCTGCAAAAGCTGCACTGCAGCCTTATTCACAATAGACAAGACAGTGAAGCAACCAAAATGTCCATCAACAGATGAAAGGATAAAGAAGAAGTGGTCCATGTACACAATGAATACTAGCCATGGAAAACAATGAAACACTGCTCTTTGAGGCACCATAGATGATCTTGGAGATAATCACAGAACATGAGGTAAGTCGGAAAGGAAAAGTCCTATAACCTATGATATCACTTATAGGCGTTATCTAATAACTGACACAAATGAACATATTTCCACAGAGAAAGGCAATCACAGACTTATTAAAAAAAAAAAAACTATGCTTATCTAAAAGGAAAGGTGGGGGGAATGGATACATGAAGATTAGCGTTACCATATGTATACAAATACATATTATATACATATATCAAAAAGACCGACCATATAGCAAGGAAGGATTACGGAACACTCTGTAATAATTTACACGGGAAGAGGATCTCTACATAAATAGGTATATATGATATGTAGATGAACCAGAGTGTGTACACCTTGGACAAGCAACATTCTAACCATTACCCCAATTGAAAAAATTAAAACAACGAACTAGGAGTAATGAGACATAAACTTATGGGGGGTTTTCCTGGCACATTCCATCCAAATTGAAAACCTAGGCAGACAACTTCCAGAACGGCTCTGCTGCCCTAGTACCCAGATTTGGGAATCGAGAAATGCTGCATCCTTGTGGCCGTTTCCCACAACAGCAGCTTTGAACCCACTGCAAAAGGTCACTAATTATTCACCAATTGCAGGTCTGTAAATGACACCAGCCCTCCAAAAAATACTGAGGTCGAAAATCGACCAAAAAATTCTAGAGTGCAACCTTCCAAAAAGAAAATTTGAAGAGGTATATTACACTCACACTTTCTTTCTTTTTTCTTTTAACAGAAAAGTAAAAGGCGTGGAAAAATGATGAATTGTAGGAATTTTTACAGACATGTAAACCCACATTACAAAAACCTGTCAGCTCACACCAGTCAGAATGGCCATCAACAAAAATGCTGCAAACTAGAAATGCTGACGTGATTGTGGAGAAATGCGTACCCTCGATTCTAAGGGGGACGTGGTAAGAGCCACTAATGAAAGCACAATTGAGGTGCCTTGAAAAGGTAAACGTTGAGCTACCATACCAGTCAATCAATCATACCCACTGCTGGGTCTATCCCCTGAGAAAAGGAAAATCAAAAATCACAGGCTGGCAATCCTGCACTCCAGCAATATTTACCATAGGCAACACTTGGAAGCAACGAAAATGTCCATCAACAGAGGAATGCACCAAGAAGAAGTGGTCCATGTACACATGGAATATTAGCCATGGAAAACATTGAAGCACTGCTCTTTGAGGCACCATAGATGAGCCTGGAGATAATCACAAAACATGAAGTAGGTCGGAAAGCAAAACACCTATATCCTATATTATCACTTATGGCATTATCTAATAACTGGCACAGATGAACGTATTTCCAAAGAGAAAGACACTCACAGGCTGAGAAAACAAACTATGCTCATCTGAAAGGAAAGGAGGGGGGAAATTGAGAAATGAAGATTAGTGTTACTATACATATACAAATACATATTTTGTACATGTATCAAAAAGACCGAACATATAGCAAGGGAGGTTGACGGAACACTGTAATATTTTACATGGGAAGAGGATCTGTACATTAATAGACATACATAATGTACAAATGAACCAGATTGTGTACACCTAGGATAAACAATATTCTAAACTTTACCCAGATTAAAAAACTTTTAAAAACCAAGAAGAAGTAATGAGACATAAACTTATGGGGATTTCTCCTGGCAAATTCCATTCTAATTTACAACCTAGGACAATGACTTCCAGAAAGGCTCTGCTGCCCTAGTACCCAGATTGGGGAATGGAGAAATGCTACCTCCTTGTGGCCGTTTCCCACAACAGCAGGTTTGAACCCACTGCGAAAGGTCACTAAATTTTCACCAACTTGCAGTTCTGTAAATGACACCTGCCCTCCAGAAAATTTCTGGGGTCCAAAATCGACCAAAAAATTCAAAAGAGGGCAACCTTCGAAGAAGACAATTTCAAGAGCTACATTGTACTCACGGTTTTTTCTTTTAAGAGAAAAGAGAACGATGTAGGAATATGATGAATTTTAAAAAATTTAATGACAGGCATACCCATATTACAAAAACCTATCAGCTCACAGCAGTCAGAATGGCCATTAGGAAAAATGCTGCAAAAAATAAACGGTGAAGGGAGTGTGGAGAAATGCGTACCCTCGGTTGTAAGGGGGGGCATGTAAAGAGCCACTAATGAAAACACAGTGTAGGTGCTTTGAAAAGGGAAACATTGAGCTACCAGTCAATCAATCACAACCACTGCTTGGCCTATCACCTGAGAAAATGAGAATCAAAAAGTCACAGGCTGGCAAACCTGTACGCCAGCAAGATTTACCATAGCCAGCACTTGGAAGCAATGAAAATGTCCATCAACCGAGGAATGCACCAAGAAGAAGTGGTCCACGTACACAATGGAATATTACTCTAATAATAAATATAAATGAAATTTAAAAACAAACAAAAGCAAGGAGACATCAACATTTGTGGGTTTATCCGGGCACATGGCACTCTAACTTATAACCGAAGAACACCACTGGCCGGTAGGTCTGTTTCCCTAGTACCAGCAAGGGGAACGTAGAAAGGCTGCCGCTCTCTGGCCGTTACCTGCAAAAGCAGGTTTAAAGCCTGAGCTAATGGTCACTTCATATGAACAAGTACTGCAGGGCTGTAAATGAAACCTGCCCTCAAAATGTCTTGAGGGAGATAATGGCCAAAATATTTCAAATGGTGACACATACTTTAAGAAAACACTTTGAAGAAATAAGCTCTAATCACAGCTGGAAAAATAAAAAGGACATGTCTTAAAGATCAATTTCAACGCATTATGAGACACATGCAAATTCAACCACAAAGAGGTATCAGCTCACACCACTCAGAATAACCATCAGCAAAAACTACAAAGAATAAATCCTGAAGGAGCTGGGAAGAAATACATACCCTCCACTTTAAGTGGGACGTAACCTGGAAAGAGCCACTAAGGAGAACAGAATAGAGGTGCCTTTAAAAGGTAAACATTGAGCTACCATATGTTCCAGCAGACCTATTCCTGGACCTATAAACTAAGAAGACAGAATTGGAAGGACACAGGCACGCAAATCTGCATTGCATAGTATTACAGTAGCCAAGATATGGAAGTAACCAAAAAGTCCACCGACAGATGGGTGGACAAAGAAGAACTGCTACCTGTACAGATGGAATATGAGCTAGTGAAAAAAATGAAACGATGCCATTTCCAGCACCATAGATGAGTCTAGAAGTAATCACGCAACTTGGAGTAAGTGAGAAAGCGAAAAACACATATCCTATCGTATCACATATAGGTGTTACCTAAAAAATGATACAAACAAAGATATTTCCACAGAGAAACACTTTCATAGATTCATTAAAAAACTTATGGTTCACCAAATGGACAGGTGTGAGGATTGGATACATTACCATATTGAGGTTAACAGAGAGATACAAACACATGTGAAATATAGAATCACCAAAGACCTACGCAATACCAAGAGAAGACTACTCAACATTGTGTCATAACCTACATGGGAAAAGGATCCGAAGAAGAATAGATATATGTATATGTGTGAAAGAACCACATCTTGCACACCTAGAACAAACAAAACATTGTAATCAAGTTTGCTGTGAGAAAAAATAAAAATTAAGTTAAAAATACCAACAAGAAGTAAGGAGACATAAACTTAAAGGGCTTTTTCCTCGCACATTCCATTCTAATTTACAACCTAGAACACCACTTCCAGTAAGGCTCTGTTGCCCTAGTAACCAGATTTGGTAAAGGAGAAATGCTGCCGCCTTGTGGCCGATTCCCGCAAGAGCAGCTTTTAACCCCCAGCTAATGGTCACTTACCATTCACAAGGACTCAGGGCTGTAAAGGACACCTGCCCTCAAAATTGTGCTGAGGTAGGGAATGGATAAAAAAATTCAAAACAGGCAAAATGTTCACGAAGATAGTATGAAGAGGTAAGTTTTACTCACTCTCTTTTTAAAAAAAGGAAAATGGATAAAAGCTCAGCCTCAGGAAGTATTAGACTCATGCAATCTAATCTACAAAAAGTTTTCAACTCACACCAGTCGACTGACCATTGGCAAAAAGTCTACAAACAATAAATGCTGAAGAGGTTTAAGAGAACTGTGTACCCTCTAGCTGCTGGTGAGATGTAAAAGGGTTAAACGCTAATAATGAGAACAGAAAGAAGCTGCGTTGAAAAGAAAAATTGAGGTACCATTCAATCCAGCAGGCGCACCAAAGGGCCTCTCACCTGAGAAGACCAGAATGAAGAAGACCCGGGCTGCAAAAGCTGCACTGCAGCCTTATTCACAATAGACAAGACAGTGAAGCAACCAAAATGTCCATCAACAGATGAAAGGATAAAGAAGAAGTGGTCCATGTACACAATGAATACTAGCCATGGAAAACAATGAAACACTGCTCTTTGAGGCACCATAGATGATCTTGGAGATAATCACAGAACATGAGGTAAGTCGGAAAGGAAAAGTCCTATAACCTATGATATCACTTATAGGCGTTATCTAATAACTGACACAAATGAACATATTTCCACAGAGAAAGGCAATCACAGACTTATTAAAAAAAAAACTATGCTTATCTAAAAGGAAAGGTGGGGGGAATGGATACATGAAGATTAGCGTTACCATATGTATACAAATACATATTATATACATATATCAAAAAGACCGACCATATAGCAAGGAAGGATTACGGAACACTCTGTAATAATTTACACGGGAAGAGGATCTCTACATAAATAGGTATATATGATATGTAGATGAACCAGAGTGTGTACACCTTGGACAAGCAACCTTCTCACCTTTACCCCAATTGAAAAAATTAAAACAACGAACTAGGAGTAATGAGACATAAACTTATGGGGGGTTTTCCTGGCACATTCCATCCAAATTGAAAACCTAGGCAGACAACTTCCAGAACGGCTCTGCTGCCCTAGTACCCAGATTTGGGAATCGAGAAATGCTGCATCCTTGTGGCCGTTTCCCACAACAGCAGCTTTGAACCCACTGCAAAAGGTCACTAATTATTCACCAATTGCAGGTCTGTAAATGACACCGGCCCTCCAAAAAATACTGAGGTCGAAAATCGACCAAAAAATTCTAGAGTGCAACCTTCCAAAAAGAAAATTTGAAGAGGTATATTACACTCACACTTTCTTTCTTTTTTCTTTTAACAGAAAAGTAAAAGGCGTGGAAAAATGATGAATTGTAGGAATTTTTACAGACATGTAAACCCAAATTACAAAAACCTGTCAGCTCACACCAGTCAGAATGGCCATCAACAAAAATGCTGCAAACTAGAAATGCTGACGTGATTGTGGAGAAATGCGTACCCTCGATTCTAAGGGGGACGTGGTAAGAGCCACTAATGAAAGCACAATTGAGGTGCCTTGAAAAGGTAAACGTTGAGCTACCATACCAGTCAATCAATCATACCCACTGCTGGGTCTATCCCCTGAGAAAAGGAAAATCAAAAATCACAGGCTGGCAATCCTGCACTCCAGCAATATTTACCATAGGCAACACTTGGAAGCAACGAAAATGTCCATCAACAGAGGAATGCACCAAGAAGAAGTGGTCCATGTACACATGGAATATTAGCCATGGAAAACATTGAAGCACTGCTCTTTGAGGCACCATAGATGAGCCTGGAGATAATCACAAAACATGAAGTAGGTCGGAAAGCAAAACACCTATATCCTATATTATCACTTATGGCATTATCTAATAACTGGCACAGATGAACGTATTTCCAAAGAGAAAGACACTCACAGGCTGAGAAAACAAACTATGCTCATCTGAAAGGAAAGGAGGGGGGAAATTGAGAAATGAAGATTAGTGTTACTATACATATACAAATACATATTTTGTACATGTATCAAAAAGACCGAACATATAGCAAGGGAGGTCGACGGAACACTGTAATATTTTACATGGGAAGAGGATCTGTACATTAATAGACATACATAATGTACAAATGAACCAGATTGTGTACACCTAGGATAAACAATATTCTAAACTTTACCCAGATTAAAAAACTTTTAAAAACCAAGAAGAAGTAATGAGACATAAACTTATGGGGATTTCTCCTGGCAAATTCCATTCTAATTTACAACCTAGGACAATGACTTCCAGAAAGGCTCTGCTGCCCTAGTACCCAGATTGGGGAATGGAGAAATGCTACCTCCTTGTGGCCGTTTCCCACAACAGCAGGTTTGAACCCACTGCGAAAGGTCACTAAATTTTCACCAACTTGCAGTTCTGTAAATGACACCTGCCCTCCAGAAAATTTCTGGGGTCAAAAATCGACCAAAAAATTCAAAAGAGGGCAACCTTCGAAGAAGACAATTTCAAGAGCTACATTGTACTCACGGTTTTTTCTTTTAAGAGAAAAGAGAACGATGTAGGAATATGATGAATTTTAAAAAATTTAATGACAGGCATACCCATATTACAAAAACCTATCAGCTCACAGCAGTCAGAATGGCCATTAGGAAAAATGCTGCAAAAAATAAACGGTGAAGGGAGTGTGGAGAAATGCGTACCCTCGGTTGTAAGGGGGGGCATGTAAAGAGCCACTAATGAAAACACAGTGTAGGTGCTTTGAAAAGGGAAACATTGAGCTACCAGTCAATCAATCACAACCACTGCTTGGCCTATCACCTGAGAAAATGAGAATCAAAAAGTCACAGGCTGGCAAACCTGTACGCCAGCAAGATTTACCATAGCCAGCACTTGGAAGCAATGAAAATGTCCATCAACCGAGGAATGCACCAAGAAGAAGTGGTCCACGTACACAATGGAATATTACTCTAATAATAAATATAAATGAAATTTAAAAACAAACAAAAGCAAGGAGACATCAACATTTGTGGGTTTATCCGGGCACATGGCACTCTAACTTATAACCGAAGAACACCACTGGCCGGTAGGTCTGTTTCCCTAGTACCAGCAAGGGGAACGTAGAAAGGCTGCCGCTCTCTGGCCGTTACCTGCAAAAGCAGGTTTAAAGCCTGAGCTAATGGTCACTTCATATGAACAAGTACTGCAGGGCTGTAAATGAAACCTGCCCTCAAAATGTCTTGAGGGAGATAATGGCCAAAATATTTCAAATGGTGACACATACTTTAAGAAAACACTTTGAAGAAATAAGCTCTAATCACAGCTGGAAAAATAAAAAGGACATGTCTTAAAGATCAATTTCAACACATTATGAGACACATGCAAATTCAACCACAAAGAGGTATCAGCTCACACCACTCAGAATAACCATCAGCAAAAACTACAAAGAATAAATCCTGAAGGAGCTGGGAAGAAATACATACCCTCCACTTTAAGTGGGACGTAACCTGGAAAGAGCCACTAAGGAGAACAGAATAGAGGTGCCTTTAAAAGGTAAACATTGAGCTACCATATGTTCCAGCAGACCTATTCCTGGACCTATAAACTAAGAAGACAGAATTGGAAGGACACAGGCACGCAAATCTGCATTGCATAGTATTACAGTAGCCAAGATATGGAAGTAACCAAAAAGTCCACCGACAGATGGGTGGACAAAGAAGAACTGCTACCTGTACAGATGGAATATGAGCTAGTGAAAAAAATGAAACGATGCCATTTCCAGCACCATAGATGAGTCTAGAAGTAATCACGCAACTTGGAGTAAGTGAGAAAGCGAAAAACACATATCCTATCGTATCACATATAGGTGTTACCTAAAAAATGATACAAACAAAGATATTTCCACAGAGAAACACTTTCATAGATTCATTAAAAAACTTATGGTTCACCAAATGGACAGGTGTGAGGATTGGATACATTACCATATTGAGGTTAACAGAGAGATACAAACACATGTGAAATATAGAATCACCAAAGACCTACGCAATACCAAGAGAAGACTACTCAACATTGTGTCATAACCTACATGGGAAAAGGATCCGAAGAAGAATAGATATATGTATATGTGTGAAAGAACCACATCTTGCACACCTAGAACAAACAAAACATTGTAATCAAGTTTGCTGTGAGAAAAAATAAAAATTAAGTTAAAAATACCAACAAGAAGTAAGGAGACATAAACTTAAAGGGCTTTTTCCTCGCACATTCCATTCTAATTTACAACCTAGAACACCACTTCCAGTAAGGCTCTGTTGCCCTAGTAACCAGATTTGGTAAAGGAGAAATGCTGCCGCCTTGTGGCCGATTCCCGCAAGAGCAGCTTTTAACCCCCAGCTAATGGTCACTTACCATTCACAAGGACTCAGGGCTGTAAAGGACACCTGCCCTCAAAATTGTGCTGAGGTAGGGAATGGATAAAAAAATTCAAAACAGGCAAAATGTTCACGAAGATAGTATGAAGAGGTAAGTTTTACTCACTCTCTTTTTAAAAAAAGGAAAATGGATAAAAGCTCAGCCTCAGGAAGTATTAGACTCATGCAATCTAATCTACAAAAAGTTTTCAACTCACACCAGTCGACTGACCATTGGCAAAAAGTCTACAAACAATAAATGCTGAAGAGGTTTAAGAGAACTGTGTACCCTCTAGCTGCTGGTGAGATGTAAAAGGGTTAAACGCTAATAATGAGAACAGAAAGAAGCTGCGTTGAAAAGAAAAATTGAGGTACCATTCAATCCAGCAGGCGCACCAAAGGGCCTCTCACCTGAGAAGACCAGAATGAAGAAGACCCGGGCTGCAAAAGCTGCACTGCAGCCTTATTCACAATAGACAAGACAGTGAAGCAACCAAAATGTCCATCAACAGATGAAAGGATAAAGAAGAAGTGGTCCATGTACACAATGAATACTAGCCATGGAAAACAATGAAACACTGCTCTTTGAGGCACCATAGATGATCTTGGAGATAATCACAGAACATGAGGTAAGTCGGAAAGGAAAAGTCCTATAACCTATGATATCACTTATAGGCGTTATCTAATAACTGACACAAATGAACATATTTCCACAGAGAAAGGCAATCACAGACTTATTAAAAAAAAAAAAACTATGCTTATCTAAAAGGAAAGGTGGGGGGAATGGATACATGAAGATTAGCGTTACCATATGTATACAAATACATATTATATACATATATCAAAAAGACCGACCATATAGCAAGGAAGGATTACGGAACACTCTGTAATAATTTACACGGGAAGAGGATCTCTACATAAATAGGTATATATGATATGTAGATGAACCAGAGTGTGTACACCTTGGACAAGCAACATTCTAACCATTACCCCAATTGAAAAAATTAAAACAACGAACTAGGAGTAATGAGACATAAACTTATGGGGGGTTTTCCTGGCACATTCCATCCAAATTGAAAACCTAGGCAGACAACTTCCAGAACGGCTCTGCTGCCCTAGTACCCAGATTTGGGAATCGAGAAATGCTGCATCCTTGTGGCCGTTTCCCACAACAGCAGCTTTGAACCCACTGCAAAAGGTCACTAATTATTCACCAATTGCAGGTCTGTAAATGACACCGGCCCTCCAAAAAATACTGAGGTCGAAAATCGACCAAAAAATTCTAGAGTGCAACCTTCCAAAAAGAAAATTTGAAGAGGTATATTACACTCACACTTTCTTTCTTTTTTCTTTTAACAGAAAAGTAAAAGGCGTGGAAAAATGATGAATTGTAGGAATTTTTACAGACATGTAAACCCACATTACAAAAACCTGTCAGCTCACACCAGTCAGAATGGCCATCAACAAAAATGCTGCAAACTAGAAATGCTGACGTGATTGTGGAGAAATGCGTACCCTCGATTCTAAGGGGGACGTGGTAAGAGCCACTAATGAAAGCACAATTGAGGTGCCTTGAAAAGGTAAACGTTGAGCTACCATACCAGTCAATCAATCATACCCACTGCTGGGTCTATCCCCTGAGAAAAGGAAAATCAAAAATCACAGGCTGGCAATCCTGCACTCCAGCAATATTTACCATAGGCAACACTTGGAAGCAACGAAAATGTCCATCAACAGAGGAATGCACCAAGAAGAAGTGGTCCATGTACACATGGAATATTAGCCATGGAAAACATTGAAGCACTGCTCTTTGAGGCACCATAGATGAGCCTGGAGATAATCACAAAACATGAAGTAGGTCGGAAAGCAAAACACCTATATCCTATATTATCACTTATGGCATTATCTAATAACTGGCACAGATGAACGTATTTCCAAAGAGAAAGACACTCACAGGCTGAGAAAACAAACTATGCTCATCTGAAAGGAAAGGAGGGGGGAAATTGAGAAATGAAGATTAGTGTTACTATACATATACAAATACATATTTTGTACATGTATCAAAAAGACCGAACATATAGCAAGGGAGGTTGACGGAACACTGTAATATTTTACATGGGAAGAGGATCTGTACATTAATAGACATACATAATGTACAAATGAACCAGATTGTGTACACCTAGGATAAACAATATTCTAAACTTTACCCAGATTAAAAAACTTTTAAAAACCAAGAAGAAGTAATGAGACATAAACTTATGGGGATTTCTCCTGGCAAATTCCATTCTAATTTACAACCTAGGACAATGACTTCCAGAAAGGCTCTGCTGCCCTAGTACCCAGATTGGGGAATGGAGAAATGCTACCTCCTTGTGGCCGTTTCCCACAACAGCAGGTTTGAACCCACTGCGAAAGGTCACTAAATTTTCACCAACTTGCAGTTCTGTAAATGACACCTGCCCTCCAGAAAATTTCTGGGGTCCAAAATCGACCAAAAAATTCAAAAGAGGGCAACCTTCGAAGAAGACAATTTCAAGAGCTACATTGTACTCACGGTTTTTTCTTTTAAGAGAAAAGAGAACGATGTAGGAATATGATGAATTTTAAAAAATTTAATGACAGGCATACCCATATTACAAAAACCTATCAGCTCACAGCAGTCAGAATGGCCATTAGGAAAAATGCTGCAAAAAATAAACGGTGAAGGGAGTGTGGAGAAATGCGTACCCTCGGTTGTAAGGGGGGGCATGTAAAGAGCCACTAATGAAAACACAGTGTAGGTGCTTTGAAAAGGGAAACATTGAGCTACCAGTCAATCAATCACAACCACTGCTTGGCCTATCACCTGAGAAAATGAGAATCAAAAAGTCACAGGCTGGCAAACCTGTACGCCAGCAAGATTTACCATAGCCAGCACTTGGAAGCAATGAAAATGTCCATCAACCGAGGAATGCACCAAGAAGAAGTGGTCCACGTACACAATGGAATATTACTCTAATAATAAATATAAATGAAATTTAAAAACAAACAAAAGCAAGGAGACATCAACATTTGTGGGTTTATCCGGGCACATGGCACTCTAACTTATAACCGAAGAACACCACTGGCCGGTAGGTCTGTTTCCCTAGTACCAGCAAGGGGAACGTAGAAAGGCTGCCGCTCTCTGGCCGTTACCTGCAAAAGCAGGTTTAAAGCCTGAGCTAATGGTCACTTCATATGAACAAGTACTGCAGGGCTGTAAATGAAACCTGCCCTCAAAATGTCTTGAGGGAGATAATGGCCAAAATATTTCAAATGGTGACACATACTTTAAGAAAACACTTTGAAGAAATAAGCTCTAATCACAGCTGGAAAAATAAAAAGGACATGTCTTAAAGATCAATTTCAACGCATTATGAGACACATGCAAATTCAACCACAAAGAGGTATCAGCTCACACCACTCAGAATAACCATCAGCAAAAACTACAAAGAATAAATCCTGAAGGAGCTGGGAAGAAATACATACCCTCCACTTTAAGTGGGACGTAACCTGGAAAGAGCCACTAAGGAGAACAGAATAGAGGTGCCTTTAAAAGGTAAACATTGAGCTACCATATGTTCCAGCAGACCTATTCCTGGACCTATAAACTAAGAAGACAGAATTGGAAGGACACAGGCACGCAAATCTGCATTGCATAGTATTACAGTAGCCAAGATATGGAAGTAACCAAAAAGTCCACCGACAGATGGGTGGACAAAGAAGAACTGCTACCTGTACAGATGGAATATGAGCTAGTGAAAAAAATGAAACGATGCCATTTCCAGCACCATAGATGAGTCTAGAAGTAATCACGCAACTTGGAGTAAGTGAGAAAGCGAAAAACACATATCCTATCGTATCACATATAGGTGTTACCTAAAAAATGATACAAACAAAGATATTTCCACAGAGAAACACTTTCATAGATTCATTAAAAAACTTATGGTTCACCAAATGGACAGGTGTGAGGATTGGATACATTACCATATTGAGGTTAACAGAGAGATACAAACACATGTGAAATATAGAATCACCAAAGACCTACGCAATACCAAGAGAAGACTACTCAACATTGTGTCATAACCTACATGGGAAAAGGATCCGAAGAAGAATAGATATATGTATATGTGTGAAAGAACCACATCTTGCACACCTAGAACAAACAAAACATTGTAATCAAGTTTGCTGTGAGAAAAAATAAAAATTAAGTTAAAAATACCAACAAGAAGTAAGGAGACATAAACTTAAAGGGCTTTTTCCTCGCACATTCCATTCTAATTTACAACCTAGAACACCACTTCCAGTAAGGCTCTGTTGCCCTAGTAACCAGATTTGGTAAAGGAGAAATGCTGCCGCCTTGTGGCCGATTCCCGCAAGAGCAGCTTTTAACCCCCAGCTAATGGTCACTTACCATTCACAAGGACTCAGGGCTGTAAAGGACACCTGCCCTCAAAATTGTGCTGAGGTAGGGAATGGATAAAAAAATTCAAAACAGGCAAAATGTTCACGAAGATAGTATGAAGAGGTAAGTTTTACTCACTCTCTTTTTAAAAAAAGGAAAATGGATAAAAGCTCAGCCTCAGGAAGTATTAGACTCATGCAATCTAATCTACAAAAAGTTTTCAACTCACACCAGTCGACTGACCATTGGCAAAAAGTCTACAAACAATAAATGCTGAAGAGGTTTAAGAGAACTGTGTACCCTCTAGCTGCTGGTGAGATGTAAAAGGGTTAAACGCTAATAATGAGAACAGAAAGAAGCTGCGTTGAAAAGAAAAATTGAGGTACCATTCAATCCAGCAGGCGCACCAAAGGGCCTCTCACCTGAGAAGACCAGAATGAAGAAGACCCGGGCTGCAAAAGCTGCACTGCAGCCTTATTCACAATAGACAAGACAGTGAAGCAACCAAAATGTCCATCAACAGATGAAAGGATAAAGAAGAAGTGGTCCATGTACACAATGAATACTAGCCATGGAAAACAATGAAACACTGCTCTTTGAGGCACCATAGATGATCTTGGAGATAATCACAGAACATGAGGTAAGTCGGAAAGGAAAAGTCCTATAACCTATGATATCACTTATAGGCGTTATCTAATAACTGACACAAATGAACATATTTCCACAGAGAAAGGCAATCACAGACTTATTAAAAAAAAAAAAACTATGCTTATCTAAAAGGAAAGGTGGGGGGAATGGATACATGAAGATTAGCGTTACCATATGTATACAAATACATATTATATACATATATCAAAAAGACCGACCATATAGCAAGGAAGGATTACGGAACACTCTGTAATAATTTACACGGGAAGAGGATCTCTACATAAATAGGTATATATGATATGTAGATGAACCAGAGTGTGTACACCTTGGACAAGCAACATTCTAACCATTACCCCAATTGAAAAAATTAAAACAACGAACTAGGAGTAATGAGACATAAACTTATGGGGGGTTTTCCTGGCACATTCCATCCAAATTGAAAACCTAGGCAGACAACTTCCAGAACGGCTCTGCTGCCCTAGTACCCAGATTTGGGAATCGAGAAATGCTGCATCCTTGTGGCCGTTTCCCACAACAGCAGCTTTGAACCCACTGCAAAAGGTCACTAATTATTCACCAATTGCAGGTCTGTAAATGACACCGGCCCTCCAAAAAATACTGAGGTCGAAAATCGACCAAAAAATTCTAGAGTGCAACCTTCCAAAAAGAAAATTTGAAGAGGTATATTACACTCACACTTTCTTTCTTTTTTCTTTTAACAGAAAAGTAAAAGGCGTGGAAAAATGATGAATTGTAGGAATTTTTACAGACATGTAAACCCACATTACAAAAACCTGTCAGCTCACACCAGTCAGAATGGCCATCAACAAAAATGCTGCAAACTAGAAATGCTGACGTGATTGTGGAGAAATGCGTACCCTCGATTCTAAGGGGGACGTGGTAAGAGCCACTAATGAAAGCACAATTGAGGTGCCTTGAAAAGGTAAACGTTGAGCTACCATACCAGTCAATCAATCATACCCACTGCTGGGTCTATCCCCTGAGAAAAGGAAAATCAAAAATCACAGGCTGGCAATCCTGCACTCCAGCAATATTTACCATAGGCAACACTTGGAAGCAACGAAAATGTCCATCAACAGAGGAATGCACCAAGAAGAAGTGGTCCATGTACACATGGAATATTAGCCATGGGAAACATTGAAGCACTGCTCTTTGAGGCACCATAGATGAGCCTGGAGATAATCACAAAACATGAAGTAGGTCGGAAAGCAAAACACCTATATCCTATATTATCACTTATGGCATTATCTAATAACTGGCACAGATGAACGTATTTCCAAAGAGAAAGACACTCACAGGCTGAGAAAACAAACTATGCTCATCTGAAAGGAAAGGAGGGGGGAAATTGAGAAATGAAGATTAGTGTTACTATACATATACAAATACATATTTTGTACATGTATCAAAAAGACCGAACATATAGCAAGGGAGGTCGACGGAACACTGTAATATTTTACATGGGAAGAGGATCTGTACATTAATAGACATACATAATGTACAAATGAACCAGATTGTGTACACCTAGGATAAACAATATTCTAAACTTTACCCAGATTAAAAAACTTTTAAAAACCAAGAAGAAGTAATGAGACATAAACTTATGGGGATTTCTCCTGGCAAATTCCATTCTAATTTACAACCTAGGACAATGACTTCCAGAAAGGCTCTGCTGCCCTAGTACCCAGATTGGGGAATGGAGAAATGCTACCTCCTTGTGGCCGTTTCCCACAACAGCAGGTTTGAACCCACTGCGAAAGGTCACTAAATTTTCACCAACTTGCAGTTCTGTAAATGACACCTGCCCTCCAGAAAATTTCTGGGGTCCAAAATCGACCAAAAAATTCAAAAGAGGGCAACCTTCGAAGAAGACAATTTCAAGAGCTACATTGTACTCACGGTTTTTTCTTTTAAGAGAAAAGAGAACGATGTAGGAATATGATGAATTTTAAAAAATTTAATGACAGGCATACCCATATTACAAAAACCTATCAGCTCACAGCAGTCAGAATGGCCATTAGGAAAAATGCTGCAAAAAATAAACGGTGAAGGGAGTGTGGAGAAATGCGTACCCTCGGTTGTAAGGGGGGGCATGTAAAGAGCCACTAATGAAAACACAGTGTAGGTGCTTTGAAAAGGGAAACATTGAGCTACCAGTCAATCAATCACAACCACTGCTTGGCCTATCACCTGAGAAAATGAGAATCAAAAAGTCACAGGCTGGCAAACCTGTACGCCAGCAAGATTTACCATAGCCAGCACTTGGAAGCAATGAAAATGTCCATCAACCGAGGAATGCACCAAGAAGAAGTGGTCCACGTACACAATGGAATATTACTCTAATAATAAATATAAATGAAATTTAAAAACAAACAAAAGCAAGGAGACATCAACATTTGTGGGTTTATCCGGGCACATGGCACTCTAACTTATAACCGAAGAACACCACTGGCCGGTAGGTCTGTTTCCCTAGTACCAGCAAGGGGAACGTAGAAAGGCTGCCGCTCTCTGGCCGTTACCTGCAAAAGCAGGTTTAAAGCCTGAGCTAATGGTCACTTCATATGAACAAGTACTGCAGGGCTGTAAATGAAACCTGCCCTCAAAATGTCTTGAGGGAGATAATGGCCAAAATATTTCAAATGGTGACACATACTTTAAGAAAACACTTTGAAGAAATAAGCTCTAATCACAGCTGGAAAAATAAAAAGGACATGTCTTAAAGATCAATTTCAACGCATTATGAGACACATGCAAATTCAACCACAAAGAGGTATCAGCTCACACCACTCAGAATAACCATCAGCAAAAACTACAAAGAATAAATCCTGAAGGAGCTGGGAAGAAATACATACCCTCCACTTTAAGTGGGACGTAACCTGGAAAGAGCCACTAAGGAGAACAGAATAGAGGTGCCTTTAAAAGGTAAACATTGAGCTACCATATGTTCCAGCAGACCTATTCCTGGACCTATAAACTAAGAAGACAGAATTGGAAGGACACAGGCACGCAAATCTGCATTGCATAGTATTACAGTAGCCAAGATATGGAAGTAACCAAAAAGTCCACCGACAGATGGGTGGACAAAGAAGAACTGCTACCTGTACAGATGGAATATGAGCTAGTGAAAAAAATGAAACGATGCCATTTCCAGCACCATAGATGAGTCTAGAAGTAATCACGCAACTTGGAGTAAGTGAGAAAGCGAAAAACACATATCCTATCGTATCACATATAGGTGTTACCTAAAAAATGATACAAACAAAGATATTTCCACAGAGAAACACTTTCATAGATTCATTAAAAAACTTATGGTTCACCAAATGGACAGGTGTGAGGATTGGATACATTACCATATTGAGGTTAACAGAGAGATACAAACACATGTGAAATATAGAATCACCAAAGACCTACGCAATACCAAGAGAAGACTACTCAACATTGTGTCATAACCTACATGGGAAAAGGATCCGAAGAAGAATAGATATATGTATATGTGTGAAAGAACCACATCTTGCACACCTAGAACAAACAAAACATTGTAATCAAGTTTGCTGTGAGAAAAAATAAAAATTAAGTTAAAAATACCAACAAGAAGTAAGGAGACATAAACTTAAAGGGCTTTTTCCTCGCACATTCCATTCTAATTTACAACCTAGAACACCACTTCCAGTAAGGCTCTGTTGCCCTAGTAACCAGATTTGGTAAAGGAGAAATGCTGCCCCCTTGTGGCCGATTCCCGCAAGAGCAGCTTTTAACCCCCAGCTAATGGTCACTTACCATTCACAAGGACTCAGGGCTGTAAAGGACACCTGCCCTCAAAATTGTGCTGAGGTAGGGAATGGATAAAAAAATTCAAAACAGGCAAAATGTTCACGAAGATAGTATGAAGAGGTAAGTTTTACTCACTCTCTTTTTAAAAAAAGGAAAATGGATAAAAGCTCAGCCTCAGGAAGTATTAGACTCATGCAATCTAATCTACAAAAAGTTTTCAACTCACACCAGTCGACTGACCATTGGCAAAAAGTCTACAAACAATAAATGCTGAAGAGGTTTAAGAGAACTGTGTACCCTCTAGCTGCTGGTGAGATGTAAAAGGGTTAAACGCTAATAATGAGAACAGAAAGAAGCTGCGTTGAAAAGAAAAATTGAGGTACCATTCAATCCAGCAGGCGCACCAAAGGGCCTCTCACCTGAGAAGACCAGAATGAAGAAGACCCGGGCTGCAAAAGCTGCACTGCAGCCTTATTCACAATAGACAAGACAGTGAAGCAACCAAAATGTCCATCAACAGACGAAAGGATAAAGAAGAAGTGGTCCATGTACACAATGAATACTAGCCATGGAAAACAATGAAACACTGCTCTTTGAGGCACCATAGATGATCTTGGAGATAATCACAGAACATGAGGTAAGTCGGAAAGGAAAAGTCCTATAACCTATGATATCACTTATAGGCGTTATCTAATAACTGACACAAATGAACATATTTCCACAGAGAAAGGCAATCACAGACTTATTAAAAAAAAAAAAACTATGCTTATCTAAAAGGAAAGGTGGGGGGAATGGATACATGAAGATTAGCGTTACCATATGTATACAAATACATATTATATACATATATCAAAAAGACCGACCATATAGCAAGGAAGGATTACGGAACACTCTGTAATAATTTACACGGGAAGAGGATCTCTACATAAATAGGTATATATGATATGTAGATGAACCAGAGTGTGTACACCTTGGACAAGCAACATTCTAACCATTACCCCAATTGAAAAAATTAAAACAACGAACTAGGAGTAATGAGACATAAACTTATGGGGGGTTTTCCTGGCACATTCCATCCAAATTGAAAACCTAGGCAGACAACTTCCAGAACGGCTCTGCTGCCCTAGTACCCAGATTTGGGAATCGAGAAATGCTGCATCCTTGTGGCCGTTTCCCACAACAGCAGCTTTGAACCCACTGCAAAAGGTCACTAATTATTCACCAATTGCAGGTCTGTAAATGACACCGGCCCTCCAAAAAATACTGAGGTCGAAAATCGACCAAAAAATTCTAGAGTGCAACCTTCCAAAAAGAAAATTTGAAGAGGTATATTACACTCACACTTTCTTTCTTTTTTCTTTTAACAGAAAAGTAAAAGGCGTGGAAAAATGATGAATTGTAGGAATTTTTACAGACATGTAAACCCAAATTACAAAAACCTGTCAGCTCACACCAGTCAGAATGGCCATCAACAAAAATGCTGCAAACTAGAAATGCTGACGTGATTGTGGAGAAATGCGTACCCTCGATTCTAAGGGGCACGTGGTAAGAGCCACTAATGAAAGCACAATTGAGGTGCCTTGAAAAGGTAAACGTTGAGCTACCATACCAGTCAATCAATCATACCCACTGCTGGGTCTATCCCCTGAGAAAAGGAAAATCAAAAATCACAGGCTGGCAATCCTGCACTCCAGCAATATTTACCATAGGCAACACTTGGAAGCAACGAAAATGTCCATCAACAGAGGAATGCACCAAGAAGAAGTGGTCCATGTACACATGGAATATTAGCCATGGAAAACATTGAAGCACTGCTCTTTGAGGCACCATAGATGAGCCTGGAGATAATCACAAAACATGAAGTAGGTCGGAAAGCAAAACACCTATATCCTATATTATCACTTATGGCATTATCTAATAACTGGCACAGATGAACGTATTTCCAAAGAGAAAGACACTCACAGGCTGAGAAAACAAACTATGCTCATCTGAAAGGAAAGGAGGGGGGAAATTGAGAAATGAAGATTAGTGTTACTATACATATACAAATACATATTTTGTACATGTATCAAAAAGACCGAACATATAGCAAGGGAGGTTGACGGAACACTGTAATATTTTACATGGGAAGAGGATCTGTACATTAATAGACATACATAATGTACAAATGAACCAGATTGTGTACACCTAGGATAAACAATATTCTAAACTTTACCCAGATTAAAAAACTTTTAAAAACCAAGAAGAAGTAATGAGACATAAACTTATGGGGATTTCTCCTGGCAAATTCCATTCTAATTTACAACCTAGGACAATGACTTCCAGAAAGGCTCTGCTGCCCTAGTACCCAGATTGGGGAATGGAGAAATGCTACCTCCTTGTGGCCGTTTCCCACAACAGCAGGTTTGAACCCACTGCGAAAGGTCACTAAATTTTCACCAACTTGCAGTTCTGTAAATGACACCTGCCCTCCAGAAAATTTCTGGGGTCCAAAATCGACCAAAAAATTCAAAAGAGGGCAACCTTCGAAGAAGACAATTTCAAGAGCTACATTGTACTCACGGTTTTTTCTTTTAAGAGAAAAGAGAACGATGTAGGAATATGATGAATTTTAAAAAATTTAATGACAGGCATACCCATATTACAAAAACCTATCAGCTCACAGCAGTCAGAATGGCCATTAGGAAAAATGCTGCAAAAAATAAACGGTGAAGGGAGTGTGGAGAAATGCGTACCCTCGGTTGTAAGGGGGGGCATGTAAAGAGCCACTAATGAAAACACAGTGTAGGTGCTTTGAAAAGGGAAACATTGAGCTACCAGTCAATCAATCACAACCACTGCTTGGCCTATCACCTGAGAAAATGAGAATCAAAAAGTCACAGGCTGGCAAACCTGTACGCCAGCAAGATTTACCATAGCCAGCACTTGGAAGCAATGAAAATGTCCATCAACCGAGGAATGCACCAAGAAGAAGTGGTCCACGTACACAATGGAATATTACTCTAATAATAAATATAAATGAAATTTAAAAACAAACAAAAGCAAGGAGACATCAACATTTGTGGGTTTATCCGGGCACATGGCACTCTAACTTATAACCGAAGAACACCACTGGCCGGTAGGTCTGTTTCCCTAGTACCAGCAAGGGGAACGTAGAAAGGCTGCCGCTCTCTGGCCGTTACCTGCAAAAGCAGGTTTAAAGCCTGAGCTAATGGTCACTTCATATGAACAAGTACTGCAGGGCTGTAAATGAAACCTGCCCTCAAAATGTCTTGAGGGAGATAATGGCCAAAATATTTCAAATGGTGACACATACTTTAAGAAAACACTTTGAAGAAATAAGCTCTAATCACAGCTGGAAAAATAAAAAGGACATGTCTTAAAGATCAATTTCAACGCATTATGAGACACATGCAAATTCAACCACAAAGAGGTATCAGCTCACACCACTCAGAATAACCATCAGCAAAAACTACAAAGAATAAATCCTGAAGGAGCTGGGAAGAAATACATACCCTCCACTTTAAGTGGGACGTAACCTGGAAAGAGCCACTAAGGAGAACAGAATAGAGGTGCCTTTAAAAGGTAAACATTGAGCTACCATATGTTCCAGCAGACCTATTCCTGGACCTATAAACTAAGAAGACAGAATTGGAAGGACACAGGCACGCAAATCTGCATTGCATAGTATTACAGTAGCCAAGATATGGAAGTAACCAAAAAGTCCACCGACAGGTGGGTGGACAAAGAAGAACTGCTACCTGTACAGATGGAATATGAGCTAGTGAAAAAAATGAAACAATGTCATTTCCAGCACCATAGATGAGTCTAGAAGTAATCACGCAACTTGGAGTAAGTGAGAAAGCGAAAAACACATATCCTATCGTATCACATATAGGTGTTACCTAAAAAATGATACAAACAAAGATATTTCCACAGAGAAACACTTTCATAGATTCATTAAAAAACTTATGGTTCACCAAATGGACAGGTGTGAGGATTGGATACATTACCATATTGAGGTTAACAGAGAGATACAAACACATGTGAAATATAGAATCACCAAAGACCTACGCAATACCAAGAGAAGACTACTCAACATTGTGTCATAACCTACATGGGAAAAGGATCCGAAGAAGAATAGATATATGTATATGTGTGAAAGAACCACATCTTGCACACCTAGAACAAACAAAACATTGTAATCAAGTTTGCTGTGAGAAAAAATAAAAATTAAGTTAAAAATACCAACAAGAAGTAAGGAGACATAAACTTAAAGGGCTTTTTCCTCGCACATTCCATTCTAATTTACAACCTAGAACACCACTTCCAGTAAGGCTCTGTTGCCCTAGTAACCAGATTTGGTAAAGGAGAAATGCTGCCGCCTTGTGGCCGATTCCCGCAAGAGCAGCTTTTAACCCCCAGCTAATGGTCACTTACCATTCACAAGGACTCAGGGCTGTAAAGGACACCTGCCCTCAAAATTGTGCTGAGGTAGGGAATGGATAAAAAAATTCAAAACAGGCAAAATGTTCACGAAGATAGTATGAAGAGGTAAGTTTTACTCACTCTCTTTTTAAAAAAAGGAAAATGGATAAAAGCTCAGCCTCAGGAAGTATTAGACTCATGCAATCTAATCTACAAAAAGTTTTCAACTCACACCAGTCGACTGACCATTGGCAAAAAGTCTACAAACAATAAATGCTGAAGAGGTTTAAGAGAACTGTGTACCCTCTAGCTGCTGGTGAGATGTAAAAGGGTTAAACGCTAATAATGAGAACAGAAAGAAGCTGCGTTGAAAAGAAAAATTGAGGTACCATTCAATCCAGCAGGCGCACCAAAGGGCCTCTCACCTGAGAAGACCAGAATGAAGAAGACCCGGGCTGCAAAAGCTGCACTGCAGCCTTATTCACAATAGACAAGACAGTGAAGCAACCAAAATGTCCATCAACAGATGAAAGGATAAAGAAGAAGTGGTCCATGTACACAATGAATACTAGCCATGGAAAACAATGAAACACTGCTCTTTGAGGCACCATAGATGATCTTGGAGATAATCACAGAACATGAGGTAAGTCGGAAAGGAAAAGTCCTATAACCTATGATATCACTTATAGGCGTTATCTAATAACTGACACAAATGAACATATTTCCACAGAGAAAGGCAATCACAGACTTATTAAAAAAAAAAAAACTATGCTTATCTAAAAGGAAAGGTGGGGGGAATGGATACATGAAGATTAGCGTTACCATATGTATACAAATACATATTATATACATATATCAAAAAGACCGACCATATAGCAAGGAAGGATTACGGAACACTCTGTAATAATTTACACGGGAAGAGGATCTCTACATAAATAGGTATATATGATATGTAGATGAACCAGAGTGTGTACACCTTGGACAAGCAACATTCTAACCATTACCCCAATTGAAAAAATTAAAACAACGAACTAGGAGTAATGAGACATAAACTTATGGGGGGTTTTCCTGGCACATTCCATCCAAATTGAAAACCTAGGCAGACAACTTCCAGAACGGCTCTGCTGCCCTAGTACCCAGATTTGGGAATCGAGAAATGCTGCATCCTTGTGGCCGTTTCCCACAACAGCAGCTTTGAACCCACTGCAAAAGGTCACTAATTATTCACCAATTGCAGGTCTGTAAATGACACCAGCCCTCCAAAAAATACTGAGGTCGAAAATCGACCAAAAAATTCTAGAGTGCAACCTTCCAAAAAGAAAATTTGAAGAGGTATATTACACTCACACTTTCTTTCTTTTTTCTTTTAACAGAAAAGTAAAAGGCGTGGAAAAATGATGAATTGTAGGAATTTTTACAGACATGTAAACCCACATTACAAAAACCTGTCAGCTCACACCAGTCAGAATGGCCATCAACAAAAATGCTGCAAACTAGAAATGCTGACGTGATTGTGGAGAAATGCGTACCCTCGATTCTAAGGGGGACGTGGTAAGAGCCACTAATGAAAGCACAATTGAGGTGCCTTGAAAAGGTAAACGTTGAGCTACCATACCAGTCAATCAATCATACCCACTGCTGGGTCTATCCCCTGAGAAAAGGAAAATCAAAAATCACAGGCTGGCAATCCTGCACTCCAGCAATATTTACCATAGGCAACACTTGGAAGCAACGAAAATGTCCATCAACAGAGGAATGCACCAAGAAGAAGTGGTCCATGTACACATGGAATATTAGCCATGGAAAACATTGAAGCACTGCTCTTTGAGGCACCATAGATGAGCCTGGAGATAATCACAAAACATGAAGTAGGTCGGAAAGCAAAACACCTATATCCTATATTATCACTTATGGCATTATCTAATAACTGGCACAGATGAACGTATTTCCAAAGAGAAAGACACTCACAGGCTGAGAAAACAAACTATGCTCATCTGAAAGGAAAGGAGGGGGGAAATTGAGAAATGAAGATTAGTGTTACTATACATATACAAATACATATTTTGTACATGTATCAAAAAGACCGAACATATAGCAAGGGAGGTTGACGGAACACTGTAATATTTTACATGGGAAGAGGATCTGTACATTAATAGACATACATAATGTACAAATGAACCAGATTGTGTACACCTAGGATAAACAATATTCTAAACTTTACCCAGATTAAAAAACTTTTAAAAACCAAGAAGAAGTAATGAGACATAAACTTATGGGGATTTCTCCTGGCAAATTCCATTCTAATTTACAACCTAGGACAATGACTTCCAGAAAGGCTCTGCTGCCCTAGTACCCAGATTGGGGAATGGAGAAATGCTACCTCCTTGTGGCCGTTTCCCACAACAGCAGGTTTGAACCCACTGCGAAAGGTCACTAAATTTTCACCAACTTGCAGTTCTGTAAATGACACCTGCCCTCCAGAAAATTTCTGGGGTCCAAAATCGACCAAAAAATTCAAAAGAGGGCAACCTTCGAAGAAGACAATTTCAAGAGCTACATTGTACTCACGGTTTTTTCTTTTAAGAGAAAAGAGAACGATGTAGGAATATGATGAATTTTAAAAAATTTAATGACAGGCATACCCATATTACAAAAACCTATCAGCTCACAGCAGTCAGAATGGCCATTAGGAAAAATGCTGCAAAAAATAAACGGTGAAGGGAGTGTGGAGAAATGCGTACCCTCGGTTGTAAGGGGGGGCATGTAAAGAGCCACTAATGAAAACACAGTGTAGGTGCTTTGAAAAGGGAAACATTGAGCTACCAGTCAATCAATCACAACCACTGCTTGGCCTATCACCTGAGAAAATGAGAATCAAAAAGTCACAGGCTGGCAAACCTGTACGCCAGCAAGATTTACCATAGCCAGCACTTGGAAGCAATGAAAATGTCCATCAACCGAGGAATGCACCAAGAAGAAGTGGTCCACGTACACAATGGAATATTACTCTAATAATAAATATAAATGAAATTTAAAAACAAACAAAAGCAAGGAGACATCAACATTTGTGGGTTTATCCGGGCACATGGCACTCTAACTTATAACCGAAGAACACCACTGGCCGGTAGGTCTGTTTCCCTAGTACCAGCAAGGGGAACGTAGAAAGGCTGCCGCTCTCTGGCCGTTACCTGCAAAAGCAGGTTTAAAGCCTGAGCTAATGGTCACTTCATATGAACAAGTACTGCAGGGCTGTAAATGAAACCTGCCCTCAAAATGTCTTGAGGGAGATAATGGCCAAAATATTTCAAATGGTGACACATACTTTAAGAAAACACTTTGAAGAAATAAGCTCTAATCACAGCTGGAAAAATAAAAAGGACATGTCTTAAAGATCAATTTCAACGCATTATGAGACACATGCAAATTCAACCACAAAGAGGTATCAGCTCACACCACTCAGAATAACCATCAGCAAAAACTACAAAGAATAAATCCTGAAGGAGCTGGGAAGAAATACATACCCTCCACTTTAAGTGGGACGTAACCTGGAAAGAGCCACTAAGGAGAACAGAATAGAGGTGCCTTTAAAAGGTAAACATTGAGCTACCATATGTTCCAGCAGACCTATTCCTGGACCTATAAACTAAGAAGACAGAATTGGAAGGACACAGGCACGCAAATCTGCATTGCATAGTATTACAGTAGCCAAGATATGGAAGTAACCAAAAAGTCCACCGACAGATGGGTGGACAAAGAAGAACTGCTACCTGTACAGATGGAATATGAGCTAGTGAAAAAAATGAAACGATGCCATTTCCAGCACCATAGATGAGTCTAGAAGTAATCACGCAACTTGGAGTAAGTGAGAAAGCGAAAAACACATATCCTATCGTATCACATATAGGTGTTACCTAAAAAATGATACAAACAAAGATATTTCCACAGAGAAACACTTTCATAGATTCATTAAAAAACTTATGGTTCACCAAATGGACAGGTGTGAGGATTGGATACATTACCATATTGAGGTTAACAGAGAGATACAAACACATGTGAAATATAGAATCACCAAAGACCTACGCAATACCAAGAGAAGACTACTCAACATTGTGTCATAACCTACATGGGAAAAGGATCCGAAGAAGAATAGATATATGTATATGTGTGAAAGAACCACATCTTGCACACCTAGAACAAACAAAACATTGTAATCAAGTTTGCTGTGAGAAAAAATAAAAATTAAGTTAAAAATACCAACAAGAAGTAAGGAGACATAAACTTAAAGGGCTTTTTCCTCGCACATTCCATTCTAATTTACAACCTAGAACACCACTTCCAGTAAGGCTCTGTTGCCCTAGTAACCAGATTTGGTAAAGGAGAAATGCTGCCGCCTTGTGGCCGATTCCCGCAAGAGCAGCTTTTAACCCCCAGCTAATGGTCACTTACCATTCACAAGGACTCAGGGCTGTAAAGGACACCTGCCCTCAAAATTGTGCTGAGGTAGGGAATGGATAAAAAAATTCAAAACAGGCAAAATGTTCACGAAGATAGTATGAAGAGGTAAGTTTTACTCACTCTCTTTTTAAAAAAAGGAAAATGGATAAAAGCTCAGCCTCAGGAAGTATTAGACTCATGCAATCTAATCTACAAAAAGTTTTCAACTCACACCAGTCGACTGACCATTGGCAAAAAGTCTACAAACAATAAATGCTGAAGAGGTTTAAGAGAACTGTGTACCCTCTAGCTGCTGGTGAGATGTAAAAGGGTTAAACGCTAATAATGAGAACAGAAAGAAGCTGCGTTGAAAAGAAAAATTGAGGTACCATTCAATCCAGCAGGCGCACCAAAGGGCCTCTCACCTGAGAAGACCAGAATGAAGAAGACCCGGGCTGCAAAAGCTGCACTGCAGCCTTATTCACAATAGACAAGACAGTGAAGCAACCAAAATGTCCATCAACAGATGAAAGGATAAAGAAGAAGTGGTCCATGTACACAATGAATACTAGCCATGGAAAACAATGAAACACTGCTCTTTGAGGCACCATAGATGATCTTGGAGATAATCACAGAACATGAGGTAAGTCGGAAAGGAAAAGTCCTATAACCTATGATATCACTTATAGGCGTTATCTAATAACTGACACAAATGAACATATTTCCACAGAGAAAGGCAATCACAGACTTATTAAAAAAAAAACTATGCTTATCTAAAAGGAAAGGTGGGGGGAATGGATACATGAAGATTAGCGTTACCATATGTATACAAATACATATTATATACATATATCAAAAAGACCGACCATATAGCAAGGAAGGATTACGGAACACTCTGTAATAATTTACACGGGAAGAGGATCTCTACATAAATAGGTATATATGATATGTAGATGAACCAGAGTGTGTACACCTTGGACAAGCAACCTTCTCACCTTTACCCCAATTGAAAAAATTAAAACAACGAACTAGGAGTAATGAGACATAAACTTATGGGGGGTTTTCCTGGCACATTCCATCCAAATTGAAAACCTAGGCAGACAACTTCCAGAACGGCTCTGCTGCCCTAGTACCCAGATTTGGGAATCGAGAAATGCTGCATCCTTGTGGCCGTTTCCCACAACAGCAGCTTTGAACCCACTGCAAAAGGTCACTAATTATTCACCAATTGCAGGTCTGTAAATGACACCGGCCCTCCAAAAAATACTGAGGTCGAAAATCGACCAAAAAATTCTAGAGTGCAACCTTCCAAAAAGAAAATTTGAAGAGGTATATTACACTCACACTTTCTTTCTTTTTTCTTTTAACAGAAAAGTAAAAGGCGTGGAAAAATGATGAATTGTAGGAATTTTTACAGACATGTAAACCCAAATTACAAAAACCTGTCAGCTCACACCAGTCAGAATGGCCATCAACAAAAATGCTGCAAACTAGAAATGCTGACGTGATTGTGGAGAAATGCGTACCCTCGATTCTAAGGGGGACGTGGTAAGAGCCACTAATGAAAGCACAATTGAGGTGCCTTGAAAAGGTAAACGTTGAGCTACCATACCAGTCAATCAATCATACCCACTGCTGGGTCTATCCCCTGAGAAAAGGAAAATCAAAAATCACAGGCTGGCAATCCTGCACTCCAGCAATATTTACCATAGGCAACACTTGGAAGCAACGAAAATGTCCATCAACAGAGGAATGCACCAAGAAGAAGTGGTCCATGTACACATGGAATATTAGCCATGGAAAACATTGAAGCACTGCTCTTTGAGGCACCATAGATGAGCCTGGAGATAATCACAAAACATGAAGTAGGTCGGAAAGCAAAACACCTATATCCTATATTATCACTTATGGCATTATCTAATAACTGGCACAGATGAACGTATTTCCAAAGAGAAAGACACTCACAGGCTGAGAAAACAAACTATGCTCATCTGAAAGGAAAGGAGGGGGGAAATTGAGAAATGAAGATTAGTGTTACTATACATATACAAATACATATTTTGTACATGTATCAAAAAGACCGAACATATAGCAAGGGAGGTCGACGGAACACTGTAATATTTTACATGGGAAGAGGATCTGTACATTAATAGACATACATAATGTACAAATGAACCAGATTGTGTACACCTAGGATAAACAATATTCTAAACTTTACCCAGATTAAAAAACTTTTAAAAACCAAGAAGAAGTAATGAGACATAAACTTATGGGGATTTCTCCTGGCAAATTCCATTCTAATTTACAACCTAGGACAATGACTTCCAGAAAGGCTCTGCTGCCCTAGTACCCAGATTGGGGAATGGAGAAATGCTACCTCCTTGTGGCCGTTTCCCACAACAGCAGGTTTGAACCCACTGCGAAAGGTCACTAAATTTTCACCAACTTGCAGTTCTGTAAATGACACCTGCCCTCCAGAAAATTTCTGGGGTCCAAAATCGACCAAAAAATTCAAAAGAGGGCAACCTTCGAAGAAGACAATTTCAAGAGCTACATTGTACTCACGGTTTTTTCTTTTAAGAGAAAAGAGAACGATGTAGGAATATGATGAATTTTAAAAAATTTAATGACAGGCATACCCATATTACAAAAACCTATCAGCTCACAGCAGTCAGAATGGCCATTAGGAAAAATGCTGCAAAAAATAAACGGTGAAGGGAGTGTGGAGAAATGCGTACCCTCGGTTGTAAGGGGGGGCATGTAAAGAGCCACTAATGAAAACACAGTGTAGGTGCTTTGAAAAGGGAAACATTGAGCTACCAGTCAATCAATCACAACCACTGCTTGGCCTATCACCTGAGAAAATGAGAATCAAAAAGTCACAGGCTGGCAAACCTGTACGCCAGCAAGATTTACCATAGCCAGCACTTGGAAGCAATGAAAATGTCCATCAACCGAGGAATGCACCAAGAAGAAGTGGTCCACGTACACAATGGAATATTACTCTAATAATAAATATAAATGAAATTTAAAAACAAACAAAAGCAAGGAGACATCAACATTTGTGGGTTTATCCGGGCACATGGCACTCTAACTTATAACCGAAGAACACCACTGGCCGGTAGGTCTGTTTCCCTAGTACCAGCAAGGGGAACGTAGAAAGGCTGCCGCTCTCTGGCCGTTACCTGCAAAAGCAGGTTTAAAGCCTGAGCTAATGGTCACTTCATATGAACAAGTACTGCAGGGCTGTAAATGAAACCTGCCCTCAAAATGTCTTGAGGGAGATAATGGCCAAAATATTTCAAATGGTGACACATACTTTAAGAAAACACTTTGAAGAAATAAGCTCTAATCACAGCTGGAAAAATAAAAAGGACATGTCTTAAAGATCAATTTCAACGCATTATGAGACACATGCAAATTCAACCACAAAGAGGTATCAGCTCACACCACTCAGAATAACCATCAGCAAAAACTACAAAGAATAAATCCTGAAGGAGCTGGGAAGAAATACATACCCTCCACTTTAAGTGGGACGTAACCTGGAAAGAGCCACTAAGGAGAACAGAATAGAGGTGCCTTTAAAAGGTAAACATTGAGCTACCATATGTTCCAGCAGACCTATTCCTGGACCTATAAACTAAGAAGACAGAATTGGAAGGACACAGGCACGCAAATCTGCATTGCATAGTATTACAGTAGCCAAGATATGGAAGTAACCAAAAAGTCCACCGACAGATGGGTGGACAAAGAAGAACTGCTACCTGTACAGATGGAATATGAGCTAGTGAAAAAAATGAAACGATGCCATTTCCAGCACCATAGATGAGTCTAGAAGTAATCACGCAACTTGGAGTAAGTGAGAAAGCGAAAAACACATATCCTATCGTATCACATATAGGTGTTACCTAAAAAATGATACAAACAAAGATATTTCCACAGAGAAACACTTTCATAGATTCATTAAAAAACTTATGGTTCACCAAATGGACAGGTGTGAGGATTGGATACATTACCATATTGAGGTTAACAGAGAGATACAAACACATGTGAAATATAGAATCACCAAAGACCTACGCAATACCAAGAGAAGACTACTCAACATTGTGTCATAACCTACATGGGAAAAGGATCCGAAGAAGAATAGATATATGTATATGTGTGAAAGAACCACATCTTGCACACCTAGAACAAACAAAACATTGTAATCAAGTTTGCTGTGAGAAAAAATAAAAATTAAGTTAAAAATACCAACAAGAAGTAAGGAGACATAAACTTAAAGGGCTTTTTCCTCGCACATTCCATTCTAATTTACAACCTAGAACACCACTTCCAGTAAGGCTCTGTTGCCCTAGTAACCAGATTTGGTAAAGGAGAAATGCTGCCGCCTTGTGGCCGATTCCCGCAAGAGCAGCTTTTAACCCCCAGCTAATGGTCACTTACCATTCACAAGGACTCAGGGCTGTAAAGGACACCTGCCCTCAAAATTGTGCTGAGGTAGGGAATGGATAAAAAAATTCAAAACAGGCAAAATGTTCACGAAGATAGTATGAAGAGGTAAGTTTTACTCACTCTCTTTTTAAAAAAAGGAAAATGGATAAAAGCTCAGCCTCAGGAAGTATTAGACTCATGCAATCTAATCTACAAAAAGTTTTCAACTCACACCAGTCGACTGACCATTGGCAAAAAGTCTACAAACAATAAATGCTGAAGAGGTTTAAGAGAACTGTGTACCCTCTAGCTGCTGGTGAGATGTAAAAGGGTTAAACGCTAATAATGAGAACAGAAAGAAGCTGCGTTGAAAAGAAAAATTGAGGTACCATTCAATCCAGCAGGCGCACCAAAGGGCCTCTCACCTGAGAAGACCAGAATGAAGAAGACCCGGGCTGCAAAAGCTGCACTGCAGCCTTATTCACAATAGACAAGACAGTGAAGCAACCAAAATGTCCATCAACAGGTGAAAGGATAAAGAAGAAGTGGTCCATGTACACAATGAATACTAGCCATGGAAAACAATGAAACACTGCTCTTTGAGGCACCATAGATGATCTTGGAGATAATCACAGAACATGAGGTAAGTCGGAAAGGAAAAGTCCTATAACCTATGATATCACTTATAGGCGTTATCTAATAACTGACACAAATGAACATATTTCCACAGAGAAAGGCAATCACAGACTTATTAAAAAAAAAAAACTATGCTTATCTAAAAGGAAAGGTGGGGGGAATGGATACATGAAGATTAGCGTTACCATATGTATACAAATACATATTATATACATATATCAAAAAGACCGACCATATAGCAAGGAAGGATTACGGAACACTCTGTAATAATTTACACGGGAAGAGGATCTCTACATAAATAGGTATATATGATATGTAGATGAACCAGAGTGTGTACACCTTGGACAAGCAACATTCTAACCATTACCCCAATTGAAAAAATTAAAACAACGAACTAGGAGTAATGAGACATAAACTTATGGGGGGTTTTCCTGGCACATTCCATCCAAATTGAAAACCTAGGCAGACAACTTCCAGAACGGCTCTGCTGCCCTAGTACCCAGATTTGGGAATCGAGAAATGCTGCATCCTTGTGGCCGTTTCCCACAACAGCAGCTTTGAACCCACTGCAAAAGGTCACTAATTATTCACCAATTGCAGGTCTGTAAATGACACCGGCCCTCCAAAAAATACTGAGGTCGAAAATCGACCAAAAAATTCTAGAGTGCAACCTTCCAAAAAGAAAATTTGAAGAGGTATATTACACTCACACTTTCTTTCTTTTTTCTTTTAACAGAAAAGTAAAAGGCGTGGAAAAATGATGAATTGTAGGAATTTTTACAGACATGTAAACCCACATTACAAAAACCTGTCAGCTCACACCAGTCAGAATGGCCATCAACAAAAATGCTGCAAACTAGAAATGCTGACGTGATTGTGGAGAAATGCGTACCCTCGATTCTAAGGGGGACGTGGTAAGAGCCACTAATGAAAGCACAATTGAGGTGCCTTGAAAAGGTAAACGTTGAGCTACCATACCAGTCAATCAATCATACCCACTGCTGGGTCTATCCCCTGAGAAAAGGAAAATCAAAAATCACAGGCTGGCAATCCTGCACTCCAGCAATATTTACCATAGGCAACACTTGGAAGCAACGAAAATGTCCATCAACAGAGGAATGCACCAAGAAGAAGTGGTCCATGTACACATGGAATATTAGCCATGGGAAACATTGAAGCACTGCTCTTTGAGGCACCATAGATGAGCCTGGAGATAATCACAAAACATGAAGTAGGTCGGAAAGCAAAACACCTATATCCTATATTATCACTTATGGCATTATCTAATAACTGGCACAGATGAACGTATTTCCAAAGAGAAAGACACTCACAGGCTGAGAAAACAAACTATGCTCATCTGAAAGGAAAGGAGGGGGGAAATTGAGAAATGAAGATTAGTGTTACTATACATATACAAATACATATTTTGTACATGTATCAAAAAGACCGAACATATAGCAAGGGAGGTCGACGGAACACTGTAATATTTTACATGGGAAGAGGATCTGTACATTAATAGACATACATAATGTACAAATGAACCAGATTGTGTACACCTAGGATAAACAATATTCTAAACTTTACCCAGATTAAAAAACTTTTAAAAACCAAGAAGAAGTAATGAGACATAAACTTATGGGGATTTCTCCTGGCAAATTCCATTCTAATTTACAACCTAGGACAATGACTTCCAGAAAGGCTCTGCTGCCCTAGTACCCAGATTGGGGAATGGAGAAATGCTACCTCCTTGTGGCCGTTTCCCACAACAGCAGGTTTGAACCCACTGCGAAAGGTCACTAAATTTTCACCAACTTGCAGTTCTGTAAATGACACCTGCCCTCCAGAAAATTTCTGGGGTCCAAAATCGACCAAAAAATTCAAAAGAGGGCAACCTTCGAAGAAGACAATTTCAAGAGCTACATTGTACTCACGGTTTTTTCTTTTAAGAGAAAAGAGAACGATGTAGGAATATGATGAATTTTAAAAAATTTAATGACAGGCATACCCATATTACAAAAACCTATCAGCTCACAGCAGTCAGAATGGCCATTAGGAAAAATGCTGCAAAAAATAAACGGTGAAGGGAGTGTGGAGAAATGCGTACCCTCGGTTGTAAGGGGGGGCATGTAAAGAGCCACTAATGAAAACACAGTGTAGGTGCTTTGAAAAGGGAAACATTGAGCTACCAGTCAATCAATCACAACCACTGCTTGGCCTATCACCTGAGAAAATGAGAATCAAAAAGTCACAGGCTGGCAAACCTGTACGCCAGCAAGATTTACCATAGCCAGCACTTGGAAGCAATGAAAATGTCCATCAACCGAGGAATGCACCAAGAAGAAGTGGTCCACGTACACAATGGAATATTACTCTAATAATAAATATAAATGAAATTTAAAAACAAACAAAAGCAAGGAGACATCAACATTTGTGGGTTTATCCGGGCACATGGCACTCTAACTTATAACCGAAGAACACCACTGGCCGGTAGGTCTGTTTCCCTAGTACCAGCAAGGGGAACGTAGAAAGGCTGCCGCTCTCTGGCCGTTACCTGCAAAAGCAGGTTTAAAGCCTGAGCTAATGGTCACTTCATATGAACAAGTACTGCAGGGCTGTAAATGAAACCTGCCCTCAAAATGTCTTGAGGGAGATAATGGCCAAAATATTTCAAATGGTGACACATACTTTAAGAAAACACTTTGAAGAAATAAGCTCTAATCACAGCTGGAAAAATAAAAAGGACATGTCTTAAAGATCAATTTCAACACATTATGAGACACATGCAAATTCAACCACAAAGAGGTATCAGCTCACACCACTCAGAATAACCATCAGCAAAAACTACAAAGAATAAATCCTGAAGGAGCTGGGAAGAAATACATACCCTCCACTTTAAGTGGGACGTAACCTGGAAAGAGCCACTAAGGAGAACAGAATAGAGGTGCCTTTAAAAGGTAAACATTGAGCTACCATATGTTCCAGCAGACCTATTCCTGGACCTATAAACTAAGAAGACAGAATTGGAAGGACACAGGCACGCAAATCTGCATTGCATAGTATTACAGTAGCCAAGATATGGAAGTAACCAAAAAGTCCACCGACAGATGGGTGGACAAAGAAGAACTGCTACCTGTACAGATGGAATATGAGCTAGTGAAAAAAATGAAACGATGCCATTTCCAGCACCATAGATGAGTCTAGAAGTAATCACGCAACTTGGAGTAAGTGAGAAAGCGAAAAACACATATCCTATCGTATCACATATAGGTGTTACCTAAAAAATGATACAAACAAAGATATTTCCACAGAGAAACACTTTCATAGATTCATTAAAAAACTTATGGTTCACCAAATGGACAGGTGTGAGGATTGGATACATTACCATATTGAGGTTAACAGAGAGATACAAACACATGTGAAATATAGAATCACCAAAGACCTACGCAATACCAAGAGAAGACTACTCAACATTGTGTCATAACCTACATGGGAAAAGGATCCGAAGAAGAATAGATATATGTATATGTGTGAAAGAACCACATCTTGCACACCTAGAACAAACAAAACATTGTAATCAAGTTTGCTGTGAGAAAAAATAAAAATTAAGTTAAAAATACCAACAAGAAGTAAGGAGACATAAACTTAAAGGGCTTTTTCCTCGCACATTCCATTCTAATTTACAACCTAGAACACCACTTCCAGTAAGGCTCTGTTGCCCTAGTAACCAGATTTGGTAAAGGAGAAATGCTGCCGCCTTGTGGCCGATTCCCGCAAGAGCAGCTTTTAACCCCCAGCTAATGGTCACTTACCATTCACAAGGACTCAGGGCTGTAAAGGACACCTGCCCTCAAAATTGTGCTGAGGTAGGGAATGGATAAAAAAATTCAAAACAGGCAAAATGTTCACGAAGATAGTATGAAGAGGTAAGTTTTACTCACTCTCTTTTTAAAAAAAGGAAAATGGATAAAAGCTCAGCCTCAGGAAGTATTAGACTCATGCAATCTAATCTACAAAAAGTTTTCAACTCACACCAGTCGACTGACCATTGGCAAAAAGTCTACAAACAATAAATGCTGAAGAGGTTTAAGAGAACTGTGTACCCTCTAGCTGCTGGTGAGATGTAAAAGGGTTAAACGCTAATAATGAGAACAGAAAGAAGCTGCGTTGAAAAGAAAAATTGAGGTACCATTCAATCCAGCAGGCGCACCAAAGGGCCTCTCACCTGAGAAGACCAGAATGAAGAAGACCCGGGCTGCAAAAGCTGCACTGCAGCCTTATTCACAATAGACAAGACAGTGAAGCAACCAAAATGTCCATCAACAGATGAAAGGATAAAGAAGAAGTGGTCCATGTACACAATGAATACTAGCCATGGAAAACAATGAAACACTGCTCTTTGAGGCACCATAGATGATCTTGGAGATAATCACAGAACATGAGGTAAGTCGGAAAGGAAAAGTCCTATAACCTATGATATCACTTATAGGCGTTATCTAATAACTGACACAAATGAACATATTTCCACAGAGAAAGGCAATCACAGACTTATTAAAAAAAAAAAAACTATGCTTATCTAAAAGGAAAGGTGGGGGGAATGGATACATGAAGATTAGCGTTACCATATGTATACAAATACATATTATATACATATATCAAAAAGACCGACCATATAGCAAGGAAGGATTACGGAACACTCTGTAATAATTTACACGGGAAGAGGATCTCTACATAAATAGGTATATATGATATGTAGATGAACCAGAGTGTGTACACCTTGGACAAGCAACATTCTAACCATTACCCCAATTGAAAAAATTAAAACAACGAACTAGGAGTAATGAGACATAAACTTATGGGGGGTTTTCCTGGCACATTCCATCCAAATTGAAAACCTAGGCAGACAACTTCCAGAACGGCTCTGCTGCCCTAGTACCCAGATTTGGGAATCGAGAAATGCTGCATCCTTGTGGCCGTTTCCCACAACAGCAGCTTTGAACCCACTGCAAAAGGTCACTAATTATTCACCAATTGCAGGTCTGTAAATGACACCGGCCCTCCAAAAAATACTGAGGTCGAAAATCGACCAAAAAATTCTAGAGTGCAACCTTCCAAAAAGAAAATTTGAAGAGGTATATTACACTCACACTTTCTTTCTTTTTTCTTTTAACAGAAAAGTAAAAGGCGTGGAAAAATGATGAATTGTAGGAATTTTTACAGACATGTAAACCCACATTACAAAAACCTGTCAGCTCACACCAGTCAGAATGGCCATCAACAAAAATGCTGCAAACTAGAAATGCTGACGTGATTGTGGAGAAATGCGTACCCTCGATTCTAAGGGGGACGTGGTAAGAGCCACTAATGAAAGCACAATTGAGGTGCCTTGAAAAGGTAAACGTTGAGCTACCATACCAGTCAATCAATCATACCCACTGCTGGGTCTATCCCCTGAGAAAAGGAAAATCAAAAATCACAGGCTGGCAATCCTGCACTCCAGCAATATTTACCATAGGCAACACTTGGAAGCAACGAAAATGTCCATCAACAGAGGAATGCACCAAGAAGAAGTGGTCCATGTACACATGGAATATTAGCCATGGAAAACATTGAAGCACTGCTCTTTGAGGCACCATAGATGAGCCTGGAGATAATCACAAAACATGAAGTAGGTCGGAAAGCAAAACACCTATATCCTATATTATCACTTATGGCATTATCTAATAACTGGCACAGATGAACGTATTTCCAAAGAGAAAGACACTCACAGGCTGAGAAAACAAACTATGCTCATCTGAAAGGAAAGGAGGGGGGAAATTGAGAAATGAAGATTAGTGTTACTATACATATACAAATACATATTTTGTACATGTATCAAAAAGACCGAACATATAGCAAGGGAGGTTGACGGAACACTGTAATATTTTACATGGGAAGAGGATCTGTACATTAATAGACATACATAATGTACAAATGAACCAGATTGTGTACACCTAGGATAAACAATATTCTAAACTTTACCCAGATTAAAAAACTTTTAAAAACCAAGAAGAAGTAATGAGACATAAACTTATGGGGATTTCTCCTGGCAAATTCCATTCTAATTTACAACCTAGGACAATGACTTCCAGAAAGGCTCTGCTGCCCTAGTACCCAGATTGGGGAATGGAGAAATGCTACCTCCTTGTGGCCGTTTCCCACAACAGCAGGTTTGAACCCACTGCGAAAGGTCACTAAATTTTCACCAACTTGCAGTTCTGTAAATGACACCTGCCCTCCAGAAAATTTCTGGGGTCCAAAATCGACCAAAAAATTCAAAAGAGGGCAACCTTCGAAGAAGACAATTTCAAGAGCTACATTGTACTCACGGTTTTTTCTTTTAAGAGAAAAGAGAACGATGTAGGAATATGATGAATTTTAAAAAATTTAATGACAGGCATACCCATATTACAAAAACCTATCAGCTCACAGCAGTCAGAATGGCCATTAGGAAAAATGCTGCAAAAAATAAACGGTGAAGGGAGTGTGGAGAAATGCGTACCCTCGGTTGTAAGGGGGGGCATGTAAAGAGCCACTAATGAAAACACAGTGTAGGTGCTTTGAAAAGGGAAACATTGAGCTACCAGTCAATCAATCACAACCACTGCTTGGCCTATCACCTGAGAAAATGAGAATCAAAAAGTCACAGGCTGGCAAACCTGTACGCCAGCAAGATTTACCATAGCCAGCACTTGGAAGCAATGAAAATGTCCATCAACCGAGGAATGCACCAAGAAGAAGTGGTCCACGTACACAATGGAATATTACTCTAATAATAAATATAAATGAAATTTAAAAACAAACAAAAGCAAGGAGACATCAACATTTGTGGGTTTATCCGGGCACATGGCACTCTAACTTATAACCGAAGAACACCACTGGCCGGTAGGTCTGTTTCCCTAGTACCAGCAAGGGGAACGTAGAAAGGCTGCCGCTCTCTGGCCGTTACCTGCAAAAGCAGGTTTAAAGCCTGAGCTAATGGTCACTTCATATGAACAAGTACTGCAGGGCTGTAAATGAAACCTGCCCTCAAAATGTCTTGAGGGAGATAATGGCCAAAATATTTCAAATGGTGACACATACTTTAAGAAAACACTTTGAAGAAATAAGCTCTAATCACAGCTGGAAAAATAAAAAGGACATGTCTTAAAGATCAATTTCAACGCATTATGAGACACATGCAAATTCAACCACAAAGAGGTATCAGCTCACACCACTCAGAATAACCATCAGCAAAAACTACAAAGAATAAATCCTGAAGGAGCTGGGAAGAAATACATACCCTCCACTTTAAGTGGGACGTAACCTGGAAAGAGCCACTAAGGAGAACAGAATAGAGGTGCCTTTAAAAGGTAAACATTGAGCTACCATATGTTCCAGCAGACCTATTCCTGGACCTATAAACTAAGAAGACAGAATTGGAAGGACACAGGCACGCAAATCTGCATTGCATAGTATTACAGTAGCCAAGATATGGAAGTAACCAAAAAGTCCACCGACAGATGGGTGGACAAAGAAGAACTGCTACCTGTACAGATGGAATATGAGCTAGTGAAAAAAATGAAACGATGCCATTTCCAGCACCATAGATGAGTCTAGAAGTAATCACGCAACTTGGAGTAAGTGAGAAAGCGAAAAACACATATCCTATCGTATCACATATAGGTGTTACCTAAAAAATGATACAAACAAAGATATTTCCACAGAGAAACACTTTCATAGATTCATTAAAAAACTTATGGTTCACCAAATGGACAGGTGTGAGGATTGGATACATTACCATATTGAGGTTAACAGAGAGATACAAACACATGTGAAATATAGAATCACCAAAGACCTACGCAATACCAAGAGAAGACTACTCAACATTGTGTCATAACCTACATGGGAAAAGGATCCGAAGAAGAATAGATATATGTATATGTGTGAAAGAACCACATCTTGCACACCTAGAACAAACAAAACATTGTAATCAAGTTTGCTGTGAGAAAAAATAAAAATTAAGTTAAAAATACCAACAAGAAGTAAGGAGACATAAACTTAAAGGGCTTTTTCCTCGCACATTCCATTCTAATTTACAACCTAGAACACCACTTCCAGTAAGGCTCTGTTGCCCTAGTAACCAGATTTGGTAAAGGAGAAATGCTGCCCCCTTGTGGCCGATTCCCGCAAGAGCAGCTTTTAACCCCCAGCTAATGGTCACTTACCATTCACAAGGACTCAGGGCTGTAAAGGACACCTGCCCTCAAAATTGTGCTGAGGTAGGGAATGGATAAAAAAATTCAAAACAGGCAAAATGTTCACGAAGATAGTATGAAGAGGTAAGTTTTACTCACTCTCTTTTTAAAAAAAGGAAAATGGATAAAAGCTCAGCCTCAGGAAGTATTAGACTCATGCAATCTAATCTACAAAAAGTTTTCAACTCACACCAGTCGACTGACCATTGGCAAAAAGTCTACAAACAATAAATGCTGAAGAGGTTTAAGAGAACTGTGTACCCTCTAGCTGCTGGTGAGATGTAAAAGGGTTAAACGCTAATAATGAGAACAGAAAGAAGCTGCGTTGAAAAGAAAAATTGAGGTACCATTCAATCCAGCAGGCGCACCAAAGGGCCTCTCACCTGAGAAGACCAGAATGAAGAAGACCCGGGCTGCAAAAGCTGCACTGCAGCCTTATTCACAATAGACAAGACAGTGAAGCAACCAAAATGTCCATCAACAGACGAAAGGATAAAGAAGAAGTGGTCCATGTACACAATGAATACTAGCCATGGAAAACAATGAAACACTGCTCTTTGAGGCACCATAGATGATCTTGGAGATAATCACAGAACATGAGGTAAGTCGGAAAGGAAAAGTCCTATAACCTATGATATCACTTATAGGCGTTATCTAATAACTGACACAAATGAACATATTTCCACAGAGAAAGGCAATCACAGACTTATTAAAAAAAAAAAAACTATGCTTATCTAAAAGGAAAGGTGGGGGGAATGGATACATGAAGATTAGCGTTACCATATGTATACAAATACATATTATATACATATATCAAAAAGACCGACCATATAGCAAGGAAGGATTACGGAACACTCTGTAATAATTTACACGGGAAGAGGATCTCTACATAAATAGGTATATATGATAAGTAGATGAACCAGAGTGTGTACACCTTGGACAAGCAACATTCTAACCATTACCCCAATTGAAAAAATTAAAACAACGAACTAGGAGTAATGAGACATAAACTTATGGGGGGTTTTCCTGGCACATTCCATCCAAATTGAAAACCTAGGCAGACAACTTCCAGAACGGCTCTGCTGCCCTAGTACCCAGATTTGGGAATCGAGAAATGCTGCATCCTTGTGGCCGTTTCCCACAACAGCAGCTTTGAACCCACTGCAAAAGGTCACTAATTATTCACCAATTGCAGGTCTGTAAATGACACCGGCCCTCCAAAAAATACTGAGGTCGAAAATCGACCAAAAAATTCTAGAGTGCAACCTTCCAAAAAGAAAATTTGAAGAGGTATATTACACTCACACTTTCTTTCTTTTTTCTTTTAACAGAAAAGTAAAAGGCGTGGAAAAATGATGAATTGTAGGAATTTTTACAGACATGTAAACCCACATTACAAAAACCTGTCAGCTCACACCAGTCAGAATGGCCATCAACAAAAATGCTGCAAACTAGAAATGCTGACGTGATTGTGGAGAAATGCGTACCCTCGATTCTAAGGGGCACGTGGTAAGAGCCACTAATGAAAGCACAATTGAGGTGCCTTGAAAAGGTAAACGTTGAGCTACCATACCAGTCAATCAATCATACCCACTGCTGGGTCTATCCCCTGAGAAAAGGAAAATCAAAAATCACAGGCTGGCAATCCTGCACTCCAGCAATATTTACCATAGGCAACACTTGGAAGCAACGAAAATGTCCATCAACAGAGGAATGCACCAAGAAGAAGTGGTCCATGTACACATGGAATATTAGCCATGGAAAACATTGAAGCACTGCTCTTTGAGGCACCATAGATGAGCCTGGAGATAATCACAAAACATGAAGTAGGTCGGAAAGCAAAACACCTATATCCTATATTATCACTTATGGCATTATCTAATAACTGGCACAGATGAACGTATTTCCAAAGAGAAAGACACTCACAGGCTGAGAAAACAAACTATGCTCATCTGAAAGGAAAGGAGGGGGGAAATTGAGAAATGAAGATTAGTGTTACTATACATATACAAATACATATTTTGTACATGTATCAAAAAGACCGAACATATAGCAAGGGAGGTTGACGGAACACTGTAATATTTTACATGGGAAGAGGATCTGTACATTAATAGACATACATAATGTACAAATGAACCAGATTGTGTACACCTAGGATAAACAATATTCTAAACTTTACCCAGATTAAAAAACTTTTAAAAACCAAGAAGAAGTAATGAGACATAAACTTATGGGGATTTCTCCTGGCAAATTCCATTCTAATTTACAACCTAGGACAATGACTTCCAGAAAGGCTCTGCTGCCCTAGTACCCAGATTGGGGAATGGAGAAATGCTACCTCCTTGTGGCCGTTTCCCACAACAGCAGGTTTGAACCCACTGCGAAAGGTCACTAAATTTTCACCAACTTGCAGTTCTGTAAATGACACCTGCCCTCCAGAAAATTTCTGGGGTCCAAAATCGACCAAAAAATTCAAAAGAGGGCAACCTTCGAAGAAGACAATTTCAAGAGCTACATTGTACTCACGGTTTTTTCTTTTAAGAGAAAAGAGAACGATGTAGGAATATGATGAATTTTAAAAAATTTAATGACAGGCATACCCATATTACAAAAACCTATCAGCTCACAGCAGTCAGAATGGCCATTAGGAAAAATGCTGCAAAAAATAAACGGTGAAGGGAGTGTGGAGAAATGCGTACCCTCGGTTGTAAGGGGGGGCATGTAAAGAGCCACTAATGAAAACACAGTGTAGGTGCTTTGAAAAGGGAAACATTGAGCTACCAGTCAATCAATCACAACCACTGCTTGGCCTATCACCTGAGAAAATGAGAATCAAAAAGTCACAGGCTGGCAAACCTGTACGCCAGCAAGATTTACCATAGCCAGCACTTGGAAGCAATGAAAATGTCCATCAACCGAGGAATGCACCAAGAAGAAGTGGTCCACGTACACAATGGAATATTACTCTAATAATAAATATAAATGAAATTTAAAAACAAACAAAAGCAAGGAGACATCAACATTTGTGGGTTTATCCGGGCACATGGCACTCTAACTTATAACCGAAGAACACCACTGGCCGGTAGGTCTGTTTCCCTAGTACCAGCAAGGGGAACGTAGAAAGGCTGCCGCTCTCTGGCCGTTACCTGCAAAAGCAGGTTTAAAGCCTGAGCTAATGGTCACTTCATATGAACAAGTACTGCAGGGCTGTAAATGAAACCTGCCCTCAAAATGTCTTGAGGGAGATAATGGCCAAAATATTTCAAATGGTGACACATACTTTAAGAAAACACTTTGAAGAAATAAGCTCTAATCACAGCTGGAAAAATAAAAAGGACATGTCTTAAAGATCAATTTCAACGCATTATGAGACACATGCAAATTCAACCACAAAGAGGTATCAGCTCACACCACTCAGAATAACCATCAGCAAAAACTACAAAGAATAAATCCTGAAGGAGCTGGGAAGAAATACATACCCTCCACTTTAAGTGGGACGTAACCTGGAAAGAGCCACTAAGGAGAACAGAATAGAGGTGCCTTTAAAAGGTAAACATTGAGCTACCATATGTTCCAGCAGACCTATTCCTGGACCTATAAACTAAGAAGACAGAATTGGAAGGACACAGGCACGCAAATCTGCATTGCATAGTATTACAGTAGCCAAGATATGGAAGTAACCAAAAAGTCCACCGACAGGTGGGTGGACAAAGAAGAACTGCTACCTGTACAGATGGAATATGAGCTAGTGAAAAAAATGAAACAATGTCATTTCCAGCACCATAGATGAGTCTAGAAGTAATCACGCAACTTGGAGTAAGTGAGAAAGCGAAAAACACATATCCTATCGTATCACATATAGGTGTTACCTAAAAAATGATACAAACAAAGATATTTCCACAGAGAAACACTTTCATAGATTCATTAAAAAACTTATGGTTCACCAAATGGACAGGTGTGAGGATTGGATACATTACCATATTGAGGTTAACAGAGAGATACAAACACATGTGAAATATAGAATCACCAAAGACCTACGCAATACCAAGAGAAGACTACTCAACATTGTGTCATAACCTACATGGGAAAAGGATCCGAAGAAGAATAGATATATGTATATGTGTGAAAGAACCACATCTTGCACACCTAGAACAAACAAAACATTGTAATCAAGTTTGCTGTGAGAAAAAATAAAAATTAAGTTAAAAATACCAACAAGAAGTAAGGAGACATAAACTTAAAGGGCTTTTTCCTCGCACATTCCATTCTAATTTACAACCTAGAACACCACTTCCAGTAAGGCTCTGTTGCCCTAGTAACCAGATTTGGTAAAGGAGAAATGCTGCCCCCTTGTGGCCGATTCCCGCAAGAGCAGCTTTTAACCCCCAGCTAATGGTCACTTACCATTCACAAGGACTCAGGGCTGTAAAGGACACCTGCCCTCAAAATTGTGCTGAGGTAGGGAATGGATAAAAAAATTCAAAACAGGCAAAATGTTCACGAAGATAGTATGAAGAGGTAAGTTTTACTCACTCTCTTTTTAAAAAAAGGAAAATGGATAAAAGCTCAGCCTCAGGAAGTATTAGACTCATGCAATCTAATCTACAAAAAGTTTTCAACTCACACCAGTCGACTGACCATTGGCAAAAAGTCTACAAACAATAAATGCTGAAGAGGTTTAAGAGAACTGTGTACCCTCTAGCTGCTGGTGAGATGTAAAAGGGTTAAACGCTAATAATGAGAACAGAAAGAAGCTGCGTTGAAAAGAAAAATTGAGGTACCATTCAATCCAGCAGGCGCACCAAAGGGCCTCTCACCTGAGAAGACCAGAATGAAGAAGACCCGGGCTGCAAAAGCTGCACTGCAGCCTTATTCACAATAGACAAGACAGTGAAGCAACCAAAATGTCCATCAACAGACGAAAGGATAAAGAAGAAGTGGTCCATGTACACAATGAATACTAGCCATGGAAAACAATGAAACACTGCTCTTTGAGGCACCATAGATGATCTTGGAGATAATCACAGAACATGAGGTAAGTCGGAAAGGAAAAGTCCTATAACCTATGATATCACTTATAGGCGTTATCTAATAACTGACACAAATGAACATATTTCCACAGAGAAAGGCAATCACAGACTTATTAAAAAAAAAACTATGCTTATCTAAAAGGAAAGGTGGGGGGAATGGATACATGAAGATTAGCGTTACCATATGTATACAAATACATATTATATACATATATCAAAAAGACCGACCATATAGCAAGGAAGGATTACGGAACACTCTGTAATAATTTACACGGGAAGAGGATCTCTACATAAATAGGTATATATGATATGTAGATGAACCAGAGTGTGTACACCTTGGACAAGCAACATTCTAACCATTACCCCAATTGAAAAAATTAAAACAACGAACTAGGAGTAATGAGACATAAACTTATGGGGGGTTTTCCTGGCACATTCCATCCAAATTGAAAACCTAGGCAGACAACTTCCAGAACGGCTCTGCTGCCCTAGTACCCAGATTTGGGAATCGAGAAATGCTGCATCCTTGTGGCCGTTTCCCACAACAGCAGCTTTGAACCCACTGCAAAAGGTCACTAATTATTCACCAATTGCAGGTCTGTAAATGACACCGGCCCTCCAAAAAATACTGAGGTCGAAAATCGACCAAAAAATTCTAGAGTGCAACCTTCCAAAAAGAAAATTTGAAGAGGTATATTACACTCACACTTTCTTTCTTTTTTCTTTTAACAGAAAAGTAAAAGGCGTGGAAAAATGATGAATTGTAGGAATTTTTACAGACATGTAAACCCACATTACAAAAACCTGTCAGCTCACACCAGTCAGAATGGCCATCAACAAAAATGCTGCAAACTAGAAATGCTGACGTGATTGTGGAGAAATGCGTACCCTCGATTCTAAGGGGCACGTGGTAAGAGCCACTAATGAAAGCACAATTGAGGTGCCTTGAAAAGGTAAACGTTGAGCTACCATACCAGTCAATCAATCATACCCACTGCTGGGTCTATCCCCTGAGAAAAGGAAAATCAAAAATCACAGGCTGGCAATCCTGCACTCCAGCAATATTTACCATAGGCAACACTTGGAAGCAACGAAAATGTCCATCAACAGAGGAATGCACCAAGAAGAAGTGGTCCATGTACACATGGAATATTAGCCATGGAAAACATTGAAGCACTGCTCTTTGAGGCACCATAGATGAGCCTGGAGATAATCACAAAACATGAAGTAGGTCGGAAAGCAAAACACCTATATCCTATATTATCACTTATGGCATTATCTAATAACTGGCACAGATGAACGTATTTCCAAAGAGAAAGACACTCACAGGCTGAGAAAACAAACTATGCTCATCTGAAAGGAAAGGAGGGGGGAAATTGAGAAATGAAGATTAGTGTTACTATACATATACAAATACATATTTTGTACATGTATCAAAAAGTCCGAACATATAGCAAGGGAGGTCGACGGAACACTGTAATATTTTACATGGGAAGAGGATCTGTACATTAATAGACATACATAATGTACAAATGAACCAGATTGTGTACACCTAGGATAAACAATATTCTAAACTTTACCCAGATTAAAAAACTTTTAAAAACCAAGAAGAAGTAATGAGACATAAACTTATGGGGATTTCTCCTGGCAAATTCCATTCTAATTTACAACCTAGGACAATGACTTCCAGAAAGGCTCTGCTGCCCTAGTACCCAGATTGGGGAATGGAGAAATGCTACCTCCTTGTGGCCGTTTCCCACAACAGCAGGTTTGAACCCACTGCGAAAGGTCACTAAATTTTCACCAACTTGCAGTTCTGTAAATGACACCTGCCCTCCAGAAAATTTCTGGGGTCCAAAATCGACCAAAAAATTCAAAAGAGGGCAACCTTCGAAGAAGACAATTTCAAGAGCTACATTGTACTCACGGTTTTTTCTTTTAAGAGAAAAGAGAACGATGTAGGAATATGATGAATTTTAAAAAATTTAATGACAGGCATACCCATATTACAAAAACCTATCAGCTCACAGCAGTCAGAATGGCCATTAGGAAAAATGCTGCAAAAAATAAACGGTGAAGGGAGTGTGGAGAAATGCGTACCCTCGGTTGTAAGGGGGGGCATGTAAAGAGCCACTAATGAAAACACAGTGTAGGTGCTTTGAAAAGGGAAACATTGAGCTACCAGTCAATCAATCACAACCACTGCTTGGCCTATCACCTGAGAAAATGAGAATCAAAAAGTCACAGGCTGGCAAACCTGTACGCCAGCAAGATTTACCATAGCCAGCACTTGGAAGCAATGAAAATGTCCATCAACCGAGGAATGCACCAAGAAGAAGTGGTCCACGTACACAATGGAATATTACTCTAATAATAAATATAAATGAAATTTAAAAACAAACAAAAGCAAGGAGACATCAACATTTGTGGGTTTATCCGGGCACATGGCACTCTAACTTATAACCGAAGAACACCACTGGCCGGTAGGTCTGTTTCCCTAGTACCAGCAAGGGGAACGTAGAAAGGCTGCCGCTCTCTGGCCGTTACCTGCAAAAGCAGGTTTAAAGCCTGAGCTAATGGTCACTTCATATGAACAAGTACTGCAGGGCTGTAAATGAAACCTGCCCTCAAAATGTCTTGAGGGAGATAATGGCCAAAATATTTCAAATGGTGACACATACTTTAAGAAAACACTTTGAAGAAATAAGCTCTAATCACAGCTGGAAAAATAAAAAGGACATGTCTTAAAGATCAATTTCAACACATTATGAGACACATGCAAATTCAACCACAAAGAGGTATCAGCTCACACCACTCAGAATAACCATCAGCAAAAACTACAAAGAATAAATCCTGAAGGAGCTGGGAAGAAATACATACCCTCCACTTTAAGTGGGACGTAACCTGGAAAGAGCCACTAAGGAGAACAGAATAGAGGTGCCTTTAAAAGGTAAACATTGAGCTACCATATGTTCCAGCAGACCTATTCCTGGACCTATAAACTAAGAAGACAGAATTGGAAGGACACAGGCACGCAAATCTGCATTGCATAGTATTACAGTAGCCAAGATATGGAAGTAACCAAAAAGTCCACCGACAGATGGGTGGACAAAGAAGAACTGCTACCTGTACAGATGGAATATGAGCTAGTGAAAAAAATGAAACGATGCCATTTCCAGCACCATAGATGAGTCTAGAAGTAATCACGCAACTTGGAGTAAGTGAGAAAGCGAAAAACACATATCCTATCGTATCACATATAGGTGTTACCTAAAAAATGATACAAACAAAGATATTTCCACAGAGAAACACTTTCATAGATTCATTAAAAAACTTATGGTTCACCAAATGGACAGGTGTGAGGATTGGATACATTACCATATTGAGGTTAACAGAGAGATACAAACACATGTGAAATATAGAATCACCAAAGACCTACGCAATACCAAGAGAAGACTACTCAACATTGTGTCATAACCTACATGGGAAAAGGATCCGAAGAAGAATAGATATATGTATATGTGTGAAAGAACCACATCTTGCACACCTAGAACAAACAAAACATTGTAATCAAGTTTGCTGTGAGAAAAAATAAAAATTAAGTTAAAAATACCAACAAGAAGTAAGGAGACATAAACTTAAAGGGCTTTTTCCTCGCACATTCCATTCTAATTTACAACCTAGAACACCACTTCCAGTAAGGCTCTGTTGCCCTAGTAACCAGATTTGGTAAAGGAGAAATGCTGCCGCCTTGTGGCCGATTCCCGCAAGAGCAGCTTTTAACCCCCAGCTAATGGTCACTTACCATTCACAAGGACTCAGGGCTGTAAAGGACACCTGCCCTCAAAATTGTGCTGAGGTAGGGAATGGATAAAAAAATTCAAAACAGGCAAAATGTTCACGAAGATAGTATGAAGAGGTAAGTTTTACTCACTCTCTTTTTAAAAAAAGGAAAATGGATAAAAGCTCAGCCTCAGGAAGTATTAGACTCATGCAATCTAATCTACAAAAAGTTTTCAACTCACACCAGTCGACTGACCATTGGCAAAAAGTCTACAAACAATAAATGCTGAAGAGGTTTAAGAGAACTGTGTACCCTCTAGCTGCTGGTGAGATGTAAAAGGGTTAAACGCTAATAATGAGAACAGAAAGAAGCTGCGTTGAAAAGAAAAATTGAGGTACCATTCAATCCAGCAGGCGCACCAAAGGGCCTCTCACCTGAGAAGACCAGAATGAAGAAGACCCGGGCTGCAAAAGCTGCACTGCAGCCTTATTCACAATAGACAAGACAGTGAAGCAACCAAAATGTCCATCAACAGACGAAAGGATAAAGAAGAAGTGGTCCATGTACACAATGAATACTAGCCATGGAAAACAATGAAACACTGCTCTTTGAGGCACCATAGATGATCTTGGAGATAATCACAGAACATGAGGTAAGTCGGAAAGGAAAAGTCCTATAACCTATGATATCACTTATAGGCGTTATCTAATAACTGACACAAATGAACATATTTCCACAGAGAAAGGCAATCACAGACTTATTAAAAAAAAAACTATGCTTATCTAAAAGGAAAGGTGGGGGGAATGGATACATGAAGATTAGCGTTACCATATGTATACAAATACATATTATATACATATATCAAAAAGACCGACCATATAGCAAGGAAGGATTACGGAACACTCTGTAATAATTTACACGGGAAGAGGATCTCTACATAAATAGGTATATATGATATGTAGATGAACCAGAGTGTGTACACCTTGGACAAGCAACATTCTAACCATTACCCCAATTGAAAAAATTAAAACAACGAACTAGGAGTAATGAGACATAAACTTATGGGGGGTTTTCCTGGCACATTCCATCCAAATTGAAAACCTAGGCAGACAACTTCCAGAACGGCTCTGCTGCCCTAGTACCCAGATTTGGGAATCGAGAAATGCTGCATCCTTGTGGCCGTTTCCCACAACAGCAGCTTTGAACCCACTGCAAAAGGTCACTAATTATTCACCAATTGCAGGTCTGTAAATGACACCGGCCCTCCAAAAAATACTGAGGTCGAAAATCGACCAAAAAATTCTAGAGTGCAACCTTCCAAAAAGAAAATTTGAAGAGGTATATTACACTCACACTTTCTTTCTTTTTTCTTTTAACAGAAAAGTAAAAGGCGTGGAAAAATGATGAATTGTAGGAATTTTTACAGACATGTAAACCCACATTACAAAAACCTGTCAGCTCACACCAGTCAGAATGGCCATCAACAAAAATGCTGCAAACTAGAAATGCTGACGTGATTGTGGAGAAATGCGTACCCTCGATTCTAAGGGGCACGTGGTAAGAGCCACTAATGAAAGCACAATTGAGGTGCCTTGAAAAGGTAAACGTTGAGCTACCATACCAGTCAATCAATCATACCCACTGCTGGGTCTATCCCCTGAGAAAAGGAAAATCAAAAATCACAGGCTGGCAATCCTGCACTCCAGCAATATTTACCATAGGCAACACTTGGAAGCAACGAAAATGTCCATCAACAGAGGAATGCACCAAGAAGAAGTGGTCCATGTACACATGGAATATTAGCCATGGAAAACATTGAAGCACTGCTCTTTGAGGCACCATAGATGAGCCTGGAGATAATCACAAAACATGAAGTAGGTCGGAAAGCAAAACACCTATATCCTATATTATCACTTATGGCATTATCTAATAACTGGCACAGATGAACGTATTTCCAAAGAGAAAGACACTCACAGGCTGAGAAAACAAACTATGCTCATCTGAAAGGAAAGGAGGGGGGAAATTGAGAAATGAAGATTAGTGTTACTATACATATACAAATACATATTTTGTACATGTATCAAAAAGTCCGAACATATAGCAAGGGAGGTCGACGGAACACTGTAATATTTTACATGGGAAGAGGATCTGTACATTAATAGACATACATAATGTACAAATGAACCAGATTGTGTACACCTAGGATAAACAATATTCTAAACTTTACCCAGATTAAAAAACTTTTAAAAACCAAGAAGAAGTAATGAGACATAAACTTATGGGGATTTCTCCTGGCAAATTCCATTCTAATTTACAACCTAGGACAATGACTTCCAGAAAGGCTCTGCTGCCCTAGTACCCAGATTGGGGAATGGAGAAATGCTACCTCCTTGTGGCCGTTTCCCACAACAGCAGGTTTGAACCCACTGCGAAAGGTCACTAAATTTTCACCAACTTGCAGTTCTGTAAATGACACCTGCCCTCCAGAAAATTTCTGGGGTCCAAAATCGACCAAAAAATTCAAAAGAGGGCAACCTTCGAAGAAGACAATTTCAAGAGCTACATTGTACTCACGGTTTTTTCTTTTAAGAGAAAAGAGAACGATGTAGGAATATGATGAATTTTAAAAAATTTAATGACAGGCATACCCATATTACAAAAACCTATCAGCTCACAGCAGTCAGAATGGCCATTAGGAAAAATGCTGCAAAAAATAAACGGTGAAGGGAGTGTGGAGAAATGCGTACCCTCGGTTGTAAGGGGGGGCATGTAAAGAGCCACTAATGAAAACACAGTGTAGGTGCTTTGAAAAGGGAAACATTGAGCTACCAGTCAATCAATCACAACCACTGCTTGGCCTATCACCTGAGAAAATGAGAATCAAAAAGTCACAGGCTGGCAAACCTGTACGCCAGCAAGATTTACCATAGCCAGCACTTGGAAGCAATGAAAATGTCCATCAACCGAGGAATGCACCAAGAAGAAGTGGTCCACGTACACAATGGAATATTACTCTAATAATAAATATAAATGAAATTTAAAAACAAACAAAAGCAAGGAGACATCAACATTTGTGGGTTTATCCGGGCACATGGCACTCTAACTTATAACCGAAGAACACCACTGGCCGGTAGGTCTGTTTCCCTAGTACCAGCAAGGGGAACGTAGAAAGGCTGCCGCTCTCTGGCCGTTACCTGCAAAAGCAGGTTTAAAGCCTGAGCTAATGGTCACTTCATATGAACAAGTACTGCAGGGCTGTAAATGAAACCTGCCCTCAAAATGTCTTGAGGGAGATAATGGCCAAAATATTTCAAATGGTGACACATACTTTAAGAAAACACTTTGAAGAAATAAGCTCTAATCACAGCTGGAAAAATAAAAAGGACATGTCTTAAAGATCAATTTCAACACATTATGAGACACATGCAAATTCAACCACAAAGAGGTATCAGCTCACACCACTCAGAATAACCATCAGCAAAAACTACAAAGAATAAATCCTGAAGGAGCTGGGAAGAAATACATACCCTCCACTTTAAGTGGGACGTAACCTGGAAAGAGCCACTAAGGAGAACAGAATAGAGGTGCCTTTAAAAGGTAAACATTGAGCTACCATATGTTCCAGCAGACCTATTCCTGGACCTATAAACTAAGAAGACAGAATTGGAAGGACACAGGCACGCAAATCTGCATTGCATAGTATTACAGTAGCCAAGATATGGAAGTAACCAAAAAGTCCACCGACAGATGGGTGGACAAAGAAGAACTGCTACCTGTACAGATGGAATATGAGCTAGTGAAAAAAATGAAACGATGCCATTTCCAGCACCATAGATGAGTCTAGAAGTAATCACGCAACTTGGAGTAAGTGAGAAAGTGAAAAACACATATCCTATCGTATCACATATAGGTGTTACCTAAAAAATGATACAAACAAAGATATTTCCACAGAGAAACACTTTCATAGATTCATTAAAAAACTTATGGTTCACCAAATGGACAGGTGTGAGGATTGGATACATTACCATATTGAGGTTAACAGAGAGATACAAACACATGTGAAATATAGAATCACCAAAGACCTACGCAATACCAAGAGAAGACTACTCAACATTGTGTCATAACCTACATGGGAAAAGGATCCGAAGAAGAATAGATATATGTATATGTGTGAAAGAACCACATCTTGCACACCTAGAACAAACAAAACATTGTAATCAAGTTTGCTGTGAGAAAAAATAAAAATTAAGTTAAAAATACCAACAAGAAGTAAGGAGACATAAACTTAAAGGGCTTTTTCCTCGCACATTCCATTCTAATTTACAACCTAGAACACCACTTCCAGTAAGGCTCTGTTGCCCTAGTAACCAGATTTGGTAAAGGAGAAATGCTGCCGCCTTGTGGCCGATTCCCGCAAGAGCAGCTTTTAACCCCCAGCTAATGGTCACTTACCATTCACAAGGACTCAGGGCTGTAAAGGACACCTGCCCTCAAAATTGTGCTGAGGTAGGGAATGGATAAAAAAATTCAAAACAGGCAAAATGTTCACGAAGATAGTATGAAGAGGTAAGTTTTACTCACTCTCTTTTTAAAAAAAGGAAAATGGATAAAAGCTCAGCCTCAGGAAGTATTAGACTCATGCAATCTAATCTACAAAAAGTTTTCAACTCACACCAGTCGACTGACCATTGGCAAAAAGTCTACAAACAATAAATGCTGAAGAGGTTTAAGAGAACTGTGTACCCTCTAGCTGCTGGTGAGATGTAAAAGGGTTAAACGCTAATAATGAGAACAGAAAGAAGCTGCGTTGAAAAGAAAAATTGAGGTACCATTCAATCCAGCAGGCGCACCAAAGGGCCTCTCACCTGAGAAGACCAGAATGAAGAAGACCCGGGCTGCAAAAGCTGCACTGCAGCCTTATTCACAATAGACAAGACAGTGAAGCAACCAAAATGTCCATCAACAGACGAAAGGATAAAGAAGAAGTGGTCCATGTACACAATGAATACTAGCCATGGAAAACAATGAAACACTGCTCTTTGAGGCACCATAGATGATCTTGGAGATAATCACAGAACATGAGGTAAGTCGGAAAGGAAAAGTCCTATAACCTATGATATCACTTATAGGCGTTATCTAATAACTGACACAAATGAACATATTTCCACAGAGAAAGGCAATCACAGACTTATTAAAAAAAAAACTATGCTTATCTAAAAGGAAAGGTGGGGGGAATGGATACATGAAGATTAGCGTTACCATATGTATACAAATACATATTATATACATATATCAAAAAGACCGACCATATAGCAAGGAAGGATTACGGAACACTCTGTAATAATTTACACGGGAAGAGGATCTCTACATAAATAGGTATATATGATATGTAGATGAACCAGAGTGTGTACACCTTGGACAAGCAACATTCTAACCATTACCCCAATTGAAAAAATTAAAACAACGAACTAGGAGTAATGAGACATAAACTTATGGGGGGTTTTCCTGGCACATTCCATCCAAATTGAAAACCTAGGCAGACAACTTCCAGAACGGCTCTGCTGCCCTAGTACCCAGATTTGGGAATCGAGAAATGCTGCATCCTTGTGGCCGTTTCCCACAACAGCAGCTTTGAACCCACTGCAAAAGGTCACTAATTATTCACCAATTGCAGGTCTGTAAATGACACCGGCCCTCCAAAAAATACTGAGGTCGAAAATCGACCAAAAAATTCTAGAGTGCAACCTTCCAAAAAGAAAATTTGAAGAGGTATATTACACTCACACTTTCTTTCTTTTTTCTTTTAACAGAAAAGTAAAAGGCGTGGAAAAATGATGAATTGTAGGAATTTTTACAGACATGTAAACCCACATTACAAAAACCTGTCAGCTCACACCAGTCAGAATGGCCATCAACAAAAATGCTGCAAACTAGAAATGCTGACGTGATTGTGGAGAAATGCGTACCCTCGATTCTAAGGGGCACGTGGTAAGAGCCACTAATGAAAGCACAATTGAGGTGCCTTGAAAAGGTAAACGTTGAGCTACCATACCAGTCAATCAATCATACCCACTGCTGGGTCTATCCCCTGAGAAAAGGAAAATCAAAAATCACAGGCTGGCAATCCTGCACTCCAGCAATATTTACCATAGGCAACACTTGGAAGCAACGAAAATGTCCATCAACAGAGGAATGCACCAAGAAGAAGTGGTCCATGTACACATGGAATATTAGCCATGGAAAACATTGAAGCACTGCTCTTTGAGGCACCATAGATGAGCCTGGAGATAATCACAAAACATGAAGTAGGTCGGAAAGCAAAACACCTATATCCTATATTATCACTTATGGCATTATCTAATAACTGGCACAGATGAACGTATTTCCAAAGAGAAAGACACTCACAGGCTGAGAAAACAAACTATGCTCATCTGAAAGGAAAGGAGGGGGGAAATTGAGAAATGAAGATTAGTGTTACTATACATATACAAATACATATTTTGTACATGTATCAAAAAGACCGAACATATAGCAAGGGAGGTTGACGGAACACTGTAATATTTTACATGGGAAGAGGATCTGTACATTAATAGACATACATAATGTACAAATGAACCAGATTGTGTACACCTAGGATAAACAATATTCTAAACTTTACCCAGATTAAAAAACTTTTAAAAACCAAGAAGAAGTAATGAGACATAAACTTATGGGGATTTCTCCTGGCAAATTCCATTCTAATTTACAACCTAGGACAATGACTTCCAGAAAGGCTCTGCTGCCCTAGTACCCAGATTGGGGAATGGAGAAATGCTACCTCCTTGTGGCCGTTTCCCACAACAGCAGGTTTGAACCCACTGCGAAAGGTCACTAAATTTTCACCAACTTGCAGTTCTGTAAATGACACCTGCCCTCCAGAAAATTTCTGGGGTCCAAAATCGACCAAAAAATTCAAAAGAGGGCAACCTTCGAAGAAGACAATTTCAAGAGCTACATTGTACTCACGGTTTTTTCTTTTAAGAGAAAAGAGAACGATGTAGGAATATGATGAATTTTAAAAAATTTAATGACAGGCATACCCATATTACAAAAACCTATCAGCTCACAGCAGTCAGAATGGCCATTAGGAAAAATGCTGCAAAAAATAAACGGTGAAGGGAGTGTGGAGAAATGCGTACCCTCGGTTGTAAGGGGGGGCATGTAAAGAGCCACTAATGAAAACACAGTGTAGGTGCTTTGAAAAGGGAAACATTGAGCTACCAGTCAATCAATCACAACCACTGCTTGGCCTATCACCTGAGAAAATGAGAATCAAAAAGTCACAGGCTGGCAAACCTGTACGCCAGCAAGATTTACCATAGCCAGCACTTGGAAGCAATGAAAATGTCCATCAACCGAGGAATGCACCAAGAAGAAGTGGTCCACGTACACAATGGAATATTACTCTAATAATAAATATAAATGAAATTTAAAAACAAACAAAAGCAAGGAGACATCAACATTTGTGGGTTTATCCGGGCACATGGCACTCTAACTTATAACCGAAGAACACCACTGGCCGGTAGGTCTGTTTCCCTAGTACCAGCAAGGGGAACGTAGAAAGGCTGCCGCTCTCTGGCCGTTACCTGCAAAAGCAGGTTTAAAGCCTGAGCTAATGGTCACTTCATATGAACAAGTACTGCAGGGCTGTAAATGAAACCTGCCCTCAAAATGTCTTGAGGGAGATAATGGCCAAAATATTTCAAATGGTGACACATACTTTAAGAAAACACTTTGAAGAAATAAGCTCTAATCACAGCTGGAAAAATAAAAAGGACATGTCTTAAAGATCAATTTCAACGCATTATGAGACACATGCAAATTCAACCACAAAGAGGTATCAGCTCACACCACTCAGAATAACCATCAGCAAAAACTACAAAGAATAAATCCTGAAGGAGCTGGGAAGAAATACATACCCTCCACTTTAAGTGGGACGTAACCTGGAAAGAGCCACTAAGGAGAACAGAATAGAGGTGCCTTTAAAAGGTAAACATTGAGCTACCATATGTTCCAGCAGACCTATTCCTGGACCTATAAACTAAGAAGACAGAATTGGAAGGACACAGGCACGCAAATCTGCATTGCATAGTATTACAGTAGCCAAGATATGGAAGTAACCAAAAAGTCCACCGACAGATGGGTGGACAAAGAAGAACTGCTACCTGTACAGATGGAATATGAGCTAGTGAAAAAAATGAAACGATGCCATTTCCAGCACCATAGATGAGTCTAGAAGTAATCACGCAACTTGGAGTAAGTGAGAAAGCGAAAAACACATATCCTATCGTATCACATATAGGTGTTACCTAAAAAATGATACAAACAAAGATATTTCCACAGAGAAACACTTTCATAGATTCATTAAAAAACTTATGGTTCACCAAATGGACAGGTGTGAGGATTGGATACATTACCATATTGAGGTTAACAGAGAGATACAAACACATGTGAAATATAGAATCACCAAAGACCTACGCAATACCAAGAGAAGACTACTCAACATTGTGTCATAACCTACATGGGAAAAGGATCCGAAGAAGAATAGATATATGTATATGTGTGAAAGAACCACATCTTGCACACCTAGAACAAACAAAACATTGTAATCAAGTTTGCTGTGAGAAAAAATAAAAATTAAGTTAAAAATACCAACAAGAAGTAAGGAGACATAAACTTAAAGGGCTTTTTCCTCGCACATTCCATTCTAATTTACAACCTAGAACACCACTTCCAGTAAGGCTCTGTTGCCCTAGTAACCAGATTTGGTAAAGGAGAAATGCTGCCGCCTTGTGGCCGATTCCCGCAAGAGCAGCTTTTAACCCCCAGCTAATGGTCACTTACCATTCACAAGGACTCAGGGCTGTAAAGGACACCTGCCCTCAAAATTGTGCTGAGGTAGGGAATGGATAAAAAAATTCAAAACAGGCAAAATGTTCACGAAGATAGTATGAAGAGGTAAGTTTTACTCACTCTCTTTTTAAAAAAAGGAAAATGGATAAAAGCTCAGCCTCAGGAAGTATTAGACTCATGCAATCTAATCTACAAAAAGTTTTCAACTCACACCAGTCGACTGACCATTGGCAAAAAGTCTACAAACAATAAATGCTGAAGAGGTTTAAGAGAACTGTGTACCCTCTAGCTGCTGGTGAGATGTAAAAGGGTTAAACGCTAATAATGAGAACAGAAAGAAGCTGCGTTGAAAAGAAAAATTGAGGTACCATTCAATCCAGCAGGCGCACCAAAGGGCCTCTCACCTGAGAAGACCAGAATGAAGAAGACCCGGGCTGCAAAAGCTGCACTGCAGCCTTATTCACAATAGACAAGACAGTGAAGCAACCAAAATGTCCATCAACAGACGAAAGGATAAAGAAGAAGTGGTCCATGTACACAATGAATACTAGCCATGGAAAACAATGAAACACTGCTCTTTGAGGCACCATAGATGATCTTGGAGATAATCACAGAACATGAGGTAAGTCGGAAAGGAAAAGTCCTATAACCTATGATATCACTTATAGGCGTTATCTAATAACTGACACAAATGAACATATTTCCACAGAGAAAGGCAATCACAGACTTATTAAAAAAAAAACTATGCTTATCTAAAAGGAAAGGTGGGGGGAATGGATACATGAAGATTAGCGTTACCATATGTATACAAATACATATTATATACATATATCAAAAAGACCGACCATATAGCAAGGAAGGATTACGGAACACTCTGTAATAATTTACACGGGAAGAGGATCTCTACATAAATAGGTATATATGATATGTAGATGAACCAGAGTGTGTACACCTTGGACAAGCAACATTCTAACCATTACCCCAATTGAAAAAATTAAAACAACGAACTAGGAGTAATGAGACATAAACTTATGGGGGGTTTTCCTGGCACATTCCATCCAAATTGAAAACCTAGGCAGACAACTTCCAGAACGGCTCTGCTGCCCTAGTACCCAGATTTGGGAATCGAGAAATGCTGCATCCTTGTGGCCGTTTCCCACAACAGCAGCTTTGAACCCACTGCAAAAGGTCACTAATTATTCACCAATTGCAGGTCTGTAAATGACACCGGCCCTCCAAAAAATACTGAGGTCGAAAATCGACCAAAAAATTCTAGAGTGCAACCTTCCAAAAAGAAAATTTGAAGAGGTATATTACACTCACACTTTCTTTCTTTTTTCTTTTAACAGAAAAGTAAAAGGCGTGGAAAAATGATGAATTGTAGGAATTTTTACAGACATGTAAACCCACATTACAAAAACCTGTCAGCTCACACCAGTCAGAATGGCCATCAACAAAAATGCTGCAAACTAGAAATGCTGACGTGATTGTGGAGAAATGCGTACCCTCGATTCTAAGGGGCACGTGGTAAGAGCCACTAATGAAAGCACAATTGAGGTGCCTTGAAAAGGTAAACGTTGAGCTACCATACCAGTCAATCAATCATACCCACTGCTGGGTCTATCCCCTGAGAAAAGGAAAATCAAAAATCACAGGCTGGCAATCCTGCACTCCAGCAATATTTACCATAGGCAACACTTGGAAGCAACGAAAATGTCCATCAACAGAGGAATGCACCAAGAAGAAGTGGTCCATGTACACATGGAATATTAGCCATGGAAAACATTGAAGCACTGCTCTTTGAGGCACCATAGATGAGCCTGGAGATAATCACAAAACATGAAGTAGGTCGGAAAGCAAAACACCTATATCCTATATTATCACTTATGGCATTATCTAATAACTGGCACAGATGAACGTATTTCCAAAGAGAAAGACACTCACAGGCTGAGAAAACAAACTATGCTCATCTGAAAGGAAAGGAGGGGGGAAATTGAGAAATGAAGATTAGTGTTACTATACATATACAAATACATATTTTGTACATGTATCAAAAAGACCGAACATATAGCAAGGGAGGTTGACGGAACACTGTAATATTTTACATGGGAAGAGGATCTGTACATTAATAGACATACATAATGTACAAATGAACCAGATTGTGTACACCTAGGATAAACAATATTCTAAACTTTACCCAGATTAAAAAACTTTTAAAAACCAAGAAGAAGTAATGAGACATAAACTTATGGGGATTTCTCCTGGCAAATTCCATTCTAATTTACAACCTAGGACAATGACTTCCAGAAAGGCTCTGCTGCCCTAGTACCCAGATTGGGGAATGGAGAAATGCTACCTCCTTGTGGCCGTTTCCCACAACAGCAGGTTTGAACCCACTGCGAAAGGTCACTAAATTTTCACCAACTTGCAGTTCTGTAAATGACACCTGCCCTCCAGAAAATTTCTGGGGTCCAAAATCGACCAAAAAATTCAAAAGAGGGCAACCTTCGAAGAAGACAATTTCAAGAGCTACATTGTACTCACGGTTTTTTCTTTTAAGAGAAAAGAGAACGATGTAGGAATATGATGAATTTTAAAAAATTTAATGACAGGCATACCCATATTACAAAAACCTATCAGCTCACAGCAGTCAGAATGGCCATTAGGAAAAATGCTGCAAAAAATAAACGGTGAAGGGAGTGTGGAGAAATGCGTACCCTCGGTTGTAAGGGGGGGCATGTAAAGAGCCACTAATGAAAACACAGTGTAGGTGCTTTGAAAAGGGAAACATTGAGCTACCAGTCAATCAATCACAACCACTGCTTGGCCTATCACCTGAGAAAATGAGAATCAAAAAGTCACAGGCTGGCAAACCTGTACGCCAGCAAGATTTACCATAGCCAGCACTTGGAAGCAATGAAAATGTCCATCAACCGAGGAATGCACCAAGAAGAAGTGGTCCACGTACACAATGGAATATTACTCTAATAATAAATATAAATGAAATTTAAAAACAAACAAAAGCAAGGAGACATCAACATTTGTGGGTTTATCCGGGCACATGGCACTCTAACTTATAACCGAAGAACACCACTGGCCGGTAGGTCTGTTTCCCTAGTACCAGCAAGGGGAACGTAGAAAGGCTGCCGCTCTCTGGCCGTTACCTGCAAAAGCAGGTTTAAAGCCTGAGCTAATGGTCACTTCATATGAACAAGTACTGCAGGGCTGTAAATGAAACCTGCCCTCAAAATGTCTTGAGGGAGATAATGGCCAAAATATTTCAAATGGTGACACATACTTTAAGAAAACACTTTGAAGAAATAAGCTCTAATCACAGCTGGAAAAATAAAAAGGACATGTCTTAAAGATCAATTTCAACGCATTATGAGACACATGCAAATTCAACCACAAAGAGGTATCAGCTCACACCACTCAGAATAACCATCAGCAAAAACTACAAAGAATAAATCCTGAAGGAGCTGGGAAGAAATACATACCCTCCACTTTAAGTGGGACGTAACCTGGAAAGAGCCACTAAGGAGAACAGAATAGAGGTGCCTTTAAAAGGTAAACATTGAGCTACCATATGTTCCAGCAGACCTATTCCTGGACCTATAAACTAAGAAGACAGAATTGGAAGGACACAGGCACGCAAATCTGCATTGCATAGTATTACAGTAGCCAAGATATGGAAGTAACCAAAAAGTCCACCGACAGATGGGTGGACAAAGAAGAACTGCTACCTGTACAGATGGAATATGAGCTAGTGAAAAAAATGAAACGATGCCATTTCCAGCACCATAGATGAGTCTAGAAGTAATCACGCAACTTGGAGTAAGTGAGAAAGCGAAAAACACATATCCTATCGTATCACATATAGGTGTTACCTAAAAAATGATACAAACAAAGATATTTCCACAGAGAAACACTTTCATAGATTCATTAAAAAACTTATGGTTCACCAAATGGACAGGTGTGAGGATTGGATACATTACCATATTGAGGTTAACAGAGAGATACAAACACATGTGAAATATAGAATCACCAAAGACCTACGCAATACCAAGAGAAGACTACTCAACATTGTGTCATAACCTACATGGGAAAAGGATCCGAAGAAGAATAGATATATGTATATGTGTGAAAGAACCACATCTTGCACACCTAGAACAAACAAAACATTGTAATCAAGTTTGCTGTGAGAAAAAATAAAAATTAAGTTAAAAATACCAACAAGAAGTAAGGAGACATAAACTTAAAGGGCTTTTTCCTCGCACATTCCATTCTAATTTACAACCTAGAACACCACTTCCAGTAAGGCTCTGTTGCCCTAGTAACCAGATTTGGTAAAGGAGAAATGCTGCCGCCTTGTGGCCGATTCCCGCAAGAGCAGCTTTTAACCCCCAGCTAATGGTCACTTACCATTCACAAGGACTCAGGGCTGTAAAGGACACCTGCCCTCAAAATTGTGCTGAGGTAGGGAATGGATACAAAAATTCAAAACAGGCAAAATGTTCACGAAGATAGTATGAAGAGGTAAGTTTTACTCACTCTCTTTTTAAAAAAAGGAAAATGGATAAAAGCTCAGCCTCAGGAAGTATTAGACTCATGCAATCTAATCTACAAAAAGTTTTCAACTCACACCAGTCGACTGACCATTGGCAAAAAGTCTACAAACAATAAATGCTGAAGAGGTTTAAGAGAACTGTGTACCCTCTAGCTGCTGGTGAGATGTAAAAGGGTTAAACGCTAATAATGAGAACAGAAAGAAGCTGCGTTGAAAAGAAAAATTGAGGTACCATTCAATCCAGCAGGCGCACCAAAGGGCCTCTCACCTGAGAAGACCAGAATGAAGAAGACCCGGGCTGCAAAAGCTGCACTGCAGCCTTATTCACAATAGACAAGACAGTGAAGCAACCAAAATGTCCATCAACAGATGAAAGGATAAAGAAGAAGTGGTCCATGTACACAATGAATACTAGCCATGGAAAACAATGAAACACTGCTCTTTGAGGCACCATAGATGATCTTGGAGATAATCACAGAACATGAGGTAAGTCGGAAAGGAAAAGTCCTATAACCTATGATATCACTTATAGGCGTTATCTAATAACTGACACAAATGAACATATTTCCACAGAGAAAGGCAATCACAGACTTATTAAAAAAAAAACTATGCTTATCTAAAAGGAAAGGTGGGGGGAATGGATACATGAAGATTAGCGTTACCATATGTATACAAATACATATTATATACATATATCAAAAAGACCGACCATATAGCAAGGAAGGATTACGGAACACTCTGTAATAATTTACACGGGAAGAGGATCTCTACATAAATAGGTATATATGATATGTAGATGAACCAGAGTGTGTACACCTTGGACAAGCAACATTCTAACCATTACCCCAATTGAAAAAATTAAAACAACGAACTAGGAGTAATGAGACATAAACTTATGGGGGGTTTTCCTGGCACATTCCATCCAAATTGAAAACCTAGGCAGACAACTTCCAGAACGGCTCTGCTGCCCTAGTACCCAGATTTGGGAATCGAGAAATGCTGCATCCTTGTGGCCGTTTCCCACAACAGCAGCTTTGAACCCACTGCAAAAGGTCACTAATTATTCACCAATTGCAGGTCTGTAAATGACACCGGCCCTCCAAAAAATACTGAGGTCGAAAATCGACCAAAAAATTCTAGAGTGCAACCTTCCAAAAAGAAAATTTGAAGAGGTATATTACACTCACACTTTCTTTCTTTTTTCTTTTAACAGAAAAGTAAAAGGCGTGGAAAAATGATGAATTGTAGGAATTTTTACAGACATGTAAACCCACATTACAAAAACCTGTCAGCTCACACCAGTCAGAATGGCCATCAACAAAAATGCTGCAAACTAGAAATGCTGACGTGATTGTGGAGAAATGCGTACCCTCGATTCTAAGGGGCACGTGGTAAGAGCCACTAATGAAAGCACAATTGAGGTGCCTTGAAAAGGTAAACGTTGAGCTACCATACCAGTCAATCAATCATACCCACTGCTGGGTCTATCCCCTGAGAAAAGGAAAATCAAAAATCACAGGCTGGCAATCCTGCACTCCAGCAATATTTACCATAGGCAACACTTGGAAGCAACGAAAATGTCCATCAACAGAGGAATGCACCAAGAAGAAGTGGTCCATGTACACATGGAATATTAGCCATGGAAAACATTGAAGCACTGCTCTTTGAGGCACCATAGATGAGCCTGGAGATAATCACAAAACATGAAGTAGGTCGGAAAGCAAAACACCTATATCCTATATTATCACTTATGGCATTATCTAATAACTGGCACAGATGAACGTATTTCCAAAGAGAAAGACACTCACAGGCTGAGAAAACAAACTATGCTCATCTGAAAGGAAAGGAGGGGGGAAATTGAGAAATGAAGATTAGTGTTACTATACATATACAAATACATATTTTGTACATGTATCAAAAAGACCGAACATATAGCAAGGGAGGTTGACGGAACACTGTAATATTTTACATGGGAAGAGGATCTGTACATTAATAGACATACATAATGTACAAATGAACCAGATTGTGTACACCTAGGATAAACAATATTCTAAACTTTACCCAGATTAAAAAACTTTTAAAAACCAAGAAGAAGTAATGAGACATAAACTTATGGGGATTTCTCCTGGCAAATTCCATTCTAATTTACAACCTAGGACAATGACTTCCAGAAAGGCTCTGCTGCCCTAGTACCCAGATTGGGGAATGGAGAAATGCTACCTCCTTGTGGCCGTTTCCCACAACAGCAGGTTTGAACCCACTGCGAAAGGTCACTAAATTTTCACCAACTTGCAGTTCTGTAAATGACACCTGCCCTCCAGAAAATTTCTGGGGTCCAAAATCGACCAAAAAATTCAAAAGAGGGCAACCTTCGAAGAAGACAATTTCAAGAGCTACATTGTACTCACGGTTTTTTCTTTTAAGAGAAAAGAGAACGATGTAGGAATATGATGAATTTTAAAAAATTTAATGACAGGCATACCCATATTACAAAAACCTATCAGCTCACAGCAGTCAGAATGGCCATTAGGAAAAATGCTGCAAAAAATAAACGGTGAAGGGAGTGTGGAGAAATGCGTACCCTCGGTTGTAAGGGGGGGCATGTAAAGAGCCACTAATGAAAACACAGTGTAGGTGCTTTGAAAAGGGAAACATTGAGCTACCAGTCAATCAATCACAACCACTGCTTGGCCTATCACCTGAGAAAATGAGAATCAAAAAGTCACAGGCTGGCAAACCTGTACGCCAGCAAGATTTACCATAGCCAGCACTTGGAAGCAATGAAAATGTCCATCAACCGAGGAATGCACCAAGAAGAAGTGGTCCACGTACACAATGGAATATTACTCTAATAATAAATATAAATGAAATTTAAAAACAAACAAAAGCAAGGAGACATCAACATTTGTGGGTTTATCCGGGCACATGGCACTCTAACTTATAACCGAAGAACACCACTGGCCGGTAGGTCTGTTTCCCTAGTACCAGCAAGGGGAACGTAGAAAGGCTGCCGCTCTCTGGCCGTTACCTGCAAAAGCAGGTTTAAAGCCTGAGCTAATGGTCACTTCATATGAACAAGTACTGCAGGGCTGTAAATGAAACCTGCCCTCAAAATGTCTTGAGGGAGATAATGGCCAAAATATTTCAAATGGTGACACATACTTTAAGAAAACACTTTGAAGAAATAAGCTCTAATCACAGCTGGAAAAATAAAAAGGACATGTCTTAAAGATCAATTTCAACGCATTATGAGACACATGCAAATTCAACCACAAAGAGGTATCAGCTCACACCACTCAGAATAACCATCAGCAAAAACTACAAAGAATAAATCCTGAAGGAGCTGGGAAGAAATACATACCCTCCACTTTAAGTGGGACGTAACCTGGAAAGAGCCACTAAGGAGAACAGAATAGAGGTGCCTTTAAAAGGTAAACATTGAGCTACCATATGTTCCAGCAGACCTATTCCTGGACCTATAAACTAAGAAGACAGAATTGGAAGGACACAGGCACGCAAATCTGCATTGCATAGTATTACAGTAGCCAAGATATGGAAGTAACCAAAAAGTCCACCGACAGATGGGTGGACAAAGAAGAACTGCTACCTGTACAGATGGAATATGAGCTAGTGAAAAAAATGAAACGATGCCATTTCCAGCACCATAGATGAGTCTAGAAGTAATCACGCAACTTGGAGTAAGTGAGAAAGCGAAAAACACATATCCTATCGTATCACATATAGGTGTTACCTAAAAAATGATACAAACAAAGATATTTCCACAGAGAAACACTTTCATAGATTCATTAAAAAACTTATGGTTCACCAAATGGACAGGTGTGAGGATTGGATACATTACCATATTGAGGTTAACAGAGAGATACAAACACATGTGAAATATAGAATCACCAAAGACCTACGCAATACCAAGAGAAGACTACTCAACATTGTGTCATAACCTACATGGGAAAAGGATCCGAAGAAGAATAGATATATGTATATGTGTGAAAGAACCACATCTTGCACACCTAGAACAAACAAAACATTGTAATCAAGTTTGCTGTGAGAAAAAATAAAAATTAAGTTAAAAATACCAACAAGAAGTAAGGAGACATAAACTTAAAGGGCTTTTTCCTCGCACATTCCATTCTAATTTACAACCTAGAACACCACTTCCAGTAAGGCTCTGTTGCCCTAGTAACCAGATTTGGTAAAGGAGAAATGCTGCCGCCTTGTGGCCGATTCCCGCAAGAGCAGCTTTTAACCCCCAGCTAATGGTCACTTACCATTCACAAGGACTCAGGGCTGTAAAGGACACCTGCCCTCAAAATTGTGCTGAGGTAGGGAATGGATAAAAAAATTCAAAACAGGCAAAATGTTCACGAAGATAGTATGAAGAGGTAAGTTTTACTCACTCTCTTTTTAAAAAAAGGAAAATGGATAAAAGCTCAGCCTCAGGAAGTATTAGACTCATGCAATCTAATCTACAAAAAGTTTTCAACTCACACCAGTCGACTGACCATTGGCAAAAAGTCTACAAACAATAAATGCTGAAGAGGTTTAAGAGAACTGTGTACCCTCTAGCTGCTGGTGAGATGTAAAAGGGTTAAACGCTAATAATGAGAACAGAAAGAAGCTGCGTTGAAAAGAAAAATTGAGGTACCATTCAATCCAGCAGGCGCACCAAAGGGCCTCTCACCTGAGAAGACCAGAATGAAGAAGACCCGGGCTGCAAAAGCTGCACTGCAGCCTTATTCACAATAGACAAGACAGTGAAGCAACCAAAATGTCCATCAACAGACGAAAGGATAAAGAAGAAGTGGTCCATGTACACAATGAATACTAGCCATGGAAAACAATGAAACACTGCTCTTTGAGGCACCATAGATGATCTTGGAGATAATCACAGAACATGAGGTAAGTCGGAAAGGAAAAGTCCTATAACCTATGATATCACTTATAGGCGTTATCTAATAACTGACACAAATGAACATATTTCCACAGAGAAAGGCAATCACAGACTTATTAAAAAAAAAACTATGCTTATCTAAAAGGAAAGGTGGGGGGAATGGATACATGAAGATTAGCGTTACCATATGTATACAAATACATATTATATACATATATCAAAAAGACCGACCATATAGCAAGGAAGGATTACGGAACACTCTGTAATAATTTACACGGGAAGAGGATCTCTACATAAATAGGTATATATGATATGTAGATGAACCAGAGTGTGTACACCTTGGACAAGCAACATTCTAACCATTACCCCAATTGAAAAAATTAAAACAACGAACTAGGAGTAATGAGACATAAACTTATGGGGGGTTTTCCTGGCACATTCCATCCAAATTGAAAACCTAGGCAGACAACTTCCAGAACGGCTCTGCTGCCCTAGTACCCAGATTTGGGAATCGAGAAATGCTGCATCCTTGTGGCCGTTTCCCACAACAGCAGCTTTGAACCCACTGCAAAAGGTCACTAATTATTCACCAATTGCAGGTCTGTAAATGACACCGGCCCTCCAAAAAATACTGAGGTCGAAAATCGACCAAAAAATTCTAGAGTGCAACCTTCCAAAAAGAAAATTTGAAGAGGTATATTACACTCACACTTTCTTTCTTTTTTCTTTTAACAGAAAAGTAAAAGGCGTGGAAAAATGATGAATTGTAGGAATTTTTACAGACATGTAAACCCACATTACAAAAACCTGTCAGCTCACACCAGTCAGAATGGCCATCAACAAAAATGCTGCAAACTAGAAATGCTGACGTGATTGTGGAGAAATGCGTACCCTCGATTCTAAGGGGCACGTGGTAAGAGCCACTAATGAAAGCACAATTGAGGTGCCTTGAAAAGGTAAACGTTGAGCTACCATACCAGTCAATCAATCATACCCACTGCTGGGTCTATCCCCTGAGAAAAGGAAAATCAAAAATCACAGGCTGGCAATCCTGCACTCCAGCAATATTTACCATAGGCAACACTTGGAAGCAACGAAAATGTCCATCAACAGAGGAATGCACCAAGAAGAAGTGGTCCATGTACACATGGAATATTAGCCATGGAAAACATTGAAGCACTGCTCTTTGAGGCACCATAGATGAGCCTGGAGATAATCACAAAACATGAAGTAGGTCGGAAAGCAAAACACCTATATCCTATATTATCACTTATGGCATTATCTAATAACTGGCACAGATGAACGTATTTCCAAAGAGAAAGACACTCACAGGCTGAGAAAACAAACTATGCTCATCTGAAAGGAAAGGAGGGGGGAAATTGAGAAATGAAGATTAGTGTTACTATACATATACAAATACATATTTTGTACATGTATCAAAAAGACCGAACATATAGCAAGGGAGGTTGACGGAACACTGTAATATTTTACATGGGAAGAGGATCTGTACATTAATAGACATACATAATGTACAAATGAACCAGATTGTGTACACCTAGGATAAACAATATTCTAAACTTTACCCAGATTAAAAAACTTTTAAAAACCAAGAAGAAGTAATGAGACATAAACTTATGGGGATTTCTCCTGGCAAATTCCATTCTAATTTACAACCTAGGACAATGACTTCCAGAAAGGCTCTGCTGCCCTAGTACCCAGATTGGGGAATGGAGAAATGCTACCTCCTTGTGGCCGTTTCCCACAACAGCAGGTTTGAACCCACTGCGAAAGGTCACTAAATTTTCACCAACTTGCAGTTCTGTAAATGACACCTGCCCTCCAGAAAATTTCTGGGGTCCAAAATCGACCAAAAAATTCAAAAGAGGGCAACCTTCGAAGAAGACAATTTCAAGAGCTACATTGTACTCACGGTTTTTTCTTTTAAGAGAAAAGAGAACGATGTAGGAATATGATGAATTTTAAAAAATTTAATGACAGGCATACCCATATTACAAAAACCTATCAGCTCACAGCAGTCAGAATGGCCATTAGGAAAAATGCTGCAAAAAATAAACGGTGAAGGGAGTGTGGAGAAATGCGTACCCTCGGTTGTAAGGGGGGGCATGTAAAGAGCCACTAATGAAAACACAGTGTAGGTGCTTTGAAAAGGGAAACATTGAGCTACCAGTCAATCAATCACAACCACTGCTTGGCCTATCACCTGAGAAAATGAGAATCAAAAAGTCACAGGCTGGCAAACCTGTACGCCAGCAAGATTTACCATAGCCAGCACTTGGAAGCAATGAAAATGTCCATCAACCGAGGAATGCACCAAGAAGAAGTGGTCCACGTACACAATGGAATATTACTCTAATAATAAATATAAATGAAATTTAAAAACAAACAAAAGCAAGGAGACATCAACATTTGTGGGTTTATCCGGGCACATGGCACTCTAACTTATAACCGAAGAACACCACTGGCCGGTAGGTCTGTTTCCCTAGTACCAGCAAGGGGAACGTAGAAAGGCTGCCGCTCTCTGGCCGTTACCTGCAAAAGCAGGTTTAAAGCCTGAGCTAATGGTCACTTCATATGAACAAGTACTGCAGGGCTGTAAATGAAACCTGCCCTCAAAATGTCTTGAGGGAGATAATGGCCAAAATATTTCAAATGGTGACACATACTTTAAGAAAACACTTTGAAGAAATAAGCTCTAATCACAGCTGGAAAAATAAAAAGGACATGTCTTAAAGATCAATTTCAACACATTATGAGACACATGCAAATTCAACCACAAAGAGGTATCAGCTCACACCACTCAGAATAACCATCAGCAAAAACTACAAAGAATAAATCCTGAAGGAGCTGGGAAGAAATACATACCCTCCACTTTAAGTGGGACGTAACCTGGAAAGAGCCACTAAGGAGAACAGAATAGAGGTGCCTTTAAAAGGTAAACATTGAGCTACCATATGTTCCAGCAGACCTATTCCTGGACCTATAAACTAAGAAGACAGAATTGGAAGGACACAGGCACGCAAATCTGCATTGCATAGTATTACAGTAGCCAAGATATGGAAGTAACCAAAAAGTCCACCGACAGATGGGTGGACAAAGAAGAACTGCTACCTGTACAGATGGAATATGAGCTAGTGAAAAAAATGAAACGATGCCATTTCCAGCACCATAGATGAGTCTAGAAGTAATCACGCAACTTGGAGTAAGTGAGAAAGCGAAAAACACATATCCTATCGTATCACATATAGGTGTTACCTAAAAAATGATACAAACAAAGATATTTCCACAGAGAAACACTTTCATAGATTCATTAAAAAACTTATGGTTCACCAAATGGACAGGTGTGAGGATTGGATACATTACCATATTGAGGTTAACAGAGAGATACAAACACATGTGAAATATAGAATCACCAAAGACCTACGCAATACCAAGAGAAGACTACTCAACATTGTGTCATAACCTACATGGGAAAAGGATCCGAAGAAGAATAGATATATGTATATGTGTGAAAGAACCACATCTTGCACACCTAGAACAAACAAAACATTGTAATCAAGTTTGCTGTGAGAAAAAATAAAAATTAAGTTAAAAATACCAACAAGAAGTAAGGAGACATAAACTTAAAGGGCTTTTTCCTCGCACATTCCATTCTAATTTACAACCTAGAACACCACTTCCAGTAAGGCTCTGTTGCCCTAGTAACCAGATTTGGTAAAGGAGAAATGCTGCCGCCTTGTGGCCGATTCCCGCAAGAGCAGCTTTTAACCCCCAGCTAATGGTCACTTACCATTCACAAGGACTCAGGGCTGTAAAGGACACCTGCCCTCAAAATTGTGCTGAGGTAGGGAATGGATAAAAAAATTCAAAACAGGCAAAATGTTCACGAAGATAGTATGAAGAGGTAAGTTTTACTCACTCTCTTTTTAAAAAAAGGAAAATGGATAAAAGCTCAGCCTCAGGAAGTATTAGACTCATGCAATCTAATCTACAAAAAGTTTTCAACTCACACCAGTCGACTGACCATTGGCAAAAAGTCTACAAACAATAAATGCTGAAGAGGTTTAAGAGAACTGTGTACCCTCTAGCTGCTGGTGAGATGTAAAAGGGTTAAACGCTAATAATGAGAACAGAAAGAAGCTGCGTTGAAAAGAAAAATTGAGGTACCATTCAATCCAGCAGGCGCACCAAAGGGCCTCTCACCTGAGAAGACCAGAATGAAGAAGACCCGGGCTGCAAAAGCTGCACTGCAGCCTTATTCACAATAGACAAGACAGTGAAGCAACCAAAATGTCCATCAACAGACGAAAGGATAAAGAAGAAGTGGTCCATGTACACAATGAATACTAGCCATGGAAAACAATGAAACACTGCTCTTTGAGGCACCATAGATGATCTTGGAGATAATCACAGAACATGAGGTAAGTCGGAAAGGAAAAGTCCTATAACCTATGATATCACTTATAGGCGTTATCTAATAACTGACACAAATGAACATATTTCCACAGAGAAAGGCAATCACAGACTTATTAAAAAAAAAACTATGCTTATCTAAAAGGAAAGGTGGGGGGAATGGATACATGAAGATTAGCGTTACCATATGTATACAAATACATATTATATACATATATCAAAAAGACCGACCATATAGCAAGGAAGGATTACGGAACACTCTGTAATAATTTACACGGGAAGAGGATCTCTACATAAATAGGTATATATGATATGTAGATGAACCAGAGTGTGTACACCTTGGACAAGCAACATTCTAACCATTACCCCAATTGAAAAAATTAAAACAACGAACTAGGAGTAATGAGACATAAACTTATGGGGGGTTTTCCTGGCACATTCCATCCAAATTGAAAACCTAGGCAGACAACTTCCAGAACGGCTCTGCTGCCCTAGTACCCAGATTTGGGAATCGAGAAATGCTGCATCCTTGTGGCCGTTTCCCACAACAGCAGCTTTGAACCCACTGCAAAAGGTCACTAATTATTCACCAATTGCAGGTCTGTAAATGACACCGGCCCTCCAAAAAATACTGAGGTCGAAAATCGACCAAAAAATTCTAGAGTGCAACCTTCCAAAAAGAAAATTTGAAGAGGTATATTACACTCACACTTTCTTTCTTTTTTCTTTTAACAGAAAAGTAAAAGGCGTGGAAAAATGATGAATTGTAGGAATTTTTACAGACATGTAAACCCACATTACAAAAACCTGTCAGCTCACACCAGTCAGAATGGCCATCAACAAAAATGCTGCAAACTAGAAATGCTGACGTGATTGTGGAGAAATGCGTACCCTCGATTCTAAGGGGGACGTGGTAAGAGCCACTAATGAAAGCACAATTGAGGTGCCTTGAAAAGGTAAACGTTGAGCTACCATACCAGTCAATCAATCATACCCACTGCTGGGTCTATCCCCTGAGAAAAGGAAAATCAAAAATCACAGGCTGGCAATCCTGCACTCCAGCAATATTTACCATAGGCAACACTTGGAAGCAACGAAAATGTCCATCAACAGAGGAATGCACCAAGAAGAAGTGGTCCATGTACACATGGAATATTAGCCATGGAAAACATTGAAGCACTGCTCTTTGAGGCACCATAGATGAGCCTGGAGATAATCACAAAACATGAAGTAGGTCGGAAAGCAAAACACCTATATCCTATATTATCACTTATGGCATTATCTAATAACTGGCACAGATGAACGTATTTCCAAAGAGAAAGACACTCACAGGCTGAGAAAACAAACTATGCTCATCTGAAAGGAAAGGAGGGGGGAAATTGAGAAATGAAGATTAGTGTTACTATACATATACAAATACATATTTTGTACATGTATCAAAAAGTCCGAACATATAGCAAGGGAGGTCGACGGAACACTGTAATATTTTACATGGGAAGAGGATCTGTACATTAATAGACATACATAATGTACAAATGAACCAGATTGTGTACACCTAGGATAAACAATATTCTAAACTTTACCCAGATTAAAAAACTTTTAAAAACCAAGAAGAAGTAATGAGACATAAACTTATGGGGATTTCTCCTGGCAAATTCCATTCTAATTTACAACCTAGGACAATGACTTCCAGAAAGGCTCTGCTGCCCTAGTACCCAGATTGGGGAATGGAGAAATGCTACCTCCTTGTGGCCGTTTCCCACAACAGCAGGTTTGAACCCACTGCGAAAGGTCACTAAATTTTCACCAACTTGCAGTTCTGTAAATGACACCTGCCCTCCAGAAAATTTCTGGGGTCAAAAATCGACCAAAAAATTCAAAAGAGGGCAACCTTCGAAGAAGACAATTTCAAGAGCTACATTGTACTCACGGTTTTTTCTTTTAAGAGAAAAGAGAACGATGTAGGAATATGATGAATTTTAAAAAATTTAATGACAGGCATACCCATATTACAAAAACCTATCAGCTCACAGCAGTCAGAATGGCCATTAGGAAAAATGCTGCAAAAAATAAACGGTGAAGGGAGTGTGGAGAAATGCGTACCCTCGGTTGTAAGGGGGGGCATGTAAAGAGCCACTAATGAAAACACAGTGTAGGTGCTTTGAAAAGGGAAACATTGAGCTACCAGTCAATCAATCACAACCACTGCTTGGCCTATCACCTGAGAAAATGAGAATCAAAAAGTCACAGGCTGGCAAACCTGTACGCCAGCAAGATTTACCATAGCCAGCACTTGGAAGCAATGAAAATGTCCATCAACCGAGGAATGCACCAAGAAGAAGTGGTCCACGTACACAATGGAATATTACTCTAATAATAAATATAAATGAAATTTAAAAACAAACAAAAGCAAGGAGACATCAACATTTGTGGGTTTATCCGGGCACATGGCACTCTAACTTATAACCGAAGAACACCACTGGCCGGTAGGTCTGTTTCCCTAGTACCAGCAAGGGGAACGTAGAAAGGCTGCCGCTCTCTGGCCGTTACCTGCAAAAGCAGGTTTAAAGCCTGAGCTAATGGTCACTTCATATGAACAAGTACTGCAGGGCTGTAAATGAAACCTGCCCTCAAAATGTCTTGAGGGAGATAATGGCCAAAATATTTCAAATGGTGACACATACTTTAAGAAAACACTTTGAAGAAATAAGCTCTAATCACAGCTGGAAAAATAAAAAGGACATGTCTTAAAGATCAATTTCAACGCATTATGAGACACATGCAAATTCAACCACAAAGAGGTATCAGCTCACACCACTCAGAATAACCATCAGCAAAAACTACAAAGAATAAATCCTGAAGGAGCTGGGAAGAAATACATACCCTCCACTTTAAGTGGGACGTAACCTGGAAAGAGCCACTAAGGAGAACAGAATAGAGGTGCCTTTAAAAGGTAAACATTGAGCTACCATATGTTCCAGCAGACCTATTCCTGGACCTATAAACTAAGAAGACAGAATTGGAAGGACACAGGCACGCAAATCTGCATTGCATAGTATTACAGTAGCCAAGATATGGAAGTAACCAAAAAGTCCACCGACAGATGGGTGGACAAAGAAGAACTGCTACCTGTACAGATGGAATATGAGCTAGTGAAAAAAATGAAACGATGCCATTTCCAGCACCATAGATGAGTCTAGAAGTAATCACGCAACTTGGAGTAAGTGAGAAAGCGAAAAACACATATCCTATCGTATCACATATAGGTGTTACCTAAAAAATGATACAAACAAAGATATTTCCACAGAGAAACACTTTCATAGATTCATTAAAAAACTTATGGTTCACCAAATGGACAGGTGTGAGGATTGGATACATTACCATATTGAGGTTAACAGAGAGATACAAACACATGTGAAATATAGAATCACCAAAGACCTACGCAATACCAAGAGAAGACTACTCAACATTGTGTCATAACCTACATGGGAAAAGGATCCGAAGAAGAATAGATATATGTATATGTGTGAAAGAACCACATCTTGCACACCTAGAACAAACAAAACATTGTAATCAAGTTTGCTGTGAGAAAAAATAAAAATTAAGTTAAAAATACCAACAAGAAGTAAGGAGACATAAACTTAAAGGGCTTTTTCCTCGCACATTCCATTCTAATTTACAACCTAGAACACCACTTCCAGTAAGGCTCTGTTGCCCTAGTAACCAGATTTGGTAAAGGAGAAATGCTGCCGCCTTGTGGCCGATTCCCGCAAGAGCAGCTTTTAACCCCCAGCTAATGGTCACTTACCATTCACAAGGACTCAGGGCTGTAAAGGACACCTGCCCTCAAAATTGTGCTGAGGTAGGGAATGGATACAAAAATTCAAAACAGGCAAAATGTTCACGAAGATAGTATGAAGAGGTAAGTTTTACTCACTCTCTTTTTAAAAAAAGGAAAATGGATAAAAGCTCAGCCTCAGGAAGTATTAGACTCATGCAATCTAATCTACAAAAAGTTTTCAACTCACACCAGTCGACTGACCATTGGCAAAAAGTCTACAAACAATAAATGCTGAAGAGGTTTAAGAGAACTGTGTACCCTCTAGCTGCTGGTGAGATGTAAAAGGGTTAAACGCTAATAATGAGAACAGAAAGAAGCTGCGTTGAAAAGAAAAATTGAGGTACCATTCAATCCAGCAGGCGCACCAAAGGGCCTCTCACCTGAGAAGACCAGAATGAAGAAGACCCGGGCTGCAAAAGCTGCACTGCAGCCTTATTCACAATAGACAAGACAGTGAAGCAACCAAAATGTCCATCAACAGACGAAAGGATAAAGAAGAAGTGGTCCATGTACACAATGAATACTAGCCATGGAAAACAATGAAACACTGCTCTTTGAGGCACCATAGATGATCTTGGAGATAATCACAGAACATGAGGTAAGTCGGAAAGGAAAAGTCCTATAACCTATGATATCACTTATAGGCGTTATCTAATAACTGACACAAATGAACATATTTCCACAGAGAAAGGCAATCACAGACTTATTAAAAAAAAAAAACTATGCTTATCTAAAAGGAAAGGTGGGGGGAATGGATACATGAAGATTAGCGTTACCATATGTATACAAATACATATTATATACATATATCAAAAAGACCGACCATATAGCAAGGAAGGATTACGGAACACTCTGTAATAATTTACACGGGAAGAGGATCTCTACATAAATAGGTATATATGATATGTAGATGAACCAGAGTGTGTACACCTTGGACAAGCAACATTCTAACCATTACCCCAATTGAAAAAATTAAAACAACGAACTAGGAGTAATGAGACATAAACTTATGGGGGGTTTTCCTGGCACATTCCATCCAAATTGAAAACCTAGGCAGACAACTTCCAGAACGGCTCTGCTGCCCTAGTACCCAGATTTGGGAATCGAGAAATGCTGCATCCTTGTGGCCGTTTCCCACAACAGCAGCTTTGAACCCACTGCAAAAGGTCACTAATTATTCACCAATTGCAGGTCTGTAAATGACACCGGCCCTCCAAAAAATACTGAGGTCGAAAATCGACCAAAAAATTCTAGAGTGCAACCTTCCAAAAAGAAAATTTGAAGAGGTATATTACACTCACACTTTCTTTCTTTTTTCTTTTAACAGAAAAGTAAAAGGCGTGGAAAAATGATGAATTGTAGGAATTTTTACAGACATGTAAACCCAAATTACAAAAACCTGTCAGCTCACACCAGTCAGAATGGCCATCAACAAAAATGCTGCAAACTAGAAATGCTGACGTGATTGTGGAGAAATGCGTACCCTCGATTCTAAGGGGGATGTGGTAAGAGCCACTAATGAAAGCACAATTGAGGTGCCTTGAAAAGGTAAACGTTGAGCTACCATACCAGTCAATCAATCATACCCACTGCTGGGTCTATCCCCTGAGAAAAGGAAAATCAAAAATCACAGGCTGGCAATCCTGCACTCCAGCAATATTTACCATAGGCAACACTTGGAAGCAACGAAAATGTCCATCAACAGAGGAATGCACCAAGAAGAAGTGGTCCATGTACACATGGAATATTAGCCATGGAAAACATTGAAGCACTGCTCTTTGAGGCACCATAGATGAGCCTGGAGATAATCACAAAACATGAAGTAGGTCGGAAAGCAAAACACCTATATCCTATATTATCACTTATGGCATTATCTAATAACTGGCACAGATGAACGTATTTCCAAAGAGAAAGACACTCACAGGCTGAGAAAACAAACTATGCTCATCTGAAAGGAAAGGAGGGGGGAAATTGAGAAATGAAGATTAGTGTTACTATACATATACAAATACATATTTTGTACATGTATCAAAAAGTCCGAACATATAGCAAGGGAGGTCGACGGAACACTGTAATATTTTACATGGGAAGAGGATCTGTACATTAATAGACATACATAATGTACAAATGAACCAGATTGTGTACACCTAGGATAAACAATATTCTAAACTTTACCCAGATTAAAAAACTTTTAAAAACCAAGAAGAAGTAATGAGACATAAACTTATGGGGATTTCTCCTGGCAAATTCCATTCTAATTTACAACCTAGGACAATGACTTCCAGAAAGGCTCTGCTGCCCTAGTACCCAGATTGGGGAATGGAGAAATGCTACCTCCTTGTGGCCGTTTCCCACAACAGCAGGTTTGAACCCACTGCGAAAGGTCACTAAATTTTCACCAACTTGCAGTTCTGTAAATGACACCTGCCCTCCAGAAAATTTCTGGGGTCAAAAATCGACCAAAAAATTCAAAAGAGGGCAACCTTCGAAGAAGACAATTTCAAGAGCTACATTGTACTCACGGTTTTTTCTTTTAAGAGAAAAGAGAACGATGTAGGAATATGATGAATTTTAAAAAATTTAATGACAGGCATACCCATATTACAAAAACCTATCAGCTCACAGCAGTCAGAATGGCCATTAGGAAAAATGCTGCAAAAAATAAACGGTGAAGGGAGTGTGGAGAAATGCGTACCCTCGGTTGTAAGGGGGGGCATGTAAAGAGCCACTAATGAAAACACAGTGTAGGTGCTTTGAAAAGGGAAACATTGAGCTACCAGTCAATCAATCACAACCACTGCTTGGCCTATCACCTGAGAAAATGAGAATCAAAAAGTCACAGGCTGGCAAACCTGTACGCCAGCAAGATTTACCATAGCCAGCACTTGGAAGCAATGAAAATGTCCATCAACCGAGGAATGCACCAAGAAGAAGTGGTCCACGTACACAATGGAATATTACTCTAATAATAAATATAAATGAAATTTAAAAACAAACAAAAGCAAGGAGACATCAACATTTGTGGGTTTATCCGGGCACATGGCACTCTAACTTATAACCGAAGAACACCACTGGCCGGTAGGTCTGTTTCCCTAGTACCAGCAAGGGGAACGTAGAAAGGCTGCCGCTCTCTGGCCGTTACCTGCAAAAGCAGGTTTAAAGCCTGAGCTAATGGTCACTTCATATGAACAAGTACTGCAGGGCTGTAAATGAAACCTGCCCTCAAAATGTCTTGAGGGAGATAATGGCCAAAATATTTCAAATGGTGACACATACTTTAAGAAAACACTTTGAAGAAATAAGCTCTAATCACAGCTGGAAAAATAAAAAGGACATGTCTTAAAGATCAATTTCAACGCATTATGAGACACATGCAAATTCAACCACAAAGAGGTATCAGCTCACACCACTCAGAATAACCATCAGCAAAAACTACAAAGAATAAATCCTGAAGGAGCTGGGAAGAAATACATACCCTCCACTTTAAGTGGGACGTAACCTGGAAAGAGCCACTAAGGAGAACAGAATAGAGGTGCCTTTAAAAGGTAAACATTGAGCTACCATATGTTCCAGCAGACCTATTCCTGGACCTATAAACTAAGAAGACAGAATTGGAAGGACACAGGCACGCAAATCTGCATTGCATAGTATTACAGTAGCCAAGATATGGAAGTAACCAAAAAGTCCACCGACAGATGGGTGGACAAAGAAGAACTGCTACCTGTACAGATGGAATATGAGCTAGTGAAAAAAATGAAACGATGCCATTTCCAGCACCATAGATGAGTCTAGAAGTAATCACGCAACTTGGAGTAAGTGAGAAAGCGAAAAACACATATCCTATCGTATCACATATAGGTGTTACCTAAAAAATGATACAAACAAAGATATTTCCACAGAGAAACACTTTCATAGATTCATTAAAAAACTTATGGTTCACCAAATGGACAGGTGTGAGGATTGGATACATTACCATATTGAGGTTAACAGAGAGATACAAACACATGTGAAATATAGAATCACCAAAGACCTACGCAATACCAAGAGAAGACTACTCAACATTGTGTCATAACCTACATGGGAAAAGGATCCGAAGAAGAATAGATATATGTATATGTGTGAAAGAACCACATCTTGCACACCTAGAACAAACAAAACATTGTAATCAAGTTTGCTGTGAGAAAAAATAAAAATTAAGTTAAAAATACCAACAAGAAGTAAGGAGACATAAACTTAAAGGGCTTTTTCCTCGCACATTCCATTCTAATTTACAACCTAGAACACCACTTCCAGTAAGGCTCTGTTGCCCTAGTAACCAGATTTGGTAAAGGAGAAATGCTGCCGCCTTGTGGCCGATTCCCGCAAGAGCAGCTTTTAACCCCCAGCTAATGGTCACTTACCATTCACAAGGACTCAGGGCTGTAAAGGACACCTGCCCTCAAAATTGTGCTGAGGTAGGGAATGGATACAAAAATTCAAAACAGGCAAAATGTTCACGAAGATAGTATGAAGAGGTAAGTTTTACTCACTCTCTTTTTAAAAAAAGGAAAATGGATAAAAGCTCAGCCTCAGGAAGTATTAGACTCATGCAATCTAATCTACAAAAAGTTTTCAACTCACACCAGTCGACTGACCATTGGCAAAAAGTCTACAAACAATAAATGCTGAAGAGGTTTAAGAGAACTGTGTACCCTCTAGCTGCTGGTGAGATGTAAAAGGGTTAAACGCTAATAATGAGAACAGAAAGAAGCTGCGTTGAAAAGAAAAATTGAGGTACCATTCAATCCAGCAGGCGCACCAAAGGGCCTCTCACCTGAGAAGACCAGAATGAAGAAGACCCGGGCTGCAAAAGCTGCACTGCAGCCTTATTCACAATAGACAAGACAGTGAAGCAACCAAAATGTCCATCAACAGACGAAAGGATAAAGAAGAAGTGGTCCATGTACACAATGAATACTAGCCATGGAAAACAATGAAACACTGCTCTTTGAGGCACCATAGATGATCTTGGAGATAATCACAGAACATGAGGTAAGTCGGAAAGGAAAAGTCCTATAACCTATGATATCACTTATAGGCGTTATCTAATAACTGACACAAATGAACATATTTCCACAGAGAAAGGCAATCACAGACTTATTAAAAAAAAAAACTATGCTTATCTAAAAGGAAAGGTGGGGGGAATGGATACATGAAGATTAGCGTTACCATATGTATACAAATACATATTATATACATATATCAAAAAGACCGACCATATAGCAAGGAAGGATTACGGAACACTCTGTAATAATTTACACGGGAAGAGGATCTCTACATAAATAGGTATATATGATATGTAGATGAACCAGAGTGTGTACACCTTGGACAAGCAACATTCTAACCATTACCCCAATTGAAAAAATTAAAACAACGAACTAGGAGTAATGAGACATAAACTTATGGGGGGTTTTCCTGGCACATTCCATCCAAATTGAAAACCTAGGCAGACAACTTCCAGAACGGCTCTGCTGCCCTAGTACCCAGATTTGGGAATCGAGAAATGCTGCATCCTTGTGGCCGTTTCCCACAACAGCAGCTTTGAACCCACTGCAAAAGGTCACTAATTATTCACCAATTGCAGGTCTGTAAATGACACCGGCCCTCCAAAAAATACTGAGGTCGAAAATCGACCAAAAAATTCTAGAGTGCAACCTTCCAAAAAGAAAATTTGAAGAGGTATATTACACTCACACTTTCTTTCTTTTTTCTTTTAACAGAAAAGTAAAAGGCGTGGAAAAATGATGAATTGTAGGAATTTTTACAGACATGTAAACCCAAATTACAAAAACCTGTCAGCTCACACCAGTCAGAATGGCCATCAACAAAAATGCTGCAAACTAGAAATGCTGACGTGATTGTGGAGAAATGCGTACCCTCGATTCTAAGGGGGACGTGGTAAGAGCCACTAATGAAAGCACAATTGAGGTGCCTTGAAAAGGTAAACGTTGAGCTACCATACCAGTCAATCAATCATACCCACTGCTGGGTCTATCCCCTGAGAAAAGGAAAATCAAAAATCACAGGCTGGCAATCCTGCACTCCAGCAATATTTACCATAGGCAACACTTGGAAGCAACGAAAATGTCCATCAACAGAGGAATGCACCAAGAAGAAGTGGTCCATGTACACATGGAATATTAGCCATGGAAAACATTGAAGCACTGCTCTTTGAGGCACCATAGATGAGCCTGGAGATAATCACAAAACATGAAGTAGGTCGGAAAGCAAAACACCTATATCCTATATTATCACTTATGGCATTATCTAATAACTGGCACAGATGAACATATTTCCAAAGAGAAAGACACTCACAGGCTGAGAAAACAAACTATGCTCATCTGAAAGGAAAGGAGGGGGGAAATTGAGAAATGAAGATTAGTGTTACTATACATATACAAATACATATTTTGTACATGTATCAAAAAGTCCGAACATATAGCAAGGGAGGTCGACGGAACACTGTAATATTTTACATGGGAAGAGGATCTGTACATTAATAGACATACATAATGTACAAATGAACCAGATTGTGTACACCTAGGATAAACAATATTCTAAACTTTACCCAGATTAAAAAACTTTTAAAAACCAAGAAGAAGTAATGAGACATAAACTTATGGGGATTTCTCCTGGCAAATTCCATTCTAATTTACAACCTAGGACAATGACTTCCAGAAAGGCTCTGCTGCCCTAGTACCCAGATTGGGGAATGGAGAAATGCTACCTCCTTGTGGCCGTTTCCCACAACAGCAGGTTTGAACCCACTGCGAAAGGTCACTAAATTTTCACCAACTTGCAGTTCTGTAAATGACACCTGCCCTCCAGAAAATTTCTGGGGTCAAAAATCGACCAAAAAATTCAAAAGAGGGCAACCTTCGAAGAAGACAATTTCAAGAGCTACATTGTACTCACGGTTTTTTCTTTTAAGAGAAAAGAGAACGATGTAGGAATATGATGAATTTTAAAAAATTTAATGACAGGCATACCCATATTACAAAAACCTATCAGCTCACAGCAGTCAGAATGGCCATTAGGAAAAATGCTGCAAAAAATAAACGGTGAAGGGAGTGTGGAGAAATGCGTACCCTCGGTTGTAAGGGGGGGCATGTAAAGAGCCACTAATGAAAACACAGTGTAGGTGCTTTGAAAAGGGAAACATTGAGCTACCAGTCAATCAATCACAACCACTGCTTGGCCTATCACCTGAGAAAATGAGAATCAAAAAGTCACAGGCTGGCAAACCTGTACGCCAGCAAGATTTACCATAGCCAGCACTTGGAAGCAATGAAAATGTCCATCAACCGAGGAATGCACCAAGAAGAAGTGGTCCACGTACACAATGGAATATTACTCTAATAATAAATATAAATGAAATTTAAAAACAAACAAAAGCAAGGAGACATCAACATTTGTGGGTTTATCCGGGCACATGGCACTCTAACTTATAACCGAAGAACACCACTGGCCGGTAGGTCTGTTTCCCTAGTACCAGCAAGGGGAACGTAGAAAGGCTGCCGCTCTCTGGCCGTTACCTGCAAAAGCAGGTTTAAAGCCTGAGCTAATGGTCACTTCATATGAACAAGTACTGCAGGGCTGTAAATGAAACCTGCCCTCAAAATGTCTTGAGGGAGATAATGGCCAAAATATTTCAAATGGTGACACATACTTTAAGAAAACACTTTGAAGAAATAAGCTCTAATCACAGCTGGAAAAATAAAAAGGACATGTCTTAAAGATCAATTTCAACGCATTATGAGACACATGCAAATTCAACCACAAAGAGGTATCAGCTCACACCACTCAGAATAACCATCAGCAAAAACTACAAAGAATAAATCCTGAAGGAGCTGGGAAGAAATACATACCCTCCACTTTAAGTGGGACGTAACCTGGAAAGAGCCACTAAGGAGAACAGAATAGAGGTGCCTTTAAAAGGTAAACATTGAGCTACCATATGTTCCAGCAGACCTATTCCTGGACCTATAAACTAAGAAGACAGAATTGGAAGGACACAGGCACGCAAATCTGCATTGCATAGTATTACAGTAGCCAAGATATGGAAGTAACCAAAAAGTCCACCGACAGATGGGTGGACAAAGAAGAACTGCTACCTGTACAGATGGAATATGAGCTAGTGAAAAAAATGAAACGATGCCATTTCCAGCACCATAGATGAGTCTAGAAGTAATCACGCAACTTGGAGTAAGTGAGAAAGCGAAAAACACATATCCTATCGTATCACATATAGGTGTTACCTAAAAAATGATACAAACAAAGATATTTCCACAGAGAAACACTTTCATAGATTCATTAAAAAACTTATGGTTCACCAAATGGACAGGTGTGAGGATTGGATACATTACCATATTGAGGTTAACAGAGAGATACAAACACATGTGAAATATAGAATCACCAAAGACCTACGCAATACCAAGAGAAGACTACTCAACATTGTGTCATAACCTACATGGGAAAAGGATCCGAAGAAGAATAGATATATGTATATGTGTGAAAGAACCACATCTTGCACACCTAGAACAAACAAAACATTGTAATCAAGTTTGCTGTGAGAAAAAATAAAAATTAAGTTAAAAATACCAACAAGAAGTAAGGAGACATAAACTTAAAGGGCTTTTTCCTCGCACATTCCATTCTAATTTACAACCTAGAACACCACTTCCAGTAAGGCTCTGTTGCCCTAGTAACCAGATTTGGTAAAGGAGAAATGCTGCCCCCTTGTGGCCGATTCCCGCAAGAGCAGCTTTTAACCCCCAGCTAATGGTCACTTACCATTCACAAGGACTCAGGGCTGTAAAGGACACCTGCCCTCAAAATTGTGCTGAGGTAGGGAATGGATAAAAAAATTCAAAACAGGCAAAATGTTCACGAAGATAGTATGAAGAGGTAAGTTTTACTCACTCTCTTTTTAAAAAAAGGAAAATGGATAAAAGCTCAGCCTCAGGAAGTATTAGACTCATGCAATCTAATCTACAAAAAGTTTTCAACTCACACCAGTCGACTGACCATTGGCAAAAAGTCTACAAACAATAAATGCTGAAGAGGTTTAAGAGAACTGTGTACCCTCTAGCTGCTGGTGAGATGTAAAAGGGTTAAACGCTAATAATGAGAACAGAAAGAAGCTGCGTTGAAAAGAAAAATTGAGGTACCATTCAATCCAGCAGGCGCACCAAAGGGCCTCTCACCTGAGAAGACCAGAATGAAGAAGACCCGGGCTGCAAAAGCTGCACTGCAGCCTTATTCACAATAGACAAGACAGTGAAGCAACCAAAATGTCCATCAACAGACGAAAGGATAAAGAAGAAGTGGTCCATGTACACAATGAATACTAGCCATGGAAAACAATGAAACACTGCTCTTTGAGGCACCATAGATGATCTTGGAGATAATCACAGAACATGAGGTAAGTCGGAAAGGAAAAGTCCTATAACCTATGATATCACTTATAGGCGTTATCTAATAACTGACACAAATGAACATATTTCCACAGAGAAAGGCAATCACAGACTTATTAAAAAAAAAAACTATGCTTATCTAAAAGGAAAGGTGGGGGGAATGGATACATGAAGATTAGCGTTACCATATGTATACAAATACATATTATATACATATATCAAAAAGACCGACCATATAGCAAGGAAGGATTACGGAACACTCTGTAATAATTTACACGGGAAGAGGATCTCTACATAAATAGGTATATATGATATGTAGATGAACCAGAGTGTGTACACCTTGGACAAGCAACATTCTAACCATTACCCCAATTGAAAAAATTAAAACAACGAACTAGGAGTAATGAGACATAAACTTATGGGGGGTTTTCCTGGCACATTCCATCCAAATTGAAAACCTAGGCAGACAACTTCCAGAACGGCTCTGCTGCCCTAGTACCCAGATTTGGGAATCGAGAAATGCTGCATCCTTGTGGCCGTTTCCCACAACAGCAGCTTTGAACCCACTGCAAAAGGTCACTAATTATTCACCAATTGCAGGTCTGTAAATGACACCGGCCCTCCAAAAAATACTGAGGTCGAAAATCGACCAAAAAATTCTAGAGTGCAACCTTCCAAAAAGAAAATTTGAAGAGGTATATTACACTCACACTTTCTTTCTTTTTTCTTTTAACAGAAAAGTAAAAGGCGTGGAAAAATGATGAATTGTAGGAATTTTTACAGACATGTAAACCCAAATTACAAAAACCTGTCAGCTCACACCAGTCAGAATGGCCATCAACAAAAATGCTGCAAACTAGAAATGCTGACGTGATTGTGGAGAAATGCGTACCCTCGATTCTAAGGGGGACGTGGTAAGAGCCACTAATGAAAGCACAATTGAGGTGCCTTGAAAAGGTAAACGTTGAGCTACCATACCAGTCAATCAATCATACCCACTGCTGGGTCTATCCCCTGAGAAAAGGAAAATCAAAAATCACAGGCTGGCAATCCTGCACTCCAGCAATATTTACCATAGGCAACACTTGGAAGCAACGAAAATGTCCATCAACAGAGGAATGCACCAAGAAGAAGTGGTCCATGTACACATGGAATATTAGCCATGGAAAACATTGAAGCACTGCTCTTTGAGGCACCATAGATGAGCCTGGAGATAATCACAAAACATGAAGTAGGTCGGAAAGCAAAACACCTATATCCTATATTATCACTTATGGCATTATCTAATAACTGGCACAGATGAACGTATTTCCAAAGAGAAAGACACTCACAGGCTGAGAAAACAAACTATGCTCATCTGAAAGGAAAGGAGGGGGGAAATTGAGAAATGAAGATTAGTGTACTATACATATACAAATACATATTTTGTACATGTATCAAAAAGACCGAACATATAGCAAGGGAGGTTGACGGAACACTGTAATATTTTACATGGGAAGAGGATCTGTACATTAATAGACATACATAATGTACAAATGAACCAGATTGTGTACACCTAGGATAAACAATATTCTAAACTTTACCCAGATTAAAAAACTTTTAAAAACCAAGAAGAAGTAATGAGACATAAACTTATGGGGATTTCTCCTGGCAAATTCCATTCTAATTTACAACCTAGGACAATGACTTCCAGAAAGGCTCTGCTGCCCTAGTACCCAGATTGGGGAATGGAGAAATGCTACCTCCTTGTGGCCGTTTCCCACAACAGCAGGTTTGAACCCACTGCGAAAGGTCACTAAATTTTCACCAACTTGCAGTTCTGTAAATGACACCTGCCCTCCAGAAAATTTCTGGGGTCAAAAATCGACCAAAAAATTCAAAAGAGGGCAACCTTCGAAGAAGACAATTTCAAGAGCTACATTGTACTCACGGTTTTTTCTTTTAAGAGAAAAGAGAACGATGTAGGAATATGATGAATTTTAAAAAATTTAATGACAGGCATACCCATATTACAAAAACCTATCAGCTCACAGCAGTCAGAATGGCCATTAGGAAAAATGCTGCAAAAAATAAACGGTGAAGGGAGTGTGGAGAAATGCGTACCCTCGGTTGTAAGGGGGGGCATGTAAAGAGCCACTAATGAAAACACAGTGTAGGTGCTTTGAAAAGGGAAACATTGAGCTACCAGTCAATCAATCACAACCACTGCTTGGCCTATCACCTGAGAAAATGAGAATCAAAAAGTCACAGGCTGGCAAACCTGTACGCCAGCAAGATTTACCATAGCCAGCACTTGGAAGCAATGAAAATGTCCATCAACCGAGGAATGCACCAAGAAGAAGTGGTCCGCGTACACAATGGAATATTACTCTAATAATAAATATAAATGAAATTTAAAAACAAACAAAAGCAAGGAGACATCAACATTTGTGGGTTTATCCGGGCACATGGCACTCTAACTTATAACCGAAGAACACCACTGGCCGGTAGGTCTGTTTCCCTAGTACCAGCAAGGGGAACGTAGAAAGGCTGCCGCTCTCTGGCCGTTACCTGCAAAAGCAGGTTTAAAGCCTGAGCTAATGGTCACTTCATATGAACAAGTACTGCAGGGCTGTAAATGAAACCTGCCCTCAAAATGTCTTGAGGGAGATAATGGCCAAAATATTTCAAATGGTGACACATACTTTAAGAAAACACTTTGAAGAAATAAGCTCTAATCACAGCTGGAAAAATAAAAAGGACATGTCTTAAAGATCAATTTCAACGCATTATGAGACACATGCAAATTCAACCACAAAGAGGTATCAGCTCACACCACTCAGAATAACCATCAGCAAAAACTACAAAGAATAAATCCTGAAGGAGCTGGGAAGAAATACATACCCTCCACTTTAAGTGGGACGTAACCTGGAAAGAGCCACTAAGGAGAACAGAATAGAGGTGCCTTTAAAAGGTAAACATTGAGCTACCATATGTTCCAGCAGACCTATTCCTGGACCTATAAACTAAGAAGACAGAATTGGAAGGACACAGGCACGCAAATCTGCATTGCATAGTATTACAGTAGCCAAGATATGGAAGTAACCAAAAAGTCCACCGACAGATGGGTGGACAAAGAAGAACTGCTACCTGTACAGATGGAATATGAGCTAGTGAAAAAAATGAAACGATGCCATTTCCAGCACCATAGATGAGTCTAGAAGTAATCACGCAACTTGGAGTAAGTGAGAAAGCGAAAAACACATATCCTATCGTATCACATATAGGTGTTACCTAAAAAATGATACAAACAAAGATATTTCCACAGAGAAACACTTTCATAGATTCATTAAAAAACTTATGGTTCACCAAATGGACAGGTGTGAGGATTGGATACATTACCATATTGAGGTTAACAGAGAGATACAAACACATGTGAAATATAGAATCACCAAAGACCTACGCAATACCAAGAGAAGACTACTCAACATTGTGTCATAACCTACATGGGAAAAGGATCCGAAGAAGAATAGATATATGTATATGTGTGAAAGAACCACATCTTGCACACCTAGAACAAACAAAACATTGTAATCAAGTTTGCTGTGAGAAAAAATAAAAATTAAGTTAAAAATACCAACAAGAAGTAAGGAGACATAAACTTAAAGGGCTTTTTCCTCGCACATTCCATTCTAATTTACAACCTAGAACACCACTTCCAGTAAGGCTCTGTTGCCCTAGTAACCAGATTTGGTAAAGGAGAAATGCTGCCGCCTTGTGGCCGATTCCCGCAAGAGCAGCTTTTAACCCCCAGCTAATGGTCACTTACCATTCACAAGGACTCAGGGCTGTAAAGGACACCTGCCCTCAAAATTGTGCTGAGGTAGGGAATGGATACAAAAATTCAAAACAGGCAAAATGTTCACGAAGATAGTATGAAGAGGTAAGTTTTACTCACTCTCTTTTTAAAAAAAGGAAAATGGATAAAAGCTCAGCCTCAGGAAGTATTAGACTCATGCAATCTAATCTACAAAAAGTTTTCAACTCACACCAGTCGACTGACCATTGGCAAAAAGTCTACAAACAATAAATGCTGAAGAGGTTTAAGAGAACTGTGTACCCTCTAGCTGCTGGTGAGATGTAAAAGGGTTAAACGCTAATAATGAGAACAGAAAGAAGCTGCGTTGAAAAGAAAAATTGAGGTACCATTCAATCCAGCAGGCGCACCAAAGGGCCTCTCACCTGAGAAGACCAGAATGAAGAAGACCCGGGCTGCAAAAGCTGCACTGCAGCCTTATTCACAATAGACAAGACAGTGAAGCAACCAAAATGTCCATCAACAGACGAAAGGATAAAGAAGAAGTGGTCCATGTACACAATGAATACTAGCCATGGAAAACAATGAAACACTGCTCTTTGAGGCACCATAGATGATCTTGGAGATAATCACAGAACATGAGGTAAGTCGGAAAGGAAAAGTCCTATAACCTATGATATCACTTATAGGCGTTATCTAATAACTGACACAAATGAACATATTTCCACAGAGAAAGGCAATCACAGACTTATTAAAAAAAAAAACTATGCTTATCTAAAAGGAAAGGTGGGGGGAATGGATACATGAAGATTAGCGTTACCATATGTATACAAATACATATTATATACATATATCAAAAAGACCGACCATATAGCAAGGAAGGATTACGGAACACTCTGTAATAATTTACACGGGAAGAGGATCTCTACATAAATAGGTATATATGATATGTAGATGAACCAGAGTGTGTACACCTTGGACAAGCAACATTCTAACCATTACCCCAATTGAAAAAATTAAAACAACGAACTAGGAGTAATGAGACATAAACTTATGGGGGGTTTTCCTGGCACATTCCATCCAAATTGAAAACCTAGGCAGACAACTTCCAGAACGGCTCTGCTGCCCTAGTACCCAGATTTGGGAATCGAGAAATGCTGCATCCTTGTGGCCGTTTCCCACAACAGCAGCTTTGAACCCACTGCAAAAGGTCACTAATTATTCACCAATTGCAGGTCTGTAAATGACACCGGCCCTCCAAAAAATACTGAGGTCGAAAATCGACCAAAAAATTCTAGAGTGCAACCTTCCAAAAAGAAAATTTGAAGAGGTATATTACACTCACACTTTCTTTCTTTTTTCTTTTAACAGAAAAGTAAAAGGCGTGGAAAAATGATGAATTGTAGGAATTTTTACAGACATGTAAACCCAAATTACAAAAACCTGTCAGCTCACACCAGTCAGAATGGCCATCAACAAAAATGCTGCAAACTAGAAATGCTGACGTGATTGTGGAGAAATGCGTACCCTCGATTCTAAGGGGGACGTGGTAAGAGCCACTAATGAAAGCACAATTGAGGTGCCTTGAAAAGGTAAACGTTGAGCTACCATACCAGTCAATCAATCATACCCACTGCTGGGTCTATCCCCTGAGAAAAGGAAAATCAAAAATCACAGGCTGGCAATCCTGCACTCCAGCAATATTTACCATAGGCAACACTTGGAAGCAACGAAAATGTCCATCAACAGAGGAATGCACCAAGAAGAAGTGGTCCATGTACACATGGAATATTAGCCATGGAAAACATTGAAGCACTGCTCTTTGAGGCACCATAGATGAGCCTGGAGATAATCACAAAACATGAAGTAGGTCGGAAAGCAAAACACCTATATCCTATATTATCACTTATGGCATTATCTAATAACTGGCACAGATGAACATATTTCCAAAGAGAAAGACACTCACAGGCTGAGAAAACAAACTATGCTCATCTGAAAGGAAAGGAGGGGGGAAATTGAGAAATGAAGATTAGTGTTACTATACATATACAAATACATATTTTGTACATGTATCAAAAAGTCCGAACATATAGCAAGGGAGGTCGACGGAACACTGTAATATTTTACATGGGAAGAGGATCTGTACATTAATAGACATACATAATGTACAAATGAACCAGATTGTGTACACCTAGGATAAACAATATTCTAAACTTTACCCAGATTAAAAAACTTTTAAAAACCAAGAAGAAGTAATGAGACATAAACTTATGGGGATTTCTCCTGGCAAATTCCATTCTAATTTACAACCTAGGACAATGACTTCCAGAAAGGCTCTGCTGCCCTAGTACCCAGATTGGGGAATGGAGAAATGCTACCTCCTTGTGGCCGTTTCCCACAACAGCAGGTTTGAACCCACTGCGAAAGGTCACTAAATTTTCACCAACTTGCAGTTCTGTAAATGACACCTGCCCTCCAGAAAATTTCTGGGGTCAAAAATCGACCAAAAAATTCAAAAGAGGGCAACCTTCGAAGAAGACAATTTCAAGAGCTACATTGTACTCACGGTTTTTTCTTTTAAGAGAAAAGAGAACGATGTAGGAATATGATGAATTTTAAAAAATTTAATGACAGGCATACCCATATTACAAAAACCTATCAGCTCACAGCAGTCAGAATGGCCATTAGGAAAAATGCTGCAAAAAATAAACGGTGAAGGGAGTGTGGAGAAATGCGTACCCTCGGTTGTAAGGGGGGGCATGTAAAGAGCCACTAATGAAAACACAGTGTAGGTGCTTTGAAAAGGGAAACATTGAGCTACCAGTCAATCAATCACAACCACTGCTTGGCCTATCACCTGAGAAAATGAGAATCAAAAAGTCACAGGCTGGCAAACCTGTACGCCAGCAAGATTTACCATAGCCAGCACTTGGAAGCAATGAAAATGTCCATCAACCGAGGAATGCACCAAGAAGAAGTGGTCCACGTACACAATGGAATATTACTCTAATAATAAATATAAATGAAATTTAAAAACAAACAAAAGCAAGGAGACATCAACATTTGTGGGTTTATCCGGGCACATGGCACTCTAACTTATAACCGAAGAACACCACTGGCCGGTAGGTCTGTTTCCCTAGTACCAGCAAGGGGAACGTAGAAAGGCTGCCGCTCTCTGGCCGTTACCTGCAAAAGCAGGTTTAAAGCCTGAGCTAATGGTCACTTCATATGAACAAGTACTGCAGGGCTGTAAATGAAACCTGCCCTCAAAATGTCTTGAGGGAGATAATGGCCAAAATATTTCAAATGGTGACACATACTTTAAGAAAACACTTTGAAGAAATAAGCTCTAATCACAGCTGGAAAAATAAAAAGGACATGTCTTAAAGATCAATTTCAACGCATTATGAGACACATGCAAATTCAACCACAAAGAGGTATCAGCTCACACCACTCAGAATAACCATCAGCAAAAACTACAAAGAATAAATCCTGAAGGAGCTGGGAAGAAATACATACCCTCCACTTTAAGTGGGACGTAACCTGGAAAGAGCCACTAAGGAGAACAGAATAGAGGTGCCTTTAAAAGGTAAACATTGAGCTACCATATGTTCCAGCAGACCTATTCCTGGACCTATAAACTAAGAAGACAGAATTGGAAGGACACAGGCACGCAAATCTGCATTGCATAGTATTACAGTAGCCAAGATATGGAAGTAACCAAAAAGTCCACCGACAGATGGGTGGACAAAGAAGAACTGCTACCTGTACAGATGGAATATGAGCTAGTGAAAAAAATGAAACGATGCCATTTCCAGCACCATAGATGAGTCTAGAAGTAATCACGCAACTTGGAGTAAGTGAGAAAGCGAAAAACACATATCCTATCGTATCACATATAGGTGTTACCTAAAAAATGATACAAACAAAGATATTTCCACAGAGAAACACTTTCATAGATTCATTAAAAAACTTATGGTTCACCAAATGGACAGGTGTGAGGATTGGATACATTACCATATTGAGGTTAACAGAGAGATACAAACACATGTGAAATATAGAATCACCAAAGACCTACGCAATACCAAGAGAAGACTACTCAACATTGTGTCATAACCTACATGGGAAAAGGATCCGAAGAAGAATAGATATATGTATATGTGTGAAAGAACCACATCTTGCACACCTAGAACAAACAAAACATTGTAATCAAGTTTGCTGTGAGAAAAAATAAAAATTAAGTTAAAAATACCAACAAGAAGTAAGGAGACATAAACTTAAAGGGCTTTTTCCTCGCACATTCCATTCTAATTTACAACCTAGAACACCACTTCCAGTAAGGCTCTGTTGCCCTAGTAACCAGATTTGGTAAAGGAGAAATGCTGCCCCCTTGTGGCCGATTCCCGCAAGAGCAGCTTTTAACCCCCAGCTAATGGTCACTTACCATTCACAAGGACTCAGGGCTGTAAAGGACACCTGCCCTCAAAATTGTGCTGAGGTAGGGAATGGATAAAAAAATTCAAAACAGGCAAAATGTTCACGAAGATAGTATGAAGAGGTAAGTTTTACTCACTCTCTTTTTAAAAAAAGGAAAATGGATAAAAGCTCAGCCTCAGGAAGTATTAGACTCATGCAATCTAATCTACAAAAAGTTTTCAACTCACACCAGTCGACTGACCATTGGCAAAAAGTCTACAAACAATAAATGCTGAAGAGGTTTAAGAGAACTGTGTACCCTCTAGCTGCTGGTGAGATGTAAAAGGGTTAAACGCTAATAATGAGAACAGAAAGAAGCTGCGTTGAAAAGAAAAATTGAGGTACCATTCAATCCAGCAGGCGCACCAAAGGGCCTCTCACCTGAGAAGACCAGAATGAAGAAGACCCGGGCTGCAAAAGCTGCACTGCAGCCTTATTCACAATAGACAAGACAGTGAAGCAACCAAAATGTCCATCAACAGACGAAAGGATAAAGAAGAAGTGGTCCATGTACACAATGAATACTAGCCATGGAAAACAATGAAACACTGCTCTTTGAGGCACCATAGATGATCTTGGAGATAATCACAGAACATGAGGTAAGTCGGAAAGGAAAAGTCCTATAACCTATGATATCACTTATAGGCGTTATCTAATAACTGACACAAATGAACATATTTCCACAGAGAAAGGCAATCACAGACTTATTAAAAAAAAAAACTATGCTTATCTAAAAGGAAAGGTGGGGGGAATGGATACATGAAGATTAGCGTTACCATATGTATACAAATACATATTATATACATATATCAAAAAGACCGACCATATAGCAAGGAAGGATTACGGAACACTCTGTAATAATTTACACGGGAAGAGGATCTCTACATAAATAGGTATATATGATATGTAGATGAACCAGAGTGTGTACACCTTGGACAAGCAACATTCTAACCATTACCCCAATTGAAAAAATTAAAACAACGAACTAGGAGTAATGAGACATAAACTTATGGGGGGTTTTCCTGGCACATTCCATCCAAATTGAAAACCTAGGCAGACAACTTCCAGAACGGCTCTGCTGCCCTAGTACCCAGATTTGGGAATCGAGAAATGCTGCATCCTTGTGGCCGTTTCCCACAACAGCAGCTTTGAACCCACTGCAAAAGGTCACTAATTATTCACCAATTGCAGGTCTGTAAATGACACCGGCCCTCCAAAAAATACTGAGGTCGAAAATCGACCAAAAAATTCTAGAGTGCAACCTTCCAAAAAGAAAATTTGAAGAGGTATATTACACTCACACTTTCTTTCTTTTTTCTTTTAACAGAAAAGTAAAAGGCGTGGAAAAATGATGAATTGTAGGAATTTTTACAGACATGTAAACCCAAATTACAAAAACCTGTCAGCTCACACCAGTCAGAATGGCCATCAACAAAAATGCTGCAAACTAGAAATGCTGACGTGATTGTGGAGAAATGCGTACCCTCGATTCTAAGGGGGACGTGGTAAGAGCCACTAATGAAAGCACAATTGAGGTGCCTTGAAAAGGTAAACGTTGAGCTACCATACCAGTCAATCAATCATACCCACTGCTGGGTCTATCCCCTGAGAAAAGGAAAATCAAAAATCACAGGCTGGCAATCCTGCACTCCAGCAATATTTACCATAGGCAACACTTGGAAGCAACGAAAATGTCCATCAACAGAGGAATGCACCAAGAAGAAGTGGTCCATGTACACATGGAATATTAGCCATGGAAAACATTGAAGCACTGCTCTTTGAGGCACCATAGATGAGCCTGGAGATAATCACAAAACATGAAGTAGGTCGGAAAGCAAAACACCTATATCCTATATTATCACTTATGGCATTATCTAATAACTGGCACAGATGAACGTATTTCCAAAGAGAAAGACACTCACAGGCTGAGAAAACAAACTATGCTCATCTGAAAGGAAAGGAGGGGGGAAATTGAGAAATGAAGATTAGTGTACTATACATATACAAATACATATTTTGTACATGTATCAAAAAGACCGAACATATAGCAAGGGAGGTTGACGGAACACTGTAATATTTTACATGGGAAGAGGATCTGTACATTAATAGACATACATAATGTACAAATGAACCAGATTGTGTACACCTAGGATAAACAATATTCTAAACTTTACCCAGATTAAAAAACTTTTAAAAACCAAGAAGAAGTAATGAGACATAAACTTATGGGGATTTCTCCTGGCAAATTCCATTCTAATTTACAACCTAGGACAATGACTTCCAGAAAGGCTCTGCTGCCCTAGTACCCAGATTGGGGAATGGAGAAATGCTACCTCCTTGTGGCCGTTTCCCACAACAGCAGGTTTGAACCCACTGCGAAAGGTCACTAAATTTTCACCAACTTGCAGTTCTGTAAATGACACCTGCCCTCCAGAAAATTTCTGGGGTCAAAAATCGACCAAAAAATTCAAAAGAGGGCAACCTTCGAAGAAGACAATTTCAAGAGCTACATTGTACTCACGGTTTTTTCTTTTAAGAGAAAAGAGAACGATGTAGGAATATGATGAATTTTAAAAAATTTAATGACAGGCATACCCATATTACAAAAACCTATCAGCTCACAGCAGTCAGAATGGCCATTAGGAAAAATGCTGCAAAAAATAAACGGTGAAGGGAGTGTGGAGAAATGCGTACCCTCGGTTGTAAGGGGGGGCATGTAAAGAGCCACTAATGAAAACACAGTGTAGGTGCTTTGAAAAGGGAAACATTGAGCTACCAGTCAATCAATCACAACCACTGCTTGGCCTATCACCTGAGAAAATGAGAATCAAAAAGTCACAGGCTGGCAAACCTGTACGCCAGCAAGATTTACCATAGCCAGCACTTGGAAGCAATGAAAATGTCCATCAACCGAGGAATGCACCAAGAAGAAGTGGTCCGCGTACACAATGGAATATTACTCTAATAATAAATATAAATGAAATTTAAAAACAAACAAAAGCAAGGAGACATCAACATTTGTGGGTTTATCCGGGCACATGGCACTCTAACTTATAACCGAAGAACACCACTGGCCGGTAGGTCTGTTTCCCTAGTACCAGCAAGGGGAACGTAGAAAGGCTGCCGCTCTCTGGCCGTTACCTGCAAAAGCAGGTTTAAAGCCTGAGCTAATGGTCACTTCATATGAACAAGTACTGCAGGGCTGTAAATGAAACCTGCCCTCAAAATGTCTTGAGGGAGATAATGGCCAAAATATTTCAAATGGTGACACATACTTTAAGAAAACACTTTGAAGAAATAAGCTCTAATCACAGCTGGAAAAATAAAAAGGACATGTCTTAAAGATCAATTTCAACGCATTATGAGACACATGCAAATTCAACCACAAAGAGGTATCAGCTCACACCACTCAGAATAACCATCAGCAAAAACTACAAAGAATAAATCCTGAAGGAGCTGGGAAGAAATACATACCCTCCACTTTAAGTGGGACGTAACCTGGAAAGAGCCACTAAGGAGAACAGAATAGAGGTGCCTTTAAAAGGTAAACATTGAGCTACCATATGTTCCAGCAGACCTATTCCTGGACCTATAAACTAAGAAGACAGAATTGGAAGGACACAGGCACGCAAATCTGCATTGCATAGTATTACAGTAGCCAAGATATGGAAGTAACCAAAAAGTCCACCGACAGATGGGTGGACAAAGAAGAACTGCTACCTGTACAGATGGAATATGAGCTAGTGAAAAAAATGAAACGATGCCATTTCCAGCACCATAGATGAGTCTAGAAGTAATCACGCAACTTGGAGTAAGTGAGAAAGCGAAAAACACATATCCTATCGTATCACATATAGGTGTTACCTAAAAAATGATACAAACAAAGATATTTCCACAGAGAAACACTTTCATAGATTCATTAAAAAACTTATGGTTCACCAAATGGACAGGTGTGAGGATTGGATACATTACCATATTGAGGTTAACAGAGAGATACAAACACATGTGAAATATAGAATCACCAAAGACCTACGCAATACCAAGAGAAGACTACTCAACATTGTGTCATAACCTACATGGGAAAAGGATCCGAAGAAGAATAGATATATGTATATGTGTGAAAGAACCACATCTTGCACACCTAGAACAAACAAAACATTGTAATCAAGTTTGCTGTGAGAAAAAATAAAAATTAAGTTAAAAATACCAACAAGAAGTAAGGAGACATAAACTTAAAGGGCTTTTTCCTCGCACATTCCATTCTAATTTACAACCTAGAACACCACTTCCAGTAAGGCTCTGTTGCCCTAGTAACCAGATTTGGTAAAGGAGAAATGCTGCCGCCTTGTGGCCGATTCCCGCAAGAGCAGCTTTTAACCCCCAGCTAATGGTCACTTACCATTCACAAGGACTCAGGGCTGTAAAGGACACCTGCCCTCAAAATTGTGCTGAGGTAGGGAATGGATAAAAAAATTCAAAACAGGCAAAATGTTCACGAAGATAGTATGAAGAGGTAAGTTTTACTCACTCTCTTTTTAAAAAAAGGAAAATGGATAAAAGCTCAGCCTCAGGAAGTATTAGACTCATGCAATCTAATCTACAAAAAGTTTTCAACTCACACCAGTCGACTGACCATTGGCAAAAAGTCTACAAACAATAAATGCTGAAGAGGTTTAAGAGAACTGTGTACCCTCTAGCTGCTGGTGAGATGTAAAAGGGTTAAACGCTAATAATGAGAACAGAAAGAAGCTGCGTTGAAAAGAAAAATTGAGGTACCATTCAATCCAGCAGGCGCACCAAAGGGCCTCTCACCTGAGAAGACCAGAATGAAGAAGACCCGGGCTGCAAAAGCTGCACTGCAGCCTTATTCACAATAGACAAGACAGTGAAGCAACCAAAATGTCCATCAACAGACGAAAGGATAAAGAAGAAGTGGTCCATGTACACAATGAATACTAGCCATGGAAAACAATGAAACACTGCTCTTTGAGGCACCATAGATGATCTTGGAGATAATCACAGAACATGAGGTAAGTCGGAAAGGAAAAGTCCTATAACCTATGATATCACTTATAGGCGTTATCTAATAACTGACACAAATGAACATATTTCCACAGAGAAAGGCAATCACAGACTTATTAAAAAAAAAAACTATGCTTATCTAAAAGGAAAGGTGGGGGGAATGGATACATGAAGATTAGCGTTACCATATGTATACAAATACATATTATATACATATATCAAAAAGACCGACCATATAGCAAGGAAGGATTACGGAACACTCTGTAATAATTTACACGGGAAGAGGATCTCTACATAAATAGGTATATATGATATGTAGATGAACCAGAGTGTGTACACCTTGGACAAGCAACATTCTAACCATTACCCCAATTGAAAAAATTAAAACAACGAACTAGGAGTAATGAGACATAAACTTATGGGGGGTTTTCCTGGCACATTCCATCCAAATTGAAAACCTAGGCAGACAACTTCCAGAACGGCTCTGCTGCCCTAGTACCCAGATTTGGGAATCGAGAAATGCTGCATCCTTGTGGCCGTTTCCCACAACAGCAGCTTTGAACCCACTGCAAAAGGTCACTAATTATTCACCAATTGCAGGTCTGTAAATGACACCGGCCCTCCAAAAAATACTGAGGTCGAAAATCGACCAAAAAATTCTAGAGTGCAACCTTCCAAAAAGAAAATTTGAAGAGGTATATTACACTCACACTTTCTTTCTTTTTTCTTTTAACAGAAAAGTAAAAGGCGTGGAAAAATGATGAATTGTAGGAATTTTTACAGACATGTAAACCCAAATTACAAAAACCTGTCAGCTCACACCAGTCAGAATGGCCATCAACAAAAATGCTGCAAACTAGAAATGCTGACGTGATTGTGGAGAAATGCGTACCCTCGATTCTAAGGGGGACGTGGTAAGAGCCACTAATGAAAGCACAATTGAGGTGCCTTGAAAAGGTAAACGTTGAGCTACCATACCAGTCAATCAATCATACCCACTGCTGGGTCTATCCCCTGAGAAAAGGAAAATCAAAAATCACAGGCTGGCAATCCTGCACTCCAGCAATATTTACCATAGGCAACACTTGGAAGCAACGAAAATGTCCATCAACAGAGGAATGCACCAAGAAGAAGTGGTCCATGTACACATGGAATATTAGCCATGGAAAACATTGAAGCACTGCTCTTTGAGGCACCATAGATGAGCCTGGAGATAATCACAAAACATGAAGTAGGTCGGAAAGCAAAACACCTATATCCTATATTATCACTTATGGCATTATCTAATAACTGGCACAGATGAACGTATTTCCAAAGAGAAAGACACTCACAGGCTGAGAAAACAAACTATGCTCATCTGAAAGGAAAGGAGGGGGGAAATTGAGAAATGAAGATTAGTGTTACTATACATATACAAATACATATTTTGTACATGTATCAAAAAGACCGAACATATAGCAAGGGAGGTTGACGGAACACTGTAATATTTTACATGGGAAGAGGATCTGTACATTAATAGACATACATAATGTACAAATGAACCAGATTGTGTACACCTAGGATAAACAATATTCTAAACTTTACCCAGATTAAAAAACTTTTAAAAACCAAGAAGAAGTAATGAGACATAAACTTATGGGGATTTCTCCTGGCAAATTCCATTCTAATTTACAACCTAGGACAATGACTTCCAGAAAGGCTCTGCTGCCCTAGTACCCAGATTGGGGAATGGAGAAATGCTACCTCCTTGTGGCCGTTTCCCACAACAGCAGGTTTGAACCCACTGCGAAAGGTCACTAAATTTTCACCAACTTGCAGTTCTGTAAATGACACCTGCCCTCCAGAAAATTTCTGGGGTCAAAAATCGACCAAAAAATTCAAAAGAGGGCAACCTTCGAAGAAGACAATTTCAAGAGCTACATTGTACTCACGGTTTTTTCTTTTAAGAGAAAAGAGAACGATGTAGGAATATGATGAATTTTAAAAAATTTAATGACAGGCATACCCATATTACAAAAACCTATCAGCTCACAGCAGTCAGAATGGCCATTAGGAAAAATGCTGCAAAAAATAAACGGTGAAGGGAGTGTGGAGAAATGCGTACCCTCGGTTGTAAGGGGGGGCATGTAAAGAGCCACTAATGAAAACACAGTGTAGGTGCTTTGAAAAGGGAAACATTGAGCTACCAGTCAATCAATCACAACCACTGCTTGGCCTATCACCTGAGAAAATGAGAATCAAAAAGTCACAGGCTGGCAAACCTGTACGCCAGCAAGATTTACCATAGCCAGCACTTGGAAGCAATGAAAATGTCCATCAACCGAGGAATGCACCAAGAAGAAGTGGTCCACGTACACAATGGAATATTACTCTAATAATAAATATAAATGAAATTTAAAAACAAACAAAAGCAAGGAGACATCAACATTTGTGGGTTTATCCGGGCACATGGCACTCTAACTTATAACCGAAGAACACCACTGGCCGGTAGGTCTGTTTCCCTAGTACCAGCAAGGGGAACGTAGAAAGGCTGCCGCTCTCTGGCCGTTACCTGCAAAAGCAGGTTTAAAGCCTGAGCTAATGGTCACTTCATATGAACAAGTACTGCAGGGCTGTAAATGAAACCTGCCCTCAAAATGTCTTGAGGGAGATAATGGCCAAAATATTTCAAATGGTGACACATACTTTAAGAAAACACTTTGAAGAAATAAGCTCTAATCACAGCTGGAAAAATAAAAAGGACATGTCTTAAAGATCAATTTCAACGCATTATGAGACACATGCAAATTCAACCACAAAGAGGTATCAGCTCACACCACTCAGAATAACCATCAGCAAAAACTACAAAGAATAAATCCTGAAGGAGCTGGGAAGAAATACATACCCTCCACTTTAAGTGGGACGTAACCTGGAAAGAGCCACTAAGGAGAACAGAATAGAGGTGCCTTTAAAAGGTAAACATTGAGCTACCATATGTTCCAGCAGACCTATTCCTGGACCTATAAACTAAGAAGACAGAATTGGAAGGACACAGGCACGCAAATCTGCATTGCATAGTATTACAGTAGCCAAGATATGGAAGTAACCAAAAAGTCCACCGACAGATGGGTGGACAAAGAAGAACTGCTACCTGTACAGATGGAATATGAGCTAGTGAAAAAAATGAAACGATGCCATTTCCAGCACCATAGATGAGTCTAGAAGTAATCACGCAACTTGGAGTAAGTGAGAAAGCGAAAAACACATATCCTATCGTATCACATATAGGTGTTACCTAAAAAATGATACAAACAAAGATATTTCCACAGAGAAACACTTTCATAGATTCATTAAAAAACTTATGGTTCACCAAATGGACAGGTGTGAGGATTGGATACATTACCATATTGAGGTTAACAGAGAGATACAAACACATGTGAAATATAGAATCACCAAAGACCTACGCAATACCAAGAGAAGACTACTCAACATTGTGTCATAACCTACATGGGAAAAGGATCCGAAGAAGAATAGATATATGTATATGTGTGAAAGAACCACATCTTGCACACCTAGAACAAACAAAACATTGTAATCAAGTTTGCTGTGAGAAAAAATAAAAATTAAGTTAAAAATACCAACAAGAAGTAAGGAGACATAAACTTAAAGGGCTTTTTCCTCGCACATTCCATTCTAATTTACAACCTAGAACACCACTTCCAGTAAGGCTCTGTTGCCCTAGTAACCAGATTTGGTAAAGGAGAAATGCTGCCGCCTTGTGGCCGATTCCCGCAAGAGCAGCTTTTAACCCCCAGCTAATGGTCACTTACCATTCACAAGGACTCAGGGCTGTAAAGGACACCTGCCCTCAAAATTGTGCTGAGGTAGGGAATGGATAAAAAAATTCAAAACAGGCAAAATGTTCACGAAGATAGTATGAAGAGGTAAGTTTTACTCACTCTCTTTTTAAAAAAAGGAAAATGGATAAAAGCTCAGCCTCAGGAAGTATTAGACTCATGCAATCTAATCTACAAAAAGTTTTCAACTCACACCAGTCGACTGACCATTGGCAAAAAGTCTACAAACAATAAATGCTGAAGAGGTTTAAGAGAACTGTGTACCCTCTAGCTGCTGGTGAGATGTAAAAGGGTTAAACGCTAATAATGAGAACAGAAAGAAGCTGCGTTGAAAAGAAAAATTGAGGTACCATTCAATCCAGCAGGCGCACCAAAGGGCCTCTCACCTGAGAAGACCAGAATGAAGAAGACCCGGGCTGCAAAAGCTGCACTGCAGCCTTATTCACAATAGACAAGACAGTGAAGCAACCAAAATGTCCATCAACAGACGAAAGGATAAAGAAGAAGTGGTCCATGTACACAATGAATACTAGCCATGGAAAACAATGAAACACTGCTCTTTGAGGCACCATAGATGATCTTGGAGATAATCACAGAACATGAGGTAAGTCGGAAAGGAAAAGTCCTATAACCTATGATATCACTTATAGGCGTTATCTAATAACTGACACAAATGAACATATTTCCACAGAGAAAGGCAATCACAGACTTATTAAAAAAAAAAACTATGCTTATCTAAAAGGAAAGGTGGGGGGAATGGATACATGAAGATTAGCGTTACCATATGTATACAAATACATATTATATACATATATCAAAAAGACCGACCATATAGCAAGGAAGGATTACGGAACACTCTGTAATAATTTACACGGGAAGAGGATCTCTACATAAATAGGTATATATGATATGTAGATGAACCAGAGTGTGTACACCTTGGACAAGCAACATTCTAACCATTACCCCAATTGAAAAAATTAAAACAACGAACTAGGAGTAATGAGACATAAACTTATGGGGGGTTTTCCTGGCACATTCCATCCAAATTGAAAACCTAGGCAGACAACTTCCAGAACGGCTCTGCTGCCCTAGTACCCAGATTTGGGAATCGAGAAATGCTGCATCCTTGTGGCCGTTTCCCACAACAGCAGCTTTGAACCCACTGCAAAAGGTCACTAATTATTCACCAATTGCAGGTCTGTAAATGACACCGGCCCTCCAAAAAATACTGAGGTCGAAAATCGACCAAAAAATTCTAGAGTGCAACCTTCCAAAAAGAAAATTTGAAGAGGTATATTACACTCACACTTTCTTTCTTTTTTCTTTTAACAGAAAAGTAAAAGGCGTGGAAAAATGATGAATTGTAGGAATTTTTACAGACATGTAAACCCAAATTACAAAAACCTGTCAGCTCACACCAGTCAGAATGGCCATCAACAAAAATGCTGCAAACTAGAAATGCTGACGTGATTGTGGAGAAATGCGTACCCTCGATTCTAAGGGGGACGTGGTAAGAGCCACTAATGAAAGCACAATTGAGGTGCCTTGAAAAGGTAAACGTTGAGCTACCATACCAGTCAATCAATCATACCCACTGCTGGGTCTATCCCCTGAGAAAAGGAAAATCAAAAATCACAGGCTGGCAATCCTGCACTCCAGCAATATTTACCATAGGCAACACTTGGAAGCAACGAAAATGTCCATCAACAGAGGAATGCACCAAGAAGAAGTGGTCCATGTACACATGGAATATTAGCCATGGAAAACATTGAAGCACTGCTCTTTGAGGCACCATAGATGAGCCTGGAGATAATCACAAAACATGAAGTAGGTCGGAAAGCAAAACACCTATATCCTATATTATCACTTATGGCATTATCTAATAACTGGCACAGATGAACGTATTTCCAAAGAGAAAGACACTCACAGGCTGAGAAAACAAACTATGCTCATCTGAAAGGAAAGGAGGGGGGAAATTGAGAAATGAAGATTAGTGTTACTATACATATACAAATACATATTTTGTACATGTATCAAAAAGACCGAACATATAGCAAGGGAGGTTGACGGAACACTGTAATATTTTACATGGGAAGAGGATCTGTACATTAATAGACATACATAATGTACAAATGAACCAGATTGTGTACACCTAGGATAAACAATATTCTAAACTTTACCCAGATTAAAAAACTTTTAAAAACCAAGAAGAAGTAATGAGACATAAACTTATGGGGATTTCTCCTGGCAAATTCCATTCTAATTTACAACCTAGGACAATGACTTCCAGAAAGGCTCTGCTGCCCTAGTACCCAGATTGGGGAATGGAGAAATGCTACCTCCTTGTGGCCGTTTCCCACAACAGCAGGTTTGAACCCACTGCGAAAGGTCACTAAATTTTCACCAACTTGCAGTTCTGTAAATGACACCTGCCCTCCAGAAAATTTCTGGGGTCAAAAATCGACCAAAAAATTCAAAAGAGGGCAACCTTCGAAGAAGACAATTTCAAGAGCTACATTGTACTCACGGTTTTTTCTTTTAAGAGAAAAGAGAACGATGTAGGAATATGATGAATTTTAAAAAATTTAATGACAGGCATACCCATATTACAAAAACCTATCAGCTCACAGCAGTCAGAATGGCCATTAGGAAAAATGCTGCAAAAAATAAACGGTGAAGGGAGTGTGGAGAAATGCGTACCCTCGGTTGTAAGGGGGGGCATGTAAAGAGCCACTAATGAAAACACAGTGTAGGTGCTTTGAAAAGGGAAACATTGAGCTACCAGTCAATCAATCACAACCACTGCTTGGCCTATCACCTGAGAAAATGAGAATCAAAAAGTCACAGGCTGGCAAACCTGTACGCCAGCAAGATTTACCATAGCCAGCACTTGGAAGCAATGAAAATGTCCATCAACCGAGGAATGCACCAAGAAGAAGTGGTCCACGTACACAATGGAATATTACTCTAATAATAAATATAAATGAAATTTAAAAACAAACAAAAGCAAGGAGACATCAACATTTGTGGGTTTATCCGGGCACATGGCACTCTAACTTATAACCGAAGAACACCACTGGCCGGTAGGTCTGTTTCCCTAGTACCAGCAAGGGGAACGTAGAAAGGCTGCCGCTCTCTGGCCGTTACCTGCAAAAGCAGGTTTAAAGCCTGAGCTAATGGTCACTTCATATGAACAAGTACTGCAGGGCTGTAAATGAAACCTGCCCTCAAAATGTCTTGAGGGAGATAATGGCCAAAATATTTCAAATGGTGACACATACTTTAAGAAAACACTTTGAAGAAATAAGCTCTAATCACAGCTGGAAAAATAAAAAGGACATGTCTTAAAGATCAATTTCAACACATTATGAGACACATGCAAATTCAACCACAAAGAGGTATCAGCTCACACCACTCAGAATAACCATCAGCAAAAACTACAAAGAATAAATCCTGAAGGAGCTGGGAAGAAATACATACCCTCCACTTTAAGTGGGACGTAACCTGGAAAGAGCCACTAAGGAGAACAGAATAGAGGTGCCTTTAAAAGGTAAACATTGAGCTACCATATGTTCCAGCAGACCTATTCCTGGACCTATAAACTAAGAAGACAGAATTGGAAGGACACAGGCACGCAAATCTGCATTGCATAGTATTACAGTAGCCAAGATATGGAAGTAACCAAAAAGTCCACCGACAGATGGGTGGACAAAGAAGAACTGCTACCTGTACAGATGGAATATGAGCTAGTGAAAAAAATGAAACGATGCCATTTCCAGCACCATAGATGAGTCTAGAAGTAATCACGCAACTTGGAGTAAGTGAGAAAGCGAAAAACACATATCCTATCGTATCACATATAGGTGTTACCTAAAAAATGATACAAACAAAGATATTTCCACAGAGAAACACTTTCATAGATTCATTAAAAAACTTATGGTTCACCAAATGGACAGGTGTGAGGATTGGATACATTACCATATTGAGGTTAACAGAGAGATACAAACACATGTGAAATATAGAATCACCAAAGACCTACGCAATACCAAGAGAAGACTACTCAACATTGTGTCATAACCTACATGGGAAAAGGATCCGAAGAAGAATAGATATATGTATATGTGTGAAAGAACCACATCTTGCACACCTAGAACAAACAAAACATTGTAATCAAGTTTGCTGTGAGAAAAAATAAAAATTAAGTTAAAAATACCAACAAGAAGTAAGGAGACATAAACTTAAAGGGCTTTTTCCTCGCACATTCCATTCTAATTTACAACCTAGAACACCACTTCCAGTAAGGCTCTGTTGCCCTAGTAACCAGATTTGGTAAAGGAGAAATGCTGCCGCCTTGTGGCCGATTCCCGCAAGAGCAGCTTTTAACCCCCAGCTAATGGTCACTTACCATTCACAAGGACTCAGGGCTGTAAAGGACACCTGCCCTCAAAATTGTGCTGAGGTAGGGAATGGATAAAAAAATTCAAAACAGGCAAAATGTTCACGAAGATAGTATGAAGAGGTAAGTTTTACTCACTCTCTTTTTAAAAAAAGGAAAATGGATAAAAGCTCAGCCTCAGGAAGTATTAGACTCATGCAATCTAATCTACAAAAAGTTTTCAACTCACACCAGTCGACTGACCATTGGCAAAAAGTCTACAAACAATAAATGCTGAAGAGGTTTAAGAGAACTGTGTACCCTCTAGCTGCTGGTGAGATGTAAAAGGGTTAAACGCTAATAATGAGAACAGAAAGAAGCTGCGTTGAAAAGAAAAATTGAGGTACCATTCAATCCAGCAGGCGCACCAAAGGGCCTCTCACCTGAGAAGACCAGAATGAAGAAGACCCGGGCTGCAAAAGCTGCACTGCAGCCTTATTCACAATAGACAAGACAGTGAAGCAACCAAAATGTCCATCAACAGACGAAAGGATAAAGAAGAAGTGGTCCATGTACACAATGAATACTAGCCATGGAAAACAATGAAACACTGCTCTTTGAGGCACCATAGATGATCTTGGAGATAATCACAGAACATGAGGTAAGTCGGAAAGGAAAAGTCCTATAACCTATGATATCACTTATAGGCGTTATCTAATAACTGACACAAATGAACATATTTCCACAGAGAAAGGCAATCACAGACTTATTAAAAAAAAAAAAACTATGCTTATCTAAAAGGAAAGGTGGGGGGAATGGATACATGAAGATTAGCGTTACCATATGTATACAAATACATATTATATACATATATCAAAAAGACCGACCATATAGCAAGGAAGGATTACGGAACACTCTGTAATAATTTACACGGGAAGAGGATCTCTACATAAATAGGTATATATGATATGTAGATGAACCAGAGTGTGTACACCTTGGACAAGCAACATTCTAACCATTACCCCAATTGAAAAAATTAAAACAACGAACTAGGAGTAATGAGACATAAACTTATGGGGGGTTTTCCTGGCACATTCCATCCAAATTGAAAACCTAGGCAGACAACTTCCAGAACGGCTCTGCTGCCCTAGTACCCAGATTTGGGAATCGAGAAATGCTGCATCCTTGTGGCCGTTTCCCACAACAGCAGCTTTGAACCCACTGCAAAAGGTCACTAATTATTCACCAATTGCAGGTCTGTAAATGACACCGGCCCTCCAAAAAATACTGAGGTCGAAAATCGACCAAAAAATTCTAGAGTGCAACGTTCCAAAAAGAAAATTTGAAGAGGTATATTACACTCACACTTTCTTTCTTTTTTCTTTTAACAGAAAAGTAAAAGGCGTGGAAAAATGATGAATTGTAGGAATTTTTACAGACATGTAAACCCAAATTACAAAAACCTGTCAGCTCACACCAGTCAGAATGGCCATCAACAAAAATGCTGCAAACTAGAAATGCTGACGTGATTGTGGAGAAATGCGTACCCTCGATTCTAAGGGGGACGTGGTAAGAGCCACTAATGAAAGCACAATTGAGGTGCCTTGAAAAGGTAAACGTTGAGCTACCATACCAGTCAATCAATCATACCCACTGCTGGGTCTATCCCCTGAGAAAAGGAAAATCAAAAATCACAGGCTGGCAATCCTGCACTCCAGCAATATTTACCATAGGCAACACTTGGAAGCAACGAAAATGTCCATCAACAGAGGAATGCACCAAGAAGAAGTGGTCCATGTACACATGGAATATTAGCCATGGAAAACATTGAAGCACTGCTCTTTGAGGCACCATAGATGAGCCTGGAGATAATCACAAAACATGAAGTAGGTCGGAAAGCAAAACACCTATATCCTATATTATCACTTATGGCATTATCTAATAACTGGCACAGATGAACGTATTTCCAAAGAGAAAGACACTCACAGGCTGAGAAAACAAACTATGCTCATCTGAAAGGAAAGGAGGGGGGAAATTGAGAAATGAAGATTAGTGTTACTATACATATACAAATACATATTTTGTACATGTATCAAAAAGACCGAACATATAGCAAGGGAGGTTGACGGAACACTGTAATATTTTACATGGGAAGAGGATCTGTACATTAATAGACATACATAATGTACAAATGAACCAGATTGTGTACACCTAGGATAAACAATATTCTAAACTTTACCCAGATTAAAAAACTTTTAAAAACCAAGAAGAAGTAATGAGACATAAACTTATGGGGATTTCTCCTGGCAAATTCCATTCTAATTTACAACCTAGGACAATGACTTCCAGAAAGGCTCTGCTGCCCTAGTACCCAGATTGGGGAATGGAGAAATGCTACCTCCTTGTGGCCGTTTCCCACAACAGCAGGTTTGAACCCACTGCGAAAGGTCACTAAATTTTCACCAACTTGCAGTTCTGTAAATGACACCTGCCCTCCAGAAAATTTCTGGGGTCCAAAATCGACCAAAAAATTCAAAAGAGGGCAACCTTCGAAGAAGACAATTTCAAGAGCTACATTGTACTCACGGTTTTTTCTTTTAAGAGAAAAGAGAACGATGTAGGAATATGATGAATTTTAAAAAATTTAATGACAGGCATACCCATATTACAAAAACCTATCAGCTCACAGCAGTCAGAATGGCCATTAGGAAAAATGCTGCAAAAAATAAACGGTGAAGGGAGTGTGGAGAAATGCGTACCCTCGGTTGTAAGGGGGGGCATGTAAAGAGCCACTAATGAAAACACAGTGTAGGTGCTTTGAAAAGGGAAACATTGAGCTACCAGTCAATCAATCACAACCACTGCTTGGCCTATCACCTGAGAAAATGAGAATCAAAAAGTCACAGGCTGGCAAACCTGTACGCCAGCAAGATTTACCATAGCCAGCACTTGGAAGCAATGAAAATGTCCATCAACCGAGGAATGCACCAAGAAGAAGTGGTCCACGTACACAATGGAATATTACTCTAATAATAAATATAAATGAAATTTAAAAACAAACAAAAGCAAGGAGACATCAACATTTGTGGGTTTATCCGGGCACATGGCACTCTAACTTATAACCGAAGAACACCACTGGCCGGTAGGTCTGTTTCCCTAGTACCAGCAAGGGGAACGTAGAAAGGCTGCCGCTCTCTGGCCGTTACCTGCAAAAGCAGGTTTAAAGCCTGAGCTAATGGTCACTTCATATGAACAAGTACTGCAGGGCTGTAAATGAAACCTGCCCTCAAAATGTCTTGAGGGAGATAATGGCCAAAATATTTCAAATGGTGACACATACTTTAAGAAAACACTTTGAAGAAATAAGCTCTAATCACAGCTGGAAAAATAAAAAGGACATGTCTTAAAGATCAATTTCAACACATTATGAGACACATGCAAATTCAACCACAAAGAGGTATCAGCTCACACCACTCAGAATAACCATCAGCAAAAACTACAAAGAATAAATCCTGAAGGAGCTGGGAAGAAATACATACCCTCCACTTTAAGTGGGACGTAACCTGGAAAGAGCCACTAAGGAGAACAGAATAGAGGTGCCTTTAAAAGGTAAACATTGAGCTACCATATGTTCCAGCAGACCTATTCCTGGACCTATAAACTAAGAAGACAGAATTGGAAGGACACAGGCACGCAAATCTGCATTGCATAGTATTACAGTAGCCAAGATATGGAAGTAACCAAAAAGTCCACCGACAGATGGGTGGACAAAGAAGAACTGCTACCTGTACAGATGGAATATGAGCTAGTGAAAAAAATGAAACGATGCCATTTCCAGCACCATAGATGAGTCTAGAAGTAATCACGCAACTTGGAGTAAGTGAGAAAGCGAAAAACACATATCCTATCGTATCACATATAGGTGTTACCTAAAAAATGATACAAACAAAGATATTTCCACAGAGAAACACTTTCATAGATTCATTAAAAAACTTATGGTTCACCAAATGGACAGGTGTGAGGATTGGATACATTACCATATTGAGGTTAACAGAGAGATACAAACACATGTGAAATATAGAATCACCAAAGACCTACGCAATACCAAGAGAAGACTACTCAACATTGTGTCATAACCTACATGGGAAAAGGATCCGAAGAAGAATAGATATATGTATATGTGTGAAAGAACCACATCTTGCACACCTAGAACAAACAAAACATTGTAATCAAGTTTGCTGTGAGAAAAAATAAAAATTAAGTTAAAAATACCAACAAGAAGTAAGGAGACATAAACTTAAAGGGCTTTTTCCTCGCACATTCCATTCTAATTTACAACCTAGAACACCACTTCCAGTAAGGCTCTGTTGCCCTAGTAACCAGATTTGGTAAAGGAGAAATGCTGCCGCCTTGTGGCCGATTCCCGCAAGAGCAGCTTTTAACCCCCAGCTAATGGTCACTTACCATTCACAAGGACTCAGGGCTGTAAAGGACACCTGCCCTCAAAATTGTGCTGAGGTAGGGAATGGATAAAAAAATTCAAAACAGGCAAAATGTTCACGAAGATAGTATGAAGAGGTAAGTTTTACTCACTCTCTTTTTAAAAAAAGGAAAATGGATAAAAGCTCAGCCTCAGGAAGTATTAGACTCATGCAATCTAATCTACAAAAAGTTTTCAACTCACACCAGTCGACTGACCATTGGCAAAAAGTCTACAAACAATAAATGCTGAAGAGGTTTAAGAGAACTGTGTACCCTCTAGCTGCTGGTGAGATGTAAAAGGGTTAAACGCTAATAATGAGAACAGAAAGAAGCTGCGCTGAAAAGAAAAATTGAGGTACCATTCAATCCAGCAGGCGCACCAAAGGGCCTCTCACCTGAGAAGACCAGAATGAAGAAGACCCGGGCTGCAAAAGCTGCACTGCAGCCTTATTCACAATAGACAAGACAGTGAAGCAACCAAAATGTCCATCAACAGATGAAAGGATAAAGAAGAAGTGGTCCATGTACACAATGAATACTAGCCATGGAAAACAATGAAACACTGCTCTTTGAGGCACCATAGATGATCTTGGAGATAATCACAGAACATGAGGTAAGTCGGAAAGGAAAAGTCCTATAACCTATGATATCACTTATAGGCATTATCTAATAACTGACACAAATGAACATATTTCCACAGAGAAAGGCAATCACAGACTTATTAAAAAAAAAAACTATGCTTATCTAAAAGGAAAGGTGGGGGGAATGGATACATGAAGATTAGCGTTACCATATGTATACAAATACATATTATATACATATATCAAAAAGACCGACCATATAGCAAGGAAGGATTACGGAACACTCTGTAATAATTTACACGGGAAGAGGATCTCTACATAAATAGGTATATATGATATGTAGATGAACCAGAGTGTGTACACCTTGGACAAGCAACATTCTAACCATTACCCCAATTGAAAAAATTAAAACAACGAACTAGGAGTAATGAGACATAAACTTATGGGGGGTTTTCCTGGCACATTCCATCCAAATTGAAAACCTAGGCAGACAACTTCCAGAACGGCTCTGCTGCCCTAGTACCCAGATTTGGGAATCGAGAAATGCTGCATCCTTGTGGCCGTTTCCCACAACAGCAGCTTTGAACCCACTGCAAAAGGTCACTAATTATTCACCAATTGCAGGTCTGTAAATGACACCGGCCCTCCAAAAAATACTGAGGTCGAAAATCGACCAAAAAATTCTAGAGTGCAACCTTCCAAAAAGAAAATTTGAAGAGGTATATTACACTCACACTTTCTTTCTTTTTTCTTTTAACAGAAAAGTAAAAGGCGTGGAAAAATGATGAATTGTAGGAATTTTTACAGACATGTAAACCCAAATTACAAAAACCTGTCAGCTCACACCAGTCAGAATGGCCATCAACAAAAATGCTGCAAACTAGAAATGCTGACGTGATTGTGGAGAAATGCGTACCCTCGATTCTAAGGGGGACGTGGTAAGAGCCACTAATGAAAGCACAATTGAGGTGCCTTGAAAAGGTAAACGTTGAGCTACCATACCAGTCAATCAATCATACCCACTGCTGGGTCTATCCCCTGAGAAAAGGAAAATCAAAAATCACAGGCTGGCAATCCTGCACTCCAGCAATATTTACCATAGGCAACACTTGGAAGCAACGAAAATGTCCATCAACAGAGGAATGCACCAAGAAGAAGTGGTCCATGTACACATGGAATATTAGCCATGGAAAACATTGAAGCACTGCTCTTTGAGGCACCATAGATGAGCCTGGAGATAATCACAAAACATGAAGTAGGTCGGAAAGCAAAACACCTATATCCTATATTATCACTTATGGCATTATCTAATAACTGGCACAGATGAACGTATTTCCAAAGAGAAAGACACTCACAGGCTGAGAAAACAAACTATGCTCATCTGAAAGGAAAGGAGGGGGGAAATTGAGAAATGAAGATTAGTGTTACTATACATATACAAATACATATTTTGTACATGTATCAAAAAGACCGAACATATAGCAAGGGAGGTTGACGGAACACTGTAATATTTTACATGGGAAGAGGATCTGTACATTAATAGACATACATAATGTACAAATGAACCAGATTGTGTACACCTAGGATAAACAATATTCTAAACTTTACCCAGATTAAAAAACTTTTAAAAACCAAGAAGAAGTAATGAGACATAAACTTATGGGGATTTCTCCTGGCAAATTCCATTCTAATTTACAACCTAGGACAATGACTTCCAGAAAGGCTCTGCTGCCCTAGTACCCAGATTGGGGAATGGAGAAATGCTACCTCCTTGTGGCCGTTTCCCACAACAGCAGGTTTGAACCCACTGCGAAAGGTCACTAAATTTTCACCAACTTGCAGTTCTGTAAATGACACCTGCCCTCCAGAAAATTTCTGGGGTCAAAAATCGACCAAAAAATTCAAAAGAGGGCAACCTTCGAAGAAGACAATTTCAAGAGCTACATTGTACTCACGTTTTTTTCTTTTAAGAGAAAAGAGAACGATGTAGGAATATGATGAATTTTAAAAAATTTAATGACAGGCATACCCATATTACAAAAACCTATCAGCTCACAGCAGTCAGAATGGCCATTAGGAAAAATGCTGCAAAAAATAAACGGTGAAGGGAGTGTGGAGAAATGCGTACCCTCGGTTGTAAGGGGGGGCATGTAAAGAGCCACTAATGAAAACACAGTGTAGGTGCTTTGAAAAGGGAAACATTGAGCTACCAGTCAATCAATCACAACCACTGCTTGGCCTATCACCTGAGAAAATGAGAATCAAAAAGTCACAGGCTGGCAAACCTGTACGCCAGCAAGATTTACCATAGCCAGCACTTGGAAGCAATGAAAATGTCCATCAACCGAGGAATGCACCAAGAAGAAGTGGTCCACGTACACAATGGAATATTACTCTAATAATAAATATAAATGAAATTTAAAAACAAACAAAAGCAAGGAGACATCAACATTTGTGGGTTTATCCGGGCACATGGCACTCTAACTTATAACCGAAGAACACCACTGGCCGGTAGGTCTGTTTCCCTAGTACCAGCAAGGGGAACGTAGAAAGGCTGCCGCTCTCTGGCCGTTACCTGCAAAAGCAGGTTTAAAGCCTGAGCTAATGGTCACTTCATATGAACAAGTACTGCAGGGCTGTAAATGAAACCTGCCCTCAAAATGTCTTGAGGGAGATAATGGCCAAAATATTTCAAATGGTGACACATACTTTAAGAAAACACTTTGAAGAAATAAGCTCTAATCACAGCTGGAAAAATAAAAAGGACATGTCTTAAAGATCAATTTCAACGCATTATGAGACACATGCAAATTCAACCACAAAGAGGTATCAGCTCACACCACTCAGAATAACCATCAGCAAAAACTACAAAGAATAAATCCTGAAGGAGCTGGGAAGAAATACATACCCTCCACTTTAAGTGGGACGTAACCTGGAAAGAGCCACTAAGGAGAACAGAATAGAGGTGCCTTTAAAAGGTAAACATTGAGCTACCATATGTTCCAGCAGACCTATTCCTGGACCTATAAACTAAGAAGACAGAATTGGAAGGACACAGGCACGCAAATCTGCATTGCATAGTATTACAGTAGCCAAGATATGGAAGTAACCAAAAAGTCCACCGACAGATGGGTGGACAAAGAAGAACTGCTACCTGTACAGATGGAATATGAGCTAGTGAAAAAAATGAAACGATGCCATTTCCAGCACCATAGATGAGTCTAGAAGTAATCACGCAACTTGGAGTAAGTGAGAAAGCGAAAAACACATATCCTATCGTATCACATATAGGTGTTACCTAAAAAATGATACAAACAAAGATATTTCCACAGAGAAACACTTTCATAGATTCATTAAAAAACTTATGGTTCACCAAATGGACAGGTGTGAGGATTGGATACATTACCATATTGAGGTTAACAGAGAGATACAAACACATGTGAAATATAGAATCACCAAAGACCTACGCAATACCAAGAGAAGACTACTCAACATTGTGTCATAACCTACATGGGAAAAGGATCCGAAGAAGAATAGATATATGTATATGTGTGAAAGAACCACATCTTGCACACCTAGAACAAACAAAACATTGTAATCAAGTTTGCTGTGAGAAAAAATAAAAATTAAGTTAAAAATACCAACAAGAAGTAAGGAGACATAAACTTAAAGGGCTTTTTCCTCGCACATTCCATTCTAATTTACAACCTAGAACACCACTTCCAGTAAGGCTCTGTTGCCCTAGTAACCAGATTTGGTAAAGGAGAAATGCTGCCGCCTTGTGGCCGATTCCCGCAAGAGCAGCTTTTAACCCCCAGCTAATGGTCACTTACCATTCACAAGGACTCAGGGCTGTAAAGGACACCTGCCCTCAAAATTGTGCTGAGGTAGGGAATGGATAAAAAAATTCAAAACAGGCAAAATGTTCACGAAGATAGTATGAAGAGGTAAGTTTTACTCACTCTCTTTTTAAAAAAAGGAAAATGGATAAAAGCTCAGCCTCAGGAAGTATTAGACTCATGCAATCTAATCTACAAAAAGTTTTCAACTCACACCAGTCGACTGACCATTGGCAAAAAGTCTACAAACAATAAATGCTGAAGAGGTTTAAGAGAACTGTGTACCCTCTAGCTGCTGGTGAGATGTAAAAGGGTTAAACGCTAATAATGAGAACAGAAAGAAGCTGCGTTGAAAAGAAAAATTGAGGTACCATTCAATCCAGCAGGCGCACCAAAGGGCCTCTCACCTGAGAAGACCAGAATGAAGAAGACCCGGGCTGCAAAAGCTGCACTGCAGCCTTATTCACAATAGACAAGACAGTGAAGCAACCAAAATGTCCATCAACAGATGAAAGGATAAAGAAGAAGTGGTCCATGTACACAATGAATACTAGCCATGGAAAACAATGAAACACTGCTCTTTGAGGCACCATAGATGATCTTGGAGATAATCACAGAACATGAGGTAAGTCGGAAAGGAAAAGTCCTATAACCTATGATATCACTTATAGGCGTTATCTAATAACTGACACAAATGAACATATTTCCACAGAGAAAGGCAATCACAGACTTATTAAAAAAAAAAAAACTATGCTTATCTAAAAGGAAAGGTGGGGGGAATGGATACATGAAGATTAGCGTTACCATATGTATACAAATACATATTATATACATATATCAAAAAGACCGACCATATAGCAAGGAAGGATTACGGAACACTCTGTAATAATTTACACGGGAAGAGGATCTCTACATAAATAGGTATATATGATATGTAGATGAACCAGAGTGTGTACACCTTGGACAAGCAACATTCTAACCATTACCCCAATTGAAAAAATTAAAACAACGAACTAGGAGTAATGAGACATAAACTTATGGGGGGTTTTCCTGGCACATTCCATCCAAATTGAAAACCTAGGCAGACAACTTCCAGAACGGCTCTGCTGCCCTAGTACCCAGATTTGGGAATCGAGAAATGCTGCATCCTTGTGGCCGTTTCCCACAACAGCAGCTTTGAACCCACTGCAAAAGGTCACTAATTATTCACCAATTGCAGGTCTGTAAATGACACCGGCCCTCCAAAAAATACTGAGGTCGAAAATCGACCAAAAAATTCTAGAGTGCAACCTTCCAAAAAGAAAATTTGAAGAGGTATATTACACTCACACTTTCTTTCTTTTTTCTTTTAACAGAAAAGTAAAAGGCGTGGAAAAATGATGAATTGTAGGAATTTTTACAGACATGTAAACCCAAATTACAAAAACCTGTCAGCTCACACCAGTCAGAATGGCCATCAACAAAAATGCTGCAAACTAGAAATGCTGACGTGATTGTGGAGAAATGCGTACCCTCGATTCTAAGGGGGACGTGGTAAGAGCCACTAATGAAAGCACAATTGAGGTGCCTTGAAAAGGTAAACGTTGAGCTACCATACCAGTCAATCAATCATACCCACTGCTGGGTCTATCCCCTGAGAAAAGGAAAATCAAAAATCACAGGCTGGCAATCCTGCACTCCAGCAATATTTACCATAGGCAACACTTGGAAGCAACGAAAATGTCCATCAACAGAGGAATGCACCAAGAAGAAGTGGTCCATGTACACATGGAATATTAGCCATGGAAAACATTGAAGCACTGCTCTTTGAGGCACCATAGATGAGCCTGGAGATAATCACAAAACATGAAGTAGGTCGGAAAGCAAAACACCTATATCCTATATTATCACTTATGGCATTATCTAATAACTGGCACAGATGAACGTATTTCCAAAGAGAAAGACCCTCACAGGCTGAGAAAACAAACTATGCTCATCTGAAAGGAAAGGAGGGGGGAAATTGAGAAATGAAGATTAGTGTTACTATACATATACAAATACATATTTTGTACATGTATCAAAAAGACCGAACATATAGCAAGGGAGGTCGACGGAACACTGTAATATTTTACATGGGAAGAGGATCTGTACATTAATAGACATACATAATGTACAAATGAACCAGATTGTGTACACCTAGGATAAACAATATTCTAAACTTTACCCAGATTAAAAAACTTTTAAAAACCAAGAAGAAGTAATGAGACATAAACTTATGGGGATTTCTCCTGGCAAATTCCATTCTAATTTACAACCTAGGACAATGACTTCCAGAAAGGCTCTGCTGCCCTAGTACCCAGATTGGGGAATGGAGAAATGCTACCTCCTTGTGGCCGTTTCCCACAACAGCAGGTTTGAACCCACTGCGAAAGGTCACTAAATTTTCACCAACTTGCAGTTCTGTAAATGACACCTGCCCTCCAGAAAATTTCTGGGGTCAAAAATCGACCAAAAAATTCAAAAGAGGGCAACCTTCGAAGAAGACAATTTCAAGAGCTACATTGTACTCACGGTTTTTTCTTTTAAGAGAAAAGAGAACGATGTAGGAATATGATGAATTTTAAAAAATTTAATGACAGGCATACCCATATTACAAAAACCTATCAGCTCACAGCAGTCAGAATGGCCATTAGGAAAAATGCTGCAAAAAATAAACGGTGAAGGGAGTGTGGAGAAATGCGTACCCTCGGTTGTAAGGGGGGGCATGTAAAGAGCCACTAATGAAAACACAGTGTAGGTGCTTTGAAAAGGGAAACATTGAGCTACCAGTCAATCAATCACAACCACTGCTTGGCCTATCACCTGAGAAAATGAGAATCAAAAAGTCACAGGCTGGCAAACCTGTACGCCAGCAAGATTTACCATAGCCAGCACTTGGAAGCAATGAAAATGTCCATCAACCGAGGAATGCACCAAGAAGAAGTGGTCCACGTACACAATGGAATATTACTCTAATAATAAATATAAATGAAATTTAAAAACAAACAAAAGCAAGGAGACATCAACATTTGTGGGTTTATCCGGGCACATGGCACTCTAACTTATAACCGAAGAACACCACTGGCCGGTAGGTCTGTTTCCCTAGTACCAGCAAGGGGAACGTAGAAAGGCTGCCGCTCTCTGGCCGTTACCTGCAAAAGCAGGTTTAAAGCCTGAGCTAATGGTCACTTCATATGAACAAGTACTGCAGGGCTGTAAATGAAACCTGCCCTCAAAATGTCTTGAGGGAGATAATGGCCAAAATATTTCAAATGGTGACACATACTTTAAGAAAACACTTTGAAGAAATAAGCTCTAATCACAGCTGGAAAAATAAAAAGGACATGTCTTAAAGATCAATTTCAACGCATTATGAGACACATGCAAATTCAACCACAAAGAGGTATCAGCTCACACCACTCAGAATAACCATCAGCAAAAACTACAAAGAATAAATCCTGAAGGAGCTGGGAAGAAATACATACCCTCCACTTTAAGTGGGACGTAACCTGGAAAGAGCCACTAAGGAGAACAGAATAGAGGTGCCTTTAAAAGGTAAACATTGAGCTACCATATGTTCCAGCAGACCTATTCCTGGACCTATAAACTAAGAAGACAGAATTGGAAGGACACAGGCACGCAAATCTGCATTGCATAGTATTACAGTAGCCAAGATATGGAAGTAACCAAAAAGTCCACCGACAGATGGGTGGACAAAGAAGAACTGCTACCTGTACAGATGGAATATGAGCTAGTGAAAAAAATGAAACGATGCCATTTCCAGCACCATAGATGAGTCTAGAAGTAATCACGCAACTTGGAGTAAGTGAGAAAGCGAAAAACACATATCCTATCGTATCACATATAGGTGTTACCTAAAAAATGATACAAACAAAGATATTTCCACAGAGAAACACTTTCATAGATTCATTAAAAAACTTATGGTTCACCAAATGGACAGGTGTGAGGATTGGATACATTACCATATTGAGGTTAACAGAGAGATACAAACACATGTGAAATATAGAATCACCAAAGACCTACGCAATACCAAGAGAAGACTACTCAACATTGTGTCATAACCTACATGGGAAAAGGATCCGAAGAAGAATAGATATATGTATATGTGTGAAAGAACCACATCTTGCACACCTAGAACAAACAAAACATTGTAATCAAGTTTGCTGTGAGAAAAAATAAAAATTAAGTTAAAAATACCAACAAGAAGTAAGGAGACATAAACTTAAAGGGCTTTTTCCTCGCACATTCCATTCTAATTTACAACCTAGAACACCACTTCCAGTAAGGCTCTGTTGCCCTAGTAACCAGATTTGGTAAAGGAGAAATGCTGCCGCCTTGTGGCCGATTCCCGCAAGAGCAGCTTTTAACCCCCAGCTAATGGTCACTTACCATTCACAAGGACTCAGGGCTGTAAAGGACACCTGCCCTCAAAATTGTGCTGAGGTAGGGAATGGATAAAAAAATTCAAAACAGGCAAAATGTTCACGAAGATAGTATGAAGAGGTAAGTTTTACTCACTCTCTTTTTAAAGAAAGGAAAATGGATAAAAGCTCAGCCTCAGGAAGTATTAGACTCATGCAATCTAATCTACAAAAAGTTTTCAACTCACACCAGTCGACTGACCATTGGCAAAAAGTCTACAAACAAGAAATTCTGAAGAGGTTTTAGACAACTGTGTACCCTCTAGCTGCTGGTGAGATGTAAAAGGGTTAAACGCTAATAATGAGAACAGAAAGGAGCTGCGTTGAAAAGAAAAACTGAGGTACCATTCAATCCAGCAGGCGCACCAAAGGGCCTCTCACCTGAGAAGACCAGAATGAAGAAGACCCGGGCTGCAAAACTGCACTGCAGCCTTATTCACAATAGACAAGACAGTGAAGCAACCAAAATGTCCATCAACAGATGAAAGGATAAAGAAGAAGTGGTCCATGTACACAATGAATACTAGCCATGGAAAACAATGAAACATTGCTCTTTGAGGCACCATAGATGATCTTGGAGATAATCGCAGAACATGAGGTAAGTCGGAAAACAAAAGTTCTATATCCTATGATATCACTTATAGGCGTTATCTAATAACTGACACAAATGAACATATTTCCACAGAGAAAGTCAATCACAGACTTATTAAAAAAAAACTATGCTTATCTAAAAGGAAAGGTGGGGGGAATGGATACATGAAGATTAGCGTTACCATATGTATACAAATACATATTATATACATATATCAAAAAGACCGACCATATAGCAAGGAAGGATTACGGAACACTCTGTAATAATTTACACGGGAAGAGGATCTCTACATAAATAGGTATATATGATATGTAGATGAACCAGAGTGTGTACACCTTGGACAAGCAACATTCTAACCATTACCCCAATTGAAAAAATTAAAACAACGAACTAGGAGTAATGAGACATAAACTTATGGGGGGTTTTCCTGGCACATTCCATCCAAATTGAAAACCTAGGCAGACAACTTCCAGAATGGCTCTGCTGCCCTAGTACCCAGATTTGGGAATCGAGAAATGCTGCATCCTTGTGGCCGTTTCCCACAACAGCAGCTTTGAACCCACTGCAAAAGGTCACTAATTATTCACCAATTGCAGGTCTGTAAATGACACCGGCCCTCCAAAAAATACTGAGGTCGAAAATCGAACAAAAACTTCTAGAGTGCAACCTTCCAAAAAGAAAATTTGAAGAGGTATATTACACTCACACTTTCTTTCTTTTTTCTTTCAACAGAAAAGAAAAAGGCGTGGAAAAATGATGAATTGTAGGAATTTTTACAGACATGTAAACCCAAATTACAAAAACCTGTCAGCTCACACCAGTCAGAATGGCCATCAACAAAAATGCTGCAAACTAGAAATGCTGACGTGATTGTGGAGAAATGCGTACCCTCGATTCTAAGGGGGTTGTGGTAAGAGCCACTAATGAAAGCACAATTGAGGTGCCTTGAAAAGGTAAACGTTGAGCTACCATACCAGTCAATCAATCATACCCACTGCTGGGTCTATCACCTGAGAAAAAGAAAATCATAAATCACAGGCTGGCAATCGTGCACTTCATCAATATTTACCATAGGCAACACTTGGAAGCAACGAAAATGTCCATCAACAGAGGAATGCACCAAGAAGAAGTGGTCCATGTACACAATGGAATATTAGCCATGGAAAACATTGAAGCACTGCTCTTTGAGGCACCTTAGATGAGGCTGGAGATATTCACAAAACATGAAGTAGGTCGGAAAGCAAAAGACCTATATCCTATATTATCACTTATGGCATTATCTAATAACTGGCACAGATGAACGTATTTCCAAAGAGAAAGACACTCACAGGCTGAGAAAACAAACTATGCTCATCTGAAAGGAAAGGAGGGGGGAAATTGAGAAATGAAGATTAGTGTTACTATACATATACAAATACATATTATATACATGTATCCAAAAGACCGAACATATAGCAAGGGAGGTCGACGGAACACTGTAATATTTTACATGGGAAGAGGATCTGTACATTAATAGACATACATAATGTACAAATGAACCAGATTGTGTACACCTAGGACAAACAATATTCTAAACTTTACCCAGATTAAAAAACTTTTAAAAACCAAGAAGAAGTAATGAGACATGAACTTATGGGGATTTCTCCTGGCAAATTCCATTCTAATTTACAACCTAGGACAATGACTTCCAGAAAGGCTCTGCTGCCCTAGTACCCAGATTGGGGAATGGAGAAATGCTACCTCCTTGTGGCCGTTTCCCACAACAGCAGGTTTGAACCCACTGCGAAAGGTCACTAAATTTTCACCAACTTGCAGTTCTGTAAATGACACCTGCCCTCGAGAAAATTTCTGGGGTCAAAAATCGACCAAAAAATTCAAAAGAGGGCAACCTTCGAAGAAGACAATTTCAAGAGCTATATTGTACTCACGGTTTTTTCTTTTAAGAGAAAAGAAAAAGGCGTAGGTATATGATGCATTTAAAAAAATTTAATGACATGCATACCCATATTACAAAAACCTATCAGCTCACAGCAGTCAGAATGGCCATTAGGAAAAATGCTGCAAAAAATAAACGGTGAAGGGAGTGTGGAGAAATGCGTACCCTCGGTTGTAAGGGGGGGCATGTAAAGAGCCACTAATGAAAACACAGTGTAGGTGCTTTGAAAAGGGAAACATTGAGCTACCAGTCAATCAATCACAACCACTGCTTGGCCTATCACCTTAGAAAATGAGAATCAAAAAGTCACAGGCTGGCAAACCTGTACGCCAGCAAGATTTACCATAGCCAGCACTTGGAAGCAATGAAAATGTCCATCAACCGAGGAATGCACCAAGAAGAAGTGGTCCACGTACACAATGGAATATTACTCTAATAATAAATATAAATGAAATTTAAAAACAAACAAAAGCAAGGAGACATCAACATTTGTGGGTTTATCCGGGCACATGGCACTCTAACTTATAACCGAAGAACACCACTGGCCGGTAGGTCTGTTTCCCTAGTACCAGCAAGGGGAACGTAGAAAGGCTGCCGCTCTCTGGCCGTTACCTGCAAAAGCAGGTTTAAAGCCTGAGCTAATGGTCACTTCATATGAACAAGTACTGCAGGGCTGTAAATGAAACCTGCCCTCAAAATGTCTTGAGGGAGATAATGGCCAAAATATTTCAAATGGTGACACATACTTTAAGAAAACACTTTGAAGAAATAAGCTCTAATCACAGCTGGAAAAATAAAAAGGACATGTCTTAAAGATCAATTTCAACACATTATGAGACACATGCAAATTCAACCACAAAGAGGTATCAGCTCACACCACTCAGAATAACCATCAGCAAAAACTACAAAGAATAAATCCTGAAGGAGCTGGGAAGAAATACATACCCTCCACTTTAAGTGGGACGTAACCTGGAAAGAGCCACTAAGGAGAACAGAATAGAGGTGCCTTTAAAAGGTAAACATTGAGCTACCATATGTTCCAGCAGACCTATTCCTGGACCTATAAACTAAGAAGACAGAATTGGAAGGACACAGGCACGCAAATCTGCATTGCATAGTATTACAATAGCCAAGATATGGAAGTAACCAAAAAGTCCACCGACAGATGGGTAGACAAAGAAGAACTGCTACCTGTACAGATGGAATATGAGCTAGTGAAAAAAATGAAACGATGCCATTTCCAGCACCATAGATGAGTCTAGAAGTAATCACGCAACTTGGAGTAAGTGAGAAAGCGAAAAACACATATCCTATCGTATCACATATAGGTGTTACCTAAAAAATGATACAAACAAAGATATTTCCACAGAGAAACACTTTCATAGATTCATTAAAAAACTTATGGTTCACCAAATGGACAGGTGTGAGGATTGGATACATTACCATATTGAGGTTAACAGAGAGATACAAACACATGTGAAATATAGAATCACCAAAGACCTACGCAATACCAAGAGAAGACTACTCAACATTGTGTCATAACCTACATGGGAAAAGGATCCGAAGAAGAATAGATATATGTATATGTGTGAAAGAACCACATCTTGCACACCTAGAACAAACAAAACATTGTAATCAAGTTTGCTGTGAGAAAAAATAAAAATTAAGTTAAAAATACCAACAAGAAGTAAGGAGACATAAACTTAAAGGGCTTTTTCCTCGCACATTCCATTCTAATTTACAACCTAGAACACCACTTCCAGTAAGGCTCTGTTGCCCTAGTAACCAGATTTGGTAAAGGAGAAATGCTGCCGCCTTGTGGCCGATCCCCGCAAGAGCAGCTTTTAACCCCCAGCTAATGGTCACTTACCATTCACAAGGACTCAGGGCTGTAAAGGACACCTGCCCTCAAAATTGTGCTGAGGTAGGGAATGGATAAAAAAATTCAAAACAGGCAAAATGTTCACGAAGATAGTATGAAGAGGTAAGTTTTACTCACTCTCTTTTTAAAAAAAGGAAAATGGATAAAAGCTCAGCCTCAGGAAGTATTAGACTCATGCAATCTAATCTACAAAAAGTTTTCAACTCACACCAGTCGACTGACCATTGGCAAAAAGTCTACAAACAATAAATGCTGAAGAGGTTTAAGAGAACTGTGTACCCTCTAGCTGCTGGTGAGATGTAAAAGGGTTAAACGCTAATAATGAGAACAGAAAGAAGCTGCGTTGAAAAGAAAAATTGAGGTACCATTCAATCCAGCAGGCGCACCAAAGGGCCTCTCACCTGAGAAGACCAGAATGAAGAAGACCCGGGCTGCAAAAGCTGCACTGCAGCCTTATTCACAATAGACAAGACAGTGAAGCAACCAAAATGTCCATCAACAGATGAAAGGATAAAGAAGAAGTGGTCCATGTACACAATGAATACTAGCCATGGAAAACAATGAAACACTGCTCTTTGAGGCACCATAGATGATCTTGGAGATAATCGCAGAACATGAGGTAAGTCGGAAAACAAAAGTTCTATATCCTATGATATCACTTATAGGCGTTATCTAATAACTGACACAAATGAACATATTTCCACAGAGAAAGTCAATCACAGACTTATTAAAAAAAAACTATGCTTATCTAAAAGGAAAGGTGGGGGGAATGGATACATGAAGATTAGCGTTACCATATGTATACAAATACATATTATATACATATATCAAAAAGACCGACCATATAGCAAGGAAGGATTACGGAACACTCTGTAATAATTTACACGGGAAGAGGATCTCTACATAAATAGGTATATATGATATGTAGATGAACCAGAGTGTGTACACCTTGGACAAGCAACATTCTAACCATTACCCCAATTGAAAAAATTAAAACAACGAACTAGGAGTAATGAGACATAAACTTATGGGGGGTTTTCCTGGCACATTCCATCCAAATTGAAAACCTAGGCAGACAACTTCCAGAATGGCTCTGCTGCCCTAGTACCCAGATTTGGGAATCGAGAAATGCTGCATCCTTGTGGCCGTTTCCCACAACAGCAGCTTTGAACCCACTGCAAAAGGTCACTAATTATTCACCAATTGCAGGTCTGTAAATGACACCGGCCCTCCAAAAAATACTGAGGTCGAAAATCGAACAAAAACTTCTAGAGTGCAACCTTCCAAAAAGAAAATTTGAAGAGGTATATTACACTCACACTTTCTTTCTTTTTTCTTTCAACAGAAAAGAAAAAGGCGTGGAAAAATGATGAATTGTAGGAATTTTTACAGACATGTAAACCCAAATTACAAAAACCTGTCAGCTCACACCAGTCAGAATGGCCATCAACAAAAATGCTGCAAACTAGAAATGCTGACGTGATTGTGGAGAAATGCGTACCCTCGATTCTAAGGGGGTTGTGGTAAGAGCCACTAATGAAAGCACAATTGAGGTGCCTTGAAAAGGTAAACGTTGAGCTACCATACCAGTCAATCAATCATACCCACTGCTGGGTCTATCACCTGAGAAAAAGAAAATCATAAATCACAGGCTGGCAATCGTGCACTTCATCAATATTTACCATAGGCAACACTTGGAAGCAACGAAAATGTCCATCAACAGAGGAATGCACCAAGAAGAAGTGGTCCATGTACACAATGGAATATTAGCCATGGAAAACATTGAAGCACTGCTCTTTGAGGCACCTTAGATGAGGCTGGAGATATTCACAAAACATGAAGTAGGTCGGAAAGCAAAAGACCTATATCCTATATTATCACTTATGGCATTATCTAATAACTGGCACAGATGAACGTATTTCCAAAGAGAAAGACACTCACAGGCTGAGAAAACAAACTATGCTCATCTGAAAGGAAAGGAGGGGGGAAATTGAGAAATGAAGATTAGTGTTACTATACATATACAAATACATATTATATACATGTATCCAAAAGACCGAACATATAGCAAGGGAGGTCGACGGAACACTGTAATATTTTACATGGGAAGAGGATCTGTACATTAATAGACATACATAATGTACAAATGAACCAGATTGTGTACACCTAGGACAAACAATATTCTAAACTTTACCCAGATTAAAAAACTTTTAAAAACCAAGAAGAAGTAATGAGACATGAACTTATGGGGATTTCTCCTGGCAAATTCCATTCTAATTTACAACCTAGGACAATGACTTCCAGAAAGGCTCTGCTGCCCTAGTACCCAGATTGGGGAATGGAGAAATGCTACCTCCTTGTGGCCGTTTCCCACAACAGCAGGTTTGAACCCACTGCGAAAGGTCACTAAATTTTCACCAACTTGCAGTTCTGTAAATGACACCTGCCCTCGAGAAAATTTCTGGGGTCAAAAATCGACCAAAAAATTCAAAAGAGGGCAACCTTCGAAGAAGACAATTTCAAGAGCTATATTGTACTCACGGTTTTTTCTTTTAAGAGAAAAGAAAAAGGCGTAGGTATATGATGCATTTAAAAAAATTTAATGACATGCATACCCATATTACAAAAACCTATCAGCTCACAGCAGTCAGAATGGCCATTAGGAAAAATGCTGCAAAAAATAAACGGTGAAGGGAGTGTGGAGAAATGCGTACCCTCGGTTGTAAGGGGGGGCATGTAAAGAGCCACTAATGAAAACACAGTGTAGGTGCTTTGAAAAGGGAAACATTGAGCTACCAGTCAATCAATCACAACCACTGCTTGGCCTATCACCTTAGAAAATGAGAATCAAAAAGTCACAGGCTGGCAAACCTGTACGCCAGCAAGATTTACCATAGCCAGCACTTGGAAGCAATGAAAATGTCCATCAACCGAGGAATGCACCAAGAAGAAGTGGTCCACGTACACAATGGAATATTACTCTAATAATAAATATAAATGAAATTTAAAAACAAACAAAAGCAAGGAGACATCAACATTTGTGGGTTTATCCGGGCACATGGCACTCTAACTTATAACCGAAGAACACCACTGGCCGGTAGGTCTGTTTCCCTAGTACCAGCAAGGGGAACGTAGAAAGGCTGCCGCTCTCTGGCCGTTACCTGCAAAAGCAGGTTTAAAGCCTGAGCTAATGGTCACTTCATATGAACAAGTACTGCAGGGCTGTAAATGAAACCTGCCCTCAAAATGTCTTGAGGGAGATAATGGCCAAAATATTTCAAATGGTGACACATACTTTAAGAAAACACTTTGAAGAAATAAGCTCTAATCACAGCTGGAAAAATAAAAAGGACATGTCTTAAAGATCAATTTCAACACATTATGAGACACATGCAAATTCAACCACAAAGAGGTATCAGCTCACACCACTCAGAATAACCATCAGCAAAAACTACAAAGAATAAATCCTGAAGGAGCTGGGAAGAAATACATACCCTCCACTTTAAGTGGGACGTAACCTGGAAAGAGCCACTAAGGAGAACAGAATAGAGGTGCCTTTAAAAGGTAAACATTGAGCTACCATATGTTCCAGCAGACCTATTCCTGGACCTATAAACTAAGAAGACAGAATTGGAAGGACACAGGCACGCAAATCTGCATTGCATAGTATTACAATAGCCAAGATATGGAAGTAACCAAAAAGTCCACCGACAGATGGGTAGACAAAGAAGAACTGCTACCTGTACAGATGGAATATGAGCTAGTGAAAAAAATGAAACGATGCCATTTCCAGCACCATAGATGAGTCTAGAAGTAATCACGCAACTTGGAGTAAGTGAGAAAGCGAAAAACACATATCCTATCGTATCACATATAGGTGTTACCTAAAAAATGATACAAACAAAGATATTTCCACAGAGAAACACTTTCATAGATTCATTAAAAAACTTATGGTTCACCAAATGGACAGGTGTGAGGATTGGATACATTACCATATTGAGGTTAACAGAGAGATACAAACACATGTGAAATATAGAATCACCAAAGACCTACGCAATACCAAGAGAAGACTACTCAACATTGTGTCATAACCTACATGGGAAAAGGATCCGAAGAAGAATAGATATATGTATATGTGTGAAAGAACCACATCTTGCACACCTAGAACAAACAAAACATTGTAATCAAGTTTGCTGTGAGAAAAAATAAAAATTAAGTTAAAAATACCAACAAGAAGTAAGGAGACATAAACTTAAAGGGCTTTTTCCTCGCACATTCCATTCTAATTTACAACCTAGAACACCACTTCCAGTAAGGCTCTGTTGCCCTAGTAACCAGATTTGGTAAAGGAGAAATGCTGCCGCCTTGTGGCCGATCCCCGCAAGAGCAGCTTTTAACCCCCAGCTAATGGTCACTTACCATTCACAAGGACTCAGGGCTGTAAAGGACACCTGCCCTCAAAATTGTGCTGAGGTAGGGAATGGATAAAAAAATTCAAAACAGGCAAAATGTTCACGAAGATAGTATGAAGAGGTAAGTTTTACTCACTCTCTTTTTAAAAAAAGGAAAATGGATAAAAGCTCAGCCTCAGGAAGTATTAGACTCATGCAATCTAATCTACAAAAAGTTTTCAACTCACACCAGTCGACTGACCATTGGCAAAAAGTCTACAAACAATAAATGCTGAAGAGGTTTAAGAGAACTGTGTACCCTCTAGCTGCTGGTGAGATGTAAAAGGGTTAAACGCTAATAATGAGAACAGAAAGAAGCTGCGTTGAAAAGAAAAATTGAGGTACCATTCAATCCAGCAGGCGCACCAAAGGGCCTCTCACCTGAGAAGACCAGAATGAAGAAGACCCGGGCTGCAAAAGCTGCACTGCAGCCTTATTCACAATAGACAAGACAGTGAAGCAACCAAAATGTCCATCAACAGATGAAAGGATAAAGAAGAAGTGGTCCATGTACACAATGAATACTAGCCATGGAAAACAATGAAACACTGCTCTTTGAGGCACCATAGATGATCTTGGAGATAATCGCAGAACATGAGGTAAGTCGGAAAACAAAAGTTCTATATCCTATGATATCACTTATAGGCGTTATCTAATAACTGACACAAATGAACATATTTCCACAGAGAAAGTCAATCACAGACTTATTAAAAAAAAACTATGCTTATCTAAAAGGAAAGGTGGGGGGAATGGATACATGAAGATTAGCGTTACCATATGTATACAAATACATATTATATACATATATCAAAAAGACCGACCATATAGCAAGGAAGGATTACGGAACACTCTGTAATAATTTACACGGGAAGAGGATCTCTACATAAATAGGTATATATGATATGTAGATGAACCAGAGTGTGTACACCTTGGACAAGCAACATTCTAACCATTACCCCAATTGAAAAAATTAAAACAACGAACTAGGAGTAATGAGACATAAACTTATGGGGGGTTTTCCTGGCACATTCCATCCAAATTGAAAACCTAGGCAGACAACTTCCAGAATGGCTCTGCTGCCCTAGTACCCAGATTTGGGAATCGAGAAATGCTGCATCCTTGTGGCCGTTTCCCACAACAGCAGCTTTGAACCCACTGCAAAAGGTCACTAATTATTCACCAATTGCAGGTCTGTAAATGACACCGGCCCTCCAAAAAATACTGAGGTCGAAAATCGAACAAAAACTTCTAGAGTGCAACCTTCCAAAAAGAAAATTTGAAGAGGTATATTACACTCACACTTTCTTTCTTTTTTCTTTCAACAGAAAAGAAAAAGGCGTGGAAAAATGATGAATTGTAGGAATTTTTACAGACATGTAAACCCAAATTACAAAAACCTGTCAGCTCACACCAGTCAGAATGGCCATCAACAAAAATGCTGCAAACTAGAAATGCTGACGTGATTGTGGAGAAATGCGTACCCTCGATTCTAAGGGGGTTGTGGTAAGAGCCACTAATGAAAGCACAATTGAGGTGCCTTGAAAAGGTAAACGTTGAGCTACCATACCAGTCAATCAATCATACCCACTGCTGGGTCTATCACCTGAGAAAAAGAAAATCATAAATCACAGGCTGGCAATCGTGCACTTCATCAATATTTACCATAGGCAACACTTGGAAGCAACGAAAATGTCCATCAACAGAGGAATGCACCAAGAAGAAGTGGTCCATGTACACAATGGAATATTAGCCATGGAAAACATTGAAGCACTGCTCTTTGAGGCACCTTAGATGAGGCTGGAGATATTCACAAAACATGAAGTAGGTCGGAAAGCAAAAGACCTATATCCTATATTATCACTTATGGCATTATCTAATAACTGGCACAGATGAACGTATTTCCAAAGAGAAAGACACTCACAGGCTGAGAAAACAAACTATGCTCATCTGAAAGGAAAGGAGGGGGGAAATTGAGAAATGAAGATTAGTGTTACTATACATATACAAATACATATTATATACATGTATCCAAAAGACCGAACATATAGCAAGGGAGGTCGACGGAACACTGTAATATTTTACATGGGAAGAGGATCTGTACATTAATAGACATACATAATGTACAAATGAACCAGATTGTGTACACCTAGGACAAACAATATTCTAAACTTTACCCAGATTAAAAAACTTTTAAAAACCAAGAAGAAGTAATGAGACATGAACTTATGGGGATTTCTCCTGGCAAATTCCATTCTAATTTACAACCTAGGACAATGACTTCCAGAAAGGCTCTGCTGCCCTAGTACCCAGATTGGGGAATGGAGAAATGCTACCTCCTTGTGGCCGTTTCCCACAACAGCAGGTTTGAACCCACTGCGAAAGGTCACTAAATTTTCACCAACTTGCAGTTCTGTAAATGACACCTGCCCTCGAGAAAATTTCTGGGGTCAAAAATCGACCAAAAAATTCAAAAGAGGGCAACCTTCGAAGAAGACAATTTCAAGAGCTATATTGTACTCACGGTTTTTTCTTTTAAGAGAAAAGAAAAAGGCGTAGGTATATGATGCATTTAAAAAAATTTAATGACATGCATACCCATATTACAAAAACCTATCAGCTCACAGCAGTCAGAATGGCCATTAGGAAAAATGCTGCAAAAAATAAACGGTGAAGGGAGTGTGGAGAAATGCGTACCCTCGGTTGTAAGGGGGGGCATGTAAAGAGCCACTAATGAAAACACAGTGTAGGTGCTTTGAAAAGGGAAACATTGAGCTACCAGTCAATCAATCACAACCACTGCTTGGCCTATCACCTTAGAAAATGAGAATCAAAAAGTCACAGGCTGGCAAACCTGTACGCCAGCAAGATTTACCATAGCCAGCACTTGGAAGCAATGAAAATGTCCATCAACCGAGGAATGCACCAAGAAGAAGTGGTCCACGTACACAATGGAATATTACTCTAATAATAAATATAAATGAAATTTAAAAACAAACAAAAGCAAGGAGACATCAACATTTGTGGGTTTATCCGGGCACATGGCACTCTAACTTATAACCGAAGAACACCACTGGCCGGTAGGTCTGTTTCCCTAGTACCAGCAAGGGGAACGTAGAAAGGCTGCCGCTCTCTGGCCGTTACCTGCAAAAGCAGGTTTAAAGCCTGAGCTAATGGTCACTTCATATGAACAAGTACTGCAGGGCTGTAAATGAAACCTGCCCTCAAAATGTCTTGAGGGAGATAATGGCCAAAATATTTCAAATGGTGACACATACTTTAAGAAAACACTTTGAAGAAATAAGCTCTAATCACAGCTGGAAAAATAAAAAGGACATGTCTTAAAGATCAATTTCAACACATTATGAGACACATGCAAATTCAACCACAAAGAGGTATCAGCTCACACCACTCAGAATAACCATCAGCAAAAACTACAAAGAATAAATCCTGAAGGAGCTGGGAAGAAATACATACCCTCCACTTTAAGTGGGACGTAACCTGGAAAGAGCCACTAAGGAGAACAGAATAGAGGTGCCTTTAAAAGGTAAACATTGAGCTACCATATGTTCCAGCAGACCTATTCCTGGACCTATAAACTAAGAAGACAGAATTGGAAGGACACAGGCACGCAAATCTGCATTGCATAGTATTACAATAGCCAAGATATGGAAGTAACCAAAAAGTCCACCGACAGATGGGTAGACAAAGAAGAACTGCTACCTGTACAGATGGAATATGAGCTAGTGAAAAAAATGAAACGATGCCATTTCCAGCACCATAGATGAGTCTAGAAGTAATCACGCAACTTGGAGTAAGTGAGAAAGCGAAAAACACATATCCTATCGTATCACATATAGGTGTTACCTAAAAAATGATACAAACAAAGATATTTCCACAGAGAAACACTTTCATAGATTCATTAAAAAACTTATGGTTCACCAAATGGACAGGTGTGAGGATTGGATACATTACCATATTGAGGTTAACAGAGAGATACAAACACATGTGAAATATAGAATCACCAAAGACCTACGCAATACCAAGAGAAGACTACTCAACATTGTGTCATAACCTACATGGGAAAAGGATCCGAAGAAGAATAGATATATGTATATGTGTGAAAGAACCACATCTTGCACACCTAGAACAAACAAAACATTGTAATCAAGTTTGCTGTGAGAAAAAATAAAAATTAAGTTAAAAATACCAACAAGAAGTAAGGAGACATAAACTTAAAGGGCTTTTTCCTCGCACATTCCATTCTAATTTACAACCTAGAACACCACTTCCAGTAAGGCTCTGTTGCCCTAGTAACCAGATTTGGTAAAGGAGAAATGCTGCCGCCTTGTGGCCGATCCCAGCAAGAGCAGCTTTTAACCCCCAGCTAATGGTCACTTACCATTCACAAGGACTCAGGGCTGTAAAGGACACCTGCCCTCAAAATTGTGCTGAGGTAGGGAATGGATAAAAAAATTCAAAACAGGCAAAATGTTCACGAAGATAGTATGAAGAGGTAAGTTTTACTCACTCTCTTTTTAAAAAAAGGAAAATGGATAAAAGCTCAGCCTCAGGAAGTATTAGACTCATGCAATCTAATCTACAAAAAGTTTTCAACTCACACCAGTCGACTGACCATTGGCAAAAAGTCTACAAACAATAAATGCTGAAGAGGTTTAAGAGAACTGTGTACCCTCTAGCTGCTGGTGAGATGTAAAAGGGTTAAACGCTAATAATGAGAACAGAAAGAAGCTGCGTTGAAAAGAAAAATTGAGGTACCATTCAATCCAGCAGGTGCACCAAAGGGCCTCTCACCTGAGAAGACCAGAATGAAGAAGACCCGGGCTGCAAAAGCTGCACTGCAGCCTCATTCACAATAGACAAGACAGTGAAGCAACCAAAATGTCCATCAACAGATGAAAGGATAAAGAAGAAGTGGTCCATGTACACAATGAATACTAGCCATGGAAAACAATGAAACACTGCTCTTTGAGGCACCATAGATGATCTTGGAGATAATCACAGAACATGAGGTAAGTCGGAAAGGAAAAGTCCTATAACCTATGATATCACTTATAGGCGTTATCTAATAACTGACACAAATGAACATATTTCCACAGAGAAAGGCAATCACAGACTTATTAAAAAAAAAAAACTATGCTTATCTAAAAGGAAAGGTGGGGGGAATGGATACATGAAGATTAGCGTTACCATATGTATACAAATACATATTATATACATATATCAAAAAGACCGACCATATAGCAAGGAAGGATTACGGAACACTCTGTAATAATTTACACGGGAAGAGGATCTCTACATAAATAGGTATATATGATATGTAGATGAACCAGAGTGTGTACACCTTGGACAAGCAACATTCTAACCATTACCCGAATTGAAAAAATTAAAACAACGAACTAGGAGTAATGAGACATAAACTTATGGGGGGTTTTCCTGGCACATTCCATCCAAATTGAAAACCTAGGCAGACAACTTCCAGAACGGCTCTGCTGCCCTAGTACCCAGATTTGGGAATCGAGAAATGCTGCATCCTTGTGGCCGTTTCCCACAACAGCAGCTTTGAACCCACTGCAAAAGGTCACTAATTATTCACCAATTGCAGGTCTGTAAATGACACCGGCCCTCCAAAAAATACTGAGGTCGAAAATCGACCAAAAAATTCTAGAGTGCAACCTTCCAAAAAGAAAATTTGAAGAGGTATATTACACTCACACTTTCTTTCTTTTTTCTTTTAACAGAAAAGTAAAAGGCGTGGAAAAATGATGAATTGTAGGAATTTTTACAGACATGTAAACCCAAATTACAAAAACCTGTCAGCTCACACCAGTCAGAATGGCCATCAACAAAAATGCTGCAAACTAGAAATGCTGACGTGATTGTGGAGAAATGCGTACCCTCGATTCTAAGGGGGACGTGGTAAGAGCCACTAATGAAAGCACAATTGAGGTGCCTTGAAAAGGTAAACGTTGAGCTACCATACCAGTCAATCAATCATACCCACTGCTGGGTCTATCCCCTGAGAAAAGGAAAATCAAAAATCACAGGCTGGCAATCCTGCACTCCAGCAATATTTACCATAGGCAACACTTGGAAGCAACGAAAATGTCCATCAACAGAGGAATGCACCAAGAAGAAGTGGTCCATGTACACATGGAATATTAGCCATGGAAAACATTGAAGCACTGCTCTTTGAGGCACCATAGATGAGCCTGGAGATAATCACAAAACATGAAGTAGGTCGGAAAGCAAAACACCTATATCCTATATTATCACTTATGGCATTATCTAATAACTGGCACAGATGAACGTATTTCCAAAGAGAAAGACACTCACAGGCTGAGAAAACAAACTATGCTCATCTGAAAGGAAAGGAGGGGGGAAATTGAGAAATGAAGATTAGTGTTACTATACATATACAAATACATATTTTGTACATGTATCAAAAAGACCGAACATATAGCAAGGGAGGTTGACGGAACACTGTAATATTTTACATGGGAAGAGGATCTGTACATTAATAGACATACATAATGTACAAATGAACCAGATTGTGTACACCTAGGATAAACAATATTCTAAACTTTACCCAGATTAAAAAACTTTTAAAAACCAAGAAGAAGTAATGAGACATAAACTTATGGGGATTTCTCCTGGCAAATTCCATTCTAATTTACAACCTAGGACAATGACTTCCAGAAAGGCTCTGCTGCCCTAGTACCCAGATTGGGGAATGGAGAAATGCTACCTCCTTGTGGCCGCTTCCCACAACAGCAGGTTTGAACCCACTGCGAAAGGTCACTAAATTTTCACCAACTTGCAGTTCTGTAAATGACACCTGCCCTCCAGAAAATTTCTGGGGTCAAAAATCGACCAAAAAATTCAAAAGAGGGCAACCTTCGAAGAAGACAATTTCAAGAGCTATATTGTACTCACGGTTTTTTCTTTTAAGAGAAAAGAAAAAGGCGTAGGTATATGATGCATTTAAAAAAATTTAATGACATGCATACCCATATTACAAAAACCTAACAGCTCACAGCAGTCAGAATGGCCATTAGGAAAAATGCTGCAAAAAATAAACGGTGAAGGGAGTGTTGAGAAATGCGTACCCTCGGTTGTAAGGGGGGGCATGTAAAGAGCCACTAATGAAAACACAGTGTAGGTGCTTTGAAAAGGGAAACATTGTGCTACCAGTCAATCAATCACAACCACTTCTGGGCCTATCACCTGAGAAAATGAGAATCAAAAAGTCACAGGCTGGCAATCCCGCACTCCAGCACTATTTACCATAGGCAACACTTGGAAGCAACAAAAATGTCCATCAACCGAGGAATGCACCAAGAGGAAGTGTTCCATGTACACAATGGAATATTAGTCCAATAATAAATATAAATTAAATCTAAAAAACAAAGCAAAAGTAAGGAGACATCAGCATTTGTGGGTTTATCCGGGCACATTGCACTCTAATTTATAACCGAGGGCCACCAGTGGCCAGAAGGTGTGTTTCCCTAGTTACCAGAGTGGGGAACATAGAAAGGCTGCCGCCTTCTGGCCGTTACCTGCAAAAGCAGCTTTAAAGCCTGTGCTAATGGTCACTTCATATGAACAAGTACTGTAGGGCTGTAAATGAAACCTGCCCTCAAAATGTCTTGAGGGAGGTAATGGCCAAAAAATTTCAAAATGTGACACATACTTTAAGTAAACACTTTGAAGAACTAAGCTGTAATCACAGTTTGATAAATGAAAAGGACATGCTTTAAAGCTCAATTTCAACAGATTATGGGACACATGCAAGTTCAACAACAAAGAGGTCTCAGCTCGTACCTGTCAGAATAACCATCAGCAATAAAACTACAAACAATATATACTGAAGGTGTTTTGGAGAAATGCATACCCTCAACTTTAAGTTGGACGTAACCTGGAAAGAGCCACTAATGAGAACTGAATGGTGGTGCCTTTAAAACGTACACACTGAGCTACCATATTATACAGCAAGCCCACTCCTTGGCCTATAACATAGGAAGATAGATCTGCAAAGACACAGGCAAGCAAATGTGCATTGCAGCAGTATTACAATAGCCAAGACATGGATGCAACCAAAAAGTCCATCAAGAGTTGCGTTGCCAAAGAAGAACTGGTTCATGTACAGATGGAATATTAGCCAGGGAAAAAAATGAAACAAGGCCATTTGCAGCACCATGTATGATTCTTGAGGTAATCAGGCAAATTGTACTAAGTCAGAAAACAAAAGACACATATCCTATAATATCACTTATAGGTCTTAGCTAAAAATTGATACCAATGAAGATATTTCCACAGAGAAATGCAATCACAGATTCATAAAAGAAACTTATGTTTCATCAAATGGAAAGGTGTGCGGATTGGATACATTAGGATATTGGGCTTAACATAGATATAGAAACACATGTGAAATATGTAATCACCAAAGACCTACGTAATACCAAGAGAAGATTACTCAACATTGTGTCATAACCTACATGGGGAAATGATCCAAAGAAGAATAGATATATGTATTTGTTTAAAAGAACCACATCTTGCACATCTAGAAGAAACAAAACATTTTAATCAAATTTGCTCTGATAAAAAATAAAAATTAAATTAAAAAAAGAACAAGAAGTAATGAGACGTAAACTTAAGGGGCTTTTTGCTGGCACATTGCATTCTACTTTACAACCAGAACATGACTTCCATTAAGGCTCTGTCATCACTAATAAAGCAGCTTTATAAGCAATGTTGAAGATAGCTTAAAAGAAGTCTCACTAATTATTGATAGTAGCAAGAAAACAAAGTAAAGTAAAAATCTCACTGCAAAAAGTATACATAGAGTGAGGATAGTAGATCAAACACTTATTACACTTCTGTAAAGAATAAAAGACAACAATAGTATGTTTTTTTTTAAAAAAGAAAGGGCCCAAATAAATCTGAAATGAAAGAGGTGATGTTACAACAGACACCACAGAAATACAAAGTATCCTAAGATACACACAGGGTAACTCAGGGCTCAGATGGGACAGAGCCCACTCTCCAGTCCCCTGTACATGACTTACAGGAGCCTCAGGAACTGAGGAGGGGGTCCCTGAGGAGAGGCTCAAGATAGAATATGGTAGGCATTAACATGGCTCCATTCATCTTAAACATGCCTGAACTACATTCACACGAGATGATTTTGTCCTGTATGTACATTGGCACCTCTAGTCGGAACTGCAGATCTTTGGCTTCATCACCTCTACTGACAGCATTAGCTTCACCTGCTGTGGACCGTCTCCTATAGGATTTCTAGAACCACCAAACATCAAAGCTTCACAGGACCCAGAGTCTGTGCGACTCCACGCAGAGTCTCAGAGTCTCAACTCCACTCAGATACTCCACTCTTGGAGGGCACACACAAAGTAATGTGCACATCAGGGCCCAGGGGAAAGAGCAGTGACCCCGTAGGAGAATGACCAGAACTACCTGATAGTTTTAGAGGGTCTCCTGCAGAGGCAGGTGGTGGCTGTGGCTGTGGCTCACCGTGAGGACAACGACACTGGCAGCAGAAGTTCTGGGAAATACTCCTTGGTGTGAGCCCTCCCAGAGTCCGCCATTAGCCCCACCAAGAGCAAGGTAGACTCCAGTGCTGGGTTGCCTCAGGCCAAACAACCAACAGGGAGGGAACCCAGCCCCATGGATCAGCAGACAAGCAGATTAAACTTTTTATTAAAGTTTTATTTAATCTGCAGACAAGCGGATTAAAGCTCTGCCCACCAAAGCAACACCCAGCTCTACCCACCACCAGTCCCTCCCATCAGGAAGCTTGCACAAGCCTCTAAGATAGACTCATCCACTGGAGAGCAGACAGCAGAAGGAAGAAGAACTACAATTCTGAAGCCTGTGGAAGGAAAACCACATTCACAGAAAGATAGACAAAATGAAAAGGCAGAGGACTTTATACCAGATCAAGGAACAAGATAAAACCCCAGAAAAAAAACAAAATGAGGTGGAGATAGGGAACCTTCCAGAAAAAGAATCAGAATAAAGATAGTGAAGATGATCCAAGACCTTGGCAAAAGAATGGAGGCAAAAACAAAAAGAATAAAATATCTAGGAATAAACCTACCTAAGGAGACAAAAGACCTGTATGCAGAAAACTATAAGACACTGATGAAAGAAATTAAAGATGATACAAATAGATGGAGACATATACCATGTTCTTGGATTAGAAGAATCAATATTGTGAAAATGACTATACTACCCAAAGCAATCTACAGATTCAATGCAATCCCTATCAAAATACCTTTGGCATTTTCTACAGAACTAGAAAAAAAAATCTTAAAATTTGTAGGGAGACACAAAAGACCCCAGATAGCCAAAGCAGCCTTGAGGGGAAAAAAAAAAGAGCTGGAGGAATCAGACTTCCAGACTTCAGACTATATTACAAAGCTACAGTAATCAAGATGTTATGGTACTGACACAAAAACAGAAATATAGATCAATAGAACAGGATAGAAAGCACAGAGATAAACCCACGTACCTATGGTCCACTAATCTATGACAAAGGAGGCAAGGGTATACAATGGAGAAAAGACAGTGTCTTCAGTAGGTGGTGCTGGGAAAACTGGACAGCTACATGTAAAAGAATGAAATTAGAACACTCCCTAACACCATACACAAAAATAAACTCAAAATGGATTAGAGGCCTAAATGTAAGACCAGCCACTATAAAACTCTTAGAGGAAAACATAAGCAGAACAGTCTATGACATAAATCACAGCAAGATCCTTTTTGACCCACCTCCTAGGGAAATGGAAATAAAAACAAAAATAAAAAAAGTGGGACCTAATGAAACTTAAAATCTTTTGCACAGCAAAGGAAAACATAAGCAAGATGAAAAGACAACCATCAGAATGGGAGAAAATATTTTCAAATGAAGCAAATGGCAAAGGATTAATCTCCAAAAAGCAGCTCATGTAGCTCAATATCACAAAACCAAACAACCCAATCCAAAAATGGGCAGAAGACCTAAATAGACATTTCTCCAAAGAAGATATACAGTTTGCCAACAAACACATGAAAGGATGCTGAACATCACTAATCATTAGAGAAATGCAAATCAAAACTACAGTGAGATATCACCTCACACCAGTCAGAATGGCCATCATCAAAAAATCTACAAACAATAAATGCTGGAGAGGCATTTATCGGAAAAAAGGGAACCCTCTTGCACTGTTGGTGGGAATGTAAATTGATATAGCTACTAGGGAGAACGGTATGGGGGTTCCTTAAAAACTAAAAATAGAACAACCGTACAACCCAGCAATCCCACTACTGGACATTTACCCTGAGAAAACCATAATTCAAAAAGAGTCATGTACCACAATGTTCATGGTAGCTCTATTTACAATAGCCAGGACATGGAAGCAACCTAAGTGTCCATCAACAGATAACTGGATAAAGAAGATGTGGCACATATATACAATGGAACATTATTCAGCCATAAAAAGAAACGAAATTGAGTTATTTGTAGTGAGGTGGATGGATCTAGAGTCTGTCTTACAGAGTGAAGTAAGTCAGAAAGAGAAAAACAAATACCGTATGCTAACACATATATATGGAATCTAAAAGAAAAAAGTTTATGAAGAACCTAGGGGCAGGAAAGGATTAAGGACACAGACGTAGAGAAAGGACTTGAGGACACGGGGAGGGGGAAGGGTAAGCTGGGACAAAGTGAGAGAGTGGTATGGACATATATACACTACCAAATGTAAAATTGATAGCTACTGGGAAGCAGCCACATAGCACAGGGAGATCAGCTCGGTGCTTTGTGACCACCTACAGGGGTGGGATAAGGGAGTGAGAGGGAAGTGCAAGAGGGAGGGGATATGGTGTTATATGTATACGTATAGCTGATTCACTTTTTCATACAGCAGAAACTAACACACAATTGTAAAACAATTATACTCCAATAAAGATGTAAAAGAAAAACAAAAGAAAGCCCAGAGACAAACCTACACACCTATGGTCCACTAATCTATGACAAAGGAGGCAAGGATATACAATGGAGAAAAGACAGTCTCTTCAATAAGTGGTGCTGGGAAAAATGGACAGCTACATGTAAAAGAATGAAATTAGAACACTCCCTAACACCATACACAAAAAATAAACTCAAAATGGATTAGAGACCGAAATGTTAGACTGGACACTATAAAACTCTTAGAGGAAAACATAGGAAGAATACTCTTTGACATAAATCACAGCAAGATCTTTTTTGATCCACCTCCTAGAGTAATGGAATAAAAAACAAAAATAAACAAATGGGAGCAAATGAAACCTAAAAGCTTTTGGAAAGCAAAGGAAACTACAAAGACGACGAAAAGACAACCCTCAGAATGGGAGAAAATATTTGCAAACGAATCAATGGACAAAGGATTAATCTCCAATATATATAAACAGCTCATGCAGCTCAACAGTAAAAAAACAAACAACCCAATCCAAAAATGGGCAGATGACGTAAATAGACATTTGTCCCGAGAAGACATACAGATGGCCAAGAAGCACATGAAAAGCTGCTCAACATCACTAATTATTGAGAAATATAAACCAAAACTACAATGAGGTATCACCTCACACAAGTTAGAATGGGCATCATCAGAAAATCTACAGACAACAAATGCTGGAGAGGGTGTGGAGAAAAGGGAACCCTCTTACACTATTTGTGGGAATGTAAATTGATACAGTCACGATGGAGAACAGTATGGAGGTTCCTTAAAAAACTAAAAATAGAATTACCATATGACCCAGCAATCCCACTACTGGGCATATACCCAGAGAAAACCATAATTCAAAAAGACACATTCACCACAATGTTCATTGCAGCACTATTTACAATAGCCAGGTCATGGAAGCAACCTAAATGCCCATAGATAGACAAATGGAAAATATGTGGTACATATATAAAATGGAATATTACTCAGCCATAAAAAGGAATGAAATTGGGTCATTTGTAGAGACGTGGATAGATCTAGAGACTGTCATACAGAGTGAAGTAAGTCAGAAAAAGAAAAACATATATCGTATATTAATGCATACATGTGGAACCTAGAAAAATGGTACAGATGAACCGGTTTGCAAGGCAGAAATAGAGACACAGACGTAGAGAACAAATGTATGGTCACCAAGGGGGGAAAGTGGCAGGGTGGTGGTGGTGGGATGAATTGCGAGCCTGGGATTGACAGATATACACTTATATGTATAAAATAGATAACCAATAAGAACCTGCTGTATAAAAAAATGAATAAAATAAAATTTAAAAATTTAAAAATATTTAAAAACAGAAAACAGAAAAAAAAGTTCTGTCCTTCCCATAGACGTATTTATATGAATGAATTATTTCCATGCTTATATCTATAAATACAAAAAGAGGAATAAAACCTACCTTGAACCAAAAAAGAAAAAAAAAAAAACAGAACCCACTGGTCATACAGAGGAAATCCCTATCAGGGCACTTGCTCCAGTGGTAAACAATTCTGAAGTTGGTCAGAGGTGGGGAATCATCTCCCATGCAGCCAGCAGCTCCCCCGCAAGGAGCGTCCTCATTGCAAAGCTGGGGGACCGTGAGGAGGCGTCTCTGAGTAAACGTGAGCTGAGCCTCAGGCCAGCTGCTGCTGAACTTTTCCCACCCTTCCCAGGTAAAACACCTGAATGTGTGCAAAGACTTTAAAGCCTAGAGGAAGGGGCTTGGAGTCACACCAGCAACAGCACGCAGGACAACTTGGTGCCTGCAGGCCAGCCAGGACGGTCCTGGCCCCGGGCGCTCTTCTGGAATCTTTCCATTTCCCTGCCTGAGCTACCCCTCCTGTCCCGGTCCCCACTGCTTTTTTCCTTCCTCACCTCTGCCTGGGGATAAACTCCAGCAGCAGGTATGGGTGACACATCCTCTTCTTTAGCAGGTGGCAGCCCGGCAACTCCTGCAGAAAGTCCAGCAGAGCCCCACTCACACGGGGCCACTCATAGAGCCCTGGGCCCTACTCCCTCCCACCAGCACAACCCCGAGACTGCTGACGGGGCAGAGAATATGGCGTCAGGCACAGCTGCAGAGGCTTTTGCTGCCTGGAGGGGTGTTTATATTGACCTCAACCCAGGCACACCTGGGAAGAGCTGGCCGGCCAGGTCAGGCTGCCCAGGTCAGCCAATCCTCGCCCCTCAGGGGCTCAGAGTTGCAGATAATGGGCCTTGCTGCACCGGCCAGATCCAAGGAACAGGTGTAGGGTCCCGAGAGTCAGGATAGACAAGGGGCGGCAGCCCTGGTTTGTTTTCTAATCATTTTATCTGGTCCATGAGTGGAAGACAACTTCAAGAAGACCCTCTCCTAATGAGAGGAACCCAGGAGTCAGGGAGAGGAGGGTTGGTGGGTGGAGACAGAGGCCTGGTGCCCCGGCTGCAGTGGAAGCCCCTGGAAGACCAGGCGGAGGGAGGCCACACAGAGAGAAGCCTAGGGTCACAGACCTGTCGGAGCTGATGTTTGTTAGTTCAAGCCCTGCTCTGAGGTGCTCTGTGTCAGCTCTGAGCGACAGGTGTGCTGGGGGTGCTCTGCAATGAGGACTATGTGCACGGTTCCTGTGTGCCCAGCTCTGCCGGGGTACCTGTCCAAGGGAGCTCCATATCCAGGGAGAGGCCTGCCCACGAGAGCCCCATGAGCTGCTGGGTACCTGCCCAGGTGAGCTCCATATCCTGGGAGGGGCCTAACCACGAGAGCCCCATGGGCTGCTGGGTACCTGCCCAGGTGAGCTCCATATCCTGGGAGGGGCCTAACCACGAGAGCCCCGTGGGCTGCTGGCTACCTGCACAGGTGAGCTCCATATCCTGGGAGGGGCCTGACCATGAGAGCCCCGTAAAGGTAAAGGACGCCAGGACAGTCAGTGAAGCCACAGAGGATATACATCCAGTAGTTCCTAATTCCTACACCCTGCTGGTCATTCTACCATCCACCAGGATATGGTATTCTGTATTAGACTTCAATGATGCCTTCTTCTGTATTCCATTAGTCCCAGAGTCACAAGAAATTTTGGCTGTGAGTGGCACGACTCAACATACAACAAAAACAATACTGCTTGGCCGTCCTGCCCCAGGAGTTCAAAAATTCCCACACCATCTTTGGGGAAACGTTAGCTAAAACCCTAAAAGATCTACCTCTGGAGAAGTGAACCCTCCTTCAATATGCAGACGACATTCTGGGCTTCCCTGGTGGCACAGTGGTTGAGAATCTGCCTACCAATGCAGGGGACACAGGTTCGAGCCCTGGTCTGAGAAGATCCCATATGCCGCGGAGCAACTAGGCCCGTGAGCCACAATTACTGAGCCTGCGCGTCTGGAGCCTGTGCTCCACAATAAGAGAGGCTGCGATAGTGAGAGGCCCGCACACCGCGATGAAGAGTGGCCCCCGCTTGCCGCAACTAGAGAAAGACCTCGCACAGAAACGAAGACCCAACACAGCCATAAATAATAAATAAATAAATTTTAAAAAAAATGCAGACGACATTCTGATCGCCAGCCCTACTAAGGAGGCCTCTGGACTACCTAGCCAATAAAAGATAGAAGGTGTCCAAGAAAAAGGCTCAAATATCACAGACTAAGGTGACCTGCCTGGGCTTCATTCTCACAGAAGATCGGAGAAGCCCATCCCAGGAAAGGGAAGAAGCCATTTGCAGCCTCACCCTTCCTAAAACTAGAAGACAGCTTAGGGGTTCCTGGGGAGACCGGGGTTTGCTGCATCTGGATCCCTAACTACAGTCTAATACCTGGGCCTCTATATGAAACACTGAAAGGAAAAGATGATGATCCTTTTGAATAGCATCCAGAAGCGGCCTTTCAAGAAAGGAAAGAGCAGTCAATTCAGACCCTTGTCCTGGACCTCCCTAATTTAGCTAAACCCTTTGACCTTTATATTCCTGGTCGAAGGCGAATCGCCCTTGGAGTTTTAGTGCAAAAACTGGGACCACTTGAAATGGAACAACGCAAGAATGCCCTCCAGGCATTGGCCAGCCACCCCATCCGACCAGGATACTGGGGGTATCTAAAAACCTGGAAATGAGCAGCCCGCAAGGCCAGCTCCCTCCTAAGGGAAAAGGACGTCACTTGGTGTTCCTAACCACCCACCATGCCCTGAAGTTGCAGGGATCGCTCCGTGGGCACAATGACCTCGAGTGAGGAGGCCCTCCAACCCCAACCTCCAGAGAGACAACCTGGGGCAACAGGCCCCCATGACGACTCGTGTGACCATCACTTGACCTGGAGCTTCTCTCAGAAAACCACAAGAGTGTGCCCCAAAAGAACAGACTATTGCTTGCAGGACTTACTGCACCCAGAGCGGAGCTAATAAACTTGGCAGGGGAACCCTAAATAACGCTGCCACCATAGAAAAGCCTACAGACACCACGGTGACGGCGGCCAATGAGACCAGATGTACTCCTGGTTATTTCAAAAGGGCGGTGACTGAGTGGCCGTCATGGTCCTGGATCACCACCGGCCCTGGACTGTCTGGGAGTTGAGCAGGCAGGGCTCTGACACCTGGTGCTGTTTGTACGTTAATTCAGTGGCCTAACTGAAGAAAGCACAGACTACTGGTCAGAGCATCTAGGCTGGCAGAAACCGTCAGCCTAAGGGGGCCGAACCAATGTGGAGCAGGGTAAAACCGGCCCCCCCAGCGTCCCTGCGCATCTCTTTCCTGGACCCTTAAAGGTCATTAGAATCTATAAAACTTCCAACGCTGGTGCTCAGGCAGACGAGCAGTGAAGGAGGAGGCCTGGGGACAATCAACCTCACCTGGAGGCTGCTGGGGAGAAGTCCTGCCCCTCCCCCGGGTATGAGGACACCCAACTCAGCACGAAGCATTTACAGAAGAGGTGTCTGCACCCTCAGCGCCCCAAGAATGTGGAATGGGACAAGAGGCAGAGGAGGGGTTTGTCACTGGCAAAACCCATTAAAAATTCCTGGGAGATAAAAATAGAATCTGGGCAATAAAATAAAGTCTAACCATTTTTTCCTTTGTGCTTTTTCTAATTTCACTTGTTCCTAGGTTTCCACAGGCAGAGGTCCCACACCTGGCACTTCAGACCCGATTTCCTAGTGCAAAATGGCTGGGCCGACACCTCAGCTCTCGGGGCCCCGTGCAGACTCCGCCACATAGAGCCTGAGCTCCAGCCAACCCGGCCCTCGAGAGCTCCGCCTCGTCCCTCCCGCTGACGCTGACGGGATCCCTACACAGCAGCCCGGCCCACAGCCCACGGGGGAGCGCACGCTCTCACCTCTCCATTCTCTGATCAAAATATAAAGTTTTCCTTTGCTTCTGAACCAAACTCAGTCTCGATCTGTTGGCTCCAATGACACTGGGCAGGGGGACCCTTGTTGGGGCCGACTCTGCAGGATCAGTAACAGAATTTGAGAACATTGTAACTTCAATGAACAGATGTGTGAGCCAAATATTGTAACATCAATGAACAGATGTGTGAGCCAAATATTGTAACTTCAATGAACAGATGTGTGAGCCAAACTGTAATTAACATAGAGCAGTGTATAAGGCTCATGTAAAATAAGGTATTTCTAACACTTCCATTTCATATTTCCATCACTTTATTATAAGCAAGTTCAGTGGAGGGGTTTGTCGTATTTGTCAGGTCAACAGTAGAGAAATGCAGTAATTTCTTTCCAAGGATGTGGATCTACTAATCTTGGCTGAAGTTTCAATCTTGTTTTGAATGATTTTCCATTGAAAATGATACCTCTCTTTCAGCTCCTAGATTTCTGAGAAGTATAAAATCTTGTATTTTTTTATTACCAAAGGGGAAAGGTGGGAGGAGGGATAAATTAACAGTTTCGGATTAACATATACACACTGCTATGTATAAAATATATCATCAACAAGGAACTGCTGTATAGCACAGGGAACTATACTCAATATTTTGTAATAACCCCTAAGGGGAAATAATCTGAAAAACAATAGATATCTATATTGACATCATCTATCAACTACAGATAAAATGGAACCTAAAGGAGGCCGATGGTGAGCGTTTCTGACCATGAAGACTTCAATCCTCTAAAGTTCGGACTCTGCCTACAGCCCAGTCCCTTAATGAACATACATGTACCAGTAGCTTAAAAACTCCCCAGATTGGGGTTCGGGGAGACAGTGATTTGAAAAAATCCCTGGTGTTCTCCTAACATACATGGGACCTTTCCTACAGCTAAAACATGCCTGTGACACACAGAAGATGGTACACGGTTGGATCAGGAAGATTTTGGAAAAGGCACCTCATCTCCTAATCCCCTGGTTGTCGGGATCACACCTCCAGCCTCTTTCCTAGCATTCTCCAAACGTGAGGATGTCAGCACCTTCAACATCCTATTGCACAGAGTTTGGAATTTGTCCAGAGGATGAAGGGGAAGGAGGAGAAACAATGAGAGGCAAGCCCTAGATGTTCGGACAGGCACAGGTCACTCTAATTTCCCATCAAGAAGAAGAATTAACCACAGGCTCAGCGTGCGCCACGGAACCAGTATAGGGCCTAAAGCAATCCTGCGGTTTTGCAGCCAGCTCAAAAAAAAGCGAGTTGAAAAATGGAGCTCAGGGGTACTGCAATTCACAAACATGCAGAGTTATAAATGATCACTCTCGTCCAAAAATATATTGAGGGAAGGCAACGAAGACGATTTGAATGCAAGGCAGAATTGCAGGAAACAAATTTCAGGAGGTAGATTCGAATCGCCTTTAAAGCACATGAAAAGCGGTAAAACGTCGACAATGATGTCCTTGGCCAAAGAGGGTGTATACATTTTTTCTGAATATATTCAGGAAAACACGAATACGCCCTTTTTGGCAAACAAAGCAACCTGGAAAGGCAAATCAGCGCTACAAAGAAGTCTCACTTCCCATCGGTCAAAAGGGCCATGCTGAAAAAACTGTGAAAACCAGAAATGCAGGACAGGCCATGGAGAAATAGGAGGCCTGCTACGCTGCGGGGCGGGCTGAAAATTGCCAACAGCCACTCTGGAGAAGTGTACGGTGTGTCCTGAAACATCTAAAAAACTCAGCTTAGAGAGCATAGGGCACTTCCACTCATGGGCGTATAAATTGGGAAAACTAAAAATCAGCAAGACACAGGCACCCCAAAGTTTAGGGCTGCTCTGTTGACAAGAACCTCCACTTCGTTACACCTTAAATATCCCAGGAAAGAGAAGAATGGATAACGAAGATGTGGTCCTTATGTACAATGGAATATCACTCAGCCATGAAATCAACATCATAAGGCTAGTAGCAGCATGATGAGTGGATTTAGGTACGACGATCCTAAGTGAAAAAAGTCACAGAGAAAAAGACACTTATCATAAGATATCACTTATAGAGGGAATGTAAAAACCGCTACCCTTGAACTGAATTACAAAACAGAACAGAGTCGCACGTTTAGAAAACACACTATGGCTGCTTAACGGGAAAGGTGAGGTGGGGTGATGCACAAAACAAGGGTTTCAAATTAGCTCAGATACCGTTCCATAAACCCAATATGTAATAGACAAGACCTACTCCTTGCTCAGTGAACTGGACTCAACACCCCCTATTCACCGTCCAAGAATATATCTGACTAGTAAGAATCTTAAAACCTATGTATTGCTATCTCTCTGTAAGTGAGTCAAGTGGGTGTAAAGCGGCATAAACACAGCAGTGCAAAGCAGCTAAACCCCATTCTAAAAATCAATTACTTTTAAAAACCCGTGAAACAAAGACAGTGAAAGAGAGAGAAATTCTTACAAAATTCGTTCAGGGGCTGTGATGCCACCTGGATTGACCATATCTAGACCCACAGCTGATTCAGACATAAGGGTGGACACTCTTGGGGCTGAGAGGTTTGGTGAGGTTGGGTGAGCAAACGCAGACCCTTTAAAGTAATACGGCGAGGTACCCATCCCATGGGTCCCAAATCTCCAGGTTCAAGGGCATCTTCCTACATCGAAAACATGCACCAGAAACCCAGAAGATGGTACACCGTGTGACTGGGAAAGGTTTCTAAAACGCACCTCATTTCTCATCTCCTTGTGCTCCGGTTCGCCATTCCAGCCGCTTTACTAGCAATCTCCCTCCTTGGAGAATCAGCACCTTTATCCTCCTGTTCCGTACAGGTTGCAATTTCTCCTGAAGATGAACGGGAAGAGGGGGAACCAATGAGAGACTAGCTCTAGGTGTTGGTACAGGCACAGGTCACTCTAATTTCCCATCAGGAAGAAGAATTAACCACAGGCTCAGCCTGCCGCCCGGAGCCAGAATAGGGCCTGAAGCAATCCTGCGCTTTTGCGGCCAGCTCCCAAGAAAGCGAGTTGAGAAATGGAGCTCAGGGGCACTGCAATTCACAGACCTGCACAGTTAGAAATGATAACTCTCGTCCACAAATATATTGAGGCAAGGAAACGAGGAGGATTTGAAAGCAAGGCAGAATTGCAGGAAACAGATTTCAGGAGGTAGATTCGAATCGCCTTTAAAGCACAGGAAAAGCGGCAAAACCTCGACAATGATGCCCTTGGCCAAAAAGGGCGTATGCGTTTTTTCCTGAATATATTCAGGAAAAAACGCATACGCCCTTTTTGGCCAACCAAGCAACCTGGAAAGGCAAATCAGCGCTACAAAGAAGTCTCGCTTCCCTTCGGTCAAAAGGGCCGTGCTGAATAAAGTTTCAAAACCAGAAAGGCAGGACAGGCCAGGGAGAAACGGGAGCCTTGCTACGCTGATGGGCGGGATGTAAATTGCCAACAGCCACTCTGGATAAGAGTACAATGTGTCCTGAAACATCTAAAAAACTCAGCTTAGAGAGCATAGGGCACTTCCACTCATGGGCGTATAAATTGGGAAAACTAAAAATCAGCAAGACACAGGCACCCCAATGTTTAGGGCTGCTCTGTTGACAAGAACCTCCACTTCGTTACACCTGAAACATCCCAGGAAAGAGAAGAATGGATAAAGAAGTTGTGGTCCTTATGTACAATGGAATATCACTCAGCCATGAAATCAACGTCATAAGGCTAGGAGCAGCATGATGAGTGGATTTAGGTACGACGATTCTAAGTGAAATAAGTCACAAAGAAAAAGACACTTATCATAAGATATCACTTATAGAGGGAATGTAAAAACCGCTACCCTTGAACTGAATTACAAAACACAACAGAGTCGCACGTTTAGAAAACACACTATGGCTGCTTAACGGGAAAGGTGAGGTGGGGTGATGCATAAAACAAGGGTTTCAAATTAGCTCAGATACCGTTCCATAAACCCAATATGTAATAGACAAGACCTACTCCTTGCTCAGTGAACTGGACTCAACACCCCCTATTCACCGCCCAAGAATATATCTGACTAGTAAGAATCTTAAAACCTATGTATTGCTATCTCTCTGTAAGTGAGTCAAGTGGGTGTAAAGCGGCATAAACACAGCAGTGCAAAGCAGCTAAACCCCATTATAAAAATCAATTACTTTTAAAAACCCGTGAACCAAAGACAGTGAAAGAGAGAGAAATTCTTACAAAATTCGTTCAGGGGTTGCGATGCCACCTGGATTGACCATATCTAGACCCACAGCTGATTGAGACATAAGAGTGGACACTCTTGGGGCTGAGAGGTTTGGTGAGGTTGGGTGAGCTAACGCAGACCCTGTAAAGTAATACGGCGTGGTACCCATCCCATGGGTCCCAAATCTCCAGGTTCAAGGGCATCTTCCTACATCAAAAACATGCATGAGAAACCCAGAATATGGTACACCGTGTGATCGGGAAAGGTTTCTAAAACGCACCTCATTTCTCATCTCCTTGTGCTCCGGTTCGCCATTCCAGCCGCTTTACTAGCAATCTCCCTCCTTGGAGAATCAGCACCTTTAACCTCCTGTTCCGTACAGGTTGCAATTTGTCCTGAGGATGAACGGGAAGAGGGGGAACCAATGAGAGACTAGCTCTAGGTGTTGGGACAGGCACAGGTCACTCTATTTTCCCATCAGGAAGAAGAATTAACCACAGGCTCAGCCTGCCGCCCGGAGCCAGAAGAGGGCCTGAAGCAATCCTGCGCTTTTGCGGACAGCTCCCAAGAAAGCGAGTTGAGAAATGGAGCTCAGGGGCACTGCAATTCACAGACCTGCACAGTTAGAAATGAAAACTCTCGTCCACAAATATATTGAGGGAAGGCAACGAAGAGAATTTGAAAGCAAGGCAGAATTGCAGGAAACAGATTTCAGGAGGTAGATTCGAATCGCCTTTAAAGCACAGGAAAAGCGGCAAAACCTCGACAATGATGCCCTTGGCCAAAAAGGGCGTATGCGTTTTTTCCTGAATATATTCAGGAAAAAACGCATACGCCCTTTTTGGCCAACCAAGCAACCTGGAAAGGCAAATCAGCGCTACAAAGAAGTCTCGCTTCCCATCGGTCAAAAGGGCCATGCTGAATAAAGTGTCAAAACCAGAAATGCAGGACAGGCCATGGAGAAATGGGAGCCTTGCTACGCTGATGGGCGGGCTGTAAATGGCCAACAGCCACTCTGGAGAAGTGTACGGTGTGTCCTGAAACATCTAAAAAACTCAGCTTAGAGAGCATAGGGCACTTCCACTCATGGGCGTATAAACTGGGAAAACTAAAAATCAGCAAGACACAGGCACCCCAAAGTTTAGGGCTGCTCTGTTGACAAGAACCTCCACTTCGTTACACCTGAAACATCCCAGGAAAGAGAAGAATGGATAAAGAAGTTGTGGTCCTTAGGTACAATGGAATATCACTCAGCCATGAAATCAACGTCATAAGGCTAGGAGCAGCATGATGAGTGGATTTAGGTACGACGATTCTAAGTGAAATAAGTCACACAGAAAAAGACACTTATCATAAGATATCACTTATAGAGGGAATGTAAAAACCGCTACCCTTGAACTGAATTACAAAACAGAACAGAGTCGCACGTTTAGAAAACACACTATGGCTGCAAAACGGGAAAGGTGAGGTGGGGTGATGCATAAAACAAGGGTTTCAAATTAGCTCAGATACCGTTCCATAAACCCAATATGTAATAGACAAGACCTACTCCTTGCTCAGTTTACTGGACTCAACACCCCCTATTCACCGCCCAAGAATATATTTGACTAGTAAGAATCTTAAAACCTATGTATTGCTATCTCTCTGTAAGTGAGTCAAGTGGGTGTAAAGCGGCATAAACACAGCAGTGCAAAGCAGCTAAACCCCATTATAAAAATCAATTACTTTTAAAAACCCGTGAACCAAAGACAGTGAAAGAGAGAGAAATTCTTACAAAATTCGTTCAGGGGCTGTGATGCCACCTGGATTGACCATATCTAGACCCACAGCTGATTGAGACATAAGGGTGGACACTCTTGGGGCTGAGAGGTTTGGTGAGGTTGGGTGAGCTAACGCAGACCCTGTAAATTAATACGGCGTGGTACCCATCCCATGGGTCCCAAATCTCCAGGTTCAAGGGCATCTTCCTACATCGAAAACATGCATGAGAAACCCAGAAGATGGTACACCGTGTGATCGGGAAAGGTTTCTAAAACGCACCTCATTTCTCATCTCCTTGTGCTCAGGTTCGCCATTCCAGCCGCTTTACTAGCAATCTCCCTCCTTGGAGAATCAGCACCTTTAACCTCCTGTTCGTTACAGGTTGCAATTTGTCCTGAGGATGAACGGGAAGAGGGGGAACCAATGAGAGACTAGCTCTAGGTGTTGGGACAGACACAGGTCACTCTATTTTCCCATCAGGAAGAAGAATTAACCACAGGCTCAGCCTGCCGCCCGGAACCAGAAGAGGGCCTGAAGCAATCCTGCGCTTTTGCGGCCAGCTCCCAAGAAAGCGAGTTGAGAAATGGAGCTCAGGGGCACTGCAATTCACAGACCTGCACAGTTAGAAATGATAACTCTCGTCCACAAATATATTGAGGGAAGGCAACGAAGAGAATTTGAAAGCAAGGCAGAATTGCAGGAAACAGATTTCAGGAGGTAGATTCGAATCGCCTTTAAAGCACAGGAAAAGCGGCAAAACCTCGACAATGATGCCCTTGGCCAAAAAGGGCGTATGCGTTTTTTCCTGAATATATTCAGGAAAAAACGCATACGCCCTTTTTGGCCAACCAAGCAACCTGGAAAGGCAAATCAGCGCTACAAAGAAGTCTCGCTTCCCATCGGTCAAAAGGGCCATGCTGAATAAAGTGTCAAAACCAGAAAGGCAGGACAGGCCATGGAGAAACGGGAGCCTTGCTACGCTGATGGGCGGGCTGTAAATTGCCAACAGCCACTCTGGATATGATTACGGTGTGTCCTGAAACATCTAAAAAACTCAGCTTAGAGAGCATAGGGCACTTCCACTCATGGGCGTATAAATTGGGAAAATTAAAAATCAGCAAGACACAGGCACCCCAAAGTTTAGGGCTGCTCTGCTGACAAGAACCTCCACTTCGTTACACCTGAAACATCCCAGGAAAGAGAAGAATGGATAAAGAAGTTGTGGTCCTTATGTACAATGGAATATCACTCAGCCATGAAATCAACGTCATAAGGCTAGGAGCAGCATGATGAGTGGATTTAGGTACGACGATTCTAAGTGAAATAAGTCACACAGAAAAAGACACTTATCATAAGATATCACTTATAGAGGGAATGTAAAAACCGTTACCCTTGAACTGAATTACAAAACAGAACAGAGTCGCACGTTTAGAAAACACACTATGGCTGCTTAACGGGAAAGGTGAGGTGGGGTGATGCATAAAACAAGGGTTTCAAATTAGCTCAGATACCGTTCCATAAACCCAATATGTAATAGACAAGACCTACTCCTTGCTCAGTGAACTGGACTCAACACCCCCTATTCACCGCCCAAGAATATATTTGACTAGTAAGAATCTTAAAACCTATGTATTGCTATCTCTCTGTAAGTGAGTCAAGTGGGTGTAAAGCGGCATAAACACAGCAGTGCAAAGCAGCTAAACCCCATTATAAAAATCAATTACTTTTAAAAACCCGTGAAACAAAGACAGTGAAAGAGAGAGAAATTCTTACAAAATTCGTTCAGGGGCTGCGATGCCACCTGGATTGACCATATCTAGACCCACAGCTGACTGAGACATAAGGGTGGACACTCTTGGGGCTGAGAGGTTTGGTGAGGTTGGGTGAGCTAACGCAGACCCTGTAAAGTAATACGGCGTGGTAACCATCCCATGGGTCCCAAATCTCCAGGTTCAAGGGCATCTTCCTACATCGAAAACATGCATGAGAAACCCAGAAGATGGTACACCGTGTGATCGGGAAAGGTTTCTAAAATGCACCTCATTTCTCATCTCCTTGTACTCCGGTTCGCCATTCCAGCCGCTTTACTAGCAATCTCCCTCCTTGGAGAATCAGCACCTTTAACCTCCTGTTCCGTACAGGTTGCAATTTGTCCTGAGGATGAACGGGAAGAGGGGGAACCAATGAGAGACTAGCTCTAGGTGTTGGGACAGGCACAGGTCACTCTATTTTCCCATCAGGAAGAAGAATTAACCACAGGCTCAGCCTGCCGCCCGGAGCCAGAAGAGGGCCTGAAGCAATCCTGCGCTTTTGCGGCCAGCTCCCAAGAAAGCGAGTTGAGAAATGGAGCTCAGGGGCACTGCAATTCACAGACCTGCACAGTTAGAAATGAAAACTCTCGTCCACAAATATATTGAGGGAAGGCAACGAAGAGAATTTGAAAGCAAGGCAGAATTGCAGGAAACAGATTTCAGGAGGTAGATTCGAATCGCCTTTAAAGCACAGGAAAAGCGGCAAAACCTCGACAATGATGCCCTTGGCCAAAAAGGGCGTATGCGTTTTTTCCTGAATATATTCAGGAAAAAACGCATACGCCCTTTTTGGCCAACCAAGCAACCTGGAAAGGCAAATCAGCGCTACAAAGAAGTCTCGCTTCCCATCGGTCAAAAGGGCCATGCTGAATAAAGGGTCAAAACCAGAAATGCAGGACAGGCCATGGAGAAATGGGAGCCTTGCTACGCTGATGGGCGGGCTGTAAATGGCCAACAGCCACTCTGGAGAAGTGTACGGTGTGTCCTGAAACATCTAAAAAACTCAGCTTAGAGAGCATAGGGCACTTCCACTCATGGGCGAATAAATTGGGAAAACTAAAAATCAGCAAGCCACAGGCACCCCAAAGTTTAGGGCTGCTCTGCTGACAAGAACCTCCACTTCGTTACACCTGAAACATCCCAGGAAAGAGAAGAATGGATAAAGAAGTTGTGGTCCTTATGTACAATGGAATATCACTCAGCCATGAAATCAACGTCATAAGGCTAGGAGCAGCATGATGAGTGGATTTAGGTACGACGATTCTAAGTGAAATAAGTCACACAGAAAAAGACACTTACCATAAGATATCACTTATAGAGGGAATGTAAAAACCGCTACCCTTGAACTGAATTACAAAACAGAACAGAGTCGCACGTTTAGAAAACACACTATGGCTGCTTAACGGGAAAGGTGAGGTGGGGTGATGCATAAAACAAGGGTTTCAAATTAGCTCAGATACCGTTCCATAAACCCAATATGTAATAGACAAGACCTACTCCTTGCTCAGTTTACTGGACTCAACACCCCCTATTCACCGCCCAAGAATATATTTGACTAGTAAGAATCTTAAAACCTATGTATTGCTATCTCTCTGTAAGTGAGTCAAGTGGGTGTAAAGCGGCATAAACACAGCAGTGCAAAGCAGCTAAACCCCATTCTAAAAATCAATTACTTTTAAAAACCCGTGAACCAAAGACAGTGAAAGAGAGAGAAATTCTTACAAAATTCGTTCAGGGGCTGCGATGCCACCTGGATTGACCATATCTAGACCCACAGCTGATTGAGACATAAGAGTGGACACTCTTGGGGCTGAGAGGTTTGGTGAGGTTGGGTGAGCTAACGCAGACCCTGTAAAGTAATACGGCGTGGTACCCATCCCATGGGTCCCAAATCTCCAGGTTCAAGGGCATCTTCCTACATCGAAAACATGCATGAGAAACCCAGAATATGGTACACCGTGTGATCGGGAAAGGTTTCTAAAACACACCTCATTTCTCATCTCCTTGTGCTCCGGTTCGCCATTCCAGCCGCTTTACTAGCAATCTCCCTCCTTGGAGAATCAGCACCTTTAACCTCCTGTTCCGTACAGGTTGCAATTTGTCCTGAGGATGAACGGGAAGAGGGGGAACCAATGAGAGACTAGCTCTAGGTGTTGGGACAGACACAGGTCACTCTATTTTCCCATCAGGAAGAAGAGTTAACCACAGGCTCAGCCTGCTGCCCGGAGCCAGTATAGGGCCTGAAGCAATCCTGCGCTTTTGCGGCCAGCTCCCAAGAAAGCGAGTTGAGAAATGGAGCTCAGGGGCACTGCAATTCACAGACCTGCACAGTTAGAAATGATAACTCTCGTCCACAAATATATTGAGGGAAGGCAACGAAGAGAATTTGAAAGCAAGGCAGAATTGCAGGAAACAGATTTCAGGAGGTAGATTCGAATCGCCTTTAAAGCACAGGAAAAGCGGCAAAACCTCGACAATGATGCCCTTGGCCAAAAAGGGCGTATGCGTTTTTTCCTGAATATATTCAGGAAAAAACGCATACGCCCTTTTTGGCCAACCAAGCAACCTGGAAAGGCAAATCAGCGCTACAAAGAAGTCTCGCTTCCCATCGGTCAAAAGGGCCATGCTGAATAAAGTGTCAAAACCAGAAATGCAGGACAGGCCATGGAGAAATGGGAGCCTTGCTACGCTGATGGGCGGGCTGTAAATGGCCAACAGCCACTCTGGAGAAGTGTACGGTGTGTCCTGAAACATCTAAAAAACTCAGCTTAGAGAGCATAGGGCACTTCCACTCATGGGCGTATAAATTGGGAAAACTAAAAATCAGCAAGCCACAGGCACCCCAAAGTTTAGGGCTGCTCTGTTGACAAGAACCTCCACTTCGTTACACCTGAAACATCCCAGGAAAGAGAAGAATGGATAAAGAAGTTGTGGTCCTTATGTACAATGGAATATCACTCAGCCATGAAATCAACGTCATAAGGCTAGGAGCAGCATGATGAGTGGATTTAGGTACGACGATTCTAAGTGAAATAAGTCACACAGAAAAAGACACTTACCATAAGATATCACTTATAGAGGGAATGTAAAAACCGCTACCCTTGAACTGAATTACAAAACAGAACAGAGTCGCACGTTTAGAAAACACACTATGGCTGCTTAACGGGAAAGGTGAGGTGGGGTGATGCATAAAACAAGGGTTTCAAATTAGCTCAGATACCGTTCCATAAACCCAATATGTAATAGACAAGACCTACTCCTTGCTCAGTTTACTGGACTCAACACCCCCTATTCACCGTCCAAGAATATATCTGACTAGTAAGAATCTTAAAACCTATGTATTGCTATCTCTCTGTAAGTGAGTCAAGTGGGTGTAAAGCGGCATAAACACAGCAGTGCAAAGCAGCTAAACCCCATTCTAAAAATCAATTACTTTTAAAAACCCATGAACCAAAGACAGTGAAAGAGAGAGAAATTCTTACAAAATTCGTTCAGGGGCTGCGATGCCACCTGGATTGACCATATCTAGACCCACAGCTGATTGAGACATAAGGGTGGACACTCTTGGGGCTGAGAGGTTTGGTGAGGTTGGGTGAGCTAACGCAGACCCTGTAAAGTAATACGGCGTGGTACCCATCCCATGGGTCCCAAATCTCCAGGTTCAAGGGCGTCTTCCTTCATCGAAAACATGCATGAGAAACCCAGAAGATGGTACACCGTGTGATCGGGAAAGGTTTCTAAAACGCACCTCATTTCTCATCTCCTTGTGCTCCGGTTCGCCATTCCAGCCGCTTTACTAGCAATCTCCCTCCTTGGAGAATCAGCACCTTTAACCTCCTGTTCCGTACAGGTTGCAATTTGTCCTGAGGATGAACGGGAAGAGAGGGAACCAATGAGAGACTAGCTCTAGGTGTTGGGACAGGCACAGGTCACTCTATTTTCCCATCAGGAAGAAGAATTAACCACAGGCTCAGCCTGCCGCCCGGAGCCAGAATAGGGCCTGAAGCAATCCTGTGCTTTTGCGGCCAGCTCCCAAGAAAGCGAGTTGAGAAATGGAGCTCAGGGGCACTGCAATTCACAGACCTGCACAGTTAGACATGATAACTCTCGTCCACAAATATATTGAGGGAAGGCAACGAAGAGAATTTGAAAGCAAGGCAGAATTGCAGGAAACAGATTTCAGGAGGTAGATTCGAATCGCCTTTAAAGCACAGGAAAAGCGGCAAAACCTCGACAATGATGCCCTTGGCCAAAAAGGGCGTATGCGTTTTTTCCTGAATATATTCAGGAAAAAACGCATACGCCCTTTTTGGCCAACCAAGCAACCTGGAAAGGCAAATCAGCGCTACAAAGAAGTCTCGCTTCCCATCGGTCAAAAGGGCCATGCTGAATAAAGTGTCAAAACCAGAAATGCAGGACAGGCCATGGAGAAATGGGAGCCTTGCTACGCTGATGGGCGGGCTGTAAATGGCCAACAGCCACTCTGGAGAAGTGTACGGTGTGTCCTGAAACATCTAAAAAACTCAGCTTAGAGAGCATAGGGCACTTCCACTCATGGGCGTATAAATTGGGAAAACTAAAAATCAGCAAGACACAGGCACCCCAAAGTTTAGGGCTGCTCTGTTGACAAGAACCTCCACTTCGTTACACCTGAAACATCCCAGGAAAGAGAAGAATGGATAAAGAAGTTGTTGTCCTTATGTACAATGGAATATCACTCAGCCATGAAATCAACGTCATAAGGCTAGGAGCAGCAGGATGAGTGGATTTAGGTACGACGATTCTAACTGAAATAAGTCACACAGAAAAAGACACTTATCATAAGATATCACTTATAGAGGGAATGTAAAAACCGCTACCCTTGAAATGAATTACAAAACAGAACAGAGTCGCACGTTTAGAAAACACACTATGGCTGCAAAACGGGAAAGGTGAGGTGGGGTGATGCATAAAACAAGGGTTTCAAATTAGCTCAGATACCGTTCCATAAACCCAATATGTAATAGACAAGACCTACTCCTTGCTCAGTTTACTGGACTCAACACCCCCTATTCACCGCCCAAGAATATATTGGACTAGTAAGAATCTTAAAACCTATGTATTGCTATCTCTCTGTAAGTGAGTCAAGTGGGTGTAAAGCGGCATAAACACAGCAGTGCAAAGCAGCTAAACCCCATTCTAAAAATCAATTACTTTTAAAAACCCGTGAACCAAAGACAGTGAAAGAGAGAGAAATTCTTGCAAAATTCGTTCAGGGGCTGCGATGCCACCTGGATTGACCATATCTAGACCCACAGCTGATTGAGACATAAGGGTGGACACTCTTGGGGCTGAGAGGTTTGGTGAGGTTGGGTGAGCTAACGCAGACCCTGTAAAGTAATACGGCGTGGTACCCATCCCATGGGTCCCAAATCTCCAGGTTCAAGGGCATCTTCCTACATCGAAAACATGCATGAGAAACCCAGAAGATGGTACACCGTGTGATCGGGAAAGGTTTCTAAAACGCACCTCATTTCTCATCTCCTTGTGCTCCGGTTCGCCATTCCAGCCGCTTTACTAGCAATCTCCCTCCTTGGAGAATCAGCACCTTTAACCTCCTGTTCCGTACAGGTTGCAATTTGTCCTGAGGATGAACGGGAAGAGGGGGAACCAATGAGAGACTAGCTCTAGGTGTTGGGACAGGCACAGGTCAATCTATTTTCCCATCAGGAAGAAGAATTAACCACAGGCTCAGCCTCCCGCCCGGAGCCAGAATAGGGCCTGAAGCAATCCTGCGCTTTTGCGGCCAGCTCCCAAGAAAGCGAGTTGAGAAATGGAGCTCAGGGGCACTGCAATTCACAGACCTGCACAGTTAGAAATGATAACTCTCGTCCACAAATATATTGAGGGAAGGCAACGAAGAGAATTTGAAAGCAAGGCAGAATTGCAGGAAACAGATTTCAGGAGGTAGATTCGAATCGCCTTTAAAGCACAGGAAAAGCGGCAAAACCTCGACAATGATGCCCTTGGCCAAAAAGGGCGTATGCATTTTCTCCTGAATATATTCAGGAAAAAACGCATACGCCCTTTTTGGCCAACCAAGCAACCTGGAAAGGCAAATCAGCGCTACAAAGAAGTCTCGCTTCCCATCGGTCAAAAGGGCCATGCTGAATAAAGTGTCAAAACCAGAAATGCAGGACAGGCCATGGAGAAATGGGAGCCTTGCTACGCTGATGGGCGGGCTGTAAATTACCAACAGCCACTCTGGAGAAGTGTACGGTGTGTCCTGAAACATCTAAAAAACTCAGCTTAGAGAGCAAAGGGCACTTCCACTCATGGGCGTATAAATTGGGAAAACTAAAAATCAGCAAGACACAGGCACCCCAAAGTTTAGGGCTGCTGTGTTGACAAGAAACTCCACTTCGTTCCACCTGAAATATCCCAGGAAAGAGAAGAATGGATAAAGAAGTTGTGGTCCTTATGTACAATGGAATATCACTCAGCCATGAAATCAACGTCATAAGGCTAGGAGCAGCATGATGAGTGGATTTAGGTACGACGATTCTAAGTGAAATAAGTCACACAGAAAAAGACACTTATCATAAGATATCACTTATAGAGGGAATGTAAAAACCGCTACCCTTGAACTGAATTACAAAACAGAACAGAGTCGCACGTTTAGAAAACACACTATGGCTGCTTAACGGGAAAGGTGAGGTGGGGTGATGAATAAAACAAGGGTTTCAAATTAGCTCAGATACCGTTCCATAAACCCAATATGTAATAGACAAAACCTACTCCTTGCTCAGTTTACTGGACTCAACACCCCCTATTCACCGCCCAAGAATATATCTGACTAGTAAGAATCTTGAAACCTATGTATTGCTATCTCTCTGTAAGTGAGTCAAGTGGGTGTAAAGCGGCATAAACACAGCAGTGCAAAGCAGCTAAACCCCATTATAAAAATCAATTACTTTTAAAGACCCGTGAAACAAAGACAGTGAAAGAGAGAGAAATTCTTACAAAATTCGTTCAGGGGCTGCGATGCCACCTGGATTGACCATATCTTGACCCACAGCTGACTGAGAAATAAGGGTGGACACTCTTGGGGCTGAGAGGTTTGGTGAGGTTGGGTGAGCTAACGCAGACCCTGTAAAGTAATACGGCGTGGTACCCATCCCATGGGTCCCAAATCTCCAGGTTCAAGGGCATCTTCCTACATCGAAAACATGCATAAGAAACCCAGAAGATGGTACACCGTGTGACCGGGAAAGGTTTCTAAAACGCACCTCATTTCTCATCTCCTTGTGCTCCGGTTCGCCATTCCAGCCGCTTTACTAGCAATCTCCCTCCTTGGAGAATCAGCACCTTTAACCTCCTGTTCCGTACAGGTTGCAATTTGTCCTGAGGATGAACGGGAAGAGGGGGAACCAATGAGAGACTAGCTCTAGGTGTTGGGACAGGCACAGGTCACTCTATTTTCCCATCAGGAAGAAGAATTAACCACAGGCTCAGCCTGCCGCCCGGAGCCAGAAGAGGGCCTGAAACAATCCTGCTCTTTTGCAGCCAGCTCCCAAGAAAGCGAGTTGAAAAATGGAGCTCAGGGGCACTGCAATTCACAAACCTGCAGAGTTAGAAATGATAACTCTCGTCCACAAATATATTGAGGGAAGGCAACGAAGAGGATTTGAAAGCAAGGAAGAATTGCAGGAAACAGATTTCAGGAGGTAGATTCGAATCGCCTTTAAAGCACAGGAAAAGCGGCAAAACCTCGACAATGATGCCCTTGGCCAAAAAGGGCGTATGCGTTTTTTCCTGAATAGATTCAGGAAAAAACGCATACGCCCTTTTTGGCCAACCAAGCAACCTGGAAAGGCAAATCAGCGCTACAAAGAAGTCTCGCTTCCCATCGGTCAAAAGGGCCATGCTGAATAAAGTGTCAAAACCAGAAATGCAGGACAGGCCATGGAGAAATGGGAGCCTTGCTACGCTGATGGGCGGGCTCTAAATGGCCAACAGCCACTCTGGAGAAGTGTACGGTGTGTCCTGAAACATCTAAAAAACTCAGCTGAGAGAGCAAAGGGCACTTCCACTCATGGGCGTATAAATTGGGAATACTAAAAATCAGCAAGACACAGGCACCCCAAAGTTTAGGGCTGCTGTGTTGACAAGAAACTCCACTTCGTTCCACCTGAAATATCCCAGGAAAGAGAAGAATGGATAAAGAAGTTGTGGTCCTTATGTACTATGGAATATCACTCAGCCATGAAATCAACGTCATAAGGCTAGGAGCAGCATGATGAGTGGATTTAGGTACGACGATTCTAAGTGAAATAAGTCACACAGAAAAAGACACTTATCATAAGATATCACTTATAGAGGGAATGTAAAAACCGCTACCCTTGAACTGAATTACAAAACAGAACAGAGTCGCACGTTTAGAAAACACACTATGGCTGCTTAACGGGAAAGGTGAGGTGGGGTGATGCATAAAACAAGGGTTTCAAATTAGCTCAGATACCGTTCCATAAACCCAATATGTAATAGACAAGACCTACTCCTTGCTCAGTGAACTGGACTCAACACCCCCTATTCACCGCCCAAGAATATATTTGACTAGTAAGAATCTTAAAACCTATGTATTGCTATCTCTCTGTAAGTGAGTCAAGTGGGTGTAAAGCGGCATAAACACAGCAGTGCAAAGCAGCTAAACCCCATTCTAAAAATCAATTACTTTTAAAAACCCGTGAACCAAAGACAGTGAAAGAGAGAGAAATTCTTACAAAATTCGTTCAGGGGCTGCGATGCCACCTGGATTGACCATATCTAGACCCACAGCTGATTGAGACATAAGAGTGGACACTCTTGGGGCTGAGAGGTTTGGTGAGGTTGGGTGAGCTAACGCAGACCCTGTAAAGTAATACGGCGTGGTACCCATCCCATGGGTCCCAAATCTCCAGGTTCAAGGGCATCTTCCTACATCGAAAACATGCATGAGAAACCCAGAATATGGTACACCGTGTGATCGGGAAAGGTTTCTAAAACACACCTCATTTCTCATCTCCTTGTGCTCCGGTTCGCCATTCCAGCCGCTTTACTAGCAATCTCCCTCCTTGGAGAATCAGCACCTTTAACCTCCTGTTCCGTACAGGTTGCAATTTGTCCTGAGGATGAACGGGAAGAGGGGGAACCAATGAGAGACTAGCTCTAGGTGTTGGGACAGACACAGGTCACTCTATTTTCCCATCAGGAAGAAGAGTTAACCACAGGCTCAGCCTGCTGCCCGGAGCCAGTATAGGGCCTGAAGCAATCCTGCGCTTTTGCGGCCAGCTCCCAAGAAAGCGAGTTGAGAAATGGAGCTCAGGGGCACTGCAATTCACAGACCTGCACAGTTAGAAATGATAACTCTCGTCCACAAATATATTGAGGGAAGGCAACGAAGAGAATTTGAAAGCAAGGCAGAATTGCAGGAAACAGATTTCAGGAGGTAGATTCGAATCGCCTTTAAAGCACAGGAAAAGCGGCAAAACCTCGACAATGATGCCCTTGGCCAAAAAGGGCGTATGCGTTTTTTCCTGAATATATTCAGGAAAAAACGCATACGCCCTTTTTGGCCAACCAAGCAACCTGGAAAGGCAAATCAGCGCTACAAAGAAGTCTCGCTTCCCATCGGTCAAAAGGGCCATGCTGAATAAAGTGTCAAAACCAGAAATGCAGGACAGGCCATGGAGAAATGGGAGCCTTGCTACGCTGATGGGCGGGCTGTAAATGGCCAACAGCCACTCTGGAGAAGTGTACGGTGTGTCCTGAAACATCTAAAAAACTCAGCTTAGAGAGCATAGGGCACTTCCACTCATGGGCGTATAAATTGGGAAAACTAAAAATCAGCAAGCCACAGGCACCCCAAAGTTTAGGGCTGCTCTGTTGACAAGAACCTCCACTTCGTTACACCTGAAACATCCCAGGAAAGAGAAGAATGGATAAAGAAGTTGTGGTCCTTATGTACAATGGAATATCACTCAGCCATGAAATCAACGTCATAAGGCTAGGAGCAGCATGATGAGTGGATTTAGGTACGACGATTCTAAGTGAAATAAGTCACACAGAAAAAGACACTTACCATAAGATATCACTTATAGAGGGAATGTAAAAACCGCTACCCTTGAACTGAATTACAAAACAGAACAGAGTCGCACGTTTAGAAAACACACTATGGCTGCTTAACGGGAAAGGTGAGGTGGGGTGATGCATAAAACAAGGGTTTCAAATTAGCTCAGATACCGTTCCATAAACCCAATATGTAATAGACAAGACCTACTCCTTGCTCAGTTTACTGGACTCAACACCCCCTATTCACCGTCCAAGAATATATCTGACTAGTAAGAATCTTAAAACCTATGTATTGCTATCTCTCTGTAAGTGAGTCAAGTGGGTGTAAAGCGGCATAAACACAGCAGTGCAAAGCAGCTAAACCCCATTCTAAAAATAAATTACTTTTAAAAACCCATGAACCAAAGACAGTGAAAGAGAGAGAAATTCTTACAAAATTCGTTCAGGGGCTGCGATGCCACCTGGATTGACCATATCTAGACCCACAGCTGATTGAGACATAAGGGTGGACACTCTTGGGGCTGAGAGGTTTGGTGAGGTTGGGTGAGCTAACGCAGACCCTGTAAAGTAATACGGCGTGGTACCCATCCCATGGGTCCCAAATCTCCAGGTTCAAGGGCGTCTTCCTTCATCGAAAACATGCATGAGAAACCCAGAAGATGGTACACCGTGTGATCGGGAAAGGTTTCTAAAACGCACCTCATTTCTCATCTCCTTGTGCTCCGGTTCGCCATTCCAGCCGCTTTACTAGCAATCTCCCTCCTTGGAGAATCAGCACCTTTAACCTCCTGTTCCGTACACGTTGCAATTTGTCCTGAGGATGAACGGGAAGAGGGGGAACCAATGAGAGACTAGCTCTAGGTGTTGGGACAGGCACAGGTCACTCTATTTTCCCATCAGGAAGAAGAATTAACCACAGGCTCAGCCTGCCGCCCGGAGCCAGAATAGGGCCTGAAGCAATCCTGTGCTTTTGCGGCCAGCTCCCAAGAAAGCGAGTTGAGAAATGGAGCTCAGGGGCACTGCAATTCACAGACCTGCACAGTTAGACATGATAACTCTCGTCCACAAATATATTGAGGGAAGGCAACGAAGAGAATTTGAAAGCAAGGCAGAATTGCAGGAAACAGATTTCAGGAGGTAGATTCGAATCGCCTTTAAAGCACAGGAAAAGCGGCAAAACCTCGACAATGATGCCCTTGGCCAAAAAGGGCGTATGCGTTTTTTCCTGAATATATTCAGGAAAAAACGCATACGCCCTTTTTGGCCAACCAAGCAACCTGGAAAGGCAAATCAGCGCTACAAAGAAGTCTCGCTTCCCATCGGTCAAAAGGGCCATGCTGAATAAAGTGTCAAAACCAGAAATGCAGGACAGGCCATGGAGAAATGGGAGCCTTGCTACGCTGATGGGCGGGCTGTAAATGGCCAACAGCCACTCTGGAGAAGTGTACGGTGTGTCCTGAAACATCTAAAAAACTCAGCTTAGAGAGCATAGGGCACTTCCACTCATGGGCGTATAAATTGGGAAAACTAAAAATCAGCAAGCCACAGGCACCCCAAAGTTTAGGGCTGCTCTGTTGACAAGAACCTCCACTTCGTTACACCTGAAACATCCCAGGAAAGAGAAGAATGGATAAAGAAGTTGTTGTCCTTATGTACAATGGAATATCACTCAGCCATGAAATCAACGTCATAAGGCTAGGAGCAGCAGGATGAGTGGATTTAGGTACGACGATTCTAAGTGAAATAAGTCACACAGAAAAAGACACTTATCATAAGATATCACTTATAGAGGGAATGTAAAAACCGCTACCCTTGAACTGAATTACAAAACAGAACAGAGTCGCACGTTTAGAAAACACACTTTGGCTGCAAAACGGGAAAGGTGAGGTGGGGTGATGCATAAAACAAGGGTTTCAAATTAGTTCAGATACCGTTCCATAAACCCAATATGTAATAGACAAGACCTACTCCTTGCTACGTGAACTGGACTCAACACCCCCTATTCACCGCCAAAGAATATATCTGACTAGTAAGAATCTTAAAACCTATGTATTGATATCTCTCTGTAAGTGAGTCAAGTGGGTGTAAAGCGGCATAAACACAGCAGTGCAAAGCAGCTAAACCCTATTATAAAAATCAATTACTTTTAAAAACCCGTGAAACAAAGACAGTGAAAGAGAGAGAAATTCTTACAAAATTCGTTCAGGGGCTGCGATGCCACCTGGATTGACCATATCTAGACCCACAGCTGATTGAGACATAAGGGTGGACACTCTTGGGGCTGAGAGGTTTGGTGAGGTTGGGTGAGCTAACGCAGACCCTGTAAAGTAATACGGCGTGGTACCCATCCCATGGGTCCCAAATCTCCAGGTTCAAGGGCATCTTCCTACATCGAAAACATGCATGAGAAACCCAGAAGATGGTACACCGTGTGATCGGGAAAGGTTTCTAAAACGCACCTCATTTCTCATCTCCTTGTGCTCCGGTTCGCCATTCCAGCCGCTTTACTAGCAATCTCCCTCCTTGGAGAATCAGCACCTTTAACCTCCTGTTCCGTACAGGTTGCAATTTGTCCTGAGGATGAACGGGAAGAGGGGGAACCAATGAGAGACTAGCTCTAGGTGTTGGGACAGGCACAGGTCAATCTATTTTCCCATCAGGAAGAAGAATTAACCACAGGCTCAGCCTCCCGCCCGGAGCCAGAATAGGGCCTGAAGCAATCCTGCGCTTTTGCGGCCAGCTCCCAAGAAAGCGAGTTGAGAAATGGAGCTCAGGGGCACTGCAATTCACAGACCTGCACAGTTAGAAATGATAACTCTCGTCCACAAATATATTGAGGGAAGGCAACGAAGAGAATTTGAAAGCAAGGCAGAATTGCAGGAAACAGATTTCAGGAGGTAGATTCGAATCGCCTTTAAAGCACAGGAAAAGCGGCAAAACCTCGACAATGATGCCCTTGGCCAAAAAGGGCGTATGCATTTTCTCCTGAATATATTCAGGAAAAAACGCATACGCCCTTTTTGGCCAACCAAGCAACCTGGAAAGGCAAATCAGCGCTACAAAGAAGTCTCGCTTCCCATCGGTCAAAAGGGCCATGCTGAATAAAGTGTCAAAACCAGAAATGCAGGACAGGCCATGGAGAAATGGGAGCCTTGCTACGCTGATGGGCGGGCTGTAAATTACCAACAGCCACTCTGGAGAAGTGTACGGTGTGTCCTGAAACATCTAAAAAACTCAGGTTAGAGAGCAAAGGGCACTTCCACTCATGGGCGTATAAATTGGGAAAACTAAAAATCAGCAAGACACAGGCACCCCAAAGTTTAGGGCTGCTGTGTTGACAAGAAACTCCACTTCGTTCCACCTGAAATATCCCAGGAAAGAGAAGAATGGATAAAGAAGTTGTGGTCCTTATGTACAATGGAATATCACTCAGCCATGAAATCAACGTCATAAGGCTAGGAGCAGCATGATGAGTGGATTTAGGTACGACGATTCTAAGTGAAATAAGTCACACAGAAAAAGACACTTATCATAAGATATCACTTATAGAGGGAATGTAAAAACCGCTACCCTTGAACTGAATTACAAAACAGAACAGAGTCGCACGTTTAGAAAACACACTATGGCTGCTTAACGGGAAAGGTGAGGTGGGGTGATGCATAAAACAAGGGTTTCAAATTAGCTCAGATACCGTTCCATAAACCCAATATGTAATAGACAAAACCTACTCCTTGCTCAGTTTACTGGACTCAACACCCCCTATTCACCGCCCAAGAATATATCTGACTAGTAAGAATCTTGAAACCTATGTATTGCTATCTCTCTGTAAGTGAGTCAAGTGGGTGTAAAGCGGCATAAACACAGCAGTGCAAAGCAGCTAAACCCCATTATAAAAATCAATTACTTTTAAAGACCCGTGAAACAAAGACAGTGAAAGAGAGAGAAATTCTTACAAAATTCGTTCAGGGGCTGCGATGCCACCTGGATTGACCATATCTTGACCCACAGCTGACTGAGAAATAAGGGTGGACACTCTTGGGGCTGAGAGGTTTGGTGAGGTTGGGTGAGCTAACGCAGACCCTTTAAATTAATACGGCGTGGTACCCATCCCATGGGTCCCAAATCTCCAGGTTCAAGGGCATCTTCCTACATCGAAAACATGCATAAGAAACCCAGAAGATGGTACACCGTGTGACCGGGAAAGGTTTCTAAAACGCACCTCATTTCTCATCTCCTTGTGCTCCGGTTCGCCATTCCAGCCGCTTTACTAGCAATCTCCCTCCTTGGAGAATCAGCACCTTTAACCTCCTGTTCCGTACAGGTTGCAATTTGTCCTGAGGATGAACGGGAAGAGGGGGAACCAATGAGAGACTAGCTCTAGGTGTTGGGACAGGCACAGGTCACTCTATTTTCCCATCAGGAAGAAGAATTAACCACAGGCTCAGCCTGCCGCCCGGAGCCAGAAGAGGGCCTGAAACAATCCTGCTCTTTTGCAGCCAGCTCCCAAGAAAGCGAGTTGAAAAATGGAGCTCAGGGGCACTGCAATTCACAAACCTGCAGAGTTAGAAATGATAACTCTCGTCCACAAATATATTGAGGGAAGGCAACGAAGAGGATTTGAAAGCAAGGAAGAATTGCAGGAAACAGATTTCAGGAGGTAGATTCGAATCGCCTTTAAAGCACAGGAAAAGCGGCAAAACCTCGACAATGATGCCCTTGGCCAAAAAGGGCGTATGCGTTTTTTCCTGAATATATTCAGGAAAAAACGCATACGCCCTTTTTGGCCAACCAAGCAACCTGGAAAGGCAAATCAGCGCTACAAAGAAGTCTCGCTTCCCATCGGTCAAAAGGGCCATGCTGAATAAAGTGTCAAAACCAGAAATGCAGGACAGGCCATGGAGAAATGGGAGCCTTGCTACGCTGATGGGCGGGCTCTAAATGGCCAACAGCCACTCTGGAGAAGTGTACGGTGTGTCCTGAAACATCTAAAAAACTCAGCTGAGAGAGCAAAGGGCACTTCCACTCATGGGCGTATAAATTGGGAATACTAAAAATCAGCAAGACACAGGCACCCCAAAGTTTAGGGCTGCTGTGTTGACAAGAAACTCCACTTCGTTCCACCTGAAATATCCCAGGAAAGAGAAGAATGGATAAAGAAGTTGTGGTCCTTATGTACTATGGAATATCACTCAGCCATGAAATCAACGTCATAAGGCTAGGAGCAGCATGATGAGTGGATTTAGGTACGACGATTCTAAGTGAAATAAGTCACACAGAAAAAGACACTTATCATAAGATATCACTTATAGAGGGAATGTAAAAACCGCTACCCTTGAACTGAATTACAAAACAGAACAGAGTCGCACGTTTAGAAAACACACTATGGCTGCTTAACGGGAAAGGTGAGGTGGGGTGATGCATAAAACAAGGGTTTCAAATTAGCTCAGATACCGTTCCATAAACCCAATATGTAATAGACAAGACCTACTCCTTGCTCAGTGAACTGGACTCAACACCCCCTATTCACCGCCCAAGAATATATTTGACTAGTAAGAATCTTAAAACCTATGTATTGCTATCTCTCTGTAAGTGAGTCAAGTGGGTGTAAAGCGGCATAAACACAGCAGTGCAAAGCAGCTAAACCCCAGTATAAAAATCAATTACTTTTAAAGACCCGTGAAACAAAGACAGTGAAAGAGAGAGAAATTCTTACAAAATTCGTTCAGGGGCTGCGATGCCACCTGGATTGACCGTATCTAGACCCACAGCTGACTGAGACATAAGGGTGGACACTCTTGGGGCTGAGAGGTTTGGTGAGGTTGGGTGAGCTAACGCAGACCCTGTAAAGTAATACGGCGTGGCACCCATCCCATGGGTCCCAAATCTCCAGGTTCAAGGGCATCTTCCTACATCGAAAACATGCATGAGAAACCCAGAAGATGGTACACCGTGTGATCGGGAAAGGTTTCTAAAACGCACCTCATTTCTCATCTCCTTGTGCTCCGGTTCGCCATTCCAGCCGCTTTACTAGCAATCTCCCTCCTTGGAGAATCAGCACCTTTAACCTCCTGTTCCGTACAGGTTGCAATTTGTCCTGAGGATGAACAGGAAGAGGGGGAACCAATGAGAGACTAGCTCTAGGTGTTGGGACAGGCACAGGTCACTCTATTTTCCTATCAGGAAGAAGAACCAAGCACAGGATCAGCCTGCCGCCCGGAGCCAGAATAGGGCCTGAAACAATCCTGCGCTTTTGCAGCCAGCTCCCAAGAAAGCGAGTTGAAAAATGGACCTCAGGGGCACTGCAATTCACAAACCTGCAGAGTTAGAAATGATAACTCTCGTCCACAAATATATTGAGGGAAGGCAACGAAGAGGATTTGAAAGCAAGGAAGAATTGCAGGAAACAGATTTCAGGAGGTAGATTCGAATCGCCTTTAAAGCACAGGAAAAGCGGCAAAACCTCGACAATGATGCCCTTGGCCAAAAAGGGCGTATGCGTTTTTTCCTGAATATATTCAGGAAAAAACGCATACGCCCTTTTTGGCCAACCAAGCAACCTGGAAAGGCAAATCAGCGCTACAAAGAAGTCTCGCTTCCCATCGGTCAAAAGGGCCATGCTGAATAAAGGGTCAAAACCAGAAATGCAGGACAGGCCATGGAGAAATGGGAGCCTTGCTACACTGATGGGCGGGCTGTAAATGGCCAACAGCCACTCTGGAGAAGTGTACGGTGTGTCCTGAAACATCTAAAAAACTCAGCTTAGAGAGCAAAGGGCACTTCCACTCATGGGCGCATAAATTGGGAAAACTAAAAATCAGCAAGACACAGGCACCCCAAAGTTTAGGGCTGCTCTGTTGACAAGAAACTCCACTTCGTTCCACCTGAAATATCCCAGGAAAGAGAAGAATGGATAAAGAAGTTGTGGTCCTTATGTACAATGGAATATCACTCAGCCATGAAATCAACGTCATAAGGCTAGGAGCAGCATGATGAGTGGATTTAGGTACGACAATTCTAAGTGAAATAAGTCACACAGAAAAAGACACTTATCATAAGATATCACTTATAGAGGGAATGTAAAAACCGCTACCCTTGAACTGAATTACAAAACAGAACAGAGTCGCACGTTTAGAAAACACACTATGGCTGCTTAACGGGAAAGGTGAGGTGGGGTGATGCATAAAACAAGGGTTTCAAATTAGCTCAGATACCGTTCCATAAACCCAATATGTAATAGACAAGACCTACTCCTTGCTCAGTTTACTGGACTCAACACCCCCTATTCACCGCCCAAGAATATATTTGACTAGTAAGAATCTTAAAACCTATGTATTGCTATCTCTCTGTAAGTGGGTGTAAAGCGGCATAAACACAGCAGTGCAAAGCAGCTAAACCCCATTATAAAAATCAATTACTTTTAAAGACCCGTGAACCAAAGACAGTGAAAGAGAGAGAAATTCTTACAAAATTCGTTCAGGGGCTGCGATGCCACCTGGATTGACCATATCTAGACCCACAGCTGACTGAGACATAAGGGTGGACACTCTTGGGGCTGAGAGTTTTGGTGAGGTTGGGTGAGCTAACGCAGACCCTGTAAAGTAATACGGCGTGGCACCCATCCCATGGGTCCCAAATCTCCAGGTTCAAGGGCATCTTCCTACATCGAAAACATGCATGAGAAACCCAGAAGATGGTACACCGTGTGATCGGGAAAGGTTTCTAAAACGCACCTCATTTCTCATCTCCTTGTGCTCCGGTTCGCCATTCCAGCCGCTTTACTAGCAATCTCCCTCCTTGGAGAATCAACACCTTTAACCTCCTGATCCGTACAGGTTGCAATTTGTCCTGAGGATGAACGGGAAGAGGGGGAACCAATGAGAGACTAGCTCTAGGTGTTGGGACAGGCACAGGTCACTCTATTTTCCCATCAGGAAGAAGAATTAACCACAGGCTCAGCCTGCCGCCCTGAGCCAGAAGAGGGCCTGAAGCAATCCTGCGCTTTTGCGGCCAGCTCCCAAGAAAGCGAGTTGAGAAATGGAGCTCAGGGGCAGTGCAATTCACAGACCTGCACAGTTAGAAATGATAACTCTCGTCCACAAATATATTGAGGGAAGGCAACGAAGAGAATTTGAAAGCAAGGCAGAATTGCAGGAAACAGATTTCAGGAGGTAGATTCGAATCGCCTTTAAAGCACAGGAAAAGCGGCAAAACCTCGACTATGATGCCCTTGGCCAAAAAGGGCGTATGCGTTTTTTCCTGAATATATTCAGGAAAAAACGCATACGCCCTTTTTGGCCAACCAAGCAACCTGGAAAGGCAAATCAGCGCTACAAAGAAGTCTCGCTTCCCATCGGTCAAAAGGGCCATGCTGAATAAAGGGTCAAAACCAGAAATGCAGGACAGGCCATGGAGAAATGGGAGCCTTGCTACGCTGATGGGCGGGCTGTAAATGGCCAACAGCCACTCTGGAGAAGTGTACGGTGTGTCCTGAAACATCTAAAAAACTCAGCTTAGAGAGCATAGGGCACTTCCACTCATGGGCGCATAAATTGGGAAAACTAAAAATCAGCAAGACACAGGCACCCCAAAGTTTAGGGCTGCTCTGTTGACAAGAACCTCCACTTCGTTACACCTGAAACATCCCAGGAAAGAGAAGAATGGATAAAGAAGTTGTGGTCCTTATGTACAATGGAATATCACTCAGCCATGAAATCAACGTCATAAGGCTAGGAGCAGCATGATGAGTGGATTTAGGTACGACGATTCTAAGTGAAATAAGTCACACAGAAAAAGACACTTACCATAAGATATCACTTATAGAGGGAATGTAAAAACCGCTACCCTTGAACTGAATTACAAAACAGAACAGAGTCGCACGTTTAGAAAACACACTATGGCTGCTTAACGGGAAAGGTGAGGTGGGGTGATGCATAAAACAAGGGTTTCAAATTAGCTCAGATACCGTTCCATAAACCCAATATGTAATAGACAAGACCTACTCCTTGCTCAGTTTACTGGACTCAACACCCCCTATTCACCGCCCAAGAATATATTTGACTAGTAAGAATCTTAAAACCTATGTATTGCTATCTCTCTGTAAGTGAGTCAAGTGGGTGTAAAGCGGCATAAACACAGCAGTGCAAAGCAGCTAAACCCCATTCTAAAAATCAATTACTTTTAAAAACCCGTGAACCAAAGACAGTGAAAGAGAGAGAAATTCTTACAAAATTCGTTCAGGGGCTGCGATGCCACCTGGATTGACCATATCTAGACCCACAGCTGATTGAGACATAAGGGTGGACACTCTTGGGGCTGAGAGGTTTGGTGAGGTTGGGTGAGCTAACGCAGACCCTGTAAAGTAATACGGCGTGGTACCCATCCCATGGGTCCCAAATCTCCAGGTTCAAGGGCATCTTCCTACATCGAAAACATGCATGAGAAACCCAGAAGATGGTACACCGTGTGATCGGGAAAGGTTTCTAAAACGCACCTCATTTCTCATCTCCTTGTGCTCCGGTTCGCCATTCCAGCCGCTTTACTAGCAATCTCCCTCCTTGGAGAATCAGCACCTTTAACCTCCTGTTCCGTACAGGTTGCAATTTGTCCTGAGGATGAACGGGAAGAGGGGGAACCAATGAGAGACTAGCTCTAGGTGTTGGGACAGGCACAGGTCAATCTATTTTCCCATCAGGAAGAAGAATTAACCACAGGCTCAGCCTGCCGCCCGGAGCCAGAATAGGGCCTGAAGCAATCCTGCGCTTTTGCGGCCAGCTCCCAAGAAAGCGAGTTGAGAAATGGAGCTCAGGGGCACTGCAATTCACAGACCTGCACAGTTAGAAATGATAACTCTCGTCAACAAATATATTGAGGGAAGGCAACGAAGAGAATTTGAAAGCAAGGCAGAATTGCAGGAAACAGATTTCAGGAGGTAGATTCGAATCGCCTTTAAAGCACAGGAAAAGCGGCAAAACCTCGACAATGATGCCCTTGGCCAAAAAGGGCGTATGCATTTTCTCCTGAATATATTCAGGAAAAAACGCATACGCCCTTTTTGGCCAACCAAGCAACCTGGAAAGGCAAATCAGCGCTACAAAGAAGTCTCGCTTCCCATCGGTCAAAAGGGCCATGCTGAATAAAGTGTCAAAACCAGAAATGCAGGACAGGCCATGGAGAAATGGGAGCCTTGCTACGCTGATGGGCGGGCTGTAAATTACCAACAGCCACTCTGGAGAAGTGTACGGTGTGTCCTGAAACATCTAAAAAACTCAGCTTAGAGAGCAAAGGGCACTTCCACTCATGGGCGTATAAATTGGGAAAACTAAAAATCAGCAAGACACAGGCACCCCAAAGTTTAGGGCTGCTGTGTTGACAAGAAACTCCACTTCGTTCCACCTGAAATATCCCAGGAAAGAGAAGAATGGATAAAGAAGTTGTGGTCCTTATGTACAATGGAATATCACTCAGCCATGAAATCAACGTCATAAGGCTAGGAGCAGCATGATGAGTGGATTTAGGTACGACGATTCTAAGTGAAATAAGTCACACAGAAAAAGACACTTATCATAAGATATCACTTATAGAGGGAATGTAAAAACCGCTACCCTTGAACTGAATTACAAAACAGAACAGAGTCGCACGTTTAGAAAACACACTATGGCTGCTTAACGGGAAAGGTGAGGTGGGGTGATGAATAAAACAAGGGTTTCAAATTAGCTCAGATACCGTTCCATAAACCCAATATGTAATAGACAAAACCTACTCCTTGCTCAGTTTACTGGACTCAACACCCCCTATTCACCGCCCAAGAATATATCTGACTAGTAAGAATCTTGAAACCTATGTATTGCTATCTCTCTGTAAGTGAGTCAAGTGGGTGTAAAGCGGCATAAACACAGCAGTGCAAAGCAGCTAAACCCCATTATAAAAATCAATTACTTTTAAAGACCCGTGAAACAAAGACAGTGAAAGAGAGAGAAATTCTTACAAAATTCGTTCAGGGGCTGCGATGCCACCTGGATTGACCATATCTTGACCCACAGCTGACTGAGAAATAAGGGTGGACACTCTTGGGGCTGAGAGGTTTGGTGAGGTTGGGTGAGCTAACGCAGACCCTTTAAATTAATACGGCGTGGTACCCATCCCATGGGTCCCAAATCTCCAGGTTCAAGGGCATCTTCCTACATCGAAAACATGCATAAGAAACCCAGAAGATGGTACACCGTGTGACCGGGAAAGGTTTCTAAAACGCACCTCATTTCTCATCTCCTTGTGCTCCGGTTCGCCATTCCAGCCGCTTTACTAGCAATCTCCCTCCTTGGAGAATCAGCACCTTTAACCTCCTGTTCCGTACAGGTTGCAATTTGTCCTGAGGATGAACGGGAAGAGGGGGAACCAATGAGAGACTAGCTCTAGGTGTTGGGACAGGCACAGGTCACTCTATTTTCCCATCAGGAAGAAGAATTAACCACAGGCTCAGCCTGCCGCCCGGAGCCAGAAGAGGGCCTGAAACAATCCTGCTCTTTTGCAGCCAGCTCCCAAGAAAGCGAGTTGAAAAATGGAGCTCAGGGGCACTGCAATTCACAAACCTGCAGAGTTAGAAATGATAACTCTCGTCCACAAATATATTGAGGGAAGGCAACGAAGAGGATTTGAAAGCAAGGAAGAATTGCAGGAAACAGATTTCAGGAGGTAGATTCGAATCGCCTTTAAAGCACAGGAAAAGCGGCAAAACCTCGACAATGATGCCCTTGGCCAAAAAGGGCGTATGCGTTTTTTCCTGAATATATTCAGGAAAAAACGCATACGCCCTTTTTGGCCAACCAAGCAACCTGGAAAGGCAAATCAGCGCTACAAAGAAGTCTCGCTTCCCATCGGTCAAAAGGGCCATGCTGAATAAAGTGTCAAAACCAGAAATGCAGGACAGGCCATGGAGAAATGGGAGCCTTGCTACGCTGATGGGCGGGCTCTAAATGGCCAACAGCCACTCTGGAGAAGTGTACGGTGTGTCCTGAAACATCTAAAAAACTCAGCTGAGAGAGCAAAGGGCACTTCCACTCATGGGCGTATAAATTGGGAATACTAAAAATCAGCAAGACACAGGCACCCCAAAGTTTAGGGCTGCTGTGTTGACAAGAAACTCCACTTCGTTCCACCTGAAATATCCCAGGAAAGAGAAGAATGGATAAAGAAGTTGTGGTCCTTATGTACTATGGAATATCACTCAGCCATGAAATCAACGTCATAAGGCTAGGAGCAGCATGATGAGTGGATTTAGGTACGACGATTCTAAGTGAAATAAGTCACACAGAAAAAGACACTTATCATAAGATATCACTTATAGAGGGAATGTAAAAACCGCTACCCTTGAACTGAATTACAAAACAGAACAGAGTCGCACGTTTAGAAAACACACTATGGCTGCTTAACGGGAAAGGTGAGGTGGGGTGATGCATAAAACAAGGGTTTCAAATTAGCTCAGATACCGTTCCATAAACCCAATATGTAATAGACAAGACCTACTCCTTGCTCAGTGAACTGGACTCAACACCCCCTATTCACCGCCCAAGAATATATTTGACTAGTAAGAATCTTAAAACCTATGTATTGCTATCTCTCTGTAAGTGAGTCAAGTGGGTGTAAAGCGGCATAAACACAGCAGTGCAAAGCAGCTAAACCCCAGTATAAAAATCAATTACTTTTAAAGACCCGTGAAACAAAGACAGTGAAAGAGAGAGAAATTCTTACAAAATTCGTTCAGGGGCTGCGATGCCACCTGGATTGACCGTATGTAGACCCACAGCTGACTGAGACATAAGGGTGGACACTCTTGGGGCTGAGAGGTTTGGTGAGGTTGGGTGAGCTAACGCAGACCCTGTAAAGTAATACGGCGTGGCACCCATCCCATGGGTCCCAAATCTCCAGGTTCAAGGGCATCTTCCTACATCGAAAACATGCATGAGAAACCCAGAAGATGGTACACCGTGTGATCGGGAAAGGTTTCTAAAACGCACCTCATTTCTCATCTCCTTGTGCTCCGGTTCGCCATTCCAGCCGCTTTACTAGCAATCTCCCTCCTTGGAGAATCAGCACCTTTAACCTCCTGTTCCGTACAGGTTGCAATTTGTCCTGAGGATGAACAGGAAGAGGGGGAACCAATGAGAGACTAGCTCTAGGTGTTGGGACAGGCACAGGTCACTCTATTTTCCTATCAGGAAGAAGAACCAAGCACAGGATCAGCCTGCCGCCCGGAGCCAGAATAGGGCCTGAAACAATCCTGCGCTTTTGCAGCCAGCTCCCAAGAAAGCGAGTTGAAAAATGGACCTCAGGGGCACTGCAATTCACAAACCTGCAGAGTTAGAAATGATAACTCTCGTCCACAAATATATTGAGGGAAGGCAACGAAGAGGATTTGAAAGCAAGGAAGAATTGCAGGAAACAGATTTCAGGAGGTAGATTCGAATCGCCTTTAAAGCACAGGAAAAGCGGCAAAACCTCGACAATGATGCCCTTGGCCAAAAAGGGCGTATGCGTTTTTTCCTGAATATATTCAGGAAAAAACGCATACGCCCTTTTTGGCCAACCAAGCAACCTGGAAAGGCAAATCAGCGCTACAAAGAAGTCTCGCTTCCCATCGGTCAAAAGGGCCATGCTGAATAAAGGGTCAAAACCAGAAATGCAGGACAGGCCATGGAGAAATGGGAGCCTTGCTACACTGATGGGCGGGCTGTAAATGGCCAACAGCCACTCTGGAGAAGTGTACGGTGTGTCCTGAAACATCTAAAAAACTCAGCTTAGAGAGCAAAGGGCACTTCCACTCATGGGCGCATAAATTGGGAAAACTAAAAATCAGCAAGACACAGGCACCCCAAAGTTTAGGGCTGCTCTGTTGACAAGAAACTCCACTTCGTTCCACCTGAAATATCCCAGGAAAGAGAAGAATGGATAAAGAAGTTGTGGTCCTTATGTACAATGGAATATCACTCAGCCATGAAATCAACGTCATAAGGCTAGGAGCAGCATGATGAGTGGATTTAGGTACGACGATTCTAAGTGAAATAAGTCACACAGAAAAAGACACTTATCATAAGATATCACTTATAGAGGGAATGTAAAAACCGCTACCCTTGAACTGAATTACAAAACAGAACAGAGTCGCACGTTTAGAAAACACACTATGGCTGCTTAACGGGAAAGGTGAGGTGGGGTGATGCATAAAACAAGGGTTTCAAATTAGCTCAGATACCGTTCCATAAACCCAATATGTAATAGACAAGACCTACTCCTTGCTCAGTTTACTGGACTCAACACCCCCTATTCACCGCCCAAGAATATATTTGACTAGTAAGAATCTTAAAACCTATGTATTGCTATCTCTCTGTAAGTGGGTGTAAAGCGGCATAAACACAGCAGTGCAAAGCAGCTAAACCCCATTATAAAAATCAATTACTTTTAAAGACCCGTGAACCAAAGACAGTGAAAGAGAGAGAAATTCTTACAAAATTCGTTCAGGGGCTGCGATGCCACCTGGATTGACCATATCTAGACCCACAGCTGACTGAGACATAAGGGTGGACACTCTTGGGGCTGAGAGTTTTGGTGAGGTTGGGTGAGCTAACGCAGACCCTGTAAAGTAATACGGCGTGGCACCCATCCCATGGGTCCCAAATCTCCAGGTTCAAGGGCATCTTCCTACATCGAAAACATGCATGAGAAACCCAGAAGATGGTACACCGTGTGATCGGGAAAGGTTTCTAAAACGCACCTCATTTCTCATCTCCTTGTGCTCCGGTTCGCCATTCCAGCCGCTTTACTAGCAATCTCCCTCCTTGGAGAATCAGCACCTTTAACCTCCTGTTCCGTACACGTTGCAATTTGTCCTGAGGATGAACGGGAAGAGGGGGAACCAATGAGAGACTAGCTCTAGGTGTTGGGACAGGCACAGGTCACTCTATTTTCCCATCAGGAAGAAGAATTAACCACAGGCTCAGCCTGCCGCCCGGAGCCAGAAGAGGGCCTGAAGCAATCCTGCGCTTTTGCGGCCAGCTCCCAAGAAAGCGAGTTGAAAAATGGAGCTCAGGGGCACTGCAATTCACAGACCTGCACAGTTAGAAATGATAACTCTCGTCCACAAATATATTGAGGGAAGGCAACGAAGAGAATTTGAAAGCAAGGCAGAATTGCAGGAAACAGATTTCAGGAGGTAGATTCGAATCGCCTTTCAAGCACAGGAAAAGCGGCAAAACCTCGACAATGATGCCCTTGGCCAAAAAGGGCGTATGCGTTTTTTCCTGAATATTTTCAGGAAAAAACGCATACGCCCTTTTTGGCCAACCAAGCAACCTGGAAAGGCAAATCAGCGCTACAAAGAAGTCTCGCTTCCCATCGGTCAAAAGGGCCATGCTGAATAAAGGGTCAAAACCAGAAATGCAGGACAGGCCATGGAGAAATGGGAGCCTTGCTACGCTGATGGGCGGGCTGTAAATGGCCAACAGCCACTCTGGAGAAGTGTACGGTGTGTCCTGAAACATCTAAAAAACTCAGCTTAGAGAGCATAGGGCACTTCCACTCATGGGCGTATAAATTGGGAAAACTAAAAATCAGCAAGACACAGGCACCCCAAAGTTTAGGGCTGCTCTGTTGACAAGAACCTCCACTTCGTTACACCTGAAACATCCCAGGAAAGAGAAGAATGGATAAAGAAGTTGTGGTCCTTATGTACATTGGAATATCACTCAGCCATGAAATCAACGTCATAAGGCTAGGAGCAGCATGATGAGTGGATTTAGGTACGACGATTCTAAGTGAAATAAGTCACACAGAAAAAGACACTTATCATAAGATATCACTTATAGAGGGAATGTAATAACCGCTACCCTTGAACTGAATTACAAAACAGAACAGAGTCGCACGTTTAGAAAACACACTATGGCTGCTTAACGGGAAAGGTGAGGTGGGGTGATGCATAAAACAAGGGTTTCAAATTAGCTCAGATACCGTTCCATAAACCCAATATGTAATAGACAAGACCTACTCCTTGCTCAGTTTACTGGACTCAACACCCCCTATTCACCGCCCAAGAATATATTTGACTAGTAAGAATCTTAAAACCTATGTATTGGATCTCTCTGTAAGTGAGTCAAGTGGGTGTAAAGCGGCATAAACACAGCAGTGCAAAGCAGCTAAACCCCATTATAAAAATCAATTACTTTTAAAAACCCGTGAAACAAAGACAGTGAAAGAGAGAGAAATTCTTACAAAATTCGTTCAGGGGCTGCGATGCCACCTGGATTGACCATATCTAGACCCACAGCTGACTGAGACATAAGGGTGGACACTCTTGGGGCCGAGAGGTTTGGTGAGGTTGGGTGAGCTAACGCAGACCCTTTAAAGTAATACGGCGTGGTACCCATCCCATGGGTCCCAAATCTCCAGGTTCAAGGGCATCTTCCTACATCGAAAACATGTATGAGAAACCCAGAAGATGGTACACCGTGTGATCGGGAAATGTTTTAAAACGCACCTCATTTCTCATCTCCTTGTGCTCCGGTTCGCCATTCCAGCCGCTTTACTAGCAATCTCCCTCCTTGGAGAATCAGCACCTTTAACCTCCTGTTCCGTACACGTTGCAATTTGTCCTGAGGATGAACGGGAAGAGGAGGAACCAATGAGAGACTAGCTCTATGTGTTGGGACAGGGACAGGTCAATCTATTTTCCCATCAGGAAGAAGAATTAACCACAGGCTCAGCCTGGCGCCCGGAGCCAGAATAGGGCCTGAAGCAATCCTGCGCTTTTGCGGCCAGCTCCCAAGAAAGCGAGTTGAGAAATGGAGCTCAGGGGCACTGCAATTCACAGACCTGCACAGTTAGAAATGATAACTCTCGTCCACAAATATATTGAGGGAAGGCAACGAAGAGAATTTGAAAGCAAGGCAGAATTGCAGGAAACAGATTTCAGGAGGTAGATTCGAATCGCCTTTAAAGCACAGGAAAAGCGGCAAAACCTCGACAATGATGCCCTTGGCCAAAAAGGGCGTATGCGTTTTTTCCTGAATATATTCAGGAAAAAACGCATACGCCCTTTTTGGCCAACCAAGCAACCTGGAAAGGCAAATCAGCGCTACAAAGAAGTCTCGCTTCCCATCGGTCAAAAGGGCCATGCTGAATAAAGTGTCAAAACCAGAAATGCAGGACAGGCCATGGAGAAATGGGAGCCTTGCTACGCTGATGGGCGGGCTGTAAATGGCCAACAGCCACTCTGGAGAAGTGTACGGTGTGTCCTGAAACATCTAAAAAACTCAGCTTAGAGAGCATAGGGCACTTCCACTCATGGGCGTATAAATTGGGAAAACTAAAAATCAGCAAGACACAGGCACCCCAAAGTTTAGGGCTGCTCTGTTGAAAAGAACCTCCACTTCGTTACACCTGAAACATCCCAGGAAAGAGAAGAATGGATAAAGAAGTTATGGTCCTTATGTACATTGGAATATCACTCAGCCATGAAATCAACGTCATAAGGCTAGGAGCAGCATGATGAGTGGATTTAGGTACGACGATTCTAAGTGAAATAAGTCACACAGAAAAAGACACTTATCATAAGATATCACTTATAGAGGGAATGTAAAAACCGCTACCCTTGAACTGAATTACAAAACAGAACAGAGTCGCACGTTTAGAAAACACACTATGGCTGCTTAACGGGAAAGGTGAGGTGGGGTGATGCATAAAACAAGGGTTTCAAATTAGCTCAGATACCGTTCCATAAACCCAATATGTAATAGACAAGACCTACTCCTTGCTCAGTTTACTGGACTCAACACCCCCTATTCACCGCCCAAGAATATATTTGACTAGTAAGAATCTAAAAACCTATGTATTGCTATCTCTCTGTAAGTGAGTCAAGTGGGTGTAAAGCGGCATAAACACAGCAGTGCAAAGCAGCTAAAACCCATTATAAAAATCAATTACTTTTAAAAACCCGTGAAACAAAGACAGTGAAAGAGAGAGAAATTCTTACAAAATTCGTTCAGGGGCTGCGATGCCACCTGGATTGACCATATCTAGACCCACAGCTGACTGAGACATAAGGGTGGACACTCTTGGGGCCGAGAGGTTTGGTGAGGTTGGGTGAGCTAACGCAGACCCTTTAAAGTAATACGGCGTGGTACCCATCCCATGGGTCCCAAATCTCCAGGTTCAAGGGCATCTTCCTACATCGAAAACATGCATGAGAAACCCAGAAGATGGTACACCGTGTGATCGGGAAAGGTTTCTAAAACGCACCTCATTTCTCATCTCCTTGTGCTCCGGTTCACCATTCCAGCCACTTTACTAGCAATCTCCCTCCTTGGAGAATCAGCACCTTTAACCTCCTGTTCCGTACAGGTTGCAATTTGTCCTGAGGATGAACGGGAAGAGGGGGAACCAATGAGAGACTAGCTCTAGGTGTTGGGACAGGCACAGGTCACTCTATTTTCCCATCAGGAAGAAGAATCAAGCACAGGTTCAGCCTGCCGCCCGGAGCCAGAAGAGGGCCTGAAGCAATCCTGCGCTTTTGCGCCCAGCTCCCAAGAAAGCGAGTTGAAAAATGGAGCTCAGGGGCACTGCAATTCACAGACCTGCACAGTTAGAAATGATAACTCTCGTCCACAAATATATTGAGGGAAGGCAACGAAGAGAATTTGAAAGCAAGGCAGAATTGCAGGAAACAGATTTCAGGAGGTAGATTCGAATCGCCTTTCAAGCACAGGAAAAGCGGCAAAACCTCGACAATGATGCCCTTGGCCAAAAAGGGCGTATGCGTTTTTTCCTGAATATTTTCAGGAAAAAACGCATACGCCCTTTTTGGCCAACCAAGCAACCTGGAAAGGCAAATCAGCGCTACAAAGAAGTCTCGCTTCCCATCGGTCAAAAGGGCCATGCTGAATAAAGTGTCAAAACCAGAAATGCAGGACAGGCCATGGAGAAATGGGAGCCTTGCTACGCTGATGGGCGGGCTGTAAATTGCCAACAGCCACTCTGGAGAAGTGTACGGTGTGTCCTGAAACATCGAAAAAACTCAGCTTAGAGAGCATAGGGCACTTCCACTCATGGGCGTATAAATTGGGAAAACTAAAAATCAGCAAGACACAGGCACCCCAAAGTTTAGGGCTGCTCTGTTGACAAGAACCTCCACTTCGTTACACCTGAAACATCCCAGGAAAGAGAAGAATGGATAAAGAAGTTGTGGTCCTTATGTACAATGGAATATCACTCAGCCATGAAATCAACGTCATAAGGCTAGGAGCAGCATGATGAGTGGATATAGGTACGACGATTCTAAGTGAAATAGGTCACACAGAAAAAGACACTTATCATAAGATATCACTTATAGAGGGAATGTAAAAACCGCTACCCTTGAACTGAATTACAAAACAGAACAGAGTCGCACGTTTAGAAAACACACTATGGCTGCTTAACGGGAAAGGAGAGGTGGGGTGATGCATAAAACAAGGGTTTCAAATTAGCTCAGATACCGTTCCATAAACCCAATATGTAATAGACAAGACCTACTCCTTGCTCAGTTTACTGGACTGAACACCCCCTATTCACCGCCCAAGAATATATTTGACTAGTAAGAATCTTAAAACCTATGTATTGCTATCTCTCTGTAAGTGAGTCAAGTGGGTGTAAAGCGGCCTAAACACAGCAGTGCAAAGCAGCTAAACCATTATTATAAAAATCAATTACTTTTAAAAACCCGTGAAACAAAGACAGTGAAATAGAGAGAAATTCTTACAAAATTCGTTCAGGGGCTGCGATGCCACCTGGATTGACCATATCTAGGCCCACAGCTGACTGAGACATAAGGGTGGACACTCTTGGGGCTGAGAGGTTTGTTGAGGTTGGGTGAGCTAACGCAGACCCTTTAAAGTAATACGGCGTGGCACCCATCCCATGGGTCCCAAATCTCCAGGTTCAAGGGCATCTTCCTACATTGAAAACATGCATGAGAAACCCAGAAGATGGTACACCGTGTGATCGGGAAAGGTTTCTAAAACGCACCTCATTTCTCATCTCCTTGTGCTCCGGTTCGCCATTCCAGCCGCTTTACTAGCAATCTCCCTCCTTGGAGAATCAGCACCTTTAACCTCCTGTTCCGTACAGGTTGCAATTTGTCCTGAGGATGAACGGGAAGAGGGGGAACCAATGAGAGACTAGCTCTAGGTGTTGGGACAGGCACAGGTCACTCTATTTTCCCATCAGGAAGAAGAATCAAGCACAGGCTCAGCCTGCCGCCCGGAGCCAGAATAGGGCCTGAAGCAATCCTGCGCTTTTGCAGCCAGCTCCCAAGAAAGCGAGTTGAAAAATGGACCTCAGGGGCACTGCAATTCACAAACCTGCAGAGTTAGAAATGATAACTCTCGTCCACAAATATATTCAGGGAAGGCAACGAAGAGGATTTGAAAGCAAGGCAGAATTGCAGGAAACAGATTTCAGGAGGTAGATTCGAATCGCCTTTCAAGCACAGGAAAAGCGGCAAAACCTCGACAATGATGCCCTTGGCCAAAAAGGGCGTATGCGGTTTTTCCTGAATATATTCAGGAAAAAACGCACACGGCCTTTTTGGCCAACCAAGCAACCTGGAAAGGCAAATCAGCGCTACAAAGAAATCTCGCTTCCCATCGGTCAAAAGGGCCATGCTGAATAAAGGGTCAAAACCAGAAATGCAGGACAGGCCATGGAGAAATGGGAGCCTTGCTACACTGATGGGCGGACTGTAAATGGCCAACAGCCACTCTGGAGAAGTGAACGGTGTGTCGTGAAACATCTAAAAAACTCAGCTTAGAGAGCATAGGGCACTTCCACTCATGGGCGTATAAATTGGGAAAACTAAAAATCAGCAAGACACAGGCACCCCAAAGTTTAGGGCTGCTCTGTTGACAAGAACCTCCACTTCGTTACACATGAAACATCCCAGGAAAGAGAAGAATGGAAAAAGAAGTTGTGGTCCTTATGTACAATGGAATATCACTCAGCCATGAAATCAACGTCATAAGGCTAGGAGCAGCATGATGAGTGGATTTAGGTACGACGATTCTAAGTGAAATAGGTCACACAGAAAAAGACACTTATCATAAGATATCACTTATAGAGGGAATGTAAAAACCGCTACCCTTGAACTGAATTACAAAACAGAACAGAGTCGCACGTTTAGAAAACACACTATGGCTGCTTAACGGGAAAGGTGAGGTGGGGTGATGCATAAAACAAGGGTTTCAAATTAGCTCAGATACCGTTCCATAAACCCAATATGTAATAGACAAGACCTACTCCTTGCTCAGTGAACTGGACTCAACACCCCCTATTCACCGCCCAAGAATATATTTGACTAGTAAGAATCTTAAAACCTATGTATTGCTATCTCTCTGTAAGTGAGTCAAGTGGGTGTAAAGCGGCATAAACACAGCAGTGCAAAGCAGCTAAACCCCATTATAAAAATCAATTACTTTTAAAAACCCGTGAAACAAAGACAGTGAAAGAGAGAGAAATTCTTACAAAATTCGTTCAGGGGCTGCGATGCCACCTGGATTGACCATATCTAGACCCACAGCTGACTGAGCCATAAGGGTGGACACTCTTGGGGCTGAGAGTTTTGGTGAGGTTGGGTGAGCTAACGCAGACCCTTTAAAGTATTATGGCGTGGTACCCATCCCATGGGTCCCAAATCTCCAGGTTCAAGGCCATCTTCCTTCATCGAAAACATGCATGAGAAACCCAGAAGATGGTACACCGTGTGATCGGGAAAGGTTTCTAAAATGCACCTCATTTCTCATCTCCTTGTGCTCCGGTTCGCCATTCCAGCCGCTTTACTAGAAATCTCCCTCCTTGGAGAATCAGCACCTTTAACCTCCTGTTCCGTACAGGTTGCAATTTGTCCTGAGGATGAACGGGAAGAGGGGGAACCAATGAGAGACTAGCTCTAGGTGTTGGGACAGGCACAGGTCACTCTATTTTCCCAGCAGGAAGAAGAATCAAGCACAGGATCAGCCTGCCACCCGGAGCCAGAATAGGGCCTGAAGCAATCCTGCGCTTTTGCAGCCAGCTCCCAAGAAAGCGAGTTGAAAAATGGACCTCAGGGGCACTGCAATTCACAAACCTGCAGAGTTAGAAATGATAACTCTCGTCCACAAATATACTGAGGGAAGGCAACGAAGAGGATTTTAAAGCAAGGAAGAATTGCAGGAAACAGATTTCAGGAGGTAGATTCGAATCGCCTTTAAAGCACAGGAAAAGCGGCAAAACCTCGACAATGATGCCCTTGGCCAAAAAGGGCGTATGCGTTTTTTCCTGAATATATTCAGGAAAAAACGCATACGCCCTTTTTGGCCAACCAAGCAACCTGGAAAGGCAAATCAGCGCTACAAAGAAGTCTCGCTTCCCATCGGTCAAAAGGGCCATGCTGAATAAAGGGTCAAAACCAGAAATGCAGGACAGGCCATGGAGAAATGGGAGCCTTGCTACACTGATGGGCGGACTGTAAATGGTCAACAGCCACTCTGGAGAAGTGAACGGTGTGTCCTGAAACATCTAAAAAACTCAGCTTAGAGAGCATAGGGCACTTCCACTCATGGGCGTATAAATTGGGAAAACTAAAAATCAGCAAGACACAGGCACCCCAAAGTTTAGGGCTGCTCTGTTGACAAGAACCTCCACTTCGTTACACCTGAAACATCCCAGGAAAGAGAAGAATGGATAAAGAAGTTGTGGTCCTTATGTACAATGGAATATCACTCAGCCATGAAATCAACGTCATAAGGCTAGGAGCAGCATGATGAGTGGATTTAGGTACGACGATTCTAAGTGAAATAAGTCACACAGAAAAAGACACTTATCATACGATATCACTTATAGAGGGAATGTAAAAACCGCTACCCTTGAACTGAATTACAAAACAGAACAGAGTCGCATGTTTAGAAAACACACTATGGCTGCTTAACGGGAAAGGTGAGGTGGGGTGATGCATAAAACAAGGGTTTCAAATTAGCTCAGATACCGTTCCATAAACCCAATATGTAATAGACAAGACGTACTCCTTGCTCAGTGAACTGGACTAAACACCCCCTATTCACCGCCCAAGAATATATCTGACTAGTAAGAATCTTAAAACCTATGTATTGATATCTCTCTGTAAGTGAGTCAAGTGGGTGTAAAGCGGCATAAACACAGCAGTGCAAAGCAGCTAAACCCCATTATAAAAATCAATTACTTTTAAAAACCCGTGAAACAAAGACAGTGAAAGGGAGAGAAATTCTTACAAAATTCGTTCAGGGGCTGCGATGTCACCTGGATTGACCATATCTAGACCCACAGCTGACTGAGACATAAGGGTGGACACTCTTGGGGCTGAGAGGTTTGGTGAGGTTGGGTGAGCAAACGCAGACCCTTTAAAGTAATACGGCGTGGTACCCATCCCATGGGTCCCAAATCTCCAGGTTCAAGGGCATCTTCCTACATCGAAAACATGCACGAGAAACCCAGAAGATGGTACACCGTGTGACCGGGAAAGGTTTCTAAAACGCACCTCATTTCTCATCTCCTTGTGCTCCGGTTCGCCATTCCAGCCGCTTTACTAGCAATCTCCCTCCTTGGAGAATCAGCACCTTTAACCTCCTGTTCCGTACACGTTGCAATTTGTCCTGAGGATGAACGGGAAGAGGGGGAACCAATGAGAGACTAGCTCTAGGTGTTGGGACAGGCAGAGGTCACTCTATTTTCCCATCAGGAAGCAGAATTAACCACAGGCTCAGCCTGCCGCCCGGAGCCAGAATAGGGCCTGAAGCAATCCTGCGCTTTTGCGGCCAGCTCCCAAGAAAGCGAGTTGAAAAATGGAGCTCAGGGGCACTGCAATTCACAAACCTGCAGAGTTAGAAATGATAACTCTCGTCCACAAATATATGGAGGGAAGGCTACGAAGAGGATTTGAAAGCAAGGCAGAATTGCAGGAAACAGATTTCAGGAGGTAGATTCGAATCGCCTTTAAAGCACAGGAAAAGCGGCAAAACCTCCACAATGATGCCCTTGGACAAAAAGGGCGTATGCGTTTTTTCCTGAATAGATTCAGGAAAAAACGCATACGCCCTTTTTGGCCAACCAAGCAACCTGGAAAGGCAAATCAGCGCTACAAAGAAGTCTCGCTTCCCATCGGTCAAAAGGGCCATGCTGAATAAAGTGTCAAAACCAGAAATGCGGGACAGGCCATGGAGAAATGGGAGCCTTGCTACGCTGATGGGCGGGCTGTAAATTGCCAACAGCCACTCTGGAGAAGTGTACGGTGTGTCCTGAAACATCTAAAAAACTCAGCTTAGAGAGCATAGGGCACTTCCACTCATGGGCGTATAAATTGGGAAAACTAAAAATCAGCAAGACACAGGCACCCCAAAGTTTAGGGCTGCTCTGTTGACAAGAACCTCCACTTCGTTACACCTTAAACATCCCAGGAAAGAGAAGAATGGATAAAGAAGTTGTGGTCCTTATGTACAATGGAATATCACTCAGCCATGAAATCAACGTCATAAGGCTAGGAGCAGCATGATGAGTGGATTTAGGTACGACGATTCTAAGTGAAATAAGTCACACAGAAAAAGACACTTATCATAAGATATCACTTACAGAGGGAATGTAAAAACCGCTACCCTTGAACTCAATTACAAAACAGAACAGAGTCGCACGTTTAGAAAACAAACTATGGCTGCTTAACGGGAAAGGTGAGGTGGGGTGATGCATAAAACAAGGGTTTCAAATTAGCTCAGATACCGTTCCATAAACCCAATATGTAATAGACAAGACCTACTCCTTGCTCAGTGAACTGGACTCAACGCCCCCTATTCACCGCCCAAGAATATATCTGACTAGTAAGAATCTTAAAACCTATGTATTGATATCTCTCTGTAAGTGAGTCAAGTGGGTGTAAAGCGGCATAAACACAGCAGTGCAAAGCAGCTAAACCCTATTATAAAAATCAATTACTTTTAAAAACCCGTGAACCAAAGACAGTGAAAGAGAGAGAAATTCTTACAAAATTCGTTCAGGGGCTGCGATGCCCCCTGATTGACCATATCTAGACCCACAGCTGATTGAGACATAAGGGTGGACACTCTTGGGGCTGAGAGGTTTGGTGAGGTTGGGTGAGCTAACGCAGACCCTTTAAAGTAATACGGCGTGGTACCCATCCCATGGGTCCCAAATCTCCAGGTTCAAGGGCATCTTCCTACGTCGAAAACATGCACGAGAAACCCAGAAGATGGTACACCGTGTGACCGGGAAAGGTTTCTAAAACGCACCTCATTTCTCATCTCCTTGTGCTCCGGTTCGCCATTCCAGCCGCTTTACTAGCAATCTCCCTCCTGGGAGAATCAGCACCTTTAACCTCCTGTTCCGTACAGGTTGCAATTTGTCCTGAGGATGAACGGGAAGAGGGGGAACCAATGAGAGACTAGCTCTAGGTGTTGGGACAGGCACAAGTCACTCTATTTTCCCATCAGGAAGAAGAATTAACGACAGGCTCAGCCTGCCGCCCGGAGCCAGAATAGGGCCTGAAGCAATCCTGCGCTTTTGCGGCCAGCTCCCAAGAAAGCGAGTTAAAAAATGGAGCTCAGGGGCACTGCAATTCACAAACCTGCAGAGGTAGAAATGATAACTCTCGTCCACAAATATATGGAAGGAAGGCAACGATGAGGATTTGAAAGCAAGGCAGAATTGCAGGAAACAGATTTCAGGAGGTAGATTCGAATCGCCTTTAAAGCACAGGAAAAGCGGCAAAACCTCCACAATGATGCCCTTGGACAAAAAGGGCGTATGCGTTTTTTCCTGAATAGATTCAGGAAAAAACGCATACGCCCTTTTTGGCCAACCAAGCAACCTGGAAAGGCAAATCAGCGCTACAAAGAAGTCTCGCTTCCCATCGGTCAAAAGGGCCATGCTGAATAAAGTGTCAAAACCAGAAATGCAGGACAGGCCATGGAGAAATGGGAGCCTTGCTACGCTGATGGGCGGGCTGTAAATGGCCAACAGCCACTCTGGAGAAGTGTACGGTGTGTCCTGAAACATCTAAAAAACTCAGCTTAGAGAGCATAGGGCACTTCCACTCATGGGCGTATAAATTGGGAAAACTAAAAATCAGCAAGACACAGGCACCCCAAAGTTTAGGGCTGCTCTGTTGAAAAGAACCTCCACTTCGTTACACCTGAAACATCCCAGGAAAGAGAAGAATGGATAAAGAAGTTATGGTCCTTATGTACATTGGAATATCACTCAGCCATGAAATCAACGTCATAAGGCTAGGAGCAGCATGATGAGTGGATTTAGGTACGACGATTCTAAGTGAAATAAGTCACACAGAAAAAGACACTTATCATAAGATATCACTTATAGAGGGAATGTAAAAACCGCTACCCTTGAACTGAATTACAAAACAGAACAGAGTCGCACGTTTAGAAAACACACTATGGCTGCTTAACGGGAAAGGTGAGGTGGGGTGATGCATAAAACAAGGGTTTCAAATTAGCTCAGATACCGTTCCATAAACCCAATATGTAATAGACAAGACCTACTCCTTGCTCAGTTTACTGGACTCAACACCCCCTATTCACCGCCCAAGAATATATTTGACTAGTAAGAATCTAAAAACCTATGTATTGCTATCTCTCTGTAAGTGAGTCAAGTGGGTGTAAAGCGGCATAAACACAGCAGTGCAAAGCAGCTAAACCCCATTATAAAAATCAATTACTTTTAAAAACCCGTGAAACAAAGACAGTGAAAGAGAGAGAAATTCTTACAAAATTCGTTCAGGGGCTGCGATGCCACCTGGATTGACCATATCTAGACCCACAGCTGACTGAGACATAAGGGTGGACACTCTTGGGGCCGAGAGGTTTGGTGAGGTTGGGTGAGCTAACGCAGACCCTTTAAAGTAATACGGCGTGGTACCCATCCCATGGGTCCCAAATCTCCAGGTTCAAGGGCATCTTCCTACATCGAAAACATGCATGAGAAACCCAGAAGATGGTACACCGTGTGATCGGGAAAGGTTTCTAAAACGCACCTCATTTCTCATCTCCTTGTGCTCCGGTTCGCCATTCCAGCCACTTTACTAGCAATCTCCCTCCTTGGAGAATCAGCACCTTTAACCTCCTGTTCCGTACAGGTTGCAATTTGTCCTGAGGATGAACGGGAAGAGGGGGAACCAATGAGAGACTAGCTCTAGGTGTTGGGACAGGCACAGGTCACTCTATTTTCCCATCAGGAAGAAGAATCAAGCACAGGTTCAGCCTGCCGCCCGGAGCCAGAAGAGGGCCTGAAGCAATCCTGCGCTTTTGCGCCCAGCTCCCAAGAAAGCGAGTTGAAAAATGGAGCTCAGGGGCACTGCAATTCACAGACCTGCACAGTTAGAAATGATAACTCTCGTCCACAAATATATTGAGGGAAGGCAACGAAGAGAATTTGAAAGCAAGGCAGAATTGCAGGAAACAGATTTCAGGAGGTAGATTCGAATCGCCTTTCAAGCACAGGAAAAGCGGCAAAATCTCGACAATGATGCCCTTGGCCAAAAAGGGCGTATGCGTTTTTTCCTGAATATTTTCAGGAAAAAACGCATACGCCCTTTTTGGCCAACCAAGCAACCTGGAAAGGCAAATCAGCGCTACAAAGAAGTCTCGCTTCCCATCGGTCAAAAGGGCCATGCTGAATAAAGTGTCAAAACCAGAAATGCAGGACAGGCCATGGAGAAATGGGAGCCTTGCTACGCTGATGGGCGGGCTGTAAATTGCCAACAGCCACTCTGGAGAAGTGTACGGTGTGTCCTGAAACATCGAAAAAACTCAGCTTAGAGAGCATAGGGCACTTCCACTCATGGGCGTATAAATTGGGAAAACTAAAAATCAGCAAGACACAGGCACCCCAAAGTTTAGGGCTGCTCTGTTGACAAGAACCTCCACTTCGTTACACCTGAAACATCCCAGGAAAGAGAAGAATGGATAAAGAAGTTGTGGTCCTTATGTACAATGGAATATCACTCAGCCATGAAATCAACGTCATAAGGCTAGGAGCAGCATGATGAGTGGATATAGGTACGAGGATTCTAAGTGAAATAGGTCACACAGAAAAAGACACTTATCATAAGATATCACTTATAGAGGGAATGTAAAAACCGCTACCCTTGAACTGAATTACAAAACAGAACAGAGTCGCACGTTTAGAAAACACACTATGGCTGCTTAACGGGAAAGGAGAGGTGGGGTGATGCATAAAACAAGGGTTTCAAATTAGCTCAGATACCGTTCCATAAACCCAATATGTAATAGACAAGACCTACTCCTTGCTCAGTTTACTGGACTGAACACCCCCTATTCACCGCCCAAGAATATATTTGACTAGTAAGAATCTTAAAACCTATGTATTGCTATCTCTCTGTAAGTGAGTCAAGTGGGTGTAAAGCGGCCTAAACACAGCAGTGCAAAGCAGCTAAACCATTATTATAAAAATCAATTACTTTTAAAAACCCGTGAAACAAAGACAGTGAAATAGAGAGAAATTCTTACAAAATTCGTTCAGGGGCTGCGATGCCACCTGGATTGACCATATCTAGGCCCACAGCTGACTGAGACATAAGGGTGGACACTCTTGGGGCTGAGAGGTTTGTTGAGGTTGGGTGAGCTAACGCAGACCCTTTAAAGTAATACGGCGTGGCACCCATCCCATGGGTCCCAAATCTCCAGGTTCAAGGGCATCTTCCTACATTGAAAACATGCATGAGAAACCCAGAAGATGGTACACCGTGTGATCGGGAAAGGTTTCTAAAACGCACCTCATTTCTCATCTCCTTGTGCTCCGGTTCGCCATTCCAGCCGCTTTACTAGCAATCTCCCTCCTTGGAGAATCAGCACCTTTAACCTCCTGTTCCGTACAGGTTGCAATTTGTCCTGAGGATGAACGGGAAGAGGGGGAACCAATGAGAGACTAGCTCTAGGTGTTGGGACAGGCACAGGTCACTCTATTTTCCCATCAGGAAGAAGAATCAAGCACAGGCTCAGCCTGCCGCCCGGAGCCAGAATAGGGCCTGAAGCAATCCTGCGCTTTTGCAGCCAGCTCCCAAGAAAGCGAGTTGAAAAATGGACCTCAGGGGCACTGCAATTCACAAACCTGCAGAATTAGAAATGATAACTATCGTCCACAAATATATTGAGGGAAGGCAACGAAGAGGATTTGAAAGCAAGGCAGAATTGCAGGAAACAGATTTCAGGAGGTAGATTCGAATCGCCTTTCAAGCACAGGAAAAGCGGCAAAACCTCGACAATGATGCCCTTGGCCAAAAAGGGCGTATGCGGTTTTTCCTGAATATATTCAGGAAAAAACGCACACGGCCTTTTTGGCCAACCAAGCAACCTGGAAAGGCAAATCAGCGCTACAAAGAAATCTCGCTTCCCATCGGTCAAAAGGGCCATGCTGAATAAAGGGTCAAAACCAGAAATGCAGGACAGGCCATGGAGAAATGGGAGCCTTGCTACACTGATGGGCGGACTGTAAATGGCCAACAGCCACTCTGGAGAAGTGAACGGTGTGTCGTGAAACATCTAAAAAACTCAGCTTAGAGAGCATAGGGCACTTCCACTCATGGGCGTATAAATTGGGAAAACTAAAAATCAGCAAGACACAGGCACCCCAAAGTTTAGGGCTGCTCTGTTGACAAGAACCTCCACTTCGTTACACATGAAACATCCCAGGAAAGAGAAGAATGGAAAAAGAAGTTGTGGTCCTTATGTACAATGGAATATCACTCAGCCATGAAATCAACGTCATAAGGCTAGGAGCAGCATGATGAGTGGATTTAGGTACGACGATTCTAAGTGAAATAGGTCACACAGAAAAAGACACTTATCATAAGATATCACTTATAGAGGGAATGTAAAAACCGCTACCCTTGAACTGAATTACAAAACAGAACAGAGTCGCACGTTTAGAAAACACACTATGGCTGCTTAACGGGAAAGGTGAGGTGGGGTGATGCATAAAACAAGGGTTTCAAATTAGCTCAGATACCGTTCCATAAACCCAATATGTAATAGACAAGACCTACTCCTTGCTCAGTGAACTGGACTCAACACCCCCTATTCACCGCCCAAGAATATATTTGACTAGTAAGAATCTTAAAACCTATGTATTGCTATCTCTCTGTAAGTGAGTCAAGTGGGTGTAAAGCGGCATAAACACAGCAGTGCAAAGCAGCTAAACCCCATTATAAAAATCAATTACTTTTAAAAACCCGTGAAACAAAGACAGTGAAAGAGAGAGAAATTCTTACAAAATTCGTTCAGGGGCTGCGATGCCACCTGGATTGACCATATCTAGACCCACAGCTGACTGAGCCATAAGGGTGGACACTCTTGGGGCTGAGAGTTTTGGTGAGGTTGGGTGAGCTAACGCAGACCCTTTAAAGTATTATGGCGTGGTACCCATCCCATGGGTCCCAAATCTCCAGGTTCAAGGCCATCTTCCTTCATCGAAAACATGCATGAGAAACCCAGAAGATGGTACACCGTGTGATCGGGAAAGGTTTCTAAAATGCACCTCATTTCTCATCTCCTTGTGCTCCGGTTCGCCATTCCAGCCGCTTTACTAGAAATCTCCCTCCTTGGAGAATCAGCACCTTTAACCTCCTGTTCCGTACAGGTTGCAATTTGTCCTGAGGATGAACGGGAAGAGGGGGAACCAATGAGAGACTAGCTCTAGGTGTTGGGACAGGCACAGGTCACTCTATTTTCCCAGCAGGAAGAAGAATCAAGCACAGGATCAGCCTGCCACCCGGAGCCAGAATAGGGCCTGAAGCAATCCTGCGCTTCTGCAGCCAGCTCCCAAGAAAGCGAGTTGAAAAATGGAGCTCAGGGGCACTGCAATTCACAAACCTGCAGAGTTAGAAATGATAACTCTCGTCCACAAATATACTGAGGGAAGGCAACGAAGAGGATTTTAAAGCAAGGAAGAATTGCAGGAAACAGATTTCAGGAGGTAGATTCGAATCGCCTTTAAAGCACAGGAAAAGCGGCAAAACCTCGACAATGATGCCCTTGGCCAAAAAGGGCGTATGCGTTTTTTCCTGAATATATTCAGGAAAAAACGCATACGCCCTTTTTGGCCAACCAAGCAACCTGGAAAGGCAAATCAGCGCTACAAAGAAGTCTCGCTTCCCATCGGTCAAAAGGGCCATGCTGAATAAAGGGTCAAAACCAGAAATGCAGGACAGGCCATGGAGAAATGGGAGCCTTGCTACACTGATGGGCGGACTGTAAATGGTCAACAGCCACTCTGGAGAAGTGAACGGTGTGTCCTGAAACATCTAAAAAACTCAGCTTAGAGAGCATAGGGCACTTCCACTCATGGGCGTATAAATTGGGAAAACTAAAAATCAGCAAGACACAGGCACCCCAAAGTTTAGGGCTGCTCTGTTGACAAGAACCTCCACTTCGTTACACCTGAAACATCCCAGGAAAGAGAAGAATGGATAAAGAAGTTGTGGTCCTTATGTACAATGGAATATCACTCAGCCATGAAATCAACGTCATAAGGCTAGGAGCAGCATGATGAGTGGATTTAGGTACGACGATTCTAAGTGAAATAAGTCACACAGAAAAAGACACTTATCATACGATATCACTTATAGAGGGAATGTAAAAACCGCTACCCTTGAACTGAATTACAAAACAGAACAGAGTCGCATGTTTAGAAAACACACTATGGCTGCTTAACGGGAAAGGTGAGGTGGGGTGATGCATAAAACAAGGGTTTCAAATTAGCTCAGATACCGTTCCATAAACCCAATATGTAATAGACAAGACGTACTCCTTGCTCAGTGAACTGGACTAAACACCCCCTATTCACCGCCCAAGAATATATCTGACTAGTAAGAATCTTAAAACCTATGTATTGATATCTCTCTGTAAGTGAGTCAAGTGGGTGTAAAGCGGCATAAACACAGCAGTGCAAAGCAGCTAAACCCCATTATAAAAATCAATTACTTTTAAAAACCCGTGAAACAAAGACAGTGAAAGGGAGAGAAATTCTTACAAAATTCGTTCAGGGGCTGCGATGCCACCTGGATTGACCATATCTAGACCCACAGCTGACTGAGACATAAGGGTGGACACTCTTGGGGCTGAGAGGTTTGGTGAGGTTGGGTGAGCTAACGCAGACCCTTTAAAGTAATACGGCGTGGTACCCATCCCATGGGTCCCAAATCTCCAGGTTCAAGGGCATCTTCCTACATCGAAAACATGCACGAGAAACCCAGAAGATGGTACACCGTGTGACCGGGAAAGGTTTCTAAAACGCACCTCATTTCTCATCTCCTTGTGCTCCGGTTCGCCATTCCAGCCGCTTTACTAGCAATCTCCCTCCTTGGAGAATCAGCACCTTTAACCTCCTGTTCCGTACACGTTGCAATTTGTCCTGAGGATGAACGGGAAGAGGGGGAACCAATGAGAGACTAGCTCTAGGTGTTGGGACAGGCAGAGGTCACTCTATTTTCCCATCAGGAAGCAGAATTAACCACAGGCTCAGCCTGCCGCCCGGAGCCAGAATAGGGCCTGAAGCAATCCTGCGCTTTTGCGGCCAGCTCCCAAGAAAGCGAGTTGAAAAATGGAGCTCAGGGGCACTGCAATTCACAAACCTGCAGAGTTAGAAATGATAACTCTCGTCCACAAATATATGGAGGGAAGGCTACGAAGAGGATTTGAAAGCAAGGCAGAATTGCAGGAAACAGATTTCAGGAGGTAGATTCGAATCGCCTTTAAAGCACAGGAAAAGCGGCAAAACCTCCACAATGATGCCCTTGGACAAAAAGGGCGTATGCGTTTTTTCCTGAATAGATTCAGGAAAAAACGCATACGCCCTTTTTGGCCAACCAAGCAACCTGGAAAGGCAAATCAGCGCTACAAAGAAGTCTCGCTTCCCATCGGTCAAAAGGGCCATGCTGAATAAAGTGTCAAAACCAGAAATGCGGGACAGGCCATGGAGAAATGGGAGCCTTGCTACGCTGATGGGCGGGCTGTAAATTGCCAACAGCCACTCTGGAGAAGTGTACGGTGTGTCCTGAAACATCTAAAAAACTCAGCTTAGAGAGCATAGGGCACTTCCACTCATGGGCGTATAAATTGGGAAAACTAAAAATCAGCAAGACACAGGCACCCCAAAGTTTAGGGCTGCTCTGTTGACAAGAACCTCCACTTCGTTACACCTTAAACATCCCAGGAAAGAGAAGAATGGATAAAGAAGTTGTGGTCCTTATGTACAATGGAATATCACTCAGCCATGAAATCAACGTCATAAGGCTAGGAGCAGCATGATGAGTGGATTTAGGTACGACGATTCTAAGTGAAATAAGTCACACAGAAAAAGACACTTATCATAAGATATCACTTACAGAGGGAATGTAAAAACCGCTACCCTTGAACTCAATTACAAAACAGAACAGAGTCGCACGTTTAGAAAACAAACTATGGCTGCTTAACGGGAAAGGTGAGGTGGGGTGATGCATAAAACAAGGGTTTCAAATTAGCTCAGATACCGTTCCATAAACCCAATATGTAATAGACAAGACCTACTCCTTGCTCAGTGAACTGGACTCAACGCCCCCTATTCACCGCCCAAGAATATATCTGACTAGTAAGAATCTTAAAACCTATGTATTGATATCTCTCTGTAAGTGAGTCAAGTGGGTGTAAAGCGGCATAAACACAGCAGTGCAAAGCAGCTAAACCCTATTATAAAAATCAATTACTTTTAAAAACCCGTGAAACAAAGACAGTGAAAGAGAGAGAAATTCTTACAAAATTCGTTCAGGGGCTGCGATGCCACCTGGATTGACCATATCTAGACCCACAGCTGATTGAGACATAAGGGTGGACACTCTTGGGGCTGAGAGGTTTGGTGAGGTTGGGTGAGCTAACGCAGACCCTTTAAAGTAATACGGCGTGGTACCCATCCCATGGGTCCCAAATCTCCAGGTTCAAGGGCATCTTCCTACGTCGAAAACATGCACGAGAAACCCAGAAGATGGTACACCGTGTGACCGGGAAAGGTTTCTAAAACGCACCTCATTTCTCATCTCCTTGTGCTCCGGTTCGCCATTCCAGCCGCTTTACTAGCAATCTCCCTCCTGGGAGAATCAGCACCTTTAACCTCCTGTTCCGTACAGGTTGCAATTTGTCCTGAGGATGAACGGGAAGAGGGGGAACCAATGAGAGACTAGCTCTAGGTGTTGGGACAGGCACAAGTCACTCTATTTTCCCATCAGGAAGAAGAATTAACGACAGGCTCAGCCTGCCGCCCGGAGCCAGAAGAGGGCCTGAAGCAATCCTGCGCTTTTGCGGCCAGCTCCCAAGAAAGCGAGTTAAAAAATGGAGCTCAGGGGCACTGCAATTCACAAACCTGCAGAGGTAGAAATGATAACTCTCGTCCACAAATATATGGAAGGAAGGCAACGATGAGGATTTGAAAGCAAGGCAGAATTGCAGGAAACAGATTTCAGGAGGTAGATTCGAATCGCCTTTAAAGCACAGGAAAAGCGGCAAAACCTCCACAATGATGCCCTAGGACAAAAAGGACGTATGCGTTTTTTCCTGAATAGATTCAGGAAAAAACGCATACGCCCTTTTTGGCCAACCAAGCAACCTGGAAAGGCAAATCAGCGCTACAAAGAAGTCTCGCTTCCCATCGGTCAAAAGGGCCATGCTGAATAAAGTGTCAAAACCAGAAATGCGGGACAGGCCATGGAGAAATGGGAGCCTTGCTACGCTGATGGGTGGGCTGTAAATTGCCAACAGCCACTCTGGAGAAGTGTACGGTGTGTCCTGAAACATCTAAAAAACTCAGCTTAGAGAGCATAGGGCACTTCCACTCATGGGCGTATAAATTGGGAAAACTAAAAATCAGCAAGACACAGGCACCCCAAAGTTTAGGGCTGCTCTGTTGACAAGAACCTCCACTTCGTTACACCTTAAACATCCCAGGAAAGAGAAGAATGGATAAAGAAGTTGTGGTCCTTATGTACAATGGAATATCACTCAGCCATGAAATCAACGTCATAAGGCTAGGAGCAGCATGATGAGTGGATTTAGGTACGACGATTCTAAGTGAAATAAGTCACACAGAAAAAGACACTTATCATAAGATATCACTTACAGAGAGAATGTAAAAACCGCTACCCTTGAACTGAATTACAAAACAGAACAGAGTCGCACGTTTAGAAAACACACTATGGCTGCTTAACGGGAAAGGTGAGGTGGGGTGATGCATAAAACAAGGGTTTCAAATTAGCTCAGATACCGTTCCATAAACCCAATATGTAATAGACAAGACCTACTCCTTGCTCAGTGAACTGGACTCAACGCCCCCTATTCACCGCCCAAGAATATATCTGACTAGTAAGAATCTTAAAACCTATGTAGTGATATCTCTCTGTAAGTGAGTCAAGTAGGTGTAAAGCGGCATAAACACAGCAGTGCAAAGCAGCTAAACACCATTATAAAAATCAATTACTTTTAAAAACCCGTGAAACAAAGACAGTGAAAGAGAGAGAAATTCTTACAAAATTCGTTCAGGGGCTGCGATGCCACCTGGATTGACCATATCTAGACCCACAGATGACTGAGACATAAGGGTGGACACTCTTGGGGCTGAGAGGTTTGGTGAGGTTGGGTGAGCAAACGCAGACCCTTTAAAGTAATACGGCGTGGTACCCATCCCATGGGTCCCAAATCTCCAGGGTCAAGGGCATCTTCCTAAGTCAAAAACATGCACGAGAAACCCAGAAGATGGTACACCGTGTGATCGGGAAAGGTTTCTAAAACGCACCTCATTTCTCATCTCCTTGTGCTCCGGTTCGCCATTCCAGCCGCTTTACTAGCAATCTCCCTCCTTGGAGAATCAGCACCTTTAACCTCCTGTTCCGTACACGTTGCAATTTGTCCTGAGGATGAACGGGAAGAGGGGGAACCAATGAGAGACTAGCTCTAGGTGTTGGGACAGGCAGAGGTCACTCTATTTTCCCATCAGGAAGCAGAATTAACCACAGGCTCAGCCTGCCGCCCGGAGCCAGAATAGGGCCTGAAGCAATCCTGCGCTTTTGCGGCCAGCTCCCAAGAAAGCGAGTTGAAAAATGGAGCTCAGGGGCACTGCATTTCACAAACCTGCAGAGTTAGAAATGATAACTCTCGTCCACAAATATATGGAGGGAAGGCTACGAAGAGGATTTGAAAGCAAGGCAGAATTGCAGGAAACAGATTTCAGGAGGTAGATTCGAATCGCCTTTAAAGCACAGGAAAAGCGGCAAAACCTCGACAATGATGCCCTTGGCCAAAAAGGGCGTATGCGTCTTTTCCTGAATATATTCAGGAAAAAACGCATACGCCCTTTTTGGCCAACCAAGCAACCTGGAAAGGCAAATCAGCGCTACAAAGAAGTCTCGCTTCCCATCGGTCAAAAGGGCCATGCTGAATAAAGTGTCAAAACCAGAAATGCAGGACAGGCCATGGAGAAATGGGAGCCTTGCTACGCTGATGGGCGGGCTGTAAATTGCCAACAGCCACTCTGGAGAAGTGTAAGGTGTGTCCTGAAACATCTAAAAAACTCAGCTTAGAGAGCATAGGGCACTTCCACTCATGGGCGTATAAATTGGGAAAACTAAAAATCAGCAAGACACAGGCACCCCAAAGTTTAGGGCTGCTCTGTTGACAAGAACCTCCACTTCGTTACACCTTAAACATCCCAGGAAAGAGAAGAATGGATAAAGAAGTTGTGGTCCTGAGGAGAGAAGATGGCGGAAGTTTAAGACGCGGAGATCACCTTCCTTCCCACAGATACAGTAGAAATACATCTACACGTGGAACTGCTCCTACAGAACACCCACTGAACGCTGGCAGAAAACGTCAGACCTCCCAAAAGGCAAGAAACTCCCCCCGTACTTGGGTAGGGCAAAAGAAAAAAGAAATAACAGAGACAAAAGAATAGGGACGGCACCTGCACCAGTGGGAGGGAGCTGTGAAGGAGGAAAGATTTCCACGCACTAGGAGCCCCTTCGCGGGCAGAGACTGCGGGTGGCAGAGGGGGGAAGCTTCGGAGCCACGGAGGAGAGCGCAGCCACAGGGGTGTGGAGGGCAAAGCGGAGAGATTCCCGCACGGAGGCTCGGCGCCGAGCAGCACTCACCAGCCCGAGAGGCTTGTCTGCTCAGCCGCCGGGGCGGGCGGGGCTGGGAGCTGAGGCTCGGGCTGCGGTCGGATCGCAGGGAGAGGACTGGGATTGGCGGCGTGAACACAGCCTGAAGGGGTTAGTGCACCACAGCTAGCCGGGAGGGAGTCCGGGAAAAAGTCTGCAGCTGCCGAAGAGGCAAGAGACTTTTTCTTCCCTGTTTCCTGGTGCGCGAGGAGAGGGGATTCAGAGCGCCGCCTAAACGAACTTCAGAGACGGGCGCGAGCCGCAGCTAACAGCGCGGATCCCATAGCAACAGGGGCGCAGAGGGAAAAACGGAGAGACTCCCGCACAGAGGCTCGGCGCTGAGCAGCGCTCACCAGCCCGAGAGGCTTGTCTGCTCCCCCGCCGGGGCGGGCGGGGTTGGGAGCGGAGGCTCGGGCTTCGGTCGGATCGCAGGGAAAGGACTGGGGTTGGCGGCGTGAACACAGCCTGAAGGGGTTAGCGCACCACAGCTGGCTGGGAGGGAGACCGGGAAAAAGCCTGCAGCTGCCGAAGAGGCAAGAGACTTTTTCTTGCCTCTTTGTTTCGCGGCGCGCAAGGAGAGGGGATTCAGAGCGCCGCCTAAACGAACTCCAGAAACTGGCACGAGCCGCGGCTATCAGCGCGGACCCCAGAGACGGGCGTGAGACGCTGGGGCTGCTGCTGCCGCCTCCAAGAAGCCTGTGTGCGAGCACAGGTCACTCTCCACACCGCCCCTCCCGGGAGCCCGTGCAGCCCGCCACTGCCAGCGTCCCGTGATCCAGGGACAACATCCCCCGGGAGAACGCACTGCGCGCCTCAGGCTGCTGCAAAGTCACGCCGGCCTCTGACGCCGCAGGCTCGCCCCGCCTCCTCTGTACCCCTCCCTCCCCGTGGCCTGGGTGAGCCAGAGTCCCCGAAGCAGCTGCTCCTTTAACCCCGTCCTGTCTGGGCGGGGAACAGACGCCCTCAGGCGACCTACACGCAGAGGCGGGTCCAAATCCAAAGCTGATCCCCAGGAGCTGTGCGAACAGAGAAGAAGAGGGGAAATCTGTCCCAGCAGCCTCAGAAGAAGCGGATTAAAACTCCACAAACAACTTGATGTGCCTGCATCTGTTGAATACCTGAATAGACAACGAATCATCCCAAATTCAGGAGGTGGACTTTGGGAGCAGGATATATTAATTTTTCCCCTTTTCCTTTTTTTTTTTGTGAGTGTATATGTATATGCTTCTGGGGTAGATTTTGTCTGTATAGCTTTGCTTTACAATAGCTTTATTTTACTTCACTATATTATAGCTTCTTTCTTTCTTTTCTTTCTTTCTTTCTTTCTTTCTTTCTTTCTTTCTTTCCTTCCTTCCTTCCTTCCTTCCTCCTTCCTTCCTTCCTTCCTTCCTTCCTTCCTTTCTTTCTTTCTATTTTTTCTCCCTTTTACTCTGAGCCGTGTGGACGAAAGGCTCTTGGTGCTTCAGCCAGGCATCAGGGCCGTACCTCGGAGGTGGGAGAGCCAACTTCAGGACACTGGTCCACAAGAGACCTACCAGCTCCACGTAATACCAAACGGCAAAAATCTCTCAGAGATCTCCATCTCAACATCAAGACCCAGCATCACTCAATGACCAGCAAGCTACAGTGCTGAACACCCTATGCCAAACAACTAGCAAGACAGGAACACAGCCTCATCCATTAGCAGAGAGGCTGCCTAAAATCATAATAAGGCCACAGACACCCCAAAATACACCACCAGACGTGGACGTGCCCACCAGAAAGACAAGATCCAGCCTCATCCACCAGAGCTCAGGCACTAGTTCCCTCCACCAGGAAGCCTACACAACCCACTGAACCAACCTTAGCCACTGGGGACAGATACCAAAAACAACGGGAACTACAAACCTGCAACCTGTGATAAGGAGACCCCAAACACAGTAAGATAAGCAAAATGAGACGACAGAAAAACACACAGCAGATGAAGGAGCAGGGTCAAAACACACTAGACTTAACAAATGAAGAGGAAATAGGTAGTCTACCTGAAAAAGAATTCAGAATAATGATAGTAAGGATGATCCAAAATCTTGGAAATAGAATAGACAAAATGCAAGAAGCATTTAACAAGGACGTAGAAGAACTAAAGAGGAATCAAGCAATGATGAAAAACACAATAAATGAAATTAAAAATACTCTAGATGGGATCAATAGCAGAATAACTGAGGCAGAAGAAAGGATAAGTGACCTGGAAGATAAAATGGTGGAAATAACTACTGCAGAGCAGGATAAAGAAAAAAGAATGAAAAGAACTGAGGACAGTCTCAGAGACCTCTGGGACAGCATTAAACGCACCAACATTCGAATTATAGGGGTCCCAGAAGAAGAAGAGAAAAAGAAAGGGACTGAGAAAATATTTGAAGAGATTATAGTTGAAAACTTCCCTAATATGGGAAAGGAAATAGTTAATCAAGTCCTGGAAGCACAGAGAGTCCCATACAGGATAAACCCAAGGAGAAACACGCCAAGACACATATTAATCAAACTGTCAAAAATTAAATATAAGGAAAACATATTAAAGGCAGCAAGGGAAAAAAAACAAATAACACACAAGGGAATCCCCATAAGGTTAACATCTGATCTTTCAGCAGAAACTCTGCAAGCCAGAAGGGAGTGGCAGGATATACTTAAAGTGATGAAGGAGAAGAACCTACAACCAAGATTACTCTACCCAGCAAGGATCTCATTCAAATGTGATGGAGAAATTAAAACCTTTACAGACAAGCAAAAGCTGAGAGAGTTCAGCACTACCAAACCAGCTTTACAACAAATGCTAAAGGAACTTCTCTAGGCAAGAAACACAAGAGAAGGAAAACACCTACAATAACAAACCCAAAACATTTAAGAAAATGGGAATAGGAACATACATATCGATAATTACCTTGAATGTAAATGGATTAAATGCTCCCACCAAAAGACACAGGCTGGCTGAATGGATACAAAAACAAGACCCATATATATGCTGTCTACAAGAGACCCACTTCAGACCTAGAGACACATACAGACTGAAAGTGAGGGGATGGAAAAAGATATTCCATGCAAATGGAAATCAAAAGAAAGCTGGAGTAGCAATTCTCATATCAGACAAAATAGACTTTAAAATAAAGACTATTACAAGAGACAAAGAAGGACACTATATAATGATCAAGGGATCGATCCAAGAGGAAGGTATAACAATTGTAAATATTTATGCACCCAACATAGGAGCACCTCAATACATAAGGCAAGTACTAACAGCCATAAAAGGGGAAATCGACAGCAACACAATCATAGTAGGGGACTTTAACACCCCACTTTCACCAATGGACAGATCATCCAAAATGAAAATAAATAAGGAAACACAAGCTTTAAATGATACATTAAACAAGATGGACTTAATTGATATTTATAGGACATTCCACCCAAAAACAACAGAATACACATTTTTCTCAAGTGCTCATGGAACATTCTCCAGGATAGATCATATCTTGGGTCACAAATCAAACCTTGGTAAATTTAAGAAAATTGAAATCGTATCAAGTATCTTTTCCGACCACAACGCTATGAGACTAGATATCAATTACAGGAAAAGATCTGTAAAATATACAAACACATAGAGGCTACACAATACATTACTTAATAATGAAGTGATTACTGAAGAAATCAAAGGGGAAATCAAAAAATACCTAGAAATAAATGACAATGGAGATACGACGACCCAAAACCTATGGGACGCAGCAAAAGCAGTGCTAAGAGGGAAGTTTATAGCAATACAAGCCTACCTCAAGAAACAGGAAACATCTCGAATAAACAACCTAACCTTGCACCTAAAGCAATTACAGAAAGAAGAACAAAAAAACCCCAAAGCCAGCAGAAGGAAAGAAATTATAAAGATCAGGTCAGAAATAAATGAAAAAGAAATGAAGGAAACAATAGCAAAAATCAATAAAACTAAAAGCTGGTTCTTTGAGAAGATAAACAAAATTGATAAACCATTAGCCAGACTCATCAAGAGAAAAAGGGAGAAGACTCAGATCAATAGAATTAGAAATGAAAAAGGAGAAATAACCACTGACACTGCAGAAATACAAAAGATCATGAGAGATTACTACAAGCAACTCTATGCCAATAAAATGGACAACCTGGAAGAAATGGACAGATTCTTAGAAATGCACAAACTGCCGAGACTGAACCAGGAAGAAATAGAAAATATGAACAGACCAATCACAAGCACTGAAATTGAAACTGTGATTAAAAACCTTCCAACAAACAAAAGCCCAGGACCAGATGGCTTCACAGGTGAATTCTATCAAACATTTAGAGAAGAGCTAACACCTATCCTTCTCAAACTCTTCCAAAATATTGCAGAGGGAGGAACACTCCCAAACTCATTCTACGAGGCCACCATCACCCTGATACCAAAACCAGACAAAGATGTCACAAAGAAAGAAAACTACAGGCCAATATCACTGATGAACATAGATGCAAAAATCCTCAACAAAATACTAGCAAACAGAATCCAACAGCACATTAAAAGGATCATATACCATGATCAAGTGGGGTTTATCCCAGGAATGCAAGGATTCTTCAATATACGCAAATCAATCAATGTGATACACCATATTAACAAATTGAAGGAGAAAAACCATATGATCATCTCAATAGATGCAGAGAAAGCTTTCGACAAAATTCAACACCCATTTATGATAAAAGCCCTGCAGAAAGTAGGCATAGAGGGAACTTTCCTCAACATAATAAAGACCATATATGACAAACCCACAGCCAACATTGTCCTCAATGGTGAAAAACTGAAACCATTTCCACTAAGATCAGGAACAAGACAAGGTTGCCCACTCTCACCACTATTATTCAACATAGTTTTGGAAGTCCTAGCCACAGCAATCAGAGAAGACAAAGAAATAAAAGGAATCCAAATCGGAAAAGAAGAAGTAAAGCTGTCACCATTTGCAGATGACATGATACTATACATAGAGAATCCTAAAGAGGCTACCAGAAAACTCCTAGAGCTAATCAATGAATTTGGTAAAGTAGCAGGATACAAAATTAATGCACAGAAATCGCTTGCATTTCTATACACTAATGACGAAAAATCTGAAAGTGAAATTAAGAAAACACTCCCGTTTACCATTGCAACAAAAAGAATAAGATAGCTAGGAATAAACCTACCTAAGGAGACAAAAGACCTGTATGCAGAAAATTATAAGACACTGATGAAAGAAATTAAAGATGATACAAATAGATGGAGAGATATACCATGTTCCTGGATTGGAAGAATCAACATTGTGAAAATGACTCTACTACCCAAAGCAATCTACAGATTCAATGCAATTCCTATCAAACTACCACTGGCATTTTTCACAGAACTAGAACAAAAAATTTCACAATTTGTATGGAAACACAAAAGACCCCGAATAGCCAAAGCAATCTTGAGAACGAAAAATGGAGCTGGGGGAATCAGGCTCCCTGACTTCAGACTATACTACAAAGCTTCAGTAATCAAGACAGTTTGGTACTGGCACAAAAACAGAAATATAGACCAATGGAACAGGATAGAAAGCCCAGAGATAAACCCACACACATATGGTCACCTTATCTTTGATAAAGGAGGCAAGCATATACAGTGGAGAAAAGACAGCCTCTTCAATAAGTGGTGCTGGGAAAATTGGACAGGTACATGTAAAAGTATGAAATTAGAACACTCCCTGACACCATGCACAAAAATAAACTCCAAATGGATTAAAGACCTAAGTGTAAGGCCAGACACTATCAAACTCTTAGAGGAAAACATAGGCAGAACACTCTATGACATACATCACAGCAAGATTCTTTTTGACCCAGCTCCCAGAGAAATGGAAATAAGAACACAAATAAACAAATGGGACCTAATGAAACTTAAAAGCTTTTGCACAGCAAAGGAAACCATAAACAAGACCAAAAGACAACCCTTAGAATGGGAGAAAATATTTGCAAATGAAGCAACTGACAAAGGATTAATCTCCAAGATTTACAAGCAGCTCATGCAGCTCAATAACAAAAAAACGAACAACCCAATCCAAAAATGGGCAGAAGACCTAAATAGACATTTCTCCAAAGAAGATATACAGATGGCCTACAGACACATGAAAGAATGCTCAACATCATTAATCATTAGAGAAATGCAAATCAAAACTACAATGAGATATCATCTCACACCGGTCAGAATGGCCATCATCAAAAAATCTAGAAACAATAAATGCTGGAGAGGATGTGGAGGAAAGGGAACACTCTTGCACTGTTGGTGGGAATGTAAATTGATACAGCCACTATGGAGAACAGTATGGAGGTTCCTTAAAAAACTACAAATAGAACTACCATACGACCCAGCAATCCCACTACTGGGCATATACCCTGAGAAAACCATAGGTCAAAAAGAGTCATGTACCACAATGTTCATTGCAGCTCTATTTACAATAGCCAGGGCCTGGAAGCAACCTAAATGTCCATCGACAGATGAATGGATAAAGAAGATGTGGCACATATATACAATGGAATATTACTCAGCCATAAAAAGAAATGAAATGGAGGTATTTGTAATGAGGTGGATGGAGTTAGAGTCTGTCATACAGAGTGAAGTAAGTCAGAAAGAGAAAAACAAATACAGTATGCTAACACATATATACGGAATCTAAGGAAAAAAAAAAAGGCAATGAAGAACCTAGTGGCAAGACGGGAATAAAGACACAGACCTACTAGAGAATGGACTTGAGGATATGGGGAGGGGGTGGAGTGAGATGTGACAGGGTAAGAGAGTGTCATGGACATATATACACTACCAAATGTAAAATAGATAGCTAGTGGGAAGCAGCCGCATAGCACAGGGAGATCAGCTTGGTGCTTTGTGACCACCTAGAGGGGTGGGATGGGGAGGGTGGGAGGGAGGGAGATGCAAGAGGGAAGAGAAATGGGAACATATTGTATATGTATAACTGATTCACTTTGTTATAAAGCAGAAGCTAACACACTATTGTAAGGCAATTATACTTCAAAAAAGATGTTTAAAAAAAAAAAAAAAAAAAGAAGTTGTGGTCCTTATGTACAATGGAATATCACTCAGCCATGAAATCAACGTCATAAGGCTAGGAGCAGCATGATGAGTGGATTTAGGTACGACGATTCTAAGTGAAATAAGTCACACAGAAAAAGACACTTATCATAAGATATCACTTACAGAGAGAATGTAAAAACCGCTACCCTTGAACTGAATTACAAAACAGAACAGAGTCGCACGTTTAGAAAACACACTATGGCTGCTTAACGGGAAAGGTGAGGTGGGGTGATGCATAAAACAAGGGTTTCAAATTAGCTCAGATACCGTTCCATAAACCCAATATGTAATAGACAAGACCTACTCCTTGCTCAGTGAACTGGACTCAACGCCCCCTATTCACCGCCCAAGAATATATCTGACTAGTAAGAATCTTAAAACCTATGTATTGATATCTCTCTGTAAGTGAGTCAAGTGGGTGTAAAGCGGCATAAACACAGCAGTGCAAAGCAGCTAAACCCTATTATAAAAATCAATTACTTTTAAAAACCCGTGAAACAAAGACAGTGAAAGAGAGAGAAATTCTTACAAAATTCGTTCAGGGGCTGCGATGCCACCTGGATTGACCATATCTAGACCCACAGCTGATTGAGACATAAGGGTGGACACTCTTGGGGCTGAGAGGTTTGGTGAGGTTGGGTGAGCTAACGCAGACCCTTTAAAGTAATACGGCGTGGTACCCATCCCATGGGTCCCAAATCTCCAGGTTCAAGGGCATCTTCCTACATCGAAAACATGCACCAGAAACCCAGAAGATGGTACACCGTGTGACCGGGAAAGGTTTCTAAAACGCACCTCATTTCTCATCTCCTTGTGCTCCGGTTCGCCATTCCAGCCGCTTTACTAGCAATCTCCCTCCTGGGAGAATCAGCACCTTTAACCTCCTGTTCCGTACAGGTTGCAATTTGTCCTGAGGATGAACGGGAAGAGGGGGAACCAATGAGAGACTAGCTCTAGGTGTTGGGACAGGCACAGGTCACTCTATTTTCCCATCAGGAAGAAGAATTAACCACAGGCTCAGCCTGCCGCCCGGAGCCAGAATAGGGCCTGAAGCAATCCTGCGCTTTTGCGGCCAGCTCCCAAGAAAGCGAGTTGAAAAATGGAGCTCAGGGGCACTGCAATTCACAAACCTGCAGAGTTAGAAATGATAACTCTCGTCCACAAATATATGGAGGGAAGGCTACGAAGAGGATTTGAAAGCAAGGCAGAATTGCAGGAAACAGATTTCAGGAGGTAGATTCGAATCGCCTTTAAAGCACAGGAAAAGCGGCAAAACCTCCACAATGATGCCCTTGGACAAAAAGGGCGTATGCGTTTTTTCCTGAATAGATTCAGGAAAAAACGCATACGCCCTTTTTGGCCAACCAAGCAACCTGGAAAGGCAAATCAGCGCTACAAAGAAGTCTCGCTTCCCATCGGTCAAAAGGGCCATGCTGAATAAAGTGTCAAAACCAGAAATGCAGGACAGGCCATGGAGAAATGGGAGCCTTGCTACGCTGATGGGCGGGCTGTAAATTGCCAACAGCCACTCTGGAGAAGTGTACGGTGTGTCCTGAAACATCTAAAAAAATCAGCTTAGAGAGCATAGGGCACTTCCACTCATGGGCGTATAAATTGGGAAAACTAAAAATCAGCAAGACACAGGCACCCCAAAGTTTAGGGCTGCTCTGTTGACAAGAACCTCCACTTCGTTACACCTTAAATATCCCAGGAAAGAGAAGAATGGATAAAGAAGTTGTGGTCCTTATGTACAATGGAATATCACTCAGCCATGAAATCAACGTCATAAGGCTAGGAGCAGCATGATGAGTGGATTTAGGTACGACGATTCTAAGTGAAATAAGTCACACAGAAAAAGACACTTATCATAAGATATCACTTACAGAGAGAATGTAAAAACCGCTACCCTTGAACTGAATTACAAAACAAAACAGAGTCGCACGTTTAGAAAACACACTATGGCTGCTTAACGGGAAAGGTGAGGTGGGGTGATGCATAAAACAAGGGTTTCAAATTAGCTCAGATACCGTTCCATAAACCCAATATGTAATAGACAAGACCTACTCCTTGCTCAGTGAACTGGACTCAACGCCCCCTATTCACCGCCCAAGAATATATCTGACTAGTAAGAATCTTAAAACCTATGTATTGATATCTCTCTGTAAGTGAGTCAAGTGGGTGTAAAGCGGCATAAACACAGCAGTGCAAAGCAGCTAAACCCTATTATAAAAATCAATTACTTTTAAAAACCCGTGAAACAAAGACAGTGAAAGAGAGAGAAATTCTTACAAAATTCGTTCAGGGGCTGCGATGCCACCTGGATTGACCATATCTAGACCCACAGCTGATTGAGACATAAGGGTGGACACTCTTGGGGCTGAGAGGTTTGGTGAGGTTGGGTGAGCTAACGCAGACCCTTTAAAGTAATACGGCGTGGTACCCATCCCATGGGTCCCAAATCTCCAGGTTCAAGGGCATCTTCCTACATCGAAAACATGCACCAGAAACCCAGAAGATGGTACACCGTGTGACCGGGAAAGGTTTCTAAAACGCACCTCATTTCTCATCTCCTTGTGCTCCGGTTCGCCATTCCAGCCGCTTTACTAGCAATCTCCCTCCTGGGAGAATCAGCACCTTTAACCTCCTGTTCCGTACAGGTTGCAATTTGTCCTGAGGATGAACGGGAAGAGGGGGAACCAATGAGAGACTAGCTCTAGGTGTTGGGACAGGCACAGGTCACTCTATTTTCCCATCAGGAAGAAGAATTAACCACAGGCTCAGCCTGCCGCCCGGAGCCAGAATAGGGCCTGAAGCAATCCTGCGCTTTTGCGGCCAGCTCCCAAGAAAGCGAGTTGAAAAATGGAGCTCAGGGGCACTGCAATTCACAAACCTGCAGAGTTAGAAATGATAACTCTCGTCCACAAATATATGGAGGGAAGGCTACGAAGAGGATTTGAAAGCAAGGCAGAATTGCAGGAAACAGATTTCAGGAGGTAGATTCGAATCGCCTTTAAAGCACAGGAAAAGCGGCAAAACCTCCACAATGATGCCCTTGGACAAAAAGGGCGTATGCGTTTTTTCCTGAATAGATTCAGGAAAAAACGCATACGCCCTTTTTGGCCAACCAAGCAACCTGGAAAGGCAAATCAGCGCTACAAAGAAGTCTCGCTTCCCATCGGTCAAAAGGGCCATGCTGAATAAAGTGTCAAAACCAGAAATGCAGGACAGGCCATGGAGAAATGGGAGCCTTGCTACGCTGATGGGCGGGCTGTAAATTGCCAACAGCCACTCTGGAGAAGTGTACGGTGTGTCCTGAAACATCTAAAAAACTCAGCTTAGAGAGCATAGGGCACTTCCACTCATGGGCGTATAAATTGGGAAAACTAAAAATCAGCAAGACACAGGCACCCCAAAGTTTAGGGCTGCTCTGTTGACAAGAACCTCCACTTCGTTACACCTTAAATATCCCAGGAAAGAGAAGAATGGATAAAGAAGTTGTGGTCCTTATGTACAATGGAATATCACTCAGCCATGAAATCAACGTCATAAGGCTAGGAGCAGCATGATGAGTGGATTTAGGTACGACGATTCTAAGTGAAATAAGTCACACAGAAAAAGACACTTATCATAAGTTATCACTTATAGAGGGAATGTAAAAACCGCTACCCTTGAACTGAATTACAAAACAGAACAGAGTCGCACGTTTAGAAAACACACTATGGCTGCTTAACGGGAAAGGTGAGGTGGGGTGATGCATAAAACAAGGGTTTCAAATTAGCTCAGATACCGTTCCATAAACCCAATATGTAATAGACAAGACCTACTCCTTGCTCAGTGAACTGGACTCAACGCCCCCTATTCACCACCCAAGAATATATCTGACTAGTAAGAATCTTAAAACCTATGTATTGATATCTCTCTGTAAGTGAGTCAAGTGGGTGTAAAGCGGCATAAACACAGCAGTGCAAAGCAGCTAAACCCTATTATAAAAATCAATTACTTTTAAAAACCCGTGAAACAAAGACAGTGAAAGAGAGAGAAATTCTTACAAAATTCGTTCAGGGGCTGCGATGCCACCTGGATTGACCATATCTAGACCCACAGCTGATTGAGACATAAGGGTGGACACTCTTGGGGCTGAGAGGTTTGGTGAGGTTGGGTGAGCTAACGCAGACCCTTTAAAGTAATACGGCGTGGTACCCATCCCATGGGTCCCAAATCTCCAGGTTCAAGGGCATCTTCCTACATCGAAAACATGCACCAGAAACCCAGAAGATGGTACACCGTGTGACCGGGAAAGGTTTCTAAAACGCACCTCATTTCTCATCTCCTTGTGCTCCGGTTCGCCATTCCAGCCGCTTTACTAGCAATCTCCCTCCTGGGAGAATCAGCACCTTTAACCTCCTGTTCCGTACAGGTTGCAATTTGTCCTGAGGATGAACGGGAAGAGGGGGAACCAATGAGAGACTAGCTCTAGGTGTTGGGACAGGCACAGGTCACTCTATTTTCCCATCAGGAAGAAGAATTAACCACAGGCTCAGCCTGCCGCCCGGAGCCAGAATAGGGCCTGAAGCAATCCTGCGCTTTTGCGGCCAGCTCCCAAGAAAGCGAGTTGAAAAATGGAGCTCAGGGGCACTGCAATTCACAAACCTGCAGAGTTAGAAATGATAACTCTCGTCCACAAATATATGGAGGGAAGGCTACGAAGAGGATTTGAAAGCAAGGCAGAATTGCAGGAAACAGATTTCAGGAGGTAGATTCGAATCGCCTTTAAAGCACAGGAAAAGCGGCAAAACCTCCACAATGATGCCCTTGGACAAAAAGGGCGTATGCGTTTTTTCCTGAATAGATTCAGGAAAAAACGCATACGCCCTTTTTGGCCAACCAAGCAACCTGGAAAGGCAAATCAGCGCTACAAAGAAGTCTCGCTTCCCATCGGTCAAAAGGGCCATGCTGAATAAAGTGTCAAAACCAGAAATGCAGGACAGGCCATGGAGAAATGGGAGCCTTGCTACGCTGATGGGCGGGCTGTAAATTGCCAACAGCCACTCTGGAGAAGTGTACGGTGTGTCCTGAAACATCTAAAAAAATCAGCTTAGAGAGCATAGGGCACTTCCACTCATGGGCGTATAAATTGGGAAAACTAAAAATCAGCAAGACACAGGCACCCCAAAGTTTAGGGCTGCTCTGTTGACAAGAACCTCCACTTCGTTACACCTTAAATATCCCAGGAAAGAGAAGAATGGATAAAGAAGTTGTGGTCCTTATGTACAATGGAATATCACTCAGCCATGAAATCAACGTCATAAGGCTAGGAGCAGCATGATGAGTGGATTTAGGTACGACGATTCTAAGTGAAATAAGTCACACAGAAAAAGACACTTATCATAAGATATCACTTACAGAGAGAATGTAAAAACCGCTACCCTTGAACTGAATTACAAAACAAAACAGAGTCGCACGTTTAGAAAACACACTATGGCTGCTTAACGGGAAAGGTGAGGTGGGGTGATGCATAAAACAAGGGTTTCAAATTAGCTCAGATACCGTTCCATAAACCCAATATGTAATAGACAAGACCTACTCCTTGCTCAGTGAACTGGACTCAACGCCCCCTATTCACCGCCCAAGAATATATCTGACTAGTAAGAATCTTAAAACCTATGTATTGATATCTCTCTGTAAGTGAGTCAAGTGGGTGTAAAGCTGCATAAACACAGCAGTGCAAAGCAGCTAAACCCTATTATAAAAATCAATTACTTTTAAAAACCCGTGAAACAAAGACAGTGAAAGAGAGAGAAATTCTTACAAAATTCGTTCAGGGGCTGCGATGCCACCTGGATTGACCATATCTAGACCCACAGCTGATTGAGACATAAGGGTGGACACTCTTGGGGCTGAGAGGTTTGGTGAGGTTGGGTGAGCTAACGCAGACCCTTTAAAGTAATACGGCGTGGTACCCATCCCATGGGTCCCAAATCTCCAGGTTCAAGGGCATCTTCCTACATCGAAAACATGCACCAGAAACCCAGAAGATGGTACACCGTGTGACCGGGAAAGGTTTCTAAAACGCACCTCATTTCTCATCTCCTTGTGCTCCGGTTCGCCATTCCAGCCGCTTTACTAGCAATCTCCCTCCTGGGAGAATCAGCACCTTTAACCTCCTGTTCCGTACAGGTTGCAATTTGTCCTGAGGATGAACGGGAAGAGGGGGAACCAATGAGAGACTAGCTCTAGGTGTTGGGACAGGCACAGGTCACTCTATTTTCCCATCAGGAAGAAGAATTAACCACAGGCTCAGCCTGCCGCCCGGAGCCAGAATAGGGCCTGAAGCAATCCTGCGCTTTTGCGGCCAGCTCCCAAGAAAGCGAGTTGAAAAATGGAGCTCAGGGGCACTGCAATTCACAAACCTGCAGAGTTAGAAATGATAACTCTCGTCCACAAATATATGGAGGGAAGGCTACGAAGAGGATTTGAAAGCAAGGCAGAATTGCAGGAAACAGATTTCAGGAGGTAGATTCGAATCGCCTTTAAAGCACAGGAAAAGCGGCAAAACCTCCACAATGATGCCCTTGGACAAAAAGGGCGTATGCGTTTTTTCCTGAATAGATTCAGGAAAAAACGCATACGCCCTTTTTGGCCAACCAAGCAACCTGGAAAGGCAAATCAGCGCTACAAAGAAGTCTCGCTTCCCATCGGTCAAAAGGGCCATGCTGAATAAAGTGTCAAAACCAGAAATGCAGGACAGGCCATGGAGAAATGGGAGCCTTGCTACGCTGATGGGCGGGCTGTAAATTGCCAACAGCCACTCTGGAGAAGTGTACGGTGTGTCCTGAAACATCTAAAAAACTCAGCTTAGAGAGCATAGGGCACTTCCACTCATGGGCGTATAAATTGGGAAAACTAAAAATCAGCAAGACACAGGCACCCCAAAGTTTAGGGCTGCTCTGTTGACAAGAACCTCCACTTCGTTACACCTTAAATATCCCAGGAAAGAGAAGAATGGATAAAGAAGTTGTGGTCCTTATGTACAATGGAATATCACTCAGCCATGAAATCAACGTCATAAGGCTAGGAGCAGCATGATGAGTGGATTTAGGTACGACGATTCTAAGTGAAATAAGTCACACAGAAAAAGACACTTATCATAAGTTATCACTTATAGAGGGAATGTAAAAACCGCTACCCTTGAACTGAATTACAAAACAGAACAGAGTCGCACGTTTAGAAAACACACTATGGCTGCTTAACGGGAAAGGTGAGGTGGGGTGATGCATAAAACAAGGGTTTCAAATTAGCTCAGATACCGTTCCATAAACCCAATATGTAATAGACAAGACCTACTCCTTGCTCAGTGAACTGGACTCAACGCCCCCTATTCACCACCCAAGAATATATCTGACTAGTAAGAATCTTAAAACCTATGTATTGATATCTCTCTGTAAGTGAGTCAAGTGGGTGTAAAGCGGCATAAACACAGCAGTGCAAAGCAGCTAAACCCTATTATAAAAATCAATTACTTTTAAAAACCCGTGAAACAAAGACAGTGAAAGAGAGAGAAATTCTTACAAAATTCGTTCAGGGGCTGCGATGCCACCTGGATTGACCATATCTAGACCCACAGCTGATTGAGACATAAGGGTGGACACTCTTGGGGCTGAGAGGTTTGGTGAGGTTGGGTGAGCTAACGCAGACCCTTTAAAGTAATACGGCGTGGTACCCATCCCATGGGTCCCAAATCTCCAGGTTCAAGGGCATCTTCCTACATCGAAAACATGCACCAGAAACCCAGAAGATGGTACACCGTGTGACCGGGAAAGGTTTCTAAAACGCACCTCATTTCTCATCTCCTTGTGCTCCGGTTCGCCATTCCAGCCGCTTTACTAGCAATCTCCCTCCTGGGAGAATCAGCACCTTTAACCTCCTGTTCCGTACAGGTTGCAATTTGTCCTGAGGATGAACGGGAAGAGGGGGAACCAATGAGAGACTAGCTCTAGGTGTTGGGACAGGCACAGGTCACTCTATTTTCCCATCAGGAAGAAGAATTAACCACAGGCTCAGCCTGCCGCCCGGAGCCAGAATAGGGCCTGAAGCAATCCTGCGCTTTTGCGGCCAGCTCCCAAGAAAGCGAGTTGAAAAATGGAGCTCAGGGGCACTGCAATTCACAAACCTGCAGAGTTAGAAATGATAACTCTCGTCCACAAATATATGGAGGGAAGGCTACGAAGAGGATTTGAAAGCAAGGCAGAATTGCAGGAAACAGATTTCAGGAGGTAGATTCGAATCGCCTTTAAAGCACAGGAAAAGCGGCAAAACCTCCACAATGATGCCCTTGGACAAAAAGGGCGTATGCGTTTTTTCCTGAATAGATTCAGGAAAAAACGCATACGCCCTTTTTGGCCAACCAAGCAACCTGGAAAGGCAAATCAGCGCTACAAAGAAGTCTCGCTTCCCATCGGTCAAAAGGGCCATGCTGAATAAAGTGTCAAAACCAGAAATGCAGGACAGGCCATGGAGAAATGGGAGCCTTGCTACGCTGATGGGCGGGCTGTAAATTGCCAACAGCCACTCTGGAGAAGTGTACGGTGTGTCCTGAAACATCTAAAAAACTCAGCTTAGAGAGCATAGGGCACTTCCACTCATGGGCGTATAAATTGGGAAAACTAAAAATCAGCAAGACACAGGCACCCCAAAGTTTAGGGCTGCTCTGTTGACAAGAACCTCCACTTCGTTACACCTTAAATATCCCAGGAAAGAGAAGAATGGATAAAGAAGTTGTGGTCCTTATGTACAATGGAATATCACTCAGCCATGAAATCAACGTCATAAGGCTAGGAGCAGCATGATGAGTGGATTTAGGTACGACGATTCTAAGTGAAATAAGTCACACAGAAAAAGACACTTATCATAAGTTATCACTTATAGAGGGAATGTAAAAACCGCTACCCTTGAACTGAATTACAAAACAGAACAGAGTCGCACGTTTAGAAAACACACTATGGCTGCTTAACGGGAAAGGTGAGGTGGGGTGATGCATAAAACAAGGGTTTCAAATTAGCTCAGATACCGTTCCATAAACCCAATATGTAATAGACAAGACCTACTCCTTGCTCAGTGAACTGGACTCAACGCCCCCTATTCACCACCCAAGAATATATCTGACTAGTAAGAATCTTAAAACCTATGTATTGATATCTCTCTGTAAGTGAGTCAAGTGGGTGTAAAGCGGCATAAACACAGCAGTGCAAAGCAGCTAAACCCTATTATAAAAATCAATTACTTTTAAAAACCCGTGAAACAAAGACAGTGAAAGAGAGAGAAATTCTTACAAAATTCGTTCAGGGGCTGCGATGCCACCTGGATTGACCATATCTAGACCCACAGCTGATTGAGACATAAGGGTGGACACTCTTGGGGCTGAGAGGTTTGGTGAGGTTGGGTGAGCTAACGCAGACCCTTTAAAGTAATACGGCGTGGTACCCATCCCATGGGTCCCAAATCTCCAGGTTCAAGGGCATCTTCCTACATCGAAAACATGCACCAGAAACCCAGAAGATGGTACACCGTGTGACCGGGAAAGGTTTCTAAAACGCACCTCATTTCTCATCTCCTTGTGCTCCGGTTCGCCATTCCAGCCGCTTTACTAGCAATCTCCCTCCTTGGAGAATCAGCACCTTTAACCTCCTTTTCCGTACAGGTTGCAATTTGTCCTGAGGATGAACTGGAATAGGGGGAGCCAATGAGAGACTAGCTCTAAGTGTTGGGACAGGCACAGGTCACTCTATTTTCCCATCAGGAAGAAGAACTAACCACAGGCTCAGCCTGCCCCCCGGAGCCAGAATAGGGCCTGAAGCAATCCTGCGCTTTTGCGGCCAGCTCCCAAGAAAGCGAGTTGAAAAATGGAGCTCAAGAGCACTGCAATTCACATACATGCAGAGTTAGAAATGATAACTCTCGTCCACAAATATATTGAGGGAAGGCAACGAAGAGGATTTGAAAGCAAGGCAGAATTGCAGGAAACAGATTTCAGGAGGTAGATTCGAATCGCCTTTAAAGCACAGGAAAAGCGGCAAAACCTCGACAATGATGCCCTTGGCCAAAAAGGGCGTATGCGTTTTTTCCTGAATAGATTCAGGAAAAAACGCATACGCCCTTTTTGGCCAACCAAGCAACCTGCAAAGGCAAATCAGCGCTACAAAGAAGTCTCGCTTCCCATTGGTCAAAAGGGCCATGCTGAATAAAGTGTCAAAACCAGAAATGCGGGACAGGCCATGGAGAAATGGGAGCCTTGCTACGCTGATGGGCGGGCTGTAAATTGCCAACAGCCACTCTGGAGAAGTGTACGGTGTGTCCTGAAACATCTAAAAAACTCAGCTTAGAGAGCATAGGGCACTTCCACTCATGGGCGTATAAATTGGGAAAACTAAAAATCAGCAAGACACAGGCACCCCAAAGTTTAGGGCTGCTCTGTTGACAAGAACCTCCACTTCGTTACACCTTAAACATCCCAGGAAAGAGAAGAATGGATAAAGAAGTTGTGGTCCTTATGTACAATGGAATATCACTCAGCCATGAAATCAACGTCATAAGGCTAGGAGCAGCATGATGAGTGGATTTAGGTACGACGATTCTAAGTGAAATAAGTCACACAGAAAAAGACACTTATCATAAGATATCACTTACAGAGGGAATGTAAAAACCGCTACCCTTGAACTCAATTACAAAACAGAACAGAGTCGCACGTTTAGAAAACAAACTATGGCTGCTTAACGGGAAAGGTGAGGTGGGGTGATGCATAAAACAAGGGTTTCAAATTAGCTCAGATACCGTTCCATAAACCCAATATGTAATAGACAAGACCTACTCCTTGCTCAGTGAACTGGACTCAACGCCCCCTATTCACCGCCCAAGAATATATCTGACTAGTAAGAATCTTAAAACCTATGTATTGATATCTCTCTGTAAGTGAGTCAAGTGGGTGTAAAGCGGCATAAACACAGCAGTGCAAAGCAGCTAAACCCTATTATAAAAATCAATTACTTTTAAAAACCCGTGAAACAAAGACAGTGAAAGAGAGAGAAATTCTTACAAAATTCGTTCAGGGGCTGCGATGCCACCTGGATTGACCATATCTAGACCCACAGCTGATTGAGACATAAGGGTGGACACTCTTGGGGCTGAGAGGTTTGGTGAGGTTGGGTGAGCTAACGCAGACCCTTTAAAGTAATACGGCGTGGTACCCATCCCATGGGTCCCAAATCTCCAGGTTCAAGGGCATCTTCCTACATCGAAAACATGCACCAGAAACCCAGAAGATGGTACACCGTGTGACCGGGAAAGGTTTCTAAAACGCACCTCATTTCTCATCTCCTTGTGCTCCGGTTCGCCATTCCAGCCGCTTTACTAGCAATCTCCCTCCTGGGAGAATCAGCACCTTTAACCTCCTGTTCCGTACAGGTTGCAATTTGTCCTGAGGATGAACGGGAAGAGGGGGAACCAATGAGAGACTAGCTCTAGGTGTTGGGACAGGCACAGGTCACTCTATTTTCCCATCAGGAAGAAGAATTAACCACAGGATCAGCCTGCCGCCCGGAGCCAGAATAGGGCCTGAAGCAATCCTGCGCTTTTGCGGCCAGCTCCCAAGAAAGCGAGTTGAAAAATGGAGCTCAGGGGCACTGCAATTCACAAACCTGCAGAGTTAGAAATGATAACTCTCGTCCACAAATATATGGAGGGAAGGCTACGAAGAGGATTTGAAAGCAAGGCAGAATTGCAGGAAACAGATTTCAGGAGGTAGATTCGAATCGCCTTTAAAGCACAGGAAAAGCGGCAAAACCTCCACAATGATGCCCTTGGACAAAAAGGGCGTATGCGTTTTTTCCTGAATAGATTTAGGAAAAAACGCATACGCCCTTTTTGGCCAACCAAGCAACCTGGAAAGGCAAATCAGCGCTACAAAGAAGTCTCGCTTCCCATCGGTCAAAAGGGCCATGCTGAATAAAGTGTCAAAACCAGAAATGCAGGACAGGCCATGGAGAAATGGGAGCCTTGCTACGCTGATGGGCGGGCTGTAAATTGCCAACAGCCACTCTGGAGAAGTGTACGGTGTGTCCTGAAACATCTAAAAAAATCAGCTTAGAGAGCATAGGGCACTTCCACTCATGGGCGTATAAATTGGGAAAACTAAAAATCAGCAAGACACAGGCACCCCAAAGTTTAGGGCTGCTCTGTTGACAAGAACCTCCACTTCGTTACACCTTAAATATCCCAGGAAAGAGAAGAATGGATAAAGAAGTTGTGGTCCTTATGTACAATGGAATATCACTCAGCCATGAAATCAACGTCATAAGGCTAGGAGCAGCATGATGAGTGGATTTAGGTACGACGATTCTAAGTGAAATAAGTCACACAGAAAAAGACACTTATCATAAGTTATCACTTATAGAGGGAATGTAAAAACCGCTACCCTTGAACTGAATTACAAAACAGAACAGAGTCGCACGTTTAGAAAACACACTATGGCTGCTTAACGGGAAAGGTGAGGTGGGGTGATGCATAAAACAAGGGTTTCAAATTAGCTCAGATACCGTTCCATAAACCCAATATGTAATAGACAAGACCTACTCCTTGCTCAGTGAACTGGACTCAACGCCCCCTATTCACCACCCAAGAATATATCTGACTAGTAAGAATCTTAAAACCTATGTATTGATATCTCTCTGTAAGTGAGTCAAGTGGGTGTAAAGCGGCATAAACACAGCAGTGCAAAGCAGCTAAACCCTATTATAAAAATCAATTACTTTTAAAAACCCGTGAAACAAAGACAGTGAAAGAGAGAGAAATTCTTACAAAATTCGTTCAGGGGCTGCGATGCCACCTGGATTGACCATATCTAGACCCACAGCTGATTGAGACATAAGGGTGGACACTCTTGGGGCTGAGAGGTTTGGTGAGGTTGGGTGAGCTAACGCAGACCCTTTAAAGTAATACGGCGTGGTACCCATCCCATGGGTCCCAAATCTCCAGGTTCAAGGGCATCTTCCTACATCGAAAACATGCACCAGAAACCCAGAAGATGGTACACCGTGTGACCGGGAAAGGTTTCTAAAACGCACCTCATTTCTCATCTCCTTGTGCTCCGGTTCGCCATTCCAGCCGCTTTACTAGCAATCTCCCTCCTTGGAGAATCAGCACCTTTAACCTCCTTTTCCGTACAGGTTGCAATTTGTCCTGAGGATGAACTGGAATAGGGGGAGCCAATGAGAGACTAGCTCTAAGTGTTGGGACAGGCACAGGTCACTCTATTTTCCCATCAGGAAGAAGAACTAACCACAGGCTCAGCCTGCCCCCCGGAGCCAGAATAGGGCCTGAAGCAATCCTGCGCTTTTGCGGCCAGCTCCCAAGAAAGCGAGTTGAAAAATTGAGCTCAAGAGCACTGCAATTCACATACATGCAGAGTTAGAAATGATAACTCTCGTCCACAAATATATTGAGGGAAGGCAACGAAGAGGATTTGAAAGCAAGGCAGAATTGCAGGAAACAGATTTCAGGAGGTAGATTCGAATCGCCTTTAAAGCACAGGAAAAGCGGCAAAACCTCGACAATGATGCCCTTGGCCAAAAAGGGCGTATGCGTTTTTTCCTGAATAGATTCAGGAAAAAACGCATACGCCCTTTTTGGCCAACCAAGCAACCTGCAAAGGCAAATCAGCGCTACAAAGAAGTCTCGCTTCCCATTGGTCAAAAGGGCCATGCTGAATAAAGTGTCAAAACCAGAAATGCGGGACAGGCCATGGAGAAATGGGAGCCTTGCTACGCTGATGGGCGGGCTGTAAATTGCCAACAGCCACTCTGGAGAAGTGTACGGTGTGTCCTGAAACATCTAAAAAACTCAGCTTAGAGAGCATAGGGCACTTCCACTCATGGGCGTATAAATTGGGAAAACTAAAAATCAGCAAGACACAGGCACCCCAAAGTTTAGGGCTGCTCTGTTGACAAGAACCTCCACTTCGTTACACCTTAAACATCCCAGGAAAGAGAAGAATGGATAAAGAAGTTGTGGTCCTTATGTACAATGGAATATCACTCAGCCATGAAATCAACGTCATAAGGATAGGAGCAGCATGATGAGTGGATTTAGGTACGACGATTCTAAGTGAAATAAGTCACACAGAAAAAGACACTTATCATAAGATATCACTTACAGAGGGAATGTAAAAACCGCTACCCTTGAACTCAATTACAAAACAGAACAGAGTCGCACGTTTAGAAAACAAACTATGGCTGCTTAACGGGAAAGGTGAGGTGGGGTGATGCATAAAACAAGGGTTTCAAATTAGCTCAGATACCGTTCCATAAACCCAATATGTAATAGACAAGACCTACTCCTTGCTCAGTGAACTGGACTCAACGCCCCCTATTCACCGCCCAAGAATATATCTGACTAGTAAGAATCTTAAAACCTATGTATTGATATCTCTCTGTAAGTGAGTCAAGTGGGTGTAAAGCGGCATAAACACAGCAGTGCAAAGCAGCTAAACCCTATTATAAAAATCAATTACTTTTAAAAACCCGTGAAACAAAGACAGTGAAAGAGACAGAAATTCTTACAAAATTCTTTCAGGGGCTGCGATGCCACCTGGATTGACCATATCTAGACCCACAGCTGATTGAGACATAAGGGTGGACACTCTTGGGGCTGAGAGGTTTGGTGAGGTTGGGTGAGCTAACGCAGACCCTTTAAAGTAATACGGCGTGGTACCCATCCCATGGGTCCCAAATCTCCAGGTTCAAGGGCATCTTCCTACGTCGAAAACATGCACGAGAAACCCAGAAGATGGTACACCGTGTGACCGGGAAAGGTTTCTAAAACGCACCTCATTTCTCATCTCCTTGTGCTCCGGTTCGCCATTCCAGCCGCTTTACTAGCAATCTCCCTCCTGGGAGAATCAGCACCTTTAACCTCCTGTTCCGTACAGGTTGCAATTTGTCCTGAGTATGAACGGGAAGAGGGGGAACCAATGAGAGACTAGCTCTAGGTGTTGGGACAGGCACAAGTCACTCTATTTTCCCATCAGGAAGAAGAATTAACGACAGGCTCAGCCTGCCGCCCGGAGCCAGAATAGGGCCTGAAGCAATCCTGCGCTTTTGCGGCCAGCTCCCAAGAAAGCGAGTTAAAAAATGGAGCTCAGGGGCACTGCAATTCACAAACCTGCACAGTTAGAAATGATAACTCTCGTCCACAAATATATTGAGGGAAGGCAACGAAGAGGATTTGAAAGCAAGGCAGAATTGCAGGAAACAGATTTCAGGAGGTAGATTCGAATCGCCTTTAAAGCACAGGAAAAGCGGCAAAACCTCGACAATGATGCCCTTGGCCAAAAAGGGCGTATGCGTTTTTTCCTGAATAGATTCAGGAAAAAACGCATACGCCCTTTTTGGCCAACCAAGCAACCTGCAAAGGCAAATCAGCGCTACAAAGAAGTCTCGCTTCCCATTGGTCAAAAGGGCCATGCTGAATAAAGTGTCAAAACCAGAAATGCGGGACAGGCCATGGAGAAATGGGAGCCTTGCTACGCTGATGGGCGGGCTGTAAATTGCCAACAGCCACTCTGGAGAAGTGTACGGTGTGTCCTGAAACATCTAAAAAACTCAGCTTAGAGAGCATAGGGCACTTCCACTCATGGGCGTATAAATTGGGAAAACTAAAAATCAGCAAGACACAGGCACCCCAAAGTTTAGGGCTGCTCTGTTGACAAGAACCTCCACTTCGTTACACCTTAAACATCCCAGGAAAGAGAAGAATGGATAAAGAAGTTGTGGTCCTTATGTACAATGGAATATCACTCAGCCATGAAATCAACGTCATAAGGCTAGGAGCAGCATGATGAGTGGATTTAGGTACGACGATTCTAAGTGAAATAAGTCACACAGAAAAAGACACTTATCATAAGATATCACTTACAGAGGGAATGTAAAAACCGCTACCCTTGAACTCAATTACAAAAGAGAACAGAGTCGCACGTTTAGAAAACAAACTATGGCTGCTTAACGGGAAAGGTGAGGTGGGGTGATGCATAAAACAAGGGTTTCAAATTAGCTCAGATACCGTTCCATAAACCCAATATGTAATAGACAAGACCTACTCCTTGCTCAGTGAACTGGACTCAACGCCCCCTATTCACCGCCCAAGAATATATCTGACTAGTAAGAATCTTAAAACCTATGTATTGATATCTCTCTGTAAGTGAGTCAAGTGGGTGTAAAGCGGCATAAACACAGCAGTGCAAAGCAGCTAAACCCTATTATAAAAATCAATTACTTTTAAAAACCCGTGAAACAAAGACAGTGAAAGAGAGAGAAATTCTTACAAAATTCGTTCAGGGGCTGCGATGCCACCTGGATTGACCATATCTAGACCCACAGCTGATTGAGACATAAGGGTGGACACTCTTGGGGCTGAGAGGTTTGGTGAGGTTGGGTGAGCTAACGCAGACCCTTTAAAGTAATACGGCGTGGTACCCATCCCATGGGTCCCAAATCTCCAGGTTCAAGGGCATCTTCCTACGTCGAAAACATGCACGAGAAACCCAGAAGATGGTACACCGTGTGACCGGGAAAGGTTTCTAAAACGCACCTCATTTCTCATCTCCTTGTGCTCCGGTTCGCCATTCCAGCCGCTTTACTAGCAATCTCCCTCCTGGGAGAATCAGCACCTTTAACCTCCTGTTCCGTACAGGTTGCAATTTGTCCTGAGGATGAACGGGAAGAGGGGGAACCAATGAGAGACTAGCTCTAGGTGTTGGGACAGGCACAAGTCACTCTATTTTCCCATCAGGAAGAAGAATTAACGACAGGCTCAGCCTGCCGCCCGGAGCCAGAATAGGGCCTGAAGCAATCCTGCGCTTTTGCGGCCAGCTCCCAAGAAAGCGAGTTAAAAAATGGAGCTCAGGGGCACTGCAATTCACAAACCTGCAGAGGTAGAAATGATAACTCTCGTCCACAAATATATGGAGGGAAGGCTACGAAGAGGATTTGAAAGCAAGGCAGAATTGCAGGAAACAGATTTCAGGAGGTAGATTCGAATCGCCTTTAAAGCACAGGAAAAGCGGCAAAACCTCGACAATGATGCCCTTGGCCAAAAAGGGCGTATGCGTCTTTTCCTGAATAGATTCAGGAAAAAACGCATACGCCCTTTTTGGCCAACCAAGCAACCTGGAAAGGCAAATCAGCGCTACAAAGAAGTCTCGCTTCCCATCGGTCAAAAGGGCCATGCTGAATAAAGTGTCAAAACCAGAAATGCAGGACAGGCCATGGAGAAATGGGAGCCTTGCTACGCTGATGGGCGGGCTGTAAATTGCCAACAGCCACTCTGGAGAAGTGTAAGGTGTGTCCTGAAACATCTAAAAAACTCAGCTTAGAGAGCATAGGGCACTTCCACTCATGGGCGTATAAATTGGGAAAACTAAAAATCAGCAAGACACAGGCACCCCAAAGTTTAGGGCTGCTCTGTTGACAAGAACCTCCACTTCGTTACACCTTAAACATCCCAGGAAAGAGAAGAATGGATAAAGAAGTTGTGGTCCTGAGGAGAGAAGATGGCGGAAGTTTAAGACGCGGAGATCACCTTCCTTCCCACAGATACAGTAGAAATACATCTACACGTGGAACTGCTCCTACAGAACACCCACTGAACGCTGGCAGAAAACGTCAGACCTCCCAAAAGGCAAGAAACTCCCCCCGTACTTGGGTAGGGCAAAAGAAAAAAGAAATAACAGAGACAAAAGAATAGGGACGGCACCTGCACCAGTGGGAGGGAGCTGTGAAGGAGGAAAGATTTCCACGCACTAGGAGCCCCTTCGCGGGCAGAGACTGCGGGTGGCAGAGGGGGGAAGCTTCGGAGCCACGGAGGAGAGCGCAGCCACAGGGGTGTGGAGGGCAAAGCGGAGAGATTCCCGCACGGAGGCTCGGCGCCGAGCAGCACTCACCAGCCCGAGAGGCTTGTCTGCTCAGCCGCCGGGGCGGGCGGGGCTGGGAGCTGAGGCTCGGGCTGCGGTCGGATCGCAGGGAGAGGACTGGGATTGGCGGCGTGAACACAGCCTGAAGGGGTTAGTGCACCACAGCTAGCCGGGAGGGAGTCCGGGAAAAAGTCTGCAGCTGCCGAAGAGGCAAGAGACTTTTTCTTCCCTGTTTCCTGGTGCGCGAGGAGAGGGGATTCAGAGCGCCGCCTAAACGAACTTCAGAGACGGGCGCGAGCCGCAGCTAACAGCGCGGATCCCATAGTAACAGGGGCGCAGAGGGAAAAACGGAGAGACTCCCGCACAGAGGCTCGGCGCTGAGCAGCGCTCACCAGCCCGAGAGGCTTGTCTGCTCCCCCGCCGGGGCGGGCGGGGTTGGGAGCGGAGGCTCGGGCTTCGGTCGGATCGCAGGGAGAGGACTGGGGTTGGCGGCGTGAACACAGCCTGAAGGGGTTAGCGCACCACAGCTGGCTGGGAGGGAGACCGGGAAAAAGCCTGCAGCTGCCGAAGAGGCAAGAGACTTTTTCTTGCCTCTTTGTTTCGCGGCGCGCAAGGAGAGGGGATTCAGAGCGCCGCCTAAACGAACTCCAGAAACTGGCACGAGCCGCGGCTATCAGCGCGGACCCCAGAGACGGGCGTGAGACGCTGGGGCTGCTGCTGCCGCCTCCAAGAAGCCTGTGTGCGAGCACAGGTCACTCTCCACACCGCCCCTCCCGGGAGCCCGTGCAGCCCGCCACTGCCAGCGTCCCGTGATCCAGGGACAACATCCCCCGGGAGAACGCACTGCGCGCCTCAGGCTGCTGCAAAGTCACGCCGGCCTCTGACGCCGCAGGCTCGCCCCGCCTCCTCTGTACCCCTCCCTCCCCGTGGCCTGGGTGAGCCAGAGTCCCCGAAGCAGCTGCTCCTTTAACCCCGTCCTGTCTGGGCGGGGAACAGACGCCCTCAGGCGACCTACACGCAGAGGCGGGTCCAAATCCAAAGCTGATCCCCAGGAGCTGTGCGAACAGAGAAGAGGAGGGGAAATCTGTCCCAGCAGCCTCAGAAGAAGCGGATTAAAACTCCACAAACAACTTGATGTGCCTGCATCTGTTGAATACCTGAATAGACAACGAATCATCCCAAATTCAGGAGGTGGACTTTGGGAGCAGGATATATTAATTTTTCCCCTTTTCCTTTTTTTTTTTGTGAGTGTATATGTATATGCTTCTGGGGTAGATTTTGTCTGTATAGCTTTGCTTTACAATAGCTTTATTTTACTTCACTATATTATAGCTTCTTTCTTTCTTTTCTTTCTTTCTTTCTTTCTTTCTTTCTTTCTTTCTTTCTTTCCTTCCTTCCTTCCTTCCTTCCTTCCTCCTTCCTTCCTTCCTTCCTTCCTTCCTTCCTTCCTTTCTTTCTTTCTATTTTTTCTCCCTTTTACTCTGAGCCGTGTGGACGAAAGGCTCTTGGTGCTTCAGCCAGGCATCAGGGCCGTACCTCGGAGGTGGGAGAGCCAACTTCAGGACACTGGTCCACAAGAGACCTACCAGCTCCACGTAATACCAAACGGCAAAAATCTCTCAGAGATCTCCATCTCAACATCAAGACCCAGCATCACTCAATGACCAGCAAGCTACAGTGCTGAACACCCTATGCCAAACAACTAGCAAGACAGGAACACAGCCTCATCCATTAGCAGAGAGGCTGCCTAAAATCATAATAAGGCCACAGACACCCCAAAATACACCACCAGACGTGGACGTGCCCACCAGAAAGACAAGATCCAGCCTCATCCACCAGAGCTCAGGCACTAGTTCCCTCCACCAGGAAGCCTACACAACCCACTGAACCAACCTTAGCCACTGGGGACAGATACCAAAAACAACGGGAACTACAAACCTGCAACCTGTGATAAGGAGACCCCAAACACAGTAAGATAAGCAAAATGAGACGACAGAAAAACACACAGCAGATGAAGGAGCAGGGTCAAAACACACTAGACTTAACAAATGAAGAGGAAATAGGTAGTCTACCTGAAAAAGAATTCAGAATAATGATAGTAAGGATGATCCAAAATCTTGGAAATAGAATAGACAAAATGCAAGAAGCATTTAACAAGGACGTAGAAGAACTAAAGAGGAATCAAGCAATGATGAAAAACACAATAAATGAAATTAAAAATACTCTAGATGGGATCAATAGCAGAATAACTGAGGCAGAAGAAAGGATAAGTGACCTGGAAGATAAAATGGTGGAAATAACTACTGCAGAGCAGGATAAAGAAAAAAGAATGAAAAGAACTGAGGACAGTCTCAGAGACCTCTGGGACAGCATTAAACGCACCAACATTCGAATTATAGGGGTCCCAGAAGAAGAAGAGAAAAAGAAAGGGACTGAGAAAATATTTGAAGAGATTATAGTTGAAAACTTCCCTAATATGGGAAAGGAAATAGTTAATCAAGTCCTGGAAGCACAGAGAGTCCCATACAGGATAAACCCAAGGAGAAACACGCCAAGACACATATTAATCAAACTGTCAAAAATTAAATATAAGGAAAACATATTAAAGGCAGCAAGGGAAAAAAAACAAATAACACACAAGGGAATCCCCATAAGGTTAACATCTGATCTTTCAGCAGAAACTCTGCAAGCCAGAAGGGAGTGGCAGGATATACTTAAAGTGATGAAGGAGAAGAACCTACAACCAAGATTACTCTACCCAGCAAGGATCTCATTCAAATGTGATGGAGAAATTAAAACCTTTACAGACAAGCAAAAGCTGAGAGAGTTCAGCACTACCAAACCAGCTTTACAACAAATGCTAAAGGAACTTCTCTAGGCAAGAAACACAAGAGAAGGAAAACACCTACAATAACAAACCCAAAACATTTAAGAAAATGGGAATAGGAACATACATATCGATAATTACCTTGAATGTAAATGGATTAAATGCTCCCACCAAAAGACACAGGCTGGCTGAATGGATACAAAAACAAGACCCATATATATGCTGTCTACAAGAGACCCACTTCAGACCTAGAGACACATACAGACTGAAAGTGAGGGGATGGAAAAAGATATTCCATGCAAATGGAAATCAAAAGAAAGCTGGAGTAGCAATTCTCATATCAGACAAAATAGACTTTAAAATAAAGACTATTACAAGAGACAAAGAAGGACACTATATAATGATCAAGGGATCGATCCAAGAGGAAGGTATAACAATTGTAAATATTTATGCACCCAACATAGGAGCACCTCAATACATAAGGCAAGTACTAACAGCCATAAAAGGGGAAATCGACAGCAACACAATCATAGTAGGGGACTTTAACACCCCACTTTCACCAATGGACAGATCATCCAAAATGAAAATAAATAAGGAAACACAAGCTTTAAATGATACATTAAACAAGATGGACTTAATTGATATTTATAGGACATTCCACCCAAAAACAACAGAATACACATTTTTCTCAAGTGCTCATGGAACATTCTCCAGGATAGATCATATCTTGGGTCACAAATCAAACCTTGGTAAATTTAAGAAAATTGAAATCGTATCAAGTATCTTTTCCGACCACAACGCTATGAGACTAGATATCAATTACAGGAAAAGATCTGTAAAATATACAAACACATAGAGGCTACACAATACATTACTTAATAATGAAGTGATTACTGAAGAAATCAAAGGGGAAATCAAAAAATACCTAGAAATAAATGACAATGGAGATACGACGACCCAAAACCTATGGGACGCAGCAAAAGCAGTGCTAAGAGGGAAGTTTATAGCAATACAAGCCTACCTCAAGAAACAGGAAACATCTCGAATAAACAACCTAACCTTGCACCTAAAGCAATTACAGAAAGAAGAACAAAAAAACCCCAAAGCCAGCAGAAGGAAAGAAATTATAAAGATCAGGTCAGAAATAAATGAAAAAGAAATGAAGGAAACAATAGCAAAAATCAATAAAACTAAAAGCTGGTTCTTTGAGAAGATAAACAAAATTGATAAACCATTAGCCAGACTCATCAAGAGAAAAAGGGAGAAGACTCAGATCAATAGAATTAGAAATGAAAAAGGAGAAATAACCACTGACACTGCAGAAATACAAAAGATCATGAGAGATTACTACAAGCAACTCTATGCCAATAAAATGGACAACCTGGAAGAAATGGACAGATTCTTAGAAATGCACAAACTGCCGAGACTGAACCAGGAAGAAATAGAAAATATGAACAGACCAATCACAAGCACTGAAATTGAAACTGTGATTAAAAACCTTCCAACAAACAAAAGCCCAGGACCAGATGGCTTCACAGGTGAATTCTATCAAACATTTAGAGAAGAGCTAACACCTATCCTTCTCAAACTCTTCCAAAATATTGCAGAGGGAGGAACACTCCCAAACTCATTCTACGAGGCCACCATCACCCTGATACCAAAACCAGACAAAGATGTCACAAAGAAAGAAAACTACAGGCCAATATCACTGATGAACATAGATGCAAAAATCCTCAACAAAATACTAGCAAACAGAATCCAACAGCACATTAAAAGGATCATATACCATGATCAAGTGGGGTTTATCCCAGGAATGCAAGGATTCTTCAATATACGCAAATCAATCAATGTGATACACCATATTAACAAATTGAAGGAGAAAAACCATATGATCATCTCAATAGATGCAGAGAAAGCTTTCGACAAAATTCAACACCCATTTATGATAAAAGCCCTGCAGAAAGTAGGCATAGAGGGAACTTTCCTCAACATAATAAAGACCATATATGACAAACCCACAGCCAACATTGTCCTCAATGGTGAAAAACTGAAACCATTTCCACTAAGATCAGGAACAAGACAAGGTTGCCCACTCTCACCACTATTATTCAACATAGTTTTGGAAGTCCTAGCCACAGCAATCAGAGAAGACAAAGAAATAAAAGGAATCCAAATCGGAAAAGAAGAAGTAAAGCTGTCACCATTTGCAGATGACATGATACTATACATAGAGAATCCTAAAGAGGCTACCAGAAAACTCCTAGAGCTAATCAATGAATTTGGTAAAGTAGCAGGATACAAAATTAATGCACAGAAATCGCTTGCATTTCTATACACTAATGACGAAAAATCTGAAAGTGAAATTAAGAAAACACTCCCGTTTACCATTGCAACAAAAAGAATAAGATAGCTAGGAATAAACCTACCTAAGGAGACAAAAGACCTGTATGCAGAAAATTATAAGACACTGATGAAAGAAATTAAAGATGATACAAATAGATGGAGAGATATACCATGTTCCTGGATTGGAAGAATCAACATTGTGAAAATGACTCTACTACCCAAAGCAATCTACAGATTCAATGCAATTCCTATCAAACTACCACTGGCATTTTTCACAGAACTAGAACAAAAAATTTCACAATTTGTATGGAAACACAAAAGACCCCGAATAGCCAAAGCAATCTTGAGAACGAAAAATGGAGCTGGGGGAATCAGGCTCCCTGACTTCAGACTATACTACAAAGCTTCAGTAATCAAGACAGTTTGGTACTGGCACAAAAACAGAAATATAGACCAATGGAACAGGATAGAAAGCCCAGAGATAAACCCACACACATATGGTCACCTTATCTTTGATAAAGGAGGCAAGCATATACAGTGGAGAAAAGACAGCCTCTTCAATAAGTGGTGCTGGGAAAATTGGACAGGTACATGTAAAAGTATGAAATTAGAACACTCCCTGACACCATGCACAAAAATAAACTCCAAATGGATTAAAGACCTAAGTGTAAGGCCAGACACTATCAAACTCTTAGAGGAAAACATAGGCAGAACACTCTATGACATACATCACAGCAAGATTCTTTTTGACCCAGCTCCCAGAGAAATGGAAATAAGAACACAAATAAACAAATGGGACCTAATGAAACTTAAAAGCTTTTGCACAGCAAAGGAAACCATAAACAAGACCAAAAGACAACCCTTAGAATGGGAGAAAATATTTGCAAATGAAGCAACTGACAAAGGATTAATCTCCAAGATTTACAAGCAGCTCATGCAGCTCAATAACAAAAAAACGAACAACCCAATCCAAAAATGGGCAGAAGACCTAAATAGACATTTCTCCAAAGAAGATATACAGATGGCCTACAGACACATGAAAGAATGCTCAACATCATTAATCATTAGAGAAATGCAAATCAAAACTACAATGAGATATCATCTCACACCGGTCAGAATGGCCATCATCAAAAAATCTAGAAACAATAAATGCTGGAGAGGATGTGGAGGAAAGGGAACACTCTTGCACTGTTGGTGGGAATGTAAATTGATACAGCCACTATGGAGAACAGTATGGAGGTTCCTTAAAAAACTACAAATAGAACTACCATACGACCCAGCAATCCCACTACTGGGCATATACCCTGAGAAAACCATAGGTCAAAAAGAGTCATGTACCACAATGTTCATTGCAGCTCTATTTACAATAGCCAGGGCCTGGAAGCAACCTAAATGTCCATCGACAGATGAATGGATAAAGAAGATGTGGCACATATATACAATGGAATATTACTCAGCCATAAAAAGAAATGAAATGGAGGTATTTGTAATGAGGTGGATGGAGTTAGAGTCTGTCATACAGAGTGAAGTAAGTCAGAAAGAGAAAAACAAATACAGTATGCTAACACATATATACGGAATCTAAGGAAAAAAAAAAGGCAATGAAGAACCTAGTGGCAAGACGGGAATAAAGACACAGACCTACTAGAGAATGGACTTGAGGATATGGGGAGGGGGTGGAGTGAGATGTGACAGGGTAAGAGAGTGTCATGGACATATATACACTACCAAATGTAAAATAGATAGCTAGTGGGAAGCAGCCGCATAGCACAGGGAGATCAGCTTGGTGCTTTGTGACCACCTAGAGGGGTGGGATGGGGAGGGTGGGAGGGAGGGAGATGCAAGAGGGAAGAGAAATGGGAACATATTGTATATGTATAACTGATTCACTTTGTTATAAAGCAGAAGCTAACACACTATTGTAAGGCAATTATACTTCAATAAAGATGTTTAAAAAAAAAAAAAAAAAAGAAGTTGTGGTCCTTATGTACAATGGAATATCACTCAGCCATGAAATCAACGTCATAAGGCTAGGAGCAGCATGATGAGTGGATTTAGGTACGACGATTCTAAGTGAAATAAGTCACACAGAAAAAGACACTTATCATAAGATATCACTTACAGAGGGAATGTAAAAACCGCTACCCTTGAACTCAATTACAAAACAGAACAGAGTCGCACGTTTAGAAAACAAACTATGGCTGCTTAACGGGAAAGGTGAGGTGGGGTGATGCATAAAACAAGGGTTTCAAATTAGCTCAGATACCGTTCCATAAACCCAATATGTAATAGACAAGACCTACTCCTTGCTCAGTGAACTGGACTCAACGCCCCCTATTCACCGCCCAAGAATATATCTGACTAGTAAGAATCTTAAAACCTATGTATTGATATCTCTCTGTAAGTGAGTCAAGTGGGTGTAAAGCGGCATAAACACAGCAGTGCAAAGCAGCTAAACCCTATTATAAAAATCAATTACTTTTAAAAACCCGTGAAACAAAGACAGTGAAAGAGAGAGAAATTCTTACAAAATTCGTTCAGGGGCTGCGATGCCACCTGGATTGACCATATCTAGACCCACAGCTGATTGAGACATAAGGGTGGACACTCTTGGGGCTGAGAGGTTTGGTGAGGTTGGGTGAGCTAACGCAGACCCTTTAAAGTAATACGGCGTGGTACCCATCCCATGGGTCCCAAATCTCCAGGTTCAAGGGCATCTTCCTACATCGAAAACATGCACCAGAAACCCAGAAGATGGTACACCGTGTGACCGGGAAAGGTTTCTAAAACGCACCTCATTTCTCATCTCCTTGTGCTCCGGTTCGCCATTCCAGCCGCTTTACTAGCAATCTCCCTCCTGGGAGAATCAGCACCTTTAACCTCCTGTTCCGTACAGGTTGCAATTTGTCCTGAGGATGAACGGGAAGAGGGGGAACCAATGAGAGACTAGCTCTAGGTGTTGGGACAGGCACAGGTCACTCTATTTTCCCATCAGGAAGAAGAATTAACCACAGGCTCAGCCTGCCGCCCGGAGCCAGAATAGGGCCTGAAGCAATCCTGCGCTTTTGCGGCCAGCTCCCAAGAAAGCGAGTTGAAAAATGGAGCTCAGGGGCACTGCAATTCACAAACCTGCAGAGTTAGAAATGATAACTCTCGTCCACAAATATATGGAGGGAAGGCTACGAAGAGGATTTGAAAGCAAGGCAGAATTGCAGGAAACAGATTTCAGGAGGTAGATTCGAATCGCCTTTAAAGCACAGGAAAAGCGGCAAAACCTCCACAATGATGCCCTTGGACAAAAAGGGCGTATGCGTTTTTTCCTGAATAGATTCAGGAAAAAACGCATACGCCCTTTTTGGCCAACCAAGCAACCTGGAAAGGCAAATCAGCGCTACAAAGAAGTCTCGCTTCCCATCGGTCAAAAGGGCCATGCTGAATAAAGTGTCAAAACCAGAAATGCAGGACAGGCCATGGAGAAATGGGAGCCTTGCTACGCTGATGGGCGGGCTGTAAATTGCCAACAGCCACTCTGGAGAAGTGTACGGTGTGTCCTGAAACATCTAAAAAAATCAGCTTAGAGAGCATAGGGCACTTCCACTCATGGGCGTATAAATTGGGAAAACTAAAAATCAGCAAGACACAGGCACCCCAAAGTTTAGGGCTGCTCTGTTGACAAGAACCTCCACTTCGTTACACCTTAAATATCCCAGGAAAGAGAAGAATGGATAAAGAAGTTGTGGTCCTTATGTACAATGGAATATCACTCAGCCATGAAATCAACGTCATAAGGCTAGGAGCAGCATGATGAGTGGATTTAGGTACGACGATTCTAAGTGAAATAAGTCACACAGAAAAAGACACTTATCATAAGATATCACTTACAGAGGGAATGTAAAAACCGCTACCCTTGAACTGAATTACAAAACAAAACAGAGTCGCACGTTTAGAAAACACACTATGGCTGCTTAACGGGAAAGGTGAGGTGGGGTGATGCATAAAACAAGGGTTTCAAATTAGCTCAGATACCGTTCCATAAACCCAATATGTAATAGACAAGACCTACTCCTTGCTCAGTGAACTGGACTCAACGCCCCCTATTCACCGCCCAAGAATATATCTGACTAGTAAGAATCTTAAAACCTATGTATTGATACCTCTCTGTAAGTGAGTCAAGTGGGTGTAAAGCGGCATAAACACAGCAGTGCAAAGCAGCTAAACCCTATTATAAAAATCAATTACTTTTAAAAACCCGTGAAACAAAGACAGTGAAAGAGAGAGAAATTCTTACAAAATTCGTTCAGGGGCTGCGATGCCACCTGGATTGACCATATCTAGACCCACAGCTGATTGAGACATAAGGGTGGACACTCTTGGGGCTGAGAGGTTTGGTGAGGTTGGGTGAGCTAACGCAGACCCTTTAAAGTAATACGGCGTGGTACCCATCCCATGGGTCCCAAATCTCCAGGTTCAAGGGCATCTTCCTACATCGAAAACATGCACCAGAAACCCAGAAGATGGTACACCGTGTGACCGGGAAAGGTTTCTAAAACGCACCTCATTTCTCATCTCCTTGTGCTCCGGTTCGCCATTCCAGCCGCTTTACTAGCAATCTCCCTCCTGGGAGAATCAGCACCTTTAACCTCCTGTTCCGTACAGGTTGCAATTTGTCCTGAGGATGAACGGGAAGAGGGGGAACCAATGAGAGACTAGCTCTAGGTGTTGGGACAGGCACAGGTCACTCTATTTTCCCATCAGGAAGAAGAATTAACCACAGGCTCAGCCTGCCGCCCGGAGCCAGAATAGGGCCTGAAGCAATCCTGCGCTTTTGCGGCCAGCTCCCAAGAAAGCGAGTTGAAAAATGGAGCTCAGGGGCACTGCAATTCACAAACCTGCAGAGGTAGAAATGATAACTCTCGTCCACAAATATATGGAGGGAAGGCTACGAAGAGGATTTGAAAGCAAGGCAGAATTGCAGGAAACAGATTTCAGGAGGTAGATTCGAATCGCCTTTAAAGCACAGGAAAAGCGGCAAAACCTCCACAATGATGCCCTTGGACAAAAAGGGCGTATGCGTTTTTTCCTGAATAGATTCAGGAAAAAACGCATACGCCCTTTTTGGCCAACCAAGCAACCTGGAAAGGCAAATCAGCGCTACAAAGAAGTCTCGCTTCCCATCGGTCAAAAGGGCCATGCTGAATAAAGTGTCAAAACCAGAAATGCAGGACAGGCCATGGAGAAATGGGAGCCTTGCTACGCTGATGGGCGGGCTGTAAATTGCCAACAGCCACTCTGGAGAAGTGTACGGTGTGTCCTGAAACATCTAAAAAAATCAGCTTAGAGAGCATAGGGCACTTCCACTCATGGGCGTATAAATTGGGAAAACTAAAAATCAGCAAGACACAGGCACCCCAAAGTTTAGGGCTGCTCTGTTGACAAGAACCTCCACTTCGTTACACCTTAAATATCCCAGGAAAGAGAAGAATGGATAAAGAAGTTGTGGTCCTTATGTACAATGGAATATCACTCAGCCATGAAATCAACGTCATAAGGCTAGGAGCAGCATGATGAGTGGATTTAGGTACGACGATTCTAAGTGAAATAAGTCACACAGAAAAAGACACTTATCATAAGTTATCACTTATAGAGGGAATGTAAAAACCGCTACCCTTGAACTGAATTACAAAACAGAACAGAGTCGCACGTTTAGAAAACACACTATGGCTGCTTAACGGGAAAGGTGAGGTGGGGTGATGCATAAAACAAGGGTTTCAAATTAGCTCAGATACCGTTCCATAAACCCAATATGTAATAGACAAGACCTACTCCTTGCTCAGTGAACTGGACTCAACGCCCCCTATTCACCACCCAAGAATATATCTGACTAGTAAGAATCTTAAAACCTATGTATTGATATCTCTCTGTAAGTGAGTCAAGTGGGTGTAAAGCGGCATAAACACAGCAGTGCAAAGCAGCTAAACCCTATTATAAAAATCAATTACTTTTAAAAACCCGTGAAACAAAGACAGTGAAAGAGAGAGAAATTCTTACAAAATTCGTTCAGGGGCTGCGATGCCACCTGGATTGACCATATCTAGACCCACAGCTGATTGAGACATAAGGGTGGACACTCTTGGGGCTGAGAGGTTTGGTGAGGTTGGGTGAGCTAACGCAGACCCTTTAAAGTAATACGGCGTGGTACCCATCCCATGGGTCCCAAATCTCCAGGTTCAAGGGCATCTTCCTACATCGAAAACATGCACCAGAAACCCAGAAGATGGTACACCGTGTGACCGGGAAAGGTTTCTAAAACGCACCTCATTTCTCATCTCCTTGTGCTCCGGTTCGCCATTCCAGCCGCTTTACTAGCAATCTCCCTCCTTGGAGAATCAGCACCTTTAACCTCCTTTTCCGTACAGGTTGCAATTTGTCCTGAGGATGAACTGGAATAGGGGGAGCCAATGAGAGACTAGCTCTAAGTGTTGGGACAGGCACAGGTCACTCTATTTTCCCATCAGGAAGAAGAACTAACCACAGGCTCAGCCTGCCCCCCGGAGCCAGAATAGGGCCTGAAGCAATCCTGCGCTTTTGCGGCCAGCTCCCAAGAAAGCGAGTTGAAAAATTGAGCTCAAGAGCACTGCAATTCACATACATGCAGAGTTAGAAATGATAACTCTCGTCCACAAATATATTGAGGGAAGGCAACGAAGAGGATTTGAAAGCAAGGCAGAATTGCAGGAAACAGATTTCAGGAGGTAGATTCGAATCGCCTTTAAAGCACAGGAAAAGCGGCAAAACCTCGACAATGATGCCCTTGGCCAAAAAGGGCGTATGCGTTTTTTCCTGAATAGATTCAGGAAAAAACGCATACGCCCTTTTTGGCCAACCAAGCAACCTGCAAAGGCAAATCAGCGCTACAAAGAAGTCTCGCTTCCCATTGGTCAAAAGGGCCATGCTGAATAAAGTGTCAAAACCAGAAATGCGGGACAGGCCATGGAGAAATGGGAGCCTTGCTACGCTGATGGGCGGGCTGTAAATTGCCAACAGCCACTCTGGAGAAGTGTACGGTGTGTCCTGAAACATCTAAAAAACTCAGCTTAGAGAGCATAGGGCACTTCCACTCATGGGCGTATAAATTGGGAAAACTAAAAATCAGCAAGACACAGGCACCCCAAAGTTTAGGGCTGCTCTGTTGACAAGAACCTCCACTTCGTTACACCTTAAACATCCCAGGAAAGAGAAGAATGGATAAAGAAGTTGTGGTCCTTATGTACAATGGAATATCACTCAGCCATGAAATCAACGTCATAAGGCTAGGAGCAGCATGATGAGTGGATTTAGGTACGACGATTCTAAGTGAAATAAGTCACACAGAAAAAGACACTTATCATAAGATATCACTTACAGAGGGAATGTAAAAACCGCTACCCTTGAACTCAATTACAAAACAGAACAGAGTCGCACGTTTAGAAAACAAACTATGGCTGCTTAACGGGAAAGGTGAGGTGGGGTGATGCATAAAACAAGGGTTTCAAATTAGCTCAGATACCGTTCCATAAACCCAATATGTAATAGACAAGACCTACTCCTTGCTCAGTGAACTGGACTCAACGCCCCCTATTCACCGCCCAAGAATATATCTGACTAGTAAGAATCTTAAAACCTATGTATTGATATCTCTCTGTAAGTGAGTCAAGTGGGTGTAAAGCGGCATAAACACAGCAGTGCAAAGCAGCTAAACCCTATTATAAAAATCAATTACTTTTAAAAACCCGTGAAACAAAGACAGTGAAAGAGAGAGAAATTCTTACAAAATTCGTTCAGGGGCTGCGATGCCACCTGGATTGACCATATCTAGACCCACAGCTGATTGAGACATAAGGGTGGACACTCTTGGGGCTGAGAGGTTTGGTGAGGTTGGGTGAGCTAACGCAGACCCTTTAAAGTAATACGGCGTGGTACCCATCCCATGGGTCCCAAATCTCCAGGTTCAAGGGCATCTTCCTACGTCGAAAACATGCACGAGAAACCCAGAAGATGGTACACCGTGTGACCGGGAAAGGTTTCTAAAACGCACCTCATTTCTCATCTCCTTGTGCTCCGGTTCGCCATTCCAGCCGCTTTACTAGCAATCTCCCTCCTGGGAGAATCAGCACCTTTAACCTCCTGTTCCGTACAGGTTGCAATTTGTCCTGAGGATGAACGGGAAGAGGGGGAACCAATGAGAGACTAGCTCTAGGTGTTGGGACAGGCACAAGTCACTCTATTTTCCCATCAGGAAGAAGAATTAACGACAGGCTCAGCCTGCCGCCCGGAGCCAGAATAGGGCCTGAAGCAATCCTGCGCTTTTGCGGCCAGCTCCCAAGAAAGCGAGTTAAAAAATGGAGCTCAGGGGCACTGCAATTCACAAACCTGCAGAGGTAGAAATGATAACTCTCGTCCACAAATATATGGAAGGAAGGCAACGATGAGGATTTGAAAGCAAGGCAGAATTGCAGGAAACAGATTTCAGGAGGTAGATTCGAATCGCCTTTAAAGCACAGGAAAAGCGGCAAAACCTCCACAATGATGCCCTTGGACAAAAAGGGCGTATGCGTTTTTTCCTGAATAGATTCAGGAAAAAACGCATACGCCCTTTTTGGCCAACCAAGCAACCTGGAAAGGCAAATCAGCGCTACAAAAAAGTCTCGCTTCCCATCGGTCAAAAGGGCCATGCTGAATAAAGTGTCAAAACCAGAAATGCGGGACAGGCCATGGAGAAATGGGAGCCTTGCTACGCTGATGGGTGGGCTGTAAATTGCCAACAGCCACTCTGGAGAAGTGTACGGTGTGTCCTGAAACATCTAAAAAACTCAGCTTAGAGAGCATAGGGCACTTCCACTCATGGGCGTATAAATTGGGAAAACTAAAAATCAGCAAGACACAGGCACCCCAAAGTTTAGGGCTGCTCTGTTGACAAGAACCTCCACTTCGTTACACCTTAAACATCCCAGGAAAGAGAAGAATGGATAAAGAAGTTGTGGTCCTTATGTACAATGGAATATCACTCAGCCATGAAATCAACGTCATAAGGCTAGGAGCAGCATGATGAGTGGATTTAGGTACGACGATTCTAAGTGAAATAAGTCACACAGAAAAAGACACTTATCATAAGATATCACTTACAGAGGGAATGTAAAAACCGCAACCCTTGAACTGAATTACAAAACAGAACAGAGTCGCACGTTTAGAAAACACACTATGGCTGCTTAACGGGAAAGGTGAGGTGGGGTGATGCATAAAACAAGGGTTTCAAATTAGCTCAGATACCGTTCCATAAACCCAATATGTAATAGACAAGACCTACTCCTTGCTCAGTGAACTGGACTAAACACCCCCTATTCACCGCCCAAGAATATATCTGACTAGTAAGAATCTTAAAACCTATGTATTGATATCTCTCTGTAAGTGAGTCAAGTAGGTGTAAAGCGGCATAAACACAGCAGTGCAAAGCAGCTAAACCCCATTATAAAAATCAATTACTTTTAAAAACCCGTGAAACAAAGACAGTGAAAGGGAGAGAAATTCTTACAAAATTCGTTCAGGGGCTGCGATGCCACCTGGATTGACCATATCTAGACCCACAGATGACTGAGACATAAGGGTGGACACTCTTGGGGCTGAGAGGTTTGGTGAGGTTGGGTGAGCAAACGCAGACCCTTTAAAGTAATACGGCGTGGTACCCATCCCATGGGTCCCAAATCTCCAGGTTCAAGGGCATCTTCCTACATCGAAAACATGCACGAGAAACTCAGAAGATGGTACACCGTGTGACCGGGAAAGGTTTCTAAAACGCACCTCATTTCTCATCTCCTTGTGCTCCGGTTCGCCATTCCAGCCGCTTTACTAGCAATCTCCCTCCTGGGAGAATCAGCACCTTTAACCTCCTGTTCCGTACAGGTTGCAATTTGTCCTGAGGATGAACGGGAAGAGGGGGAACCAATGAGAGACTAGCTCTAGGTGTTGGGACAGGCACAAGTCACTCTATTTTCCCATCAGGAAGAAGAATTAACGACAGGCTCAGCCTGCCGCCCGGAGCCAGAATAGGGCCTGAAGCAATCCTGCGCTTTTGCGGCCAGCTCCCAAGAAAGCGAGTTAAAAAATGGAGCTCAGGGGCACTGCAATTCACAAACCTGCAGAGGTAGAAATGATAACTCTCGTCCACAAATATATGGAAGGAAGGCAACGATGAGGATTTGAAAGCAAGGCAGAATTGCAGGAAACAGATTTCAGGAGGTAGATTCGAATCGCCTTTAAAGCACAGGAAAAGCGGCAAAACCTCCACAATGATGCCCTTGGACAAAAAGGGCGTATGCGTTTTTTCCTGAATAGATTCAGGAAAAAACGCATACGCCCTTTTTGGCCAACCAAGCAACCTGGAAAGGCAAATCAGCGCTACAAAGAAGTCTCGCTTCCCATCGGTCAAAAGGGCCATGCTGAATAAAGTGTCAAAACCAGAAATGCGGGACAGGCCATGGAGAAATGGGAGCCTTGCTACGCTGATGGGTGGGCTGTAAATTGCCAACAGCCACTCTGGAGAAGTGTACGGTGTGTCCTGAAACATCTAAAAAACTCAGCTTAGAGAGCATAGGGCACTTCCACTCATGGGCGTATAAATTGGGAAAACTAAAAATCAGCAAGACACAGGCACCCCAAAGTTTAGGGCTGCTCTGTTGACAAGAACCTCCACTTCGTTACACCTTAAATATCCCAGGAAAGAGAAGAATGGATAAAGAAGTTGTGGTCCTTATGTACAATGGAATATCACTCAGCCATGAAATCAACGTCATAAGGCTAGGAGCAGCATGATGAGTGGATTTAGGTACGACGATTCTAAGTGAAATAAGTCACACAGAAAAAGACACTTATCATAAGTTATCACTTATAGAGGGAATGTAAAAACCGCTACCCTTGAACTGAATTACAAAACAGAACAGAGTCGCACGTTTAGAAAACACACTATGGCTGCTTAACGGGAAAGGTGAGGTGGGGTGATGCATAAAACAAGGGTTTCAAATTAGCTCAGATACCGTTCCATAAACCCAATATGTAATAGACAAGACCTACTCCTTGCTCAGTGAACTGGACTCAACGCCCCCTATTCACCACCCAAGAATATATCTGACTAGTAAGAATCTTAAAACCTATGTATTGATATCTCTCTGTAAGTGAGTCAAGTGGGTGTAAAGCGGCATAAACACAGCAGTGCAAAGCAGCTAAACCCTATTATAAAAATCAATTACTTTTAAAAACCCGTGAAACAAAGACAGTGAAAGAGAGAGAAATTCTTACAAAATTCGTTCAGGGGCTGCGATGCCACCTGGATTGACCATATCTAGACCCACAGCTGATTGAGACATAAGGGTGGACACTCTTGGGGCTGAGAGGTTTGGTGAGGTTGGGTGAGCTAACGCAGACCCTTTAAAGTAATACGGCGTGGTACCCATCCCATGGGTCCCAAATCTCCAGGTTCAAGGGCATCTTCCTACATCGAAAACATGCACCAGAAACCCAGAAGATGGTACACCGTGTGACCGGGAAAGGTTTCTAAAACGCACCTCATTTCTCATCTCCTTGTGCTCCGGTTCGCCATTCCAGCCGCTTTACTAGCAATCTCCCTCCTTGGAGAATCAGCACCTTTAACCTCCTTTTCCGTACAGGTTGCAATTTGTCCTGAGGATGAACTGGAATAGGGGGAGCCAATGAGAGACTAGCTCTAAGTGTTGGGACAGGCACAGGTCACTCTATTTTCCCATCAGGAAGAAGAACTAACCACAGGCTCAGCCTGCCCCCCGGAGCCAGAATAGGGCCTGAAGCAATCCTGCGCTTTTGCGGCCAGCTCCCAAGAAAGCGAGTTGAAAAATTGAGCTCAAGAGCACTGCAATTCACATACATGCAGAGTTAGAAATGATAACTCTCGTCCACAAATATATTGAGGGAAGGCAACGAAGAGGATTTGAAAGCAAGGCAGAATTGCAGGAAACAGATTTCAGGAGGTAGATTCGAATCGCCTTTAAAGCACAGGAAAAGCGGCAAAACCTCGACAATGATGCCCTTGGCCAAAAAGGGCGTATGCGTTTTTTCCTGAATAGATTCAGGAAAAAACGCATACGCCCTTTTTGGCCAACCAAGCAACCTGCAAAGGCAAATCAGCGCTACAAAGAAGTCTCGCTTCCCATTGGTCAAAAGGGCCATGCTGAATAAAGTGTCAAAACCAGAAATGCGGGACAGGCCATGGAGAAATGGGAGCCTTGCTACGCTGATGGGCGGGCTGTAAATTGCCAACAGCCACTCTGGAGAAGTGTACGGTGTGTCCTGAAACATCTAAAAAACTCAGCTTAGAGAGCATAGGGCACTTCCACTCATGGGCGTATAAATTGGGAAAACTAAAAATCAGCAAGACACAGGCACCCCAAAGTTTAGGGCTGCTCTGTTGACAAGAACCTCCACTTCGTTACACCTTAAACATCCCAGGAAAGAGAAGAATGGATAAAGAAGTTGTGGTCCTTATGTACAATGGAATATCACTCAGCCATGAAATCAACGTCATAAGGCTAGGAGCAGCATGATGAGTGGATTTAGGTACGACGATTCTAAGTGAAATAAGTCACACAGAAAAAGACACTTATCATAAGATATCACTTACAGAGGGAATGTAAAAACCGCTACCCTTGAACTCAATTACAAAACAGAACAGAGTCGCACGTTTAGAAAACAAACTATGGCTGCTTAACGGGAAAGGTGAGGTGGGGTGATGCATAAAACAAGGGTTTCAAATTAGCTCAGATACCGTTCCATAAACCCAATATGTAATAGACAAGACCTACTCCTTGCTCAGTGAACTGGACTCAACGCCCCCTATTCACCGCCCAAGAATATATCTGACTAGTAAGAATCTTAAAACCTATGTATTGATATCTCTCTGTAAGTGAGTCAAGTGGGTGTAAAGCGGCATAAACACAGCAGTGCAAAGCAGCTAAACCCTATTATAAAAATCAATTACTTTTAAAAACCCGTGAAACAAAGACAGTGAAATAGAGAGAAATTCTTACAAAATTCGTTCAGGGGCTGCGATGCCACCTGGATTGACCATATCTAGGCCCACAGCTGACTGAGACATAAGGGTGGACACTCTTGGGGCTGAGAGGTTTGTTGAGGTTGGGTGAGCTAACGCAGACCCTTTAAAGTAATACGGCGTGGCACCCATCCCATGGGTCCCAAATCTCCAGGTTCAAGGGCATCTTCCTACATTGAAAACATGCATGAGAAACCCAGAAGATGGTACACCGTGTGATCGGGAAAGGTTTCTAAAACGCACCTCATTTCTCATCTCCTTGTGCTCCGGTTCGCCATTCCAGCCGCTTTACTAGCAATCTCCCTCCTTGGAGAATCAGCACCTTTAACCTCCTGTTCCGTACAGGTTGCAATTTGTCCTGAGGATGAACGGGAAGAGGGGGAACCAATGAGAGACTAGCTCTAGGTGTTGGGACAGGCACAGGTCACTCTATTTTCCCATCAGGAAGAAGAATCAAGCACAGGCTCAGCCTGCCGCCCGGAGCCAGAATAGGGCCTGAAGCAATCCTGCGCTTTTGCAGCCAGCTCCCAAGAAAGCGAGTTGAAAAATGGACCTCAGGGGCACTGCAATTCACAAACCTGCAGAGTTAGAAATGATAACTCTCGTCCACAAATATATTCAGGGAAGGCAACGAAGAGGATTTGAAAGCAAGGCAGAATTGCAGGAAACAGATTTCAGGAGGTAGATTCGAATCGCCTTTCAAGCACAGGAAAAGCGGCAAAACCTCGACAATGATGCCCTTGGCCAAAAAGGGCGTATGCGGTTTTTCCTGAATATATTCAGGAAAAAACGCACACGGCCTTTTTGGCCAACCAAGCAACCTGGAAAGGCAAATCAGCGCTACAAAGAAATCTCGCTTCCCATCGGTCAAAAGGGCCATGCTGAATAAAGGGTCAAAACCAGAAATGCAGGACAGGCCATGGAGAAATGGGAGCCTTGCTACACTGATGGGCGGACTGTAAATGGCCAACAGCCACTCTGGAGAAGTGAACGGTGTGTCGTGAAACATCTAAAAAACTCAGCTTAGAGAGCATAGGGCACTTCCACTCATGGGCGTATAAATTGGGAAAACTAAAAATCAGCAAGACACAGGCACCCCAAAGTTTAGGGCTGCTCTGTTGACAAGAACCTCCACTTCGTTACACATGAAACATCCCAGGAAAGAGAAGAATGGAAAAAGAAGTTGTGGTCCTTATGTACAATGGAATATCACTCAGCCATGAAATCAACGTCATAAGGCTAGGAGCAGCATGATGAGTGGATTTAGGTACGACGATTCTAAGTGAAATAGGTCACACAGAAAAAGACACTTATCATAAGATATCACTTATAGAGGGAATGTAAAAACCGCTACCCTTGAACTGAATTACAAAACAGAACAGAGTCGCACGTTTAGAAAACACACTATGGCTGCTTAACGGGAAAGGTGAGGTGGGGTGATGCATAAAACAAGGGTTTCAAATTAGCTCAGATACCGTTCCATAAACCCAATATGTAATAGACAAGACCTACTCCTTGCTCAGTGAACTGGACTCAACACCCCCTATTCACCGCCCAAGAATATATTTGACTAGTAAGAATCTTAAAACCTATGTATTGCTATCTCTCTGTAAGTGAGTCAAGTGGGTGTAAAGCGGCATAAACACAGCAGTGCAAAGCAGCTAAACCCCATTATAAAAATCAATTACTTTTAAAAACCCGTGAAACAAAGACAGTGAAAGAGAGAGAAATTCTTACAAAATTCGTTCAGGGGCTGCGATGCCACCTGGATTGACCATATCTAGACCCACAGCTGACTGAGCCATAAGGGTGGACACTCTTGGGGCTGAGAGTTTTGGTGAGGTTGGGTGAGCTAACGCAGACCCTTTAAAGTAATACGGCGTGGTACCCATCCCATGGGTCCCAAATCTCCAGGTTCAAGGGCATCTTCCTACATCGAAAACATGCACCAGAAACCCAGAAGATGGTACACCGTGTGACCGGGAAAGGTTTCTAAAACGCACCTCATTTCTCATCTCCTTGTGCTCCGGTTCGCCATTCCAGCCGCTTTACTAGCAATCTCCCTCCTGGGAGAATCAGCACCTTTAACCTCCTGTTCCGTACAGGTTGCAATTTGTCCTGAGGATGAACGGGAAGAGGGGGAACCAATGAGAGACTAGCTCTAGGTGTTGGGACAGGCACAGGTCACTCTATTTTCCCATCAGGAAGAAGAATTAACCACAGGATCAGCCTGCCGCCCGGAGCCAGAATAGGGCCTGAAGCAATCCTGCGCTTTTGCGGCCAGCTCCCAAGAAAGCGAGTTGAAAAATGGAGCTCAGGGGCACTGCAATTCACAAACCTGCAGATTTAGAAATGATAACTCTCGTCCACAAATATATGGAGGGAAGGCAACGAAGAGGATTTGAAAGCAAGGCAGAATTGCAGGAAACAGATTTCAGGAGGTAGATTCGAATCGCCTTTAAAGCACAGGAAAAGCGGCAAAACCTCCACAATGATGCCCTTGGACAAAAAGGGCGTATGCGTTTTTTCCTGAATAGATTTAGGAAAAAACGCATACGCCCTTTTTGGCCAACCAAGCAACCTGGAAAGGCAAATCAGCGCTACAAAGAAGTCTCGCTTCCCATCGGTCAAAAGGGCCATGCTGAATAAAGTGTCAAAACCAGAAATGCAGGACAGGCCATGGAGAAATGGGAGCCTTGCTACGCTGATGGGCGGGCTGTAAATTGCCAACAGCCACTCTGGAGAAGTGTACGGTGTGTCCTGAAACATCTAAAAAAATCAGCTTAGAGAGCATAGGGCACTTCCACTCATGGGCGTATAAATTGGGAAAACTAAAAATCAGCAAGACACAGGCACCCCAAAGTTTAGGGCTGCTCTGTTGACAAGAACCTCCACTTCGTTACACCTTAAATATCCCAGGAAAGAGAAGAATGGATAAAGAAGTTGTGGTCCTTATGTACAATGGAATATCACTCAGCCATGAAATCAACGTCATAAGGCTAGGAGCAGCATGATGAGTGGATTTAGGTACGACGATTCTAAGTGAAATAAGTCACACAGAAAAAGACACTTATCATAAGTTATCACTTATAGAGGGAATGTAAAAACCGCTACCCTTGAACTGAATTACAAAACAGAACAGAGTCGCACGTTTAGAAAACACACTATGGCTGCTTAACGGGAAAGGTGAGGTGGGGTGATGCATAAAACAAGGGTTTCAAATTAGCTCAGATACCGTTCCATAAACCCAATATGTAATAGACAAGACCTACTCCTTGCTCAGTGAACTGGACTCAACGCCCCCTATTCACCACCCAAGAATATATCTGACTAGTAAGAATCTTAAAACCTATGTATTGATATCTCTCTGTAAGTGAGTCAAGTGGGTGTAAAGCGGCATAAACACAGCAGTGCAAAGCAGCTAAACCCTATTATAAAAATCAATTACTTTTAAAAACCCGTGAAACAAAGACAGTGAAAGAGAGAGAAATTCTTACAAAATTCGTTCAGGGGCTGCGATGCCACCTGGATTGACCATATCTAGACCCACAGCTGATTGAGACATAAGGGTGGACACTCTTGGGGCTGAGAGGTTTGGTGAGGTTGGGTGAGCTAACGCAGACCCTTTAAAGTAATACGGCGTGGTACCCATCCCATGGGTCCCAAATCTCCAGGTTCAAGGGCATCTTCCTACATCGAAAACATGCACCAGAAACCCAGAAGATGGTACACCGTGTGACCGGGAAAGGTTTCTAAAACGCACCTCATTTCTCATCTCCTTGTGCTCCGGTTCGCCATTCCAGCCGCTTTACTAGCAATCTCCCTCCTTGGAGAATCAGCACCTTTAACCTCCTTTTCCGTACAGGTTGCAATTTGTCCTGAGGATGAACTGGAATAGGGGGAGCCAATGAGAGACTAGCTCTAAGTGTTGGGACAGGCACAGGTCACTCTATTTTCCCATCAGGAAGAAGAACTAACCACAGGCTCAGCCTGCCGCCCGGAGCCAGAATAGGGCCTGAAGCAATCCTGCGCTTTTGCGGCCAGCTCCCAAGAAAGCGAGTTGAAAAATTGAGCTCAAGAGCACTGCAATTCACATACATGCAGAGTTAGAAATGATAACTCTCGTCCACAAATATATTGAGGGAAGGCAACGAAGAGGATTTGAAAGCAAGGCAGAATTGCAGGAAACAGATTTCAGGAGGTAGATTCGAATCGCCTTTAAAGCACAGGAAAAGCGGCAAAACCTCGACAATGATGCCCTTGGCCAAAAAGGGCGTATGCGTTTTTTCCTGAATAGATTCAGGAAAAAACGCATACGCCCTTTTTGGCCAACCAAGCAACCTGCAAAGGCAAATCAGCGCTACAAAGAAGTCTCGCTTCCCATTGGTCAAAAGGGCCATGCTGAATAAAGTGTCAAAACCAGAAATGCGGGACAGGCCATGGAGAAATGGGAGCCTTGCTACGCTGATGGGCGGGCTGTAAATTGCCAACAGCCACTCTGGAGAAGTGTACGGTGTGTCCTGAAACATCTAAAAAACTCAGCTTAGAGAGCATAGGGCACTTCCACTCATGGGCGTATAAATTGGGAAAACTAAAAATCAGCAAGACACAGGCACCCCAAAGTTTAGGGCTGCTCTGTTGACAAGAACCTCCACTTCGTTACACCTTAAACATCCCAGGAAAGAGAAGAATGGATAAAGAAGTTGTGGTCCTTATGTACAATGGAATATCACTCAGCCATGAAATCAACGTCATAAGGCTAGGAGCAGCATGATGAGTGGATTTAGGTACGACGATTCTAAGTGAAATAAGTCACACAGAAAAAGACACTTATCATAAGATATCACTTACAGAGGGAATGTAAAAACCGCTACCCTTGAACTCAATTACAAAACAGAACAGAGTCGCACGTTTAGAAAACAAACTATGGCTGCTTAACGGGAAAGGTGAGGTGGGGTGATGCATAAAACAAGGGTTTCAAATTAGCTCAGATACCGTTCCATAAACCCAATATGTAATAGACAAGACCTACTCCTTGCTCAGTGAACTGGACTCAACGCCCCCTATTCACCGCCCAAGAATATATCTGACTAGTAAGAATCTTAAAACCTATGTATTGATATCTCTCTGTAAGTGAGTCAAGTGGGTGTAAAGCGGCATAAACACAGCAGTGCAAAGCAGCTAAACCCTATTATAAAAATCAATTACTTTTAAAAACCCGTGAAACAAAGACAGTGAAAGAGAGAGAAATTCTTACAAAATTCGTTCAGGGGCTGCGATGCCACCTGGATTGACCATATCTAGACCCACAGCTGATTGAGACATAAGGGTGGACACTCTTGGGGCTGAGAGGTTTGGTGAGGTTGGGTGAGCTAACGCAGACCCTTTAAAGTAATACGGCGTGGTACCCATCCCATGGGTCCCAAATCTCCAGGTTCAAGGGCATCTTCCTACGTCGAAAACATGCACGAGAAACCCAGAAGATGGTACACCGTGTGACCGGGAAAGGTTTCTAAAACGCACCTCATTTCTCATCTCCTTGTGCTCCGGTTCGCCATTCCAGCCGCTTTACTAGCAATCTCCCTCCTGGGAGAATCAGCACCTTTAACCTCCTGTTCCGTACAGGTTGCAATTTGTCCTGAGGATGAACGGGAAGAGGGGGAACCAATGAGAGACTAGCTCTAGGTGTTGGGACAGGCACAAGTCACTCTATTTTCCCATCAGGAAGAAGAATTAACGACAGGCTCAGCCTGCCGCCCGGAGCCAGAATAGGGCCTGAAGCAATCCTGCGCTTTTGCGGCCAGCTCCCAAGAAAGCGAGTTAAAAAATGGAGCTCAGGGGCACTGCAATTCACAAACCTGCAGAGGTAGAAATGATAACTCTCGTCCACAAATATATGGAAGGAAGGCAACGATGAGGATTTGAAAGCAAGGCAGAATTGCAGGAAACAGATTTCAGGAGGTAGATTCGAATCGCCTTTAAAGCACAGGAAAAGCGGCAAAACCTCCACAATGATGCCCTTGGACAAAAAGGGCGTATGCGTTTTTTCCTGAATAGATTCAGGAAAAAACGCATACGCCCTTTTTGGCCAACCAAGCAACCTGGAAAGGCAAATCAGCGCTACAAAGAAGTCTCGCTTCCCATCGGTCAAAAGGGCCATGCTGAATAAAGTGTCAAAACCAGAAATGCGGGACAGGCCATGGAGAAATGGGAGCCTTGCTACGCTGATGGGTGGGCTGTAAATTGCCAACAGCCACTCTGGAGAAGTGTACGGTGTGTCCTGAAACATCTAAAAAACTCAGCTTAGAGAGCATAGGGCACTTCCACTCATGGGCGTATAAATTGGGAAAACTAAAAATCAGCAAGACACAGGCACCCCAAAGTTTAGGGCTGCTCTGTTGACAAGAACCTCCACTTCGTTACACCTTAAACATCCCAGGAAAGAGAAGAATGGATAAAGAAGTTGTGGTCCTTATGTACAATGGAATATCACTCAGCCATGAAATCAACGTCATAAGGCTAGGAGCAGCATGATGAGTGGATTTAGGTACGACGATTCTAAGTGAAATAAGTCACACAGAAAAAGACACTTATCATAAGATATCACTTACAGAGGGAATGTAAAAACCGCAACCCTTGAACTGAATTACAAAACAGAACAGAGTCGCACGTTTAGGAAACACACTATGGCTGCTTAACGGGAAAGGTGAGGTGGGGTGATGCATAAAACAAGGGTTTCAAATTAGCTCAGATACCGTTCCATAAACCCAATATGTAATAGACCAGACCTACTCCTTGCTCAGTGAACTGGACTAAACACCCCCTATTCACCGCCCAAGAATATATCTGACTAGTAAGAATCTTAAAACCTATGTATTGATATCTCTCTGTAAGTGAGTCAAGTAGGTGTAAAGCGGCATAAACACAGCAGTGCAAAGCAGCTAAACCCCATTATAAAAATCAATTACTTTTAAAAACCCGTGAAACAAAGACAGTGAAAGGGAGAGAAATTCTTACAAAATTCGTTCAGGGGCTGCGATGCCACCTGGATTGACCATATCTAGACCCACAGATGACTGAGACATAAGGGTGGACACTCTTGGGGCTGAGAGGTTTGGTGAGGTTGGGTGAGCTAACGCAGACCCTGTAAAGTAATACGGCGTGGTACCCATCCCATGGGTCCCAAATCTCCAGGGTCAAGGGCATCTTCCTACGTCGAAAACATGCACGAGAAACCCAGAAGATGGTACACCGTGTGACCGGGAAAGGTTTCTAAAACGCACCTCATTTCTCATCTCCTTGTGCTCCGGTTCGCCATTCCAGCCGCTTTACTAGCAATCTCCCTCTTTGGAGAATCAGCGCCTTTAACCTCCTGTTCCGTACACGTTGCAATTTGTCCTGAGGATGAACGGGAAGAGGGGGAACCAATGAGAGACTAGCTCTAGGTGTTGGGACAGGCAAAAGTCACTCTATTTTCCCATCAGGTAGCAGAATTAACCAAAGGCTCAGCCTGCCGCCCGGAGCCAGAATAGGGCCTGAAGCAATCCTGCGCTTTTGCGGCCAGCTCCCAAGAAAGCAAGTTGAAAAATGGAGCTCAGGGGCACTGCAATTCACAAACCTGCAGAGTTAGAAATGATAACTCTCGTCCACAAATATATGGAGGGAAGGCTACGAAGAGGATTTGAAAGCAAGGCAGAATTGCAGGAAACAGATTTCAGGAGGTAGATTCGAATCGCCTTTAAAGCACAGGAAAAGCAGCAAAACCTCGACAATGGTGCCCTTGGCCAAAAAGGGCGTATGCGTTTTTTCCTGAATATATTCAGGAAAAAACGCATACGCCCTTTTTGGCCAACCAAGCAACCTGGAAAGGCAAATCAGCGCTACAAAGAAGTCTCGCTTCCCATCGGTCAAAAGGGCCATGCTGAATAAAGTGTCAAAACCAGAAATGCAGGACAGGCCATGGAGAAATGGGAGCCTTGCTACGCTGATGGGCGGGCTGTAAATTGCCAACAGCCACTCTGGAGAAGTGTACGGTGTGTCCTGAAACATCTAAAAAACTCAGCTTAGAGAGCATAGGGCACTTCCACTCATGGGCGTATAAATTGGGAAAACTAAAAATCAGCAAGACACAGGCACCCCAAAGTTTAGGGCTGCTCTGTTGACAAGAACCTCCACTTCGTTACACCTTAAACATCCCAGGAAAGAGAAGAATGGATAAAGAAGTTGTGGTCCTTATGTACAATGGAATATCACTCAGCCATGAAATCAACGTCATAAGGCTAGGAGCAGCATGATGAGTGGATTTAGGTACGACGATTCTAAGTGAAATAAGTCACACAGAAAAAGACACTTATCATAAGATATCACTTACAGAGGGAATGTAAAAACCGCTACCCTTGAACTGAATTACAAAACAGAACAGAGTCGCACGTTTAGAAAACACACTATGGCTGCTTAACGGGAAAGGTGAGGTGGGGTGATGCATAAACCAAGGGTTTCAAATTAGCTCAGATACCGTTCCATAAACCCAATATGTAATAGACAAGACCTACTCCTTGCTCAGTGAACTGGACTCAACAACCCCTATTCACCGCCCAAGAATATATCTGACTAGTAAGAATCTTAAAACCTATGTATTGATATCTCTCTGTAAGTGAGTCAAGTAGGTGTAAAGCGGCATAAACACAGCAGTGCAAAGCAGCTAAACCCCATTATAAAAATCAATTACTTTTAAAAACCCGTGAAACAAAGACAGTGAAAGAGAGAGAAATTCTTACAAAATTCGTTCAGGGGCTGCGATGCCACCTGGATTGACCATATCTAGACCCACAGATGACTGAGACATAAGGGTGGACACTCTTGGGGCTGAGAGGTTTGGTGAGGTTGGGTGAGCAAACGCAGACCCTTTAAAGTAATACGGCGTGGTACCCATCCCATGGGTCCCAAATCTCCAGGGTCAAGGGCATCTTCCTACGTCGAAAACATGCACGAGAAACCCAGAAGATGGTACACCGTGTGACCGGGAAAGGTTTCTAAAACGCACCTCATTTCTCATCTCCTTGTGCTCCGGTTCGCCATTCCAGCCGCTTTACTAGCAATCTCCCTCCTGGGAGAATCAGCACCTTTATCCTCCTGTTCCGTACAGGTTGCAATTTGTCCTGAGGATGAACGGGAAGAGGGGGAACCAATGAGAGACTAGCTCTAGGTGTTGGGACAGGCACAAGTCACTCTATTTTCCCATCAGGAAGAAGAATTAACGACAGGCTCAGCCTGCCGCCCGGAGCCAGAATAGGGCCTGAAGCAATCCTGCGCTTTTGCGGCCAGCTCCCAAGAAAGCGAGTTAAAAAATGGAGCTCAGGGGCACTGCAATTCACAAACCTGCAGAGGTAGAAATGATAACTCTCGTCCACAAATATATGGAAGGAAGGCAACGATGAGGATTTGAAAGCAAGGCAGAATTGCAGGAAACAGATTTCAGGAGGTAGATTCGAATCGCCTTTAAAGCACAGGAAAAGCGGCAAAACCTCGACAATGATGCCCTTGGCCAAAAAGGGCGTAGGCGTTTTTTCCTGAATATATTCAGGAAAAAACGCCTACGCCCTTTTTGGCCAACCAAGCAACCTGGAAAGGCAAATCAGCGCTACAAAGAAGTCTCGCTTCCCATCGGTCAAAAGGGCCATGCTGAATAAAGTGTCAAAACCAGAAATGCAGGACAGGCCATGGAGAAATGGGAGCCTTGCTACGCTGATGGGCGGGCTGTAAATTGCCAACAGCCACTCTGGAGAAGTGTACGGTGTGTCCTGAAACATCTAAAAAACTCAGCTTAGAGAGCATAGGGCACTTCCACTCATGGGCGTATAAATTGGGAAAACTAAAAACCAGCAAGACACAGGCACCCCAAAGTTTAGGGCTGCTCTGTTGACAAGAACCTCCACTTCGTTACACCTTAAACATCCCAGGAAAGAGAAGAATGGATAGAGAAGTTGTGGTCCTTATGTACAATGGAATATCACTCAGCCATGAAATCAACGTCATAATGCTAGGAGCAGCATGATGAGTGGATTTAGGTACGACGATTCTAAGTGAAATAAGTCACACAGAAAAAGACACTTATCATAAGATATCCCTTACAGAGAGAATGTAAAAACCGCTACCCTTGAACTGAATTACAAAACAGAACAGAGTCGCACGTTTAGAAAACACACTATGGCTGCTTAACGGGAAAGGTGAGGTGGGGTGATGCATAAAACAAGGGTTTCAAATTAGCTCAGATACTGTTCCATAAACCCAATATGTAATAGACAAGACCTACTCCTTGCTCAGTGAACTGGACTCAACGCCCCCTATTCACCGCCCAAGAATATATCTGACTAGTAAGAATCTTAAAACCTATGTATTGATATCTCTCTGTAAGTGAGTCAAGTGGGTGTAAAGCGGCATAAACACAGCAGTGCAAAGCAGCTAAACCCCATTATAAAAATCAATTACTTTTAAAAACCCGTCAAACAAAGACAGTGAAAGAGAGATAAATTCTTACAAAATTCTTTCAGGGGCTGCGATGCCACCTGGATTGACCATATCTAGAACCACAGCTGATTGAGACATAAGGGTGGACACTCTTGGGGCTGAGAGGTTTGGTGAGGTTGGGTGAGCTAACGCAGACCCTTTAAAGTAATACGGCGTGGTACCCATCCCATGGGTCCCAAATCTCCAGGTTCAAGGGCATCTTCCTACGTCGAAAACATGCACGAGCAACCCAGAACATGGTACACCGTGTGATCGGGAAAGGTTTCTAAAACACATCTCATTTCTCATCTCCTTGTACTCCTGTTCGCCATTCCAGCCGCCTTACTAGCAATCTCCCTCCTTGGAGAATCAGCACCTTTAACCTCCTGTTCTGTACAGGTTGCAATTTGTCCTGAGGATGAACGGGAAGAGGGGGAGCCAATGAGAGACTAGCTCTAGGTGTTGGGACAGGCACAGGTCACTCTATTTTCCCATCAGGAAGAAGAATTAACCACAGGCTCAGCCTGCCGCCCAGAGCCAGAATAGGGCCTGAAGCAATCCTGCGCTTTTACGGCCAGCTCCCAAGAAAGCGAGTTGAAAAATGGAGCTCAGGGGCACTGCAATTCACAAACCCGCAGAGTAAGAAATGATAACTCTCGTCCACAAATATATTGAGGGAAGGCAACGAAGAGGATTTGAAAGCAAGGCAGAATTGCAGGAAACAGATTTCAGGAGGTAGATTCGAATCGCCTTTAAAGCACAGGAGAAGCGGCAAAACCTCGACAATGATGCCCTTGGCCAAAAAGGGCGTATGCCTTTTTTCCTGAATATATTCAGGAAAAAAGGCATACGCCGTTTTTGGCCAACCAAGCAACCTGGAAAGGCAAATCAGCGCTACAAAGAAGCCTCGCTTCCCATCGGTCAAAAAGGGCCATGCTGAATAAAGTGTCAAAACCAGAAATGCAGGACAGGCCATGGAGAAATGGGAGCCTTGCTACGGTGATGGGCGGGCTGTAAATTGCCAACAGCCACTCTGGAGAAGTGTACGGTGTGTCCTGAAACATGTAAAAAACTCAGCTTAGAGAGCATAGGGCACTTCCACTCATGGGCGTATAAATTGAGAAAACTAAAAATCAGCAAGACACAGGCACCCCAAAACTTAGGGCTGCTCTGTTGACAAGAACCTCCACTTCGTTACACCTTAAATATTCCAGGAAAGAGAAGAATGGATAAAGAAGTTGTGGTTCTTATGTACAATGGAATATCACTCAGCCATGAAATCAAAGTCATAAGGCTAGTAGCAGCATGATGAGTGGATTTAGGTACGACGATTCTAAGTGAAATAAGTCACACAGAAAAAGACACTTATCATAAGATATCACTTATAGAGGGAATGTAAAAACCGTTACCCTTGAACTGAATTATGAAACAGAACAGAGTCACACGTTTAGAAAACACACTATGGCTGCTTAACGGGAAAGGTGAGGTGGGGTGATGCAAAAAACAAGGGTTTCAAATTAGCTCAGATACCGTTCCATAAACCCAATATGTAATAGACAAGACCTACTCCTTGCTCAGTGAACTGGACTCAACACCCCCTATTCACCGCCCAAGAATATATCTGACTAGTAAGAATCTTAAAACCTATGTATTGCTATCTCTCTGTAAGTGAGTCTAGTGGGTGTAAAGCGGCATAAACACAGCAGTGAAAAGCAGCTAAATCCCATTATAAAAATCAATTACTTTTAAAAATCCGTGAAACAAAGACAGTGAAAGAGAGAGAAATGCTTACAAAATTCGTTCAGGGGCTGTGATGCCACCTGGATTGACCATATCTAGACCCACAGCTGATTGAGACATAAGGGTGGACACTCTTGGGGCTGAGAGGTTTGGGCAGGTGGGGTAAGCTAACGCAGACCCTTTAAAGTAATACGGCGTGGTACCCATCCCATGGGTCCCAAATCTCCAGGTTCAAGGGCATCTTCCTACATCGAAAACAAGCATAAGAAACCCAGAAGATGGTACACCGTGTGATCGGGAAAGGTTTCTAAAACACACCTCATTTCTCATCTCCTTGTACTCCGGTTCGCCATTCCAGCCGCTTTACTAGCAATCTCCCTCCTTGGAGAATCAGCACCTTTAACCTCCTGTTCCGTACAGGTTGCAATTTGTCCTGAGGATGAACGGGAAGAGGGGGAGCCAATGAGAGACTAGCTCTAGGTGTTGGGACAGGCACAGGTCACTCTATTTTCCCATCAGGAAGAAGAATTAACCACAGGCTCAGCCTGCCGCCCAGAGCCAGAATAGGGCCTGAAGCAATCCTGCACTTTTGCGGCCAGCTCCCAAGAAAGCGAGTTGAAAAATGGAGCTCAGGGGCACTGCAATTCACAAACCCGCAGAGTAAGAAATGATAACTCTCGTCCACAAATATATTGAGGGAAGGCAACGAAGAGGATGTGAAAGCAATGCAGAATTGCAGGAAACAGATTTCAGGAGGTAGATTCGAATCGCCTTTAAAGCACAGGAGAAGCGGCAAAACCTCGACAATGATGCCCTTGGCCAAAAAGGGCGTATGCGATTTTTCCTGAATATATTCAGGAAAAAACGCATACGCCCTTTTTGGCCAACCAAGCAACCTGGAAAGGCAAATCAGCGCTACAAAGAAGCCTCGCTTCCCATCGGTCAAAAGGGCCATGCTGAATAAAGTGTCAAAACCAGAAATGCAGGACAGGCCATGGAGAAATGGGAGACTTGCTACGCTGATGGGCGGGATGTAAATTGCGAACAGCCACTCTGGAGAAGTGTACGGTGTGTCCTGAAATATCTAAAAAACTCAGCTTAGAGAGCATAGGGCACATCCACTCATGGGCGTATAAATTGAGAAAACTATAAATCAGCAAGACACAGGCACCCCAAAACTTAGGGCTGCTCTGTTGACAAGAACCTCCACTTCGTTACACCTTAAATATCCCAGGAAAGAGAAGAATGGATAAAGAAGTTGTGGTTCTTATGTACAATGGAATATCACTCAGCCATGAAATCAACGTCATAAGGCTAGTAGCAGCATGATGAGTGGATTTAGGTACGACGATTCTAAGTGAAATAAGTCACACAGAAAAAGACACTTATCATAAGATATCACTTATAGAGGGAATGTAAAAACCGCTACCCTTGAACTGAATTACAAAACAGAACAGAGTCACACGTTTAGAAAACACACTATGGCTGCTTAACGGGAAAGGTGAGGTGGGGTGATGCAAAAAACAAGGGTTTCAAATTAGCTCAGATTCCGTTCCATAAACCCAATATGTAATAGACAAGACCTACTCCTTGCTCAGTGAACTGGACTCAACACCCCCTATTCACCGCCCAAGAATATATCTGACTAGTAAGAATCTTAAAACCTATGTATTGATATCTCTCTGTAAGTGAGTCTAGTGGGTGTAAAGCGGCATAAACACAGCAGTGAAAAGCAGCTAAACCCCATTATAAAAATCAATTACTTTTAAAAATCCGTGAAACAAAGACAGTGAAAGAGAGAGAAATGCTTACATAATTCGTTCAGGGGCTGTGATCCCACCTGGATTGACCATATCTAGACACACAGCTGATTGAGACATAAGGGTGGACACTCGTGGGGCTGAGAGGTTTGGTGAGGTTGGGTGAGCAAACGCAGACCCTTTAAAGTAATATGGCGTGGTACCCATCCCATGGGTCCCAAATCTCCAGGTTCAAGGGCATCTTCCTACATCGAAAACATGCATAAGAAACCCAGAAGATGGCACTCCGTGTGATCGGGAAAGGTTTCTAAAACGCACCTCATTTCTCATCTCCTTGTGCTCCGGTTCGCCATTCCAGCCGCTTTTCTAGCAATCTCCCTCCTTGGAGAATCAGTACCTTTAACCTCCTGTTCCGTACAGGTTGCAATTTGTCCTGAGGATGAACTGGAATAGGGGGAGCCAATGAGAGACTAGCTCTAAGTGTTGGGACAGGCACAGGTCACTCTATTTTCCCATCAGGAAGAAGAACTAACCACAGGCTCAGCCTGCCCCCCGGAGCCAGAATAGGGCCTGAAGCAATCCTGCGCTTTTGCGGCCAGCTCCCAAGAAAGCGAGTTGAAAAATTGAGCTCAAGAGCACTGCAATTCACATACATGCAGAGTTAGAAATGATAACTCTCGTCCACAAATATATTGAGGGAAGGCAACGAAGAGGATTTGAAAGCAAGGCAGAATTGCAGGAAACAGATTTCAGGAGGTAGATTCGAATCGCCTTTAAAGCACAGGAAAAGCGGCAAAACCTCGACAATGATGCCCTTGGCCAAAAAGGGCGTATGCGTTTTTTCCTGAATAGATTCAGGAAAAAACGCATACGCCCTTTTTGGCCAACCAAGCAACCTGCAAAGGCAAATCAGCGCTACAAAGAAGTCTCGCTTCCCATCGGTCAAAAGGGCCATGCTGAATAAAGTGTCAAAACCAGAAATGCAGGACAGGCCATGGAGAAATGGGAGCCTTGCTACGCTGATGGGCGGGCTGTAAATTGCCAACAGCCACTCTGGAGAAGTGTACGGTGTGTCCTGAAACATCTAAAAAACTCAGCTTCGAGACCATAGGGCACTTCCACTCATGGGCGTATAAATTGGGAAAACTAAAAATCAGCAAGACACCGGCACCGCAAAGTTTAGGGCTGCTCTGTTGACAAGAACCTCCACTTGGTTACACCTTAAATATCCCAGGAAAGAGAAGAATGGATAAAGAAGTTGTGGTCCTTATGTACAATGGAATATCACTCAGCCATGAAATCAACGTCATAAGGCTAGGAGCAGCATGATGAGTGGATTTAGCTACGACGATTCTATGTGAAATAAGTCACACAGAAAAAGACACTTATCATAAGATATCACTTATAGAGGGAATGTAAAAACCGCTACCCTTGAACTGAATTACAAAACAGAACATAGTCACACGTTTAGAAAACACACTATGGCTGCTTAACGGGAAAGGTGAGGTGGGGTGATGCATAAAACAAGGGTTTCAAATTAGCTCAGATACCGTTCCATAAACCCAATATGTAATAGACAAGACCTACACCTTGCTCAGTGAATTGGACTCAACACCCCCTATTCACCGCCCAAGAATATATCTGACTAGTAAGAATCTTAAAACCTATGTATTGATATCTCTCTGTAAGTGAGTCAAGTGGGTGCAAAGCGGCATAAACACAGCAGTGAAAAGCAGCTAAACCCCATTATAAAAATCAATTACTTTTAAAAACCCGTGAAACAAAGACAGTGAAAGAGAGAGAAATGCTTCCAAAATTCGTGCAGGATCTGTGATGCCACCTGGATTTACCAAATCTAGACCCACAGCTGATTGAGACATAAGGGTGGACACTCTTGAGGCTGAGTGGTTTGGTGAGGTTGGGTGAGCTAACGCAGAACCTTTAAAATAATACGGCATGGTACCCATCGCATGGGTCCCAAATCTCCAGGTTCAAGGGCATCTTCCTACATCAAAACATGCATGAGAAACCCAGAAGATGGTACACCGTGTGATCGGGAAAGGTTTCTAAAACGCACCTCATTTCTCATCTCCTTGTGCTCCGGTTCGCCATTCCAGCCGCTTTACTAGCAATCTCCCTCCTTGGAGAATCAGCACCTTTCACCTCCTGTTCCGAACACGTTGCAATTTGTCCTGAGGATGAACGGGAAGAGGGGAAACCAATGAGAGACTAGCTCTAGGTGTTGGGACAGGCACAGGTCACTCTATTTTCCCATCAGGAAGAAGAATTAACCACAGGCTCAGCCTGCCGCCCGGAGCCAGAATAGGGCCTGAAGCAATCCTGCGCTTTTGCGGCCAGCTCCCAAGAAAGCGAGTTGAAAAATGGAGCTCAGGGGCACTGCAATTCACAAACCTGCAGAGTTAGAAATGATAACTCTCGTCCACAAATATATGGAAGGAAGGCAACGAAGAGGATTTGAAAGCAAGGCAGAATTGCAGGAAACAGATTTCAGGAGGTAGATTCGAATCGCCTTTAAAGCACAGGAAAAGCGGCAAAACCTCGACAATGATGCCCTTGGCCAAATAGAGCGTATGCGTTTTTTCCTGAATATATTCAGGAAAAAAGGCATACGCCCTATTTGGCCAACCAAGCAACCTGGAAAGGCAAATCAGTGCTACAAAGAAGTCTCGCTTCCCATCGGTCAAAAGGGCCATGCTGAATAAAGTGTCAAAACCAGAAATGCAGGACAGGCCATGGAGAAATGGGAGCCTTGCTACGGTGATGGGCGGGCTGTAAATTGCCAACAGCCACTCTGGAGAAGTGTACGGTGTGTCCTGAAACATCTAAAAAACTCAGCTTAGAGAGCATAGGGCATTTCCACTCATGGGCGTATAAATTGGGAAAACTAAAAATCAGCAAGACACAGGCACCCCAAAGTTTAGGGCTGCTCTGTTTAGAAATGCCTCGATTTGGGTACAACTTACATGTCCTTGGAAGGAAAAAGTGGATAAAGAAGATGTGGTACTTATGTACAATGGAATATTACTCAGCATTTAAATCAATGAAATAAGGCCAGTGGCAGCAACTCGTGGAGACTGAGGTACGATCATTCTAAGTGACATAAGTCAGACATAAAAAGAGACTTATCATAAGGTATCACTTATAGATAGTATCTAAAAATGCCTTCACATGAACGCAATTACAAAACAGAAACGGAGTCGCACATTTAGAAAACACACTTATGGCTGCTAAAGGAGAAAGGTGGGGCGGGGTGATGCATAAACCAGGAGGTTGAAATTAGCACAGATACGGTTCCATAAACAAAATAGGTATTCGACAGGACCTACTCTATAGCTCAAAGAGCTGGACTCAGCACCCTGTTGTCACCAGAAAAGGATATATAAGACCGGTAAGAATCTGTAAAAGAATTTATTGATGTCTCTCTTTAAGTGAATCAAGTGGATAGATGTAGAGCAGGAAGAAACACAGTATTGAAAATCAGCTATACCCCATTATAAAATTAAATAACAAGAACAAAATAAAGACAGTGAGAGAGAGAGAAATTCTTACAAAATTTGTTCAAGGGCTGTGATGCAACCTGGACTGACCATATGTAGACACAGAGCTGGATGGGATCTAAGGCTCTACACTCGTTGGTCTGAGAGGCTTTGTGAGGATGGGACAGCAAATGCATCACTTTTAGAGTAATACTGCCTGGCCCCATTCCATGGGTCCCATACCTCCAGGTGCAGGGGACCCTTCCTACAGCTAAAACATGCATGGCACATCCAGAGGATGGTACACCGTCTGATCAGGAAGAGTTTGGAAAAGTCACCTCATCTCCACGTCTCCTGGTATTCGGGTTCCCCAGCTCCTTTCCTTAGAGTCTCCCCACTTTGGGAAGGCAGCACACTCAACAGCCGGTTTTACACGGCTTGGAATTTTCCGGTGAAGAAGGGGAATGGCGGGATGGAATGAGACACAAGCCTTAGATGTTTGGACAGGCATATGCTACTCTAGTTTCCTACCTGGAAGAAGAATTTCCCTATCCTTCAGGTGCCCCAGTAACTGGAATGGGTCTGTAGAAATCCTGCCCCTTTGTGTCTGCTTCCCTAAACAAGTTGAAAACCGGTGCTCAGGGGCACTGCGATTCACAAACATGCAGGGTTGTAATTGACACCTCTAATGGAGTCATTTCTTGAGCCAAGTATTCGTAAAGGCCTTGTAAGCAAGGCAGAATTGCAGGAAAGGGATTTCAAGGGGTAGTTTGCACTCGTCATTAAAGCACATGCAAAGCTGCTGAACATCGCCAATGATGCAGTTTGCCAAAGAGGCCGTATGCGTTATTCCTTAATCTATTCAGGAAAAACCCTTACTCCATTTTTGGCCAACAAAACAGGCGGGGAATGTAAATTAATATTACAAAGAGATATCACTTCGCACCAGTCAGAATGGCCAACCTCACAAACTGTAAAACCTGAAATGCAGGACAGGGCGTGGAGAAAAGGGAACCCTGACAAGCTGATGGTGGGAATGTAAATTGCTAACAGCCACTCTGGAGAAGTGGGTGGTGATTCCTTAAAAATCTAAAAACCAGAGCTTCAGAGCATATGGCGCTTCCACTCCTGGGCCTGTATCTTGGAAAAAACGTAAATTGACAGGACCCAGGCACTCTAAAATGTATGCAGCCCTGTTTACAAGAGCCTCTACTCGGAAGCTACCTAAAAGTCCTTGGAAGGAAGAATGGATAAAGAAATTATGGTAGATATGTACAATGGAATATTACTCAGCCATGAAGTGAATGAAATAAGGCCATTTAGGGCCACTCAGAAGGACCTACATACATTCATACTAAGTGTCATAAATCAGGCAATGAAAAATATCATATGATATTACTTATCGGTGGAATCTAAAAATTGATAGAAAGGTACTATCTTACAACACAGAAACAGAGTCCCAGACTTAGAACACAAACTTATGGTTACCAAACTGGAAAGGTGTGTTGGAGGCATAAATCATGAGGTTGGAGTTAGTATATACATATTTACAGAGAGAAAACTTGTAATCAACATGGACCTGCTGTAGAGCACTTGGAGCTCTTCTCAACACCCTTTAGTAACCTCAATGGGAAAATAATTCTAAAAAGAATATATAGTTATCTCTGTATAAATGAATCATGTTGGTGTATGACAAAAATGAACACAACATGATAAATCAACTATATACTCCATTATAAATTTAAAATTAAATTAAAGAAAAGAAAAATGATCACTAAATTTGTTTAGTCGCAGTGAACGTACTAGTGTCACATCCCTGGACACAGACACAATTTGGTCCCAAGGCTGGACTGTTGTGGGCCTGAGGACCTCGGGAGGATATGCCAGCTAATTCGCCCCCCTTGAACATGTAGTACCTGGTCCCCTCTGCATGGGATCACTATCTCCAGATCTAAGTGTGCCCTCATACTACTAAACCAACCCTCTGACACCCAAAGGATGGTGGACTCTCTGGGCTGGATGACATTTGGAAAATCACCTGCTCTCAACATATCCTGGTGTTTGGGTTCCGACCTCCTGACTCCTTCGTAAGGGTCATCCCACTCTACAAGACAGCACCCTCAACAGGTGATTTTGCAGGGGTTTATACTTGTTCGGGGGATGAAGGGTAAGGGGGAAGAAGGAATGGGACAGAAGCCCTTACATGTTTGGTCAGGCACATTCCACTCTAATTTAATACCCAAGAACAGGACTTGCCCTACATCTAAGGTTGTGTCAGTAACCAGAGAGGGACAGTAGAAATCCTGCCGCCTTCTGTTTCCCATAACAACAATTCTAAAACTGGACCTTATACGCACTTCATATTCACAATGCCTGGGGAGCTGTAAATGACAACAGCCCTCAAAAAATGTCTTGGGGTAGGTAATCGAAGTAGACTTCAAAACAAGGCAACCTTTCAATAACCCTTTTTCAAGGGATAAATCTTACTGACACTGTTCAAAAAAAAAAAGCACATCTGAAGATACTCACCATTGCTTTATGTTAGACAAATGCAAATCAGATGTACAAAGAAGTATCACCTGGAACCACTCAGAATAGCCATCATCACAATGTCTACAAACAAGAAATGCTTCAGAGGGTGTGGAAAAAAGAGAAACCTACTACTTATTTTTTTTTTAATCTGCTTTGGCTCTTCGTTGCTGCCCGCGGCTTTTCTATAGTTGCAGCAAGCGGGGGCTACTCATCGTTGTGGTACGAAGCCTTCTCTTTGTGGTGGCTTCTCTTGTTGTGGAGCACAAGCTGTAGGCACACAGGCTTCAGTAGTTGTGGCTCGTGGGCTCTAGAGCGCAGACTGAGTAGTTGTGCACGGGCTTACTTGTTCTGTGGCATGTGAGATCTTCCCGGGCCAGGGCTCGAACCTGTGTCCCCTGAACTGGCAGGCAGATTCTTAACCACTGCGCCACCAATTCTATGCTATAGGTGGCAATGCCAATTGGTAACAGCCACTATGGAGCACAGAATGGAGGTTACCAGAGTAAGGGGAGGTGGGAGGGATAAATTGGAAATTGGGATTGACATATACACACCACTATATATAAAAGAGATAACAAATAAGGGCTTACTGTATAGCACAGGGAACTCTACTCAATACTCTGTAATGACCTGTATGGGAAAGGAATCCAAAAAGGATTGGATATATGTATAACTGCTTCACTGTGCTGTGCAGCAGAAAGTAACACAACATTGTAAATCAACTCTATTCCAAAAAAAATGAAATTGAAATGAAATGAAGTAAAATAAAATAAAATAGAGCTACCAGATGATCCAGCAAGTTCACTCCTGTGTGCATATCTGGAGGAAAGCATAAATCGAAAAGACACATCTTCCCCAATGTTCACTGCAACACGCTTTACAATAGCGAAGACATGGAAGCAACCAAAATGTCCATCAACATATGAATATAGGTAAAGAATATGTGATACATACATATAATGGAATATGACTCAGCCATAAAATAGAAGAAAATAATGCCAGTTGCAGTAACATGGATGGACCTAGAGATGATTGTACTAAGTGAAGTAAGTCAGACAGAGTAAGACAAGTATTGGATGATATCACTTCTAGGTGGAAGCTAAAAATTGATACAAATGAACTAACTTACAAAAGAGAGGCAGACTCACAGACTTGGAAAACAAACTTATGGTTACCAAAGGGGAGAGGTGGGGGGTAGGGATAAATCAGGAGCTTGGGGTAAACATACGAATACTACTATATATAACAGATAAGCAACAAGGACCTACTGTATAGCACAGGGAGCTCTACTCAGTATTCTGGGAATACCGTTATCAGAAAAGAATCTGAAAAAGAATGAATATATGCATATGTGTAACTGAATCACTTGCTGTGCAGCTGAAATGAGCACAACATTGTAAATCAACTATACTCCAATAAAATTTAAATTTCAAAATAAAGAAAATCACCTATATTTCAAAAGAAAAAAAAAAGAATTCCCATCTCTTTATATGGCTTGATAGCTTACTTTTATAGTGCTCAATATTATCCCATTCCCAGAATATATTAATACTATATCATTTCATTCACCTATTGGAGGACACCTTAGTTTCATTCACATTTTGACAATATTGAATTAGGTGCTATAAATATCCATATGCAGGTTTTCCTCTGGAAGTATGTTTTAAACTACTTTCAATAAGTATCCATGAGAACACTTGACGGATTGTACAGTAAGGGAATGCTCAATATTCTAGCAAGTGTCAATCAGACTACCAAAGTAGCTGTATTATTTTTCATTTCCACCAATGACAAATGACATTTCCTATTGTTCCACATCTCCTACAGAATTTGTTCTTGTCATTGTTCACATTTTAGCCATTCTAAGTGTTACATAGTGGTATGTAATTGTATTTTTAATTTGCTTTTTCATGGCAGCATGTAATCTGGATTATTCTTCTGTATACTTATATGCATAGTGTCTATTTTCTTTGGTGAGGTGTCCATAAAGTATATTGGTCCACATTTTATTTAGGTTGCTTTCATTTTTTTCTACCCAATCTGTATTTGTTTTATTTATTTTCGTGCCTTATTGCATTAACAAGGACTTGGAGTAAAATATGGAAAAGGAGTCATGAAAGGGGACATCCTTACTTTTACCTGAACTTAGTGGAAAAGCTTCATGGTTTTGACCATTAATCATGATGTAAGATAAAAGTTTCCTGTAAATCTTTGTTATCAACTTGAGAAAGCTCCAGTCTACTTCTTTAACTGAGAGTTTTTATGAAGAATGGGTGTTAGATTTTTTCAAAGGTCTTCTGAATCTATTGATATGCTAATGATTGTCTTTAAGGTGTTGATATGATGGATATAATTATTTGATTCTAGAATGTTGAACCAGCCTTTCATACCTGGGATTATTTCCTCTCATTCATGATATAAAATTCTCTCAAAATATTGTTGGATTCGATTTGGTAATATTTTGTTGAGGATTTTTGCATTGATGTTCCTGAGAGATACTGGTCAGTTTTCTTTACTATGCATATGTTCTTCTAAGTTTGGATGTTGTGGATTTAGTGTCAGACATTCATTTGGGGAGATTCTCAGTCATTTTTAAAAAATATTTTCTGTTCTTTATTATCTTTATTCTCCTCCTGCTATACCCATTATGTATAGGTCACAGCATTTTTCATTGTTCCACAATTATTGATTACTCTGTTCTGTTGATTTCTTTCCTGCCCATTTTCTCTTTTCTTTTGAGATTTAAAGGTTTCTCCTGATATGTCTTCAAGCTCACAGATATTTCTCCTCAGCCAGCTCTTTGACTGCTAGAACAAAATACGAGAGACTTGGTATTTTATAAACAGCAGAATATTTTTGTTTTCTCATAATTGCTGAGGCTGAAAGGTTCAAGAGCAAGTAACCAGGGGCTTCCCTGGAGGTGCAGTGGTTAAGAATCTGCCTATCAATAAAGGGGACAAGGGTTCGAGCCCTGGTCCAGGAAGATCCCACATGCCATGGAACAACTAAGCCCGTGCACCACAAATACTGAGCCTGTGCTCTAGAGTCCACAGGCCACAACTACTGAGCCTGTGAGCCACAACTACTGAAACCCACACGCCTAGAGCCCGTGCTCCGCAACAAGAGAAGCCACTCAATGAGAAGCCCGCGCACCGCACCAAAGACCCAACACAGCCAAAAAATTAATTAATTAATTATCTAATTAATTTTTTTAAAAAAAGAACAAGTTGCCAGCTGACTTAGTGTCTGGCGAGGGACCAATTTCTGGTTCATAATGTGGGTCTTCTCGCTCGGCAATGAAATCATGGAATGGTCATAAGATCTTCTGTGTGCTACATTTATTAGGTCACTAATCCCATGTTTGAGGTCTCTGGCCTCATAACCTAATCACCTCCCAAAAGCCCCACCTCCTAATACCATCAACATGGGAGCTGGGTTTCAAAATTTTTAAATTAGAGGTACAAAGTATTTACACCATAACAGGGACCACAGAGTTAACTGATTTTTCCTTTCATGTTAAAGGTTTGCACATTTATATTTATTATATAATCCCAAAACCCTTGTTTTTTTTTATAAGATTCTTTTTCCGTATACGCCAGTACAGACCACTGAGTAGAGTTCCCTGTGCTATAAAGCAGGTCTTTATCTATTTTATATATAGTAGTGTGTATAAGTCAGTCCCAATCTCCCAATTTATCCCTTCCCCACTTATCCCCTGGTAACCATAAGTTTGTTTTCTATATCCATGATTCTATTTCTGTTGTGTAAATAAGTTCATTTGTACCTTTTTTTTTTTCTTTTTTAGATTCCTCATATAAGCAATATCATATGATATCTGTCTTTCTGTGTCTGACTTGCTTCACTCAGTATAACAATCTCTAGGTCCATCCATGTTGCTACAAAACCCTTAATTGTTAAGGATAACTCTCAATTTTTCCCAGTATCATCAGCAATTCATTCTGGCAGACACGTGATAACACTTTTTAAACAGGGATATTGAGACCAAGGCTCCTGACCTGCAAACAAACAAAACATCATTCATATAGTGAAAACTTTGCAAATCAAAGGATGAAAGCACTTGGTCTAAATCCCTTTGCACCCACTGCTGACAGAGGGCAGAGGAGTTTGACTCACTAATCTTCCTTACGTGCACTTCTTCCTAATGGGGTATTCCATCTAAAACTTATAAGAAGCGGGGATGTATCATGGAACACACCAATCGCTACTACAGATTCTGAAGCAGCAAAAAAAAAAAAAAAAAAAAAAAAAAAACATGATGAATCCATCCAAAGGGTTCTGTCCACATTGTTACAATAGTTTCCCTCACACTGTGAACCCTTTTCAAACCCTATCACTTGAACCTATTTTTATTTTTTTCAACAAAAATAATGTTAATCTGCAGTCAGACACTCCAGTAATATTACACTATCCCTTGTGCAAGTATGTAGGGATTTGAGGAGCTATGGGAGGCCACCATGAGAGGTTGCCTAGAGTAATTCGGACATTTCATTTAATGTTGGTTCTTCTCCCTAAGATGTCTGCTATCCTCTTCTTTTTGTAGCTACTAGCATTGAGAAAGTGACCAAGATAAGGCCCTTCTCTTTTACTGCCCATGAATGCAACTGTGATTAACCCCACAGAACTTGGTGCTTCCAGAATCCCCTGAACCTACTGACCCTCCATGCATGGCATGACATAGATAAGGATGGTGACGTGTATCCTTGTATAGAGCATGTTATAAAATGTTTGACTCTTCCCTTCCTCATAATTCCAAAGAATAGATTTCTTTGGATTTCTGCTTAATGCTGCTGGAGTTGGTACATAAGTTGAGGGAGGTATCAGGGCACACCAAAAGAGAGGGTAACTGCACAGAAAATACAAGCAGGTACATTTCTGTGTAGTTTCAAGCAGCTTATTTGCTATATCAACCATGGTGACATGTTGACCCTTCCTCTTTCTACTAGTAGTACAACAAACATAAAGGATATTTAGGCTGCTTGTTTTATCCCCACCTCTCACAATTGATCTGCATTAACATATAGGACAAGGAAGGGCCCTTTCTACCATCTTAACCAATATTTGAGAACTAGAAAATGTCCAGATTTTGGGGGGTTTATTTTCATATTCCCCAATCAGGCCTATGAAGGAATCTTACCTATTGTGTTTAATGAAGTCATATCTCTGACGGCATCCCATCATCAACAAAACTGGAAAGAAATTTGAAGGGTCTTCGATTTTACCATATTTGAAATAACAATATTTTAGCCTGACACGTTTTTGGATTTTAGAAAAAAATATTTTAAATGAGACAAAAAATCATTTTTATGACACAAAAAGACAGCAATAGTTTTATATTTTTATCTGTTCCACTTGCACACAAGTGTCTCATGGGGTTATGTAAAGCTCTCCTGTTGGGTGCTGTGCATGGTGCAAGTATGGATTAAAGCTTAGGAATCTTAAGCTTCAGTCACCTGAAACATTTAAATTAGGATGCAAGCAATCCTGTCCAACATTTGAAAAGAGCAAGACACTCTCTTTATTTTATTTGTTAGGTAATTAATCTGTCTTTTCCCCAAGGAGAGAAACAAGTGGCATCTTCCATCAATGTGTTGCACAAATATCTTTGAACAGAGAGTGCAAGCAGAGGCTGATACAGGATGTGAAAAAAAAATGAGAGACCCTCTTGTGGCATTTTCTCCTAACTTATTGCAATCTCCCATTTAAAATGTGGGAATAATCAATCTTCTGAGGAAAAAGGACCAAGGAAGGTTTTTGCTTCTGTGGAATAATGGGATTGCTAAAGATTTCAGGAGGCAAGACGAGTTAGTGAGAATGACCATGAGAAATCAGAGAAAAGTCAGATCCATGGATGAAGTGATGTTTACCACTGTGAATCAATGAGAAGTAGGAGCAAAGGAAAAGAAAGCTGATACAACATTTTCTGAATAAATGTAACCTTTCAGCTGTCATAGAAAAATTAATACTCACTATGATACAACATATTTACTTTAGAAAGTTAACTTAAATTTAAAGCTTAATAATTACATTTATTGAAGAAATGAAAACATATTTGTGGTTTAGAATAAATAATGTGCTCTGCTACAGGTAAGAAGACTACATAAATCAATAGAAATAAGACTAAATAAATAAAGAGGAAAATAACAAATTAGATGTTATTAACATTGAAAACTGACACTCATCTAATGAAAGAGAAGGAGAGACAGAAAGAGAGAAGAACTCATCTCAAGCATGTATTAAAAACTCCTAAATAAGAAGTCTTCAGATGTTAAAAAAAAAAAAAAAGGAAGTCTTCAATAAGAAGATAATGGAATAGCAAAATGGGGGAAATATACCAAAAGATATTTCAAAAAAGAGAGTACAGAATGTTAAGTAAACATATCAATAGATGCTTGGCTTCTTAGTAGTCAATTAAATGCAAAAGCGTGATACCTGGAATTATCACTCACCAACCAGAAAGTTCAAATGAAAATGACAGGTATTATCAAGTTTGACAAGAATGTGTATAATCCTTGAATCTCATTCACTGCTGCTGAAGATGAAAAATCATACAAATGTTTTGAAAATATTTAGAAATATCTAAAAAGATAAACACAAGAAAGCTATGACTCGAACATTTTACTACTACGTGTATACTGAACAATAATTTATACACACATCACCAAAGCTCAAGTTCTAGAATTTATATACCAGTGCTGTTCTCAATAGACACAAACTGAAAATCACTCATATTGTAATACATATTGGAATAAATTAATTAATAGTTAAATATTTACATTATGGAATCCTTTGCAACAGTGGCAATGCATGATCACAGCAACAGACAACCATATAGGCATATTCACAAACAACATAAAATAAAAAAGCCCAATCCAAAAGTGATTTTACTGTGCCATAACATTTATATCAAATACAAAATACAGGTAAAGTTATCTTTTTGTTAGGTACCAGAACAATATTAAACCTTAAGGGGAGTCACTAGAATGGGACCAGGGGACCTCTGAGTATCTGGCAATTTTCTGTGTCTTTATCTAGAAGCTATGTTTAGAGTGTATTCAGATGCTGAATTTTCTGAAATTTGTCATTTCCTTACAAACCATGCATGTTTTTCGTTGTTTTTTATACATAACAAAAACTAAAAAAGATAGACCAGGGAAGGTAATTGTATTAGCACTTTAATATCCATGCTTTTCAAGGTGGAAGTGAAAAGTATTAAATACTTGACATTGTGATTACTTCTTAAAAGTAAGGTGAAAATTTGAGGTTAATAAATAAGACATACTTCTTCATATATAATCCTCAAAGAGGAGGGGTAGAAAGGAGTATTATTTTTTTTTCTTTAATACAGAATCGTTAAGATAGAAAATAATGAAAACAGACTAGGTTTAAAAAAGAGCACACTGGACTTCCCTGGTGGCACAGTGGGTAAGAATTTGCCTGCCAATGCAGGGAACAGGGGTTCCATCCCTGGTCTGGGAAGATCCCACATGCCGCAGAGCAACTAAGCCCGTGTGCCACAAGTACTGAGCCTGTGCTCTAGAGCCTGCAAGCAACAACTATTGAGCCTGCATGACACAACTACTGAAGCCCATGCACCTAGAGCCCATACTCCACAACAAGAGAAACCACCGCAAGGAGAAGCCCGTGCACCACAACGATGAGTAACCCCTGCTTCTCTAGTAACAACTGGAGAAACCCTGTGCAGCAACGAAGACCCAACACAACCAAAAATTTAAAAAATTAAATCTTTTGACTTCTGAGATGACTCACTCACGTGGCTGTAGGTAAGAGGCCTCAGTTCCTTGCCACATGGATCTCTCCTTAGGGCTGCTTGAGTGTCCTCATGACATGGCAGCTGGCTTACCCCAGGATGAGTGATCTAGCAGAAACCAAAGCAGAAGCTGCAATGTCTTTTATAACTTTGGAAGCTGCACTTTGTCATTTCTGCAATTTCTTATTAGTTAAACAGTCAACCCTTTTCAAGTGCGAGGAGCCACACTGGTACATGGAGACTGGGAGATAATTAGGGGATAATTAGGTCCATCTTGGAGGCTGGCTACCAAAGTGGCTGACTAGCCAAAGTCTGAATTTTGTTTTCTTCACTTCTGGAGAGAAAATGGTCAGTGAACCTCATTGGTGGTCTTTGAGATGTACCAAAGCTACCTCTTGCTCTCACCCCCAGCTGTGTGGCTGACAGGGTCTTGGTGCTCCAGCCGGGTGTCAAGCCTGTGCCTCTGAGGTGGGAGAGCCGAGTTCAGGACATTGGTCTACCAGAGACCTCTGGCACCTTGTAATATCAAATGGCGAAAGCTCTCCCAGAGATATCCGTCTCAACGCTAAGACCCAGCTCCACTCAGAGACCAGCAAGATCCAGTGCTGGACATCCCATGCCAAACAACTAGCAAGACAGGAATGCAGGCCCACCCATTAGCAGAGAGGCTGCCGAAAATCACAATAAGGTCACAGACACCCCAAAACACACCACCAGATGCAGATCTGTCCACCAGAAAGACAAGATCCAGACACACCCACCAGAACACAGGCACCAGTCCCCTCCATCAGAAAGCCTACACAACCCACTGAACCAACCTTAGCCACTGGGGGCAGACACCAAATACAACGGGAACTACGAATCTGCAGCCTCTGAAAAGGAGACCCCAAACACAGTCCCCAAAGCCAAATGAGAAGACACAGAAACACACAGCAGATGAAGGAGCAAGGTAAAAACCCACCAGACCAAACAAATGTGGAGGAAATAGGCAGTCTACCTGAAAAAGAATTCAGAGTAATGATAGTAAAGATGATCCCAAATCTTGGAACTGGAATGGAGAATAGACAAGAAACCTTTAACAAGGACCTAGAAGAACTAAAGAGCAAACAAACAATGATGAACAACACAATAAATGGAATTAAAAATTCTCTAGAAGGAAGCAATAGCAGAATAACTGAGGCAGAAGAATGGATAAATGACCTGGAAGATAAAATAGTGGAAATAACTACTGCAAAGCAAAATAAAGAAAAAAGAATGAAAAGAATTGAGGACAATCTGAGACATCTCTGGGAAAACATTAAATGCACCAACATTCGAATATAGGGGTCCCAGAAGTAGAAGAGAAAAAGAAAGACACTGAGGAAATATTTAAAGAGATTATAGTTGAAAACTTCCCTAATATGGGAAAGGAAATCGTTAATCAAGTCCAGGAAGCGCAGGGAGTCCCATACAAGATAAATCCAAGGAGAAACATGCCAAAACATATATTAGTCAAACTATCAAAAATTAAATACAAAGAAAAAATATTAAAAGCAGCAAGGGAAAAACAACAAATAACATACAAGGGAATCCCCATAAGGTTAACAGCTGAACTTTCAGCAGAAACTCTGCAAGCCAGAAGGGACTGGCAGGACATATTTAAAGTAATGAAAGGGGAACAGCTACAACCAAGATTACTCGACCCACCAAGGATCTCGTTCAGATTCGACAGAGAAATTAAAACCTTTACAGACAAGCAAAAGCTAAGAGAATTCAGCACCACCAAACCCGCTTTACAACAAATGCTAAAGGAACTTCTCTAGGCAGGAAACACAAGAGAAGGAAAAGACCTACACTAAGAAACCCAAAACAATTAAGAAAATGGTAATAAGAACATACATATCAATAATTACCTTAAATGTAAATGGATTAAATGCTCCAACCGAAAGACATAGACTGGCTGAATGGATCCGAAAACACGACCGGTATGTATGTGGTCTACAAGAGACCCACTTCAGACATAGGGACACATACAGATGGAAAGTGAGGGGATGGAATAAGATATCCCATGCAAATGGAAATCAAAAGAAAGCTAGAGTAGCAATTCTCATATCAGACAAAAAAGACTTTAAAATAAAGACTATTACAGGAGACAAAGAAGGACACTACATAATGATCAAGGGATCAATCCAAGAAGAAGATATAACAATTGCATATATTTAGGCACCCAACATAGGAGCACCTCAATACATAAGGCAAATGCTAACAGCCATAAAAGGGGAAATCGACAGTAACACAATCATAGTAGGGGACTTTAGCACCCCTCTTTCACCAATGAACAGATCATCCACAATGAAAATAAATAAGGAAACACAAGCTTTAAATGATACATTAAACAAGATGGACTTAATTGATATTTATAGGACATTCCATCCAAAAACAACAGAATACACTTTTTCTCAAGTGCTCCTGGAACATTCTCCAGGATAGATCATATCTTGGGTCACAAATCAAGCCTTGGTAAATATAAGAAAATTGAAATCGTATCAAGTATCTTTTCCGACCACAATGCTATCAGACTAGATATCAATTACAGGAAAAAAATCTGTAAAAAATAGAAACACATGGACGCTCAACAATACACTACTTAATAACCAAGACACCACTGAAGAAATCAAAGAGGAAATTAAAAAATACCTAGAAACAAATGACAATGAACACATGAAGACCCAAAACCTATGGGATGCAGCAAGAACAGTTCTAAGAGAGAAGTTTATAGCAATACAATCCTACCTCAAGAAACAAGAACTATCTCAAATAAGCAAGTTAACCTTACACCTAAAGCAATTAGAGAAAGAAAGAAAAAAAAAAAACAAAGTCAGCAGAGGAAAGACATCATAAAGATCAGACCAGAAATAAATGAAAAAGAAATGAAGGAAACAACAGCAAAGATCAAAAAAACTAAAAGCTGGTTCTTTGAGAAGATAAACAAAATTGATAAACCATTAGCCAGACTCATCAAGAAAAAAAGGGAGACGACTCAAATCAACAGAATTACAAATGAAAAAGGAGAAGTAACAACTGACACTGCAGACATACAAAGGATCATGAGAGATTACTGCAAGCAACTATATGCCAATAAAATGGACAACCTGGAAGAAATGGACAAATTCTTAGAAAAGCACAACCTTCCAAGACTGAACCAGGAAGAAATAGAAACTACAAACAAACCAATCCCAAGCACTGAACTTGAGACTGTGATTAAAAATCTTCCAACAAACAAAAGCCCAGGACCAGATGGCTTCACAGGCAAATTCTATCAAACATTTAGAGAAGAGTTAACACCTATCCTTCTCAAACTCTTCCAAAATATAGCAGAGGGAGGAACTCTCCCAAACTTATTCTATGAGACCACCATCTCCCTGACACCAAAACCAGACAAAGATGTCACAAAGAAAGAAAACTACAGGTCAATATCACTGATGAACATAGCTGCAAAAATCCACTGCACAATACTAGCCAACAGAATGCAACAGCGCCTTAAAAGGATCATACACCATGATCAAGTGGGGTTTATCTCAGGGATGCAAGGATTCTTCAGTACATGCAAATCAATGTGATACACCATATTAAAAAACTGAAGGATAAAAACCATATGGTCGTCTCAATAGATGCAGAAAATGCTTTCGACAATATTAAACACCCATTTATCATAAAAACCCTCCAGAAAGTAGGCATAGAGGGAACTTTCCTCAACATAATAAAGGCCATATATGACAAACCCACAGCCAGCATCGTTCTCAATGGTGAAAAAGTGAAAACATTTCCACCAAGATCAGGAACAAGACAAGGTTGCCCACTCTCACCACTATTATTCCACACACTTTTGGAATTTTTAGCTACGGCAATCAGAGAAGAAAAAGAAATAAAAGGAATCCAAATCGGAAAAGAAGAAGTTAAGCTCTCACTGTTTGCAGATGACATGATACTATACATAGAGAATCCTAAAGATGCTACCAGAAACCTACTAGAGTTAATCAATGAACTGGTAAGGTTGCAGGATACAAAATTAATGTACAGATATCTCTTTCATTCCTATACACTAAAGATGAAAATTCTGAAAGAAAAATTAGGGAAACACTCCCATTTACCACTGCAACACAAAGAATAAAATACCTAGGAATAAACCTACCTAAGGAGACAAAAGACGTTTACTCAACAAACTATAAGACACAGATGAAAGAAATCAAAGATGACACAAACAGATACAGAGATATACCATGTTCTTGGATTGGAAGAATCAACATTGTGAAAATGACTCTACTACCCAACGCAATCTACAGATTCAATGCAATCCCTATCAAACTACCAATGGAAGTTTTCAGAGAACTAGAACAAAAATATTTCACAATTTGTATGGAAACACAAAAGACCCCGAACAGCCAAAGCAATCTTGAGAAGAAAAACAGAGCTGGAGGAATCAGGCTCCCTGACTTCAGACAATACTACAAAGCTACAGTAGTCAAGACAGTATGGTACTGGCACAAAAACAGAAATATAGAGCAATGGAACAGGAGAGAAAGCCCAGACATAAACCCATACACATATGGTCACCTTATTTTTGATAAAGGAGGCAAGAATATACAATGGAGAAATCACAGCCTCTTCAATAAGTGGTGCTGGGAAAACTGGACAGCTACCGGTAAAAGGATGAAATCAGAAGACTCCCTAACACCATACACAAAAATAAACTCAAAATGGATTAAAGACCTCAATGTAAGGCCAGACACTATCAAACTCTTAGAGGAAAACATAGGCAGAACACTCTATGACATCAATCACAGCAAGATCCTTTTTGACCCACCTCCTAGAAAACGGAAATTAAAAAGAAACATAAACAAATGAGACCTAAGGAGACTTAAAAGCTTTTGCACAGCAAAGGAAAACGTAAACAAGACGAAAAGGCCACCCTCAGAATGGGAGAAAATATTTGCCAACGAAGCAGCTGACCATGGATTAATCTCCAAACTTTACAAGCAGCCCATGCAGCTCAATATCAAAAACAAACAAACAAACAAACAACCCAATCCATAAATGGGCAGAAGACCTAAATAGACATTTCTCCAAAGAAGATATACAGATTGCCAACAAACACATGAAAGAATGCTCAACATCACTGATCATTAGAGAAATGCAACTCGAAATTACAATGAGGTATCACCACACACAGGTAAGAATGGCCATCATCAAAAAAATCTACAAACAATAAATGCTGCAGAGGTGTGGAAAAAAGGGAACCCTCTTGCACCGTTGGTGGGAGTGTAAATTGATAGAGCCACTATCGAGAACGGTATCGAGGTTCCTTAAAAAACTAAAAATAGAACTACCATATGACACAGCAATCCCACTACTGGGCATATACCTGGAGAAAACCATAATTCAAAAAGAGTCATGTTCCACAATGTTCATTGCAGCTCTATTTGCAATAGCCAGGACATGGAAGCAACCTAAGTGTCCATCAACTGATGAATGGGTAAAAAAGATGTTGCACATCTTCAATATAAAATGGAATATTACTCAGCCATAAAAAGAAATGAAATTGAGTTATTTGTAGTGAGATGGATGGACCTAGAGTCTGTCATACAGAGTGAAGTAAGTCAGAAAGAGAAAAACGAATACTGTATGCTAACACATATATGTGGAATCTAAAAAGAAAAGGAAAAGAAACGGTTGGGAGGAACCTAGGGACAGGACAGGAATAAAGACGCAGACATAGAGAATGGACTTGAGGACATGGGGAGGGGGAAGGGTAAGCTGGGACGAAGTGAGAGAGTGGCATGGACTTATATATACTACCAAATGTAAAATAGCTAGCTAGTAGGAAACAGCTGCATAGAAGAGGGAGATCAGCTCAGTGCTTTATGACCACTTAGAGGGGTGGGATAGGGAGGGCGGGAGGGAGACGCAACAGGGAGGAGATATGGGGATATATGGATATGTATAGCTGATTCACTTTGTTCTAAAGCAGAGACTAACACACCATTGTAAAGCAATTATAGTCCAATAAAGATGTTAAAATTAAATAAATAAATGAATAATTTATGCCCCCCCCCAAATTAAATCTTTTTTTAAAAATAAATAAATAAAAAAGAGCACTCAATGACATGGAACGCTAAACCTAAGTATTTTCAGTACTATAGTAAATGTAAATGGATTAATATCTCCTATTAAAGTGTAATTTTTTATATTATGTGCAACTAAATTTTTTTCACAATATACAGGTAAAATAAAAGAATTACATTAGAAAGGAGAAAACATTCCATGTATTTAAAAACAATAAAACAATAAGCATATAATATGCATCTTAGATATAAGTAGTCTTTAAGTTCAGAACAATTTGTCATTATTGTAATTAGTATTATTATACCAATTTCTTTAAAACATTTCAATACTTGTTGTATTTGAAAAAATATTTTAATATTTTTTCTTCTCTCTTTTGTGGTCTAATACATGGTAAGTATTTAGCTGCTAACATAACTTAAAAATATATTTTGTTCTTTTACAGCCGAACAAAACTGAATCAAGAAGAAATAGATAACTTGAACATACTGATCACTAAAAGCAAAATAGAGGGCTTCCCTGGTGGCGCGGCGGTTGAGAATCTGCCTGCCAATGCAGGGGACACGGGTTCGAGCCCTGGTCTAGGAAGATACCACATGCCGCGGAGCAACTGGGCCCGTGAGCCACAACTACTGAGCCTGAGCGTCTGGAGCCCGTGCTCCACAACAAGAGAGGTCACGATAGTGAGAGGCCCACGCACCGTGATGAAGAGTGGCCCCCGCTCGCTGCAACTAGAGAAAGCCCTTGCACAGAAACGAAGACCCAACACAGCCAAAATAAATAAATAAATAAATAGAATTTTTAAAAAAATAGAATCTGTAATTTAAAAAAACTCCCTACCAACAGAAGTCCAGGATCAGATGGTTTCACAGGCAAATTCTACCAAATATAAAAAGCAGAACTTACACTGATTCTTCTCAAACTCTTCGAAAAGATTGAAGAGTAAGGAATACTTCCAAAGACATTCTATGAAGCCACTATCACGCTGATATCAAAAACAGATGGGGAGGGGGGACTTCCCTGGTGGCACAGTGGTTAAGAATCTGTCTGCCACTGCAGGGGACATAGGTTCGAGACCTGGTCTGGAAAGATCCCACATGCCATGGAGCAACTAAGCCTGTGTGCCACAACTACTGAGCCTGCGCTCTACAGCCCACGAGCCACAACTACTGAGCCTGATAGCCACAACTGCTGAAGCCCACGCACCTAGAGCCCATGATCTGCAACAAAAGAAGCCACCACAATGAACAGCCTGCACACCACAACGAAGAGTAGTCCCCGCTCACCACAACTAGAGAGAGCCCGAGCACAGCAACGAATGCCCAATGCATCCAAAAATAAAGAAAGAAAGAAATTTACTTAAAAAAAAAAAAAAACAAATAAAACAGATGGGGACTTTTCTGGTGGTCCAGCAGTTAAGATTTCGCCTTCCAGTGCAGGGGGTGCCTGTTCGATCCCTGGTTTTGGAGCTAAGATCCCACATGCCTCACAAACAAGAAACCAAAACATAAAACAGAAGCAATATTGGAACAAATTCAATAAAGACTTTAAAAAAAAACACAGAGAAAGACACTACCAAAAAAGAAAACTGCAGGCCAATATCGTTGATAAATATAGATGCAAAAATTCTCAACTGAATATTAGAAAACCGAATCCGACAACACATAAGAGGATCATACACCATGACCAAATTTGATTCACCCCAGTTTCACAAAGCTGTTTCAACATATGCAAATCAATCAACATGATACACCCCATCGACAAAGGAAAAACAAGAAACAAACGACCATCTCAGTAGATGGCGAAAAAGCATTTGAAAAGCTTCAACATCCATTCATGGTAAAAACACTTACCAACGTGGGTACAGAGGAAACATATCTCAACATAATAAAAGCTATTTATGACAAACCCACAGCCAATATAATACTCAACGTTCATAAGCTGAAAGCCTTCCCGCTAAAATCTGGAACAAGACAAGGATGCCCACTCCCACGTCTTCTCTTCAACATAGTATTGGAAGCCCTAACCACAACAATCAGACAAGAAAAAGAAATAAAATCTAACCAAATTGGAAGGGAAGAGGTAAAGTTGTCATTATATGCAGATGACATGATAATATATATAAAGGAAACCCTAAAAATCCCACACAAACACTACTAGAACTGATAAACAAATTCAGCAAAGTAGCAGGATACAAGATTAACATATATAAATTGGTTGCATTTCCTGGTTTTTCTTTCTTTTTTTTTTAAATTTATTTTGGCTGCATTGGGTCTTCATTGCTGTGCACGGGCTTTCTCTAGTTGTGGCCAGTGGGGACTAGACTTTCTTGTGGTGCGCAGGCTTCTCATTGCAGTGGCTTCTCTTATTGTGGAGCACGGGCTCTAGGCATGCAGGCTTAAGTAGTTGTGGCACATGGGCTCAGTATTTGTGGCTCACTGGCTCTAGAGTGCAGGCTAAGTAGTTGTGGCACACAGGTTTAGTGGCTCCACGGCATGTGAGATCTTCCTGCATCAGGGCTCAAACCCGTGTCCCCTGTATTGGCAGGCGGATTCTCAACCACGGAGCCACCAGGGAAGTCCCTGGTTGCATTTCTTTACACTAACAATGAAATATCAGAAAGGAAATGTAAACAAGCAATCCTTTTATTAATGGCATCAAAAAAATAAAATGCTTAGGAATAAACCTCACCAAGGAGGTGAAAGACTTATATACTGAGAACTACAAAACATTAGTAAAGGAAGCTGAAGATGATTCAAAGAAATGGAAAGACATCCCACGCTCTTGGATGGGAGGAATTCATACTGTTAAAATGGCTATACTACCCAAAGCAATCTACAGATTTAATGTGATCCCTATCAAATTACCCATGACATTTTCCCCAGAACTAGAACAAATAATCCTAAAATGTATCTGGAACCATAAAAAGTCAGAAATGTGAACACAATCCCCAGGAAAAAGAACAAAGCAGGAGGCATAACCCTCCTAAACTTCAGAAAATACTACAAAGTTACAGTAATCAAAGCCACATTGTATTGGCACAGAAAGAGATACCTGGATCAATGGAATAGAATAGAGAGCTAAGAAATAAACCCTCACACCTATGGTCAATTAATCTTTGACAAAGGAGGCAAGAATATACAATGGGGAAAAGACAGTCTCTTCAGCAAGTGGTGTTTTGAAAGTTGGAGAGCCGTATGCAAATCAGTGAAGTCAGAACATACCCTCACACCATACACAAAAATAAACTCAAAACGGCTTATATGCTTAAATATAAGATAGGACACCATATAACTCCTAGAAGAGAACATAAGCAAAACATTCTCTGACATAAGTCATACCAAAATTTTCCTAGGTAGTTCTCCCTAGGCAGTACAAATACAGTAAGTCACCTACATACGAACCTTCAAGTTGCAAACTTTCAAAGATGCAAACGTCCATTCGCGTGTCCAATCATGTAAGTTAGTTCACGTGTCTGGCATACATTGTCACGTGCGTGCTTCCTCTATATGTGGTTGTGCTTTTGTGTACTTTGCAGTACTGTATAGAGTACAGTAGTACAGTACCTTTATTTCAAGCCCAAGATGTCTGGAAGCAAGCGTAAAAGCAGAGGTGATGTAGCTGGTACTGTTAAGAAGCGCCAAGCGATAATGACGGAAACAAAAGTGAAAGTAATTGAGAGAGTGGAGCGAGGCAAAAAGATGTTAGACATCGCTCATTCTTATAATATGAATCATTCAATCATTGGCACGAATCTAAAGAACAAGGACAAGATCATGGAACATGTGAAGTCTGCTGTGCCGACGATGTTGACACAATATCCAAGAAGCATGGAAAAGTGATGGAGGAGATGGAGAAACTTCTCAGTGTGCGGATGCAGGATCAACATCAGCGCTGAGTCCTTCTCAACTTAATGCTGATTCAAGAGAAAGCTAAAAGCCTTTATGAAGACTTGAAGAAGAAACATGGCAAAGAATCAGAGGGCACATCTTTTAATGCCAGCCATGGCTGGTTTCATCGGTTCAAGGCTAGAGCCAGCCTTCACAATGTAAAAGTAAGTGGAGAGACAGCAAGTGCAGATAGGATAGCTGTCCAGGAACTTCCAGAAACACTTTGAGAAATTATTGATGATGGTGTGTATTTACCCAACCAGGTTTTTAATGTGGATGAGACACAACTGTACTGGAAGAGGATGCCAGACCGAAGTTACGTCAGTAAGGAGGAAAAGTTGATGCTGGGCTGTAAAGCAGCAAAGGATAGGCTAACTGTTGTTTGGTGGCAATGCTTCCGGTGAATTGAAGCTGAAACCTCTCTTAGTTTATCATTCACAGAACCCAAGAACCCTTAAAAACATAGCCAAGGGCTCTCTTCCTGTTGTGTGGAAGCGTAACCCCAAATCCCGGATTACACAGGCCACGTTCCAGGACTGGTTTTGCCACCACTTTATCCCAGATGTAGAGAAATATTGCTTGGAGAAGGACGTTCCAGCAAAACATTCTTTTGCTGCTCGACTATGCTCTGGGCCACCCCCCATTCATGGATGACTTTCATCCCAACGTCAAAGTACTGCATCTGTCACCAAATACTACATTGCTCATCCAACCTATGGACCAGGGCGTTATAGCGACTTTCAAGAAATATTATTTATGTCACACTTTTTGTCAGGCAGTAAAGGTAAGTGACAAATCAGGAACAACCTAGGGACAGCTTTGGGAGGACTATAACATCTACAAGACCATAAAAAACATTGACTTTGCATGGTGTGAGGGTATGGCGGTCACGATGAATGGGGTTTGGAAGAACCTTTGCCCACAGTTTGTTCATGATTTTTGTGGATTTGAGAAGGTAGATCAGAAGTCCGAAGAGGTCTTCAGCAACGTAGTGACCCTCAGCGAGAAGCTGGAGCTAGATCTGCAAGAGGACGATTTCGCTGAACTCCTTGCTGTGCAACATGAGGAGCTTACTGATGGAATTGGAGGCCCAGAGAAAGGATGAAGAGGGACAGGAGGAAGAAAAAGTAACTGAAGAACTGAAGAGATTCACGACACAGAAAATGGCAAGGGAATCTTCGTTATTTGAGGAAGCACTGTTAGTTTTTGAGGCACAGGACCCGAACCTAGAATGGGACCCAAAGGTGGCAGCAGCCATTCAGATTGCAATCCAGTGTTACCTTGTCATCTATGATGAGAAAAAAAGAGCTACTACCCAGACATCAATGGATCATTCTTTCAAGAGGGTAGATAGAATTAAATCCAGCAAGGAACCAGAACCTTTGCCATCAACGGCAGGTATGAGTGAAATTGCAGCTTGCCCTCTGTCTCCTACTGTTGATAATCCTTCACCCCTACCATCTCCCACCTCCCCTCCCTCCTCCAATCAGTAACTCTGCTCGCCTGTTCCTTCGATGCCAGCCCGAGTATCCTAGCTGTTGTACTGTATTACTGTACTTTTCAAGTTACTGTACTGTAAGATTAAAAATGCTTTCTTTGTTTTTGTGCTTGTTTTTTATGTATTGTTTGCGTGAAAAGTATTATAAACCTATTACGGTACAATACCATACAGCCGACTGTGTAAGTTGGGTACCTAGGCGAACTTTGTTGGACTTACAAACAAATTGAACTTACAAACGCACTCTTGGAACAGAACTTGTTCATATGTAGGGGACTTACTGTAAAAGCAAAAAAGAAACAGGAACTAATCAAACTTATAAGCTTTTGCACAGCAAAGGAAACCATAATCAAAATGAAAATACAACCTATGGACTGGGAGAAAATATTAGCAAATGATGAGACTGACAAGGGCTTAATTTCCAAACCATACAAACAGCTCATACAACTCAATAACAAAATAACAAATAACTCAATGGAAAAATGGGTAGAAGACCTAAATAAACATTTCTCCAAAGAAGACATACAGAGAGCCAATAGGCACATGAAAAGGTGCTCATCATCACTAATTATTAGATAAATGCAAATCCAAATTACAATGAGGTATCACTTCACACTGATCAGAATGGCCATCATTAAAAAGAAAATCTACAATTAACAAATGCTGGAGGGGGTATGGGGAAAAGGGAACCCTTCTACACTGTCGGTGGCCATGTAAGTTGGTGCAGCCACTATGGAAAACAGTATGGAGGTTCCTCAAAAAAACTATAAAGAGAGTTGCCATATGATCTAGCAATCCCACTTGTGGACATATATCTAGACAAAACTATAATTCAAAAAGATACATGAAACCCTATGTTCATAGCAGCACTATTTATAACAGCCAAGACATGGAAACAACCTAAATGTTCATTGAAAAATGAGTGTATAAAGAAGGTGTGGTATACGTATACAAAAGATATTACTCAGACATAAAAAAGAATGAAATAATGCCATTTGCAGCAACATGGATGGACCTAGAGATAATGATACTAAGTGAAGTAAGTCAGAGAGAGAAAGACAAATACCATATAATATCACCTACATGTGGAATCGAAAACAGGACACAAATGAGCATGTCAGCGAAACAGAAACAAACACACAGATATAGAAAAGAGAGTTGTGGTTGCCAAGGAGAGAGTGAAGGAAAGATTGGGAGTTTTGGAATAGCAGAAGCAAACTATTCTACATAGGATGGACAACCCACCAAGACCTACTGTAGAGCACAGGAAACTATATTCAATACCCTGTGATAAACCATAATGGAAAAGAATATATATAGATATATAGATATAGATACATAGATATAGATAGATATATAGATAGATATATATAAAACTGAATCACTTTGCTGCACAGCAGAAATTAATACAACAATGTGTAAAGGCTGCAGAGGGTGTGGAGAAAAGGGAACCCTCCTGAACTGTTGGTGGGAATGTAAACTGATAGAGCCACTATGGAGAACAGTATGGAGATTCCTTAAAAGCTAAAAAATAGAACTACCATACGACCCAGCAATCCCACTACTGGGCATATACCCGGAGAAAACCATAATTCAAAAAGATACATGTACCACAATGTTCACTGTAGCACTATTTACAATAGCCAGGACATAGAAGCAACCTAAATGTCCATCGACAGATGAATATATAAAGAAGATGTGGCACATCTATACAATGGAGTATTACTCAGCCATAAAAAGGAACAAAATTGAGTTATTTGCAGTGAGGTGGTTGGACCTAGAGTCTGTCATACAGAGTGAAGTAAGTCAGAAAGAGAAAAAACAAATACCGTACGCTAACACATATATATGGAATCTAGAAAAATGGTACTGACGAACCTAGTGACAGGGCAGGAATAAAGACACAGATGTAGAGAACGGACTTAAGGACACAAGGGGCAAGGGGAGACAGGGACGTAGTGAGAGAGTAGCACTGACATATATACACTACCAAATGTAAAATAGCTAGTGGTAAGCTGCCGCATAGCACAGGGAGATCAGCTCGGTGCTTTATGTCTCCCAGAGGGGTGGGATAGGGAGTGTGGGAGGGAGGCTCAAGGGGGGGGGGATATGGGGAATATATGTATACATATAGCTGATTCACTTTGTTGTAAAGCAGAAACTAATACAGTGTTATAAAGTAAGTATACTCCAATAAACATGTATTTAAAAAAACCCACAACATTGTAAATCAACTACACTTGAAAATATTTCTTAAGTGCAAACAATTTTCTGAATGTAAGTTTTACTGTGTGTGTGTGTACCACAGGTTCAATATATATGAATTATGTCAAATTGATTACATTGCTTTTCAAAATAAAGAATTTTTGATATTTTACATCAGCCTCATGTTATAAATGCAGAAAAACTATATTATTTTTTTCTAAAGTTCAGAAACAGCCATTTTGCTCATTCGGTATGCTATAAACCATTAACTATTAAAAAGGGATTCGTGACCTCTTCCTTCCAAAGAAATATTTCTCCACTCACACAAGTTTAATAGAATGTTCCACCATGAACTGACTTCCCACCTTAGAGACACGAGATTTGCATCCTGAAATCTCTTTCTTGCAAAAATGTCCAATTATCATCCTAGCATTACAGAAAAGAAATGCTTTTTTCCAGATCTCAAATTCCATACAACTTTAGTCAAGACATCATGTATGTTTTTTTTTTCACACGCACACAGACTGTATTTTATTTTTACAAGAGATAAATCAACTGACACCAAGCACTGTAAATGGATGACCACAACAAAAGCAACAATGGTTGCAATTACCAAACACGAAACACACTCATACTATGTCATAATATTGACATTCAGTCCAGTAATCCTCCACTGTAACAGCTCATTTACTTTGCAGTGAAAGACATCATGCATTTTTAAATAATCAGCACTCACCTGAGGTCTTTAAAAATCAACATAAACATAATGTTGTGTTCTCTTTCATTTACTCTGGTTCTAAGTGGTCATTTCTAAACGAAAGTATTTAAGTATGTTAACGTCATCTTATAGCATCATATTTCAAATGACTACCGTGTCTCCAAAGATGAAATATGAGGAACTCACAATTAGGCTCTCCAAAGTTTTGCTCTCTGAATGTGTATGACCCCTCTGCTGAACTCCACACTGTTCATTATTCTCTGAGAATATTCTTTTTCTTGTATGGCCATCTCACATGCTCTTTCATTTCATGAAGTTTTTTCCTACAATGTTATGCCTAGTTTATTTCTGAGAATATGCATTATTTCAGAATGATATTTATAGACACAAAGACTTCTCTATAATTCCCTGAGAGTTTCAAGAACTCCTTCTTTTTTTTTTTTTAATACCTAGATTCTGAAGCTCTCCACAAAGCATTACTAAACTTGCATTTACATAAGTATCTACATATTAATCACACATTAATGCATTCACAATTGTATTATGATTTATTGCTAATTTTGGAGCTGTCTTATATACCACCCTCTTGGAAATCACTTTAATATTTGCACTTAGGACTTGAAAGAGAATGGATAAATAAAAACCTGAAGAATATGCAAATACAATTTATATATTTCTCATAAAATTAGGTGATTATCTAACCTTTATCCAGAAAAAAAGAAGAGCCCAGATACTCTGCAGGCATGATCCTCGAGAATGTGTGGTCTTCCAGCAGGAAAACATGCAGTAATCCATGTGGCAGGGCAGAGTTTACCTGTGACCAGCTGGGGTTAGTGACCTATGCATTCCTTACATGCAACATATCAGGAGTGGAAAAAGGGAATTTGTCCGTTGTGGCAATAAGTATAATGAAGATTTGTAGCAGGTCATGCTCATATGTTCAACACAGGTACAATCAAAAGTTTGCTCAATTCTGGTAGATCTAAGTCTGTATCTGTTACCTTGTCTTTAACGAGGAAATGTCAGAACTGACTTACCAAAAAAAAAGTGTTTTGTTTGTTTGTTTGTTTTAATTAGAGTCACGGTGAGTAAGGCAGAGTTCAGAACAGCTAATGTGACTTAGTGATTCTCTCATCAGGAAATACAGTTTCTACTTCCCTGTTTATTCTCCACATCCTGTAGTAAGTCAAGTTTCAATGAAAGATAAATCTACAGCGTGAAAAGAAAAGAAAACTTACAGGTGTTGATAGGGTCATTTTGACAGGTTTTACCACGTATGTCAGTGTTTCTGGGGATGGACACAAGCCAGAGCTCCCTACTCTGACATTTTCACTGATGTCATTCCCCTTGATCCTCAATTTGAAAGTGGATAAAAATGCTTTCTATGCTTTCTTCTTTAAGAAATTAAATAAAGAATGTTTTCTAGACATGATCCTCTAATGATCTGCAGTCAGTGGTCATCAACAGACGAAAAGCACAGAATCTCATCCCCACAGAAGGGTGACATTCAGTCAGGTAAGAAAATTCTCCCCGAAATCAGAGCTTCATCTTTAACATGCAATCAAAGGCTTTCACAGGTTCTTCATCACTCTGCACTCAGCCCTACCATATGGGATTGGCTCTGAGAATCTCACATCAGATGACTGACAAACATGTCATAGTACACTGATCTGGTACCAGATCCTGCCTCTCTTAATGATCTCCCACAGGGACATTGGAATATTCTAGGATATTTCCTGGAGCCCTCTATTCTACACAGGTACACTTCCAAGTAGAAACAGAAGCTTGGATTCTCACTGGGACCCCTGCTCTGTCCAACCAACCTCTCTAGAAATATGATGTTCTAATCTCTCCTGATTAGAACATTTCAAGGTCTCTCCCTGTGCTAATTTAGTAAAGGTAAAAGAGAAACAAGAAAGAGCAAACTATGCAGGGAGCAATATATAAGATTCCTTTACTTAACGTATTTATCTGATATACCCAAATACTGAGAAATATAGATTCATTTCATAATGTTCAAGAAAAGAGGAGGAGGAACCTCCATGCCAACAGTATATATAAAATGGAATCAATATTGCATAAGCTCCAGCTTAAGCTTAGCTACGAGGTACTAACCCTTCTCATAAAGAAGCAATAGTTCTCCATCATTTGAAGCACACTGAGGACTCAGACAGCTGGACACTGAAGGTGTAGCCTCCTCACTCGAATTCTGTACCTGCATCACAGAGCAGTGAAATATTCCCAAAGAATTATTAAGGATGAGGGGGGGGGGAGGCGAAATAAAAAAGATGAATCCATCGTCTGTCCTACCGTCTGTTCTGTCGGATATTACCACCATCTTGGCCCAATATGACCTTCCCACTTTTCTCTGGGTCTCCCTACTTTCCACCTCCATCCTCTCATTATATCTTACCTACACTTGGGAATGACTCTAGTTTTTCCACTTATCTTTATCAACAAGTAATCCAAATAGCAACTGTGTATATAACTCCTTAGAAACCTCAGGTCTGACTCAGTAATAATACATGACCTTCAAAGTCCAAAGTTTTCCTAATTCCCTTCATTATTATTTTTTTCTAATTTCCATGTACTTACACTCTTAAGACCTCCACTGTTCTCAGGTTCGTCTTCCCTGCAAAATCTGTCAACCTAGACATAGACTTAAGTACCACCCTCTAATTATCTCCTAGGGAATCCAGTTTTTAAAAAAGCCTCAGCAAGCCTTATGGACTTTATTAAAGACTCTTTAAGATAACCCATGGGAGATAGCAGCACACCCACAGATATCTACCTAATACACCCTCAGAGTAATTTTTTTTTTCTCTTTTATAAAGTCTCTTCTGGCCAATGAAGACTCTCAGCTCTTCTTCTTCAACATATGCAGTGTCTCACCCTTCTGATTACTCTCTGCTCTATCCCAGGTCCACTCCCTTTCCTGATATTACATTCTTTCCCAATTTTGTATGTTGGTAAAATCAAATAACATAAAATATAACATGTTAGTTATTATAAAGTGCACCGTTCAGTGATATTAAATGCATTCATATTATTGGGCGATCAACATCACCATTTATCTTTCTAATTCTTTTCTACGTTTTAAAACTGTAACTCTATATCCTTTAAATATAACTTTCCTTTTTGTTCCATAACCACCTGAAAAGCGTCATTGCCCTCCCAATTTCTATGGTTTTGACTACACTAAGTACCCCCATATAATTGAAATAAGTAGTTGTATTGTTATGACTCACTAAAAGTCACAAAAATGGCATTTTTGGTAGCTAAATTTCCTCAAGATTCATCCATGTTGTAGCATATTCCTAGATCTTTTCCTTTTTAACACTGAATAATATTGTATTATATGGGTATACCACACTTTGCTTATCCAGGAACTAGTGGATGAACACTTAGGTTGCTTTCATATTTTAGCTACTGTGATTATTACTGCTCTAAACACTGGAGTACAAATATTTCTTTAAGACCCTGATTTCAATACCTTTGGGTATACCTCATAGTAAAATTCCTGGATCATGTAGTAAGTCTATTTTTCAATATCTGAAAAATTGCCATACTCTTTTGCAAAGCAGCTGTATCATTCCCTCTGACATAGCACAATGGTTCCAACTCCCTCACATCCTCACCAATAGTTGTTTTCTGCTTGTGTATGTGTGTGTGTGCTTGTGTGTATATGCATGCACACAAATATATAAACATGCATTTAGTGATATGGAGCATCTATTCAAGTGCTTAGTCATTTGTACATCTTTGTGAAGAACCATCTATTCAAGTCTTTTATCCATTTTTGAATCAGGGTGTTTGCTTTTTGTTCAGTTGTAGGAGTTCTCTGTATATTCTGAATAGAAATCTCTTGTCAGATAGATGGCTCTGAAATATTTTCTCCCATCTTGTGGGTTGCCATTTTATTCTGTTTACATTTCTTTGATACACATTTTTTTTTTAACTTATGTACTGAAAATTGTTTATTTTTTTGTTAGCTGTACCTTTGTTGTTCCTTCGTTTCATATGGAGGAAAACACTGCCAAATCCAATATCATGAAGCTCTTGTCCTCTATCTTCTTCTAAGACTTTTTATATTATTAGGTCTTATATTTAGTTTCTTGATACGTTTTCATTAATTTTTGCATATGATGTTAGGTAAGGGTCCATCCTCTTTCTTTTGCATGTTGCCCACAAGACTTCTCAGCACCATGTGTTGAAAATACTATCCTTTCTACTTTGAAAAGTCTTGGCAACTTGTCAAAAATCATTTGGCCATATATCAGGGTTTACTTCTGGGTGTTGTATTCTATTCTATTCTATTGGTCTTGAATAAGGGAGAAAATAGTATAACCTATCCAGGTTGATGAAGAACATAAAGAAAGACCAGGACTGAGAATTAGGAGGGCAATATAAAACAGCAGGGAGTAAAAGACAGTGTGAGAGAAGATCTTGTATTTGCGAGTTCATGGAAATAGGATCATGCTAAAACCACTAAACGCCTGCCTTTGAACAATACGGTAAATGTGCCAGCAAGAAACATAACACTTACCCATCTCTGGGAAATATAGTATGGGCATAAAGATAAACTACACACAAATATATTAAAAAGGGAAGGGTTTTCATGGTGTGAGAATATTGTGGCATTTGAAATACAATTTACTTCTGTTCTACCATTGTCTCTAAAATTTATCAAAGTGTATATACAAGCAATTCCAATTCTGGTAATGTGCTTGACAGGTTTATATATGAACTTCAGTAGAGCAGTAAATGTACATTCATAGTAGGACTGTTCCCTAAACCAAAAAACAAAACACAAAAACTGCAAAGACTAGAGTTCACGTTGTCAACACACATACAGATGCAATGATGGTTAACGGTCCGAAAACAGAAGGTGAGCATGGGTGCAAGAGGTTAATCCCCAGGCTGGGGTGGGGTGCAGAGTTTGAGGGTAACACAAGTAGAAAAGGCTTTTGTCCTATCCTTGATTTTTGAGGTATGGAAATTCACAGGTCACTACCTTCATTTCAAACTGAATGAATGCACTATTCAATTTTTTTAGACAGGCGAAGTAAACATGAGTGATAATAAATTTCAAACTGTCGCTAATCAAATAAGATACTAAGAAAACTTAAATAATATGATTTAGGAATGAAGTAGAGAGATTGTCCAACATGGTAGCATTCAAAGACCCAGAGCTTGATGCCTCTCATGGGCACACCAAAGTCACAACTGTTTACAGAACAGCAATTGATGAAAAAGGCCGGGACCTACCATAAAAGATGTTTTACAGCTAAAGATATAAGGAAGGCACCTCGACAAGACAGAAAGGAAGGGCAAAATCTCAATAGAGTCAAGACCCATACCACCAAGTGGGTGGCCCACAAATGGGAGGATAATTACAATTTCAGAGGTGCTCCCAGGTAGCAAGGGGTATGAAGCCAACATCAGGCTCCCAAGCCCAGGGATCCTGTTGTGGAAAGAAGAGCTCCTAGAAAGTTGGGCTTTGAAGACCAGTAGTGCTTATTTTCCAGAGAGCCAGAGGGATGTGGGAAATAGAGATTCCACTCTTAAAAGATGCTCACAAAATCCCACATGATCTGAGAATCAGAACAGAAGCAGTCATTTGAAAGGATCCCGGGTCACACCTACCTCCTGATCTTGGAGAGTCTCCCAGAGAGGCAAGAGGCAACTACAGCACAGCCTCAGGGACAGAGACACTGGCAGCAGCCATTCGGGGGAGCTCCTTCTACCTCGTGGACGCTGGTACCAGCAAGCATAATTTCAGAATCCTCCCTGTAGCTTATCAGCCTCAGGACCGAGCCCCACCCATTTCCACCAGACTACAGACGCAAGTACTAGGATGCTGCAGGCCAAGCAACTAACTGAGCAGGGGCATAGCCCCATCCACCAGCAAACAGGCTGCCTTCAGATCCTCTCAGTGCACAGCTGCCCCTGGACATGGGTCCAGCCACCAAAAGCCCCAGGACCAGCCTCCACACCTCAGTGGACAGGCACCAGCCCCAGAGTCCCTGGCCCCTCTGACAAGTGAGCCTGCTCTGGCCTTGGAGTCAGCCTCACCATCGGCAGGTGGTAACTGCACAGGGACTGGATGGAGCTTGGACCTACCCAACAGCAAACCTGCTTTAGCAGTGGGATCAGCCTCATACACCAACAGGCACACACCAGCTCCAGGAATACCACAGCCCAGCAGCCTGTGTAACCAGGCCACTTAATTGCAGGCCAGAAGCAGCCATGGACTCAGCTGGGTCCTGACCCTGCCCATCAGAATGCCAACACAAGATTAGGGATACCCCCGGCCCTGCAGAGAGCTGTGTCAGGAACAGTGATCCAACACCAACTCTGTGGCTCCTGGGCCCTGCAGCCAGAACGCAGAACCTGTCTCTTCCTCCCAGTAGCCAGCATAGCCCCAGAACCAGTGACTGGGCACTAGCCCTGATATCACCTGGACTGCAATTCTACCCATAAGTGAACCAGCACCAGATTTGGTGTCCCCCAGAGTTGTGCAGCCAGCTGCCTTATGATTTAGTCTCACCAAGCAGCACAGACAGCCTCCATACAAGGCAGAGCCTGGCAAACAAGCAGTCTGGGGGCAGCCAAGCCTACCAGACTACCCACAGTAGTCAGCCCGCCACAGCAGAAGAGCCCAAGCAGCCCACATAGGGGGTACACCTAGAATATATAGCTCTAGTGACCAGGGGAGAGGGGGCTGCTGGGACCCATAGGACAGCTCCTACAAAAGGCCACTTCCCCAAGGTCAGGAAATGTAACGAACCTACTACACACATAGCAATAAAAACAGGAAGTTAAGAAAAATGAGGTGACACAGAAACACGATCCAAATGAAGGACCAAGATAAGAATTCAGAAGAAGATCTAAGTGAAGTGGAGATAGCCAATCTCCTCAACAAAGGGTTCAAGGTAATGACTGTAAAGATGATCAAAGAACTCAGGAGAAGAATGGACGACCAGAGCAAGAAGTTAGAATTTTTTTTTAAAAAGAGTTAGACCATTAAAGAACAACAAAACAGAGATGAGGAATACAATAACCAAAATGAAAAATACATTAAAGGAAACTACTGTAGACTAAATGATACAGAGGAATGAATCAGAAAACTGAAGGACAGAGTACTGGCAATCACTGAAGATGAACGGTAAAACAATAGATTAAAATGAAATGAGGAAAGTTGAACAGACTTGTGAAACAACATCAAGTGTACTAATATTTGCATTATACTGGTCCCAGAAGCAAAAAAGGAAAGACAAAGCAGTGTAGAACATACCTGAAGACATAAGAGTTGAAAACTTCCCTAACCTGGGAAAGAAAACAGACATCCAAGTCCAATAAACACAGTAAGGCCAAAACAGGATCAACCCAAAGAGGACCACACCAAGACTCATTGTAATTAAAATGGAAAAAAAAATAAAGATAAAAAGACACTATTAAAAGGAGCAAAGGAAAAGCAACAAGTTACAAACATGGGAAATTGCATAAAGTTATCTGCTGACTTTTCAGGATAACCTCTGCATGCCAGAAGGGAGTGGCATGGTATATTTAAAGTCATGAAAGGGAAAAGCCTATAAGCAAAAATACTCTACCCAGCAAGGCTCTCCTTCAGATTTGATGGTGAGATCTAAAGTTTTACAGAGAAGCAAAACTAAAAGAGCTCAACATCGCCAAACCAGCTTTATGAGAAATCTTAAAGGGGCTTTTCTAAGTGAAAAAGAAAAGGTCACGATTGAAACATAAAAATTAGGAAAGGAAACCTACTAAATGAAAAACCTCATTGGTTAAGGCAAATATTCAACAAAGGTAGTAAATCAACCATGGACACAGCTAATAGGAAGGATGAAAAAAAAAACAGTAATAAAATCATCTATATTCACAATAAGAAGTTAAGGGACACACAAAACAAGTAGATGTAAAATATAAGGTCAAATTCAGTAACTGTGGGGGAGCAGAGTAACAATGCAGGGTTGTTAGTGTCCATGTGAAATTAAGAGCTCAGCAACTTAAATAATCACACACACACACACACACACACACACACACACACACACACACACATAAACAAAACTGAAAGAAATCCAAACATAATATTAAAGATAGTCCTCACATCACAGATGAAGGGAATAAAAGGGGAAGAAAGGAACACTGAAGAAATTAAAGAGGGATTCTAAAAATACCCAAGACAAATGAAAATGAACACAAAATGATCCAAAATCTATGGGACACAGCCAACGCAGTTCACAGGGGGAAGTTATAGTGATACAAGCTTATTCTTAGGAATCAAGAAAAATATCAAATAAACAACCTAACATTACACCTGAAGGAATTAGAAAAAGAAGAAAAAACAAAACTCAAAGCTGTCAGAAAGGAAAATTAAGAAAACTATACCATATGCAATGACATCAAAAAGAATAAGATACCTAGGAATAAACACACCTAAGCAGGTAAAAGACATGTGCTCAGAAATCTATCAGCCATTGGTGAAAGAAGTTGAAGACAACACAAAAAGATGGAAAAATATAGCATGTGCATCGACTGGAAGAATTAATACTGTTAAAATAACCATACTACCAAAGACAATCTACAGATTTAATGCAATCCCTATCAGAATACCAAAGCATTTTCACAGAACTTGAAAAAGTAATTTTAAAATTTGTATAGAAACACAAAGACCCCAAATAGCCAAACAATCTTGAGAAAGAACACAGCTGGAGGCATCACGCACCTTGACTTCAGACTATACTGCAAAGCGACAGTAATCAAAGAGAAAGGGACCAGAGCAAAAACAGACACAAAGATCACTGGAATAGAATAGAGACCCCAGAAGTAAGCCCACCCACTTATATTTAATTGATTTATGACAAAGCAGGCAATATGGAGAAAAAACTGTCTCTTCAATAAGTGGTACTGGGAAAACTGGTCAGCTACATGGAAAAGAATAAAATTAGATTATTTTAGCACACCATATATAAAATAAATGCAAAACTGAATAAAGGCCTAAATGTAGGACCAGAAACCATAAAACCCCTAGAGGAAAATATAGAACATTCTTCAACATAAATGATAGCAACAGTTTTAGGTTCAGTCTACTAAGGCAAATGAAATAAAAGCAAAAATAAACAAATGGGACTTCACTAAACTTAAAAGATTTTGCACAGCAAAGGAAACCAAAGACAAAATGAAAAGACAACCTGCTGAGGGAGAGACAATATTTGCACATGATAAGAGGTTAACATCAAAAAAGATGACCAAGCAAGGGTTCATACCTAAACTACAGAAACAGCACATACAACTCAATATCAAAAAAACACCCAAAATCTTTTTTTAAAAAATGAGAAGCCCTAAATAGACATTTTTTCCAAGGAAAAACTACATATAGACAGCCAGAACTCACAAAGATGCTAAACATAGCTAATCGGCAGTAAAATGCAAATCAAAACTGTGAGATATATCACCTCAGTCTTGTCAGAATGGCTGTCATCCAAAAGATCACAAATAACAAAGGTTAGTGAGGATGTGGAGAAAGGGAAACTCTTGTACACTCTTGATGTGAATGTGAAGTAGTGCAGCTACTGTGGAAAGCAGAATGGAGGTTCCACAAAAAACTAAAAATAGAACTACCATAATATCCAGCAATTTCACTGTTGGGTATATCAGAAGAAAACAAAAACACTATTTCAAAAAAAATAACTGCACACCAATGTTCATAACAGTGTTATTTGCCATAGCCAAGATATAGAGTCAAACTAAGTGTTCATCAATAGCTTAGTGGATAAAAAAGATTTTTTATGATGACTTCAGCAAAAAATGAAATTTTGCCATTTGCAAGAACATGGATGGATTTGGAGGGTATTATGCTTAGTAAAATAAGCCACAGAGAAAACAAGCATGGCATGTTATGAGAAAAAAAGCATGGTATGGTATGAGAAAAAAAGCATGGTATGGTATGAGAAAACAAGCATGGTATGTTATCACTTACACGTGGCATCTAAAAAATTGAATACAATAACAACAAAAAAACAGACTCACAGATTAAAGAACAGACTAGTGGTTACCAGCAGGGAGAGATAGGGTGGAGGAGCAAAATAGTGGTAGGAGATTTTGAGGTACAATCCACTATGTATAAAATCAATAATCTACAGTGATGTACTGTATAGCATGGGGAATATAGCCACTCTTTTATAATAACTATAAATGGAGAAGAACCTAAACATTTATGAATCACTATGCTGTACCTCTGAAACTAATATAATAATGTAAATTAACTATAGATCAATAAAATATAAAGTAAGAAACAATAAAGGGGGGACACAGATTATTAGATAGAAATCAATTAAATAAACACAAGTTTTGGAAAGCAAGGAATTAAAAAACAACACGTAAGACACAACATTGGCATTTAAAGTGTACAATCTATTCATTTAAAAGAAATCATTTAAGTGGTAAAAAATGGTACCCATTCTCACAATTTTGTATATCTAGGATAAATTATTATCTACAAAAATATGTTACAAATATTCGCTCAAAAAGAAAGAGAAAATTGGGATAAACCCATTTTAGTATCCAAATTTAATATCAAAGTCTCTATGCAAAATTGATTTGAATAAGTTCTGTTAGCCACTTCTAGTTTCTTTGTGATGTAAAATCTTTTAAAGCATAAAAATCAGCCTTTCTACATTATTCCATTAGACATACATAGAAGTTAAAAGAAATGAGAAGACAGAACAATCAACCAGGAAGGTGAATTTACTGAGAAACAGTCATTCGTTCTCCCTCCTCCTTTTCTTTTCCTCCTTTTCCAGGTCTCTTTCGGTTCCGATCAAGAGAAATCTTGAGAGTTCTGAGAATATTTCTTTGAGGGCTTCAAATCACCATACCTACATCCTCTGCCACAACTACACACACGGGAACAAAAATCAACCTCTGCTATCTACTCACGTAGGAGGGATTCATGCAAAATAAACTCCTACATGGAGACCAACAGGTGAGTTTTCTACCTGTTCTTTCTAATGTCCTTCCATTATAGTAAATCCCACACATTATGAGGAAGAAACGGTTATGCGAGCTTTTCCTTGAAGTCAAAAAACTTGCATTCATTTCAAGTACCTGGTGATCATAGGGTACAGCCAGGGAAGGTGCCATCCCCCTTGGGGGGAGGGGCGGTGGATGGGCTCCCGCACCCATGCACCTCCTGATGCACAGATTCTGGAGAAACAAAGGGCGGTCACACCGCAGTCAGCCTGTCAGGCTGTCGGGCCACTGGGCAACCCGACCAGCCTGGAAGTGCCCCATCAGTTTGCTGAAAGCAAAACCCTGTCCCCCCTGTGAAGCCAGGCAATTTGGGTCAGAGAGTCAGAGGAGACCGGTAATCAACTCCTCCTCTCTGCTCACCTCCTTGGGGTTACAGCAACCCCATCTCCAAACCCAAATCTGACCCTGGAGTGCCAAACTGGGAGTGGCAGGTGGGCTCTGCCGGTGCTTCAGCGCCCTCTGGAGGTTGTCTGCTCTAATGGCAACACTCAGCCCTTCCTCCTCCTCCTTCCCTAGTCCTGGGGGCTGCCTTGGCCTCCTGCAGCTGCTGGCCTGAATTCATTCTTCTTTTTTCTCCAATTACAATGAAGTGTCTTACAGAGGTTTGGAATCTCTTGAAGAAGGAAGATCTTTTAGCCAATACACCTTAACCGTGAGAAGTTGGTTTCAAGAATGAACCTGAAATACTGTATTTTTCTCCTGACGATTCCAAGGAGAGACAGCTCAAGTTTTCTAAATCATAAGAAAAACCAAGGTAAATCTGATATTCTGAGCCAGAGATGAAAAAGCAGTTTTTAGCACCCCCTCCTCATGTCATATGACCGGGATTTAAATCAATCAACTGCCACTGGTTTTTAAATCAAGTGACCCAACTTTAAATCCATCAGCTGCTTCCCTGTAACTCACGTGACTTGGCTTTGAATAGTAAGAAAAGCAGAGGTATAAAAATGATGTTCTGAACAATAAATGGAAAGACAACATTTTAGACAGTTTTTTTCCTTTTCGAATGGACCATTCATTGCCTACAGAATAAAGGATTCCCTTGTGGATTTCTTGAACTGTAAACACTTACATTGTCTCCGTTGGCTTGATTGACTTAGATTTTGGGTTTTTTTGTTGTTGTTGTTGTCGTTAACATCTTTATTGGAGTATAATTGCTTTACCTTGTTGTGTTAGCTTCTGCTGTATAACAAAGTGAATCAACTATTCGTATACATATATCCCCATATCCTCTCCCTCTTGTGTCTCCCTCCCACCTTCCCTATCCCACCCCTCTAGGTGGTCACAAAGCACTGAGCTGATGTCCCTGTGCTATATGCAGCTGCTTCCCAATAGCTATCTATTTCACCTTTGGTAGTGTATATATGTCCACGCCACTCTCTCACTTCATCCCAGCTTACCCTTCCCGCTCCCTGTGTCCTCAGGTCCGTTCTCTACATCTACGTCTTTATTCCTCTGCAGCGACTCCTGCTAGGGACGGATACTTCCTTTTATGCTCAGGGAAATCCCCTAGTTTGAATATGATTTGAGTTTGATCCTGTGAAACCATCAGAACTTCCCACCAGAGATAAATGAGGAGATTCTGGCCTTTATTAGTATGCATGATGAACACGGGTGTCCTGGCTGTACTTGCCAACCCTCCTATTTTACCCACCTATTTTTATCCACCTTCCTCCCTGTGAGTACCTTTGACCAACCCTGAGTTCAGACTCCTGACCTGTTACAGTGACTTTGTCAGCCTTTCTTTAAAAATGGACAGGTAATAAAACGAATTTAACCTAGAAGCAGCAGCTCAGTAAGGGAAATAAAATCATCAGAAGTTATCTAATCACAGCCACAGCCATCCAGGGCTCTGTCTTACCTGCTGGGTCATAAGAATGGGACCTTCCTAAACTTGAAGGGCATCCAATCAAATAAGTAAAGGTCTGCTCACCTCTGGCTCTTGGAGGGATTGCTAGGCACTCTACCCAGTGTATACTAACTGCAAAACACTGTCATGGTTGTGAAACACCTATGTTCCAGGAAAGCTTTTTGGGGTGCATGGGGAAGGCTTCTTTTTGACATCAAGCAAAAAATAAATCACCAAGCTCTTTGAGCACAGGGGTTCTTAAGAGGGCAGTAGAAGGAAGGAATGGGCAGAAAAGACGATCTCCAGTGAAGTGAAGGCCGTTTTTCCAAAAGAGTAGGATTTAGTCTCAGTTTAAGGAGAACACTTTTACATAGCTGGGACAGCGCCAAACTGCAGTTTAGGGAACGAGTGCTTCAAAAGAACAGTGCTTTAAAAGTCCTGGCAAGGCAGCAAGAGGATGAAGAGTTGGTTTTGCATAGTTTTGAACACAGGAGTAAAGAAGCAGAGGCATCTCTGACTAAAAGGCCCTGAGATCCTATGGCATCAATGGGTCAGTTGCAGGGGCAGGGGGTGTGGGGGGCGATATTTCTCTCTCAACGTCTCCCAGGGCAGCCACCCCTCCCGACCCCACACCCCCACTCCCTTCACCCTTCCTCCCTCCACTGTTGGGTCCCCAGGGACAGCACTTTTCAAGCTGGAGCCCTCAGGCACCATCTCTGCTGTCTGGATTCTTCCTGGAGCCTGGCAAGTTCTGGGACAGGAAGGCGGGTCTGCAAGGCCGCTGCGGTGCAGTCGGACCTGGAGGCCTGGAGGGGAACTGGAGCCCTGAAGCCCACCCACGTCCTTGAAGCCGAGGGAGGAACACATCCTCCTAACAGTACTTCTCAGGGGTCAGCGTGCTCCCCACCCAACGGTGATCCATACTCACTTGAGGCAGCAAGGACTGCCTCTAACTGGCCCCCTCGATTCCGCCTTAAGGGTCCTCGCACATGTGTGATAGCGCAGGCCCCGGATCTCTTTAGTCAGCTGAGGCCAGTGCTGCCGGCATCCCTCCAGTCCCATCCCCCAGCCCCTCCCTCTGGGACTGTATCTAATAGAAGAAAGAGCACAGAGGAATTGGCTGAATCAAGGGACCTGGGAGCCTGGGGATGAGTTTGAAGACCGAGAACCTAAGGCGCAATTACATATTATTGGAAACTCTTGTGGAGTGTGTGGGGGGGGGAGGTTAGGAGGCTGAGAGGCTGAGTCGACCTGGTGAGTCCAGCCCCAGGACACCACACAGCCCTGTCCCCCTTTCCCTGCCATCAGACAAGCGGTGCCGCAACTCCAGCCGGGACTCTGCACTTCCCCCTCCCTGATCCTCCAGAAGAGCAGGTGGCCCCCCTCTGAGGGCAGGGCCAAGACAACGGACCAAGTCCCCCTGCACTAAGGCGCTACTGGAATCTCTTCCTGAACAGCAGTGCTGGCTTGGAGCGAACCCGTGCACCGCCAAAGTTGGTCTCGTCCTGCAGCTGAGGGACGCAGGCTTTAAGTCAGCTGCCTTGGCTTTAAATCAATCAGTCCCCCCTTTAAGTCAGGTGACCCGACTTTAAATCACTGTGTGCCCCTCAAGCCTGCCACTTCAAAAGTTGGGAACTTCACTTTGATCCCAGCACCTCACACAGCTGAATGCACACTGTAGTCACCCCCAAGCCTGGCTTACAGGCAGGATATAAGGTAAGGGGATGGGCTGCACACATGGTGAGGAGGGTGCACTTCATGTACCAGAAGGGTCCAGGTACTCTGGGTACAGCAAGCAGTGCACGATACAGCAGCTCCCTGGCAAAGCTGGTGATGCACAGGGGGAGCAGGCACACCCAGGCACGCAGAGGTTTCAGGCCGGGAGCTGGGGCACAGCCAGCCGGCAGGGTGTGAAAGCCGAGGATCTGAGCCTTCTTGAGAAAGGCAGACACAGAGGATGGATGAGAAACAAAGAACAGATGAAACATGGATTTGAAAAGCACACCCTGCTCTTGAAATTGGGGTGGGGTCACCCCAGATTTGAGTCTTCTTACGCCCCAGTACCTAGTGCTTTGGCATTTGCCCAATTACTTATAAAATGTGACTGATAATATCTAAACCATAGAATACTGCATTTGGAGTGGTTTTGCGTGTTTATGTTTCTATAGTGGAATAATCTTTTCTACAAGAAAAATGTACACAATCTGAAATAAATTCAAACCCCTCTTTAAAAAGTACTATATCGGACTTCCCTGGTGGCGCAGTGGTTAAGAATCTGCCTGCCAAGGCAGGGGACATGGGTTCGAGCCCTGGTCAGGGAAGATCCCACATGCCGCGGAGTAGCTAAGCCCATGGGCCACAACTACTGAGCCTGCAGACCACAACTACTGAAGCCCGCGTGCCTAGAACCGGTGCTCCACAACAAGCGCAGCAAGAGAAGCCACCGCAATGAGAAGCCCGCGCACCGCAACAAAGAGTAGCCCCCGCTTGCCGCAACTAGAGAAAGCCTGTGCATAGCAACGAAGACCCAACGCAGCCAAAAACACATTAATTAATTAATTAGTTAACTATTTTAAAAAGGTACTATATCCTTCTGTACAGCTTCTCTGGGAAGAACAGAGAGATGGCGTAGGAGAGTGAGAAAGACCAATATTTAGTGCACATCTCTCATGCAGGTGCTCTGCTGGCTCAGATAGATTTATGCCCACTTTACACAGGAGGAAATAGTCTCAGAGAGGTTTAGTAATTTTCCCAAAGCCAAACAGCTATGGAGTGGCAGAACCAAGATCTGAACCAAGTCTGTTACCTTCAAAGCCTAAGTCCTCATCACAGCAAAACTCAATTAATATTTACATTTATCGAATTACATTGCAACCTGGGGAGTTCTTGGCACAATCCTGAATAAGAGTGAGAAAGAAAGAAATAGCATTGTTCCTACAGTCAACCCAAATTTTTGGAGCAGCTCCTAGATGCCTGGCCCTTTTTGGGGTTCAGCAGTGATGAAGACAGGAAGAGTCCTGCTTTCATGAACCACGTAGTGGGGAGGAGAGACGGGTGCAACTTGGGTGAGGGATTTCACCTTGCTGGACCTCTGTTTTGTCATCTGGAAAATGGGATGGGTGTTCCTCATTTTCTGGGATTGTCCAGCCCTCACATTCTCTGATTCCATAAGAAGCATTTGTTTTCCTGTTTCTTTAAACTTCATTCAGGCCGTGAGCTGTGATGAATGTTGTTAGCTGCTCCCCAAAGCACTCTATTCCCACCCTTTTCCTGTGATCAGGTCTTTCCCGAAACATGACTCACAGTCAGTCAGTCAAGTCACAGAACCTAAGGGGCACCCAGCAGAAAAATTCCAACCCTTGCTTCCCAGGAGCTCTGCGGTCTACCTGCCAGGTAAACTTAACTCACCTGGCACAAGGTGGCCATCCCTGGTTTCACATCAACATGATCTCAGGCACAAACCTCCTTGTTTTTCCATTTTGTCTTTAAGTTACTTGTTGAAACAACTGCACAAATATGACAAAGGTATAAAATCAGGCATCTTCTGCCCCCAGTGTCTACTAATAAATGATTTTCTGCCACTTTAATGATAAAGATAGAACATTTCAACATTCTGCTACCCTTATTATTTGTCATTTTTGTTGATATTTCTATTGACTACATCTTTCAGTATTTTAACAATGGAACATTTATTTAGGTTGTTCCAGACCCAGCCTTTAGTGGTAAAGGTTTTGTTGTTATATTTCTATTATGTTTCCTTTAAAAATCATTATCCTATTTAAATGGATTAAGTCAATTCTATAGGCATTTATCTTATGATATTGATGAAATTGATACATAGAGGGCAGTAGTACAAGTTGATTGGACTTGAGAACCTCTATTAGCACAGTTAAGTATAAATATTGTCTATATGTAAACCAAAGTACAGGCCGAGTGAGATTCTCCGACTTTTTTTCACTGTCTGCCCCTCAAGCCGGTGGGAAATGGAATATTTCTTGCCCTATCAGTAAACAAAGGATGTCACAGTCTTCAGCACTTGCAGCCCTCCAATGTGAGCCGGCGGGCCCTCAGGCACTCAGGATATGCAAATACGGAATGCAGGCCCCAGAGAGCTGAGGTGCATATCAAAGGAAGGATTTCAGTGAGTGAGCCCAGGCAAAGAAAAGCGCTGCATTCCTCACCTTGGGAGAGCTGGTTTTCCTTAGTTAACAATCACCTTTTGATGTTCCCCATTACCTGCGCCAGTCCCCTGCCCTGTCCCCTCCCCCCGGTACTTTAGCTCAGGGAGGAAGGAGCGCAGAGGGACTCGGCTGAATAAGGGGCCTGCGCGCCTCGGGAGGAGTTTTCAGCCGCTTTCCCCGCAGTCGGGAGGAGGGGCGCTGACGCTGCAGCCGGACCCTGCGCCTCCCTTGCCCCGTTTCCCCTCAGGACGCTCAGGCCGACCCCCTCCCCACGCCCACCAGGCCTCGCGAGCCAGGCCGAGGGCAGGGGCGGGAGGAGGGACCGAAGTTCCCGGGGACCAGACGCTGGAGGCCGCTCTTTCTGCACAGCAGCGGCGGGCGGCAGCGAACCCCTGCCCCTCAGAAGCTGGTGTTGTGCTGCCGCCCGGGCACCAGACCAGGCGGAGGGTCGGCGCCCACTTACCCGGCCCGCCGTCCCCGCGACTGTCACGGCTTCGGCCGCCGGGGCACCTCCAGAGCCGGCAGCCTCAGTGAGGTCGCCCTCCCCTCGGGCTCTGGGGCAGTTCCGTGAAGGCGGAAGGAAGAGACCCCGCCCGAGCCGGGAGTTCCAGCTCTGAGGAAACGCGGGCTCTGTTCAGCGCGCAGTGGGTGGGACCGCTCTGCCCCGAGGCCTTCCGGGAGGGAGCGGGGCGGCGGGGGAGGGAGCCGCCAGGAGCGCAGGGCCCCGTCGGGGGTCCTGGAGGGGCGGCCCGGCCTGGGGGCCACGCCCACTGTGGCCGCAGCCCAGGCCTTTTTCCTGGAATCCTACACAAAAAGTTAGAAAGATACACAGTCTATAGTAAATATTCACAAATGATTGTTGCTGCTGTGCTCACTATTCTATTAAAGGTGTAAAATCCATAAAACACTTTAAGTTCAAAATTAAATATGAATTTTTACCTTTCTAATTATGTCTCTGATATTCACAGTTGTGGTTAATGAATCAGAGACTGTGGCATCACTACTTAAAAATGAGCTTGTTAAAAAAATAGAACTCAGGCCCACCGGACCTACTGAATCACAATCTGCCCTTTTACAATCTCCCCAGTGTACTTGTGTACCCATGAATAGTTGAAAGGTACATTTCTACCTCGACAGGTCTTTTCTCTATGAGAAATACACACATTTTATCCAGTTTGATATAAATAAAACACTCAAAAATGCATATGCCTGTGTTGAAACCATCATTTTATCATTTCTTTTCCAGACAAGTATAGTCTCTATACTGGTTTTGTGGATCACATGCCATACTCTTTTCTTGTAGTTAGAAATAAGGTAGAGAAAGTTACTTTGTAAAATATATATATATATATATATATATATTTATATATATATATATATTTATATATATATATATATATATATTAGTGGATAATTGAAGACACTCTTGTAAATTAAAACCTTCTCTTAACTTGCTGTTTTCTTCTTGGGTCATATTATGAACTCTTCCCGTGGCCACATGGCATGTGTACTTTTAATTTCAGGGACTGCTGACATTCCAGGATGTGGCCATAGATTTCTGTCAAGAGGAGTGAGAAAGCATGGACCAAGATCAATGGGAATTGTACAGGGATGTGATGTTATAGAAGTATAGGAACCTTCTCTCCTTGGGTGAGGATACCTTCCTTCCAGAATTCCTTATCCAACCACAGGGTTTCGAGTCCTTCATTTGTACAATGTCTCCTGGAATCTTCTGCTTCCTACAATAGGGTTTCAGATTGCAACGTTTCAGGAAAGATTGGGAGTTTGTGGGTATAATTTTTCTTATTCTTTTAAAATTGCAGCCTCCCTTTTAATATACTTTGTAACTGCTTGGGATGTGTCTATATGAACTGTGCACTATATGCTTCTGTTATAGTCCTTACAATATTTTATTGTCTTATTTTCTGTAACCATTTTTCATGGATTCTTTGGGCTTAAGGTATATTAAAAGGGAGACTGCGATTCTCCCTTTAAAAGGGGACTTATTAAAAGGGGACTTCCCTGGTGATGCAGTGATTAAGAATTCGCCTGCCAATGCAGGGGACCCGGTTCGATCCCCGGCCCGGGAAGATCTCACGTGCCACGGAACAACTAAGCCAGTGGGCCACAACTACTGAGTCTGCACGCCACAACTACTGAAGCTGGTGTGTCTTGAGCCCGCGCGCCATTTATTTTTAGGAGAATAAAACCACTTCTGAGTGATTAAAATTTAGGCCAGCTAGTCAAAATGCTTTATCACCTGTTCTTCTAAAACACTGATCAATGGAACAAGTTTTACTAGGGATAACAGTGTAATTGTATTCTGGAGTTCATATGGGCAATATGGTTTATGACCTTGATGCTGGATCACGACATTTCAATGGTATAACTGCTATTAATTGTCTGTTTGTTCAACGATTAAAGTCTCACGTGATCTGAGTTCAGACTGGAGTCATCCTGGTTGGTTTCTGTCTATTGCAGATTTCTTCCAGTATGAAAGGACAAGAGCAATACGGCTTACTTTACAAAATGTCTTCAAACTAAATGATGATATAATCTACATTCAATTAATTTATACATACCCTACTGTAGAACAGGGTTCGTTACGCTGGCAGAGCCCGGTAATTATGTAAAACTGAAACTTTTTCTGCACTGGTTCAGGTCCTCTTCCTAAGAATGTGTTTATAATCAACATTCTTTCACAAATTACCCAATTTAATTCACCATAGCATTCCTCATATTAACTAAATGGAAAATCCTAGGCTATATACAAATCCAGAAAGGGCCAAAAATCATCAGCCCCCATGGATGATTACAACCCATTGCTGAGACATTCAAATTACTTATTAAACAACCACTGTGTCCATCAACATCATCAATTTATATATTATTGCCCCAATGCTAGCCTTAACCCTGGCTCTCACAACATGAATTCCTCTTCCCATATCTTATCCACTAATTAGTATAAATGTAGGCATATTATTTCTATTAGCCATATCACACCTAGGCATTTATTCCATCCTCAGATCTGGATGAACTTCACATTCAAAATACTCACTCACTGGAGCTCTAGGAACAATAACACAGACAATCATCTCATATGAAGTAATGTAGCAGTTATTCTCTTCTCAGTCTTACTGATAAATGGATCATTTACACTTTCAACAGTAATTATTACACTAGAACACCTATGACTAATTTTCTCCTGACCGCTACCCAGAATTTGATTATTTCCGCAGTAGCAGAAATCCAATGAAGCCCCACTTGATTTAACAGAAGTAGCATCAAAACCTGTATATGTCTTCAATGTAGAAAATGTAGCAGGCCCATTCACCCCGTCCCTCCTAGAGAATATGTCAATTTCCCTATAATAAACATTTCCACAGCAATCTATTTTTAGAAGCATTCGACAATCCCTAGGTGCCAGAATTATAGATTCTTTCATCTTGTAAATATATTTTTGAAAAAAAATAATTTTTATAGTTTTACTACCTTTAAACAAAATGTACTCCATAGCTGTGGAATATTCCTTCATAGGAGCGTGCATGGTTCATTTCTGCATCCGCCTGTGATGGCCTTCAGGTTCTTTCAGGTTTGGCTCCTGTGGCTGCGAGTCCATGTCCGTGTGTCCTGGTGCAGGGCTGGTGGGTTTGTGTTCAACTGGGATGAGCACTGTGGGTCTCTGTGCAGGGACTTCGCTATCTGAGGCCCGATTGTTTCAGAAGTGGTTGCATCCCCCCGTTGCGTATCAGGCTTTCCATTGCTCCACATCCTGCTGATATTTGATACTATGTCTTTCATGTCTGCCATTCTGGTAGGTGTATGCACAGTATTTTTCTTATGGCTTTAATCCCTCTGTTGTTAGTGAAGTTGTGCATCTTGTGGTATTCATGGACTATTTCCTGTTGTTTTTTAAAAAGTTTTAAAAATTGTGGTCAGATATACATAACATAAATTTTACTATCTTAACCATTTTTAAGTGCACATTTCAGGGTCAAGAAGTAATTCACACTGTTGTGCAAACCTGACCACCATCATCCTCCAGAACTTTTTCATCTTGCAAAATTGAAACAGTCCCCATTAAACACTCACTCCCCATTGTCCCTCCCTCAGCCCCTGGCACTCAACATCCTACTTTATGTCTCTATGTTTCCGACTGCTCTAGGGGCCTTGTATGAGTGGATCAAGCACTGTTTGTTTTTGTGTGTGTTTAGCTTACATCACTGAGCATAATGCCCTCAAGGTTCATCCCTGCTGCAGCCTGTGTCAGAATTGCCTTCCTTTTTAGGCTGAATAGCATCCCCTTGTATTGATGGACCGTGTTTTTCTTCTCCATTCATCCATTAGTGGACACATGTAATATCTACATTCATTTCTCCTGTCATAATATTTGTGGAATAACATCAGAAAGTCCTATGAATCAAAAGTCATTTGCCATTAACTTTTTTCTTAAACTTTTTGTTGTGGAAAACATCAAGGCTAAGAAAAGGGAAAAATACATGTCAGCTTCACTTGTGTTCAGGAATTAATGCTTTACGGATTCACTTTATTCCCTGTGTGTGTGCTATGCGTGTGCATGTGCCTGTTTGCATACCTATGCTGTGCATGTGCATAGGTGTGTGCACTTGCACACATTAGTGTGTGCATGGGCATATGGGTGCATGTGTGTTCACATGCTAGTGTGTGAATATATTTGTGCTGTGCACGTGCATATGTTTGTGTGTGTGCTGTGCCTGCCTGTGCGCACACCTGTGTGTTTGCTGGAACCACTTGCAAGTTGGTTGCAGACTGAATTGTGCCCCAGATATATCCGCACGCAGCTGCTCTAACAATCCTGCGTAGCCACGTAAAGGTCACAGATCTCAGGGATTTAAATGGATGGAGCAGGATATCCTGACACAGAGTTTGTCTTCCAATGACTGTCACTGTCTCAGTAACATCCTTCACACCTTCTTTTAGCCCCATTCAGGGTCCAGTTTAGACTCCCATTACATTGAGTCGCCTGCCCCAGGTCCCCTAAAGCAACAATGTCACCGATGGAGAGCCCGGCCAAGGCTGGGGGTGCCCCTCCTGTTGGCCTGGCCTCCAGGCCCTGCCCTTGGCTCCTGTGTTCCCATCTCTCAGCCAGGCCCCGACTTGGATGGGGCCGCCACCTCTTTCCACACAGGGTCCCATCTCCCATCGCCCAGTCAAGGGGGTTCATTCTCCCCAAACACAGCATCAGGAGTGGGGGGGGGGTGCCAGTCCCCACTGGGTCTCCTTCACGTGAGACCCTGTGCTGTTGAAAGAGCAGGCACCCTGCCCTCGGGGGTGGGGGGCTGGGCGGTGACATGCGGCCCACGATGGGCAGGCGGGTCTCCGGGTGGGGCGAGCCAGTGTGCAAGGAGTTCCGCGGTGGGTTCTCCTCTCCAACGGCTTCTGTACCCCTACCTCTCCCCGTGCCTCCCCTCGAAGACAGCGCGGAGCCCGGGACGGGAGCCATGGGAGCCGTCAGCCACCGCCCCCTCTACACACACACACACACACACACACACGCACACGCACACGCACACGCACACGCTGCAGGGAAGCAGGACCTGAGTGCAGGGCTCTCAGCGGCCCTGAGTGCCCCGCCCGGAATCGGCCAGCCGAATGGACAGACCGGGTCTCCCGGCCCGGACCATGCAGGACTCTCCTGCCTGGGCTTCCAGTGTGGCCGCCTCCTTCTGGAAGCCTGGGAGGCTGGAATCAGGCCACTTCTTGTCTGTCCTGGCAGCAGACTGGGCTGCACTCTAAGAAGTTCGTGGCTCGCCCGTGGATCCTGACCATCAGGTGGCCAGAGAAATTGGGAACATTTCTGTTTTGCCTGTTGAAATGTTTAATGACAAAGATTTTGTTCAGTTTCCTGATGTGGGTGTCCAAAGATGAGAGACCCATGTGTGTGATCTGTACCTCCTATGAGATCAGCCCTAAGCTAGTTTAAACATGATCAAGTTGTGTCTACATGGTAGATTTAGACCTCTGCATGTCCTGTCTACTGATTATGTTTAGAGCTGACCATGTGTTGTCTATAATAAGAAGATTTAGACCTGACCATGTTCTGTGTACGCTAGGACTATGGGGACCTGGGTAGAGACCCGGCCTGGCCTCAGTACTGGGAAGCTCCGTGCCTGCATCGGAATGTCAGTGCTTAGATGTCTGGGGTCTGGAGCTGAGGTGGGCTTGTCTACGTAACAGCCTCTCTTCTGAGTGTGGTGACCTGGTCCTCCCAAGGGTCAGTGCTATGGTCGGGGCCTTAGTCTTAATCCCTGCAAGGTTCACCTTCCCTGGGGCTCATGGAGAATCCTCAGGAGGACTACCTGGCAATAATTCCAATTTACCAGCACGTGCATGGTGCATAGGGAAGCAGGTTTAGCTGGTGAATTGATTGCAGGGCACGCAGATCGGGCAAAAGGCCGATGGGTGACAGCTGAGGCTGCTGCTGAGCTCTCCCTCCAGTCTACCGTCCCTACTCAGCAGAGTCCAGAGCTGCCCCTCGGCTTTCAGCCCTGCTGTCCTGTGAGTTTTCTCAACATGTAAGTGAGACGAGAAAGGACTGAGCATGCCAGCACCAGGGTCGTGTGTTCAACTCTAGTATGAAAGCTTTAAAAACAGTTAAAATCACACAGAACCAAAGTGAGAAGAGGAGGACTCCTCTGGGGCAAGTGTGGGGAAAGGAGACCCACCTGACACTTTTTCCCATCCCAGGAGGTCCCAGGGACCCAGCTTGTTTCCACATTGGGGGAGACCCCTGCAGAGCCATGGTGTCCTGACCAAGGGGACGTGTGACCCCAGGTGCAGGGTCTGGGGAGGTGAGGTCACCCTGGGACTGTGGACATGTGACCCAGGTGGAGGGGTCTGGGGAGGTGGGTCACCCTGGTGAGTGTGGATGTGTGGCCCCAGGTATAGGGTGCGGGGACTGTGTGGGTCTCACCATACCTGCATGGGTCAGGATCACATGTATGGGGAGACCGCATATGCGCTCTTTGCCTGCAGTGTGTCCTGTCCCCTTTGAGATTTCCAACCTCTGCATTAAGGGTGTTGTCCTGATTAACCTGTGGTTCCTTTTCTTCTCTTCATCTTGTCACAATCATATGAGGTCAGGCATGTTTGAGTGGGTTGCTGCTCTGTGTTCCGGTGAGTGACAACACTTGGTGGTATCATATTAATACTATAGTATATCATATGTCTAATCTATGGGGGTCACCACTGCCTGGGTCCCCCTGGACAGAGGTCAGGTGAGCACAGACTAGTCCCCCCTAAGAATGGTCTCCCACGTGCTCTGTGAGGGTACCGTGATGGCCCCTAAGGTAGGGGACTGTGTCTGGGCCTCCGACATTTGTGATGAAGGGGAGTCGAAATGGAATCTCAATTAACAAGACATTATTTTAAGAATTTATTTTAAGTGAAATAAAACACACGTCACATACCCTTTACCATCATCACCATTTTAAGTGCACGTTTCTGAGGCCTCAGATATATTCACTTTCTCGTGGAGCCATCACCACCATCCCTAGAACTTTTCATCTTGCAAAACCAAAATTCCACAACCATGAAAGTCTCATTCCCCATTCCCTCCCACTGCCCCTGGCACCGATATCCACTTCAGTCCCTGAGTTGTCGACTCCAGGGCACCCACTGGAGTGGAATCCTGCAGTGTTTGCTGACGGGTCATTTTGGAAGAGCTGACTTTCAATCTGAAGCTCTGCCTGTTTGCATCTGAAGAATCTGCATTTAAGGAGAGGGTGTATGAGGAAGGGGGTGTATGCGGGACAAAGGTGTCCGGGGTGCAGGTGAGCCAGGACCTGACCAGCTGCCTTTTGGGTCCTCTGGTCCCATCTCTTGGTCTGTGCCTCATCTGCATCATCACTGTCCCCGCTGGCACCGCTGGGGTGTTGTCTGAGTGAGAGTCCCCTGGTGCCCCTGCTCTCCTCCCCTCCTCCTGCTGGTTGGGGAGGGAACTGCTTGCTGTGTGGTCTCTACTCCTGAGGCATGAAGGACCCTGTAGCATGGACCTGCAGAGTGTGGGGTGTGGTCCCAAGAGCATGGGGCCCACATAGGACACGACATCGGGGCGTGACAAGTGCTAGGGCTACCTCATCACTGACAGGGAATGTTGCCCAGATCCTGCTCGAGAGGGCGTGGTGGGTGGCCTGGGACCCTAGAGGCCCCATTCCTATACTGGAGCTTGGAGAGTGCATCCCCATGGGCTCCAGATTCACCCCATATCTCAGCCATATCCCTCTGTCCTGTCTTTGAACTCAGGAAAACGAGCTCTCTTGTCCACAACATAGGCCTGGTCCTGTTGATATTAGGATTCTTTAAGTTAGGCGTCCTGGGATAGCAGCTCTTTTTAGGCCTGAGAAGGAACAACTCCGGAGTGTACAACAATTTCAGATGAAACTAATATTCAATGACTATCCCTAACTACTCGGTTGTTGACTTCTATTAGTCATTATTCTCCTGGTTTTAGCTCTGATGTGGGGATTACAGAGGAGTCAACATTTAAATCTTCATAATCTGTGTATTTGTAGCTTCAGTATCATTACTGACCCATAGTTTTTTATGGTTTGGGAAGAGTTATTGATTTCATGTATCATGTAAAGGATTCACAATGATGATAGGGCAATTAAGATTACAATAATAGCTAGTAAATTGTTCACATTTTCTCTACCTGTGCATCTATTGTATGCATATGAGTTTAGATGTCAATATTAGTGAAATGATATAGAGGACAAGAGAACTTATTTTAAAAATCACTATTAATGTGTGATGAAGAAAATGTAAAAGTTCTACCATAATCGGTGATGTTGTATCTTGAGAGCCTAGATGAAATTGATATGCCTTAGTGATGTACAGGATTTTAGCCTATCATTTAACTTTGACAAAGCTACATCACTTTTTACTTTTATCTCATTTATTGAGGAAGACATAATTGTTATGGTGTTGGCTTGAAACTGGTTGAAAAGGACTTGAGTCCTTCCTTATTTTACATTTCCATAGGGAGGATCTTGAAACATAGGATATGGTGGAGGACATCCGTGTAACCATTCTAGGTTAGGAGTAGCAATTTCCACTGCTAAGACTTCTTGTTTAGACACAAATGCTTTTCAAAGTATGAAGATTATTAGCATTACTGCTGCTACTGAGATGAATGAGCCTAAAGACAAAATATTTCATGTTGTGTGTGCCTCAGGGTACTCAGACTAACGTAGTGACATCCCTGAGAGGCCACGAAAGTGCTGCAGGAAGTCATATTTACTACTACAAATATACTTGTGAAGTGAATTTTTGCTCATGCTGAGTTAACTGTATAACCTGAGAATAGTGGGAATCAGTGTAGGAAGCCTCCTATAATAGTGAAGACTGCTCCCATGGACATTAGGTCATGGAAGTGTGCTACTACATAGTATGTATCCTGGAGGACAATGTCTGGGGATGAGATGGCTAAGATGATTCCTGTCAAACCACCTACTGTAAAAAGAAAAACTAAAGCCTAAAACTCATAATATAGTGGGAGGTCATATAGTATTACCTCCGTGAACAGTTGCTAACCAGGGACTTCCCTGGTGACGCAGTGGTTAAGAATTCGCCTGCCAATGCAGGGGACACGGGGTCGAGCCCTTGTCTGGGAAGATTCCACATGCCGCGGAGCAAAAAGCCCGTGTGCCACAACTACTGAGCCTGCCCTCTAGAGCCCGCAAGCCACAACTACTGAAGCCCACGCGCCTAGAGGCCGTGCTCTGCAACAAGAGAAGTCACTGCAATGAAAGGGCCGCACACCGCAACGAAGAGTAGCTGCCGCTCACCGCAACCAGAGAAAGCCCATGCGCAGCAACCAAGACCCAACTCAGCCACAAAAAAAAAAGAAAAGAAAAACAAAAATTAAATAAAGAGTTGCTAATCAGCTAGATACTTTTACTCCTGTAGGGATAGAAGTAATTACGGTAGCTGATGCAAAGTATGCTCCTGAGTCCACAGCTATCCCTATGGTAAACATATGATGGGCCCACAAGAGAACTCCTAAAAAACCAGTGGACATGACTCATACTATTCCCAGATAGCTGAAAGGCAATTTTTGTCCTAAATAGTATGTAATGATATGTGAGTTTATAACAAACCCTGTTAGGCCATGAATACAGACTTCAGGGTGAGCAAAGTATCAACATAGGTGTTGGTATAGGATTCGGTCTCCTCCTGCAGGGTCAAAGAAAGTAGTGTTTAGATTTCTATCTCTTAGCAGCATGGCAATTCTGGCTGCTTGGACTGAGATTGGTAATTATAGTAATATGGCTATAGTTGGGGAAGATTAAACAAATAATGGTGTTTGGTATTGGGATATGACTGCTGGTTTTGTGTTAAAGACTATAGTAATAAAAGTAATAATACAAAGAATTGAGGAGACACCTGCTAAATGTAAGGAGAAAACAGTTAGGTCGACAGAGGCTCCTGCATGGGCCAGATTGCAGGCTAGAGCTGAATACACGGTTCCACTGGTACCAGAACCAGCTTCTACTATTGGTGATATGAGTAGGAGTAAGAATGATGGGGGAAGTAGTCAAAAGTTTATATGATTTATTGGGGGAAATGCTACTTCAGGTGTCTGAGTTATTAGTGGCCCAAGTCAGTTTTCAAAGCCTGCAATCATAACGGGTACAGCTATAAAGAAAATTATTACAAGTGCAGGGACTGTTATGACTACCTTACAGATTTGGGCATCTCCAAGTAGCGGTCCAGGTCAGCATAGCTCAGCCTCGATTAATATAATTAAGGTGCTGCCTGCTACTCCAGCTCAAGCACCAAATAGTAAATATAAAATGCCGATATCTTTGTGATTTGTTGAAAATAATCAGCAGTGTATGAACAGAGGTAAAATGACTGAGTTAGCATTAGACTGTAAATCTAAAGACAGAGATTGAGCCCTCTTTCTGGCAAACCCTGTGGTGAATCAACAAATTGAATTGTAACTTCAGAGAAGCAGCTTCAATTCTGCCAGTGATTTTCCTGCTTTTTTTTCTTCTTTTTTTCTTTCTCAAATGAAGGAGAAGTAGACTGAAGCCAGTTGACTAGAGGATTTGCCTGTTAACTAAAGTTTCCTGGGGTTAAAACTCATCAATCTCCTAAAGATTTGGCTTAAACACAGTGTTTGCTTTACATTCAATTGATGTAGAATAAAGTCTTGCAATCCTTATTTTTAGGAATTAAGTAAATTTCACTTGTTTAGGGTTTTGAAAGCTCTTGGTCTGAACTAACCTAAATTCCTAGTCCAGCACCGATAGAATGGGTGTTGTGTGTAGTAATCGTGTGGGTATTATGATTGGTAATGATAGGAAGGTTATTTCTTTGTATGTTCAAATTGTTTTGTGTTTGTGTTGTTTAATGAAGGGAATATAGTTAGTGATGTGGAGTGTGTTAGCTGCAAGTAGAAATATATGCTGAGGACTGCTATAATGGCTATTAGTGTTGGTAGAATGATGTTGTCGTTTTTGTTATCTCTTGGGTAATTATTCATTTGGGTAGAAACCCTGATAGTGATGGGCGATGTCCTAATGATACTATAATGGTGAGGAAAATGATTGTGATGGGAGGTGTTTTATCTCATGTGTGTGATAATGATACTCTTGTAGTACATGATCTGGGCATAAATAAGAAGAAGGTAGTGTTGTTATGATATAAATTAGTATGTTTTGGATTGTTATAATCTGAATATACATTATAATAGCTGTTATTCATCCTATATGGGCAATTGATGAGGAGCGTGTAATATTTTCCAGGTGAGTATGGCGAAGTCTGCCTCAGCCTCCAGCTATGATTTATAATATCACTATGATTAATAGTATATTTAGGTTGATGGATGGTGACATGTGGTATAAAACTGATAGGGGTGCAATTTTGTCATGTTGATAGCATCAGGTCTGCTGTTCATGGGATGCCTTGTGTGACTTCAGGCACTCAGAAGTGAAATGGGGAAAGTCCTACTTTTGTGACAAGGGCGATTGTCATGAGGGTGGGTGCTGCTGGATTAAAGATTTTTGTTATTCATTGTGCTCTTTGACCAGAGTATATTAGATTAATGATAATAGCCATTATAAGTAGTATTGATGTGGTGGACTGTTTTAGGAAATATTTGTTGGATGCTTCTGTAGCTTATGGGTTCATGTTTTTTATTAGAATGGGGATACCATTAACCAGTGTGAGCTGGTTATACAATTACATTTCCTGAGAAAATGGTCAGTAGAATGATGGTAAAAACAATGAGAGTTTATTTGCACAGGAAGGATATACAAAAATATTTTGGGGGTATGGGCCTGAAGCTTACTTAGAGAACTTTACTATATAGCATGTGGTGTAATGTGGTAGGTAGCATGGAGAATGTAAAATTATTAGGAAGAATTCAATTCCAGGAATAAGAGCATTGAAACCTCTATGATTTACTCTATCAAAGTAACTCTTTTGTCAGACATATTTCTTAAATTTGTGGTGGGTTGCCTGGTATGATGACAAGTAGTGAAAACTCTCATATACATAGGGTTAATGTTAGTCGTAAAAAAAACTTTTTATAAGAGATGTATGCGTTGATCATATCAAAATTGTAGGTAGGAGGCTCAAATTCATAGAAAGGAGATTGTTAGATGTGTTTTAATGATGACTTGGGTTGTATATAATTCTGGCACCTAGGGATTGTCGAATGCTCCTAAAAATAGATTGCTGTGGAAATGTTTATTATAGGGAAATTGACATATTCTCTAGGAGGGACGGGGTGAATGGGCCTGCTACATTTTCTACATTGAAGACATATACAGGTTTTGATGCTACTTCTGTTAAATCAAGTGGGGCTTCATTGGATTTCTGCTACTGTGGAGATAATCAAATTCTGGGTAGGGGTCAGGAGAAAATTAGTCATAGGTGTTCTAGTGTAATAATTACTGTTGAAAGTGTAAATGATCCATTTATCGGTAAGACTGAGAAGAGAATAACTGCTACATTACTTCATATGAGATGATTGTCTGTGCTATTGTTCCTAGAGCTCCAGTGAGTGAGTATTTTGAATGTGAAGTTCATCCAGATCTGAGGATGGAATAAATGGCTAGGTGTGATATGGCTAACAGAAATAATATGCCTACCTTTATACTAATTAGTGGATAAGATATGGGAAGAGGAATTCATGTTGTGAGAGCCAGGGTTAAGGCCAGCATTGGGGCAATAATATATAAATTGATGATGTTGATGGATATAGTGGTTCCTTAATAAGGAATTTGAAAGCCTCAGCAATGGGTTGTAATCATCCATGGGGGCTGATGATTTTTGGTGCTTTCTGGATTTGTATATAGCCTAGGATTTTCCATTTAGTTAATATGAGGAATGCTATGGTGAATTAAATTGGGTAATTTGTGAAACAATGTTGATTATAAACACATTCTTAGGAAGAGGACTTGAACCAGTGCAGAAAAAGTTTCAGTTTTACATAATTACTGGGCTCTGCCAGCGTAACGAACCCTGTTCTACAGTAGGGTATGTATAAATTAATTGAATGTAGATTATATCATCATTTAGTTTGAAAATATTTTGTAAAGTAAGCCGTATTGCTCTTGTCCTTTCATACTGGAAGAAATCTGCAATAGACAGAAACCAACCAGGATGACTCCAGTCTGAACTCAGATCACGTGAGACTTTAATCGTTGAACAAACAGAACAATTAATAGCAGTTATACCATTGAAATGTCGTGATCCAGCATCAAGGTCATAAACCATATTGCCCATATGAACTCCAGAATACAATTACACTGTTATCCCTAGTAAAACTTGTTCCATTGATCAGTGTTTTAGAAGAACAGGTGATAAAGCATTTTGACTAGCTGGCCTAAATTTTAATCACTCAGAAGTGGTTTTATTCTCCAAAAAATAAATGGCGCGCGGGCTCAAGACACACCGGCTTCAGTAGTTGTGGCGTGCAGACTCAGTAGTTGTGGCCCACTGGCTTAGTTGTTCCGTGGCACGTGAGATCTTCCCGGGCCGGGGATCGAACCGGGTCCCCTGCATTGGCAGGCGAATTCTTAATCACTGCATCACCAGGGAAGTCCCCTTTTAATAAGTCCCCTTTTAAAGGGAGAATCGCAGTCTCCCTTTTAATATACCTTAAGCCCAAAGAATCCATGAAAAATGGTTACAGAAAATAAGACAATAAAATATTGTAAGGACTATAACAGAAGCATATAGTGCACAGTTCATATAGACACATCCCAAGCAGTTACAAAGTATATTAAAAGGGAGGCTGCAATTTTAAAAGAATAAGAAAAATTATACCCACAAACTCCCAATCTTTCCTGAAACGTTGCAATCTGAAACCCTATTGTAGGAAGCAGAAGATTCCAGGAGACATTGTACAAATGAAGGACTCGAAACCCTGTGGTTGGATAAGGAATTCTGGAAGGAAGGTATCCTCACCCAAGGAGAGAAGGTTCCTATACTTCTATAACATCACATCCCTGTACAATTCCCATTGATCTTGGTCCATGCTTTCTCACTCCTCTTGACAGAAATCTATGGCCACATCCTGGAATGTCAGCAGTCCCTGAAATTAAAAGTACACATGCCATGTGGCCACGGGAAGAGTTCATAATATGACCCAAGAAGAAAACAGCAAGTTAAGAGAAGGTTTTAATTTACAAGAGTGTCTTCAATTATCCACTAATATATATATATATAAATATATATATATATATATAAATATATATATATATATATATATATATTTTACAAAGTAACTTCCTCTACCTTATTTCTAACTACAAGAAAAGAGTATGGCATGTGATCCACAAAACCAGTATAGAGACTATACTTGTCTGGAAAAGAAATGATAAAATGATGGTTTCAACACAGGCATATGCATTTTTGAGTGTTTTATTTATATCAAACTGGATAAAATGTGTGTATTTCTCATAGAGAAAAGACCTGTCGAGGTAGAAATGTACCTTTCAACTATTCATGGGTACACAAGTACACTGGGGAGATTGTAAAAGGGCAGATTGTGATTCAGTAGGTCCGGTGGGCCTGAGTTCTATTTTTTTAACAAGCTCATTTTTAAGTAGTGATGCCACAGTCTCTGATTCATTAACCACAACTGTGAATATCAGAGACATAATTAGAAAGGTAAAAATTCATATTTAATTTTGAACTTAAAGTGTTTTATGGATTTTACACCTTTAATAGAATAGTGAGCACAGCAGCAACAATCATTTGTGAATATTTACTATAGACTGTGTATCTTTCTAACTTTTTGTGTAGGATTCCAGGAAAAAGGCCTGGGCTGCGGCCACAGTGGGCGTGGCCCCCAGGCCGGGCCGCCCCTCCAGGACCCCCGACGGGGCCCTGCGCTCCTGGCGGCTCCCTCCCCCGCCGCCCCGCTCCCTCCCGGAAGGCCTCGGGGCAGAGCGGTCCCACCCACTGCGCGCTGAACAGAGCCCGCGTTTCCTCAGAGCTGGAACTCCCGGCTCGGGCGGGGTCTCTTCCTTCCGCCTTCACGGAACTGCCCCAGAGCCCGAGGGGAGGGCGACCTCACTGAGGCTGCCGGCTCTGGAGGTGCCCCGGCGGCCGAAGCCGTGACAGTCGCGGGGACGGCGGGCCGGGTAAGTGGGCGCCGACCCTCCGCCTGGTCTGGTGCCCGGGCGGCAGCACAACACCAGCTTCTGAGGGGCAGGGGTTCGCTGCCGCCCGCCGCTGCTGTGCAGAAAGAGCGGCCTCCAGCGTCTGGTCCCCGGGAACTTCGGTCCCTCCTCCCGCCCCTGCCCTCGGCCTGGCTCGCGAGGCCTGGTGGGCGTGGGGAGGGGGTCGGCCTGAGCGTCCTGAGGGGAAACGGGGCAAGGGAGGCGCAGGGTCCGGCTGCAGCGTCAGCGCCCCTCCTCCCGACTGCGGGGAAAGCGGCTGAAAACTCCTCCCGAGGCGCGCAGGCCCCTTATTCAGCCGAGTCCCTCTGCGCTCCTTCCTCCCTGAGCTAAAGTACCGGGGGGAGGGGACAGGGCAGGGGACTGGCGCAGGTAATGGGGAACATCAAAAGGTGATTGTTAACTAAGGAAAACCAGCTCTCCCAAGGTGAGGAATGCAGCGCTTTTCTTTGCCTGGGCTCACTCACTGAAATCCTTCCTTTGATATGCACCTCAGCTCTCTGGGGCCTGCATTCCGTATTTGCATATCCTGAGTGCCTGAGGGCCCGCCGGCTCACATTGGAGGGCTGCAAGTGCTGAAGACTGTGACATCCTTTGTTTACTGATAGGGCAAGAAATATTCCATTTCCCACCGGCTTGAGGGGCAGACAGTGAAAAAAAGTCGGAGAATCTCACTCGGCCTGTACTTTGGTTTACATATAGACAATATTTATACTTAACTGTGCTAATAGAGGTTCTCAAGTCCAATCAACTTGTACTACTGCCCTCTATGTATCAATTTCATCAATATCATAAGATAAATGCCTATAGAATTGACTTAATCCATTTAAATAGGATAATGATTTTTAAAGGAAACATAATAGAAATATAACAACAAAACCTTTACCACTAAAGGCTGGGTCTGGAACAACCTAAATAAATGTTCCATTGTTAAAATACTGAAAGATGTAGTCAATAGAAATATCAACAAAAATGACAAATAATAAGGGTAGCAGAATGTTGAAATGTTCTATCTTTATCATTAAAGTGGCAGAAAATCATTTATTAGTAGACACTGGGGGCAGAAGATGCCTGATTTTATACCTTTGTCATATTTGTGCAGTTGTTTCAACAAGTAACTTAAAGACAAAATGGAAAAACAAGGAGGTTTGTGCCTGAGATCATGTTGATGTGAAACCAGGGATGGCCACCTTGTGCCAGGTGAGTTAAGTTTACCTGGCAGGTAGACCGCAGAGCTCCTGGGAAGCAAGGGTTGGAATTTTTCTGCTGGGTGCCCCTTAGGTTCTGTGACTTGACTGACTGACTGTGAGTCATGTTTCGGGAAAGACCTGATCACAGGAAAAGGGTGGGAATAGAGTGCTTTGGGGAGCAGCTAACAACATTCATCACAGCTCACGGCCTGAATGAAGTTTAAAGAAACAGGAAAACAAATGCTTCTTATGGAATCAGAGAATGTGAGGGCTGGACAATCCCAGAAAATGAGGAACACCCATCCCATTTTCCAGATGACAAAACAGAGGTCCAGCAAGGTGAAATCCCTCACCCAAGTTGCACCCGTCTCTCCTCCCCACTACGTGGTTCATGAAAGCAGGACTCTTCCTGTCTTCATCACTGCTGAACCCCAAAAAGGGCCAGGCATCTAGGAGCTGCTCCAAAAATTTGGGTTGACTGTAGGAACAATGCTATTTCTTTCTTTCTCACTCTTATTCAGGATTGTGCCAAGAACTCCCCAGGTTGCAATGTAATTCGATAAATGTAAATATTAATTGAGTTTTGCTGTGATGAGGACTTAGGCTTTGAAGGTAACAGACTTGGTTCAGATCTTGGTTCTGCCACTCCATAGCTGTTTGGCTTTGGGAAAATTACTAAACCTCTCTGAGACTATTTCCTCCTGTGTAAAGTGGGCATAAATCTATCTGAGCCAGCAGAGCACCTGCATGAGAGATGTGCACTAAATATTGGTCTTTCTCACTCTCCTACGCCATCTCTCTGTTCTTCCCAGAGAAGCTGTACAGAAGGATATAGTACCTTTTTAAAATAGTTAACTAATTAATTAATTAATGTGTTTTTGGCTGCGTTGGGTCTTCGTTGCTATGCACAGGCTTTCTCTAGTTGCGGCAAGCGGGGGCTACTCTTTGTTGCGGTGCGCGGGCTTCTCATTGCGGTGGCTTCTCTTGCTGCGCTTGTTGTGGAGCACCGGTTCTAGGCACGCGGGCTTCAGTAGTTGTGGTCTGCAGGCTCAGTAGTTGTGGCCCATGGGCTTAGCTACTCCGCGGCATGTGGGATCTTCCCTGACCAGGGCTCGAACCCATGTCCCCTGCCTTGGCAGGCAGATTCTTAACCACTGCGCCACCAGGGAAGTCCGATATAGTACTTTTTAAAGAGGGGTTTGAATTTATTTCAGATTGTGTACATTTTTCTTGTAGAAAAGATTATTCCACTATAGAAACATAAACACGCAAAACCACTCCAAATGCAGTATTCTATGGTTTAGATATTATCAGTCACATTTTATAAGTAATTGGGCAAATGCCAAAGCACTAGGTACTGGGGCGTAAGAAGACTCAAATCTGGGGTGACCCCACCCCAATTTCAAGAGCAGGGTGTGCTTTTCAAATCCATGTTTCATCTGTTCTTTGTTTCTCATCCATCCTCTGTGTCTGCCTTTCTCAAGAAGGCTCAGATCCTCGGCTTTCACACCCTGCCGGCTGGCTGTGCCCCAGCTCCCGGCCTGAAACCTCTGCGTGCCTGGGTGTGCCTGCTCCCCCTGTGCATCACCAGCTTTGCCAGGGAGCTGCTGTATCGTGCACTGCTTGCTGTACCCAGAGTACCTGGACCCTTCTGGTACATGAAGTGCACCCTCCTCACCATGTGTGCAGCCCATCCCCTTACCTTATATCCTGCCTGTAAGCCAGGCTTGGGGGTGACTACAGTGTGCATTCAGCTGTGTGAGGTGCTGGGATCAAAGTGAAGTTCCCAACTTTTGAAGTGGCAGGCTTGAGGGGCACACAGTGATTTAAAGTCGGGTCACCTGACTTAAAGGGGGGACTGATTGATTTAAAGCCAAGGCAGCTGACTTAAAGCCTGCGTCCCTCAGCTGCAGGACGAGACCAACTTTGGCGGTGCACGGGTTCGCTCCAAGCCAGCACTGCTGTTCAGGAAGAGATTCCAGTAGCGCCTTAGTGCAGGGGGACTTGGTCCGTTGTCTTGGCCCTGCCCTCAGAGGGGGGCCACCTGCTCTTCTGGAGGATCAGGGAGGGGGAAGTGCAGAGTCCCGGCTGGAGTTGCGGCACCGCTTGTCTGATGGCAGGGAAAGGGGGACAGGGCTGTGTGGTGTCCTGGGGCTGGACTCACCAGGTCGACTCAGCCTCTCAGCCTCCTAACCTCCCCCCCCCACACACTCCACAAGAGTTTCCAATAATATGTAATTGCGCCTTAGGTTCTCGGTCTTCAAACTCATCCCCAGGCTCCCAGGTCCCTTGATTCAGCCAATTCCTCTGTGCTCTTTCTTCTATTAGATACAGTCCCAGAGGGAGGGGCTGGGGGATGGGACTGGAGGGATGCCGGCAGCACTGGCCTCAGCTGACTAAAGAGATCCGGGGCCTGCGCTATCACACATGTGCGAGGACCCTTAAGGCGGAATCGAGGGGGCCAGTTAGAGGCAGTCCTTGCTGCCTCAAGTGAGTATGGATCACCGTTGGGTGGGGAGCACGCTGACCCCTGAGAAGTACTGTTAGGAGGATGTGTTCCTCCCTCGGCTTCAAGGACGTGGGTGGGCTTCAGGGCTCCAGTTCCCCTCCAGGCCTCCAGGTCCGACTGCACCGCAGCGGCCTTGCAGACCCGCCTTCCTGTCCCAGAACTTGCCAGGCTCCAGGAAGAATCCAGACAGCAGAGATGGTGCCTGAGGGCTCCAGCTTGAAAAGTGCTGTCCCTGGGGACCCAACAGTGGAGGGAGGAAGGGTGAAGGGAGTGGGGGTGTGGGGTCGGGAGGGGTGGCTGCCCTGGGAGACGTTGAGAGAGAAATATCGCCCCCCACACCCCCTGCCCCTGCAACTGACCCATTGATGCCATAGGATCTCAGGGCCTTTTAGTCAGAGATGCCTCTGCTTCTTTACTCCTGTGTTCAAAACTATGCAAAACCAACTCTTCATCCTCTTGCTGCCTTGCCAGGACTTTTAAAGCACTGTTCTTTTGAAGCACTCGTTCCCTAAACTGCAGTTTGGCGCTGTCCCAGCTATGTAAAAGTGTTCTCCTTAAACTGAGACTAAATCCTACTCTTTTGGAAAAACGGCCTTCACTTCACTGGAGATCGTCTTTTCTGCCCATTCCTTCCTTCTACTGCCCTCTTAAGAACCCCTGTGCTCAAAGAGCTTGGTGATTTATTTTTTGCTTGATGTCAAAAAGAAGCCTTCCCCATGCACCCCAAAAAGCTTTCCTGGAACATAGGTGTTTCACAACCATGACAGTGTTTTGCAGTTAGTATACACTGGGTAGAGTGCCTAGCAATCCCTCCAAGAGCCAGAGGTGAGCAGACCTTTACTTATTTGATTGGATGCCCTTCAAGTTTAGGAAGGTCCCATTCTTATGACCCAGCAGGTAAGACAGAGCCCTGGATGGCTGTGGCTGTGATTAGATAACTTCTGATGATTTTATTTCCCTTACTGAGCTGCTGCTTCTAGGTTAAATTCGTTTTATTACCTGTCCATTTTTAAAGAAAGGCTGACAAAGTCACTGTAACAGGTCAGGAGTCTGAACTCAGGGTTGGTCAAAGGTACTCACAGGGAGGAAGGTGGATAAAAATAGGTGGGTAAAATAGGAGGGTTGGCAAGTACAGCCAGGACACCCGTGTTCATCATGCATACTAATAAAGGCCAGAATCTCCTCATTTATCTCTGGTGGGAAGTTCTGATGGTTTCACAGGATCAAACTCAAATCATATTCAAACTAGGGGATTTCCCTGAGCATAAAAGGAAGTATCCGTCCCTAGCAGGAGTCGCTGCAGAGGAATAAAGACGTAGATGTAGAGAACGGACCTGAGGACACAGGGAGCGGGAAGGGTAAGCTGGGATGAAGTGAGAGAGTGGCGTGGACATATATACACTACCAAAGGTGAAATAGATAGCTATTGGGAAGCAGCTGCATATAGCACAGGGACATCAGCTCAGTGCTTTGTGACCACCTAGAGGGGTGGGATAGGGAAGGTGGGAGGGAGACACAAGAGGGAGAGGATATGGGGATATATGTATACGAATAGTTGATTCACTTTGTTATACAGCAGAAGCTAACACAACAAGGTAAAGCAATTATACTCCAATAAAGATGTTAACGACAACAACAACAACAAAAAAACCCAAAATCTAAGTCAATCAAGCCAACGGAGACAATGTAAGTGTTTACAGTTCAAGAAATCCACAAGGGAATCCTTTATTCTGTAGGCAATGAATGGTCCATTCGAAAAGGAAAAAAACTGTCTAAAATGTTGTCTTTCCATTTATTGTTCAGAACATCATTTTTATACCTCTGCTTTTCTTACTATTCAAAGCCAAGTCACGTGAGTTACAGGGAAGCAGCTGATGGATTTAAAGTTGGGTCACTTGATTTAAAAACCAGTGGCAGTTGATTGATTTAAATCCCGGTCATATGACATGAGGAGGGGGTGCTAAAAACTGCTTTTTCATCTCTGGCTCAGAATATCAGATTTACCTTGGTTTTTCTTATGATTTAGAAAACTTGAGCTGTCTCTCCTTGGAATCGTCAGGAGAAAAATACAGTATTTCAGGTTCATTCTTGAAACCAACTTCTCACGGTTAAGGTGTATTGGCTAAAAGATCTTCCTTCTTCAAGAGATTCCAAACCTCTGTAAGACACTTCATTGTAATTGGAGAAAAAAGAAGAATGAATTCAGGCCAGCAGCTGCAGGAGGCCAAGGCAGCCCCCAGGACTAGGGAAGGAGGAGGAGGAAGGGCTGAGTGTTGCCATTAGAGCAGACAACCTCCAGAGGGCGCTGAAGCACCGGCAGAGCCCACCTGCCACTCCCAGTTTGGCACTCCAGGGTCAGATTTGGGTTTGGAGATGGGGTTGCTGTAACCCCAAGGAGGTGAGCAGAGAGGAGGAGTTGATTACCGGTCTCCTCTGACTCTCTGACCCAAATTGCCTGGCTTCACAGGGGGGACAGGGTTTTGCTTTCAGCAAACTGATGGGGCACTTCCAGGCTGGTCGGGTTGCCCAGTGGCCCGACAGCCTGACAGGCTGACTGCGGTGTGACCGCCCTTTGTTTCTCCAGAATCTGTGCATCAGGAGGTGCATGGGTGCGGGAGCCCATCCACCGCCCCTCCCCCCAAGGGGGATGGCACCTTCCCTGGCTGTACCCTATGATCACCAGGTACTTGAAATGAATGCAAGTTTTTTGACTTCAAGGAAAAGCTCGCATAACCGTTTCTTCCTCATAATGTGTGGGATTTACTATAATGGAAGGACATTAGAAAGAACAGGTAGAAAACTCACCTGTTGGTCTCCATGTAGGAGTTTATTTTGCATGAATCCCTCCTACGTGAGTAGATAGCAGAGGTTGATTTTTGTTCCCGTGTGTGTAGTTGTGGCAGAGGATGTAGGTATGGTGATTTGAAGCCCTCAAAGAAATATTCTCAGAACTCTCAAGATTTCTCTTGATCGGAACCGAAAGAGACCTGGAAAAGGAGGAAAAGAAAAGGAGGAGGGAGAACGAATGACTGTTTCTCAGTAAATTCACCTTCCTGGTTGATTGTTCTGTCTTCTCATTTCTTTTAACTTCTATGTATGTCTAATGGAATAATGTAGAAAGGCTGATTTTTATGCTTTAAAAGATTTTACATCACAAAGAAACTAGAAGTGGCTAACAGAACTTATTCAAATCAATTTTGCATAGAGACTTTGATATTAAATTTGGATACTAAAATGGGTTTATCCCAATTTTCTCTTTCTTTTTGAGCGAATATTTGTAACATATTTTTGTAGATAATAATTTATCCTAGATATACAAAATTGTGAGAATGGGTACCATTTTTTACCACTTAAATGATTTCTTTTAAATGAATAGATTGTACACTTTAAATGCCAATGTTGTGTCTTACGTGTTGTTTTTTAATTCCTTGCTTTCCAAAACTTGTGTTTATTTAATTGATTTCTATCTAATAATCTGTGTCCCCCCTTTATTGTTTCTTACTTTATATTTTATTGATCTATAGTTAATTTACATTATTATATTAGTTTCAGAGGTACAGCATAGTGATTCATAAATGTTTAGGTTCTTCTCCATTTATAGTTATTATAAAAGAGTGGCTATATTCCCCATGCTATACAGTACATCACTGTAGATTATTGATTTTATACATAGTGGATTGTACCTCAAAATCTCCTACCACTATTTTGCTCCTCCACCCTATCTCTCCCTGCTGGTAACCACTAGTCTGTTCTTTAATCTGTGAGTCTGTTTTTTTGTTGTTATTGTATTCAATTTTTTAGATGCCACGTGTAAGTGATAACATACCATGCTTGTTTTCTCATACCATACCACGCTTTTTTTCTCATACCATACCATGCTTTTTTTCTCATAACATGCCATGCTTGTTTTCTCTGCGGCTTATTTTACTAAGCATAATACCCTCCAAATCCATCCATGTTCTTGCAAATGGCAAAATTTCATTTTTTGCTGAAGTCATCATAAAAAATCTTTTTTATCCACTAAGCTATTGATGAACACTTAGTTTGACTCTATATCTTGGCTATGGCAAATAACACTGTTATGAACATTGGTGTGCAGTTATTTTTTTTGAAATAGTGTTTTTGTTTTCTTCTGATATACCCAACAGTGAAATTGCTGGATATTATGGTAGTTCTATTTTTAGTTTTTTGTGGAACCTCCATTCTGCTTTCCACAGTAGCTGCACTACTTCACATTCACATCAAGAGTGTACAAGAGTTTCCCTTTCTCCACATCCTCACTAACCTTTGTTATTTGTGATCTTTTGGATGACAGCCATTCTGACAAGACTGAGGTGATATATCTCACAGTTTTGATTTGCATTTTACTGCCGATTAGCTATGTTTAGCATCTTTGTGAGTTCTGGCTGTCTATATGTAGTTTTTCCTTGGAAAAAATGTCTATTTAGGGCTTCTCATTTTTTAAAAAAAGATTTTGGGTGTTTTTTTGATATTGAGTTGTATGTGCTGTTTCTGTAGTTTAGGTATGAACCCTTGCTTGGTCATCTTTTTTGATGTTAACCTCTTATCATGTGCAAATATTGTCTCTCCCTCAGCAGGTTGTCTTTTCATTTTGTCTTTGGTTTCCTTTGCTGTGCAAAATCTTTTAAGTTTAGTGAAGTCCCATTTGTTTATTTTTGCTTTTATTTCATTTGCCTTAGTAGACTGAACCTAAAACTGTTGCTATCATTTATGTTGAAGAATGTTCTATATTTTCCTCTAGGGGTTTTATGGTTTCTGGTCCTACATTTAGGCCTTTATTCAGTTTTGCATTTATTTTATATATGGTGTGCTAAAATAATCTAATTTTATTCTTTTCCATGTAGCTGACCAGTTTTCCCAGTACCACTTATTGAAGAGACAGTTTTTTCTCCATATTGCCTGCTTTGTCATAAATCAATTAAATATAAGTGGGTGGGCTTACTTCTGGGGTCTCTATTCTATTCCAGTGATCTTTGTGTCTGTTTTTGCTCTGGTCCCTTTCTCTTTGATTACTGTCGCTTTGCAGTATAGTCTGAAGTCAAGGTGCGTGATGCCTCCAGCTGTGTTCTTTCTCAAGATTGTTTGGCTATTTGGGGTCTTTGTGTTTCTATACAAATTTTAAAATTACTTTTTCAAGTTCTGTGAAAATGCTTTGGTATTCTGATAGGGATTGCATTAAATCTGTAGATTGTCTTTGGTAGTATGGTTATTTTAACAGTATTAATTCTTCCAGTCGATGCACATGCTATATTTTTCCATCTTTTTGTGTTGTCTTCAACTTCTTTCACCAATGGCTGATAGATTTCTGAGCACATGTCTTTTACCTGCTTAGGTGTGTTTATTCCTAGGTATCTTATTCTTTTTGATGTCATTGCATATGGTATAGTTTTCTTAATTTTCCTTTCTGACAGCTTTGAGTTTTGTTTTTTCTTCTTTTTCTAATTCCTTCAGGTGTAATGTTAGGTTGTTTATTTGATATTTTTCTTGATTCCTAAGAATAAGCTTGTATCACTATAACTTCCCCCTGTGAACTGCGTTGGCTGTGTCCCATAGATTTTGGATCATTTTGTGTTCATTTTCATTTGTCTTGGGTATTTTTAGAATCCCTCTTTAATTTCTTCAGTGTTCCTTTCTTCCCCTTTTATTCCCTTCATCTGTGATGTGAGGACTATCTTTAATATTATGTTTGGATTTCTTTCAGTTTTGTTTATGTGTGTGTGTGTGTGTGTGTGTGTGTGTGTGTGTGTGTGTGTGTGATTATTTAAGTTGCTGAGCTCTTAATTTCACATGGACACTAACAACCCTGCATTGTTACTCTGCTCCCCCACAGTTACTGAATTTGACCTTATATTTTACATCTACTTGTTTTGTGTGTCCCTTAACTTCTTATTGTGAATATAGATGATTTTATTACTGTTTTTTTTTTCATCCTTCCTATTAGCTGTGTCCATGGTTGATTTACTACCTTTGTTGAATATTTGCCTTAACCAATGAGGTTTTTCATTTAGTAGGTTTCCTTTCCTAATTTTTATGTTTCAATCGTGACCTTTTCTTTTTCACTTAGAAAAGCCCCTTTAAGATTTCTCATAAAGCTGGTTTGGCGATGTTGAGCTCTTTTAGTTTTGCTTCTCTGTAAAACTTTAGATCTCACCATCAAATCTGAAGGAGAGCCTTGCTGGGTAGAGTATTTTTGCTTATAGGCTTTTCCCTTTCATGACTTTAAATATACCATGCCACTCCCTTCTGGCATGCAGAGGTTATCCTGAAAAGTCAGCAGATAACTTTATGCAATTTCCCATGTTTGTAACTTGTTGCTTTTCCTTTGCTCCTTTTAATAGTGTCTTTTTATCTTTATTTTTTTTTCCATTTTAATTACAATGAGTCTTGGTGTGGTCCTCTTTGGGTTGATCCTGTTTTGGCCTTACTGTGTTTATTGGACTTGGATGTCTGTTTTCTTTCCCAGGTTAGGGAAGTTTTCAACTCTTATGTCTTCAGGTATGTTCTACACTGCTTTGTCTTTCCTTTTTTGCTTCTGGGACCAGTATAATGCAAATATTAGTACACTTGATGTTGTTTCACAAGTCTGTTCAACTTTCCTCATTTCATTTTAATCTATTGTTTTACCGTTCATCTTCAGTGATTGCCAGTACTCTGTCCTTCAGTTTTCTGATTCATTCCTCTGTATCATTTAGTCTACAGTAGTTTCCTTTAATGTATTTTTCATTTTGGTTATTGTATTCCTCATCTCTGTTTTGTTGTTCTTTAATGGTCTAACTCTTTTTAAAAAAAAATTCTAACTTCTTGCTCTGGTCGTCCATTCTTCTCCTGAGTTCTTTGATCATCTTTACAGTCATTACCTTGAACCCTTTGTTGAGGAGATTGGCTATCTCCACTTCACTTAGATCTTCTTCTGAATTCTTATCTTGGTCCTTCATTTGGATCGTGTTTCTGTGTCACCTCATTTTTCTTAACTTCCTGTTTTTATTGCTATGTGTGTAGTAGGTTCGTTACATTTCCTGACCTTGGGGAAGTGGCCTTTTGTAGGAGCTGTCCTATGGGTCCCAGCAGCCCCCTCTCCCCTGGTCACTAGAGCTATATATTCTAGGTGTACCCCCTATGTGGGCTGCTTGGGCTCTTCTGCTGTGGCGGGCTGACTACTGTGGGTAGTCTGGTAGGCTTGGCTGCCCCCAGACTGCTTGTTTGCCAGGCTCTGCCTTGTATGGAGGCTGTCTGTGCTGCTTGGTGAGACTAAATCATAAGGCAGCTGGCTGCACAACTCTGGGGGACACCAAATCTGGTGCTGGTTCACTTATGGGTAGAATTGCAGTCCAGGTGATATCAGGGCTAGTGCCCAGTCACTGGTTCTGGGGCTATGCTGGCTACTGGGAGGAAGAGACAGGTTCTGCGTTCTGGCTGCAGGGCCCAGGAGCCACAGAGTTGGTGTTGGATCACTGTTCCTGACACAGCTCTCTGCAGGGCCGGGGGTATCCCTAATCTTGTGTTGGCATTCTGATGGGCAGGGTCAGGACCCAGCTGAGTCCATGGCTGCTTCTGGCCTGCAATTAAGTGGCCTGGTTACACAGGCTGCTGGGCTGTGGTATTCCTGGAGCTGGTGTGTGCCTGTTGGTGTATGAGGCTGATCCCACTGCTAAAGCAGGTTTGCTGTTGGGTAGGTCCAAGCTCCATCCAGTCCCTGTGCAGTTACCACCTGCCGATGGTGAGGCTGACTCCAAGGCCAGAGCAGGCTCACTTGTCAGAGGGGCCAGGGACTCTGGGGCTGGTGCCTGTCCACTGAGGTGTGGAGGCTGGTCCTGGGGCTTTTGGTGGCTGGACCCATGTCCAGGGGCAGCTGTGCACTGAGAGGATCTGAAGGCAGCCTGTTTGCTGGTGGATGGGGCTATGCCCCTGCTCAGTTAGTTGCTTGGCCTGCAGCATCCTAGTACTTGCGTCTGTAGTCTGGTGGAAATGGGTGGGGCTCGGTCCTGAGGCTGATAAGCTACAGGGAGGATTCTGAAATTATGCTTGCTGGTACCAGCGTCCACGAGGTAGAAGGAGCTCCCCCGAATGGCTGCTGCCAGTGTCTCTGTCCCTGAGGCTGTGCTGTAGTTGCCTCTTGCCTCTCTGGGAGACTCTCCAAGATCAGGAGGTAGGTGTGACCCGGGATCCTTTCAAATGACTGCTTCTGTTCTGATTCTCAGATCATGTGGGATTTTGTGAGCATCTTTTAAGAGTGGAATCTCTATTTCCCACATCCCTCTGGCTCTCTGGAAAATAAGCACTACTGGTCTTCAAAGCCCAACTTTCTAGGAGCTCTTCTTTCCACAACAGGATCCCTGGGCTTGGGAGCCTGATGTTGGCTTCATACCCCTTGCTACCTGGGAGCACCTCTGAAATTGTAATTATCCTCCCATTTGTGGGCCACCCACTTGGTGGTATGGGTCTTGACTCTATTGAGATTTTGCCCTTCCTTTCTGTCTTGTCGAGGTGCCTTCCTTATATCTTTAGCTGTAAAACATCTTTTATGGTAGGTCCCGGCCTTTTTCATCAATTGCTGTTCTGTAAACAGTTGTGACTTTGGTGTGCCCATGAGAGGCATCAAGCTCTGGGTCTTTGAATGCTACCATGTTGGACAATCTCTCTACTTCATTCCTAAATCATATTATTTAAGTTTTCTTAGTATCTTATTTGATTAGCGACAGTTTGAAATTTATTATCACTCATGTTTACTTCGCCTGTCTAAAAAAATTGAATAGTGCATTCATTCAGTTTGAAATGAAGGTAGTGACCTGTGAATTTCCATACCTCAAAAATCAAGGATAGGACAAAAGCCTTTTCTACTTGTGTTACCCTCAAACTCTGCACCCCACCCCAGCCTGGGGATTAACCTCTTGCACCCATGCTCACCTTCTGTTTTCGGACCGTTAACCATCATTGCATCTGTATGTGTGTTGACAACGTGAACTCTAGTCTTTGCAGTTTTTGTGTTTTGTTTTTTGGTTTAGGGAACAGTCCTACTATGAATGTACATTTACTGCTCTACTGAAGTTCATATATAAACCTGTCAAGCACATTACCAGAATTGGAATTGCTTGTATATACACTTTGATAAATTTTAGAGACAATGGTAGAACAGAAGTAAATTGTATTTCAAATGCCACAATATTCTCACACCATGAAAACCCTTCCCTTTTTAATATATTTGTGTGTAGTTTATCTTTATGCCCATACTATATTTCCCAGAGATGGGTAAGTGTTATGTTTCTTGCTGGCACATTTACCGTATTGTTCAAAGGCAGGCGTTTAGTGGTTTTAGCATGATCCTATTTCCATGAACTCGCAAATACAAGATCTTCTCTCACACTGTCTTTTACTCCCTGCTGTTTTATATTGCCCTCCTAATTCTCAGTCCTGGTCTTTCTTTATGTTCTTCATCAACCTGGATAGGTTATACTATTTTCTCCCTTATTCAAGACCAATAGAATAGAATAGAATACAACACCCAGAAGTAAACCCTGATATATGGCCAAATGATTTTTGACAAGTTGCCAAGACTTTTCAAAGTAGAAAGGATAGTATTTTCAACACATGGTGCTGAGAAGTCTTGTGGGCAACATGCAAAAGAAAGAGGATGGACCCTTACCTAACATCATATGCAAAAATTAATGAAAACGTATCAAGAAACTAAATATAAGACCTAATAATATAAAAAGTCTTAGAAGAAGATAGAGGACAAGAGCTTCATGATATTGGATTTGGCAGTGTTTTCCTCCATATGAAACGAAGGAACAACAAAGGTACAGCTAACAAAAAAATAAACAATTTTCAGTACATAAGTTAAAAAAAAAATGTGTATCAAAGAAATGTAAACAGAATAAAATGGCAACCCACAAGATGGGAGAAAATATTTCAGAGCCATCTATCTGACAAGAGATTTCTATTCAGAATATACAGAGAACTCCTACAACTGAACAAAAAGCAAACACCCTGATTCAAAAATGGATAAAAGACTTGAATAGATGGTTCTTCACAAAGATGTACAAATGACTAAGCACTTGAATAGATGCTCCATATCACTAAATGCATGTTTATATATTTGTGTGCATGCATATACACACAAGCACACACACACATACACAAGCAGAAAACAACTATTGGTGAGGATGTGAGGGAGTTGGAACCATTGTGCTATGTCAGAGGGAATGATACAGCTGCTTTGCAAAAGAGTATGGCAATTTTTCAGATATTGAAAAATAGACTTACTACATGATCCAGGAATTTTACTATGAGGTATACCCAAAGGTATTGAAATCAGGGTCTTAAAGAAATATTTGTACTCCAGTGTTTAGAGCAGTAATAATCACAGTAGCTAAAATATGAAAGCAACCTAAGTGTTCATCCACTAGTTCCTGGATAAGCAAAGTGTGGTATACCCATATAATACAATATTATTCAGTGTTAAAAAGGAAAAGATCTAGGAATATGCTACAACATGGATGAATCTTGAGGAAATTTAGCTACCAAAAATGCCATTTTTGTGACTTTTAGTGAGTCATAACAATACAACTACTTATTTCAATTATATGGGGGTACTTAGTGTAGTCAAAACCATAGAAATTGGGAGGGCAATGACGCTTTTCAGGTGGTTATGGAACAAAAAGGAAAGTTATATTTAAAGGATATAGAGTTACAGTTTTAAAACGTAGAAAAGAATTAGAAAGATAAATGGTGATGTTGATCGCCCAATAATATGAATGCATTTAATATCACTGAACGGTGCACTTTATAATAACTAACATGTTATATTTTATGTTATTTGATTTTACCAACATACAAAATTGGGAAAGAATGTAATATCAGGAAAGGGAGTGGACCTGGGATAGAGCAGAGAGTAATCAGAAGGGTGAGACACTGCATATGTTGAAGAAGAAGAGCTGAGAGTCTTCATTGGCCAGAAGAGACTTTATAAAAGAGAAAAAAAAAATTACTCTGAGGGTGTATTAGGTAGATATCTGTGGGTGTGCTGCTATCTCCCATGGGTTATCTTAAAGAGTCTTTAATAAAGTCCATAAGGCTTGCTGAGGCTTTTTTAAAAACTGGATTCCCTAGGAGATAATTAGAGGGTGGTACTTAAGTCTATGTCTAGGTTGACAGATTTTGCAGGGAAGACGAACCTGAGAACAGTGGAGGTCTTAAGAGTGTAAGTACATGGAAATTAGAAAAAAATAATAATGAAGGGAATTAGGAAAACTTTGGACTTTGAAGGTCATGTATTATTACTGAGTCAGACCTGAGGTTTCTAAGGAGTTATATACACAGTTGCTATTTGGATTACTTGTTGATAAAGATAAGTGGAAAAACTAGAGTCATTCCCAAGTGTAGGTAAGATATAATGAGAGGATGGAGGTGGAAAGTAGGGAGACCCAGAGAAAAGTGGGAAGGTCATATTGGGCCAAGATGGTGGTAATATCCGACAGAACAGACGGTAGGACAGACGATGGATTCATCTTTTTTATTTCGCCTCCCCCCCCCCTCATCCTTAATAATTCTTTGGGAATATTTCACTGCTCTGTGATGCAGGTACAGAATTCGAGTGAGGAGGCTACACCTTCAGTGTCCAGCTGTCTGAGTCCTCAGTGTGCTTCAAATGATGGAGAACTATTGCTTCTTTATGAGAAGGGTTAGTACCTCGTAGCTAAGCTTAAGCTGGAGCTTATGCAATATTGATTCCATTTTATATATACTGTTGGCATGGAGGTTCCTCCTCCTCTTTTCTTGAACATTATGAAATGAATCTATATTTCTCAGTATTTGGGTATATCAGATAAATACGTTAAGTAAAGGAATCTTATATATTGCTCCCTGCATAGTTTGCTCTTTCTTGTTTCTCTTTTACCTTTACTAAATTAGCACAGGGAGAGACCTTGAAATGTTCTAATCAGGAGAGATTAGAACATCATATTTCTAGAGAGGTTGGTTGGACAGAGCAGGGGTCCCAGTGAGAATCCAAGCTTCTGTTTCTACTTGGAAGTGTACCTGTGTAGAATAGAGGGCTCCAGGAAATATCCTAGAATATTCCAATGTCCCTGTGGGAGATCATTAAGAGAGGCAGGATCTGGTACCAGATCAGTGTACTATGACATGTTTGTCAGTCATCTGATGTGAGATTCTCAGAGCCAATCCCATATGGTAGGGCTGAGTGCAGAGTGATGAAGAACCTGTGAAAGCCTTTGATTGCATGTTAAAGATGAAGCTCTGATTTCGGGGAGAATTTTCTTACCTGACTGAATGTCACCCTTCTGTGGGGATGAGATTCTGTGCTTTTCGTCTGTTGATGACCACTGACTGCAGATCATTAGAGGATCATGTCTAGAAAACATTCTTTATTTAATTTCTTAAAGAAGAAAGCATAGAAAGCATTTTTATCCACTTTCAAATTGAGGATCAAGGGGAATGACATCAGTGAAAATGTCAGAGTAGGGAGCTCTGGCTTGTGTCCATCCCCAGAAACACTGACATACGTGGTAAAACCTGTCAAAATGACCCTATCAACACCTGTAAGTTTTCTTTTCTTTTCACGCTGTAGATTTATCTTTCATTGAAACTTGACTTACTACAGGATGTGGAGAATAAACAGGGAAGTAGAAACTGTATTTCCTGATGAGAGAATCACTAAGTCACATTAGCTGTTCTGAACTCTGCCTTACTCACCGTGACTCTAATTAAAACAAACAAACAAACAAAACACTTTTTTTTTGGTAAGTCAGTTCTGACATTTCCTCGTTAAAGACAAGGTAACAGATACAGACTTAGATCTACCAGAATTGAGCAAACTTTTGATTGTACCTGTGTTGAACATATGAGCATGACCTGCTACAAATCTTCATTATACTTATTGCCACAACGGACAAATTCCCTTTTTCCACTCCTGATATGTTGCATGTAAGGAATGCATAGGTCACTAACCCCAGCTGGTCACAGGTAAACTCTGCCCTGCCACATGGATTACTGCATGTTTTCCTGCTGGAAGACCACACATTCTCGAGGATCATGCCTGCAGAGTATCTGGGCTCTTCTTTTTTTCTGGATAAAGGTTAGATAATCACCTAATTTTATGAGAAATATATAAATTGTATTTGCATATTCTTCAGGTTTTTATTTATCCATTCTCTTTCAAGTCCTAAGTGCAAATATTAAAGTGATTTCCAAGAGGGTGGTATATAAGACAGCTCCAAAATTAGCAATAAATCATAATACAATTGTGAATGCATTAATGTGTGATTAATATGTAGATACTTATGTAAATGCAAGTTTAGTAATGCTTTGTGGAGAGCTTCAGAATCTAGGTATTAAAAAAAAAAAAAGAAGGAGTTCTTGAAACTCTCAGGGAATTATAGAGAAGTCTTTGTGTCTATAAATATCATTCTGAAATAATGCATATTCTCAGAAATAAACTAGGCATAACATTGTAGGAAAAAACTTCATGAAATGAAAGAGCATGTGAGATGGCCATACAAGAAAAAGAATATTCTCAGAGAATAATGAACAGTGTGGAGTTCAGCAGAGGGGTCATACACATTCAGAGAGCAAAACTTTGGAGAGCCTAATTGTGAGTTCCTCATATTTCATCTTTGGAGACACGGTAGTCATTTGAAATATGATGCTATAAGATGACGTTAACATACTTAAATACTTTCGTTTAGAAATGACCACTTAGAACCAGAGTAAATGAAAGAGAACACAACATTATGTTTATGTTGATTTTTAAAGACCTCAGGTGAGTGCTGATTATTTAAAAATGCATGATGTCTTTCACTGCAAAGTAAATGAGCTGTTACAGTGGAGGATTACTGGACTGAATGTCAATATTATGACATAGTATGAGTGTGTTTCGTGTTTGGTAATTGCAACCATTGTTGCTTTTGTTGTGGTCATCCATTTACAGTGCTTGGTGTCAGTTGATTTATCTCTTGTAAAAATAAAATACAGTCTGTGTGCGTGTGAAAAAAAAAACATACATGATGTCTTGACTAAAGTTGTATGGAATTTGAGATCTGGAAAAAAGCATTTCTTTTCTGTAATGCTAGGATGATAATTGGACATTTTTGCAAGAAAGAGATTTCAGGATGCAAATCTCGTGTCTCTAAGGTGGGAAGTCAGTTCATGGTGGAACATTCTATTAAACTTGTGTGAGTGGAGAAATATTTCTTTGGAAGGAAGAGGTCACGAATCCCTTTTTAATAGTTAATGGTTTATAGCATACCGAATGAGCAAAATGGCTATTTCTGAACTTTAGAAAAAAATAATATAGTTTTTCTGCATTTATAACATGAGGCTGATGTAAAATATCAAAAATTCTTTATTTTGAAAAGCAATGTAATCAATTTGACATAATTCATATATATTGAACCTGTGGTACACACACACACAGTAAAACTTACATTCAGAAAATTGTTTGCACTTAAGAAATATTTTCAAGTGTAGTTGATTTACAATGTTGTGGGTTTTTTTAAATACATGTTTATTGGAGTATACTTACTTTATAACACTGTATTAGTTTCTGCTTTACAACAAAGTGAATCAGCTATATGTATACATATATTCCCCATATCCCCCCCCCCTTGAGCCTCCCTCCCACACTCCCTATCCCACCCCTCTGGGAGACATAAAGCACCGAGCTGATCTCCCTGTGCTATGCGGCAGCTTACCACTAGCTATTTTACATTTGGTAGTGTATATATGTCAGTGCTACTCTCTCACTACGTCCCTGTCTCCCCTTGCCCCTTGTGTCCTTAAGTCCGTTCTCTACATCTGTGTCTTTATTCCTGCCCTGTCACTAGGTTCGTCAGTACCATTTTTCTAGATTCCATATATATGTGTTAGCGTACGGTATTTGTTTTTTCTCTTTCTGACTTACTTCACTCTGTATGACAGACTCTAGGTCCAACCACCTCACTGCAAATAACTCAATTTTGTTCCTTTTTATGGCTGAGTAATACTCCATTGTATAGATGTGCCACATCTTCTTTATATATTCATCTGTCGATGGACATTTAGGTTGCTTCTATGTCCTGGCTATTGTAAATAGTGCTACAGTGAACATTGTGGTACATGTATCTTTTTGAATTATGGTTTTCTCCGGGTATATGCCCAGTAGTGGGATTGCTGGGTCGTATGGTAGTTCTATTTTTTAGCTTTTAAGGAATCTCCATACTGTTCTCCATAGTGGCTCTATCAGTTTACATTCCCACCAACAGTTCAGGAGGGTTCCCTTTTCTCCACACCCTCTGCAGCCTTTACACATTGTTGTATTAATTTCTGCTGTGCAGCAAAGTGATTCAGTTTTATATATATCTATCTATATATCTATCTATATCTATGTATCTATATCTATATATCTATATATATTCTTTTCCATTATGGTTTATCACAGGGTATTGAATATAGTTTCCTGTGCTCTACAGTAGGTCTTGGTGGGTTGTCCATCCTATGTAGAATAGTTTGCTTCTGCTATTCCAAAACTCCCAATCTTTCCTTCACTCTCTCCTTGGCAACCACAACTCTCTTTTCTATATCTGTGTGTTTGTTTCTGTTTCGCTGACATGCTCATTTGTGTCCTGTTTTCGATTCCACATGTAGGTGATATTATATGGTATTTGTCTTTCTCTCTCTGACTTACTTCACTTAGTATCATTATCTCTAGGTCCATCCATGTTGCTGCAAATGGCATTATTTCATTCTTTTTTATGTCTGAGTAATATCTTTTGTATACGTATACCACACCTTCTTTATACACTCATTTTTCAATGAACATTTAGGTTGTTTCCATGTCTTGGCTGTTATAAATAGTGCTGCTATGAACATAGGGTTTCATGTATCTTTTTGAATTATAGTTTTGTCTAGATATATGTCCACAAGTGGGATTGCTAGATCATATGGCAACTCTCTTTATAGTTTTTTTGAGGAACCTCCATACTGTTTTCCATAGTGGCTGCACCAACTTACATGGCCACCGACAGTGTAGAAGGGTTCCCTTTTCCCCATACCCCCTCCAGCATTTGTTAATTGTAGATTTTCTTTTTAATGATGGCCATTCTGATCAGTGTGAAGTGATACCTCATTGTAATTTGGATTTGCATTTATCTAATAATTAGTGATGATGAGCACCTTTTCATGTGCCTATTGGCTCTCTGTATGTCTTCTTTGGAGAAATGTTTATTTAGGTCTTCTACCCATTTTTCCATTGAGTTATTTGTTATTTTGTTATTGAGTTGTATGAGCTGTTTGTATGGTTTGGAAATTAAGCCCTTGTCAGTCTCATCATTTGCTAATATTTTCTCCCAGTCCATAGGTTGTATTTTCATTTTGATTATGGTTTCCTTTGCTGTGCAAAAGCTTATAAGTTTGATTAGTTCCTGTTTCTTTTTTGCTTTTACAGTAAGTCCCCTACATATGAACAAGTTCTGTTCCAAGAGTGCGTTTGTAAGTTCAATTTGTTTGTAAGTCCAACAAAGTTCGCCTAGGTACCCAACTTACACAGTCGGCTGTATGGTATTGTACCGTAATAGGTTTATAATACTTTTCACGCAAACAATACATAAAAAACAAGCACAAAAACAAAGAAAGCATTTTTAATCTTACAGTACAGTAACTTGAAAAGTACAGTAATACAGTACAACAGCTAGGATACTCGGGCTGGCATCGAAGGAACAGGCGAGCAGAGTTACTGATTGGAGGAGGGAGGGGAGGTGGGAGATGGTAGGGGTGAAGGATTATCAACAGTAGGAGACAGAGGGCAAGCTGCAATTTCACTCATACCTGCCGTTGATGGCAAAGGTTCTGGTTCCTTGCTGGATTTAATTCTATCTACCCTCTTGAAAGAATGATCCATTGATGTCTGGGTAGTAGCTCTTTTTTTCTCATCATAGATGACAAGGTAACACTGGATTGCAATCTGAATGGCTGCTGCCACCTTTGGGTCCCATTCTAGGTTCGGGTCCTGTGCCTCAAAAACTAACAGTGCTTCCTCAAATAACGAAGATTCCCTTGCCATTTTCTGTGTCGTGAATCTCTTCAGTTCTTCAGTTACTTTTTCTTCCTCCTGTCCCTCTTCATCCTTTCTCTGGGCCTCCAATTCCATCAGTAAGCTCCTCATGTTGCACAGCAAGGAGTTCAGCGAAATCGTCCTCTTGCAGATCTAGCTCCAGCTTCTCGCTGAGGGTCACTACGTTGCTGAAGACCTCTTCGGACTTCTGATCTACCTTCTCAAATCCACAAAAATCATGAACAAACTGTGGGCAAAGGTTCTTCCAAACCCCATTCATCGTGACCGCCATACCCTCACACCATGCAAAGTCAATGTTTTTTATGGTCTTGTAGATGTTATAGTCCTCCCAAAGCTGTCCCTAGGTTGTTCCTGATTTGTCACTTACCTTTACTGCCTGACAAAAAGTGTGACATAAATAATATTTCTTGAAAGTCGCTATAACGCCCTGGTCCATAGGTTGGATGAGCAATGTAGTATTTGGTGACAGATGCAGTACTTTGACGTTGGGATGAAAGTCATCCATGAATGGGGGGTGGCCCAGAGCATAGTCGAGCAGCAAAAGAATGTTTTGCTGGAACGTCCTTCTCCAAGCAATATTTCTCTACATCTGGGATAAAGTGGTGGCAAAACCAGTCCTGGAACGTGGCCTGTGTAATCCGGGATTTGGGGTTACGCTTCCACACAACAGGAAGAGAGCCCTTGGCTATGTTTTTAAGGGTTCTTGGGTTCTGTGAATGATAAACTAAGAGAGGTTTCAGCTTCAATTCACCGGAAGCATTGCCACCAAACAACAGTTAGCCTATCCTTTGCTGCTTTACAGCCCAGCATCAACTTTTCCTCCTTACTGACGTAACTTCGGTCTGGCATCCTCTTCCAGTACAGTTGTGTCTCATCCACATTAAAAACCTGGTTGGGTAAATACACACCATCATCAATAATTTCTCAAAGTGTTTCTGGAAGTTCCTGGACAGCTATCCTATCTGCACTTGCTGTCTCTCCACTTACTTTTACATTGTGAAGGCTGGCTCTAGCCTTGAACCGATGAAACCAGCCATGGCTGGCATTAAAAGATGTGCCCTCTGATTCTTTGCCATGTTTCTTCTTCAAGTCTTCATAAAGGCTTTTAGCTTTCTCTTGAATCAGCATTAAGTTGAGAAGGACTCAGCGCTGATGTTGATCCTGCATCCGCACACTGAGAAGTTTCTCCATCTCCTCCATCACTTTTCCATGCTTCTTGGATATTGTGTCAACATCGTCGGCACAGCAGACTTCACATGTTCCATGATCTTGTCCTTGTTCTTTAGATTCGTGCCAATGATTGAATGATTCATATTATAAGAATGAGCGATGTCTAACATCTTTTTGCCTCGCTCCACTCTCTCAATTACTTTCACTTTTGTTTCCGTCATTATCGCTTGGCGCTTCTTAACAGTACCAGCTACATCACCTCTGCTTTTACGCTTGCTTCCAGACATCTTGGGCTTGAAATAAAGGTACTGTACTACTGTACTCTATACAGTACTGCAAAGTACACAAAAGCACAACCACATATAGAGGAAGCACGCACGTGACAATGTATGCCAGACACGTGAACTAACTTACATGATTGGACACGCGAATGGACGTTTGCATCTTTGAAAGTTTGCAACTTGAAGGTTCGTATGTAGGTGACTTACTGTATTTGTACTGCCTAGGGAGAACTACCTAGGAAAATTTTGGTATGACTTATGTCAGAGAATGTTTTGCTTATGTTCTCTTCTAGGAGTTATATGGTGTCCTATCTTATATTTAAGCATATAAGCCGTTTTGAGTTTATTTTTGTGTATGGTGTGAGGGTATGTTCTGACTTCACTGATTTGCATACGGCTCTCCAACTTTCAAAACACCACTTGCTGAAGAGACTGTCTTTTCCCCATTGTATATTCTTGCCTCCTTTGTCAAAGATTAATTGACCATAGGTGTGAGGGTTTATTTCTTAGCTCTCTATTCTATTCCATTGATCCAGGTATCTCTTTCTGTGCCAATACAATGTGGCTTTGATTACTGTAACTTTGTAGTATTTTCTGAAGTTTAGGAGGGTTATGCCTCCTGCTTTGTTCTTTTTCCTGGGGATTGTGTTCACATTTCTGACTTTTTATGGTTCCAGATACATTTTAGGATTATTTGTTCTAGTTCTGGGGAAAATGTCATGGGTAATTTGATAGGGATCACATTAAATCTGTAGATTGCTTTGGGTAGTATAGCCATTTTAACAGTATGAATTCCTCCCATCCAAGAGCGTGGGATGTCTTTCCATTTCTTTGAATCATCTTCAGCTTCCTTTACTAATGTTTTGTAGTTCTCAGTATATAAGTCTTTCACCTCCTTGGTGAGGTTTATTCCTAAGCATTTTATTTTTTTGATGCCATTAATAAAAGGATTGCTTGTTTACATTTCCTTTCTGATATTTCATTGTTAGTGTAAAGAAATGCAACCAGGGACTTCCCTGGTGGCTCCGTGGTTGAGAATCCGCCTGCCAATACAGGGGACACGGGTTTGAGCCCTGATGCAGGAAGATCTCACATGCCGTGGAGCCACTAAACCTGTGTGCCACAACTACTTAGCCTGCACTCTAGAGCCAGTGAGCCACAAATACTGAGCCCATGTGCCACAACTACTTAAGCCTGCATGCCTAGAGCCCGTGCTCCACAATAAGAGAAGCCACTGCAATGAGAAGCCTGCGCACCACAAGAAAGTCTAGTCCCCACTGGCCACAACTAGAGAAAGCCCGTGCACAGCAATGAAGACCCAATGCAGCCAAAATAAATTTAAAAAAAAAAGAAAGAAAAACCAGGAAATGCAACCAATTTATATATGTTAATCTTGTATCCTGCTACTTTGCTGAATTTGTTTATCAGTTCTAGTAGTGTTTGTGTGGGATTTTTAGGGTTTCCTTTATATATATTATCATGTCATCTGCATATAATGACAACTTTACCTCTTCCCTTCCAATTTGGTTAGATTTTATTTCTTTTTCTTGTCTGATTGTTGTGGTTAGGGCTTCCAATACTATGTTGAAGAGAAGACGTGGGAGTGGGCATCCTTGTCTTGTTCCAGATTTTAGCGGGAAGGCTTTCAGCTTATGAACGTTGAGTATTATATTGGCTGTGGGTTTGTCATAAATAGCTTTTATTATGTTGAGATATGTTTCCTCTGTACCCACGTTGGTAAGTGTTTTTACCATGAATGGATGTTGAAGCTTTTCAAATGCTTTTTCGCCATCTACTGAGATGGTCGTTTGTTTCTTGTTTTTCCTTTGTCGATGGGGTGTATCATGTTGATTGATTTGCATATGTTGAAGCAGCTTTGTGAAACTGGGGTGAATCAAATTTGGTCATGGTGTATGATCCTCTTATGTGTTGTCGGATTCGGTTTTCTAATATTCAGTTGAGAATTTTTGCATCTATATTTATCAACGATATTGGCCTGCAGTTTTCTTTTTTGGTAGTGTCTTTCTCTGTGTTTTTTTTTAAAGTCTTTATTGAATTTGTTCCAATATTGCTTCTGTTTTATGTTTTGGTTTCTTGTTTGTGAGGCATGTGGGATCTTAGCTCCAAAACCAGGGATCGAACAGGCACCCCCTGCACTGGAAGGCGAAATCTTAACTGCTGGACCACCAGAAAAGTCCCCATCTGTTTTATTTGTTTTTTTTTTTTTTTAAGTAAATTTCTTTCTTTCTTTATTTTTGGATGCATTGGGCATTCGTTGCTGTGCTCGGGCTCTCTCTAGTTGTGGTGAGCGGGGACTACTCTTCGTTGTGGTGTGCAGGCTGTTCATTGTGGTGGCTTCTTTTGTTGCAGATCATGGGCTCTAGGTGCGTGGGCTTCAGCAGTTGTGGCTATCAGGCTCAGTAGTTGTGGCTCGTGGGCTGTAGAGCGCAGGCTCAGTAGTTGTGGCACACAGGCTTAGTTGCTCCATGGCATGTGGGATCTTTCCAGACCAGGTCTCGAACCTATGTCCCCTGCAGTGGCAGACAGATTCTTAACCACTGTGCCACCAGGGAAGTCCCCCCTCCCCATCTGTTTTTGATATCAGCGTGATAGTGGCTTCATAGAATGTCTTTGGAAGTATTCCTTACTCTTCAATCTTTTCGAAGAGTTTGAGAAGAATCAGTGTAAGTTCTGCTTTTTATATTTGGTAGAATTTGCCTGTGAAACCATCTGATCCTGGACTTCTGTTGGTAGGGAGTTTTTTTAAATTACAGATTCTATTTTTTTAAAAATTCTATTTATTTATTTATTTATTTTGGCTGTGTTGGGTCTTCGTTTCTGTGCAAGGGCTTTCTCTAGTTGCAGCGAGCGGGGGCCACTCTTCATCACGGTGCGTGGGCCTCTCACTATCGTGACCTCTCTTGTTGTGGAGCACGGGCTCCAGACGCTCAGGCTCAGTAGTTGTGGCTCACGGGCCCAGTTGCTCCGCGGCATGTGGTATCTTCCTAGACCAGGGCTCGAACCCGTGTCCCCTGCATTGGCAGGCAGATTCTCAACCGCCGCGCCACCAGGGAAGCCCTCTATTTTGCTTTTAGTGATCAGTATGTTCAAGTTATCTATTTCTTCTTGATTCAGTTTTGTTCGGCTGTAAAAGAACAAAATATATTTTTAAGTTATGTTAGCAGCTAAATACTTACCATGTATTAGACCACAAAAGAGAGAAGAAAAAATATTAAAATATTTTTTCAAATACAACAAGTATTGAAATGTTTTAAAGAAATTGGTATAATAATACTAATTACAATAATGACAAATTGTTCTGAACTTAAAGACTACTTATATCTAAGATGCATATTATATGCTTATTGTTTTATTGTTTTTAAATACATGGAATGTTTTCTCCTTTCTAATGTAATTCTTTTATTTTACCTGTATATTGTGAAAAAAATTTAGTTGCACATAATATAAAAAATTACACTTTAATAGGAGATATTAATCCATTTACATTTACTATAGTACTGAAAATACTTAGGTTTAGCGTTCCATGTCATTGAGTGCTCTTTTTTATTTATTTATTTTTAAAAAAAGATTTAATTTGGGGGGGGGCATAAATTATTCATTTATTTATTTAATTTTAACATCTTTATTGGACTATAATTGCTTTACAATGGTGTGTTAGTCTCTGCTTTAGAACAAAGTGAATCAGCTATACATATCCATATATCCCCATATCTCCTCCCTGTTGCGTCTCCCTCCCGCCCTCCCTATCCCACCCCTCTAAGTGGTCATAAAGCACTGAGCTGATCTCCCTCTTCTATGCAGCTGTTTCCTACTAGCTAGCTATTTTACATTTGGTAGTATATATAAGTCCATGCCACTCTCTCACTTCGTCCCAGCTTACCCTTCCCCCTCCCCATGTCCTCAAGTCCATTCTCTATGTCTGCGTCTTTATTCCTGTCCTGTCCCTAGGTTCCTCCCAACCGTTTCTTTTCCTTTTCTTTTTAGATTCCACATATATGTGTTAGCATACAGTATTCGTTTTTCTCTTTCTGACTTACTTCACTCTGTATGACAGACTCTAGGTCCATCCATCTCACTACAAATAACTCAATTTCATTTCTTTTTATGGCTGAGTAATATTCCATTTTATATTGAAGATGTGCAACATCTTTTTTACCCATTCATCAGTTGATGGACACTTAGGTTGCTTCCATGTCCTGGCTATTGCAAATAGAGCTGCAATGAACATTGTGGAACATGACTCTTTTTGAATTATGGTTTTCTCCAGGTATATGCCCAGTAGTGGGATTGCTGTGTCATATGGTAGTTCTATTTTTAGTTTTTTAAGGAACCTCGATACCGTTCTCGATAGTGGCTCTATCAATTTACACTCCCACCAACGGTGCAAGAGGGTTCCCTTTTTTCCACACCTCTGCAGCATTTATTGTTTGTAGATTTTTTTGATGATGGCCATTCTTACCTGTGTGTGGTGATACCTCATTGTAATTTCGAGTTGCATTTCTCTAATGATCAGTGATGTTGAGCATTCTTTCATGTGTTTGTTGGCAATCTGTATATCTTCTTTGGAGAAATGTCTATTTAGGTCTTCTGCCCATTTATGGATTGGGTTGTTTGTTTGTTTGTTTGTTTTTGATATTGAGCTGCATGGGCTGCTTGTAAAGTTTGGAGATTAATCCATGGTCAGCTGCTTCGTTGGCAAATATTTTCTCCCATTCTGAGGGTGGCCTTTTCGTCTTGTTTATGTTTTCCTTTGCTGTGCAAAAGCTTTTAAGTCTCCTTAGGTCTCATTTGTTTATGTTTCTTTTTAATTTCCGTTTTCTAGGAGGTGGGTCAAAAAGGATCTTGCTGTGATTGATGTCATAGAGTGTTCTGCCTATGTTTTCCTCTAAGAGTTTGATAGTGTCTGGCCTTACATTGAGGTCTTTAATCCATTTTGAGTTTATTTTTGTGTATGGTGTTAGGGAGTCTTCTGATTTCATCCTTTTACCGGTAGCTGTCCAGTTTTCCCAGCACCACTTATTGAAGAGGCTGTGATTTCTCCATTGTATATTCTTGCCTCCTTTATCAAAAATAAGGTGACCATATGTGTATGGGTTTATGTCTGGGCTTTCTCTCCTGTTCCATTGCTCTATATTTCTGTTTTTGTGCCAGTACCATACTGTCTTGACTACTGTAGCTTTGTAGTATTGTCTGAAGTCAGGGAGCCTGATTCCTCCAGCTCTGTTTTTCTTCTCAAGATTGCTTTGGCTGTTCGGGGTCTTTTGTGTTTCCATACAAATTGTGAAATATTTTTGTTCTAGTTCTCTGAAAACTTCCATTGGTAGTTTGATAGGGATTGCATTGAATCTGTAGATTGCGTTGGGTAGTAGAGTCATTTTCACAATGTTGATTCTTCCAATCCAAGAACATGGTATATCTCTGTATCTGTTTGTGTCATCTTTGATTTCTTTCATCTGTGTCTTATAGTTTGTTGAGTAAACGTCTTTTGTCTCCTTAGGTAGGTTTATTCCTAGGTATTTTATTCTTTGTGTTGCAGTGGTAAATGGGAGTGTTTCCCTAATTTTTCTTTCAGAATTTTCATCTTTAGTGTATAGGAATGAAAGAGATATCTGTACATTAATTTTGTATCCTGCAACCTTACCAGTTCATTGATTAACTCTAGTAGGTTTCTGGTAGCATCTTTAGGATTCTCTATGTATAGTATCATGTCATCTGCAAACAGTGAGAGCTTAACTTCTTCTTTTCCGATTTGGATTCCTTTTATTTCTTTTTCTTCTCTGATTGCCGTAGCTAAAAATTCCAAAAGTGTGTGGAATAATAGTGGTGAGAGTGGGCAACCTTGTCTTGTTCCTGATCTTGGTGGAAATGTTTTCACTTTTTCACCATTGAGAACGATGCTGGCTGTGGGTTTGTCATATATGGCCTTTATTATGTTGAGGAAAGTTCCCTCTATGCCTACTTTCTGGAGGGTTTTTATGATAAATGGGTGTTTAATATTGTCGAAAGCATTTTCTGCATCTATTGAGACGACCATATGGTTTTTATCCTTCAGTTTTTTAATATGGTGTATCACATTGATTTGCATGTACTGAAGAATCCTTGCATCCCTGAGATAAACCCCACTTGATCATGGTGTATGATCCTTTTAAGGCGCTGTTGCATTCTGTTGGCTAGTATTGTGCAGTGGATTTTTGCAGCTATGTTCATCAGTGATATTGACCTGTAGTTTTCTTTCTTTGTGACATCTTTGTCTGGTTTTGGTGTCAGGGAGATGGTGGTCTCATAGAATAAGTTTGGGAGAGTTCCTCCCTCTGCTATATTTTGGAAGAGTTTGAGAAGGATAGGTGTTAACTCTTCTCTAAATGTTTGATAGAATTTGCCTGTGAAGCCATCTGGTCCTGGGCTTTTGTTTGTTGGAAGATTTTTAATCACAGTCTCAAGTTCAGTGCTTGGGATTGGTTTGTTTGTAGTTTCTATTTCTTCCTGGTTCAGTCTTGGAAGGTTGTGCTTTTCTAAGAATTTGTCCATTTCTTCCAGGTTGTCCATTTTATTGGCATATAGTTGCTTGCAGTAATCTCTCATGATCCTTTGTATGTCTGCAGTGTCAGTTGTTACTTCTCCTTTTTCATTTGTAATTCTGTTGATTTGAGTCGTCTCCCTTTTTTTCTTGATGAGTCTGGCTAATGGTTTATCAATTTTGTTTATCTTCTCAAAGAACCAGCTTTTAGTTTTTTTGATCTTTGCTGTTGTTTCCTTCATTTCTTTTTCATTTATTTCTGGTCTGATCTTTATGATGTCTTTCCTCTGCTGACTTTGTTTTTTTTTTTTTCTTTCTTTCTCTAATTGCTTTAGGTGTAAGGTTAACTTGCTTATTTGAGATAGTTCTTGTTTCTTGAGGTAGGATTGTATTGCTATAAACTTCTCTCTTAGAACTGTTCTTGCTGCATCCCATAGGTTTTGGGTCTTCATGTGTTCATTGTCATTTGTTTCTAGGTATTTTTTAATTTCCTCTTTGATTTCTTCAGTGGTGTCTTGGTTATTAAGTAGTGTATTGTTGAGCGTCCATGTGTTTCTATTTTTTACAGATTTTTTTCCTGTAATTGATATCTAGTCTGATAGCATTGTGGTCGGAAAAGATACTTGATACGATTTCAATTTTCTTATATTTACCAAGGCTTGATTTGTGACCCAAGATATGATCTATCCTGGAGAATGTTCCAGGAGCACTTGAGAAAAAGTGTATTCTGTTGTTTTTGGATGGAATGTCCTATAAATATCAATTAAGTCCATCTTGTTTAATGTATCATTTAAAGCTTGTGTTTCCTTATTTATTTTCATTGTGGATGATCTGTTCATTGGTGAAAGAGGGGTGCTAAAGTCCCCTACTATGATTGTGTTACTGTTGATTTCCCCTTTTATGGCTGTTAGCATTTGCCTTATGTATTGAGGTGCTCCTATGTTGGGTGCCTAAATATATGCAATTGTTATATCTTCTTCTTGGATTGATCCCTTGATCATTATGTAGTGTCCTTCTTTGTCTCCTGTAATAGTCTTTATTTTAAAGTCTTTTTTGTCTGATATGAGAATTGCTACTCTAGCTTTCTTTTGATTTCCATTTGCATGGGATATCTTATTCCATCCCCTCACTTTCCATCTGTATGTGTCCCTATGTCTGAAGTGGGTCTCTTGTAGACCACATACATACCGGTCGTGTTTTCGGATCCATTCAGCCAGTCTATGTCTTTCGGTTGGAGCATTTAATCCATTTACATTTAAGGTAATTATTGATATGTATGTTCTTATTACCATTTTCTTAATTGTTTTGGGTTTCTTAGTGTAGGTCTTTTCCTTCTCTTGTGTTTCCTGCCTAGAGAAGTTCCTTTAGCATTTGTTGTAAAGCGGGTTTGGTGGTGCTGAATTCTCTTAGCTTTTGCTTGTCTGTAAAGGTTTTAATTTCTCTGTCGAATCTGAACGAGATCCTTGGTGGGTCGAGTAATCTTGGTTGTAGCTGTTCCCCTTTCATTACTTTAAATATGTCCTGCCAGTCCCTTCTGGCTTGCAGAGTTTCTGCTGAAAGTTCAGCTGTTAACCTTATGGGGATTCCCTTGTATGTTATTTGTTGTTTTTCCCTTGCTGCTTTTAATATTTTTTCTTTGTATTTAATTTTTGATAGTTTGACTAATATATGTTTTGGCATGTTTCTCCTTGGGTTTATCTTGTATGGGACTCCCTGCGCTTCCTGGACTTGATTAACGATTTCCTTTCCCATATTAGGGAAGTTTTCAACTATAATCTCTTTAAATATTTCCTCAGTGTCTTTCTTTTTCTCTTCTACTTCTGGGACCCCTATATTCGAATGTTGGTGCGTTTAATGTTTTCCCAGAGATGTCTCAGATTGTCCTCAATTCTTTTCATTCTTTTTTCTTTATTTTGCTTTGCAGTAGTTATTTCCACTATTTTATCTTCCAGGTCATTTATCCATTCTTCTGCCTCAGTTATTCTGCTATTGCTTCCTTCTAGAGAATTTTTAATTCCATTTATTGTGTTGTTCATCATTGTTTGTTTGCTCTTTAGTTCTTCTAGGTCCTTGTTAAAGGTTTCTTGTCTATTCTCCATTCCAGTTCCAAGATTTGGGATCATCTTTACTATCATTACTCTGAATTCTTTTTCAGGTAGACTGCCTATTTCCTCCACATTTGTTTGGTCTGGTGGGTTTTTACCTTGCTCCTTCATCTGCTGTGTGTTTCTGTGTCTTCTCATTTGGCTTTGGGGACTGTGTTTGGGGTCTCCTTTTCAGAGGCTGCAGATTCGTAGTTCCCGTTGTATTTGGTGTCTGCCCCCAGTGGCTAAGGTTGGTTCAGTGGGTTGTGTAGGCTTTCTGATGGAGGGGACTGGTGCCTGTGTTCTGGTGGGTGTGTCTGGATCTTGTCTTTCTGGTGGACAGATCCGCATCTGGTGGTGTGTTTTGGGGTGTCTGTGACCTTATTGTGATTTTCGGCAGCCTCTCTGCTAATGGGTGGGCCTGCATTCCTGTCTTGCTAGTTGTTTGGCATGGGATGTCCAGCACTGGATCTTGCTGGTCTCTGAGTGGAGCTGGGTCTTAGCGTTGAGACGGATATCTCTGGGAGAGCTTTCGCCATTTGATATTACAAGGTGCCAGAGGTCTCTGGTAGACCAATGTCCTGAACTCGGCTCTCCCACCTCAGAGGCACAGGCTTGACACCCGGCTGGAGCACCAAGACCCTGTCAGCCACACAGCTGGGGGTGAGAGCAAGAGGTAGCTTTGGTACATCTCAAAGACCACCAATGAGGTTCACTGACCATTTTCTCTCCAGAAGTGAAGAAAACAAAATTCAGACTTTGGCTAGTCAGCCACTTTGGTAGCCAGCCTCCAAGATGGACCTAATTATCCCCTAATTATCTCCCAGTCTCCATGTACCAGTGTGGCTCCTCGCACTTGAAAAGGGTTGACTGTTTAACTAATAAGAAATTGCAGAAATGACAAAGTGCAGCTTCCAAAGTTATAAAAGACATTGCAGCTTCTGCTTTGGTTTCTGCTAGATCACTCATCCTGGGGTAAGCCAGCTGCCATGTCATGAGGACACTCAAGCAGCCCTAAGGAGAGATCCATGTGGCAAGGAACTGAGGCCTCTTACCTACAGCCACGTGAGTGAGTCATCTCAGAAGTCAAAAGATTTAATTTTTTAAATTTTTGGTTGTGTTGGGTCTTCGTTGCTGCACAGGGTTTCTCCAGTTGTTACTAGAGAAGCAGGGGTTACTCATCGTTGTGGTGCACGGGCTTCTCCTTGCGGTGGTTTCTCTTGTTGTGGAGTATGGGCTCTAGGTGCATGGGCTTCAGTAGTTGTGTCATGCAGGCTCAATAGTTGTTGCTTGCAGGCTCTAGAGCACAGGCTCAGTACTTGTGGCACACGGGCTTAGTTGCTCTGCAGCATGTGGGATCTTCCCAGACCAGGGATGGAACCCCTGTTCCCTGCATTGGCAGGCAAATTCTTACCCACTGTGCCACCAGGGAAGTCCAGTGTGCTCTTTTTTAAACCTAGTCTGTTTTCATTATTTTCTATCTTAACGATTCTGTATTAAAGAAAAAAAAATAATACTCCTTTCTACCCCTCCTCTTTGAGGATTATATATGAAGAAGTATGTCTTATTTATTAACCTCAAATTTTCACCTTACTTTTAAGAAGTAATCACAATGTCAAGTATTTAATACTTTTCACTTCCACCTTGAAAAGCATGGATATTAAAGTGCTAATACAATTACCTTCCCTGGTCTATCTTTTTTAGTTTTTGTTATGTATAAAAAACAACGAAAAACATGCATGGTTTGTAAGGAAATGACAAATTTCAGAAAATTCAGCATCTGAATACACTCTAAACATAGCTTCTAGATAAAGACACAGAAAATTGCCAGATACTCAGAGGTCCCCTGGTCCCATTCTAGTGACTCCCCTTAAGGTTTAATATTGTTCTGGTACCTAACAAAAAGATAACTTTACCTGTATTTTGTATTTGATATAAATGTTATGGCACAGTAAAATCACTTTTGGATTGGGCTTTTTTATTTTATGTTGTTTGTGAATATGCCTATATGGTTGTCTGTTGCTGTGATCATGCATTGCCACTGTTGCATAGGATTCCATAATGTAAATATTTAACTATTAATTAATTTATTCCAATATGTATTACAATATGAGTGATTTTCAGTTTGTGTCTATTGAGAACAGCACTGGTATATAAATTCTAGAACTTGAGCTTTGGTGATGTGTGTATAAATTATTGTTCAGTATACACGTAGTAGTAAAATGTTCGAGTCATAGCTTTCTTGTGTTTATCTTTTTAGATATTTCTAAATATTTTCAAAACATTTGTATGATTTTTCATCTTCAGCAGCAGTGAATGAGATTCAAGGATTATACACATTCTTGTCAAACTTGATAATACCTGTCATTTTCATTTGAACTTTCTGGTTGGTGAGTGATAATTCCAGGTATCACGCTTTTGCATTTAATTGACTACTAAGAAGCCAAGCATCTATTGATATGTTTACTTAACATTCTGTACTCTCTTTTTTGAAATATCTTTTGGTATATTTCCCCCATTTTGCTATTCCATTATCTTCTTATTGAAGACTTCCTTTTTTTTTTTTTTTTTAACATCTGAAGACTTCTTATTTAGGAGTTTTTAATACATGCTTGAGATGAGTTCTTCTCTCTTTCTGTCTCTCCTTCTCTTTCATTAGATGAGTGTCAGTTTTCAATGTTAATAACATCTAATTTGTTATTTTCCTCTTTATTTATTTAGTCTTATTTCTATTGATTTATGTAGTCTTCTTACCTGTAGCAGAGCACATTATTTATTCTAAACCACAAATATGTTTTCATTTCTTCAATAAATGTAATTATTAAGCTTTAAATTTAAGTTAACTTTCTAAAGTAAATATGTTGTATCATAGTGAGTATTAATTTTTCTATGACAGCTGAAAGGTTACATTTATTCAGAAAATGTTGTATCAGCTTTCTTTTCCTTTGCTCCTACTTCTCATTGATTCACAGTGGTAAACATCACTTCATCCATGGATCTGACTTTTCTCTGATTTCTCATGGTCATTCTCACTAACTCGTCTTGCCTCCTGAAATCTTTAGCAATCCCATTATTCCACAGAAGCAAAAACCTTCCTTGGTCCTTTTTCCTCAGAAGATTGATTATTCCCACATTTTAAATGGGAGATTGCAATAAGTTAGGAGAAAATGCCACAAGAGGGTCTCTCATTTTTTTTTCACATCCTGTATCAGCCTCTGCTTGCACTCTCTGTTCAAAGATATTTGTGCAACACATTGATGGAAGATGCCACTTGTTTCTCTCCTTGGGGAAAAGACAGATTAATTACCTAACAAATAAAATAAAGAGAGTGTCTTGCTCTTTTCAAATGTTGGACAGGATTGCTTGCATCCTAATTTAAATGTTTCAGGTGACTGAAGCTTAAGATTCCTAAGCTTTAATCCATACTTGCACCATGCACAGCACCCAACAGGAGAGCTTTACATAACCCCATGAGACACTTGTGTGCAAGTGGAACAGATAAAAATATAAAACTATTGCTGTCTTTTTGTGTCATAAAAATGATTTTTTGTCTCATTTAAAATATTTTTTTCTAAAATCCAAAAACGTGTCAGGCTAAAATATTGTTATTTCAAATATGGTAAAATCGAAGACCCTTCAAATTTCTTTCCAGTTTTGTTGATGATGGGATGCCGTCAGAGATATGACTTCATTAAACACAATAGGTAAGATTCCTTCATAGGCCTGATTGGGGAATATGAAAATAAACCCCCCAAAATCTGGACATTTTCTAGTTCTCAAATATTGGTTAAGATGGTAGAAAGGGCCCTTCCTTGTCCTATATGTTAATGCAGATCAATTGTGAGAGGTGGGGATAAAACAAGCAGCCTAAATATCCTTTATGTTTGTTGTACTACTAGTAGAAAGAGGAAGGGTCAACATGTCACCATGGTTGATATAGCAAATAAGCTGCTTGAAACTACACAGAAATGTACCTGCTTGTATTTTCTGTGCAGTTACCCTCTCTTTTGGTGTGCCCTGATACCTCCCTCAACTTATGTACCAACTCCAGCAGCATTAAGCAGAAATCCAAAGAAATCTATTCTTTGGAATTATGAGGAAGGGAAGAGTCAAACATTTTATAACATGCTCTATACAAGGATACACGTCACCATCCTTATCTATGTCATGCCATGCATGGAGGGTCAGTAGGTTCAGGGGATTCTGGAAGCACCAAGTTCTGTGGGGTTAATCACAGTTGCATTCATGGGCAGTAAAAGAGAAGGGCCTTATCTTGGTCACTTTCTCAATGCTAGTAGCTACAAAAAGAAGAGGATAGCAGACATCTTAGGGAGAAGAACCAACATTAAATGAAATGTCCGAATTACTCTAGGCAACCTCTCATGGTGGCCTCCCATAGCTCCTCAAATCCCTACATACTTGCACAAGGGATAGTGTAATATTACTGGAGTGTCTGACTGCAGATTAACATTATTTTTGTTGAAAAAAATAAAAATAGGTTCAAGTGATAGGGTTTGAAAAGGGTTCACAGTGTGAGGGAAACTATTGTAACAATGTGGACAGAACCCTTTGGATGGATTCATCATGTTTTTTTTTTTTTTTTTTTTTTTTTTTTGCTGCTTCAGAATCTGTAGTAGCGATTGGTGTGTTCCATGATACATCCCCGCTTCTTATAAGTTTTAGATGGAATACCCCATTAGGAAGAAGTGCACGTAAGGAAGATTAGTGAGTCAAACTCCTCTGCCCTCTGTCAGCAGTGGGTGCAAAGGGATTTAGACCAAGTGCTTTCATCCTTTGATTTGCAAAGTTTTCACTATATGAATGATGTTTTGTTTGTTTGCAGGTCAGGAGCCTTGGTCTCAATATCCCTGTTTAAAAAGTGTTATCACGTGTCTGCCAGAATGAATTGCTGATGATACTGGGAAAAATTGAGAGTTATCCTTAACAATTAAGGGTTTTGTAGCAACATGGATGGACCTAGAGATTGTTATACTGAGTGAAGCAAGTCAGACACAGAAAGACAGATATCATATGATATTGCTTATATGAGGAATCTAAAAAAGAAAAAAAAAAAGGTACAAATGAACTTATTTACACAACAGAAATAGAATCATGGATATAGAAAACAAACTTATGGTTACCAGGGGATAAGTGGGGAAGGGATAAATTGGGAGATTGGGACTGACTTATACACACTACTATATATAAAATAGATAAAGACCTGCTTTATAGCACAGGGAACTCTACTCAGTGGTCTGTACTGGCGTATACGGAAAAAGAATCTTATAAAAAAAAACAAGGGTTTTGGGATTATATAATAAATATAAATGTGCAAACCTTTAACATGAAAGGAAAAATCAGTTAACTCTGTGGTCCCTGTTATGGTGTAAATACTTTGTACCTCTAATTTAAAAATTTTGAAACCCAGCTCCCATGTTGATGGTATTAGGAGGTGGGGTTTTTGGGAGGTGATTAGGTTATGAGGCCAGAGACCTCAAACATGGGATTAGTGACCTAATAAATGTAGCACACAGAAGATCTTATGACCATTCCATGATTTCATTGCCGAGCGAGAAGACCCACATTATGAACCAGAAATTGGTCCCTCGCCAGACACTAAGTCAGCTGGCAACTTGTTCTTTTTTTAAAAAAAATTAATTAGATAATTAATTAATTAATTTTTTGGCTGTGTTGGGTCTTTGGTGCGGTGCGCGGGCTTCTCATTGAGTGGCTTCTCTTGTTGCGGAGCACGGGCTCTAGGCGTGTGGGTTTCAGTAGTTGTGGCTCACAGGCTCAGTAGTTGTGGCCTGTGGACTCTAGAGCACAGGCTCAGTATTTGTGGTGCACGGGCTTAGTTGTTCCATGGCATGTGGGATCTTCCTGGACCAGGGCTCGAACCCTTGTCCCCTTTATTGATAGGCAGATTCTTAACCACTGCACCTCCAGGGAAGCCCCTGGTTACTTGCTCTTGAACCTTTCAGCCTCAGCAATTATGAGAAAACAAAAATATTCTGCTGTTTATAAAATACCAAGTCTCTCGTATTTTGTTCTAGCAGTCAAAGAGCTGGCTGAGGAGAAATATCTGTGAGCTTGAAGACATATCAGGAGAAACCTTTAAATCTCAAAAGAAAAGAGAAAATGGGCAGGAAAGAAATCAACAGAACAGAGTAATCAATAATTGTGGAACAATGAAAAATGCTGTGACCTATACATAATGGGTATAGCAGGAGGAGAATAAAGATAATAAAGAACAGAAAATATTTTTTAAAAATGACTGAGAATCTCCCCAAATGAATGTCTGACACTAAATCCACAACATCCAAACTTAGAAGAACATATGCATAGTAAAGAAAACTGACCAGTATCTCTCAGGAACATCAATGCAAAAATCCTCAACAAAATATTACCAAATCGAATCCAACAATATTTTGAGAGAATTTTATATCATGAATGAGAGGAAATAATCCCAGGTATGAAAGGCTGGTTCAACATTCTAGAATCAAATAATTATATCCATCATATCAACACCTTAAAGACAATCATTAGCATATCAATAGATTCAGAAGACCTTTGAAAAAATCTAACACCCATTCTTCATAAAAACTCTCAGTTAAAGAAGTAGACTGGAGCTTTCTCAAGTTGATAACAAAGATTTACAGGAAACTTTTATCTTACATCATGATTAATGGTCAAAACCATGAAGCTTTTCCACTAAGTTCAGGTAAAAGTAAGGATGTCCCCTTTCATGACTCCTTTTCCATATTTTACTCCAAGTCCTTGTTAATGCAATAAGGCACGAAAATAAATAAAACAAATACAGATTGGGTAGAAAAAAATGAAAGCAACCTAAATAAAATGTGGACCAATATACTTTATGGACACCTCACCAAAGAAAATAGACACTATGCATATAAGTATACAGAAGAATAATCCAGATTACATGCTGCCATGAAAAAGCAAATTAAAAATACAATTACATACCACTATGTAACACTTAGAATGGCTAAAATGTGAACAATGACAAGAACAAATTCTGTAGGAGATGTGGAACAATAGGAAATGTCATTTGTCATTGGTGGAAATGAAAAATAATACAGCTACTTTGGTAGTCTGATTGACACTTGCTAGAATATTGAGCATTCCCTTACTGTACAATCCGTCAAGTGTTCTCATGGATACTTATTGAAAGTAGTTTAAAACATACTTCCAGAGGAAAACCTGCATATGGATATTTATAGCACCTAATTCAATATTGTCAAAATGTGAATGAAACTAAGGTGTCCTCCAATAGGTGAATGAAATGATATAGTATTAATATATTCTGGGAATGGGATAATATTGAGCACTATAAAAGTAAGCTATCAAGCCATATAAAGAGATGGGAATTCTTTTTTTTTTCTTTTGAAATATAGGTGATTTTCTTTATTTTGAAATTTAAATTTTATTGGAGTATAGTTGATTTACAATGTTGTGCTCATTTCAGCTGCACAGCAAGTGATTCAGTTACACATATGCATATATTCATTCTTTTTCAGATTCTTTTCTGATAACGGTATTCCCAGAATACTGAGTAGAGCTCCCTGTGCTATACAGTAGGTCCTTGTTGCTTATCTGTTATATATAGTAGTATTCGTATGTTTACCCCAAGCTCCTGATTTATCCCTACCCCCCACCTCTCCCCTTTGGTAACCATAAGTTTGTTTTCCAAGTCTGTGAGTCTGCCTCTCTTTTGTAAGTTAGTTCATTTGTATCAATTTTTAGCTTCCACCTAGAAGTGATATCATCCAATACTTGTCTTACTCTGTCTGACTTACTTCACTTAGTACAATCATCTCTAGGTCCATCCATGTTACTGCAACTGGCATTATTTTCTTCTATTTTATGGCTGAGTCATATTCCATTATATGTATGTATCACATATTCTTTACCTATATTCATATGTTGATGGACATTTTGGTTGCTTCCATGTCTTCGCTATTGTAAAGCGTGTTGCAGTGAACATTGGGGAAGATGTGTCTTTTCGATTTATGCTTTCCTCCAGATATGCACACAGGAGTGAACTTGCTGGATCATCTGGTAGCTCTATTTTATTTTATTTTACTTCATTTCATTTCAATTTCATTTTTTTTGGAATAGAGTTGATTTACAATGTTGTGTTACTTTCTGCTGCACAGCACATTGAAGCAGTTATACATATATCCAATCCTTTTTGGATTCCTTTCCCATACAGGTCATTACAGAGTATTGAGTAGAGTTCCCTGTGCTATACAGTAAGCCCTTATTTGTTATCTCTTTTATATATAGTGGTGTGTATATGTCAATCCCAATTTCCAATTTATCCCTCCCACCTCCCCTTACTCTGGTAACCTCCATTCTGTGCTCCATAGTGGCTGTTACCAATTGGCATTGCCACCGATAGCATAGAATTGGTGGCGCAGTGGTTAAGAATCTGCCTGCCAGTTCAGGGGACACAGGTTCGAGCCCTGGCCCGGGAAGATCTCACATGCCACAGAACAAGTAAGCCCGTGCACCACAACTACTCAGTCTGCGCTCTAGAGCCCACGAGCCACAACTACTGAAGCCTGTGTGCCTACAGCTTGTGCTCCACAACAAGAGAAGCCACCACAAAGAGAAGGCTTCGTACCACAACGATGAGTAGCCCCCGCTTGCTGCAACTATAGAAAAGCCGCGGGCAGCAACGAAGAGCCAAAGCAGATTAAAAAAAAAAAATAAGTAGTAGGTTTCTCTTTTTTCCACACCCTCTGAAGCATTTCTTGTTTGTAGACATTGTGATGATGGCTATTCTGAGTGGTTCCAGGTGATACTTCTTTGTACATCTGATTTGCATTTGTCTAACATAAAGCAATGGTGAGTATCTTCAGATGTGCTTTTTTTTTTTTGAACAGTGTCAGTAAGATTTATCCCTTGAAAAAGGGTTATTGAAAGGTTGCCTTGTTTTGAAGTCTACTTCGATTACCTACCCCAAGACATTTTTTGAGGGCTGTTGTCATTTACAGCTCCCCAGGCATTGTGAATATGAAGTGCGTATAAGGTCCAGTTTTAGAATTGTTGTTATGGGAAACAGAAGGCGGCAGGATTTCTACTGTCCCTCTCTGGTTACTGACACAACCTTAGATGTAGGGCAAGTCCTGTTCTTGGGTATTAAATTAGAGTGGAATGTGCCTGACCAAACATGTAAGGGCTTCTGTCCCATTCCTTCTTCCCCCTTACCCTTCATCCCCCGAACAAGTATAAACCCCTGCAAAATCACCTGTTGAGGGTGCTGTCTTGTAGAGTGGGATGACCCTTACGAAGGAGTCAGGAGGTCGGAACCCAAACACCAGGATATGTTGAGAGCAGGTGATTTTCCAAATGTCATCCAGCCCAGAGAGTCCACCATCCTTTGGGTGTCAGAGGGTTGGTTTAGTAGTATGAGGGCACACTTAGATCTGGAGATAGTGATCCCATGCAGAGGGGACCAGGTACTACATGTTCAAGGGGGGCGAATTAGCTGGCATATCCTCCCGAGGTCCTCAGGCCCACAACAGTCCAGCCTTGGGACCAAATTGTGTCTGTGTCCAGGGATGTGACACTAGTACGTTCACTGCGACTAAACAAATTTAGTGATCATTTTTCTTTTCTTTAATTTAATTTTAAATTTATAATGGAGTATATAGTTGATTTATCATGTTGTGTTCATTTTTGTCATACACCAACATGATTCATTTATACAGAGATAACTATATATTCTTTTTAGAATTATTTTCCCATTGAGGTTACTAAAGGGTGTTGAGAAGAGCTCCAAGTGCTCTACAGCAGGTCCATGTTGATTACAAGTTTTCTCTCTGTAAATATGTATATACTAACTCCAACCTCATGATTTATGCCTCCAACACACCTTTCCAGTTTGGTAACCATAAGTTTGTGTTCTAAGTCTGGGACTCTGTTTCTGTGTTGTAAGATAGTACCTTTCTATCAATTTTTAGATTCCACCGATAAGTAATATCATATGATATTTTTCATTGCCTGATTTATGACACTTAGTATGAATGTATGTAGGTCCTTCTGAGTGGCCCTAAATGGCCTTATTTCATTCACTTCATGGCTGAGTAATATTCCATTGTACATATCTACCATAATTTCTTTATCCATTCTTCCTTCCAAGGACTTTTAGGTAGCTTCCGAGTAGAGGCTCTTGTAAACAGGGCTGCATACATTTTAGAGTGCCTGGGTCCTGTCAATTTACGTTTTTTCCAAGATACAGGCCCAGGAGTGGAAGCGCCATATGCTCTGAAGCTCTGGTTTTTAGATTTTTAAGGAATCACCACCCACTTCTCCAGAGTGGCTGTTAGCAATTTACATTCCCACCATCAGCTTGTCAGGGTTCCCTTTTCTCCACGCCCTGTCCTGCATTTCAGGTTTTACAGTTTGTGAGGTTGGCCATTCTGACTGGTGCGAAGTGATATCTCTTTGTAATATTAATTTACATTCCCCGCCTGTTTTGTTGGCCAAAAATGGAGTAAGGGTTTTTCCTGAATAGATTAAGGAATAACGCATACGGCCTCTTTGGCAAACTGCATCATTGGCGATGTTCAGCAGCTTTGCATGTGCTTTAATGACGAGTGCAAACTACCCCTTGAAATCCCTTTCCTGCAATTCTGCCTTGCTTACAAGGCCTTTACGAATACTTGGCTCAAGAAATGACTCCATTAGAGGTGTCAATTACAACCCTGCATGTTTGTGAATCGCAGTGCCCCTGAGCACCGGTTTTCAACTTGTTTAGGGAAGCAGACACAAAGGGGCAGGATTTCTACAGACCCATTCCAGTTACTGGGGCACCTGAAGGATAGGGAAATTCTTCTTCCAGGTAGGAAACTAGAGTAGCATATGCCTGTCCAAACATCTAAGGCTTGTGTCTCATTCCATCCCGCCATTCCCCTTCTTCACCGGAAAATTCCAAGCCGTGTAAAACCGGCTGTTGAGTGTGCTGCCTTCCCAAAGTGGGGAGACTCTAAGGAAAGGAGCTGGGGAACCCGAATACCAGGAGACGTGGAGATGAGGTGACTTTTCCAAACTCTTCCTGATCAGACGGTGTACCATCCTCTGGATGTGCCATGCATGTTTTAGCTGTAGGAAGGGTCCCCTGCACCTGGAGGTATGGGACCCATGGAATGGGGCCAGGCAGTATTACTCTAAAAGTGATGCATTTGCTGTCCCATCCTCACGAAGCCTCTCAGACCAACGAGTGTAGAGCCTTAGATCCCATCCAGCTCTGTGTCTACATATGGTCAGTCCAGGTTGCATCACAGCCCTTGAACAAATTTTGTAAGAATTTCTCTCTCTCTCACTGTCTTTATTTTGTTCTTGTTATTTAATTTTATAATGGGGTATAGCTGATTTTCAATACTGTGTTTCTTCCTGCTCTACATCTATCCACTTGATTCACTTAAAGAGAGACATCAATAAATTCTTTTACAGATTCTTACCGGTCTTATATATCCTTTTCTGGTGACAACAGGGTGCTGAGTCCAGCTCTTTGAGCTATAGAGTAGGTCCTGTCGAATACCTATTTTGTTTATGGAACCGTATCTGTGCTAATTTCAACCTCCTGGTTTATGCATCACCCCGCCCCACCTTTCTCCTTTAGCAGCCATAAGTGTGTTTTCTAAATGTGCGACTCCGTTTCTGTTTTGTAATTGCGTTCATGTGAAGGCATTTTTAGATACTATCTATAAGTGATACCTTATGATAAGTCTCTTTTTATGTCTGACTTATGTCACTTAGAATGATCGTACCTCACTCTCCACGAGTTGCTGCCACTGGCCTTATTTCATTGATTTAAATGCTGAGTAATATTCCATTGTACATAAGTACCACATTTTCTTTATCCACTTTTTCCTTCCAAGGACATGTAAGTTGTACCCAAATCGAGGCATTTCTAAACAGAGCAGCCCTAAACTTTGGGGTGCCTGTGTCTTGCTGATTTTTAGTTTTCCCAATTTATACGCCCATGAGTGGAAGTGCCCTATGCTCTCTAAGCTGAGTTTTTTAGATGTTTCAGGACACACCGTACACTTCTCCAGAGTGGCTGTTGGCCATTTACAGCCCGCCCATCAGCGTAGCAAGGCTCCCATTTCTCCATGGCCTGTCCTGCATTTCTGGTTTTGACACTTTATTCAGCATGGCCCTTTTGACCGATGGGAAGCGAGACTTCTTTGTAGCACTGATTTGCCTTTCCAGGTTGCTTGGTTGGCCAAATAGGGCGTATGCCTTTTTTCCTGAATATATTCAGGAAAAAACGCATACGCTCTATTTGGCCAAGGGCATCATTGTCGAGGTTTTGCCGCTTTTCCTGTGCTTTAAAGGCGATTCGAATCTACCTCCTGAAATCTGTTTCCTGCAATTCTGCCTTGCTTTCAAATCCTCTTCGTTGCCTTCCCTGAATATATTTGTGGACGAGAGTTATCATTTCTAACTCTGCAGGTTTGTGAATTGCAGTGCCCCTGAGCTCCATTTTTCAACTCGCTTTCTTGGGAGCTGGCCGCAAAAGCGCAGGATTGCTTCAGGCCCTATTCTGGCTCCGGGCGGCAGGCTGAGCCTGTGGTTAATTCTTCTTCCTGATGGGAAAATAGAGTGACCTGTGCCTGTCCCAACACCTAGAGCTAGTCTCTCATTGGTTTCCCCTCTTCCCGTTCATCCTCAGGACAAATTGCAACGTGTTCGGAACAGGAGGTGAAAGATGCTGATTCTCCAAGGAGGGAGATTGCTAGTAAAGCGGCTGGAATGGCGAACCGGAGCACAAGGAGATGAGAAATGAGGTGCGTTTTAGAAACCTTTCCCGATCACACGGTGTACCATCTTCTGGGTTTCTCATGCATGTTTTGATGTAGGAAGATGCCCTTGAACCTGGAGATTTGGGACCCATGCGATGGGTACCATGCCGTATTATTTTAAAGGTTCTGCGTTAGCTCACCCAACCTCACCAAACCACTCAGCCTCAAGAGTGTCCACCCTTATGTCTCAATCAGCTGTGGGTCTAGATTTGGTAAATCCAGGTGGCATCACAGATCCTGCACGAATTTTGGAAGCATTTCTCTCTCTTTCACTGTCTTTGTTTCACGGGTTTTTAAAAGTAATTGATTTTTATAATGGGGTTTAGCTGCTTTTCACTGCTGTGTTTATGCCGCTTTGCACCCACTTGACTCACTTACAGAGAGATATCAATACATAGGTTTTAAGATTCTTACTAGTCAGATATATTCTTGGGCGGTGAATAGGGGTTGTTGAGTCCAGTTCACTGAGCAAGGAGTAGGTCTTGTCTATTACATATTGGGTTTATGGAACGGTATCTGAGCTAATTTGAAACCCTTGTTTTATGCATCACCCCACCTCACCTTTCCCGTTAAGCAGCCATAGTGTGTTTTCTAAACGTGTGACTATGTTCTGTTTTGTAATTCAGTTCAAGGGTAGCGGTTTTTACATTCCCTCTATAAGTGATATCTTATGATAAGTGTCTTTTTCTGTGTGACTTATTTCACATAGAATCGTCGTAGCTAAATCCACTCATCATGCTGCTCCTAGCCTTATGACGTTGATTTCATGGCTGAGTGATATTCCATTGTACATAAGGACCACAACTTCTTTATCCATTCTTCTCTTTCCTGGGATATTTAAGGTGTAACCAAGTGGAGGTTCTTGTCAACAGAGCAGCCCTAAACTTTGCGGTGCCGGTGTCTTGCTGATTTTTAGTTTTCCCAATTTATACGCCCATGAGTGGAAGTGCCCTATGGTCTCGAAGCTGAGTTTTTTAGATGTTTCAGGACACACCGTACACTTCTCCAGAGTGGCTGTTGGCAATTTACAGCCCGCCCATCAGCGTAGCAAGGCTCCCATTTCTCCATGGCCTGTCCTGCATTTCTGGTTTTGACACTTTATTCAGCATGGCCCTTTTGACCGATGGGAAGCGAGACTTCTTTGTAGCGCTGATTTGCCTTTGCAGGTTGCTTGGTTGGCCAAAAAGGGCGTATGCGTTTTTTCCTGAATCTATTCAGGAAAAAACGCATACGCCCTTTTTGGCCAAGGGCATCATTGTCGAGGTTTTGCCGCTTTTCCTGTGCTTTAAAGGCGATTCGAATCTACCTCCTGAAATCTGTTTCCTGCAATTCTGCCTTGCTTTCAAATCCTCTTCGTTGCCTTCCCTCAATATATTTGTGGACGAGAGTTATCATTTCTAACTCTGCATGTTTGTGAATTGCAGTGCTCTTGAGCTCAATTTTTCAACTCGATTTCTTGGGAGCTGGCCGCAAAAGCGCAGGATTGCTTCAGGCTCTATTCTGGCTCCGGGGGGCAGGCTGAGCCTGTGGTTAGTTCTTCTTCCTGATGGGAAAATAGAGTGACCTGTGCCTGTCCCAACACTTAGAGCTAGTCTCTCATTGGCTCCCCCTCTTCCAGTTCATCCTCAGGACAAATTGCAACCTGTACGGAAAAGGAGGTTAAAGGTGCTGATTCTCCAAGGAGGGAGATTGCTAGTAAAGCGGCTGGAATGGCGAACCGGAGCACAAGGAGATGAGAAATGAGGTGCGTTTTAGAAACCTTTCCCGGTCACACGGTGTACCATCTTCTGGGTTTCTCGTGCATGTTTTCGATGTAGGAAGATGCCCTTGAACCTGGAGATTTGGGACCCATGGGATGGGTACCACGCCGTATTACTTTAAAGGGTCTGCGTTAGCTCACCCAACCTCACCAAACCTCTCAGCCCCAAGAGTGTCCACCCTTATGTCTCAATCAGCTGTGGGTCTAGATATGGTCAATCCAGGTGGCATCGCAGCCCCTGAACGAATTTTGTAAGAATTTCTCTCTCTTTCACTGTCTTTGTTTCACGGGATTTTAAAAGTAATTGATTTTTATAATAGGGTTTAGCTGCTTTGCACTGCTGTGTTTATGCCGCTTTACACCCACTTGACTCACTTACAGAGAGATATCAATACATAGGTTTTAAGATTCTTACTAGTCAGATATATTCTTGGGCGGTGAATAGGGGGCGTTGAGTCCAGTTCACTGAGCAAGGAGTAGGTCTTGTCTATTACATATTGGGTTTATGGAACGGTATCTGAGCTAATTTGAAACCCTTGTTTTATGCATCACCCCACCTCACCTTTCCCGTTAAGCAGCCATAGTGTGTTTTCTAAACGTGCGACTCTGTTCTGTTTTGTAATTCAGTTCAAGGGTAGCGGTTTTTACATTCCCTCTATAAGTGATAACTTATGATAAGTGTCTTTTTCTGTGTGACTTATTTCACTTAGAATCGTCGTACCTAAATCCACTCATCATGCTGCTCCTAGCCTTATGACGTTGATTTCATGGCTGAGTGATATTCCATTGTACATAAGGACCACAACTTCTTTATCCATTCTTCTCTTTCCTGGGATATTTAAGGTGTAACGAAGTGGAGGTTCTTGTCAACAGAGCAGCCCTAAACTTTGGGGTGCCTGTGTCTTGCTGATTTTTAGTTTTCCCAATTTATACGCCCATGAGTGGAAGTGCCCTATGCTCTCTAAGCTGATTTTTTTAGATGTTTCAGGACACACCGTACACTTCTCCAGAGTGGCTGTTGGCAATTTACAGCCCGCCCATCAGCGTAGCAAGGCTCCCATTTCTCCATGGCCTGTCCTGCATTTCTGGTTTTGACACTTTATTCAGCATGGCCCTTTTGACCGATGGGAAGCGAGACTTCTTTGTAGCGCTGATTTGCCTTTCCAGGTTGCTTGGTTGGCCAAAAAGGGCGTATGCGTTTTTTCCTGAATCTATTCAGGAAAAAACGCATACGCCCTTTTTGTCCACGGGCATCATTGTGGAGGTTTTGCCGCTTTTCCTGTGCTTTAAAGGCGATTCGAATCTACCTCCTGAAATCTGTTTCCTGCAATTCTGCCTTGCTTTCAAATCCTCTTCGTAGCCTTCCCTCCATATATTTGTGGACGAGAGTTATCATTTCTAACTCTGCAGGTTTGTGAATTGCAGTGCCCCTGAGCTCCATTTTTCAACTCGCTTTCTTGGGAGCTGGCCGCAAAAGCGCAGGATTGCTTCAGGCCCTATTCTGGCTCCGGGCGGCAGGCTGAGCCTGTGGTTAATTCTTCTTCCTGATGGGAAAATAGAGTGACCTGTGCCTGTCCCAACACCTAGAGCTAGTCTCTCATTGGTTCCCCCTCTTCCCGTTCATCCTCAGGACAAATTGCAACCTGTACGGAACAGGAGGTTAAAGGTGCTGATTCTCCCAGGAGGGAGATTGCTAGTAAAGCGGCTGGAATGGCGAACCGGAGCACAAGGAGATGAGAAATGAGGTGCGTTTTAGAAACCTTTCCCGGTCACACGGTGTACCATCTTCTGGGTTTCTCGTGCATGTTTTCGATGTAGGAAGATGCCCTTGAACCTGGAGATTTGGGACCCATGGGATGGGTACCACGCCGTATTACTTTACAGGGTCTGCGTTAGCTCACCCAACCTCACCAAACCTCTCAGCCCCAAGAGTGTCCACCCTTATGTCTCAATCAGCTGTGGGTCTAGATATGGTCAATCCAGGTGGCATCGCAGCCCCTGAACGAATTTTGTAAGAATTTCTCTCTCTTTCACTGTCTTTGTTTCACGGGTTTTTAAAAGTAATTGATTTTTATAATAGGGTTTAGCTGCTTTGCACTGCTGTGTTTATGCCGCTTTACACCCACTTGACTCACTTACAGAGAGATATCAATACATAGGTTTTAAGATTCTTACTAGTCAGATATATTCTTGGGCGGTGAATAGGGGGCGTTGAGTCCAGTTCACTGAGCAAGGAGTAGGTCTTGTCTATTACATATTGGGTTTATGGAACGGTATCTGAGCTAATTTGAAACCCTTGTTTTATGCATCACCCCACCTCACCTTTCCCGTTAAGCAGCCATAGTGTGTTTTCTAAACCTGCGACTCTGTTCTGTTTTGTAATTCAGTTCAAGGGTAGCGGTTTTTACATTCCCTCTGTAAGTGATATCTTATGATAAGTGTCTTTTTCTGTGTGACTTATTTCACTTAGAATCGTCGTACCTAAATCCACTCATCATGCTGCTCCTAGCCTTATGACGTTGATTTCATGGCTGAGTGATATTCCATTGTACATAAGGACCACAACTTCTTTTTTTTTTTTTTTTTTTAAACATCTTTATTGAAGTATAATTGCCTTACAATAGTGTGTTAGCTTCTGCTTTATAACAAAGTGAATCAGTTATACATATACAATATGTTCCCATTTCTCTTCCCTCTTGCATCTCCCTCCCTCCCACCCTCCCCATCCCACCACTCTAGGTGGTCACAAAGCACCAAGCTGATCTCCCTGTGCTATGCGGCTGCTTCCCACTAGCTATCTATTTTACATTTGGTAGTGTATATATGTCCATGACACTCTCTTACCCTGTCACATCTCACTCCACCCCCTCCCCATATCCTCAAGTCCATTCTCTAGTAGGTCTGTGTCTTTATTCCCGTCTTGCCACTAGGTTCTTCATGGCCTTTTTTTTTTTCCTTAGATTCCGTATATATGTGTTAGCATACTGTATTTGTTTTTCTCTTTCTGACTTACTTCACTCTGTATGACAGACTCTAACTCCATCCACCTCATTACAAATACCTCCATTTCATTTCTTTTTATGGCTGAGTAATATTCCATTGTATATATGTGCCACATCTTCTTTATCCATTCATCTGTCGATGGACATTTAGGTTGCTTCCAGGCCCTGGCTATTGTAAATAGAGCTGCAATGAACATTGTGGTACATGACTCTTTTTGACCTATGGTTTTCTCAGGGTATATGCCCAGTAGTGGGATTGCTGGGTCGTATGGTAGTTCTATTTGTAGTTTTTTAAGGAACCTCCATACTGTTCTCCATAGTGGCTGTATCAATTTACATTCCCACCAACAGTGCAAGAGTGTTCCCTTTCCTCCACATCCTCTCCAGCATTTATTGTTTCTAGATTTTTTGATGATGGCCATTCTGACCGGTGTGAGATGATATCTCATTGTAGTTTTGATTTGCATTTCTCTAATGATTAATGATGTTGAGCATTCTTTCATGTGTCTGTAGGCCATCTGTATATCTTCTTTGGAGAAATGTCTATTTAGGTCTTCTGCCCATTTTTGGATTGGGTTGTTCGTTTTTTTGTTATTGAGCTGCATGAGCTGCTTGTAAATCTTGGAGATTAATCCTTTGTCAGTTGCTTCATTTGCAAATATTTTCTCCCATTCTAAGGGTTGTCTTTTGGTCTTGTTTATGGTTTCCTTTGCTGTGCAAAAGCTTTTAAGTTTCATTAGGTCCCATTTGTTTATTTGTGTTCTTATTTCCATTTCTCTGGGAGCTGGGTCAAAAAGAATCTTGCTGTGATGTATGTCATAGAGTGTTCTGCCTATGTTTTCCTCTAAGAGTTTGATAGTGTCTGGCCTTACACTTAGGTCTTTAATCCATTTGGAGTTTATTTTTGTGCATGGTGTCAGGGAGTGTTCTAATTTCATACTTTTACATGTACCTGTCCAATTTTCCCAGCACCACTTATTGAAGAGGCTGTCTTTTCTCCACTGTATATGCTTGCCTCCTTTATCAAAGATAAGGTGACCATATGTGTGTGGGTTTATCTCTGGGCTTTCTATCCTGTTCCATTGGTCTATATTTCTGTTTTTGTGCCAGTACCAAACTGTCTTGATTACTGAAGCTTTGTAGTATAGTCTGAAGTCAGGGAGCCTGATTCCCCCAGCTCCATTTTTCGTTCTCAAGATTGCTTTGGCTATTCGGGGTCTTTTGTGTTTCCATACAAATTGTGAAATTTTTTGTTCTAGTTCTGTGAAAAATGCCAGTGGTAGTTTGATAGGAATTGCATTGAATCTGTAGATTGCTTTGGGTAGTAGAGTCATTTTCACAATGTTGATTCTTCCAATCCAGGAACATGGTATATCTCTCCATCTATTTGTATCATCTTTAATTTCTTTCATCAGTGTCTTATAATTTTCTGCATACAGGTCTTTTGTCTCCTTAGGTAGGTTTATTCCTAGCTATCTTATTCTTTTTGTTGCAATGGTAAACGGGAGTGTTTTCTTAATTTCACTTTCAGATTTTTCGTCATTAGTGTATAGAAATGCAAGCGATTTCTGTGCATTAATTTTGTATCCTGCTACTTTACCAAATTCATTGATTAGCTCTAGGAGTTTTCTGGTAGCCTCTTTAGGATTCTCTATGTATAGTATCATGTCATCTGCAAATAGTGACAGCTTTACTTCTTCTTTTCCGATTTGGATTCCTTTTATTTCTTTGTCTTCTCTGATTGCTGTGGCTAGGACTTCCAAAACTATGTTGAATAATAGTGGTGAGAGTGGGCAACCTTGTCTTGTTCCTGATCTTAGTGGAAATGGTTTCAGTTTTTCACCATTGAGGACAATGTTGGCTGTGGGTTTGTCATATATGGTCTTTATTATGTTGAGGAAAGTTCCCTCTATGCCTACTTTCTGCAGGGCTTTTATCATAAATGGGTGTTGAATTTTGTCGAAAGCTTTCTCTGCATCTATTGAGATGATCATATGGTTTTTCTCCTTCAATTTGTTAATATGGTGTATCACATTGATTGATTTGCGTATATTGAAGAATCCTTGCATTCCTGGGATAAACCCCACTTGATCATGGTATATGATCCTTTTAATGTGCTGTTGGATTCTGTTTGCTAGTATTTTGTTGAGGATTTTTGCATCTATGTTCATCAGTGATATTGGCCTGTAGTTTTCTTTCTTTGTGACATCTTTGTCTGGTTTTGGTATCAGGGTGATGGTGGCCTCGTAGAATGAGTTTGGGAGTGTTCCTCCCTCTGCAATATTTTGGAAGAGTTTGAGAAGGATAGGTGTTAGCTCTTCTCTAAATGTTTGATAGAATTCACCTGTGAAGCCATCTGGTCCTGGGCTTTTGTTTGTTGGAAGGTTTTTAATCACAGTTTCAATTTCAGTGCTTGTGATTGGTCTGTTCATATTTTCTATTTCTTCCTGGTTCAGTCTCGGCAGTTTGTGCATTTCTAAGAATCTGTCCATTTCTTCCAGGTTGTCCATTTTATTGGCATAGAGTTGCTTGTAGTAATCTCTCATGATCTTTTGTATTTCTGCAGTGTCAGTGGTTATTTCTCCTTTTTCATTTCTAATTCTATTGATCTGAGTCTTCTCCCTTTTTCTCTTGATGAGTCTGGCTAATGGTTTATCAATTTTGTTTATCTTCTCAAAGAACCAGCTTTTAGTTTTATTGATTTTTGCTATTGTTTCCTTCATTTCTTTTTCATTTATTTCTGACCTGATCTTTATAATTTCTTTCCTTCTGCTGGCTTTGGGGTTTTTTTGTTCTTCTTTCTGTAATTGCTTTAGGTGCAAGGTTAGGTTGTTTATTCGAGATGTTTCCTGTTTCTTGAGGTAGGCTTGTATTGCTATAAACTTCCCTCTTAGCACTGCTTTTGCTGCGTCCCATAGGTTTTGGGTCGTCGTATCTCCATTGTCATTTATTTCTAGGTATTTTTTGATTTCCCCTTTGATTTCTTCAGTAATCACTTCATTATTAAGTAATGTATTGTGTAGCCTCTATGTGTTTGTATATTTTACAGATCTTTTCCTGTAATTGATATCTAGTCTCATAGCGTTGTGGTCGGAAAAGATACTTGATACGATTTCAATTTTCTTAAATTTACCAAGGTTTGATTTGTGACCCAAGATATGATCTATCCTGGAGAATGTTCCATGAGCACTTGAGAAAAATGTGTATTCTGTTGTTTTTGGGTGGAATGTCCTATAAATATCAATTAAGTCCATCTTGTTTAATGTATCATTTAAAGCTTGTGTTTCCTTATTTATTTTCATTTTGGATGATCTGTCCATTGGTGAAAGTGGGGTGTTAAAGTCCCCTACTATGATTGTGTTGCTGTCGATTTCCCCTTTTATGGCTGTTAGTACTTGCCTTATGTATTGAGGTGCTCCTATGTTGGGTGCATAAATATTTACAATTGTTATACCTTCCTCTTGGATCGATCCCTTGATCATTATATAGTGTCCTTCTTTGTCTCTTGTAATAGTCTTTATTTTAAAGTCTATTTTGTCTGATATGAGAATTGCTACTCCAGCTTTCTTTTGATTTCCATTTGCATGGAATATCTTTTTCCATCCCCTCACTTTCAGTCTGTATGTGTCTCTAGGTCTGAAGTGGGTCTCTTGTAGACAGCATATATATGGGTCTTGTTTTTGTATCCATTCAGCCAGCCTGTGTCTTTTGGTGGGAGCATTTAATCCATTTACATTCAAGGTAATTATCGATATGTATGTTCCTATTCCCATTTTCTTAAATGTTTTGGGTTTGTTATTGTAGGTGTTTTCCTTCTCTTGTGTTTCTTGCCTAGAGAAGTTCCTTTAGCATTTGTTGTAAAGCTGGTTTGGTAGTGCTGAACTCTCTCAGCTTTTGCTTGTCTGTAAAGGTTTTAATTTCTCCATCACATTTGAATGAGATCCTTGCTGGGTAGAGTAATCTTGGTTGTAGGTTCTTCTCCTTCATCACTTTAAGTATATCCTGCCACTCCCTTCTGGCTTGCAGAGTTTCTGCTGAAAGATCAGATGTTAACCTTATGGGGATTCCCTTGTGTGTTATTTGTTTTTTTTCCCTTGCTGCCTTTAATATGTTTTCCTTATATTTAATTTTTGACAGTTTGATTAATATGTGTCTTGGCGTGTTTCTCCTTGGGTTTATCCTGTATGGGACTCTCTGTGCTTCCAGGACTTGATTAACTATTTCCTTTCCCATATTAGGGAAGTTTTCAACTATAATCTCTTCAAATATTTTCTCAGTCCCTTTCTTTTTCTCTTCTTCTTCTGGGACCCCTATAATTCGAATGTTGGTGCGTTTAATGCTGTCCCAGAGGTCTCTGAGACTGTCCTCAGTTCTTTTCATTCTTTTTTCTTTATCCTGCTCTGCAGTAGTTATTTCCACCATTTTATCTTCCAGGTCACTTATCCTTTCTTCTGCCTCAGTTATTCTGCTATTGATCCCATCTAGAGTATTTTTAATTTCATTTATTGTGTTTTTCATCATTGCTTGATTCCTCTTTAGTTCTTCTACGTCCTTGTTAAATGCTTCTTGCATTTTGTCTATTCTATTTCCAAGATTTTGGATCATCCTTACTATCATTATTCTGAATTCTTTTTCAGGTAGACTACCTATTTCCTCTTCATTTGTTAAGTCTAGTGTGTTTTGACCCTGCTCCTTCATCTGCTGTGTGTTTTTCTGTCGTCTCATTTTGCTTATCTTACTGTGTTTGGGGTCTCCTTATCACAGGTTGCAGGTTTGTAGTTCCCGTTGTTTTTGGTATCTGTCTCCAGTGGCTAAGGTTGGTTCAGTGGGTTGTGTAGGCTTCCTGGTGGAGGGAACTAGTGCCTGAGCTCTGGTGGATGAGGCTGGATCTTGTCTTTCTGGTGGGCACGTCCACGTCTGGTGGTGTATTTTGGGGTGTCTGTGGCCTTATTATGATTTTAGGCAGCCTCTCTGCTAATGGATGAGGCTGTGTTCCTGTCTTGCTAGTTGTTTGGCATAGGGTGTTCAGCACTGTAGCTTGCTGGTCATTGAGTGATGCTGGGTCTTGATGTTGAGATGGAGATCTCTGAGAGATTTTTGCCGTTTGGTATTACGTGGAGCTGGTAGGTCTCTTGTGGACCAGTGTCCTGAAGTTGGCTCTCCCACCTCCGAGGTACGGCCCTGATGCCTGGCTGAAGCACCAAGAGCCTTTCGTCCACACGGCTCAGAGTAAAAGGGAGAAAAAATAGAAAGAAAGAAAGGAAGGAAGGAAGGAAGGAAGGAAGGAAGGAAGGAGGAAGGAAGGAAGGAAGGAAGGAAAGAAAGAAAGAAAGAAAGAAAGAAAGAAAGAAAAGAAAGAAAGAAGCTATAATATAGTGAAGTAAAATAAAGCTATTGTAAAGCAAAGCTATACAGACAAAATCTACCCCAGAAGCATATACATATACACTCACAAAAAAAAAAAGGAAAAGGGGAAAAATTAATATATCCTGCTCCCAAAGTCCACCTCCTGAATTTGGGATGATTCGTTGTCTATTCAGGTATTCAACAGATGCAGGCACATCAAGTTGTTTGTGGAGTTTTAATCCGCTTCTTCTGAGGCTGCTGGGACAGATTTCCCCTCCTCTTCTCTGTTCGCACAGCTCCTGGGGATCAGCTTTGGATTTGGACCCGCCTCTGCGTGTAGGTCGCCTGAGGGCGTCTGTTCCCCGCCCAGACAGGACGGAGTTAAAGGAGCAGCTGCTTCGGGGACTCTGGCTCACCCAGGCCACGGGGAGGGAGGGGTACAGAGGAGGCGGGGCGAGCCTGCGGCGTCAGAGGCCGGCGTGACTTTGCAGCAGCCTGAGGCGCGCAGTGCGTTCTCCCGGGGGATGTTGTCCCTGGATCACGGGACGCTGGCAGTGGCGGGCTGCACGGGCTCCCGGGAGGGGCGGTGTGGAGAGTGACCTGTGCTCGCACACAGGCTTCTTGGAGGCGGCAGCAGCAGCCCCAGCGTCTCACGCCCGTCTCTGGGGTCCGCGCTGATAGCCGCGGCTCGTGCCAGTTTCTGGAGTTCGTTTAGGCGGCGCTCTGAATCCCCTCTCCTTGCGCGCCGCGAAACAAAGAGGCAAGAAAAAGTCTCTTGCCTCTTCGGCAGCTGCAGACTTTTTCCCGGTCTCCCTCCCAGCCAGCTGTGGTGCGCTAACCCCTTCAGGCTGTGTTCACGCCGCCAACCCCAGTCCTCTCCCTGCGATCCGACCGAAGCCCGAGCCTCCGCTCCCAACCCCGCCCGCCCCGGCGGGGGAGCAGACAAGCCTCTCGGGCTGGTGAGCGCTGCTCAGCGCCGAGCCTCTGTGCGGGAGTCTCTCCGTTTTTCCCTCTGCGCCCCTGTTGCTATGGGATCCGCGCTGTTAGCTGCGGCTCGCGCCCGTCTCTGAAGTTCGTTTAGGCGGCGCTCTGAATCCCCTCTCCTCGCGCACCAGGAAACAGGGAAGAAAAAGTCTCTTGCCTCTTCGGCAGCTGCAGACTTTTTCCCGGACTCCCTCCCGGCTAGCTGTGGTGCACTAACCCCTTCAGGCTGTGTTCACGCCGCCAATCCCAGTCCTCTCCCTGCGATCCGACCGCAGCCCGAGCCTCAGCTCCCAGCCCCGCCCGCCCCGGAGGCTGAGCAGACAAGCCTCTTGGGCTGGTGAGTGCTGCTCGGCGCCGAGCCTCCGTGCGGGAATCTCTCCGCTTTGCCCTCCACACCCCTGTGGCTGCGCTCTCCTCCGTGGCTCCGAAGCTTCCCCCCTCTGCCACCCGCAGTCTCTGCCCGCGAAGGGGCTCCTAGTGCGTGGAAATCTTTCCTCCTTCACAGCTCCCTCCCACTGGTGCAGGTGCCGTCCCTATTCTTTTGTCTCTGTTATTTCTTTTTTCTTTTGCCCTACCCAAGTACGGGGGGAGTTTCTTGCCTTTTGGGAGGTCTGACGTTTTCTGCCAGCGTTCAGTGGGTGTTCTGTAGGAGCAGTTCCACGTGTAGATGTATTTCTACTGTATCTGTGGGAAGGAAGGTGATCTCCGCGTCTTAAACTTCCGCCATCTTCTCTCCTCAGGACCACAACTTCTTTATCCATTCTTCTCTTTCCTGGGATGTTTAAGGTGTAACGAAGTGGAGGTTCTTGTCAACAGAGCAGCCCTAAACTTTGGGGTGCCTGTGTCTTGCTGATTTTTAGTTTTCCCAATTTATACGCCCATGAGTGGAAGTGCCCTATGCTCTCTAAGCTGAGTTTTTTAGATGTTTCAGGACACACCGTACACTTCTCCAGAGTGGCTGTTGGCAATTTACAGCCCGCCCATCAGCGTAGCAAGGCTCCCATTTCTCCATGGCCTGTCCCGCATTTCTGGTTTTGACACTTTATTCAGCATGGCCCTTTTGACCGATGGGAAGCGAGACTTCTTTGTAGCGCTGATTTGCCTTTCCAGGTTGCTTGGTTGGCCAAAAAGGGCGTATGCGTTTTTTCCTGAATATATTCAGGAAAAAACGCATACGCCCTTTTTGTCCAAGGGCATCATTGTGGAGGTTTTGCCGCTTTTCCTGTGCTTTAAAGGCGATTCGAATCTACCTCCTGAAATCGGTTTCCTGCAATTCTGCCTTGCTTTCAAATCCTCTTCGTAGCCTTCCCTCCATATATTTGTGGACGAGAGTTATCATTTCTAACTCTGCAGGTTTGTGAATTGCAGTGCCCCTGAGCTCCATTTTTCAACTCGCTTTCTTGGGAGCTGGCCGCAAAAGCGCAGGATTGCTTCAGGCCCTATTCTGGCTCCGGGCGGCAGGCTGAGCCTGTGGTTAATTCTGCTTCCTGATGGGAAAATAGAGAGACCTGTGCCTGTCCCAACACCTAGAGCTAGTCTCTCATTGGTTCCCCCTCTTCCCGTTCATCCTCAGGACAAATTGCAACGTGTACGGAACAGGAGGTTAAAGGTGCTGATTCTCCAAGGAGGGAGATTGCTAGTAAAGCGGCTGGAATGGCGAACCGGAGCACAAGGAGATGAGAAATGAGGTGCGTTTTAGAAACCTTTCCCGGTCACACGGTGTACCATCTTCTGGGTTTCTCGTGCATGTTTTCGATGTAGGAAGATGCCCTTGAACCTGGAGATTTGGGACCCATGGGATGGGTACCACGCCGTATTACTTTAAAGGGTCTGCGTTTGCTCACCCAACCTCACCAAACCTCTCAGCCCCAAGAGTGTCCACCCTTATGTCTCAGTCATCTGTGGGTCTAGATATGGTCAATCCAGGTGGCATCGCAGCCCCTGAACGAATTTTGTAAGAATTTCTCTCCCTTTCACTGTCTTTGTTTCACGGGTTTTTAAAAGTAATTGATTTTTATAATGGGGTTTAGCTGCTTTGCACTGCTGTGTTTATGCCGCTTTACACCCACTTGACTCACTTACAGAGAGATATCAATACATAGGTTTTAAGATTCTTACTAGTCAGATATATTCTTGGGCGGTGAATAGGGGGTGTTTAGTCCAGTTCACTGAGCAAGGAGTACGTCTTGTCTATTACATATTGGGTTTATGGAACGGTATCTGAGCTAATTTGAAACCCTTGTTTTATGCATCACCCCACCTCACCTTTCCCGTTAAGCAGCCATAGTGTGTTTTCTAAACATGCGACTCTGTTCTGTTTTGTAATTCACTTCAAGGGTAGCGGTTTTTACATTCCCTCTATAAGTGATATCGTATGATAAGTGTCTTTTTCTGTGTGACTTATTTCACTTAGAATCGTCGTACCTAAATCCACTCATCATGCTGCTCCTAGCCTTATGACGTTGATTTCATGGCTGAGTGATATTCCATTGTACATAAGGACCACAACTTCTTTATCCATTCTTCTCTTTCCTGGGATGTTTCAGGTGTAACGAAGTGGAGGTTCTTGTCAACAGAGCAGCCCTAAACTTTGGGGTGCCTGTGTCTTGCTGATTTTTAGTTTTCCCAATTTATACGCCCATGAGTGGAAGTGCCCTATGCTCTCTAAGCTGAGTTTTTTAGATGTTTCAGGACACACCGTTCACTTCTCCAGAGTGGCTGTTGGCCATTTACAGTCCGCCCATCAGTGTAGCAAGGCTCCCATTTCTCCATGGCCTGTCCTGCATTTCTGGTTTTGACCCTTTATTCAGCATGGCCCTTTTGACCGATGGGAAGCGAGACTTCTTTGTAGCGCTGATTTGCCTTTCCAGGTTGCTTGGTTGGCCAAAAAGGGCGTATGCGTTTTTTCCTGAATATATTCAGGAAAAAACGCATACGCCCTTTTTGGCCAAGGGCATCATTGTCGAGGTTTTGCCGCTTTTCCTGTGCTTTAAAGGCGATTCGAATCTACCTCCTGAAATCTGTTTCCTGCAATTCTTCCTTGCTTTAAAATCCTCTTCGTTGCCTTCCCTCAGTATATTTGTGGACGAGAGTTATCATTTCTAACTCTGCAGGTTTGTGAATTGCAGTGCCCCTGAGGTCCATTTTTCAACTCGCTTTCTTGGGAGCTGGCTGCAAAAGCGCAGGATTGCTTCAGGCCCTATTCTGGCTCCGGGCGGCAGGCTGATCCTGTGCTTGGTTCTTATTCCTGCTGGGAAAATAGAGTGACCTGTGCCTGTCCCAACACCTAGAGCTAGTCTCTCATTGGTTCCCCCTCTTCCCGTTCATCCTCAGGACAAATTGCAACGTGTACGGAACAGGAGGTTAAAGGTGCTGATTCTCCAAGGAGGGAGATTGCTAGTAAAGCGGCTGGAATGGCGAACCGGAGCACAAGGAGATGAGAAATGAGGTGCATTTTAGAAACCTTTCCCGATCACACGGTGTACCATCTTCTGGGTTTCTCATGCATGTTTTCGATGAAGGAAGATGGCCTTGAACCTGGAGATTTGGGACCCATGGGATGGGTACCACGCCGTAATACTTTAAAGGGTCTGCGTTAGCTCACCCAACCTCACCAAAACTCTCAGCCCCAAGAGTGTCCACCCTTATGGCTCAGTCAGCTGTGGGTCTAGATATGGTCAATCCAGGTGGCATCGCAGCCCCTGAACGAATTTTGTAAGAATTTCTCTCTCTTTCACTGTCTTTGTTTCACGGGTTTTTAAAAGTAATTGATTTTTATAATGGGGTTTAGCTGCTTTGCACTGCTGTGTTTATGCCGCTTTACACCCACTTGACTCACTTACAGAGAGATAGCAATACATAGGTTTTAAGATTCTTACTAGTCAAATATATTCTTGGGCGGTGAATAGGGGGTGTTGAGTCCAGTTCACTGAGCAAGGAGTAGGTCTTGTCTATTACATATTGGGTTTATGGAACGGTATCTGAGCTAATTTGAAACCCTTGTTTTATGCATCACCCCACCTCACCTTTCCCGTTAAGCAGCCATAGTGTGTTTTCTAAACGTGCGACTCTGTTCTGTTTTGTAATTCAGTTCAAGGGTAGCGGTTTTTACATTCCCTCTATAAGTGATATCTTATGATAAGTGTCTTTTTCTGTGTGACCTATTTCACTTAGAATCGTCGTACCTAAATCCACTCATCATGCTGCTCCTAGCCTTATGACGTTGATTTCATGGCTGAGTGATATTCCATTGTACATAAGGACCACAACTTCTTTATCCATTCTTCTCTTTCCTGGGATGTTTCAGGTGTAACGAAGTGGAGGTTTTTGTCAACAGAGCAGCCCTAAACTTTGGGGTGCCTGTGTCTTGCTGATTTTTAGTTTTCCCAGTTTATACGCCCATGAGTGGAAGTGCCCTATGCTCTCTAAGCTGAGTTTTTTAGATGTTTCAGGACACACCGTACACTTCTCCAGAGTGGCTGTTGGCCATTTACAGCCCACCCATCAGCGTAGCAAGGCTCCCATTTCTCCATGGCCTGTCCTGCATTTCTGGTTTTGACACTTTATTCAGCATGGCCCTTTTGACCGATGGGAAGCGAGACTTCTTTGTAGCTCTAATTTGCCTTTCCAGGTTGCTTGGTTGGCCAAAAAGGGCGTGTGCGTTTTTTCCTGAATATATTCAGGAAAAACCGCATACGCCCTTTTTGGCCAAGGGCATCATTGTCGAGGTTTTGCCGCTTTTCCTGTGCTTGAAAGGCGATTCGAATCTACCTCCTGAAATCTGTTTCCTGCAATTCTGCCTTGCTTTCAAATCCTCTTCGTTGCCTTCCCTCAATATATTTGTGGACGATAGTTATCATTTCTAATTCTGCAGGTTTGTGAATTGCAGTGCCCCTGAGGTCCATTTTTCAACTCGCTTTCTTGGGAGCTGGCTGCAAAAGCGCAGGATTGCTTCAGGCCCTATTCTGGCTCCGGGCGGCAGGCTGAGCCTGTGCTTGATTCTTCTTCCTGATGGGAAAATAGAGTGACCTGTGCCTGTCCCAACACCTAGAGCTAGTCTCTCATTGGTTCCCCCTCTTCCCGTTCATCCTCAGGACAAATTGCAACCTGTACGGAACAGGAGGTTAAAGGTGCTGATTCTCCAAGGAGGGAGATTGCTAGTAAAGCGGCTGGAATGGCGAACCGGAGCACAAGGAGATGAGAAATGAGGTGCGTTTTAGAAACCTTTCCCGATCACACGGTGTACCATCTTCTGGGTTTCTCATGCATGTTTTCAATGTAGGAAGATGCCCTTGCACCTGGAGATTTGGGACCCATGGGATGGGTGCCACGCCGTATTACTTTAAAGGGTCTGCGTTAGCTCACCCAACCTCACCAAACCTCTCAGCCCCAAGAGTGTCCACCCTTATGTCTCAGTCAGCTGTGGGCCTAGATATGGTCAATCCAGGTGGCATCGCAGCCCCTGAACGAATTTTGTAAGAATTTCTCTCTATTTCACTGTCTTTCTTTCACGGGTTTTTAAAAGTAATTGATTTTTATAATAATGGTTTAGCTGCTTTGCACTGCTGTGTTTAGGCCGCTTTACACCCACTTGACTCACTTACAGAGAGATAGCAATACATAGGTTTTAAGATTCTTACTAGTCAAATATATTCTTGGGCGGTGAATAGGGGGTGTTCAGTCCAGTAAACTGAGCAAGGAGTAGGTCTTGTCTATTACATATTGGGTTTATGGAACGGTATCTGAGCTAATTTGAAACCCTTGTTTTATGCATCACCCCACCTCTCCTTTCCCGTTAAGCAGCCATAGTGTGTTTTCTAAACGTGCGACTCTGTTCTGTTTTGTAATTCAGTTCAAGGGTAGCGGTTTTTACATTCCCTCTATAAGTGATATCTTATGATAAGTGTCTTTTTCTGTGTGACTTATTTCACTTAGAATCGTCGTACCTAAATCCACTCATCATGCTGCTCCTAGCCTTATGACGTTGATTTCATGGCTGAGTGATATTCCATTGTACATAAGGACCACAACTTCTTTATCCATTCTTCTCTTTCCTGGGATGTTTCAGGTGTAACGAAGTGGAGGTTCTTGTCAACAGAGCAGCCCTAAACTTTGGGGTGCCTGTGTCTTGCTGATTTTTAGTTTTCCCAATTTATACGCCCATGAGTGGAAGTGCCCTTTGCTCTCTAAGCTGAGTTTTTTAGATGTTTCAGGACACACCGTACACTTCTCCAGAGTGGCTGTTGGCAATTTACAGCCCGACCATCAGTGTAGCAAGGCTCCCATTTCTCCATGGCCTGTCCTGCATTTCTGGTTTTGACACTTTATTCAGCATGGCCCTTTTGACCGATGGGAAGCGAGACTTCTTTGTAGCGCTGATTTGCCTTTCCAGGTTGCTTGGTTGGCCAAAAAGGGCGTATGCGTTTTTTCCTGAATATATTCAGGAAAAAACGCATACGCCCTTTTTGGCCAAGGGCATCATTGTCGAGGTTTTGCCGCTTTTCCTGTGCTTTAAAGGCGATTCGAATCTACCTCCTGAAATCTGTTTCCTGCAATTCTGCCTTGCTTTCAAATCCTCTTCGTTGCCTTCCCTCAATATATTTGTGGACGAGAGTTATCATTTCTAACTGTGCAGGTCTGTGAATTGCAGTGCCCCTGAGCTCCATTTTTCAACTCGCTTTCTTGGGAGCTGCCTGCAAAAGCGCAGGATTGCTTCAGGCCCTCTTCTGGCTCCGGGCGGCAGGCTGAGCCTGTGCTTGATTCTTCTTCCTGATGGGAAAATAGAGTGACCTGTGCCTGTCCCAACACCTAGAGCTAGTCTCTCATTGGTTCCCCCTCTTCCCGTTCATCCTCAGGACAAATTGCAACCTGTACGGAACAGGAGGTTAAAGGTGCTGATTCTCCAAGGAGGGAGATTGCTAGTAAAGCGGCTGGAATGGCGAACCGGAGCACAAGGAGATGAGAAATGAGGTGCGTTTTAGAAACCTTTCCCGATCACACGGTGTACCATCTTCTGGGTTTCTCATGCATGTTTTCGATGTAGGAAGATGCCCTTGAACCTGGAGATTTGGGACCCATGGGATGGGTACCACGCCGTATTATTTTACAGGGTCTGCGTTAGCTCACCCAACCTCACCAAAACTCTCAGCCCCAATAGTGTCCACCCTTATGTCTCAGTCAGCTGTGGGTCTAGATATGGTCAATCCAGGTGGCATCGCAGCCCCTGAACGAATTTTGTAAGAATTTCTCTCTCTTTCACTGTCTTTGTTTCACGGCTCTTTAAAAGTAATTGACTTTTATAATGGGGTTTAGCTGCTTTGCACTGCTGTGTTTATGCCGCTTTACACCCACTTGACTCACTTACAGAGAGATATCAATACATAGGTTTTAAGATTCTTACTAGTCAGATATATTCTTGGGCGGTGAATAGGGGGTGTTGAGTCCAGTTCACTGAGCAAGGAGTAGGTCTTGTCTATTACATATTGGGTTTATGGAACGGTATCTGAGCTAATTTGAAACCCTTGTTTTATGCATCACCCCACCTCACCTTTCCCGTTAAGCAGCCATAGTTTGTTTTCTAAACGTGCGACTCTGTTCTGTTTTGTAATTCAGTTCAAGGGTAGCGGTTTTTACATTCCCTCTATAAGTGATATCTTATGATAAGTGTCTTTTTCTGTGTGACTTATTTCACTTAGAATCGTCGTACCTAAATCCACTCATCATGCTGCTCCTAGCCTTATGACGTTGATTTCATGGCTGAGTGATATTCCATTGTACATAAGGACCACAACTTCTTTATCCATTCTTCTCTTTCCTGGGATATTTCAGGTGTAACGATGTGGAGGTTCTTGTCAACAGAGCAGCCCTAAACTTTGGGGTGCCTGTGTCTTGCTGATTTTTAGTTTTCCCAATTTATACGCCCATGAGTGGAAGTCCCCTATGCTCTCTAAGCTGAGTTTTTTAGATGTTTCAGGCCACACCGTACACTTCTCCAGAGTGGCTGTTGGCAATTTACAGCCCGCCCATCAGCGTAGCAAGGCTCCCATTGCTCCATGGCCTGTCCTGCATTTCTGGTTTTGACACTTTATTCAGCATGGCCCTTTTGACCGATGGGAAGCGAGACTTCTTTGTAGCTCTGATTTGCCTTTCCAGGTTGCTTGGTTGGCCAAAAAGGGCGTATGCGTTTTTTCCTGAATATATTCAGGAAAAAACGCATACGCCCTTTTTGGCCAAGGGCATCATTGTCGAGGTTTTGCCGCTTTTCCTGTGCTTTAAAGGCGATTCGAATCTACCTCCTGAAATCTGTTTCCTGCAATTCTGCCTTGCTTTCAAATCCTCTTCGTTGCCTTCCCTCAATATATTTGTGGACGAGAGTTATCATTTCTAATTCTGCAGGTTTGTGAATTGCAGTGCCCCTGAGGTCCATTTTTCAACTCGCTTTCTTGGGAGCTGGCTGCAAAAGCGCAGGATTGCTTCAGGCCCTATTCTGGCTCCGGGCGGCAGGCTGAGCCTGTGCTTGATTCTTCTTCCTGATGGGAAAATAGAGTGACCTGTGCCTGTCCCAACACCTAGAGCTAGTCTCTCATTGGTTCCCCCTCTTCCCGTTCATCCTCAGGACAAATTGCAACCTGTACGGAACAGGAGGTTAAAGGTGCTGATTCTCCAAGGAGGGAGATTGCTAGTAAAGCGGCTGGAATGGCGAACCGGAGCACAAGGAGATGAGAAATGAGGTGCGTTTTAGAAACCTTTCCCGATCACACGGTGTACCATCTTCTGGGTTTCTCATGCATGTTTTCAATGTAGGAAGATGCCCTTGAACCTGGAGATTTGGGACCCATGGGATGGGTACCACGCCGTATTACTTTACAGGGTCTGCGTTAGCTCACCCAACCTCACCAAACCTCTCAGCCCCAAGAGTGTCCACCCTTATGTCTCAGTCAGCTGTGGGCCTAGATATGGTCAATCCAGGTGGCATCGCAGCCCCTGAACGAATTTTGTAAGAATTTCTCTCTCTTTCACTGTCTTTGTTTCACGGGTTTTTAAAAGTAATTGATTTTTATAATAATGGTTTAGCTGCTTTGCACTGCTGTGTTTAGGCCGCTTTACACCCACTTGACTCACTTACAGAGAGATAGCAATACATAGGTTTTAAGATTCTTACTAGTCAAATATATTCTTGGGCGGTGAATAGGGGGTGTTCAGTCCAGTAAACTGAGCAAGGAGTAGGTCTTGTCTATTACATATTGGGTTTATGGAACGGTATCTGAGCTAATTTGAAACCCTTGTTTTATGCATCACCCCACCTCTCCTTTCCCGTTAAGCAGCCATAGTGTGTTTTCTAAACGTGCGACTCTGTTCTGTTTTGTAATTCAGTTCAAGGGTAGCGGTTTTTACATTCCCTCTATAAGTGATATCTTATGATAAGTGTCTTTTTCTGTGTGACTTATTTCACTTAGAATCGTCGTACCTAAATCCACTCATCATGCTGCTCCTAGCCTTATGACGTTGATTTCATGGCTGAGTGATATTCCATTGTACATAAGGACCACAACTTCTTTATCCATTCTTCTCTTTCCTGGGATGTTTCAGGTGTAACGAAGTGGAGGTTCTTGTCAACAGAGCAGCCCTAAACTTTGGGGTGCCTGTGTCTTGCTGATTTTTAGTTTTCCCAATTTATACGCCCATGAGTGGAAGTGCCCTTTGCTCTCTAAGCTGAGTTTTTTAGATGTTTCAGGACACACCGTACACTTCTCCAGAGTGGCTGTTGGCAATTTACAGCCCGCCCATCAGCGTAGCAAGGCTCCCATTTCTCCATGGCCTGTCCTGCATTTCTGGTTTTGACACTTTATTCAGCATGGCCCTTTTGACCGATGGGAAGCGAGACTTCTTTGTAGCGCTGATTTGCCTTTCCAGGTTGCTTGGTTGGCCAAAAAGGGCGTATGCGTTTTTTCCTGAATATATTCAGGAAAAAACGCATACGCCCTTTTTGGCCAAGGGCATCATTGTCGAGGTTTTGCCGCTTTTCCTGTGCTTGAAAGGCGATTCGAATCTACCTCCTGAAATCTGTTTCCTGCAATTCTGCCTTGCTTTCAAATCCTCTTCGTTGCCTTCCCTCAATATATTTGTGGATGAGAGTTATCATTTCTAACTGTGCAGGTCTGTGAATTGCAGTGCCCCTGAGCTCCATTTTTCAACTCGCTTTCTTGGGAGCTGGCTGCAAAAGCGCAGGATTGCTTCAGGCCCTCTTCTGGCTCCGGGCGGCAGGCTGATCCTGTGCTTGATTCTTCTTCCTGCTGGGAAAATAGAGTGACCTGTGCCTGTCCCAACACCTAGAGCTAGTCTCTCATTGGTTCCCCCTCTTCCCGTTCATCCTCAGGACAAATTGCAACCTGTACGGAACAGGAGGTTAAAGGTGCTGATTCTCCAAGGAGGGAGATTGCTAGTAAAGCGGCTGGAATGGCGAACCGGAGCACAAGGAGATGAGAAATGAGGTGCGTTTTAGAAACCTTTCCCGATCACACGGTGTACCATCTTCTGGGTTTCTCATGCATGTTTTCGATGTAGGAAGATGCCCTTGAACCTGGAGATTTGGGACCCATGGGATGGGTACCACGCCATAATACTTTAAAGGGTCTGCGTTAGCTCACCCAACCTCACCAAACCTCTCAGCCCCAAGAGTGTCCACCCTTATGGCTCAGTCAGCTGTGGGTCTAGATATGGTCAATCCAGGTGGCATCGCAGCCCCTGAACGAATTTTGTAAGAATTTCTCTCTCTTTCACTTTTTTTGTTTCACGGGTCTTTAAAAGTAATTGATTTTTATAATGGGGTTTAGCTGCTTTGCACTGCTGTGTTTATGCCGCTTTACACCCACTTACAGAGAGATAGCAATACATAGGTTTTAAGATTCTTACTAGTCAAATATATTCTTGGGCGGTGAATAGGGGGTGTTGAGTCCAGTAAACTGAGCAAGGAGTAGGTCTTGTCTATTACATATTGGGTTTATGGAACGGTATCTGAGCTAATTTGAAACCCTTGTTTTATGCATCACCCCACCTCACCTTTCCCGTTAAGCAGCCATAGTGTGTTTTCTAAACGTGCGACTCTGTTCTGTTTTGTAATTCAGTTCAAGGGTAGCGGTTTTTACATTCCCTCTATAAGTGATATCTTATGATAAGTGTCTTTTTCTGTGTGACTTATTTCACTTAGAATCGTCGTACCTAAATCCACTCATCATGCTGCTCCTAGCCTTATGACGTTGATTTCATGGCTGAGTGATATTCCATTGTACATAAGGACCACAACTTCTTTATCCATTCTTCTCTTTCCTGGGATGTTTCAGGTGTAACGAAGTGGAGGTTCTTGTCAACAGAGCAGCCCTAAACTTTGGGGTGCCTGTGTCTTGCTGATTTTTAGTTTTCCCAATTTATACGCCCATGAGTGGAAGTCCCCTATGCTCTCTAAGCTGAGTTTTTTAGATGTTTCAGGACACACCGTACACTTCTCCAGTGTGGCTGTTGGCCACTTACAGCCCGCCCATCAGCGTAGCAAGGCTCCCATTTCTCCATGGCCTGTCCTGCATTTCTGGTTTTGACACTTTATTCAGCATGGCCCTTTTGACCGATGGGAAGCGAGACTTCTTTGTAGCGCTGATTTGCCTTTCCAGGTTGCTTGGTTGGCCAAAAAGGGCGTATGCGTTTTTTCCTGAATATATTCAGGAAAAAACGCATACGCCCTTTTTGGCCAAGGGCATCATAGTCGAGGTTTTGCCGCTTTTCCTGTGCTTTAAAGGCGATTCGAATCTACCTCCTGAAATCTGTTTCCTGCAATTCTGCCTTGCTTTCAAATTCTCTTCGTTGCCTTCCCTCAATATATTTGTGGACGAGAGTTATCATTTCTAACTGTGCAGGTCTGTGAATTGCACTGCCCCTGAGCTCCATTTCTCAACTCGCTTTCTTGGGAGCTGGCCGCAAAAGCGCAGGATTGCTTCAGGCCCTCTTCTGGCTCCGGGCGGCAGGCTGAGCCTGTGGTTAATTCTTCTTCCTGATGGGAAAATAGAGTGACCTGTGCCTGTCCCAACACCTAGAGCTAGTCTCTCATTGGTTCCCCCTCTTCCCGTTCATCCTCAGGACAAATTGCAACCTGTACGGATCAGGAGGTTAAAGGTGTTGATTCTCCAAGGAGGGAGATTGCTAGTAAAGCGGCTGGAATGGCGAACCGGAGCACAAGGAGATGAGAAATGAGGTGCGTTTTAGAAACCTTTCCCGATCACACGGTGTACCATCTTCTGGGTTTCTCATGCATGTTTTCGATGTAGGAAGATGCCCTTGAACCTGGAGATTTGGGACCCATGGGATGGGTACCACGCCGTATTACTTTACAGGGTCTGCGTTAGCTCACCCAACCTCACCAAAACTCTCAGCCCCAAGAGTGTCCACCCTTATGTCTCAGTCAGCTGTGGGTCTAGATATGGTCAATCCAGGTGGCATCACAGCCCTTGAACGAATTTTGTAAGAATTTCTCTCTCTTTCACTTTTTTTGTTTCACGGGTCTTTAAAAGTAATTGATTTTTATAATGGGGTTTAGCTGCTTTGCACTGCTGTGTTTATGCCGCTTTACACCCACTTACAGAGAGATAGCAATACATAGGTTTTAAGATTCTTACTAGTCAAATATATTCTTGGGCGGTGAATAGGGGGTGTTGAGTCCAGTAAACTGAGCAAGGAGTAGGTCTTGTCTATTACATATTGGGTTTATGGAACGGTATCTGAGCTAATTTGAAACCCTTGTTTTATGCATCACCCCACCTCACCTTTCCCGTTAAGCAGCCATAGTGTGTTTTCTAAACGTGCGACTCTGTTCTGTTTTGTAATTCAGTTCAAGGGTAGCGGTTTTTACATTCCCTCTATAAGTGATATCTTATGATAAGTGTCTTTTTCTGTGTGACTTATTTCACTTAGAATCGTCGTACCTAAATCCACTCATCATGCTGCTCCTAGCCTTATGACGTTGATTTCATGGCTGAGTGATATTCCATTGTACATAAGGACCACAACTTCTTTATCCATTCTTCTCTTTCCTGGGATATTTCAGGTGGAACGAAGTGGAGTTTCTTGTCAACAGAGCAGCCCTAAACTTTGGGGTGCCTGTGTCTTGCTGATTTTTAGTTTTCCCAATTTATACGCCCATGAGTGGAAGTGCCCTTTGCTCTCTAAGCTGAGTTTTTTAGATGTTTCAGGACACACCGTACACTTCTCCAGAGTGGCTGTTGGCCATTTACAGCCCGCCCATCAGTGTAGCAAGGCTCCCATTTCTCCATGGCCTGTCCTGCATTTCTGGTTTTGACCCTTTATTCAGCATGGCCCTTTTGACCGATGGGAAGCGAGACTTCTTTGTAGCGCTGATTTGCCTTTCCAGGTTGCTTGGTTGGCCAAAAAGGGCGTATGCGTTTTTTCCTGAATATATTCAGGAAAAAACGCATACGCCCTTTTTGGCCAAGGGCATCATTGTCGAGGTTTTGCCGCTTTTCCTGTGCTTTAAAGGCGATTCGAATCTACCTCCTGAAATCTGTTTCCTGCAATTCTTCCTTGCTTTCAAATCCTCTTCGTTGCCTTCCCTCAATATATTTGTGGACGAGAGTTATCATTTCTAACTCTGCAGGTTTGTGAATTGCAGTGCCCCTGAGGTCCATTTTTCAACTCGCTTTCTTGGGAGCTGGCTGCAAAAGCGCAGGATTGCTTCAGGCCCTATTCTGGCTCCGGGCGGCAGGCTGATCCTGTGCTTGGTTCTTCTTCCTGATAGGAAAATAGAGTGACCTGTGCCTGTCCCAACACCTAGAGCTAGTCTCTCATTGGTTCCCCCTCTTCCTGTCCATCCTCAGGACAAATTGCAACCTGTACGGAACAGGAGGTTAAAGGTGCTGATTCTCCAAGGAGGGAGATTGCTAGTAAAGCGGCTGGAATGGCGAACCGGAGCACAAGGAGATGAGAAATGAGGTGCGTTTTAGAAACCTTTCCCGATCACACGGTGTACCATCTTCTGGGTTTCTCATGCATGTTTTCGATGTAGGAAGATGCCCTTGAACCTGGAGATTTGGGACCCATGGGATGGGTACCACGCCGTATTACTTTACAGGGTCTGCGTTAGCTCACCCAACCTCACCAAACCTCTCAGCCCCAAGAGTGTCCACCCTTATGTCTCAGTCAGCTGTGGGTCTAGATACGGTCAGTCCAGGTGGCATCGCAGCCCCTGAACGAATTTTGTAAGAATTTCTCTCTCTTTCACTGTCTTTGTTTCACGGGTCTTTAAAAGTAATTGATTTTTATAATGGGGTTTAGCTGCTTTGCACTGCTGTGTTTATGCCGCTTTACACCCACTTGACTCACTTACAGAGAGATAGCAATACATAGGTTTTAAGATTCTTACTAGTCAAATATATTCTTGGGCGGTGAATAGGGGGTGTTGAGTCCAGTTCACTGAGCAAGGAGTAGGTCTTGTCTATTACATATTGGGTTTATGGAACGGTATCTGAGCTAATTTGAAACCCTTGTTTTATGCATCACCCCACCTCACCTTTCCCGTTAAGCAGCCATAGTGTGTTTTCTAAACGTGCGACTCTGTTCTGTTTTGTAATTCAGTTCAAGGGTAGCGGTTTTTACATTCCCTCTATAAGTGATATCTTATGATAAGTGTCTTTTTCTGTGTGACTTATTTCACTTAGAATCGTCGTACCTAAATCCACTCATCATGCTGCTCCTAGCCTTATGACGTTGATTTCATGGCTGAGTGATATTCCATAGTACATAAGGACCACAACTTCTTTATCCATTCTTCTCTTTCCTGGGATATTTCAGGTGGAACGAAGTGGAGTTTCTTGTCAACACAGCAGCCCTAAACTTTGGGGTGCCTGTGTCTTGCTGATTTTTAGTTTTCCCAATTTATACGCCCATGAGTGGAAGTGCCCTTTGCTCTCTAAGCTGAGTTTTTTAGATGTTTCAGGACACACCGTACACTTCTCCAGAGTGGCTGTTGGCCATTTACAGCCCGCCCATCAGCGTAGCAAGGCTCCCATTTCTCCATGGCCTGTCCTGCATTTCTGGTTTTGACACTTTATTCAGCATGGCCCTTTTGACCGATGGGAAGCGAGACTTCTTTGTAGCGCTGATTTGCCTTTCCAGGTTGCTTGGTTGGCCAAAAAGGGCGTATGCGTTTTTTCCTGAATATATTCAGGAAAAAACGCATACGCCCTTTTTGGCCAAGGGCATCATTGTCGAGGTTTTGCCGCTTTTCCTGTGCTTTAAAGGCGATTCGAATCTACCTCCTGAAATCTGTTTCCTGCAATTCTACCTTGCTTTCAAATTCTCTTCGTTGCCTTCCCTCAATATATTTGTGGACGAGAGTTATCATTTCTAACTGTGCAGGTCTGTGAATTGCAGTGCCCCTGAGCTCCTATTTCTCAACTCGCTTTCTTGGGAGTTGGCCGCAAAAGCGCAGGATTGCTTCAGGCCCTATTCTGGCTCCGGGCGGCAGGCTGAGCCTGTGGTTAATTCTTCTTCCTGATGGGAAAATAGAGTGACCTGTGCCTGTCCCAACACCTAGAGCTAGTCTCTCATTGGTTCCCCCTCTTCCCGTTCATCCTCAGGACAAATTGCAACCTGTACGGAACAGGAGGTTAAAGGTGCTGATTCTCCAAGGAGGGAGATTGCTAGTAAAGCGGCTGGAATGGCGAACCGGAGCACAAGGAGATGAGAAATGAGGTGCGTTTTAGAAACCTTTCCCGATCACACAGTGTACCATCTTCTGGGTTTCTCATGCATGTTTTCGATGTAGGAAGATGCCCTTGAACCTGGAGATTTGGGACCCATGGGATGGGTACCACGCCGTATTACTTTACAGGGTCTGCGTTAGCTCACCCAACCTCACCAAAACTCTCAGCCCCAAGAGTGTCCACTCTTATGTCTCAGTCAGCTGTGGGTCTAGATATGGTCAATCCAGGTGGCATCGCAGCCCCTGAACGAATTTTGTAAGAATTTCTCTCTCTTTCACTGTCTTTGTTTCACGGGTCTTTAAAAGTAATTGATTTTTATAATGGGGTTTAGCTGCTTTGCACTGCTGTGTTTATGCCGCTTTACACCCACTTACACAGAGATATCAATACATAGGTTTTAAGATTCTTACTAGTCAAATATATTCTTGGGCGGTGAATAGGGGGTGTTGAGTCCAGTAAACTGAGCAAGGAGTAGGTCTTGTCTATTACATATTGGGTTTATGGAACGGTATCTGAGCTAATTTGAAACCCTTGTTTTATTCATCACCCCACCTCACCTTTCCCGTTAAGCAGCCATAGTGTGTTTTCTAAACGTGCGACTCTGTTCTGTTTTGTAATTCAGTTCAAGGGTAGCGGTTTTTACATTCCCTCTATAAGTGATATCTTATGATAAGTGTCTTTTTCTGTGTGACTTATTTCACTTAGAATCGTCGTACCTAAATCCACTCATCATGCTGCTCCTAGCCTTATGACGTTGATTTCATGGCTGAGTGATATTCCATTGTACATAAGGACCACAACTTCTTTATCCATTCTTCTCTTTCCTGGGATATTTCAGGTGGAACGAAGTGGAGTTTCTTGTCAACACAGCAGCCCTAAACTTTGGGGTGCCTGTGTCTTGCTGATTTTTAGTTTTCCCAATTTATACGCCCATGAGTGGAAGTGCCCTTTGCTCTCTAAGCTGAGTTTTTTAGATGTTTCAGGACACACCGTACACTTCTCCAGAGTGGCTGTTGGCCATTTACAGCCCGCCCATCAGTGTAGCAAGGCTCCCATTTCTCCATGGCCTGTCCTGCATTTCTGGTTTTGACACTTTATTCAGCATGGCCCTTTTGACCGATGGGAAGCGAGACTTCTTTGTAGCGCTGATTTGCCTTTCCAGGTTGTTTGGTTGGCCAAAAAGGGCGTATGCGTTTTTTCCTGAATATATTCAGGAAAAAACGCATACGCCCTTTTTGGCCAAGGGCATCATTGTCGAGGTTTTGCCGCTTTTCCTGTGCTTTAAAGGCGATTCGAATCTACCTCCTGAAATCTGTTTCCTCAATTCTGCCTTGCTTTCAAATCCTCTTCGTTGCCTTCCCTCCATATATTTGTGGATGAGAGTTATCATTTCTAACTCTGCAGGTTTGTGAATTGCAGTGCCCCTGAGCTCCATTTTTCAACTCGCTTTCTTGGGAGCTGGCCGCAAAAGCGCAGGATTGCTTCAGGCCCTCTTCTGGCTCCGGGCGGCAGGCTGAGCCTGTGGTTAATTCTTCTTCCTGATGGGAAAATAGAGTGACCTGTGCCTGTCCCAACACCTAGAGCTAGTCTCTCATTGGTTCCCCCTCTTCCCGTTCATCCTCAGGACAAATTGCAACCTGTACGGAACAGGAGGTTAAAGGTGCTGATTCTCCAAGGAGGGAGATTGCTAGTAAAGCGGCTGGAATGGCGAACCGGAGCACAAGGAGATGAGAAATGAGGTGCGTTTTAGAAACCTTTCCCGGTCACACGGTGTACCATCTTCTGGGTTTCTTATGCATGTTTTCGATGTAGGAAGATGCCCTTGAACCTGGAGATTTGGGACCCATGGGATGGGTACCACGCCGTATTAATTTAAAGGGTCTGCGTTAGCTCACCCAACCTCACCAAACCTCTCAGCCCCAAGAGTGTCCACCCTTATTTCTCAGTCAGCTGTGGGTCAAGATATGGTCAATCCAGGTGGCATCGCAGCCCCTGAACGAATTTTGTAAGAATTTCTCTCTCTTTCACTGTCTTTGTTTCACGGGTCTTTAAAAGTAATTGATTTTTATAATGGGGTTTAGCTGCTTTGCACTGCTGTGTTTATGCCTCTTTACACCCACTTGACTCACTTACAGAGAGATAGCAATACATAGGTTTTAAGATTCTTACTAGTCAGATATATTCTTGGGCGGTGAATAGGGGGTGTTGAGTCCAGTAAACTGAGCAAGGAGTAGGTTTTGTCTATTACATATTGGGTTTATGGAACGGTAACTGAACTAATTTGAAACCCTTGTTTTATTCATCACCCCACCTCACCTTTCCCGTTAAGCAGCCATAGTGTGTTTTCTAAACGTGCGACTCTGTTCTGTTTTGTAATTCAGTTCAAGGGTAGCGGTTTTTACATTCCCTCTATAAGTGATATCTTATGATAAGTGTCTTTTTCTGTGTGACTTATTTCACTTAGAATCGTCGTACCTAAATCCACTCATCATGCTGCTCCTAGCCTTATGACGTTGATTTCATGGCTGAGTGATATTCCATTGTACATAAGGACCACAACTTTTTTATCCATTCTTCTCTTTCCTGGGATATTTCAGGTGGAATGAAGTGGAGTTTCTTGTCAACACAGCAGCCCTAAACTTTTGGGTGCCTGTGTCTTGCTGATTTTTAGTTTTCCCAATTTATACGCCCATGAGTGGAAGTGCCCTTTGCTCTCTAAGCTGAGTTTTTTAGATGTTTCAGGACACACCGTACACTTCTCCAGAGTGGCTGTTGGCCATTTACAGCCCGCCCATCAGCGTAGCAAGGCTCCCATTTCTCCATGGCCTGTCCTGCATTTCTGGTTTTGACACTTTATTCAGCATGGCCCTTTTGACCGATGGGAAACGAGACTTCTTTGTAGCGCTGATTTGCCTTTCCAGGTTGCTTGGTTGGCCAAAAAGGGCGTATGCGTTTTTTCCTGAATATATTCAGGAAAAAACGCATACGCCCTTTTTGGCCAAGGGCATCATTGTCGAGGTTTTGCCGCTTTTCCTGTGCTTTAAAGGCGATTCGAATCTACCTCCTGAAATCTGTTTCCTGCAATTCTACCTTGCTTTCAAATTCTCTTCGTTGCCTTCCCTCAATATATTTGTGGACGAGAGTTATCATTTCTAACTGTGCAGGTCTGTGAATTGCAGTGCCCCTGAGCTCCATTTCTCAACTCGCTTTCTTGGGAGCTGGCCGCAAAAGCGCAGGATTGCTTCAGGCCCTATTCTGGCTCCGGGCGGCAGGCTGAGCCTGTGGTTAATTCTTCTTCCTGATGGGAAAATAGATTGACCTGTGCCTGTCCCAACACCTAGAGCTAGTCTCTCATTGGTTCCCCCTCTTCCCGTTCATCCTCAGGACAAATTGCAACCTGTACGGAACAGGAGGTTAAAGGTGCTGATTCTCCAAGGAGGGAGATTGCTAGTAAAGCGGCTGGAATGGCGAACCGGAGCACAAGGAGATGAGAAATGAGGTGCGTTTTAGAAACCTTTCCCGATCACACAGTGTACCATCTTCTGGGTTTCTCATGCATGTTTTCGATGTAGGAAGATGCCCTTGAACCTGGAGATTTGGGACCCATGGGATGGGTACCACGCCGTATTACTTTACAGGGTCTGCGTTAGCTCACCCAACCTCACCAAAACTCTCAGCCCCAAGAGTGTCCACTCTTATGTCTCAGTCAGCTGTGGGTCTAGATATGGTCAATCCAGGTGGCATCGCAGCCCCTGAACGAATTTTGTAAGAATTTCTCTCTCTTTCACTGTCTTTGTTTCACGGGTCTTTAAAAGTAATTGATTTTTATAATGGGGTTTAGCTGCTTTGCACTGCTGTGTTTATGCCGCTTTACACCCACTTACAGAGAGATATCAATACATAGGTTTTAAGATTCTTACTAGTCAAATATATTCTTGGGCGGTGAATAGGGTGTGTTGAGTCCAGTAAACTGAGCAAGGAGTAGGTCTTGTCTATTACATATTGGGTTTATGGAACGGTATCTGAGCTAATTTGAAACCCTTGTTTTATGCATCACCCCACCTCACCTTTCCCGTTAAGCAGCCATAGTGTGTTTTCTAAACGTGCGACTCTGTTCTGTTTTGTAATTCAGTTCAAGGGTAGCGGTTTTTACATTCCCTCTATAAGTGATATCTTATGATAAGTGTCTTTTTCTGTGTGACTTATTTCACTTAGAATCGTCGTACCTAAATCCACTCATCATGCTGCTCCTAGCCTTATGACGTTGATTTCATGGCTGAGTGATATTCCATAGTACATAAGGACCACAACTTCTTTATCCATTCTTCTCTTTCCTGGGATATTTCAGGTGGAACGAAGTGGAGTTTCTTGTCAACACAGCAGCCCTAAACTTTGGGGTGCCTGTGTCTTGCTGATTTTTAGTTTTCCCAATTTATACGCCCATGAGTGGAAGTGCCCTTTGCTCTCTGAGCTGAGTTTTTTAGATGTTTCAGGACACACCGTACACTTCTCCAGAGTGGCTGCTGGCCATTTACAGCCCGCCCATCAGCGTAGCAAGGCTCCCATTTCTCCATGGCCTGTCCTGCATTTCTGGTTTTGACACTTTATTCAGCATGGCCCTTTTGACCGATGGGAAGCGAGACTTCTTTGTAGCGCTGATTTGCCTTTCCAGGTTGTTTGGTTGGCCAAAAAGGGCGTATGCGTTTTTTCCTGAATATATTCAGGAAAAAACGCATACGCCCTTTTTGGCCAAGGGCATCATTGTCGAGGTTTTGCCGCTTTTCCTGTGCTTTAAAGGCGATTCGAATCTACCTCCTGAAATCTGTTTCCTCAATTCTTCCTTGCTTTCAAATCCTCTTCGTTGCCTTCCCTCCATATATTTGTGGACGAGAGTTATCATTTCTAACTCTGCAGGTTTGTGAATTGCAGTGCCCCTGAGCTCCATTTTTCAACTCGCTTTCTTGGGAGCTGGCCGCAAAAGCGCAGGATTGCTTCAGGCCCTCTTCTGGCTCCGGGCGGCAGGCTGAGCCTGTGGTTAATTCTTCTTCCTGATGGGAAAATAGAGTGACCTGTGCCTGTCCCAACACCTAGAGCTAGTCTCTCATTGGTTCCCCCTCTTCCCGTTCATCCTCAGGACAAATTGCAACCTGTACGGAACAGGAGGTTAAAGGTGCTGATTCTCCAAGGAGGGAGATTGCTAGTAAAGCGGCTGGAATGGCGAACCGGAGCACAAGGAGATGAGAAATGAGGTGCGTTTTAGAAACCTTTCCCGGTCACACGGTGTACCATCTTCTGGGTTTCTTATGCATGTTTTCGATGTAGGAAGATGCCCTTGAACCTGGAGATTTGGGACCCATGGGATGGGTACCACGCCGTATTAATTTAAAGGGTCTGCGTTAGCTCACCCAACCTCACCAAACCTCTCAGCCCCAAGAGTGTCCACCCTTATTTCTCAGTCAGCTGTGGGTCAAGATATGGTCAATCCAGGTGGCATCGCAGCCCCTGAACGAATTTTGTAAGAATTTCTCTCTCTTTCACTGTCTTTGTTTCACGGGTCTTTAAAAGTAATTGATTTTTATAATGGGGTTTAGCTGCTTTGCACTGCTGTGTTTATGCCGCTTTACACCCTCTTGACTCACTTACAGAGAGATAGCAATACATAGGTTTTAAGATTCTTACTAGTCAGATATATTCTTGGGCGGTGAATAGGGGGTGTTGAGTCCAGTAAACTGAGCAAGGAGTAGGTTTTGTCTATTACATATTGGGTTTATGGAACGGTATCTGAGCTAATTTGAAACCCTTGTTTTATTCATCACCCCACCTCACCTTTCCCGTTAAGCAGCCATAGTGTGTTTTCTAAACGTGCGACTCTGTTCTGTTTTGTAATTCAGTTCAAGGGTAGCGGTTTTTACATTCCCTCTATAAGTGATATCTTATGATAAGTGTCTTTTTCTGTGTGACTTATTTCACTTAGAATCGTCGTACCTAAATCCACTCATCATGCTGCTCCTAGCCTTATGACGTTGATTTCATGGCTGAGTGATATTCCATTGTACATAAGGACCACAACTTCTTTATCCATTCTTCTCTTTCCTGGGATATTTCAGGTGGAACGAAGTGGAGTTTCTTGTCAACACAGCAGCCCTAAACTTTGGGGTGCCTGTGTCTTGCTGATTTTTAGTTTTCCCAATTTATACGCCCATGAGTGGAAGTGCCCTTTGCTCTCTAAGCTGAGTTTTTTAGATGTTTCAGGACACACCGTACACTTCTCCAGAGTGGCTGTTGGTAATTTACAGCCCGCCCATCAGCGTAGCAAGGCTCCCATTTCTCCATGGCCTGTCCTGCATTTCTGGTTTTGACACTTTATTCAGCATGGCCCTTTTGACCGATGGGAAGCGAGACTTCTTTGTAGCGCTGATTTGCCTTTCCAGGTTGCTTGGTTGGCCAAAAAGGGCGTATGCGTTTTTTCCTGAATATATTCAGGAAAAAACGCATACGCCCTTTTTGGCCAAGGGCATCATTGTCGAGGTTTTGCCGCTTTTCCTGTGCTTTAAAGGCGATTCGAATCTACCTCCTGAAATCTGTTTCCTGCAATTCTGCCTTGCTTTCAAATTCTCTTCGTTGCCTTCCCTCAATATATTTGTGGACGAGAGTTATCATTTCTAACTGTGCAGGTCTGTGAATTGCAGTGCCCCTGAGCTCCATTTCTCAACTCGCTTTCTTGGGAGCTGGCCGCAAAAGCGCAGGATTGCTTCAGGCCCTATTCTGGCTCCGGGCGGCAGGCTGAGCCTGTGGTTAATTCTTCTTCCTGATGGGAAAATAGATTGACCTGTGCCTGTCCCAACACCTAGAGCTAGTCTCTCATTGGTTCCCCCTCTTCCCGTTCATCCTCAGGACAAATTGCAACCTGTACGGAACAGGAGGTTAAAGGTGCTGATTCTCCAAGGAGGGAGATTGCTAGTAAAGCGGCTGGAATGGCGAACCGGAGCACAAGGAGATGAGAAATGAGGTGCGTTTTAGAAACCTTTCCCGATCACACAGTGTACCATCTTCTGGGTTTCTCATGCATGTTTTCGATGTAGGAAGATGCCCTTGAACCTGGAGATTTGGGACCCATGGGATGGGTACCACGCCGTATTACTTTACAGGGTCTGCGTTAGCTCACCCAACCTCACCAAAACTCTCAGCCCCAAGAGTGTCCACTCTTATGTCTCAGTCAGCTGTGGGTCTAGATATGGTCAATCCAGGTGGCATCGCAGCCCCTGAACGAATTTTGTAAGAATTTCTCTCTCTTTCACTGTCTTTGTTTCACGGGTCTTTAAAAGTAATTGATTTTTATAATGGGGTTTAGCTGCTTTGCACTGCTGTGTTTATGCCGCTTTACACCCACTTACAGAGAGATATCAATACATAGGTTTTAAGATTCTTACTAGTCAAATATATTCTTGGGCGGTGAATAGGGTGTGTTGAGTCCAGTAAACTGAGCAAGGAGTAGGTCTTGTCTATTACATATTGGGTTTATGGAACGGTATCTGAGCTAATTTGAAACCCTTGTTTTATGCATCACCCCACCTCACCTTTCCCGTTAAGCAGCCATAGTGTGTTTTCTAAACGTGCGACTCTGTTCTGTTTTGTAATTCAGTTCAAGGGTAGCGGTTTTTACATTCCCTCTATAAGTGATATCTTATGATAAGTGTCTTTTTCTGTGTGACTTATTTCACTTAGAATCGTCGTACCTAAATCCACTCATCATGCTGCTCCTAGCCTTATGACGTTGATTTCATGGCTGAGTGATATTCCATAGTACATAAGGACCACAACTTCTTTATCCATTCTTCTCTTTCCTGGGATATTTCAGGTGGAACGAAGTGGAGTTTCTTGTCAACACAGCAGCCCTAAACTTTGGGGTGCCTGTGTCTTGCTGATTTTTAGTTTTCCCAATTTATACGCCCATGAGTGGAAGTGCCCTTTGCTCTCTGAGCTGAGTTTTTTAGATGTTTCAGGACACACCGTATACTTCTCCAGAGTGGCTGCTGGCCATTTACAGCCCGCCCATCAGCGTAGCAAGGCTCCCATTTCTCCATGGCCTGTCCTGCATTTCTGGTTTTGACACTTTATTCAGCATGGCCCTTTTGACCGATGGGAAGCGAGACTTCTTTGTAGCGCTGATTTGCCTTTCCAGGTTGTTTGGTTGGCCAAAAAGGGCGTATGCGTTTTTTCCTGAATATATTCAGGAAAAAACGCATACGCCCTTTTTGGCCAAGGGCATCATTGTCGAGGTTTTGCCGCTTTTCCTGTGCTTTAAAGGCGATTCGAATCTACCTCCTGAAATCTGTTTCCTCAATTCTTCCTTGCTTTCAAATCCTCTTCGTTGCCTTCCCTCCATATATTTGTGGACGAGAGTTATCATTTCTAACTCTGCAGGTTTGTGAATTGCAGTGCCCCTGAGCTCCATTTTTCAACTCGCTTTCTTGGGAGCTGGCCGCAAAAGCGCAGGATTGCTTCAGGCCCTCTTCTGGCTCCGGGCGGCAGGCTGAGCCTGTGGTTAATTCTTCTTCCTGATGGGAAAATAGAGTGACCTGTGCCTGTCCCAACACCTAGAGCTAGTCTCTCATTGGTTCCCCCTCTTCCCGTTCATCCTCAGGACAAATTGCAACCTGTACGGAACAGGAGGTTAAAGGTGCTGATTCTCCAAGGAGGGAGATTGCTAGTAAAGCGGCTGGAATGGCGAACCGGAGCACAAGGAGATGAGAAATGAGGTGCGTTTTAGAAACCTTTCCCGGTCACACGGTGTACCATCTTCTGGGTTTCTTATGCATGTTTTCGATGTAGGAAGATGCCCTTGAACCTGGAGATTTGGGACCCATGGGATGGGTACCACGCCGTATTAATTTAAAGGGTCTGCGTTAGCTCACCCAACCTCACCAAACCTCTCAGCCCCAAGAGTGTCCACCCTTATTTCTCAGTCAGCTGTGGGTCAAGATATGGTCAATCCAGGTGGCATCGCAGCCCCTGAACGAATTTTGTAAGAATTTCTCTCTCTTTCACTGTCTTTGTTTCACGGGTCTTTAAAAGTAATTGATTTTTATAATGGGGTTTAGCTGCTTTGCACTGCTGTGTTTATGCCGCTTTACACCCTCTTGACTCACTTACAGAGAGATAGCAATACATAGGTTTTAAGATTCTTACTAGTCAGATATATTCTTGGGCGGTGAATAGGGGGTGTTGAGTCCAGTAAACTGAGCAAGGAGTAGGTTTTGTCTATTACATATTGGGTTTATGGAACGGTATCTGAGCTAATTTGAAACCCTTGTTTTATTCATCACCCCACCTCACCTTTCCCGTTAAGCAGCCATAGTGTGTTTTCTAAACGTGCGACTCTGTTCTGTTTTGTAATTCAGTTCAAGGGTAGCGGTTTTTACATTCCCTCTATAAGTGATATCTTATGATAAGTGTCTTTTTCTGTGTGACTTATTTCACTTAGAATCGTCGTACCTAAATCCACTCATCATGCTGCTCCTAGCCTTATGACGTTGATTTCATGGCTGAGTGATATTCCATTGTACATAAGGACCACAACTTCTTTATCCATTCTTCTCTTTCCTGGGATATTTCAGGTGGAACGAAGTGGAGTTTCTTGTCAACACAGCAGCCCTAAACTTTGGGGTGCCTGTGTCTTGCTGATTTTTAGTTTTCCCAATTTATACGCCCATGAGTGGAAGTGCCCTTTGCTCTCTAAGCTGAGTTTTTTAGATGTTTCAGGACACACCGTACACTTCTCCAGAGTGGCTGTTGGTAATTTACAGCCCGCCCATCAGCGTAGCAAGGCTCCCATTTCTCGATGGCCTGTCCTGCATTTCTGGTTTTGACACTTTATTCAGCATGGCCCTTTTGACCGATGGGAAGCGAGACTTCTTTGTAGCGCTGATTTGCCTTTCCAGGTTGCTTGGTTGGCCAAAAAGGGCGTATGCGTTTTTTCCTGAATATATTCAGGAAAAAATGCATACGCCCTTTTTGGCCAAGGGCATCATTGTCGAGGTTTTGCCGCTTTTCCTGTGCTTTAAAGGCGATTCGAATCTACCTCCTGAAATCTGTTTCCTGCAATTCTGCCTTGCTTTCAAATTCTCTTCGTTGCCTTCCCTCAATATATTTGTTGACGAGAGTTATCATTTCTAACTGTGCAGGTCTGTGAATTGCAGTGCCCCTGAGCTCCATTTCTCAACTCGCTTTCTTGGGAGCTGGCCGCAAAAGCGCAGGATTGCTTCAGGCCCTATTCTGGCTCCGGGCGGCAGGCTGAGCCTGTGGTTAATTCTTCTTCCTGATGGGAAAATAGATTGACCTGTGCCTGTCCCAACACCTAGAGCTAGTCTCTCATTGGTTCCCCCTCTTCCCGTTCATCCTCAGGACAAATTGCAACCTGTACGGAACAGGAGGTTAAAGGTGCTGATTCTCCAAGGAGGGAGATTGCTAGTAAAGCGGCTGGAATGGCGAACCGGAGCACAAGGAGATGAGAAATGAGGTGCGTTTTAGAAACCTTTCCCGATCACACGGTGTACCATCTTCTGGGTTTCTCATGCATGTTTTCGATGTAGGAAGATGCCCTTGAACCTGGAGATTTGGGACCCATGGGATGGGTACCACGCCGTATTACTTTACAGGGTCTGCGTTAGCTCACCCAACCTCACCAAACCTCTCAGCCCCAAGAGTGTCCACCCTTATGTCTCAATCAGCTGTGGGTCTAGATATGGTCAATCCAGGTGGCATCGCAGCCCCTGAACGAATTTTGTAAGAATTTCTCTCTCTTTCACTGTCTTTGGTTCACGGGTTTTTAAAAGTAATTGATTTTTAGAATGGGGTTTAGCTGCTTTGCACTGCTGTGTTTATGCCGCTTTACACCCACTTGACTCACTTACAGAGAGATAGCAATACATAGGTTTTAAGATTCTTACTAGTCAAATATATTCTTGGGCGGTGAATAGGGGGTGTTGAGTCCAGTAAACTGAGCAAGGAGTAGGTCTTGTCTATTACATATTGGGTTTATGGAACGGTATCTGAGCTAATTTGAAACCCTTGTTTTATGCATCACCCCACCTCACCTTTCCCGTTTTGCAGCCATAGTGTGTTTTCTAAACGTGCGACTCTGTTCTGTTTTGTAATTCAGTTCAAGGGTAGCGGTTTTTACATTCCCTCTATAAGTGATATCTTATGATAAGTGTCTTTTTCTGTGTGACTTATTTCACTTAGAATCGTCGTACCTAAATCCACTCATCATGCTGCTCCTAGCCTTATGACGTTGATTTCATGGCTGAGTGATATTCCATTGTACATAAGGACCACAACTTCTTTATCCATTCTTCTCTTTCCTGGGATGTTTCAGGTGTAACGAAGTGGAGGTTCTTGTCAACAGAGCAGCCCTAAACTTTGGGGTGCCTGTGTCTTGCTGATTTTTAGTTTTCCCAATTTATACGCCCATGAGTGGAAGTGCCCTATGCTCTCTAAGCTGAGTTTTTTAGATGTTTCAGGACACACCGTACACTTCTCCAGAGTGGCTGTTGGCCATTTACAGCCCGCCCATCAGCGTAGCAAGGCTCCCATTTCTCCATGGCCTGTCCTGCATTTCTGGTTTTGACACTTTATTCAGCATGGCCCTTTTGACCGATGGGAAGCGAGACTTCTTTGTAGCGCTGATTTGCCTTTCCAGGTTGCTTGGTTGGCCAAAAAGGGCGTATGCGTTTTTTCCTGAATATATTCAGGAAAAAACGCATACGCCCTTTTTGGCCAAGGGCATCATTGTCGAGGTTTTGCCGCTTTTCCTGTGCTTTAAAGGCGATTCGAATCTACCTCCTGAAATCTGTTTCCTGCAATTCTGCCTTGCTTTCAAATTCTCTTCGTTGCCTTCCCTCAATATATTTGTTGACGAGAGTTATCATTTCTAACTGTGCAGGTCTGTGAATTGCAGTGCCCCTGAGCTCCATTTCTCAACTCGCTTTCTTGGGAGCTGGCCGCAAAAGCACAGGATTGCTTCAGGCCCTATTCTGGCTCCGGGCGGCAGGCTGAGCCTGTGGTTAATTCTTCTTCCTGATGGGAAAATAGAGTGACCTGTGCCTGTCCCAACACCTAGAGCTAGTCTCTCATTGGTTCCCCCTCTTCCCGTTCATCCTCAGGACAAATTGCAACCTGTACGGAACAGGAGGTTAAAGGTGCTGATTCTCCAAGGAGGGAGATTGCTAGTAAAGCGGCTGGAATGGCGAACCGGAGCACAAGGAGATGAGAAATGAGGTGCGTTTTAGAAACCTTTCCCGGTCACACGGTGTACCATCTTCTGGGTTTCTTATGCATGTTTTCGATGTAGGAAGATGCCCTTGAACCTGGAGATTTGGGACCCATGGGATGGGTACCACGCCGTATTAATTTAAAGGGTCTGCGTTAGCTCACCCAACCTCACCAAACCTCTCAGCCCCAAGAGTGTCCACCCTTATTTCTCAGTCAGCTGTGGGTCAAGATATGGTCAATCCAGGTGGCATCGCAGCCCCTGAACGAATTTTGTAAGAATTTCTCTCTCTTTCACTGTCTTTGTTTCACGGGTCTTTAAAAGTAATTGATTTTTAGAATGGGGTTTAGCTGCTTTGCACTGCTGTGTTTATGCCGCTTTACACCCTCTTGACTCACTTACAGAGAGATAGCAATACATAGGTTTTAAGATTCTTACTAGTCAGATATATTCTTGGGCGGTGAATAGGGGGTGTTGAGTCCAGTAAACTGAGCAAGGAGTAGGTTTTGTCTATTACATATTGGGTTTATGGAACGGTATCTGAGCTAATTTGAAACCCTTGTTTTATTCATCACCCCACCTCACCTTTCCCGTTAAGCAGCCATAGTGTGTTTTCTAAACGTGCGACTCTGTTCTGTTTTGTAATTCAGTTCAAGGGTAGCGGTTTTTACATTCCCTCTATAAGTGATATCTTATGATAAGTGTCTTTTTCTGTGTGACTTATTTCACTTAGAATCGTCGTACCTAAATCCACTCATCATGCTGCTCCTAGCCTTATGACGTTGATTTCATGGCTGAGTGATATTCCATTGTACATAAGGACCACAACTTCTTTATCCATTCTTCTCTTTCCTGGGATATTTCAGGTGGAACGAAGTGGAGTTTCTTGTCAACACAGCAGCCCTAAACTTTGGGGTGCCTGTGTCTTGCTGATTTTTAGTTTTCCCAATTTATACGCCCATGAGTGGAAGTGCCCTTTGCTCTCTAAGCTGAGTTTTTTAGATGTTTCAGGACACACCGTACACTTCTCCAGAGTGGCTGTTGGTAATTTACAGCCCGCCCATCAGCGTAGCAAGGCTCCCATTTCTCCATGGCCTGTCCTGCATTTCTGGTTTTGACACTTTATTCAGCATGGCCCTTTTGACCGATGGGAAGCGAGACTTCTTTGTAGCGCTGATTTGCCTTTCCAGGTTGCTTGGTTGGCGAAAAAGGGCGTATGCGTTTTTTCCTGAATATATTCAGGAAAAAATGCATACGCCCTTTTTGGCCAAGGGCATCATTGTCGAGGTTTTGCCGCTTTTCCTGTGCTTTAAAGGCGATTCGAATCTACCTCCTGAAATCTGTTTCCTGCAATTCTGCCTTGCTTTCAAATTCTCTTCGTTGCCTTCCCTCAATATATTTGTTGACGAGAGTTATCATTTCTAACTGTGCAGGTCTGTGAATTGCAGTGCCCCTGAGCTCCATTTCTCAACTCGCTTTCTTGGGAGCTGGCCGCAAAAGCGCAGGATTGCTTCAGGCCCTATTCTGGCTCCGGGCGGCAGGCTGAGCCTGTGGTTAATTCTTCTTCCTGATGGGAAAATAGATTGACCTGTGCCTGTCCCAACACCTAGAGCTAGTCTCTCATTGGTTCCCCCTCTTCCCGTTCATCCTCAGGACAAATTGCAACCTGTACGGAACAGGAGGTTAAAGGTGCTGATTCTCCAAGGAGGGAGATTGCTAGTAAAGCGGCTGGAATGGCGAACCGGAGCACAAGGAGATGAGAAATGAGGTGCGTTTTAGAAACCTTTCCCGATCACACGGTGTACCATCTTCTGGGTTTCTCATGCATGTTTTCGATGTAGGAAGATGCCCTTGAACCTGGAGATTTGGGACCCATGGGATGGGTACCACGCCGTATTACTTTACAGGGTCTGCGTTAGCTCACCCAACCTCACCAAACCTCTCAGCCCCAAGAGTGTCCACCCTTATGTCTCAATCAGCTGTGGGTCTAGATATGGTCAATCCAGGTGGCATCGCAGCCCCTGAACGAATTTTGTAAGAATTTCTCTCTCTTTCACTGTCTTTGGTTCACGGGTTTTTAAAAGTAATTGATTTTTAGAATGGGGTTTAGCTGCTTTGCACTGCTGTGTTTATGCCGCTTTACACCCACTTGACTCACTTACAGAGAGATAGCAATACATAGGTTTTAAGATTCTTACTAGTCAAATATATTCTTGGGCGGTGAATAGGGGGTGTTGAGTCCAGTAAAATGAGCAAGGAGTAGGTCTTGTCTATTACATATTGGGTTTATGGAACGGTATCTGAGCTAATTTGAAACCCTTGTTTTATGCATCACCCCACCTCACCTTTCCCGTTTTGCAGCCATAGTGTGTTTTCTAAACGTGCGACTCTGTTCTGTTTTGTAATTCAGTTCAAGGGTAGCGGTTTTTACATTCCCTCTATAAGTGATATCTTATGATAAGTGTCTTTTTCTGTGTGACTTATTTCACTTAGAATCGTCGTACCTAAATCCACTCATCATGCTGCTCCTAGCCTTATGACGTTGATTTCATGGCTGAGTGATATTCCATTGTACATAAGGACCACAACTTCTTTATCCATTCTTCTCTTTCCTGGGATGTTTCAGGTGTAACGAAGTGGAGGTTCTTGTCAACAGAGCAGCCCTAAACTTTGGGGTGCCTGTGTCTTGCTGATTTTTAGTTTTCCCAATTTATACGCCCATGAGTGGAAGTGCCCTATGCTCTCTAAGCTGAGTTTTTTAGATGTTTCAGGACACACCGTACACTTCTCCAGAGTGGCTGTTGGCCATTTACAGCCCGCCCATCAGCGTAGCAAGGCTCCCATTTCTCCATGGCCTGTCCTGCATTTCTGGTTTTGACACTTTATTCAGCATGGCCCTTTTGACCGATGGGAAGCGAGACTTCTTTGTAGCGCTGATTTGCCTTTCCAGGTTGCTTGGTTGGCCAAAAAGGGCGTATGCGTTTTTTCCTGAATATATTCAGGAAAAAACGCATACGCCCTTTTTGGCCAAGGGCATCATTGTCGAGGTTTTGCCGCTTTTCCTGTGCTTTAAAGGCGATTCGAATCTACCTCCTGAAATCTGTTTCCTGCAATTCTACCTTGCTTTCAAATTCTCTTCGTTGCCTTCCCTCAATATATTTGTGGACGAGAGTTATCATTTCTAACTGTGCAGGTCTGTGAATTGCAGTGCCCCTGAGCTCCATTTCTCAACTCGCTTTCTTGGGAGCTGGCCGCAAAAGCGCAGGATTGCTTCAGGCCCTATTCTGGCTCCGGGCGGCAGGCTGAGCCTGTGGTTAATTCTTCTTCCTGATGGGAAAATAGATTGACCTGTGCCTGTCCCAACACCTAGAGCTAGTCTCTCATTGGTTCCCCCTCTTCCCGTTCATCCTCAGGACAAATTGCAACCTGTACGGAACAGGAGGTTAAAGGTGCTGATTCTCCAAGGAGGGAGATTGCTAGTAAAGCGGCTGGAATGGCGAACCGGAGCACAAGGAGATGAGAAATGAGGTGCGTTTTAGAAACCTTTCCCGATCACACAGTGTACCATCTTCTGGGTTTCTCATGCATGTTTTCGATGTAGGAAGATGCCCTTGAACCTGGAGATTTGGGACCCATGGGATGGGTACCACGCTGTATTACTTTACAGGGTCTGCGTTAGCTCACCCAACCTCACCAAAACTCTCAGCCCCAAGAGTGTCCACTCTTATGTCTCAGTCAGCTGTGGGTCTAGATATGGTCAATCCAGGTGGCATCGCAGCCCCTGAACGAATTTTGTAAGAATTTCTCTCTCTTTCACTGTCTTTGGTTCATGGGTTTTTAAAAGTAATTGATTTTTAGAATGGGGTTTAGCTGCTTTGCACTGCTGTGTTTATGCCGCTTTACACCCACTTGACTCACTTACAGAGAGATAGCAATACATAGGTTTTAAGATTCTTACTAGTCAAATATATTCTTGGGCGGTGAATAGGGGGTGTTGAGTCCAGTAAACTGAGCAAGGAGTAGGTCTTGTCTATTACATATTGGGTTTATGGAACGGTATCTGAGCTAATTTGAAACCCTTGTTTTATGCATCACCCCACCTCACCTTTCCCGTTAAGCAGCCATAGTGTGTTTTCTAAACGTGCGACTCTGTTCTGTTTTGTAATTCAGTTCAAGGGTAGCGGTTTTTACATTCCCTCTATAAGTGATATCTTATGATAAGTGTCTTTTTCTGTGTGACTTATTTCACTTAGAATCGTCGTACCTAAATCCACTCATCATGCTGCTCCTAGCCTTATGACGTTGATTTCATGGCTGAGTGATATTCCATTGTACATAAGGACCACAACTTCTTTATCCATTCTTCTCTTTCCTGGGATATTTCATGTGGAACGAAGTGGAGTTTCTTGTCAACAGAGCAGCCCTAAACTTTGGGGTGCCTGTGTCTTGCTGATTTTTAGTTTTCCCAATTTATACGCCCATGAGTGGAAGTGCCCTTTGCTCTCTAAGCTGAGTTTTTTAGATGTTTCAGGACACACCGTACACTTCTCCAGAGTGGCTGTTGGCCATTTACAGCCCGCCCATCAGTGTAGCAAGGCTCCCATTTCTCCATGGCCTGTCCTGCATTTCTGGTTTTGACCCTTTATTCAGCATGGCCCTTTTGACCGATGGGAAGCGAGACTTCTTTGTAGCGCTGATTTGCCTTTCCAGGTTGCTTGGTTGGCCAAAAAGGGCGTATGCGTTTTTTCCTGAATATATTCAGGAAAAAACGCATACGCCCTTTTTGGCCAAGGGCATCATTGTCGAGGTTTTGCCGCTTTTCCTGTGCTTTAAAGGCGATTCGAATCTACCTCCTGAAATCTGTTTCCTGCAATTCTTCCTTGCTTTCAAATCCTCTTCGTTGCCTTCCCTCAATATATTTGTGGACGAGAGTTATCATTTCTAACTCTGCAGGTTTGTGAATTGCAGTGCCCCTGAGGTCCATTTTTCAACTCGCTTTCTTGGGAGCTGGCTGCAAAAGCGCAGGATTGCTTCAGGCCCTATTCTGGCTCCGGGCGGCAGGCTGATCCTGTGCTTGGTTCTTCTTCCTGATAGGAAAATAGAGTGACCTGTGCCTGTCCCAACACCTAGAGCTAGTCTCTCATTGGTTCCCCCTCTTCCTGTTCATCCTCAGGACAAATTGCAACCTGTACGGAACAGGAGGTTAAAGGTGCTGATTCTCCAAGGAGGGAGATTGCTAGTAAAGCGGCTGGAATGGCGAACCGGAGCACAAGGAGATGAGAAATGAGGTGCGTTTTAGAAACCTTTCCCGATCACACGGTGTACCATCTTCTGGGTTTCTCATGCATGTTTTCGATGTAGGAAGATGCCCTTGAACCTGGAGATTTGGGACCCATGGGATGGGTACCACGCCGTATTACTTTACAGGGTCTGCGTTAGCTCACCCAACCTCACCAAACCTCTCAGCCCCAAGAGTGTCCACCCTTATGTCTCAGTCAGCTGTGGGTCTAGATACGGTCAATCCAGGTGGCATCGCAGCCCCTGAACGAATTTTGTAAGAATTTCTCTCTCTTTCACTGTCTTTGTTTCACGGGTCTTTAAAAGTAATTGATTTTTATAATGGGGTTTAGCTGCTTTGCACTGCTGTGTTTATGCCGCTTTACACCCACTTGACTCACTTACAGAGAGATAGCAATACATAGGTTTTAAGATTCTTACTAGTCAAATATATTCTTGGGCGGTGAATAGGGGGTGTTGAGTCCAGTTCACTGAGCAAGGAGTAGGTCTTGTCTATTACATATTGGGTTTATGGAACGGTATCTGAGCTAATTTGAAACCCTTGTTTTATGCATCACCCCACCTCACCTTTCCCGTTAAGCAGCCATAGTGTGTTTTCTAAACGTGCGACTCTGTTCTGTTTTGTAATTCAGTTCAAGGGTAGCGGTTTTTACATTCCCTCTATAAGTGATATCTTATGATAAGTGTCTTTTTCTGTGTGACTTATTTCACTTAGAATCGTCGTACCTAAATCCACTCATCATGCTGCTCCTAGCCTTATGACGTTGATTTCATGGCTGAGTGATATTCCATTGTACATAAGGACCACAACTTCTTTATCCATTCTTCTCTTTCCTGGGATATTTCAGGTGGAACGAAGTGGAGTTTCTTGTCAACACAGCAGCCCTAAACTTTGGGGTGCCTGTGTCTTGCTGATTTTTAGTTTTCCCAATTTATACGCCCATGAGTGGAAGTGCCCTTTGCTCTCTGAGCTGAGTTTTTTAGATGTTTCAGGACACACCGTACACTTCTCCAGAGTGGCTGTTGGCCATTTACAGCCCGCCCATCAGCGTAGCAAGGCTCCCATTTCTCCATGGCCTGTCCTGCATTTCTGGTTTTGACACTTTATTCAGCATGGCCCTTTTGACCGATGGGAAGCGAGACTTCTTTGTAGCGCTGATTTGCCTTTCCAGGTTGCTTGGTTGGCCAAAAAGGGCGTATGCGTTTTTTCCTGAATATATTCAGGAAAAAACGCATACGCCCTTTTTGGCCAAGGGCATCATTGTCGAGGTTTTGCCGCTTTTCCTGTGCTTTAAAGGCGATTCGAATCTACCTCCTGAAATCTGTTTCCTGCAATTCTACCTTGCTTTCAAATTCTCTTCGTTGCCTTCCCTCAATATATTTGTGGACGAGAGTTATCATTTCTAACTGTGCAGGTCTGTGAATTGCAGTGCCCCTGAGCTCCTATTTCTCAACTCGCTTTCTTGGGAGTTGGCCGCAAAAGCGCAGGATTGCTTCAGGCCCTATTCTGGCTCCGGGCGGCAGGCTGAGCCTGTGGTTAATTCTTCTTCCTGATGGGAAAATAGAGTGACCTGTGCCTGTCCCAACACCTAGAGCTAGTCTCTCATTGGTTCCCCCTCTTCCCGTTCATCCTCAGGACAAATTGCAACCTGTACGGAACAGGAGGTTAAAGGTGCTGATTCTCCAAGGAGGGAGATTGCTAGTAAAGCGGCTGGAATGGCGAACTGGAGCACAAGGAGATGAGAAATGAGGTGCGTTTTAGAAACCTTTCCCGATCACACAGTGTACCATCTTCTGGGTTTCTCATGCATGTTTTCGATGTAGGAAGATGCCCTTGAACCTGGAGATTTGGGACCCATGGGATGGGTACCACGCCGTATTACTTTACAGGGTCTGCGTTAGCTCACCCAACCTCACCAAAACTCTCAGCCCCAAGAGTGTCCACTCTTATGTCTCAGTCAGCTGTGGGTCTAGATATGGTCAATCCAGGTGGCATCGCAGCCCCTGAACGAATTTTGTAAGAATTTCTCTCTCTTTCACTGTCTTTGTTTCACGGGTCTTTAAAAGTAATTGATTTTTATAATGGGGTTTAGCTGCTTTGCACTGCTGTGTTTATGCCGCTTTACACCCACTTACACAGAGATATCAATACATAGGTTTTAAGATTCTTACTAGTCAAATATATTCTTGGGCGGTGAATAGGGGGTGTTGAGTCCAGTAAACTGAGCAAGGAGTAGGTCTTGTCTATTACATATTGGGTTTATGGAACGGTATCTGAGCTAATTTGAAACCCTTGTTTTATTCATCACCCCACCTCACCTTTCCCGTTAAGCAGCCATAGTGTGTTTTCTAAACGTGCGACTCTGTTCTGTTTTGTAATTCAGTTCAAGGGTAGCGGTTTTTACATTCCCTCTATAAGTGATATCTTATGATAAGTGTCTTTTTCTGTGTGACTTATTTCACTTAGAATCGTCGTACCTAAATCCACTCATCATGCTGCTCCTAGCCTTATGACGTTGATTTCATGGCTGAGTGATATTCCATTGTACATAAGGACCACAACTTCTTTATCCATTCTTCTCTTTCCTGGGATATTTCAGGTGGAACGAAGTGGAGTTTCTTGTCAACACAGCAGCCCTAAACTTTGGGGTGCCTGTGTCTTGCTGATTTTTAGTTTTCCCAATTTATACGCCCATGAGTGGAAGTGCCCTTTGCTCTCTAAGCTGAGTTTTTTAGATGTTTCAGGACACACCGTACACTTCTCCAGAGTGGCTGTTGGCCATTTACAGCCCGCCCATCAGTGTAGCAAGGCTCCCATTTCTCCATGGCCTGTCCTGCATTTCTGGTTTTGACACTTTATTCAGCATGGCCCTTTTGACCGATGGGAAGCGAGACTTCTTTGTAGCGCTGATGTGCCTTTCCAGGTTGCTTCGTTGGCCAAAAAGGGCGTATGCGTTTTTTCCTGAATATATTCAGGAAAAAACGCATACGCCCTTTTTGGCCAAGGGCATCATTGTCGAGGTTTTGCCGCTTTTCCTGTGCTTTAAAGGCGATTCGAATCTACCTCCTGAAATCTGTTTCCTGCAATTCTTCCTTGCTTTAAAATCCTCTTCGTTGCCTTCCCTCAATATATTTGTGGACGAGAGTTATCATTTCTAACTCTGCAGGTTTGTGAATTGCAGTGCCCCTGAGGTCCATTTTTCAACTCGCTTTCTTGGGAGCTGGCCGCAAAAGCGCAGGATTGCTTCAGGCCCTATTCTGGCTCCGGGCGGCAGGCTGATCCTGTGCTTGATTCTTCTTCCTGCTGGGAAAATAGAGTGACCTGTGCCTGTCCCAACACCTAGAGCTAGTCTCTCATTGGTTCCCCCTCTTCCCATTCATCCTCAGGACAAATTGCAACGTGTACGGAACAGGAGGTTAAAGGTGCTGATTCTCCAAGGAGGGAGATTGCTAGTAAAGCGGCTGGAATGGCGAACCGGAGCACAAGGAGATGAGAAATGAGGTGCGTTTTAGAAACCTTTCCCGATCACACGGTGTACCATCTTCTGGGTTTCTCATGCATGTTTTCGATGTAGGAAGATGCCCTTGAACCTGGAGATTTGGGACCCATGGGATGGGTACCACGCCGTATTACTTTACAGGGTCTGCGTTAGCTCACACAACCTCACCAAACCTCTCAGCCCCAAGAGTGTCCACCCTTATGTCTCAGTCAGCTGTGGGTCTAGATATGGTCAATCCAGGTGGCATCGCAGCCCCTGAACGAATTTTGTAAGAATTTCTCTCTCTTTCACTGTCTTTGTTTCACGGGTCTTTAAAAGTAATTGATTTTTATAATGGGGTTTAGCTGCTTTGCACTGCTGTGTTTATGCCGCTTTACACCCACTTGACTCACTTACAGAGAGATAGCAATACATAGGTTTTAAGATTCTTACTAGTCAAATATATTCTTGGGCGGTGAATAGGGGGTGTTGAGTCCAGTAAACTGAGCAAGGAGTAGGTCTTGTCTATTACATATTGGGTTTATGGAACGGTATCTGAGCTAATTTGAAACCCTTGTTTTATGCATCACCCCACCTCACCTTTCCCGTTAAGCAGCCATAGTGTGTTTTCTAAACGTGCGACTCTGTTCTGTTTTGTAATTCAGTTCAAGGGTAGCGGTTTTTACATTCCCTCTATAAGTGATATCTTATGATAAGTGTCTTTTTCTGTGTGACTTATTTCACTTAGAATCGTCGTACCTAAATCCACTCATCATGCTGCTCCTAGCCTTATGACGTTGATTTCATGGCTGAGTGATATTCCATAGTACATAAGGACCACAACTTCTTTATCCATTCTTCTCTTTCCTGGGATATTTCAGGTGGAACGAAGTGGAGTTTCTTGTCAACACAGCAGCCCTAAACTTTGGGGTGCCTGTGTCTTGCTGATTTTTAGTTTTCCCAATTTATACGCCCATGAGTGGAAGTGCCCTTTGCTCTCTGAGCTGAGTTTTTTAGATGTTTCAGGACACACCGTACACTTCTCCAGAGTGGCTGCTGGCCATTTACAGCCCGCCCATCAGCGTAGCAAGGCTCCCATTTCTCCATGGCCTGTCCTGCATTTCTGGTTTTGACACTTTATTCAGCATGGCCCTTTTGACCGATGGGAAGCGAGACTTCTTTGTAGCGCTGATTTGCCTTTCCAGGTTGTTTGGTTGGCCAAAAAGGGCGTATGCGTTTTTTCCTGAATATATTCAGGAAAAAACGCATACGCCCTTTTTGGCCAAGGGCATCATTGTCGAGGTTTTGCCGCTTTTCCTGTGCTTTAAAGGCGATTCGAATCTACCTCCTGAAATCTGTTTCCTCAATTCTGCCTTGCTTTCAAATCCTCTTCGTTGCCTTCCCTCCATATATTTGTGGATGAGAGTTATCATTTCTAACTCTGCAGGTTTGTGAATTGCAGTGCCCCTGAGCTCCATTTTTCAACTCGCTTTCTTGGGAGCTGGCCGCAAAAGCGCAGGATTGCTTCAGGCCCTCTTCTGGCTCCGGGCGGCAGGCTGAGCCTGTGGTTAATTCTTCTTCCTGATGGGAAAATAGAGTGACCTGTGCCTGTCCCAACACCTAGAGCTAGTCTCTCATTGGTTCCCCCTCTTCCCGTTCATCCTCAGGACAAATTGCAACCTGTACGGAACAGGAGGTTAAAGGTGCTGATTCTCCAAGGAGGGAGATTGCTAGTAAAGCGGCTGGAATGGCGAACCGGAGCACAAGGAGATGAGAAATGAGGTGCGTTTTAGAAACCTTTCCCGATCACACGGTGTACCATCTTCTGGGTTTCTCATGCATGTTTTCGATGTAGGAAGATGCCCTTGAACCTGGAGATTTGGGACCCATGGGATGGGTACCACGCCGTATTACTTTACAGGGTCTGCGTTAGCTCACACAACCTCACCAAACCTCTCAGCCCCAAGAGTGTCCACCCTTATGTCTCAGTCAGCTGTGGGTCTAGATATGGTCAATCCAGGTGGCATCGCAGCCCCTGAACGAATTTTGTAAGAATTTCTCTCTCTTTCACTGTCTTTGTTTCACGGGTCTTTAAAAGTAATTGATTTTTATAATGGGGTTTAGCTGCTTTGCACTGCTGTGTTTATGCCGCTTTACACCCACTTGACTCACTTACAGAGAGATAGCAATACATAGGTTTTAAGATTCTTACTAGTCAAATATATTCTTGGGCGGTGAATAGGGGGTGTTGAGTCCAGTAAACTGAGCAAGGAGTAGGTCTTGTCTATTACATATTGGGTTTATGGAACGGTATCTGAGCTAATTTGAAACCCTTGTTTTATGCATCACCCCACCTCACCTTTCCCGTTAAGCAGCCATAGTGTGTTTTCTAAACGTGCGACTCTGTTCTGTTTTGTAATTCAGTTCAAGGGTAGCGGTTTTTACATTCCCTCTATAAGTGATATCTTATGATAAGTGTCTTTTTCTGTGTGACTTATTTCACTTAGAATCGTCGTACCTAAATCCACTCATCATGCTGCTCCTAGCCTTATGACGTTGATTTCATGGCTGAGTGATATTCCATAGTACATAAGGACCACAACTTCTTTATCCATTCTTCTCTTTCCTGGGATATTTCAGGTGGAACGAAGTGGAGTTTCTTGTCAACACAGCAGCCCTAAACTTTGGGGTGCCTGTGTCTTGCTGATTTTTAGTTTTCCCAATTTATACGCCCATGAGTGGAAGTGCCCTTTGCTCTCTGAGCTGAGTTTTTTAGATGTTTCAGGACACACCGTACACTTCTCCAGAGTGGCTGCTGGCCATTTACAGCCCGCCCATCAGCGTAGCAAGGCTCCCATTTCTCCATGGCCTGTCCTGCATTTCTGGTTTTGACACTTTATTCAGCATGGCCCTTTTGACCGATGGGAAGCGAGACTTCTTTGTAGCGCTGATTTGCCTTTCCAGGTTGTTTGGTTGGCCAAAAAGGGCGTATGCGTTTTTTCCTGAATATATTCAGGAAAAAACGCATACGCCCTTTTTGGCCAAGGGCATCATTGTCGAGGTTTTGCCGCTTTTCCTGTGCTTTAAAGGCGATTCGAATCTACCTCCTGAAATCTGTTTCCTCAATTCTGCCTTGCTTTCAAATCCTCTTCGTTGCCTTCCCTCCATATATTTGTGGATGAGAGTTATCATTTCTAACTCTGCAGGTTTGTGAATTGCAGTGCCCCTGAGCTCCATTTTTCAACTCGCTTTCTTGGGAGCTGGCCGCAAAAGCGCAGGATTGCTTCAGGCCCTCTTCTGGCTCCGGGCGGCAGGCTGAGCCTGTGGTTAATTCTTCTTCCTGATGGGAAAATAGAGTGACCTGTGCCTGTCCCAACACCTAGAGCTAGTCTCTCATTGGTTCCCCCTCTTCCCGTTCATCCTCAGGACAAATTGCAACCTGTACGGAACAGGAGGTTAAAGGTGCTGATTCTCCAAGGAGGGAGATTGCTAGTAAAGCGGCTGGAATGGCGAACCGGAGCACAAGGAGATGAGAAATGAGGTGCGTTTTAGAAACCTTTCCCGGTCACACGGTGTACCATCTTCTGGGTTTCTTATGCATGTTTTCGATGTAGGAAGATGCCCTTGAACCTGGAGATTTGGGACCCATGGGATGGGTACCACGCCGTATTAATTTAAAGGGTCTGCGTTACCTCACCCAACCTCACCAAACCTCTCAGCCCCAAGAGTGTCCACCCTTATTTCTCAGTCAGCTGTGGGTCAAGATATGGTCAATCCAGGTGGCATCGCAGCCCCTGAACGAATTTTGTAAGAATTTCTCTCTCTTTCACTGTCTTTGTTTCACGGGTCTTTAAAAGTAATTGATTTTTATAATGGGGTTTAGCTGCTTTGCACTGCTGTGTTTATGCCGCTTTACACCCACTTGACTCACTTACAGAGAGATAGCAATACATAGGTTTTAAGATTCTTACTAGTCAGATATATTCTTGGGCGGTGAATAGGGGGTGTTGAGTCCAGTAAACTGAGCAAGGAGTAGGTTTTGTCTATTACATATTGGGTTTATGGAACGGTAACTGAGCTAATTTGAAACCCTTGTTTTATTCATCACCCCACCTCACCTTTCCCGTTAAGCAGCCATAGTGTGTTTTCTAAACGTGCGACTCTGTTCTGTTTTGTAATTCAGTTCAAGGGTAGCGGTTTTTACATTCCCTCTATAAGTGATATCTTATGATAAGTGTCTTTTTCTGTGTGACTTATTTCACTTAGAATCGTCGTACCTAAATCCACTCATCATGCTGCTCCTAGCCTTATGACGTTGATTTCATGGCTGAGTGATATTCCATTGTACATAAGGACCACAACTTTTTTATCCATTCTTCTCTTTCCTGGGATATTTCAGGTGGAATGAAGTGGAGTTTCTTGTCAACACAGCAGCCCTAAACTTTTGGGTGCCTGTGTCTTGCTGATTTTTAGTTTTCCCAATTTATACGCCCATGAGTGGAAGTGCCCTTTGCTCTCTAAGCTGAGTTTTTTAGATGTTTCAGGACACACCGTACACTTCTCCAGAGTGGCTGTTGGCCATTTACAGCCCGCCCATCAGCGTAGCAAGGCTCCCATTTCTCCATGGCCTGTCCTGCATTTCTGGTTTTGACACTTTATTCAGCATGGCCCTTTTGACCGATGGGAAACGAGACTTCTTTGTAGCGCTGATTTGCCTTTCCAGGTTGCTTGGTTGGCCAAAAAGGGCGTATGCGTTTTTTCCTGAATATATTCAGGAAAAAACGCATACGCCCTTTTTGGCCAAGGGCATCATTGTCGAGGTTTTGCCGCTTTTCCTGTGCTTTAAAGGCGATTCGAATCTACCTCCTGAAATCTGTTTCCTGCAATTCTACCTTGCTTTCAAATTCTCTTCGTTGCCTTCCCTCAATATATTTGTGGACGAGAGTTATCATTTCTAACTGTGCAGGTCTGTGAATTGCAGTGCCCCTGAGCTCCATTTCTCAACTCGCTTTCTTGGGAGCTGGCCGCAAAAGCGCAGGATTGCTTCAGGCCCTATTCTGGCTCCGGGCGGCAGGCTGAGCCTGTGGTTAATTCTTCTTCCTGATGGGAAAATAGATTGACCTGTGCCTGTCCCAACACCTAGAGCTAGTCTCTCATTGGTTCCCCCTCTTCCCGTTCATCCTCAGGACAAATTGCAACCTGTACGGAACAGGAGGTTAAAGGTGCTGATTCTCCAAGGAGGGAGATTGCTAGTAAAGCGGCTGGAATGGCGAACCGGAGCACAAGGAGATGAGAAATGAGGTGCGTTTTAGAAACCTTTCCCGATCACACAGTGTACCATCTTCTGGGTTTCTCATGCATGTTTTCGATGTAGGAAGATGCCCTTGAACCTGGAGATTTGGGACCCATGGGATGGGTACCACGCCGTATTACTTTACAGGGTCTGCGTTAGCTCACCCAACCTCACCAAAACTCTCAGCCCCAAGAGTGTCCACTCTTATGTCTCAGTCAGCTGTGGGTCTAGATATGGTCAATCCAGGTGGCATCGCAGCCCCTGAACGAATTTTGTAAGAATTTCTCTCTCTTTCACTGTCTTTGTTTCACGGGTCTTTAAAAGTAATTGATTTTTATAATGGGGTTTAGCTGCTTTGCACTGCTGTGTTTATGCCGCTTTACACCCACTTACAGAGAGATAGCAATACATAGGTTTTAAGATTCTTACTAGTCAAATATATTCTTGGGCGGTGAATAGGGTGTGTTGAGTCCAGTAAACTGAGCAAGGAGTAGGTCTTGTCTATTACATATTGGGTTTATGGAACGGTATCTGAGCTAATTTGAAACCCTTGTTTTATGCATCACCCCACCTCACCTTTCCCGTTAAGCAGCCATAGTGTGTTTTCTAAACGTGCGACTCTGTTCTGTTTTGTAATTCAGTTCAAGGGTAGCGGTTTTTACATTCCCTCTATAAGTGATATCTTATGATAAGTGTCTTTTTCTGTGTGACTTATTTCACTTAGAATCGTCGTACCTAAATCCACTCATCATGCTGCTCCTAGCCTTATGACGTTGATTTCATGGCTGAGTGATATTCCATAGTACATAAGGACCACAACTTCTTTATCCATTCTTCTCTTTCCTGGGATATTTCAGGTGGAACGAAGTGGAGTTTCTTGTCAACACAGCAGCCCTAAACTTTGGGGTGCCTGTGTCTTGCTGATTTTTAGTTTTCCCAATTTATACGCCCATGAGTGGAAGTGCCCTTTGCTCTCTGAGCTGAGTTTTTTAGATGTTTCAGGACACACCGTACACTTCTCCAGAGTGGCTGCTGGCCATTTACAGCCCGCCCATCAGCGTAGCAAGGCTCCCATTTCTCCATGGCCTGTCCTGCATTTCTGGTTTTGACACTTTATTCAGCATGGCCCTTTTGACCGATGGGAAGCGAGACTTCTTTGTAGCGCTGATTTGCCTTTCCAGGTTGTTTGGTTGGCCAAAAAGGGCGTATGCGTTTTTTCCTGAATATATTCAGGAAAAAACGCATACGCCCTTTTTGGCCAAGGGCATCATTGTCGAGGTTTTGCCGCTTTTCCTGTGCTTTAAAGGCGATTCGAATCTACCTCCTGAAATCTGTTTCCTCAATTCTTCCTTGCTTTCAAATCCTCTTCGTTGCCTTCCCTCCATATATTTGTGGACGAGAGTTATCATTTCTAACTCTGCAGGTTTGTGAATTGCAGTGCCCCTGAGCTCCATTTTTCAACTCGCTTTCTTGGGAGCTGGCCGCAAAAGCGCAGGATTGCTTCAGGCCCTCTTCTGGCTCCGGGCGGCAGGCTGAGCCTGTGGTTAATTCTTCTTCCTGATGGGAAAATAGAGTGACCTGTGCCTGTCCCAACACCTAGAGCTAGTCTCTCATTGGTTCCCCCTCTTCCCGTTCATCCTCAGGACAAATTGCAACCTGTACGGAACAGGAGGTTAAAGGTGCTGATTCTCCAAGGAGGGAGATTGCTAGTAAAGCGGCTGGAATGGCGAACCGGAGCACAAGGAGATGAGAAATGAGGTGCGTTTTAGAAACCTTTCCCGGTCACACGGTGTACCATCTTCTGGGTTTCTTATGCATGTTTTCGATGTAGGAAGATGCCCTTGAACCTGGAGATTTGGGACCCATGGGATGGGTACCACGCCGTATTAATTTAAAGGGTCTGCGTTAGCTCACCCAACCTCACCAAACCTCTCAGCCCCAAGAGTGTCCACCCTTATTTCTCAGTCAGCTGTGGGTCAAGATATGGTCAATCCAGGTGGCATCGCAGCCCCTGAACGAATTTTGTAAGAATTTCTCTCTCTTTCACTGTCTTTGTTTCACGGGTCTTTAAAAGTAATTGATTTTTATAATGGGGTTTAGCTGCTTTGCACTGCTGTGTTTATGCCGCTTTACACCCTCTTGACTCACTTACAGAGAGATAGCAATACATAGGTTTTAAGATTCTTACTAGTCAGATATATTCTTGGGCGGTGAATAGGGGGTGTTGAGTCCAGTAAACTGAGCAAGGAGTAGGTTTTGTCTATTACATATTGGGTTTATGGAACGGTATCTGAGCTAATTTGAAACCCTTGTTTTATTCATCACCCCACCTCACCTTTCCCGTTAAGCAGCCATAGTGTGTTTTCTAAACGTGCGACTCTGTTCTGTTTTGTAATTCAGTTCAAGGGTAGCGGTTTTTACATTCCCTCTATAAGTGATATCTTATGATAAGTGTCTTTTTCTGTGTGACTTATTTCACTTAGAATCGTCGTACCTAAATCCACTCATCATGCTGCTCCTAGCCTTATGACGTTGATTTCATGGCTGAGTGATATTCCATTGTACATAAGGACCACAACTTCTTTATCCATTCTTCTCTTTCCTGGGATATTTCAGGTGGAACGAAGTGGAGTTTCTTGTCAACACAGCAGCCCTAAACTTTGGGGTGCCTGTGTCTTGCTGATTTTTAGTTTTCCCAATTTATACGCCCATGAGTGGAAGTGCCCTATGCTCTCTAAGCTGAGTTTTTTAGATGTTTCAGGACACACCGTACACTTCTCCAGAGTGGCTGTTGGTAATTTACAGCCCGCCCATCAGCGTAGCAAGGCTCCCATTTCTCCATGGCCTGTCCTGCATTTCTGGTTTTGACACTTTATTCAGCATGGCCCTTTTGACCGATGGGAAGCGAGACTTCTTTGTAGCGCTGATTTGCCTTTCCAGGTTGCTTGGTTGGCCAAAAAGGGCGTATGCGTTTTTTCCTGAATATATTCAGGAAAAAACGCATACGCCCTTTTTGGCCAAGGGCATCATTGTCGAGGTTTTGCCGCTTTTCCTGTGCTTTAAAGGCGATTCGAATCTACCTCCTGAAATCTGTTTCCTGCAATTCTGCCTTGCTTTCAAATTCTCTTCGTTGCCTTCCCTCAATATATTTGTTGACGAGAGTTATCATTTCTAACTGTGCAGGTCTGTGAATTGCAGTGCCCCTGAGCTCCATTTCTCAACTCGCTTTCTTGGGAGCTGGCCGCAAAAGCGCAGGATTGCTTCAGGCCCTATTCTGGCTCCGGGCGGCAGGCTGAGCCTGTGGTTAATTCTTCTTCCTGATGGGAAAATAGATTGACCTGTGCCTGTCCCAACACCTAGAGCTAGTCTCTCATTGGTTCCCCCTCTTCCCGTTCATCCTCAGGACAAATTGCAACCTGTACGGAACAGGAGGTTAAAGGTGCTGATTCTCCAAGGAGGGAGATTGCTAGTAAAGCGGCTGGAATGGCGAACCGGAGCACAAGGAGATGAGAAATGAGGTGCGTTTTAGAAACCTTTCCCGATCACACGGTGTACCATCTTCTGGGTTTCTCATGCATGTTTTCGATGTAGGAAGATGCCCTTGAACCTGGAGATTTGGGACCCATGGGATGGGTACCACGCCGTATTACTTTACAGGGTCTGCGTTAGCTCACCCAACCTCACCAAACCTCTCAGCCCCAAGAGTGTCCACCCTTATGTCTCAATCAGCTGTGGGTCTAGATATGGTCAATCCAGGTGGCATCGCAGCCCCTGAACGAATTTTGTAAGAATTTCTCTCTCTTTCACTGTCTTTGGTTCACGGGTTTTTAAAAGTAATTGATTTTTAGAATGGGGTTTAGCTGCTTTGCACTGCTGTGTTTATGCCGCTTTACACCCACTTGACTCACTTACAGAGAGATAGCAATACATAGGTTTTAAGATTCTTACTAGTCAAATATATTCTTGGGCGGTGAATAGGGGGTGTTGAGTCCAGTAAACTGAGCAAGGAGTAGGTCTTGTCTATTACATATTGGGTTTATGGAACGGTATCTGAGCTAATTTGAAACCCTTGTTTTATGCATCACCCCACCTCACCTTTCCCGTTTTGCAGCCATAGTGTGTTTTCTAAACGTGCGACTCTGTTCTGTTTTGTAATTCAGTTCAAGGGTAGCGGTTTTTACATTCCCTCTATAAGTGATATCTTATGATAAGTGTCTTTTTCTGTGTGACTTATTTCACTTAGAATCGTCGTACCTAAATCCACTCATCATGCTGCTCCTAGCCTTATGACGTTGATTTCATGGCTGAGTGATATTCCATTGTACATAAGGACCACAACTTCTTTATCCATTCTTCTCTTTCCTGGGATGTTTCAGGTGTAACGAAGTGGAGGTTCTTGTCAACAGAGCAGCCCTAAACTTTGGGGTGCCTGTGTCTTGCTGATTTTTAGTTTTCCCAATTTATACGCCCATGAGTGGAAGTGCCCTATGCTCTCTAAGCTGAGTTTTTTAGATGTTTCAGGACACACCGTACACTTCTCCAGAGTGGCTGTTGGCCATTTACAGCCCGCCCATCAGCGTAGCAAGGCTCCCATTTCTCCATGGCCTGTCCTGCATTTCTGGTTTTGACACTTTATTCAGCATGGCCCTTTTGACCGATGGGAAGCGAGACTTCTTTGTAGCGCTGATTTGCCTTTCCAGGTTGCTTGGTTGGCCAAAAAGGGCGTATGCGTTTTTTCCTGAATATATTCAGGAAAAAACGCATACGCCCTTTTTGGCCAAGGACATCATTGTCGAGGTTTTGCCGCTTTTCCTGTGCTTTAAAGGCGATTCGAATCTACCTCCTGAAATCTGTTTCCTGCAATTCTACCTTGCTTTCAAATTCTCTTCGTTGCCTTCCCTCAATATATTTGTGGACGAGAGTTATCATTTCTAACTGTGCAGGTCTGTGAATTGCAGTGCCCCTGAGCTCCATTTCTCAACTCGCTTTCTTGGGAGCTGGCCGCAAAAGCGCAGGATTGCTTCAGGCCCTATTCTGGCTCCGGGCGGCAGGCTGAGCCTGTGGTTAATTCTTCTTCCTGATGGGAAAATAGATTGACCTGTGCCTGTCCCAACACCTAGAGCTAGTCTCTCATTGGTTCCCCCTCTTCCCGTTCATCCTCAGGACAAATTGCAACCTGTACGGAACAGGAGGTTAAAGGTGCTGATTCTCCAAGGAGGGAGATTGCTAGTAAAGCGGCTGGAATGGCGAACCGGAGCACAAGGAGATGAGAAATGAGGTGCGTTTTAGAAACCTTTCCCGATCACACAGTGTACCATCTTCTGGGTTTCTCATGCATGTTTTCGATGTAGGAAGATGCCCTTGAACCTGGAGATTTGGGACCCATGGGATGGGTACCACGCCGTATTACTTTACAGGGTCTGCGTTAGCTCACCCAACCTCACCAAAACTCTCAGCCCCAAGAGTGTCCACTCTTATGTCTCAGTCAGCTGTGGGTCTAGATATGGTCAATCCAGGTGGCATCGCAGCCCCTGAACGAATTTTGTAAGAATTTCTCTCTCTTTCACTGTCTTTGTTTCACGGGTCTTTAAAAGTAATTGATTTTTATAATGGGGTTTAGCTGCTTTGCACTGCTGTGTTTATGCCGCTTTACACCCACTTACAGAGAGATATCAATACATAGGTTTTAAGATTCTTACTAGTCAAATATATTCTTGGGCGGTGAATAGGGTGTGTTGAGTCCAGTAAACTGAGCAAGGAGTAGGTCTTGTCTATTACATATTGGGTTTATGGAACGGTATCTGAGCTAATTTGAAACCCTTGTTTTATGCATCACCCCACCTCACCTTTCCCGTTAAGCAGCCATAGTGTGTTTTCTAAACGTGCGACTCTGTTCTGTTTTGTAATTCAGTTCAAGGGTAGCGGTTTTTACATTCCCTCTATAAGTGATATCTTATGATAAGTGTCTTTTTCTGTGTGACTTATTTCACTTAGAATCGTCGTACCTAAATCCACTCATCATGCTGCTCCTAGCCTTATGACGTTGATTTCATGGCTGAGTGATATTCCATAGTACATAAGGACCACAACTTCTTTATCCATTCTTCTCTTTCCTGGGATATTTCAGGTGGAACGAAGTGGAGTTTCTTGTCAACACAGCAGCCCTAAACTTTGGGGTGCCTGTGTCTTGCTGATTTTTAGTTTTCCCAATTTATACGCCCATGAGTGGAAGTGCCCTTTGCTCTCTGAGCTGAGTTTTTTAGATGTTTCAGGACACACCGTACACTTCTCCAGAGTGGCTGCTGGCCATTTACAGCCCGCCCATCAGCGTAGCAAGGCTCCCATTTCTCCATGGCCTGTCCTGCATTTCTGGTTTTGACACTTTATTCAGCATGGCCCTTTTGACCGATGGGAAGCGAGACTTCTTTGTAGCGCTGATTTGCCTTTCCAGGTTGTTTGGTTGGCCAAAAAGGGCGTATGCGTTTTTTCCTGAATATATTCAGGAAAAAACGCATACGCCCTTTTTGGCCAAGGGCATCATTGTCGAGGTTTTGCCGCTTTTCCTGTGCTTTAAAGGCGATTCGAATCTACCTCCTGAAATCTGTTTCCTCAATTCTTCCTTGCTTTCAAATCCTCTTCGTTGCCTTCCCTCCATATATTTGTGGACGAGAGTTATCATTTCTAACTCTGCAGGTTTGTGAATTGCAGTGCCCCTGAGCTCCATTTTTCAACTCGCTTTCTTGGGAGCTGGCCGCAAAAGCGCAGGATTGCTTCAGGCCCTCTTCTGGCTCCGGGCGGCAGGCTGAGCCTGTGGTTAATTCTTCTTCCTGATGGGAAAATAGAGTGACCTGTGCCTGTCCCAACACCTAGAGCTAGTCTCTCATTGGTTCCCCCTCTTCCCGTTCATCCTCAGGACAAATTGCAACCTGTACGGAACAGGAGGTTAAAGGTGCTGATTCTCCAAGGAGGGAGATTGCTAGTAAAGCGGCTGGAATGGCGAACCGGAGCACAAGGAGATGAGAAATGAGGTGCGTTTTAGAAACCTTTCCCGGTCACACGGTGTACCATCTTCTGGGTTTCTTATGCATGTTTTCGATGTAGGAAGATGCCCTTGAACCTGGAGATTTGGGACCCATGGGATGGGTACCACGCCGTATTAATTTAAAGGGTCTGCGTTAGCTCACCCAACCTCACCAAACCTCTCAGCCCCAAGAGTGTCCACCCTTATTTCTCAGTCAGCTGTGGGTCAAGATATGGTCAATCCAGGTGGCATCGCAGCCCCTGAACGAATTTTGTAAGAATTTCTCTCTCTTTCACTGTCTTTGTTTCACGGGTCTTTAAAAGTAATTGATTTTTATAATGGGGTTTAGCTGCTTTGCACTGCTGTGTTTATGCCGCTTTACACCCTCTTGACTCACTTACAGAGAGATAGCAATACATAGGTTTTAAGATTCTTACTAGTCAGATATATTCTTGGGCGGTGAATAGGGGGTGTTGAGTCCAGTAAACTGAGCAAGGAGTAGGTTTTGTCTATTACATATTGGGTTTATGGAACGGTATCTGAGCTAATTTGAAACCCTTGTTTTATTCATCACCCCACCTCACCTTTCCCGTTAAGCAGCCATAGTGTGTTTTCTAAACGTGCGACTCTGTTCTGTTTTGTAATTCAGTTCAAGGGTAGCGGTTTTTACATTCCCTCTATAAGTGATATCTTATGATAAGTGTCTTTTTCTGTGTGACTTATTTCACTTAGAATCGTCGTACCTAAATCCACTCATCATGCTGCTCCTAGCCTTATGACGTTGATTTCATGGCTGAGTGATATTCCATTGTACATAAGGACCACAACTTCTTTATCCATTCTTCTCTTTCCTGGGATATTTCAGGTGGAACGAAGTGGAGTTTCTTGTCAACACAGCAGCCCTAAACTTTGGGGTGCCTGTGTCTTGCTGATTTTTAGTTTTCCCAATTTATACGCCCATGAGTGGAAGTGCCCTTTGCTCTCTAAGCTGAGTTTTTTAGATGTTTCAGGACACACCGTACACTTCTCCAGAGTGGCTGTTGGTAATTTACAGCCCGCCCATCAGCGTAGCAAGGCTCCCATTTCTCCATGGCCTGTCCTGCATTTCTGGTTTTGACACTTTATTCAGCATGGCCCTTTTGACCGATGGGAAGCGAGACTTCTTTGTAGCGCTGATTTGCCTTTCCAGGTTGCTTGGTTGGCCAAAAAGGGCGTATGCGTTTTTTCCTGAATATATTCAGGAAAAAACGCATACGCCCTTTTTGGCCAAGGGCATCATTGTCGAGGTTTTGCCGCTTTTCCTGTGCTTTAAAGGCGATTCGAATCTACCTCCTGAAATCTGTTTCCTGCAATTCTGCCTTGCTTTCAAATTCTCTTCGTTGCCTTCCCTCAATATATTTGTTGACGAGAGTTATCATTTCTAACTGTGCAGGTCTGTGAATTGCAGTGCCCCTGAGCTCCATTTCTCAACTCGCTTTCTTGGGAGCTGGCCGCAAAAGCGCAGGATTGCTTCAGGCCCTATTCTGGCTCCGGGCGGCAGGCTGAGCCTGTGGTTAATTCTTCTTCCTGATGGGAAAATAGATTGACCTGTGCCTGTCCCAACACCTAGAGCTAGTCTCTCATTGGTTCCCCCTCTTCCCGTTCATCCTCAGGACAAATTGCAACCTGTACGGAACAGGAGGTTAAAGGTGCTGATTCTCCAAGGAGGGAGATTGCTAGTAAAGCGGCTGGAATGGCGAACCGGAGCACAAGGAGATGAGAAATGAGGTGCGTTTTAGAAACCTTTCCCGATCACACGGTGTACCATCTTCTGGGTTTCTCATGCATGTTTTCGATGTAGGAAGATGCCCTTGAACCTGGAGATTTGGGACCCATGGGATGGGTACCACGCCGTATTACTTTACAGGGTCTGCGTTAGCTCACCCAACCTCACCAAACCTCTCAGCCCCAAGAGTGTCCACCCTTATGTCTCAATCAGCTGTGGGTCTAGATATGGTCAATCCAGGTGGCATCGCAGCCCCTGAACGAATTTTGTAAGAATTTCTCTCTCTTTCACTGTCTTTGGTTCACGGGTTTTTAAAAGTAATTGATTTTTAGAATGGGGTTTAGCTGCTTTGCACTGCTGTGTTTATGCCGCTTTACACCCACTTGACTCACTTACAGAGAGATAGCAATACATAGGTTTTAAGATTCTTACTAGTCAAATATATTCTTGGGCGGTGAATAGGGGGTGTTGAGTCCAGTAAACTGAGCAAGGAGTAGGTCTTGTCTATTACATATTGGGTTTATGGAACGGTATCTGAGCTAATTTGAAACCCTTGTTTTATGCATCACCCCACCTCACCTTTCCCGTTTTGCAGCCATAGTGTGTTTTCTAAACGTGCGACTCTGTTCTGTTTTGTAATTCAGTTCAAGGGTAGCGGTTTTTACATTCCCTCTATAAGTGATATCTTATGATAAGTGTCTTTTTCTGTGTGACTTATTTCACTTAGAATCGTCGTACCTAAATCCACTCATCATGCTGCTCCTAGCCTTATGACGTTGATTTCATGGCTGAGTGATATTCCATTGTACATAAGGACCACAACTTCTTTATCCATTCTTCTCTTTCCTGGGATGTTTCAGGTGTAACGAAGTGGAGGTTCTTGTCAACAGAGCAGCCCTAAACTTTGGGGTGCCTGTGTCTTGCTGATTTTTAGTTTTCCCAATTTATACGCCCATGAGTGGAAGTGCCCTATGCTCTCTAAGCTGAGTTTTTTAGATGTTTCAGGACACACCGTACACTTCTCCAGAGTGGCTGTTGGCCATTTACAGCCCGCCCATCAGCGTAGCAAGGCTCCCATTTCTCCATGGCCTGTCCTGCATTTCTGGTTTTGACACTTTATTCAGCATGGCCCTTTTGACCGATGGGAAGCGAGACTTCTTTGTAGCGCTGATTTGCCTTTCCAGGTTGCTTGGTTGGCCAAAAAGGGCGTATGCGTTTTTTCCTGAATATATTCAGGAAAAAACGCATACGCCCTTTTTGGCCAAGGGCATCATTGTCGAGGTTTTGCCGCTTTTCCTGTGCTTTAAAGGCGATTCGAATCTACCTCCTGAAATCTGTTTCCTGCAATTCTGCCTTGCTTTCAAATTCTCTTCGTTGCCTTCCCTCAATATATTTGTTGACGAGAGTTATCATTTCTAACTGTGCAGGTCTGTGAATTGCAGTGCCCCTGAGCTCCATTTCTCAACTCGCTTTCTTGGGAGCTGGCCGCAAAAGCACAGGATTGCTTCAGGCCCTATTCTGGCTCCGGGCGGCAGGCTGAGCCTGTGGTTAATTCTTCTTCCTGATGGGAAAATAGAGTGACCTGTGCCTGTCCCAACACCTAGAGCTAGTCTCTCATTGGTTCCCCCTCTTCCCGTTCATCCTCAGGACAAATTGCAACCTGTACGGAACAGGAGGTTAAAGGTGCTGATTCTCCAAGGAGGGAGATTGCTAGTAAAGCGGCTGGAATGGCGAACCGGAGCACAAGGAGATGAGAAATGAGGTGCGTTTTAGAAACCTTTCCCGATCACACAGTGTACCATCTTCTGGGTTTCTCATGCATGTTTTCGATGTAGGAAGATGCCCTTGAACCTGGAGATTTGGGACCCATGGGATGGGTACCACGCCGTATTACTTTACAGGGTCTGCGTTAGCTCACCCAACCTCACCAAAACTCTCAGCCCCAAGAGTGTCCACTCTTATGTCTCAGTCAGCTGTGGGTCTAGATATGGTCAATCCAGGTGGCATCGCAGCCCCTGAACGAATTTTGTAAGAATTTCTCTCTCTTTCACTGTCTTTGTTTCACGGGTCTTTAAAAGTAATTGATTTTTATAATGGGGTTTAGCTGCTTTGCACTGCTGTGTTTATGCCGCTTTACACCCACTTACAGAGAGATATCAATACATAGGTTTTAAGATTCTTACTAGTCAAATATATTCTTGGGCGGTGAATAGGGTGTGTTGAGTCCAGTAAACTGAGCAAGGAGTAGGTCTTGTCTATTACATATTGGGTTTATGGAACGGTATCTGAGCTAATTTGAAACCCTTGTTTTATGCATCACCCCACCTCACCTTTCCCGTTAAGCAGCCATAGTGTGTTTTCTAAACGTGCGACTCTGTTCTGTTTTGTAATTCAGTTCAAGGGTAGCGGTTTTTACATTCCCTCTATAAGTGATATCTTATGATAAGTGTCTTTTTCTGTGTGACTTATTTCACTTAGAATCGTCGTACCTAAATCCACTCATCATGCTGCTCCTAGCCTTATGACGTTGATTTCATGGCTGAGTGATATTCCATTGTACATAAGGACCACAACTTCTTTATCCATTCTTCTCTTTCCTGGGATATTTCAGGTGGAACGAAGTGGAGTTTCTTGTCAACACAGCAGCCCTAAACTTTGGGGTGCCTGTGTCTTGCTGATTTTTAGTTTTCCCAATTTATACGCCCATGAGTGGAAGTGCCCTTTGCTCTCTGAGCTGAGTTTTTTAGATGTTTCAGGACACACCGTACACTTCTCCAGAGTGGCTGCTGGCCATTTACAGCCTGCCCATCAGCGTAGCAAGGCTCCCATTTCTCCATGGCCTGTCCTGCATTTCTGGTTTTGACACTTTATTCAGCATGGCCCTTTTGACCGATGGGAAGCGAGACTTCTTTGTAGCGCTGATTTGCCTTTCCAGGTTGTTTGGTTGGCCAAAAAGGGCGTATGCGTTTTTTCCTGAATATATTCAGGAAAAAACGCATACGCCCTTTTTGGCCAAGGGCATCATTGTCGAGGTTTTGCCGCTTTTCCTGTGCTTTAAAGGCGATTCGAATCTACCTCCTGAAATCTGTTTCCTCAATTCTTCCTTGCTTTCAAATCCTCTTCGTTGCCTTCCCTCCATATATTTGTGGACGAGAGTTATCATTTCTAACTCTGCAGGTTTGTGAATTGCAGTGCCCCTGAGCTCCATTTTTCAACTCGCTTTCTTGGGAGCTGGCCGCAAAAGCGCAGGATTGCTTCAGGCCCTCTTCTGGCTCCGGGCGGCAGGCTGAGCCTGTGGTTAATTCTTCTTCCTGATGGGAAAATAGAGTGACCTGTGCCTGTCCCAACACCTAGAGCTAGTCTCTCATTGGTTCCCCCTCTTCCCGTTCATCCTCAGGACAAATTGCAACCTGTACGGAACAGGAGGTTAAAGGTGCTGATTCTCCAAGGAGGGAGATTGCTAGTAAAGCGGCTGGAATGGCGAACCGGAGCACAAGGAGATGAGAAATGAGGTGCGTTTTAGAAACCTTTCCCGGTCACACGGTGTACCATCTTCTGGGTTTCTTATGCATGTTTTCGATGTAGGAAGATGCCCTTGAACCTGGAGATTTGGGACCCATGGGATGGGTACCACGCCGTATTAATTTAAAGGGTCTGCGTTAGCTCACCCAACCTCACCAAACCTCTCAGCCCCAAGAGTGTCCACCCTTATTTCTCAGTCAGCTGTGGGTCAAGATATGGTCAATCCAGGTGGCATCGCAGCCCCTGAACGAATTTTGTAAGAATTTCTCTCTCTTTCACTGTCTTTGTTTCACGGGTCTTTAAAAGTAATTGATTTTTATAATGGGGTTTAGCTGCTTTGCACTGCTGTGTTTATGCCGCTTTACACCCTCTTGACTCACTTACAGAGAGATAGCAATACATAGGTTTTAAGATTCTTACTAGTCAGATATATTCTTGGGCGGTGAATAGGGGGTGTTGAGTCCAGTAAACTGAGCAAGGAGTAGGTTTTGTCTATTACATATTGGGTTTATGGAACGGTATCTGAGCTAATTTGAAACCCTTGTTTTATTCATCACCCCACCTCACCTTTCCCGTTAAGCAGCCATAGTGTGTTTTCTAAACGTGCGACTCTGTTCTGTTTTGTAATTCAGTTCAAGGGTAGCGGTTTTTACATTCCCTCTATAAGTGATATCTTATGATAAGTGTCTTTTTCTGTGTGACTTATTTCACTTAGAATCGTCGTACCTAAATCCACTCATCATGCTGCTCCTAGCCTTATGACGTTGATTTCATGGCTGAGTGATATTCCATTGTACATAAGGACCACAACTTCTTTATCCATTCTTCTCTTTCCTGGGATATTTCAGGTGGAACGAAGTGGAGTTTCTTGTCAACACAGCAGCCCTAAACTTTGGGGTGCCTGTGTCTTGCTGATTTTTAGTTTTCCCAATTTATACGCCCATGAGTGGAAGTGCCCTTTGCTCTCTAAGCTGAGTTTTTTAGATGTTTCAGGACACACCGTACACTTCTCCAGAGTGGCTGTTGGTAATTTACAGCCCGCCCATCAGCGTAGCAAGGCTCCCATTTCTCCATGGCCTGTCCTGCATTTCTGGTTTTGACACTTTATTCAGCATGGCCCTTTTGACCGATGGGAAGCGAGACTTCTTTGTAGCGCTGATTTGCCTTTCCAGGTTGCTTGGTTGGCCAAAAAGGGCGTATGCGTTTTTTCCTGAATATATTCAGGAAAAAATGCATACGCCCTTTTTGGCCAAGGGCATCATTGTCGAGGTTTTGCCGCTTTTCCTGTGCTTTAAAGGCGATTCGAATCTACCTCCTGAAATCTGTTTCCTGCAATTCTGCCTTGCTTTCAAATTCTCTTCGTTGCCTTCCCTCAATATATTTGTTGACGAGAGTTATCATTTCTAACTGTGCAGGTCTGTGAATTGCAGTGCCCCTGAGCTCCATTTCTCAACTCGCTTTCTTGGGAGCTGGCCGCAAAAGCGCAGGATTGCTTCAGGCCCTATTCTGGCTCCGGGCGGCAGGCTGAGCCTGTGGTTAATTCTTCTTCCTGATGGGAAAATAGATTGACCTGTGCCTGTCCCAACACCTAGAGCTAGTCTCTCATTGGTTCCCCCTCTTCCCGTTCATCCTCAGGACAAATTGCAACCTGTACGGAACAGGAGGTTAAAGGTGCTGATTCTCCAAGGAGGGAGATTGCTAGTAAAGCGGCTGGAATGGCGAACCGGAGCACAAGGAGATGAGAAATGAGGTGCGTTTTAGAAACCTTTCCCGATCACACGGTGTACCATCTTCTGGGTTTCTCATGCATGTTTTCGATGTAGGAAGATGCCCTTGAACCTGGAGATTTGGGACCCATGGGATGGGTACCACGCCGTATTACTTTACAGGGTCTGCGTTAGCTCACCCAACCTCACCAAACCTCTCAGCCCCAAGAGTGTCCACCCTTATGTCTCAATCAGCTGTGGGTCTAGATATGGTCAATCCAGGTGGCATCGCAGCCCCTGAACGAATTTTGTAAGAATTTCTCTCTCTTTCACTGTCTTTGGTTCACGGGTTTTTAAAAGTAATTGATTTTTATAATGGGGTTTAGCTGCTTTGCACTGCTGTGTTTATGCCGCTTTACACCCACTTGACTCACTTACAGAGAGATAGCAATACATAGGTTTTAAGATTCTTACTAGTCAAATATATTCTTGGGCGGTGAATAGGGGGTGTTGAGTCCAGTAAACTGAGCAAGGAGTAGGTCTTGTCTATTACATATTGGGTTTATGGAACGGTATCTGAGCTAATTTGAAACCCTTGTTTTATGCATCACCCCACCTCACCGTTCCCGTTTTGCAGCCATAGTGTGTTTTCTAAACGTGCGACTCTGTTCTGTTTTGTAATTCAGTTCAAGGGTAGCGGTTTTTACATTCCCTCTATAAGTGATATCTTATGATAAGTGTCTTTTTCTGTGTGACTTATTTCACTTAGAATCGTCGTACCTAAATCCACTCATCATGCTGCTCCTAGCCTTATGACGTTGATTTCATGGCTGAGTGATATTCCATTGTACATAAGGACCACAACTTCTTTATCCATTCTTCTCTTTCCTGGGATGTTTCAGGTGTAACGAAGTGGAGGTTCTTGTCAACAGAGCAGCCCTAAACTTTGGGGTGCCTGTGTCTTGCTGATTTTTAGTTTTCCCAATTTATACGCCCATGAGTGGAAGTGCCCTATGCTCTCTAAGCTGAGTTTTTTAGATGTTTCAGGACACACCGTACACTTCTCCAGAGTGGCTGTTGGCAATTTACAGCCCGCCCATCAGCGTAGCAAGGCTCCCATTTCTCCATGGCCTGTCCTGCATTTCTGGTTTTGACACTTTATTCAGCATGGCCCTTTTGACCGATGGGAAGCGAGACTTCTTTGTAGCGCTGATTTGCCTTTCCAGGTTGCTTGGTTGGCCAAAAAGGGCGTATGCGTTTTTTCCTGAATTTATTCAGGAAAAAACGCATACGCCCTTTTTGGCCAAGGGCATCATTGTCGAGGTTTTGCCGCTTTTCCTGTGCTTGAAAGGCGATTCGAATCTACCTCCTGAAATCTGTTTCCTGCAATTCTGCCTTGCTTTCAAATCCTCTTCGTTGCCTTCCCTCAATATATTTGTGGACGAGAGTTATCATTTCTAACTGTGCAGGTCTGTGAATTGCAGTGCCCCTGAGCTCCATTTTTCAACTCGCTTTCTTGGGAGCTGGCTGCAAAAGCGCAGGATTGCTTCAGGCCCTCTTCTGGCTCCGGGCGGCAGGCTGATCCTGTGCTTGATTCTTCTTCCTGCTGGGAAAATAGAGTGACCTGTGCCTGTCCCAACACCTAGAGCTAGTCTCTCATTGGTTCCCCCTCTTCCCGTTCATCCTCAGGACAAATTGCAACCTGTACGGAACAGGAGGTTAAAGGTGCTGATTCTCCAAGGAGGGAGATTGCTAGTAAAGCGGCTGGAATGGCGAACCGGAGCACAAGGAGATGAGAAATGAGGTGCGTTTTAGAAACCTTTCCCGATCACACGGTGTACCATCTTCTGGGTTTCTCATGCATGTTTTCGATGTAGGAAGATGCCCTTGAACCTGGAGATTTGGGACCCATGGGATGGGTACCACGCCATAATACTTTAAAGGGTCTGCGTTAGCTCACCCAACCTCACCAAACCTCTCAGCCCCAAGAGTGTCCACCCTTATGGCTCAGTCAGCTGTGGGTCTAGATATGGTCAATCCAGGTGGCATCGCAGCCCCTGAACGAATTTTGTAAGAATTTCTCTCTCTTTCACTTTTTTTGTTTCACGGGTCTTTAAAAGTAATTGATTTTTATAATGGGGTTTAGCTGCTTTGCACTGCTGTGTTTATGCCGCTTTACACCCACTTACAGAGAGATAGCAATACATAGGTTTTAAGATTCTTACTAGTCAAATATATTCTTGGGCGGTGAATAGGGGGTGTTGAGTCCAGTAAACTGAGCAAGGAGTAGGTCTTGTCTATTACATATTGGGTTTATGGAACGGTATCTGAGCTAATTTGAAACCCTTGTTTTATGCATCACCCCACCTCACCTTTCCCGTTAAGCAGCCATAGTGTGTTTTCTAAACGTGCGACTCTGTTCTGTTTTGTAATTCAGTTCAAGGGTAGCGGTTTTTACATTCCCTCTATAAGTGATATCTTATGGTAAGTGTTTTTTCTGTGTGACTTATTTCACTTAGAATCGTCGTACCTAAATCCACTCATCATGCTGCTCCTAGCCTTATGACGTTGATTTCATGGCTGAGTGATATTCCATTGTACATAAGGACCACAACTTCTTTATCCATTCTTCTCTTTCCTGGGATGTTTCAGGTGTAACGAAGTGGAGGTTCTTGTCAACAGAGCAGCCCTAAACTTTGGGGTGCCTGTGTCTTGCTGATTTTTAGTTTTCCCAATTTATACGCCCATGAGTGGAAGTGCCCTATGCTCTCTAAGCTGAGTTTTTTAGATGTTTCAGGACACACCGTACACTTCTCCAGAGTGGCTGTTGGCCATTTACAGCCCGCCCATCAGCGTAGCAAGGCTCCCATTTCTCCATGGCCTGTCCTGCATTTCTGGTTTTGACCCTTTATTCAGCATGGCCCTTTTGACCGATGGGAAGCGAGACTTCTTTGTAGCGCTGATTTGCCTTTCCAGGTTGCTTGGTTGGCCAAAAAGGGCGTATGCGTTTTTTCCTGAATATATTCAGGAAAAAACGCATACGCCCTTTTTGGCCAAGGGCATCATTGTCGAGGTTTTGCCGCTTTTCCTGTGCTTTAAAGGCGATTCGAATCTACCTCCTGAAATCTGTTTCCTGCAATTCTGCCTTGCTTTCAAATTCTCTTCGTTGCCTTCCCTCAATATATTTGTGGACGAGAGTTATCATTTCTAACTGTGCAGGTCTGTGAATTGCAGTGCCCCTGAGCTCCATTTCTCAACTCGCTTTCTTGGGAGCTGGCCGCAAAAGCGCAGGATTGCTTCAGGCCCTATTCTGGCTCCGGGCGGCAGGCTGAGCCTGTGGTTAATTCTTCTTCCTGATGGGAAAATAGAGTGACCTGTGCCTGTCCCAACACCTAGAGCTAGTCTCTCATTGGTTCCCCCTCTTCCCCTTCATCCTCAGGACAAATTGCAACCTGTACGGAACAGGAGGTTAAAGGTGCTGATTCTCCAAGGAGGGAGATTGCTAGTAAAGCGGCTGGAATGGCGAACCGGAGCACAAGGAGATGAGAAATGAGGTGCGTTTTAGAAACCTTTCCCAATCACACGGTGTACCATCTTCTGGGTTTCTCATGCATGTTTTCGATGTAGGAAGATGCCCTTGAACCTGGAGATTTGGGACCCATGGGATGGGTACCACGCCGTATTACTTTACAGGGTCTGCATTAGCTCACCCAACCTCACCAAACCTTTCAGCCCCAAGAGTGTCCACCCTTATGTCTCAATCAGCTGTGGGTCTAGATATGGTCAATCCAGGTGGCATTGCAGCCCCTGAACGAATTTTGTAAGAATTTCTCTCTCTTTCACTGTCTTTGGTTCATGGGTTTTTAAAAGTAATTGATTTTTAGAATGGGGTTTAGCTGCTTTGCACTGCTGTGTTTATGCCGCTTTACACCCACTTGACTCACTTACAGAGAGATAGCAATACATAGGTTTTAAGATTCTTACTAGTCAAATATATTCTTGGGCGGTGAATAGGGGGTGTTGAGTCCAGTAAACTGAGCAAGGAGTAGGTCTTGTCTATTACATATTGGGTTTATGGAACGGTATCTGAGCTAATTTGAAACCCTTGTTTTATGCATCACCCCACCTCACCTTTCCCGTTAAGCAGCCATAGTGTGTTTTCTAAACGTGCGACTCTGTTCTGTTTTGTAATTCAGTTCAAGGGTAGCGGTTTTTACATTCCCTCTATAAGTGATATCTTATGATAAGTGTCTTTTTCTGTGTGACTTATTTCACTTAGAATCGTCGTACCTAAATCCACTCATCATGCTGCTCCTAGCCTTATGACGTTGATTTCATGGCTGAGTGATATTCCATTGTACATAAGGACCACAACTTCTTTATCCATTCTTCTCTTTCCTGGGATATTTCAGGTGGAACGAAGTGGAGTTTCTTGTCAACAGAGCAGCCCTAAACTTTGGGGTGCCTGTGTCTTGCTGATTTTTAGTTTTCCCAATTTATACGCCCATGAGTGGAAGTGCCCTTTGCTCTCTAAGCTGAGTTTTTTAGATGTTTCAGGACACACCGTACACTTCTCCAGAGTGGCTGTTGGCCATTTACAGCCCGCCCATCAGTGTAGCAAGGCTCCCATTTCTCCATGGCCTGTCCTGCATTTCTGGTTTTGACCCTTTATTCAGCATGGCCCTTTTGACCGATGGGAAGCGAGACTTCTTTGTAGCGCTGATTTGCCTTTCCAGGTTGCTTGGTTGGCCAAAAAGGGCGTATGCGTTTTTTCCTGAATATATTCAGGAAAAAACGCATACGCCCTTTTTGGCCAAGGGCATCATTGTCGAGGTTTTGCCGCTTTTCCTGTGCTTTAAAGGCGATTCGAATCTACCTCCTGAAATCTGTTTCCTGCAATTCTTACTTGCTTTCAAATCCTCTTCGTTGCCTTCCCTCAATATATTTGTGGACGAGAGTTATCATTTCTAACTCTGCAGGTTTGTGAATTGCAGTGCCCCTGAGGTCCATTTTTCAACTCGCTTTCTTGGGAGCTGGCTGCAAAAGCGCAGGATTGCTTCAGGCCCTATTCTGGCTCCGGGCGGCAGGCTGATCCTGTGCTTGGTTCTTCTTCCTGATAGGAAAATAGAGTGACCTGTGCCTGTCCCAACACCTAGAGCTAGTCTCTCATTGGTTCCCCCTCTTCCTGTTCATCCTCAGGACAAATTGCAACCTGTACGGAACAGGAGGTTAAAGGTGCTGATTCTCCAAGGAGGGAGATTGCTAGTAAAGCGGCTGGAATGGCGAACCGGAGCACAAGGAGATGAGAAATGAGGTGCGTTTTAGAAACCTTTCCCGATCACACGGTGTACCATCTTCTGGGTTTCTCATGCATGTTTTCGATGTAGGAAGATGCCCTTGAACCTGGAGATTTGGGACCCATGGGATGGGTACCACGCCGTATTACTTTACAGGGTCTGCGTTAGCTCACCCAACCTCACCAAACCTCTCAGCCCCAAGAGTGTCCACCCTTATGTCTCAGTCAGCTGTGGGTCTAGATACGGTCAGTCCAGGTGGCATCGCAGCCCCTGAACGAATTTTGTAAGAATTTCTCTCTCTTTCACTGTCTTTGTTTCACGGGTCTTTAAAAGTAATTGATTTTTATAATGGGGTTTAGCTGCTTTGCACTGCTGTGTTTATGCCGCTTTACACCCACTTGACTCACTTACAGAGAGATAGCAATACATAGGTTTTAAGATTCTTACTAGTCAAATATATTCTTGGGCGGTGAATAGGGGGTGTTGAGTCCAGTTCACTGAGCAAGGAGTAGGTCTTGTCTATTACATATTGGGTTTATGGAACGGTATCTGAGCTAATTTGAAACCCTTGTTTTATGCATCACCCCACCTCACCTTTCCCGTTAAGCAGCCATAGTGTGTTTTCTAAACGTGCGACTCTGTTCTGTTTTGTAATTCAGTTCAAGGGTAGCGGTTTTTACATTCCCTCTATAAGTGATATCTTATGATAAGTGTCTTTTTCTGTGTGACTTATTTCACTTAGAATCGTCGTACCTAAATCCACTCATCATGCTGCTCCTAGCCTTATGACGTTGATTTCATGGCTGAGTGATATTCCATAGTACATAAGGACCACAACTTCTTTATCCATTCTTCTCTTTCCTGGGATATTTCAGGTGGAACGAAGTGGAGTTTCTTGTCAACACAGCAGCCCTAAACTTTGGGGTGCCTGTGTCTTGCTGATTTTTAGTTTTCCCAATTTATACGCCCATGAGTGGAAGTGCCCTTTGCTCTCTAAGCTGAGTTTTTTAGATGTTTCAGGACACACCGTACACTTCTCCAGAGTGGCTGTTGGCCATTTACAGCCCGCCCATCAGCGTAGCAAGGCTCCCATTTCTCCATGGCCTGTCCTGCATTTCTGGTTTTGACACTTTATTCAGCATGGCCCTTTTGACCGATGGGAAGCGAGACTTCTTTGTAGCGCTGATTTGCCTTTCCAGGTTGCTTGGTTGGCCAAAAAGGGCGTATGCGTTTTTTCCTGAATATATTCAGGAAAAAACGCATACGCCCTTTTTGGCCAAGGGCATCATTGTCGAGGTTTTGCCGCTTTTCCTGTGCTTTAAAGGCGATTCGAATCTACCTCCTGAAATCTGTTTCCTGCAATTCTACCTTGCTTTCAAATTCTCTTCGTTGCCTTCCCTCAATATATTTGTGGACGAGAGTTATCATTTCTAACTGTGCAGGTCTGTGAATTGCAGTGCCCCTGAGCTCCTATTTCTCAACTCGCTTTCTTGGGAGTTGGCCGCAAAAGCGCAGGATTGCTTCAGGCCCTATTCTGGCTCCGGGCGGCAGGCTGAGCCTGTGGTTAATTCTTCTTCCTGATGGGAAAATAGAGTGACCTGTGCCTGTCCCAACACCTAGAGCTAGTCTCTCATTGGTTCCCCCTCTTCCCGTTCATCCTCAGGACAAATTGCAACCTGTACGGAACAGGAGGTTAAAGGTGCTGATTCTCCAAGGAGGGAGATTGCTAGTAAAGCGGCTGGAATGGCGAACCGGAGCACAAGGAGATGAGAAATGAGGTGCGTTTTAGAAACCTTTCCCGATCACACAGTGTACCATCTTCTGGGTTTCTCATGCATGTTTTCGATGTAGGAAGATGCCCTTGAACCTGGAGATTTGGGACCCATGGGATGGGTACCACGCCGTATTACTTTACAGGGTCTGCGTTAGCTCACCCAACCTCACCAAAACTCTCAGCCCCAAGAGTGTCCACTCTTATGTCTCAGTCAGCTGTGGGTCTAGATATGGTCAATCCAGGTGGCATCGCAGCCCCTGAACGAATTTTGTAAGAATTTCTCTCTCTTTCACTGTCTTTGTTTCACGGGTCTTTAAAAGTAATTGATTTTTATAATGGGGTTTAGCTGCTTTGCACTGCTGTGTTTATGCCGCTTTACACCCACTTACACAGAGATATCAATACATAGGTTTTAAGATTCTTACTAGTCAAATATATTCTTGGGCGGTGAATAGGGGGTGTTGAGTCCAGTAAACTGAGCAAGGAGTAGGTCTTGTCTATTACATATTGGGTTTATGGAACGGTATCTGAGCTAATTTGAAACCCTTGTTTTATTCATCACCCCACCTCACCTTTCCCGTTAAGCAGCCATAGTGTGTTTTCTAAACGTGCGACTCTGTTCTGTTTTGTAATTCAGTTCAAGGGTAGCGGTTTTTACATTCCCTCTATAAGTGATATCTTATGATAAGTGTCTTTTTCTGTGTGACTTATTTCACTTAGAATCGTCGTACCTAAATCCACTCATCATGCTGCTCCTAGCCTTATGACGTTGATTTCATGGCTGAGTGATATTCCATTGTACATAAGGACCACAACTTCTTTATCCATTCTTCTCTTTCCTGGGATATTTCAGGTGGAACGAAGTGGAGTTTCTTGTCAACACAGCAGCCCTAAACTTTGGGGTGCCTGTGTCTTGCTGATTTTTAGTTTTCCCAATTTATACGCCCATGAGTGGAAGTGCCCTTTGCTCTCTAAGCTGAGTTTTTTAGATGTTTCAGGACACACCGTACACTTCTCCAGAGTGGCTGTTGGCCATTTACAGCCCGCCCATCAGTGTAGCAAGGCTCCCATTTCTCCATGGCCTGTCCTGCATTTCTGGTTTTGACACTTTATTCAGCATGGCCCTTTTGACCGATGGGAAGCGAGACTTCTTTGTAGCGCTGATTTGCCTTTCCAGGTTGTTTGGTTGGCCAAAAAGGGCGTATGCGTTTTTTCCTGAATATATTCAGGAAAAAACGCATACGCCCTTTTTGGCCAAGGGCATCATTGTCGAGGTTTTGCCGCTTTTCCTGTGCTTTAAAGGCGATTCGAATCTACCTCCTGAAATCTGTTTCCTCAATTCTGCCTTGCTTTCAAATCCTCTTCGTTGCCTTCCCTCCATATATTTGTGGATGAGAGTTATCATTTCTAACTCTGCAGGTTTGTGAATTGCAGTGCCCCTGAGCTCCATTTTTCAACTCGCTTTCTTGGGAGCTGGCCGCAAAAGCGCAGGATTGCTTCAGGCCCTCTTCTGGCTCCGGGCGGCAGGCTGAGCCTGTGGTTAATTCTTCTTCCTGATGGGAAAATAGAGTGACCTGTGCCTGTCCCAACACCTAGAGCTAGTCTCTCATTGGTTCCCCCTCTTCCCGTTCATCCTCAGGACAAATTGCAACCTGTACGGAACAGGAGGTTAAAGGTGCTGATTCTCCAAGGAGGGAGATTGCTAGTAAAGCGGCTGGAATGGCGAACCGGAGCACAAGGAGATGAGAAATGAGGTGCGTTTTAGAAACCTTTCCCGGTCACACGGTGTACCATCTTCTGGGTTTCTTATGCATGTTTTCGATGTAGGAAGATGCCCTTGAACCTGGAGATTTGGGACCCATGGGATGGGTACCACGCCGTATTAATTTAAAGGGTCTGCGTTAGCTCACCCAACCTCACCAAACCTCTCAGCCCCAAGAGTGTCCACCCTTATTTCTCAGTCACCTGTGGGTCAAGATATGGTCAATCCAGGTGGCATCGCAGCCCCTGAACGAATTTTGTAAGAATTTCTCTCTCTTTCACTGTCTTTGTTTCACGGGTCTTTAAAAGTAATTGATTTTTATAATGGGGTTTAGCTGCTTTGCACTGCTGTGTTTATGCCGCTTTACACCCACTTGACTCACTTACAGAGAGATAGCAATACATAGGTTTTAAGATTCTTACTAGTCAGATATATTCTTGGGCGGTGAATAGGGGGTGTTGAGTCCAGTAAACTGAGCAAGGAGTAGGTCTTGTCTATTACATATTGGGTTTATGGAACGGTATCTGAGCTAATTTGAAACCCTTGTTTTATGCATCACCCCACCTCACCTTTCCCGTTAAGCAGCCATAGTGTGTTTTCTAAACGTGCGACTCTGTTCTGTTTTGTAATTCAGTTCAAGGGTAGCGGTTTTTACATTCCCTCTATAAGTGATATCTTATGGTAAGTGTTTTTTCTGTGTGACTTATTTCACTTAGAATCGTCGTACCTAAATCCACTCATCATGCTGCTCCTAGCCTTATGACGTTGATTTCATGGCTGAGTGATATTCCATTGTACATAAGGACCACAACTTCTTTATCCATTCTTCTCTTTCCTGGGATGTTTCAGGTGTAACGAAGTGGAGGTTCTTGTCAACAGAGCAGCCCTAAACTTTGGGGTGCCTGTGTCTTGCTGATTTTTAGTTTTCCCAATTTATACGCCCATGAGTGGAAGTGCCCTATGCTCTCTAAGCTGAGTTTTTTAGATGTTTCAGGACACACCGTACACTTCTCCAGAGTGGCTGTTGGCCATTTACAGCCCGCCCATCAGCGTAGCAAGGCTCCCATTTCTCCATGGCCTGTCCTGCATTTCTGGTTTTGACCCTTTATTCAGCATGGCCCTTTTGACCGATGGGAAGCGAGACTTCTTTGTAGCGCTGATTTGCCTTTCCAGGTTGCTTGGTTGGCCAAAAAGGGCGTATGCGTTTTTTCCTGAATATATTCAGGAAAAAACGCATACGCCCTTTTTGGCCAAGGGCATCATTGTCGAGGTTTTGCCGCTTTTCCTGTGCTTTAAAGGCGATTCGAATCTACCTCCTGAAATCTGTTTCCTGCAATTCTGCCTTGCTTTCAAATTCTCTTCGTTGCCTTCCCTCAATATATTTGTGGACGAGAGTTATCATTTCTAACTGTGCAGGTCTGTGAATTGCAGTGCCCCTGAGCTCCATTTCTCAACTCGCTTTCTTGGGAGCTGGCCGCAAAAGCGCAGGATTGCTTCAGGCCCTATTCTGGCTCCGGGCGGCAGGCTGAGCCTGTGGTTAATTCTTCTTCCTGATGGGAAAATAGAGTGACCTGTGCCTGTCCCAACACCTAGAGCTAGTCTCTCATTGGTTCCCCCTCTTCCCCTTCATCCTCAGGACAAATTGCAACCTGTACGGAACAGGAGGTTAAAGGTGCTGATTCTCCAAGGAGGGAGATTGCTAGTAAAGCGGCTGGAATGGCGAACCGGAGCACAAGGAGATGAGAAATGAGGTGCGTTTTAGAAACCTTTCCCAATCACACGGTGTACCATCTTCTGGGTTTCTCATGCATGTTTTCGATGTAGGAAGATGCCCTTGAACCTGGAGATTTGGGACCCATGGGATGGGTACCACGCCGTATTACTTTACAGGGTCTGCATTAGCTCACCCAACCTCACCAAACCTTTCAGCCCCAAGAGTGTCCACCCTTATGTCTCAATCAGCTGTGGGTCTAGATATGGTCAATCCAGGTGGCATTGCAGCCCCTGAACGAATTTTGTAAGAATTTCTCTCTCTTTCACTGTCTTTGGTTCATGGGTTTTTAAAAGTAATTGATTTTTAGAATGGGGTTTAGCTGCTTTGCACTGCTGTGTTTATGCCGCTTTACACCCACTTGACTCACTTACAGAGAGATAGCAATACATAGGTTTTAAGATTCTTACTAGTCAAATATATTCTTGGGCGGTGAATAGGGGGTGTTGAGTCCAGTAAACTGAGCAAGGAGTAGGTCTTGTCTATTACATATTGGGTTTATGGAACGGTATCTGAGCTAATTTGAAACCCTTGTTTTATGCATCACCCCACCTCACCTTTCCCGTTAAGCAGCCATAGTGTGTTTTCTAAACGTGCGACTCTGTTCTGTTTTGTAATTCAGTTCAAGGGTAGCGGTTTTTACATTCCCTCTATAAGTGATATCTTATGGTAAGTGTTTTTTCTGTGTGACTTATTTCACTTAGAATCGTCGTACCTAAATCCACTCATCATGCTGCTCCTAGCCTTATGACGTTGATTTCATGGCTGAGTGATATTCCATTGTACATAAGGACCACAACTTCTTTATCCATTCTTCTCTTTCCTGGGATGTTTCAGGTGTAACGAAGTGGAGGTTCTTGTCAACAGAGCAGCCCTAAACTTTGGGGTGCCTGTGTCTTGCTGATTTTTAGTTTTCCCAATTTATACGCCCATGAGTGGAAGTGCCCTATGCTCTCTAAGCTGAGTTTTTTAGATGTTTCAGGACACACCGTACACTTCTCCAGAGTGGCTGTTGGCCATTTACAGCCCGCCCATCAGCGTAGCAAGGCTCCCATTTCTCCATGGCCTGTCCTGCATTTCTGGTTTTGACCCTTTATTCAGCATGGCCCTTTTGACCGATGGGAAGCGAGACTTCTTTGTAGCGCTGATTTGCCTTTCCAGGTTGCTTGGTTGGCCAAAAAGGGCGTATGCGTTTTTTCCTGAATATATTCAGGAAAAAACGCATACGCCCTTTTTGGCCAAGGGCATCATTGTCGAGGTTTTGCCGCTTTTCCTGTGCTTTAAAGGCGATTCGAATCTACCTCCTGAAATCTGTTTCCTGCAATTCTGCCTTGCTTTCAAATTCTCTTCGTTGCCTTCCCTCAATATATTTGTGGACGAGAGTTATCATTTCTAACTGTGCAGGTCTGTGAATTGCAGTGCCCCTGAGCTCCATTTCTCAACTCGCTTTCTTGGGAGCTGGCCGCAAAAGCGCAGGATTGCTTCAGGCCCTATTCTGGCTCCGGGCGGCAGGCTGAGCCTGTGGTTAATTCTTCTTCCTGATGGGAAAATAGAGTGACCTGTGCCTGTCCCAACACCTAGAGCTAGTCTCTCATTGGTTCCCCCTCTTCCCCTTCATCCTCAGGACAAATTGCAACCTGTACGGAACAGGAGGTTAAAGGTGCTGATTCTCCAAGGAGGGAGATTGCTAGTAAAGCGGCTGGAATGGCGAACCGGAGCACAAGGAGATGAGAAATGAGGTGCGTTTTAGAAACCTTTCCCAATCACACGGTGTACCATCTTCTGGGTTTCTCATGCATGTTTTCGATGTAGGAAGATGCCCTTGAACCTGGAGATTTGGGACCCATGGGATGGGTACCACGCCGTATTACTTTACAGGGTCTGCATTAGCTCACCCAACCTCACCAAACCTTTCAGCCCCAAGAGTGTCCACCCTTATGTCTCAATCAGCTGTGGGTCTAGATATGGTCAATCCAGGTGGCATTGCAGCCCCTGAACGAATTTTGTAAGAATTTCTCTCTCTTTCACTGTCTTTGGTTCATGGGTTTTTAAAAGTAATTGATTTTTAGAATGGGGTTTAGCTGCTTTGCACTGCTGTGTTTATGCCGCTTTACACCCACTTGACTCACTTACAGAGAGATAGCAATACATAGGTTTTAAGATTCTTACTAGTCAAATATATTCTTGGGCGGTGAATAGGGGGTGTTGAGTCCAGTAAACTGAGCAAGGAGTAGGTCTTGTCTATTACATATTGGGTTTATGGAACGGTATCTGAGCTAATTTGAAACCCTTGTTTTATGCATCACCCCACCTCACCTTTCCCGTTAAGCAGCCATAGTGTGTTTTCTAAACGTGCGACTCTGTTCTGTTTTGTAATTCAGTTCAAGGGTAGCGGTTTTTACATTCCCTCTATAAGTGATATCTTATGATAAGTGTCTTTTTCTGTGTGACTTATTTCACTTAGAATCGTCGTACCTAAATCCACTCATCATGCTGCTCCTAGCCTTATGACGTTGATTTCATGGCTGAGTGATATTCCATTGTACATAAGGACCACAACTTCTTTATCCATTCTTCTCTTTCCTGGGATATTTCAGGTGGAACGAAGTGGAGTTTCTTGTCAACAGAGCAGCCCTAAACTTTGGGGTGCCTGTGTCTTGCTGATTTTTAGTTTTCCCAATTTATACGCCCATGAGTGGAAGTGCCCTTTGCTCTCTAAGCTGAGTTTTTTAGATGTTTCAGGACACACCGTACACTTCTCCAGAGTGGCTGTTGGCCATTTACAGCCCGCCCATCAGTGTAGCAAGGCTCCCATTTCTCCATGGCCTGTCCTGCATTTCTGGTTTTGACCCTTTATTCAGCATGGCCCTTTTGACCGATGGGAAGCGAGACTTCTTTGTAGCGCTGATTTGCCTTTCCAGGTTGCTTGGTTGGCCAAAAAGGGCGTATGCGTTTTTTCCTGAATATATTCAGGAAAAAACGCATACGCCCTTTTTGGCCAAGGGCATCATTGTCGAGGTTTTGCCGCTTTTCCTGTGCTTTAAAGGCGATTCGAATCTACCTCCTGAAATCTGTTTCCTGCAATTCTTACTTGCTTTCAAATCCTCTTCGTTGCCTTCCCTCAATATATTTGTGGACGAGAGTTATCATTTCTAACTCTGCAGGTTTGTGAATTGCAGTGCCCCTGAGGTCCATTTTTCAACTCGCTTTCTTGGGAGCTGGCTGCAAAAGCGCAGGATTGCTTCAGGCCCTATTCTGGATCCGGGCGGCAGGCTGATCCTGTGCTTGGTTCTTCTTCCTGATAGGAAAATAGAGTGACCTGTGCCTGTCCCAACACCTAGAGCTAGTCTCTCATTGGTTCCCCCTCTTCCTGTTCATCCTCAGGACAAATTGCAACCTGTACGGAACAGGAGGTTAAAGGTGCTGATTCTCCAAGGAGGGAGATTGCTAGTAAAGCGGCTGGAATGGCGAACCGGAGCACAAGGAGATGAGAAATGAGGTGCGTTTTAGAAACCTTTCCCGATCACACGGTGTACCATCTTCTGGGTTTCTCATGCATGTTTTCGATGTAGGAAGATGCCCTTGAACCTGGAGATTTGGGACCCATGGGATGGGTACCACGCCGTATTACTTTACAGGGTCTGCGTTAGCTCACCCAACCTCACCAAACCTCTCAGCCCCAAGAGTGTCCACCCTTATGTCTCAGTCAGCTGTGGGTCTAGATACGGTCAGTCCAGGTGGCATCGCAGCCCCTGAACGAATTTTGTAAGAATTTCTCTCTCTTTCACTGTCTTTGTTTCACGGGTCTTTAAAAGTAATTGATTTTTATAATGGGGTTTAGCTGCTTTGCACTGCTGTGTTTATGCCGCTTTACACCCACTTGACTCACTTACAGAGAGATAGCAATACATAGGTTTTAAGATTCTTACTAGTCAAATATATTCTTGGGCGGTGAATAGGGGGTGTTGAGTCCAGTTCACTGAGCAAGGAGTAGGTCTTGTCTATTACATATTGGGTTTATGGAACGGTATCTGAGCTAATTTGAAACCCTTGTTTTATGCATCACCCCACCTCACCTTTCCCGTTAAGCAGCCATAGTGTGTTTTCTAAACGTGCGACTCTGTTCTGTTTTGTAATTCAGTTCAAGGGTAGCGGTTTTTACATTCCCTCTATAAGTGATATCTTATGATAAGTGTCTTTTTCTGTGTGACTTATTTCACTTAGAATCGTCGTACCTAAATCCACTCATCATGCTGCTCCTAGCCTTATGACGTTGATTTCATGGCTGAGTGATATTCCATAGTACATAAGGACCACAACTTCTTTATCCATTCTTCTCTTTCCTGGGATATTTCAGGTGGAACGAAGTGGAGTTTCTTGTCAACACAGCAGCCCTAAACTTTGGGGTGCCTGTGTCTTGCTGATTTTTAGTTTTCCCAATTTATACGCCCATGAGTGGAAGTGCCCTTTGCTCTCTAAGCTGAGTTTTTTAGATGTTTCAGGACACACCGTACACTTCTCCAGAGTGGCTGTTGGCCATTTACAGCCCGCCCATCAGCGTAGCAAGGCTCCCATTTCTCCATGGCCTGTCCTGCATTTCTGGTTTTGACACTTTATTCAGCATGGCCCTTTTGACCGATGGGAAGCGAGACTTCTTTGTAGCGCTGATTTGCCTTTCCAGGTTGCTTGGTTGGCCAAAAAGGGCGTATGCGTTTTTTCCTGAATATATTCAGGAAAAAACGCATACGCCCTTTTTGGCCAAGGGCATCATTGTCGAGGTTTTGCCGCTTTTCCTGTGCTTTAAAGGCGATTCGAATCTACCTCCTGAAATCTGTTTCCTGCAATTCTACCTTGCTTTCAAATTCTCTTCGTTGCCTTCCCTCAATATATTTGTGGACGAGAGTTATCATTTCTAACTGTGCAGGTCTGTGAATTGCAGTGCCCCTGAGCTCCTATTTCTCAACTCGCTTTCTTGGGAGTTGGCCGCAAAAGCGCAGGATTGCTTCAGGCCCTATTCTGGCTCCGGGCGGCAGGCTGAGCCTGTGGTTAATTCTTCTTCCTGATGGGAAAATAGAGTGACCTGTGCCTGTCCCAACACCTAGAGCTAGTCTCTCATTGGTTCCCCCTCTTCCCGTTCATCCTCAGGACAAATTGCAACCTGTACGGAACAGGAGGTTAAAGGTGCTGATTCTCCAAGGAGGGAGATTGCTAGTAAAGCGGCTGGAATGGCGAACCGGAGCACAAGGAGATGAGAAATGAGGTGCGTTTTAGAAACCTTTCCCGATCACACAGTGTACCATCTTCTGGGTTTCTCATGCATGTTTTCGATGTAGGAAGATGCCCTTGAACCTGGAGATTTGGGACCCATGGGATGGGTACCACGCCGTATTACTTTACAGGGTCTGCGTTAGCTCACCCAACCTCACCAAAACTCTCAGCCCCAAGAGTGTCCACTCTTATGTCTCAGTCAGCTGTGGGTCTAGATATGGTCAATCCAGGTGGCATCGCAGCCCCTGAACGAATTTTGTAAGAATTTCTCTCTCTTTCACTGTCTTTGTTTCACGGGTCTTTAAAAGTAATTGATTTTTATAATGGGGTTTAGCTGCTTTGCACTGCTGTGTTTATGCCGCTTTACACCCACTTACACAGAGATATCAATACATAGGTTTTAAGATTCTTACTAGTCAAATATATTCTTGGGCGGTGAATAGGGGGTGTTGAGTCCAGTAAACTGAGCAAGGAGTAGGTCTTGTCTATTACATATTGGGTTTATGGAACGGTATCTGAGCTAATTTGAAACCCTTGTTTTATTCATCACCCCACCTCACCTTTCCCGTTAAGCAGCCATAGTGTGTTTTCTAAACGTGCGACTCTGTTCTGTTTTGTAATTCAGTTCAAGGGTAGCGGTTTTTACATTCCCTCTATAAGTGATATCTTATGATAAGTGTCTTTTTCTGTGTGACTTATTTCACTTAGAATCGTCGTACCTAAATCCACTCATCATGCTGCTCCTAGCCTTATGACGTTGATTTCATGGCTGAGTGATATTCCATTGTACATAAGGACCACAACTTCTTTATCCATTCTTCTCTTTCCTGGGATATTTCAGGTGGAACGAAGTGGAGTTTCTTGTCAACACAGCAGCCCTAAACTTTGGGGTGCCTGTGTCTTGCTGATTTTTAGTTTTCCCAATTTATACGCCCATGAGTGGAAGTGCCCTTTGCTCTCTAAGCTGAGTTTTTTAGATGTTTCAGGACACACCGTACACTTCTCCAGAGTGGCTGTTGGCCATTTACAGCCCGCCCATCAGTGTAGCAAGGCTCCCATTTCTCCATGGCCTGTCCTGCATTTCTGGTTTTGACACTTTATTCAGCATGGCCCTTTTGACCGATGGGAAGCGAGACTTCTTTGTAGCGCTGATTTGCCTTTCCAGGTTGTTTGGTTGGCCAAAAAGGGCGTATGCGTTTTTTCCTGAATATATTCAGGAAAAAACGCATACGCCCTTTTTGGCCAAGGGCATCATTGTCGAGGTTTTGCCGCTTTTCCTGTGCTTTAAAGGCGATTCGAATCTACCTCCTGAAATCTGTTTCCTCAATTCTGCCTTGCTTTCAAATCCTCTTCGTTGCCTTCCCTCCATATATTTGTGGATGAGAGTTATCATTTCTAACTCTGCAGGTTTGTGAATTGCAGTGCCCCTGAGCTCCATTTTTCAACTCGCTTTCTTGGGAGCTGGCCGCAAAAGCGCAGGATTGCTTCAGGCCCTCTTCTGGCTCCGGGCGGCAGGCTGAGCCTGTGGTTAATTCTTCTTCCTGATGGGAAAATAGAGTGACCTGTGCCTGTCCCAACACCTAGAGCTAGTCTCTCATTGGTTCCCCCTCTTCCCGTTCATCCTCAGGACAAATTGCAACCTGTACGGAACAGGAGGTTAAAGGTGCTGATTCTCCAAGGAGGGAGATTGCTAGTAAAGCGGCTGGAATGGCGAACCGGAGCTCAAGGAGATGAGAAATGAGGTGCGTTTTAGAAACCTTTCCCGGTCACACGGTGTACCATCTTCTGGGTTTCTTATGCATGTTTTCGATGTAGGAAGATGCCCTTGAACCTGGAGATTTGGGACCCATGGGATGGGTACCACGCCGTATTAATTTAAAGGGTCTGCGTTAGCTCACCCAACCTCACCAAACCTCTCAGCCCCAAGAGTGTCCACCCTTATTTCTCAGTCAGCTGTGGGTCAAGATATGGTCAATCCAGGTGGCATCGCAGCCCCTGAACGAATTTTGTAAGAATTTCTCTCTCTTTCACTGTCTTTGTTTCACGGGTCTTTAAAAGTAATTGATTTTTATAATGGGGTTTAGCTGCTTTGCACTGCTGTGTTTATGCCGCTTTACACCCACTTGACTCACTTACAGAGAGATAGCAATACATAGGTTTTAAGATTCTTACTAGTCAGATATATTCTTGGGCGGTGAATAGGGGGTGTTGAGTCCAGTAAACTGAGCAAGGAGTAGGTTTTGTCTATTACATATTGGGTTTATGGAACGGTAACTGAACTAATTTGAAACCCTTGTTTTATTCATCACCCCACCTCACCTTTCCCGTTAAGCAGCCATAGTGTGTTTTCTAAACGTGCGACTCTGTTCTGTTTTGTAATTCAGTTCAAGGGTAGCGGTTTTTACATTCCCTCTATAAGTGATATCTTATGATAAGTGTCTTTTTCTGTGTGACTTATTTCACTTAGAATCGTCGTACCTAAATCCACTCATCATGCTGCTCCTAGCCTTATGACGTTGATTTCATGGCTGAGTGATATTCCATTGTACATAAGGACCACAACTTTTTTATCCATTCTTCTCTTTCCTGGGATATTTCAGGTGGAATGAAGTGGAGTTTCTTGTCAACACAGCAGCCCTAAACTTTTGGGTGCCTGTGTCTTGCTGATTTTTAGTTTTCCCAATTTATACGCCCATGAGTGGAAGTGCCCTTTGCTCTCTAAGCTGAGTTTTTTAGATGTTTCAGGACACACCGTACACTTCTCCAGAGTGGCTGTTGGCCATTTACAGCCCGCCCATCAGCGTAGCAAGGCTCCCATTTCTCCATGGCCTGTCCTGCATTTCTGGTTTTGACACTTTATTCAGCATGGCCCTTTTGACCGATGGGAAACGAGACTTCTTTGTAGCGCTGATTTGCCTTTCCAGGTTGCTTGGTTGGCCAAAAAGGGCGTATGCGTTTTTTCCTGAATATATTCAGGAAAAAACGCATACGCCCTTTTTGGCCAAGGGCATCATTGTCGAGGTTTTGCCGCTTTTCCTGTGCTTTAAAGGCGATTCGAATCTACCTCCTGAAATCTGTTTCCTGCAATTCTACCTTGCTTTCAAATTCTCTTCGTTGCCTTCCCTCAATATATTTGTGGACGAGAGTTATCATTTCTAACTGTGCAGGTCTGTGAATTGCAGTGCCCCTGAGCTCCATTTCTCAACTCGCTTTCTTGGGAGCTGGCCGCAAAAGCGCAGGATTGCTTCAGGCCCTATTCTGGCTCCGGGCGGCAGGCTGAGCCTGTGGTTAATTCTTCTTCCTGATGGGAAAATAGATTGACCTGTGCCTGTCCCAACACCTAGAGCTAGTCTCTCATTGGTTCCCCCTCTTCCCGTTCATCCTCAGGACAAATTGCAACCTGTACGGAACAGGAGGTTAAAGGTGCTGATTCTCCAAGGAGGGAGATTGCTAGTAAAGCGGCTGGAATGGCGAACCGGAGCACAAGGAGATGAGAAATGAGGTGCGTTTTAGAAACCTTTCCCGATCACACAGTGTACCATCTTCTGGGTTTCTCATGCATGTTTTCGATGTAGGAAGATGCCCTTGAACCTGGAGATTTGGGACCCATGGGATGGGTACCACGCCGTATTACTTTACAGGGTCTGCGTTAGCTCACCCAACCTCACCAAAACTCTCAGCCCCAAGAGTGTCCACTCTTATGTCTCAGTCAGCTGTGGGTCTAGATATGGTCAATCCAGGTGGCATCGCAGCCCCTGAACGAATTTTGTAAGAATTTCTCTCTCTTTCACTGTCTTTGTTTCACGGGTCTTTAAAAGTAATTGATTTTTATAATGGGGTTTAGCTGCTTTGCACTGCTGTGTTTATGCCGCTTTACACCCACTTACAGAGAGATATCAATACATAGGTTTTAAGATTCTTACTAGTCAAATATATTCTTGGGCGGTGAATAGGGTGTGTTGAGTCCAGTAAACTGAGCAAGGAGTAGGTCTTGTCTATTACATATTGGGTTTATGGAACGGTATCTGAGCTAATTTGAAACCCTTGTTTTATGCATCACCCCACCTCACCTTTCCCGTTAAGCAGCCATAGTGTGTTTTCTAAACGTGCGACTCTGTTCTGTTTTGTAATTCAGTTCAAGGGTAGCGGTTTTTACATTCCCTCTATAAGTGATATCTTATGATAAGTGTCTTTTTCTGTGTGACTTATTTCACTTAGAATCGTCGTACCTAAATCCACTCATCATGCTGCTCCTAGCCTTATGACGTTGATTTCATGGCTGAGTGATATTCCATAGTACATAAGGACCACAACTTCTTTATCCATTCTTCTCTTTCCTGGGATATTTCAGGTGGAACGAAGTGGAGTTTCTTGTCAACACAGCAGCCCTAAACTTTGGGGTGCCTGTGTCTTGCTGATTTTTAGTTTTCCCAATTTATACGCCCATGAGTGGAAGTGCCCTTTGCTCTCTGAGCTGAGTTTTTTAGATGTTTCAGGACACACCGTACACTTCTCCAGAGTGGCTGCTGGCCATTTACAGCCCGCCCATCAGTGTAGCAAGGCTCCCATTTCTCCATGGCCTGTCCTGCATTTCTGGTTTTGACACTTTATTCAGCATGGCCCTTTTGACCGATGGGAAGCGAGACTTCTTTGTAGCGCTGATTTGCCTTTCCAGGTTGTTTGGTTGGCCAAAAAGGGCGTATGCGTTTTTTCCTGAATATATTCAGGAAAAAACGCATACGCCCTTTTTGGCCAAGGGCATCATTGTCGAGGTTTCGCCGCTTTTCCTGTGCTTTAAAGGCGATTCGAATCTACCTCCTGAAATCTGTTTCCTCAATTCTGCCTTGCTTTCAAATCCTCTTCGTTGCCTTCCCTCCATATATTTGTGGATGAGAGTTATCATTTCTAACTCTGCAGGTTTGTGAATTGCAGTGCCCCTGAGCTCCATTTTTCAACTCGCTTTCTTGGGAGCTGGCCGCAAAAGCGCAGGATTGCTTCAGGCCCTCTTCTGGCTCCGGGCGGCAGGCTGAGCCTGTGGTTAATTCTTCTTCCTGATGGGAAAATAGAGTGACCTGTGCCTGTCCCAACACCTAGAGCTAGTCTCTCATTGGTTCCCCCTCTTCCCGTTCATCCTCAGGACAAATTGCAACCTGTACGGAACAGGAGGTTAAAGGTGCTGATTCTCCAAGGAGGGAGATTGCTAGTAAAGCGGCTGGAATGGCGAACCGGAGCTCAAGGAGATGAGAAATGAGGTGCGTTTTAGAAACCTTTCCCGGTCACACGGTGTACCATCTTCTGGGTTTCTTATGCATGTTTTCGATGTAGGAAGATGCCCTTGAACCTGGAGATTTGGGACCCATGGGATGGGTACCACGCCGTATTAATTTAAAGGGTCTGCGTTAGCTCACCCAACCTCACCAAACCTCTCAGCCCCAAGAGTGTCCACCCTTATTTCTCAGTCAGCTGTGGGTCAAGATATGGTCAATCCAGGTGGCATCGCAGCCCCTGAACGAATTTTGTAAGAATTTCTCTCTCTTTCACTGTCTTTGTTTCACGGGTCTTTAAAAGTAATTGATTTTTATAATGGGGTTTAGCTGCTTTGCACTGCTGTGTTTATGCCGCTTTACACCCACTTGACTCACTTACAGAGAGATAGCAATACATAGGTTTTAAGATTCTTACTAGTCAGATATATTCTTGGGCGGTGAATAGGGGGTGTTGAGTCCAGTAAACTGAGCAAGGAGTAGGTTTTGTCTATTACATATTGGGTTTATGGAACGGTAACTGAACTAATTTGAAACCCTTGTTTTATTCATCACCCCACCTCACCTTTCCCGTTAAGCAGCCATAGTGTGTTTTCTAAACGTGCGACTCTGTTCTGTTTTGTAATTCAGTTCAAGGGTAGCGGTTTTTACATTCCCTCTATAAGTGATATCTTATGATAAGTGTCTTTTTCTGTGTGACTTATTTCACTTAGAATCGTCGTACCTAAATCCACTCATCATGCTGCTCCTAGCCTTATGACGTTGATTTCATGGCTGAGTGATATTCCATTGTACATAAGGACCACAACTTTTTTATCCATTCTTCTCTTTCCTGGGATATTTCAGGTGGAATGAAGTGGAGTTTCTTGTCAACACAGCAGCCCTAAACTTTTGGGTGCCTGTGTCTTGCTGATTTTTAGTTTTCCCAATTTATACGCCCATGAGTGGAAGTGCCCTTTGCTCTCTAAGCTGAGTTTTTTAGATGTTTCAGGACACACCGTACACTTCTCCAGAGTGGCTGTTGGCCATTTACAGCCCGCCCATCAGCGTAGCAAGGCTCCCATTTCTCCATGGCCTGTCCTGCATTTCTGGTTTTGACACTTTATTCAGCATGGCCCTTTTGACCGATGGGAAACGAGACTTCTTTGTAGCGCTGATTTGCCTTTCCAGGTTGCTTGGTTGGCCAAAAAGGGCGTATGCGTTTTTTCCTGAATATATTCAGGAAAAAACGCATACGCCCTTTTTGGCCAAGGGCATCATTGTCGAGGTTTTGCCGCTTTTCCTGTGCTTTAAAGGCGATTCGAATCTACCTCCTGAAATCTGTTTCCTGCAATTCTACCTTGCTTTCAAATTCTCTTCGTTGCCTTCCCTCAATATATTTGTGGACGAGAGTTATCATTTCTAACTGTGCAGGTCTGTGAATTGCAGTGCCCCTGAGCTCCATTTCTCAACTCGCTTTCTTGGGAGCTGGCCGCAAAAGCGCAGGATTGCTTCAGGCCCTATTCTGGCTCCGGGCGGCAGGCTGAGCCTGTGGTTAATTCTTCTTCCTGATGGGAAAATAGATTGACCTGTGCCTGTCCCAACACCTAGAGCTAGTCTCTCATTGGTTCCCCCTCTTCCCGTTCATCCTCAGGACAAATTGCAACCTGTACGGAACAGGAGGTTAAAGGTGCTGATTCTCCAAGGAGGGAGATTGCTAGTAAAGCGGCTGGAATGGCGAACCGGAGCACAAGGAGATGAGAAATGAGGTGCGTTTTAGAAACCTTTCCCGATCACACAGTGTACCATCTTCTGGGTTTCTCATGCATGTTTTCGATGTAGGAAGATGCCCTTGAACCTGGAGATTTGGGACCCATGGGATGGGTACCACGCCGTATTACTTTACAGGGTCTGCGTTAGCTCACCCAACCTCACCAAAACTCTCAGCCCCAAGAGTGTCCACTCTTATGTCTCAGTCAGCTGTGGGTCTAGATATGGTCAATCCAGGTGGCATCGCAGCCCCTGAACGAATTTTGTAAGAATTTCTCTCTCTTTCACTGTCTTTGTTTCACGGGTCTTTAAAAGTAATTGATTTTTATAATGGGGTTTAGCTGCTTTGCACTGCTGTGTTTATGCCGCTTTACACCCACTTACAGAGAGATATCAATACATAGGTTTTAAGATTCTTACTAGTCAAATATATTCTTGGGCGGTGAATAGGGTGTGTTGAGTCCAGTAAACTGAGCAAGGAGTAGGTCTTGTCTATTACATATTGGGTTTATGGAACGGTATCTGAGCTAATTTGAAACCCTTGTTTTATGCATCACCCCACCTCACCTTTCCCGTTAAGCAGCCATAGTGTGTTTTCTAAACGTGCGACTCTGTTCTGTTTTGTAATTCAGTTCAAGGGTAGCGGTTTTTACATTCCCTCTATAAGTGATATCTTATGATAAGTGTCTTTTTCTGTGTGACTTATTTCACTTAGAATCGTCGTACCTAAATCCACTCATCATGCTGCTCCTAGCCTTATGACGTTGATTTCATGGCTGAGTGATATTCCATAGTACATAAGGACCACAACTTCTTTATCCATTCTTCTCTTTCCTGGGATATTTCAGGTGGAACGAAGTGGAGTTTCTTGTCAACACAGCAGCCCTAAACTTTGGGGTGCCTGTGTCTTGCTGATTTTTAGTTTTCCCAATTTATACGCCCATGAGTGGAAGTGCCCTTTGCTCTCTGAGCTGAGTTTTTTAGATGTTTCAGGACACACCGTACACTTCTCCAGAGTGGCTGCTGGCCATTTACAGCCCGCCCATCAGCGTAGCAAGGCTCCCATTTCTCCATGGCCTGTCCTGCATTTCTGGTTTTGACACTTTATTCAGCATGGCCCTTTTGACCGATGGGAAGCGAGACTTCTTTGTAGCGCTGATTTGCCTTTCCAGGTTGTTTGGTTGGCCAAAAAGGGCGTATGCGTTTTTTCCTGAATATATTCAGGAAAAAACGCATACGCCCTTTTTGGCCAAGGGCATCATTGTCGAGGTTTTGCCGCTTTTCCTGTGCTTTAAAGGCGATTCGAATCTACCTCCTGAAATCTGTTTCCTCAATTCTTCCTTGCTTTCAAATCCTCTTCGTTGCCTTCCCTCCATATATTTGTGGACGAGAGTTATCATTTCTAACTCTGCAGGTTTGTGAATTGCAGTGCCCCTGAGCTCCATTTTTCAACTCGCTTTCTTGGGAGCTGGCCGCAAAAGCGCAGGATTGCTTCAGGCCCTCTTCTGGCTCCGGGCGGCAGGCTGAGCCTGTGGTTAATTCTTCTTCCTGATGGGAAAATAGAGTGACCTGTGCCTGTCCCAACACCTAGAGCTAGTCTCTCATTGGTTCCCCCTCTTCCCGTTCATCCTCAGGACAAATTGCAACCTGTACGGAACAGGAGGTTAAAGGTGCTGATTCTCCAAGGAGGGAGATTGCTAGTAAAGCGGCTGGAATGGCGAACCGGAGCACAAGGAGATGAGAAATGAGGTGCGTTTTAGAAACCTTTCCCGGTCACACGGTGTACCATCTTCTGGGTTTCTTATGCATGTTTTCGATGTAGGAAGATGCCCTTGAACCTGGAGATTTGGGACCCATGGGATGGGTACCACGCCGTATTAATTTAAAGGGTCTGCGTTAGCTCACCCAACCTCACCAAACCTCTCAGCCCCAAGAGTGTCCACCCTTATTTCTCAGTCAGCTGTGGGTCAAGATATGGTCAATCCAGGTGGCATCGCAGCCCCTGAACGAATTTTGTAAGAATTTCTCTCTCTTTCACTGTCTTTGTTTCACGGGTCTTTAAAAGTAATTGATTTTTATAATGGGGTTTAGCTGCTTTGCACTGCTGTGTTTATGCCGCTTTACACCCTCTTGACTCACTTACAGAGAGATAGCAATACATAGGTTTTAAGATTCTTACTAGTCAGATATATTCTTGGGCGGTGAATAGGGGGTGTTGAGTCCAGTAAACTGAGCAAGGAGTAGGTTTTGTCTATTACATATTGGGTTTATGGAACGGTATCTGAGCTAATTTGAAACCCTTGTTTTATTCATCACCCCACCTCACCTTTCCCGTTAAGCAGCCATAGTGTGTTTTCTAAACGTGCAACTCTGTTCTGTTTTGTAATTCAGTTCAAGGGTAGCGGTTTTTACATTCCCTCTATAAGTGATATCTTATGATAAGTGTCTTTTTCTGTGTGACTTATTTCACTTAGAATCGTCGTACCTAAATCCACTCATCATGCTGCTCCTAGCCTTATGACGTTGATTTCATGGCTGAGTGATATTCCATTGTACATAAGGACCACAACTTCTTTATCCATTCTTCTCTTTCCTGGGATATTTCAGGTGGAACGAAGTGGAGTTTCTTGTCAACACAGCAGCCCTAAACTTTGGGGTGCCTGTGTCTTGCTGATTTTTAGTTTTCCCAATTTATACGCCCATGAGTGGAAGTGCCCTTTGCTCTCTAAGCTGAGTTTTTTAGATGTTTCAGGACACACCGTACACTTCTCCAGAGTGGCTGTTGGTAATTTACAGCCCGCCCATCAGCGTAGCAAGGCTCCCATTTCTCCATGGCCTGTCCTGCATTTCTGGTTTTGACACTTTATTCAGCATGGCCCTTTTGACCGATGGGAAGCGAGACTTCTTTGTAGCGCTGATTTGCCTTTCCAGGTTGCTTGGTTGGCCAAAAAGGGCGTATGCGTTTTTTCCTGAATATATTCAGGAAAAAACGCATACGCCCTTTTTGGCCAAGGGCATCATTGTCGAGGTTTTGCCGCTTTTCCTGTGCTTTAAAGGCGATTCGAATCTACCTCCTGAAATCTGTTTCCTGCAATTCTGCCTTGCTTTCAAATTCTCTTCGTTGCCTTCCCTCAATATATTTGTTGACGAGAGTTATCATTTCTAACTGTGCAGGTCTGTGAATTGCAGTGCCCCTGAGCTCCATTTCTCAACTCGCTTTCTTGGGAGCTGGCCGCAAAAGCGCAGGATTGCTTCAGGCCCTATTCTGGCTCCGGGCGGCAGGCTGAGCCTGTGGTTAATTCTTCTTCCTGATGGGAAAATAGATTGACCTGTGCCTGTCCCAACACCTAGAGCTAGTCTCTCATTGGTTCCCCCTCTTCCCGTTCATCCTCAGGACAAATTGCAACCTGTACGGAACAGGAGGTTAAAGGTGCTGATTCTCCAAGGAGGGAGATTGCTAGTAAAGCGGCTGGAATGGCGAACCGGAGCACAAGGAGATGAGAAATGAGGTGCGTTTTAGAAACCTTTCCCGATCACACGGTGTACCATCTTCTGGGTTTCTCATGCATGTTTTCGATGTAGGAAGATGCCCTTGAACCTGGAGATTTGGGACCCATGGGATGGGTACCACGCCGTATTACTTTACAGGGTCTGCGTTAGCTCACCCAACCTCACCAAACCTCTCAGCCCCAAGAGTGTCCACCCTTATGTCTCAATCAGCTGTGGGTCTAGATATGGTCAATCCAGGTGGCATCGCAGCCCCTGAACGAATTTTGTAAGAATTTCTCTCTCTTTCACTGTCTTTGGTTCACGGGTTTTTAAAAGTAATTGATTTTTAGAATGGGGTTTAGCTGCTTTGCACTGCTGTGTTTATGCCGCTTTACACCCACTTGACTCACTTACAGAGAGATAGCAATACATAGGTTTTAAGATTCTTACTAGTCAGATATATTCTTGGGCGGTGAATAGGGGGTGTTGAGTCCAGTAAACTGAGCAAGGAGTAGGTCTTGTCTATTACATATTGGGTTTATGGAACGGTATCTGAGCTAATTTGAAACCCTTGTTTTATGCATCACCCCACCTCACCTTTCCCGTTTTGCAGCCATAGTGTGTTTTCTAAACGTGCGACTCTGTTCTGTTTTGTAATTCAGTTCAAGGGTAGCGGTTTTTACATTCCCTCTATAAGTGATATCTTATGATAAGTGTCTTTTTCTGTGTGACTTATTTCACTTAGAATCGTCGTACCTAAATCCACTCATCATGCTGCTCCTAGCCTTATGACGTTGATTTCATGGCTGAGTGATATTCCATTGTACATAAGGACCACAACTTCTTTATCCATTCTTCTCTTTCCTGGGATGTTTCAGGTGTAACGAAGTGGAGGTTCTTGTCAACAGAGCAGCCCTAAACTTTGGGGTGCCTGTGTCTTGCTGATTTTTAGTTTTCCCAATTTATACGCCCATGAGTGGAAGTGCCCTATGCTCTCTAAGCTGAGTTTTTTAGATGTTTCAGGACACACCGTACACTTCTCCAGAGTGGCTGTTGGCCATTTACAGCCCGCCCATCAGCGTAGCAAGGCTCCCATTTCTCCATGGCCTGTCCTGCATTTCTGGTTTTGACACTTTATTCAGCATGGCCCTTTTGACCGATGGGAAGCGAGACTTCTTTGTAGCGCTGATTTGCCTTTCCAGGTTGCTTGGTTGGCCAAAAAGGGCGTATGCGTTTTTTCCTGAATATATTCAGGAAAAAACGCATACGCCCTTTTTGGCCAAGGGCATCATTGTCGAGGTTTTGCCGCTTTTCCTGTGCTTTAAAGGCGATTCGAATCTACCTCCTGAAATCTGTTTCCTGCAATTCTGCCTTGCTTTCAAATTCTCTTCGTTGCCTTCCCTCAATATATTTGTTGACGAGAGTTATCATTTCTAACTGTGCAGGTCTGTGAATTGCAGTGCCCCTGAGCTCCATTTCTCAACTCGCTTTCTTGGGAGCTGGCCGCAAAAGCACAGGATTGCTTCAGGCCCTATTCTGGCTCCGGGCGGCAGGCTGAGCCTGTGGTTAATTCTTCTTCCTGATGGGAAAATAGAGTGACCTGTGCCTGTCCCAACACCTAGAGCTAGTCTCTCATTGGTTCCCCCTCTTCCCGTTCATCCTCAGGACAAATTGCAACCTGTACGGAACAGGAGGTTAAAGGTGCTGATTCTCCAAGGAGGGAGATTGCTAGTAAAGCGGCTGGAATGGCGAACCGGAGCACAAGGAGATGAGAAATGAGGTGCGTTTTAGAAACCTTTCCCGATCACACAGTGTACCATCTTCTGGGTTTCTCATGCATGTTTTCGATGTAGGAAGATGCCCTTGAACCTGGAGATTTGGGACCCATGGGATGGGTACCACGCCGTATTACTTTACAGGGTCTGCGTTAGCTCACCCAACCTCACCAAAACTCTCAGCCCCAAGAGTGTCCACTCTTATGTCTCAGTCAGCTGTGGGTCTAGATATGGTCAATCCAGGTGGCATCGCAGCCCCTGAACGAATTTTGTAAGAATTTCTCTCTCTTTCACTGTCTTTGTTTCACGGGTCTTTAAAAGTAATTGATTTTTATAATGGGGTTTAGCTGCTTTGCACTGCTGTGTTTATGCCGCTTTACACCCACTTACAGAGAGATATCAATACATAGGTTTTAAGATTCTTACTAGTCAAATATATTCTTGGGCGGTGAATAGGGTGTGTTGAGTCCAGTAAACTGAGCAAGGAGTAGGTCTTGTCTATTACATATTGGGTTTATGGAACGGTATCTGAGCTAATTTGAAACCCTTGTTTTATGCATCACCCCACCTCACCTTTCCCGTTAAGCAGCCATAGTGTGTTTTCTAAACGTGCGACTCTGTTCTGTTTTGTAATTCAGTTCAAGGGTAGCGGTTTTTACATTCCCTCTATAAGTGATATCTTATGATAAGTGTCTTTTTCTGTGTGACTTATTTCACTTAGAATCGTCGTACCTAAATCCACTCATCATGCTGCTCCTAGCCTTATGACGTTGATTTCATGGCTGAGTGATATTCCATAGTACATAAGGACCACAACTTCTTTATCCATTCTTCTCTTTCCTGGGATATTTCAGGTGGAACGAAGTGGAGTTTCTTGTCAACACAGCAGCCCTAAACTTTGGGGTGCCTGTGTCTTGCTGATTTTTAGTTTTCCCAATTTATACGCCCATGAGTGGAAGTGCCCTTTGCTCTCTGAGCTGAGTTTTTTAGATGTTTCAGGACACACCGTACACTTCTCCAGAGTGGCTGCTGGCCATTTACAGCCCGCCCATCAGCGTAGCAAGGCTCCCATTTCTCCATGGCCTGTCCTGCATTTCTGGTTTTGACACTTTATTCAGCATGGCCCTTTTGACCGATGGGAAGCGAGACTTCTTTGTAGCGCTGATTTGCCTTTCCAGGTTGTTTGGTTGGCCAAAAAGGGCGTATGCGTTTTTTCCTGAATATATTCAGGAAAAAACGCATACGCCCTTTTTGGCCAAGGGCATCATTGTCGAGGTTTTGCCGCTTTTCCTGTGCTTTAAAGGCGATTCGAATCTACCTCCTGAAATCTGTTTCCTCAATTCTTCCTTGCTTTCAAATCCTCTTCGTTGCCTTCCCTCCATATATTTGTGGACGAGAGTTATCATTTCTAACTCTGCAGGTTTGTGAATTGCAGTGCTCCTGAGCTCCATTTTTCAACTCGCTTTCTTGGGAGCTGGCCGCAAAAGCGCAGGATTGCTTCAGGCCCTCTTCTGGCTCCGGGCGGCAGGCTGAGCCTGTGGTTAATTCTTCTTCCTGATGGGAAAATAGAGTGACCTGTGCCTGTCCCAACACCTAGAGCTAGTCTCTCATTGGTTCCCCCTCTTCCCGTTCATCCTCAGGACAAATTGCAACCTGTACGGAACAGGAGGTTAAAGGTGCTGATTCTCCAAGGAGGGAGATTGCTAGTAAAGCGGCTGGAATGGCGAACCGGAGCACAAGGAGATGAGAAATGAGGTGCGTTTTAGAAACCTTTCCCGGTCACACGGTGTACCATCTTCTGGGTTTCTTATGCATGTTTTCGATGTAGGAAGATGCCCTTGAACCTGGAGATTTGGGACCCATGGGATGGGTACCACTCCGTATTAATTTAAAGGGTCTGCGTTAGCTCACCCAACCTCACCAAACCTCTCAGCCCCAAGAGTGTCCACCCTTATTTCTCAGTCAGCTGTGGGTCAAGATATGGTCAATCCAGGTGGCATCGCAGCCCCTGAACGAATTTTGTAAGAATTTCTCTCTCTTTCACTGTCTTTGTTTCACGGGTCTTTAAAAGTAATTGATTTTTATAATGGGGTTTAGCTGCTTTGCACTGCTGTGTTTATGCCGCTTTACACCCTCTTGACTCACTTACAGAGAGATAGCAATACATAGGTTTTAAGATTCTTACTAGTCAGATATATTCTTGGGCGGTGAATAGGGGGTGTTGAGTCCAGTAAACTGAGCAAGGAGTAGGTTTTGTCTATTACATATTGGGTTTATGGAACGGTATCTGAGCTAATTTGAAACCCTTGTTTTATTCATCACCCCACCTCACCTTTCCCGTTAAGCAGCCATAGTGTGTTTTCTAAACGTGCGACTCTGTTCTGTTTTGTAATTCAGTTCAAGGGTAGCGGTTTTTACATTCCCTCTATAAGTGATATCTTATGATAAGTGTCTTTTTCTGTGTGACTTATTTCACTTAGAATCGTCGTACCTAAATCCACTCATCATGCTGCTCCTAGCCTTATGACGTTGATTTCATGGCTGAGTGATATTCCATTGTACATAAGGACCACAACTTCTTTATCCATTCTTCTCTTTCCTGGGATATTTCAGGTGGAACGAAGTGGAGTTTCTTGTCAACACAGCAGCCCTAAACTTTTGGGTGCCTGTGTCTTGCTGATTTTTAGTTTTCCCAATTTATACGCCCATGAGTGGAAGTGCCCTTTGCTCTCTAAGCTGAGTTTTTTAGATGTTTCAGGACACACCGTACACTTCTCCAGAGTGGCTGTTGGTAATTTACAGCCCGCCCATCAGCGTAGCAAGGCTCCCATTTCTCCATGGCCTGTCCTGCATTTCTGGTTTTGACACTTTATTCAGCATGGCCCTTTTGACCGATGGGAAGCGAGACTTCTTTGTAGCGCTGATTTGCCTTTCCAGGTTGCTTGGTTGGCCAAAAAGGGCGTATGCGTTTTTTCCTGAATATATTCAGGAAAAAATGCATACGCCCTTTTTGGCCAAGGGCATCATTGTCGAGGTTTTGCCGCTTTTCCTGTGCTTTAAAGGCGATTCGAATCTACCTCCTGAAATCTGTTTCCTGCAATTCTGCCTTGCTTTCAAATTCTCTTCGTTGCCTTCCCTCAATATATTTGTGGACGAGAGTTATCATTTCTAACTGTGCAGGTCTGTGAATTGCAGTGCCCCTGAGCTCCATTTCTCAACTCGCTTTCTTGGGAGCTGGCCGCAAAAGCGCAGGATTGCTTCAGGCCCTATTCTGGCTCCGGGCGGCAGGCTGAGCCTGTGGTTAATTCTTCTTCCTGATGGGAAAATAGATTGACCTGTGCCTGTCCCAACACCTAGAGCTAGTCTCTCATTGGTTCCCCCTCTTCCCGTTCATCCTCAGGACAAATTGCAACCTGTACGGAACAGGAGGTTAAAGGTGCTGATTCTCCAAGGAGGGAGATTGCTAGTAAAGCGGCTGGAATGGCGAACCGGAGCACAAGGAGATGAGAAATGAGGTGCGTTTTAGAAACCTTTCCCGATCACACGGTGTACCATCTTCTGGGTTTCTCATGCATGTTTTCGATGTAGGAAGATGCCCTTGAACCTGGAGATTTGGGACCCATGGGATGGGTACCACGCCGTATTACTTTACAGGGTCTGCGTTAGCTCACCCAACCTCACCAAACCTCTCAGCCCCAAGAGTGTCCACCCTTATGTCTCAATCAGCTGTGGGTCTAGATATGGTCAATCCAGGTGGCATCGCAGCCCCTGAACGAATTTTGTAAGAATTTCTCTCTCTTTCACTGTCTTTGGTTCACGGGTTTTTAAAAGTAATTGATTTTTATAATGGGGTTTAGCTGCTTTGCACTGCTGTGTTTATGCCGCTTTACACCCACTTGACTCACTTACAGAGAGATAGCAATACATAGGTTTTAAGATTCTTACTAGTCAAATATATTCTTGGGCGGTGAATAGGGGGTGTTGAGTCCAGTAAACTGAGCAAGGAGTAGGTCTTGTCTATTACATATTGGGTTTATGGAACGGTATCTGAGCTAATTTGAAACCCTTGTTTTATGCATCACCCCACCTCACCGTTCCCGTTTTGCAGCCATAGTGTGTTTTCTAAACGTGCGACTCTGTTCTGTTTTGTAATTCAGTTCAAGGGTAGCGGTTTTTACATTCCCTCTATAAGTGATATCTTATGATAAGTGTCTTTTTCTGTGTGACTTATTTCACTTAGAATCGTCGTACCTAAATCCACTCATCATGCTGCTCCTAGCCTTATGACGTTGATTTCATGGCTGAGTGATATTCCATTGTACATAAGGACCACAACTTCTTTATCCATTCTTCTCTTTCCTGGGATGTTTCAGGTGTAACGAAGTGGAGGTTCTTGTCAACAGAGCAGCCCTAAACTTTGGGGTGCCTGTGTCTTGCTGATTTTTAGTTTTCCCAATTTATACGCCCATGAGTGGAAGTGCCCTATGCTCTCTAAGCTGAGTTTTTTAGATGTTTCAGGACACACCGTACACTTCTCCAGAGTGGCTGTTGGCCATTTACAGCCCGCCCATCAGCGTAGCAAGGCTCCCATTTCTCCATGGCCTGTCCTGCATTTCTGGTTTTGACACTTTATTCAGCATGGCCCTTTTGACCGATGGGAAGCGAGACTTCTTTGTAGCGCTGATTTGCCTTTCCAGGTTGCTTGGTTGGCCAAAAAGGGCGTATGCGTTTTTTCCTGAATATATTCAGGAAAAAACGCATACGCCCTTTTTGGCCAAGGGCATCATTGTCGAGGTTTTGCCGCTTTTCCTGTGCTTTAAAGGCGATTCGAATCTACCTCCTGAAATCTGTTTCCTGCAATTCTGCCTTGCTTTCAAATTCTCTTCGTTGCCTTCCCTCAATATATTTGTTGACGAGAGTTATCATTTCTAACTGTGCAGGTCTGTGAATTGCAGTGCCCCTGAGCTCCATTTCTCAACTCGCTTTCTTGGGAGCTGGCCGCAAAAGCACAGGATTGCTTCAGGCCCTATTCTGGCTCCGGGCGGCAGGCTGAGCCTGTGGTTAATTCTTCTTCCTGATGGGAAAATAGAGTGACCTGTGCCTGTCCCAACACCTAGAGCTAGTCTCTCATTGGTTCCCCCTCTTCCCGTTCATCCTCAGGACAAATTGCAACCTGTACGGAACAGGAGGTTAAAGGTGCTGATTCTCCAAGGAGGGAGATTGCTAGTAAAGCGGCTGGAATGGCGAACCGGAGCACAAGGAGATGAGAAATGAGGTGCGTTTTAGAAACCTTTCCCGATCACACGGTGTACCATCTTCTGGGTTTCTCATGCATGTTTTCGATGAAGGAAGATGCCCTTGAACCTGGAGATTTGGGACCCATGGGATGGGTACCACGCCGTATTACTTTACAGGGTCTGCGTTAGCTCACCCAACCTCACCAAACCTCTCAGCCCCAAGAGTGTCCACCCTTATGTCTCAATCAGCTGTGGGTCTAGATATGGTCAATCCAGGTGGCATCGCAGCCCCTGAACGAATTTTGTAAGAATTTCTCTCTCTTTCACTGTCTTTGGTTCATGGGTTTTTAAAAGTAATTGATTTTTATAATGGGGTTTAGCTGCTTTGCACTGCTGTGTTTATGCCGCTTTACACCCACTTGACTCACTTACAGAGAGATAGCAATACATAGGTTTTAAGATTCTTACTAGTCAAATATATTCTTGGGCGGTGAATAGGGGGTGTTGAGTCCAGTAAACTGAGCAAGGAGTAGGTCTTGTCTATTACATATTGGGTTTATGGAACGGTATCTGAGCTAATTTGAAACCCTTGTTTTATGCATCACCCCACCTCACCTTTCCCGTTTTGCAGCCCTAGTGTGTTTTCTAAACGTGCGACTCTGTTCTGTTTTGTAATTCAGTTCAAGGGTAGCGGTTTTTACATTCCCTCTATAAGTGATATCTTATGATAAGTGTCTTTTTCTGTGTGACTTATTTCACTTAGAATCGTCGTACCTAAATCCACTCATCATGCTGCTCCTAGCCTTATGACGTTGATTTCATGGCTGAGTGATATTCCATTGTACATAAGGACCACAACTTCTTTATCCATTCTTCTCTTTCCTGGGATATTTCAGGTGTAACGAAGTGGAGGTTCTTGTCAACAGAGCAGCCCTAAACTTTGGGGTGCCTGTGTCTTGCTGATTTTTAGTTTTCCCAATTTATACGCCCATGAGTGGAAGTGCCCTATGCTCTCTAAGCTGAGTTTTTTAGATGTTTCAGGACACACCGTACACTTCTCCAGAGTGGTTGTTGGCCATTTACAGCCCGCCCATCAGCGTAGCAAGGCTCCCATTTCTCCATGGCCTGTCCTGCATTTCTGGTTTTGACACTTTATTCAGCATGGCCCTTTTGACCGATGGGAAGCGAGACTTCTTTGTAGCGCTGATTTGCCTTTCCAGGTTGCTTGGTTGGCCAAAAAGGGCGTATGCGTTTTTTCCTGAATATATTCAGGAAAAAACGCATACGCCCTTTTTGGCCAAGGGCATCATTGTCGAGGTTTTGCCGCTTTTCCTGTGCTTTAAAGGCGATTCGAATCTACCTCCTGAAATCTGTTTCCTGCAATTCTGCCTTGCTTTCAAATTCTCTTCGTTGCCTTCCCTCAATATATTTGTGGACGAGAGTTATCATTTCTAACTGTGCAGGTCTGTGAATTGCAGTGCCCCTGAGCTCCATTTCTCAACTTGCTTTCTTGGGAGCTGGCCGCAAAAGCGCAGGATTGCTTCAGGCCCTATTCTGGCTCCGGGCGGCAGGCTGAGCCTGTGGTTAATTCTTCTTCCTGATGGGAAAATAGAGTGACCTGTGCCTGTCCCAACACCTAGAGCTAGTCTCTCATTGGTTCCCCCTCTTCCCGTTCATCCTCAGGACAAATTGCAACCTGTACGGAACAGGAGGTTAAAGGTGCTGATTCTGCAAGCAGGGAGATTGCTAGTAAAGCGGCTGGAATGGCGAACCGGAGCACAAGGAGATGAGAAATGAGGTGCGTTTTAGAAACCTTTCCCGATCACACGGTGTACCATCTTCTGGGTTTCTCATGCATGTTTTCGATGTAGGAAGATGCCCTTGAACCTGGAGATTTGGGACCCATGGGATGGGTACCACGCCGTATTACTTTACAGGGTCTGCGTTAGCTCACCCAACCTCACCAAACCTCTCAGCCCCAAGAGTGTCCACTCTTATGTCTCAATCAGCTGTGGGTCTAGATATGGTCAATCCAGGTGGCATCGCAGCCCCTGAACGAATTTTGTAAGAATTTCTCTCTCTTTCACTGTCTTTGGTTCACGGGTTTTTAAAAGTAATTGATTTTTATAATGGGGTGTAGCTGCTTTGCACTGCTGTGTTTATGCCGCTTTACACCCTCTTGACTCACTTACAGAGAGATAGCAATACATAGGTTTTAAGATTCTTACTAGTCAAATATATTCTTGGGCGGTGAATAGGGGGTGTTGAGTCCAGTAAACTGAGCAAGGAGTAGGTCTTGTCTATTACATATTGGGTTTATGGAACGGTATCTGAGCTAATTTGAAACCCTTGTTTTATGCATCACCCCACCTCACCTTTCCCGTTAAGCAGCCATAGTGTGTTTTCTAAACGTGCGACTCTGTTCTGTTTTGTAATTCAGTTCAAGGGTAGCGGTTTTTACATTCCCTCTATAAGTGATATCTTATGGTAAGTGTCTTTTTCTGTGTGACTTATTTCACTTAGAATCGTCGTACCTAAATCCACTCATCATGCTGCTCCTAGCCTTATGACGTTGATTTCATGGCTGAGTGATATTCCATTGTACATAAGGACCACAACTTCTTTATCCATTCTTCTCTTTCCTGGGATGTTTCAGGTGTAACGAAGTGGAGGTTCTTGTCAGCAGAGCAGCCCTAAACTTTGGGGTGCCTGTGTCTTGCTGATTTTTAGTTTTCCCAATTTATTCGCCCATGAGTGGAAGTGCCCTATGCTCTCTAAGCTGAGTTTTTTAGATGTTTCAGGACACACCGTACACTTCTCCAGAGTGGCTGTTGGCAATTTACAGCCCGCCCATCAGCGTAGCAAGGCTCCCATTGCTCCATGGCCTGTCCTGCATTTCTGGTTTTGACCCTTTATTCAGCATGGCCCTTTTGACCGATGGGAAGCGAGACTTCTTTGTAGCGCTGATTTGCCTTTCCAGGTTGCTTGGTTGGCCAAAAAGGGCGTATGCGTTTTTTCCTGAATATATTCAGGAAAAAACGCATACGCCCTTTTTGGCCAAGGGCATCGTTGTCGAGGTTTTGCCGCTTTTCCTGTGCTTTAAAGGCGATTCGAATCTACCTCCTGAAATCTGTTTCCTGCAGTTCTGCCTTGCTTTCAAATTCTCTTCGTTGCCTTCCCTCAATATATTTGTGGACGAGAGTTATCATTTCTAACTGTGCAGGTCTGTGAATTGCAGTGCCCCTGAGCTCCATTTCTCAACTCGCTTTCTTGGGAGCTGGCCGCAAAAGCGCAGGATTGCTTCAGGCCCTATTCTGGCTCCGGGCGGCAGGCTGAGCCTGTGGTTAATTCTTCTTCCTGATGGGAAAATAGAGTGACCTGTGCCTGTCCCAACACCTAGAGCTAGTCTCTCATTGGTTCCCCCTCTTCCCGTTCATCCTCAGGACAAATTGCAACCTGTACGGAACAGGTTAAAGGTGCTGATTCTCCAAGGAGGGAGATTGCTAGTAAAGCGGCTGGAATGGCGAACCGGAGTACAAGGAGATGAGAAATGAGGTGCATTTTAGAAACCTTTCCCGATCACACGGTGTACCATCTTCTGGGTTTCTCATGCATGTTTTCGATGTAGGAAGATGCCCTTGAACCTGGAGATTTGGGACCCATGGGATGGCTACCACGCCGTATTACTTTACAGGGTCTGCGTTAGCTCACCCAACCTCACCAAACCTCTCAGCCCCAAGAGTGTCCACCCTTATGTCTCAGTCAGCTGTGGGTCTAGATATGGTCAATCCAGGTGGCATCGCAGCCCCTGAACGAATTTTGTAAGAATTTCTCTCTCTTTCACTGTCTTTGTTTCACGGGTTTTTAAAAGTAATTGATTTTTATAATGGGGTTTAGCTGCTTTGCACTGCTGTGTTTATGCCGCTTTACACCCACTTGACTCACTTACAGAGAGATAGCAATACATAGGTTTTAAGATTCTTACTAGTCAAATATATTCTTGGGCGGTGAATAGGGGGTGTTGAGTCCAGTTCACTGAGCAAGGAGTAGGTCTTGTCTATTACATATTGGGTTTATGGAACGGTATCTGAGCTAATTTGAAACCCTTGTTTTATGCATCACCCCACCTCACCTTTCCCGTTAAGCAGCCATAGTGTGTTTTCTAAACGTGCGACTCTGTTCTGTTTTGTAAATCAGTTCAAGGGTAACGGTTTTTACATTCCCTCTATAAGTGATATCTTATGATAAGTGTCTTTTTCTGTGTGACTTATTTCACTTAGAATCGTCGTACCTAAATCCACTCATCATGCTGCTCCTAGCCTTATGACGTTGATTTCATGGCTGAGTGATATTCCATTGTACATAAGGACCACAACTTCTTTATCCATTCTTCTCTTTCCTGGGATGTTTCAGGTGTAACGAAGTGGAGGTTCTTGTCAGCAGAGCAGCCCTAAACTTTGGGGTGCCTGTGTCTTGCTGATTTTTAGTTTTCCCAATTTATACGCCCATGAGTGGAAGTGCCCTATGCTCTCTAAGCTGAGTTTTTTCGATGTTTCAGGACACACCGTACACTTCTCCAGAGTGGCTGTTGGCAATTTACAGCCCTCCCAGCAGCGTAGCAAGGCTCCCATTTCTCCATGGCCTGTCCTGCATTTCTGGTTTTGACACTTTATTCAGCATGGCCCTTTTGACCGATGGGAAGCGAGACTTCTTTGTAGCGCTGATTTGCCTTTCCAGGTTGCTTGGTTGGCCAAAAAGGGCGTATGCGTTTTTTCCTGAAAATATTCAGGAAAAAACGCATACGCCCTTTTTGGCCAAGGGCATCATTGTCGAGGTTTTGTCGCTTTTCCTGTGCTTGAAAGGCGATTCGAATCTACCTCCTGAAATCTGTTTCCTGCAATTCTGCCTTGCTTTCAAATTCTCTTCGTTGCCTTCCCTCAATATATTTGTGGACGAGAGTTATCATTTCTAACTGTGCAGGTCTGTGAATTGCAGTGCCCCTGAGCTCCATTTTTCAACTCGCTTTCTTGGGAGCTCGCCGCAAAAGCGCAGGATTGCTTCAGGCCCTCTTCTGGCTCCGGGCGGCAGGCTGAGCCTGTGCTTGATTCTTCTTCCTGATGGGAAAATAGAGTGACCTGTGCCTGTCCCAACACCTAGAGCTAGTCTCTCATTGGTTCCCCCTCTTCCCGTTCATCCTCAGGACAAATTGCAACCTGTACGGAACAGGAGGTTAAAGGTGCTGATTCTCCAAGGAGGGAGATTGCTAGTAAAGTGGCTGGAATGGCGAACCGGAGCACAAGGAGATGAGAAATGAGGTGCGTTTTAGAAACCTTTCCCGATCACACGGTGTACCATCTTCTGGGTTTCTCATGCATGTTTTCGATGTAGGAAGATGCCCTTGAACCTGGAGATTTGGGACCCATGGGATGGGTACCACGCCGTATTATTTTACAGGGTCTGCGTTAGCTCACCCAACCTCACCAAAACTCTCAGCCCCAAGAGTGTCCAGCCTTATGTCTCAGTCAGCTGTGGGTCTAGATATGGTCAATCCAGGTGGCATCGCAGCCCCTGAACGAATTTTGTAAGAATTTCTCTCTCTTTCACTGTCTTTGTTTCACGGGTCTTTAAAAGTAATTGACTTTTATAATGGGGTTTAGCTGCTTTGCACTGCTGTGTTTATGCCGCTTTACACCCACTTGACTCACTTACAGAGAGATATCAATACATAGGTTTTAAGATTCTTACTAGTCAGATATATTCTTGGGCGGTGAATAGGGGGTGTTGAGTCCAGTTCACTGAGCAAGGAGTAGGTCTTGTCTATTACATATTGGGTTTATGGAACGGTATCTGAGCTAATTTGAAACCCTTGTTTTATGCATCACCCCACCTCACCTTTCCCGTTAAGCAGCCATAGTTTGTTTTCTAAACGTGCGACTCTGTTCTGTTTTGTAATTCAGTTCAAGGGTAGCGGTTTTTACATGCCCTCTATAAGTGATATCTTATGATAAGTGTCTTTTTCTGTGTGACTTATTTCACTTAGAATCGTCGTACCTAAATCCACTCATCATGCTGCTCCTAGCCTTATGACGTTGATTTCATGGCTGAGTGATATTCCATTGTACATAAGGACCACAACTTCTTTATCCATTCTTCTCTTTCCTGGGATATTTCAGGTGTAACGAAGTGGAGGTTCTTGTCAACAGAGCAGCCCTAAACTTTGGGGTGCCTGTGTCTTGCTGATTTTTAGTTTTCCCAATTTATACGCCCATGAGTGGAAGTCCCCTATGCTCTCTAAGCTGAGTTTTTTAGATGTTTCAGGACACACCGTACACTTCTCCAGAGTGGCTGTTGGCAATTTACAGCCCGCCCATCAGCGTAGCAAGGCTCCCATTGCTCCATGGCCTGTCCTGCATTTCTGGTTTTGACACTTTATTCAGCATGGCCCTTTTGACCGATGGGAAGCGAGACTTCTTTGTAGCTCTGATTTGCCTTTCCAGGTTGCTTGGTTGGCCAAAAAGGGCGTATGCGTTTTTTCCTGAATATATTCAGGAAAAAACGCATACGCCCTTTTTGGCCAAGGGCATCATTGTCGAGGTTTTGCCGCTTTTCCTGTGCTTTAAAGGCGATTCGAATCTACCTCCTAAAATCTGTTTCCTGCAATTCTGCCTTGCTTTCAAATCCTCTTCGTTGCCTTCCCTCAATATATTTGTGGACGATAGTTATCATTTCTAATTCTGCAGGTTTGTGAATTGCAGTGCCCCTGAGGTCCATTTTTCAACTCGCTTTCTTGGGAGCTGGCTGCAAAAGCGCAGGATTGCTTCAGGCCCTATTCTGGCTCCGGGCGGCAGGCTGAGCCTGTGCTTGATTCTTCTTCCTGATGGGAAAATAGAGTGACCTGTGCCTGTCCCAACACCTAGAGCTAGTCTCTCATTGGTTCCCCCTCTTCCCGTTCATCCTCAGGACAAATTGCAACCTGTACGGAACAGGAGGTTAAAGGTGCTGATTCTCCAAGGAGGGAGATTGCTAGTAAAGCGGCTGGAATGGCGAACCGGAGCACAAGGAGATGAGAAATGAGGTGCGTTTTAGAAACCTTTCCCGATCACACGGTGTACCATCTTCTGGGTTTCTCATGCATGTTTTCAATGTAGGAAGATGCCCTTGAACCTGGAGATTTGGGACCCATGGGATGGGTACCACGCTGTATTACTTTAAAGGGTCTGCGTTAGCTCACCCAACCTCAACAAACCTCTCAGCCCCAAGAGTGTCCACCCTTATGTCTCAGTCAGCTGTGGGCCTAGATATGGTCAATCCAGGTCGCATCGCAGCCCCTGAACGAATTTTGTAAGAATTTCTCTCTCTTTCACTGTCTTTGTTTCACGGGTTTTTAAAAGTAATTGATTTTTATAATAATGGTTTAGCTGCTTTGCACTGCTGTGTTTAGGCCGCTTTACACCCACTTGACTCACTTACAGAGAGATAGCAATACATAGGTTTTAAGATTCTTACTAGTCAAATATATTCTTGGGCGGTGAATAGGGGGTGTTCAGTCCAGTAAACTGAGCAAGGAGTAGGTCTTGTCTATTACATATTGGGTTTATGGAACGGTATCTGAGCTAATTTGAAACCCTTGTTTTATGCATCACCCCACCTCTCCTTTCCCGTTAAGCAGCCATAGTGTGTTTTCTAAACGTGCGACTCTGTTCTGTTTTGTAATTCAGTTCAAGGGTAGCGGTTTTTACATTCCCTCTATAAGTGATATCTTATGATAAGTGTCTTTTTCTGTGTGACTTATTTCACTTAGAATCGTCGTACCTAAATCCACTCATCATGCTGCTCCTAGCCTTATGACGTTGATTTCATGGCTGAGTGATATTCCATTGTACATAAGGACCACAACTTCTTTATCCATTCTTCTCTTTCCTGGGATGTTTCATGTGTAACGAAGTGGAGGTTCTTGTCAACAGAGCAGCCCTAAACTTTGGGGTGCCTGTGTCTTGCTGATTTTTAGTTTTCCCAATTTATACGCCCATGAGTGGAAGTGCCCTTTGCTCTCTAAGCTGAGTTTTTTAGATGTTTCAGGACACACCGTACACTTCTCCAGAGTGGCTGTTGGCAATTTACAGCCCGCCCATCAGCGTAGCAAGGCTCCCATTTCTCCATGGCCTGTCCTGCATTTCTGGTTTTGACACTTTATTCAGCATGGCCCTTTTGACCGATGGGAAGCGAGACTTCTTTGTAGCGCTGATTTGCCTTTCCAGGTTGCTTGGTTGGCCAAAAAGGGCGTATGCGTTTTTTCCTGAATATATTCAGGAAAAAACGCATACGCCCTTTTTGGCCAAGGGCATCATTGTCGAGGTTTTGCCGCTTTTCCTGTGCTTGAAAGGCGATTCGAATCTACCTCCTGAAATCTGTTTCCTGCAATTCTGCCTTGCTTTCAAATCCTCTTCGTTGCCTTCCCTCAATATATTTGTGGACGAGAGTTATCATTTCTAACTGTGCAGGTCTGTGAATTGCAGTGCCCCTGAGCTCCATTTTTCAACTCGCTTTCTTGGGAGCTGGCTGCAAAAGCGCAGGATTGCTTCAGGCCCTCTTCTGGCTCCGGGCGGCAGGCTGATCCTGTGCTTGATTCTTCTTCCTGCTGGGAAAATAGAGTGACCTGTGCCTGTCCCAACACCTAGAGCTAGTCTCTCATTGGTTCCCCCTCTTCCCGTTCATCCTCAGGACAAATTGCAACCTGTACGGAACAGGAGGTTAAAGGTGCTGATTCTCCAAGGAGGGAGATTGCTAGTAAAGCGGCTGGAATGGCGAACCGGAGCACAAGGAGATGAGAAATGAGGTGCGTTTTAGAAACCTTTCCCGATCACACGGTGTACCATCTTCTGGGTTTCTCATGCATGTTTTCGATGTAGGAAGATGCCCTTGAACCTGGAGATTTGGGACCCATGGGATGGGTACCACGCCGTATTACTTTACAGGGTCTGCGTTAGCTCACCCAACCTCACCAAACCTCTCAGCCCCAAGAGTGTCCACCCTTATGGCTCAGTCAGCTGTGGGTCTAGATATGGTCAATCCAGGTGGCATCGCAGCCCCTGAACGAATTTTGTAAGAATTTCTCTCTCTTTCACTGTCTTTGTTTCACGGGTCTTTAAAAGTAATTGATTTTTATAATAATGGTTTAGCTGCTTTGCACTGCTGTGTTTAGGCCGCTTTACACCCACTTGACTCACTTACAGAGAGATAGCAATACATAGGTTTTAAGATTCTTACTAGTCAAATATATTCTTGGGCGGTGAATAGGGGGTGTTCAGTCCAGTAAACTGAGCAAGGAGTAGGTCTTGTCTATTACATATTGGGTTTATGGAACAGTATCTGAGCTAATTTGAAACCCTTGTTTTATGCATCACCCCACCTCTCCTTTCCCGTTAAGCAGCCATAGTGTGTTTTCTAAACGTGCGACTCTGTTCTGTTTTGTAATTCAGTTCAAGGGTAGCGGTTTTTACATTCCCTCTATAAGTGATATCTTATGATAAGTGTCTTTTTCTGTGTGACTTATTTCACTTAGAATCGTCGTACCTAAATCCACTCATCATGCTGTTCCTAGCCTTATGACGTTGATTTCATGGCTGAGTGATATTCCATTGTACATAAGGACCACAACTTCTTTATCCATTCTTCTCTTTCCTGGGATGTTTCATGTGTAACGAAGTGGAGGTTCTTGTCAACAGAGCAGCCCTAAACTTTGGGGTGCCTGTGTCTTGCTGATTTTTAGTTTTCCCAATTTATACGCCCATGAGTGGAAGTGCCCTATGCTCTCTAAGCTGAGTTTTTTAGATGTTTCAGGACACACCGTACACTTCTCCAGAGTGGCTGTTGGCAATTTACAGCCCGCCCATCAGCGTAGCAAGGCTCCCATTTCTCCATGGCCTGTCCTGCATTTCTGGTTTTGACACTTTATTCAGCATGGCCCTTTTGACCGATGGGAAGCGAGACTTCTTTGTAGCGCTGATTTGCCTTTCCAGGTTGCTTGGTTGGCCAAAAAGGGCGTATGCGTTTTTTCCTGAATATATTCAGGAAAAAACGCATACGCCCTTTTTGGCCAAGGGCATCATTGTCGAGGTTTTGCCGCTTTTCCTGTGCTTGAAAGGCGATTCGAATCTACCTCCTGAAATCTGTTTCCTGCAATTCTGCCTTGCTTTCAAATCCTCTTCGTTGCCTTCCCTCAATATATTTGTGGACGAGAGTTATCATTTCTAACTGTGCAGGTCTGTGAATTGCAGTGCCCCTGAGCTCCATTTTTCAACTCGCTTTCTTGGGAGCTGGCTGCAAAAGCGCAGGATTGCTTCAGGCCCTCTTCTGGCTCCGGGCGGCAGGCTGATCCTGTGCTTGATTCTTCTTCCTGCTGGGAAAATAGAGTGACCTGTGCCTGTCCCAACACCTAGAGCTAGTCTCTCATTGGTTCCCCCTCTTCCCGTTCATCCTCAGGACAAATTGCAACCTGTACGGAACAGGAGGTTAAAGGTGCTGATTCTCCAAGGAGGGAGATTGCTAGTAAAGCGGCTGGAATGGCGAACCGGAGCACAAGGAGATGAGAAATGAGGTGCGTTTTAGAAACCTTTCCCGATCACACGGTGTACCATCTTCTGGGTTTCTCATGCATGTTTTCGATGTAGGAAGATGCCCTTGAACCTGGAGATTTGGGACCCATGGGATGGGTACCACGCCGTATTACTTTACAGGGTCTGCGTTAGCTCACCCAACCTCACCAAACCTCTCAGCCCCAAGAGTGTCCACCCTTATGGCTCAGTCAGCTGTGGGTCTAGATATGGTCAATCCAGGTGGCATCGCAGCCCCTGAACGAATTTTGTAAGAATTTCTCTCTCTTTCACTGTCTTTGTTTCACGGGTTTTTAAAAGTAATTGATTTTTATAATAATGGTTTAGCTGCTTTGCACTGCTGTGTTTAGGCCGCTTTACACCCACTTGACTCACTTACAGAGAGATAGCAATACATAGGTTTTAAGATTCTTACTAGTCAAATATATTCTTGGGCGGTGAATAGGGGGTGTTGAGTCCAGTTCACTGAGCAAGGAGTAGGTCTTGTCTATTACATATTGGGTTTATGGAACGGTATCTGAGCTAATTTGAAACCCTTGTTTTATGCATCACCCCACCTCACCTTTCCCGTTAAGCAGCCATAGTGTGTTTTCTAAACGTGCGACTCTGTTCTGTTTTGTAATTCAGTTCAAGGGTAGCGGTTTTTACATTCCCTCTATAAGTGATATCTTATGATAAGTGTCTTTTTCTGTGTGACCTATTTCACTTAGAATCGTCGTACCTATATCCACTCATCATGCTGCTCCTAGCCTTATGACGTTGATTTCATGGCTGAGTGATATTCCATTGTACATAAGGACCACAACTTCTTTATCCATTCTTCTCTTTCCTGGGATGTTTCAGGTGTAACGAAGTGGAGGTTCTTGTCAACAGAGCAGCCCTAAACTTTGGGGTGCCTGTGTCTTGCTGATTTTTAGTTTTCCCAATTTATACGCCCATGAGTGGAAGTGCCCTATGCTCTCTAAGCTGAGTTTTTTCGATGTTTCAGGACACACCGTACACTTCTCCAGAGTGGCTGTTGGCAATTTACAGCCCGCCCATCAGCGTAGCAAGGCTCCCATTTCTCCATGGCCTGTCCTGCATTTCTGGTTTTGACACTTTATTCAGCATGGCCCTTTTGACCGATGGGAAGCGAGACTTCTTTGTAGCGCTGATTTGCCTTTCCAGGTTGCTTGGTTGGCCAAAAAGGGCGTATGCGTTTTTTCCTGAAAATATTCAGGAAAAAACGCATACGCCCTTTTTGGCCAAGGGCATCATTGTCGAGGTTTTGCCGCTTTTCCTGTGCTTTAAAGGCGATTCGAATCTACCTCCTGAAATCTGTTTCCTGCAATTCTGCCTTGCTTTCAAATTCTCTTCGTTGCCTTCCCTCAATATATTTGTGGACGAGAGTTATCATTTCTAACTGTGCAGGTCTGTGACTTGCAGTGCCCCTGAGCTCCATTTCTCAACTCGCTTTCTTGGGAGCTGGCCGCAAAAGCGCAGGATTGCTTCAGGCCCTATTCTGGCTCCGGGCGGCAGGCTGAGCCTGTGGTTAATTCTTCTTCCTGATGGGAAAATAGATTGACCTGTCCCTGTCCCACACCTAGAGCTAGTCTCTCATTGGTTCCTCCTCTTCCCGTTCATCCTCAGGACAAATTGCAACCTGTACGGAACAGGAGGTTAAAGGTGCTGATTCTCCAAGGAGGGAGATTGCTAGTAAAGCGGCTGGAATGGCGAACCGGAGCACAAGGAGATGAGAAATGAGGTGCGTTTTAAAACATTTCCCGATCACACGGTGTACCATCTTCTGGGTTTCTCATACATGTTTTCGATGTAGGAAGATGCCCTTGAACCTGGAGATTTGGGACCCATGGGATGGGTACCACGCCGTATTACTTTAAAGGGTCTGCGTTAGCTCACCCAACCTCACCAAACCTCTCGGCCCCAAGAGTGTCCACCCTTATGTCTCAGTCAGCTGTGGGTCTAGATATGGTCAATCCAGGTGGCATCGCAGCCCCTGAACGAATTTTGTAAGAATTTCTCTCTCTTTCACTGTCTTTGTTTCACGGGTTTTTAAAAGTAATTGATTTTTATAATGGGGTTTAGCTGCTTTGCACTGCTGTGTTTATGCCGCTTTACACCCACTTGACTCACTTACAGAGAGATAGCAATACATAGGTTTTAAGATTCTTACTAGTCAAATATATTCTTGGGCGGTGAATAGGGGGTGTTGAGTCCAGTAAACTGAGCAAGGAGTAGGTCTTGTCTATTACATATTGGGTTTATGGAACGGTATCTGAGCTAATTTGAAACCCTTGTTTTATGCATCACCCCACCTCACCTTTCCCGTTAAGCAGCCATAGTGTGTTTTCTAAACGTGCGACTCTGTTCTGTTTTGTAATTCAGTTCAAGGGTAGCGGTTTTTACATTCCCTCTATAAGTGATATCTTATGATAAGTGTCTTTTTCTGTGTGACTTATTTCACTTAGAATCGTCGTACCTAAATCCACTCATCATGCTGCTCCTAGCCTTATGACGTTGATTTCATGGCTGAGTGATATTCCAATGTACATAAGGACCACAACTTCTTTATCCATTCTTCTCTTTCCTGGGATGTTTCAGGTGTAACGAAGTGGAGGTTCTTTTCAACAGAGCAGCCCTAAACTTTGGGGTGCCTGTGTCTTGCTGATTTTTAGTTTTCCCAATTTATACGCCCATGAGTGGAAGTGCCCTATGCTCTCTAAGCTGAGTTTTTTAGATGTTTCAGGACACACCGTACACTTCTCCAGAGTGGCTGTTGGCCATTTACAGCCCGCCCATCAGCGTAGCAAAGCTCCCATTTCTCCATGGCCTGTCCTGCATTTCTGGTTTTGACCCTTTATTCAGCATGGCCCTTTTGACCGATGGGAAGCGAGACTTCTTTGTAGCGCTGATTTGCCTTTCCAGGTTGCTTGGTTGGCCAAAAAGGGCGTATGCGTTTTTTCCTGAATATATTCAGGAAAAAACGCATACGCCCTTTTTGGCCAAGGGCATCATTGTCGAGGTTTTGCCGCTTTTCCTGTGCTTTAAAGGCGATTCGAATCTACCTCCTGAAATCTGTTTCCTGCAATTCTGCCTTGCTTTCAAATTCTCTTCGTTGCCTTCCCTCAATATATTTGTGGACGAGAGTTATCATTTCTAACTGTGCAGGTCTGTGAATTGCAGTGCCCCTGAGCTCCATTTCTCAACTCGCTTTCTTGGGAGCTGGCCGCAAAAGCGCAGGATTGCTTCAGGCCCTATTCTGGCTCCGGGCGGCAGGCTGAGCCTGTGGTTAATTCTTCTTCCTGATGGGAAAATAGAGTGACCTGTGCCTGTCCCAACACCTAGAGCTAGTCTCTCATTGGTTCCCCCTCTTCCCGTTCATCCTCAGGACAAATTGCAACCTGTACGGAACAGGAGGTTAAAGGTGCTGATTCTCCAAGGAGGGAGATTGCTAGTAAAGCGGCTGGAATGGCGAACCGGAGCACAAGGAGATGAGAAATGAGGTGCGTTTTAGAAACCTTTCCCGATCACACGGTGTACCATCTTCTGGGTTTCTCATGCATGTTTTCGATGTAGGAAGATGCCCTTGAACCTGGAGATTTGGGACCCAATGGATGGGTACCACGCCGTATTACTTTACAGGGTCTGCGTTAGCTCACCCAACCTCACCAAAACTCTCAGCCCCAAGAGTGTCCACCCTTATGTCTCAGTCAGCTGTGGGTCTAGATATGGTCAATCCAGGTGGCATCGCAGCCCCTGAACGAATTTTGTAAGAATTTCTCTCTCTTTCACTTTTTTTGTTTCACGGGTCTTTAAAAGTAATTGATTTTTATAATGGGGTTTAGCTGCTTTGCACTGCTGTGTTTATGCCGCTTTACACCCACTTGACTCACTTACAGAGAGATAGCAATACATAGGTTTTAAGATTCTTACTAGTCAAATATATTCTTGGGCGGTGAATAGGGGGTGTTGAGTCCAGTAAACTGAGCAAGGAGTAGGTCTTGTCTATTACATATTGGGTTTATGGAACGGTATCTGAGCTAATTTGAAACCCTTGTTTTATGCATCACCCCACCTCACCTTTCCCGTTAAGCAGCCATAGTGTGTTTTCTAAACGTGCGACTCTGTTCTGTTTTGTAATTCAGTTCAAGGGTAGCGGTTTTTACATTCCCTCTATAAGTGATATCTTATGATAAGTGTCTTTTTCTGTGTGACTTATTTCACTTAGAATCGTCGTACCTAAATCCACTCATCATGCTGCTCCTAGCCTTATGACGTTGATTTCATGGCTGAGTGATATTCCATTGTACATAAGGACCACAACTTCTTTATCCATTCTTCTCTTTCTTGGGATGTTTCAGGTGTAACGAAGTGGAGGTTCTTGTCAACAGAGCAGCCCTAAACTTTGGGGTGCCTGTGTCTTGCTGATTTTTAGTTTTCCCAATTTATACGCCCATGAGTGGAAGTCCCCTATGCTCTCTAAGCTGAGTTTTTTAGATGTTTCAGGACACACCGTACACTTCTCCAGAGTGGCTGTTGGCCATTTACAGCCCGCCCATCAGCGTAGCAAGGCTCCCATTTCTCCATGGCCTGTCCTGCATTTCTGGTTTTGACACTTTATTCAGCATGGCCCTTTTGACCGATGGGAAGCGAGACTTCTTTGTAGCGCTGATTTGCCTTTCCAGGTTGCTTGGTTGGCCAAAAAGGGCGTATGCGTTTTTTCCTGAAAATATTCAGGAAAAAACGCATACGCCCTTTTTGGCCAAGGGCATCATTGTCGAGGTTTTGCCGCTTTTCCTGTGCTTTAAAGGCGATTCGAATCTACCTCCTGAAATCTGTTTCCTGCAATTCTGCCTTGCTTTCAAATTCTCTTCGTTGCCTTCCCTCAATATATTTGTGGACGAGAGTTATCATTTCTAACTGTGCAGGTCTGTGAATTGCAGTGCCCCTGAGCTCCATTTCTCAACTCGCTTTCTTGGGAGCTGGCCGCAAAAGCGCAGGATTGCTTCAGGCCCTATTCTGGCTCCGGGCGGCAGGCTGAGCCTGTGGTTAATTCTTCTTCCTGATGGGAAAATAGATTGACCTGTCCCTGTCCCAACACCTAGAGCTAGTCTCTCATTGGTTCCTCCTCTTCCCGTTCATCCTCAGGACAATTTGCAACCTGTACGGAACAGGAGGTTAAAGGTGCTGATTCTCCAAGGAGGGAGATTGCTAGTAAAGCGGCTGGAATGGCGAACCGGAGCACAAGGAGATGAGAAATGAGGTGCGTTTTAAAACATTTCCCGATCACACGGTGTACCATCTTCTGGGTTTCTCATACATGTTTTCGATGTAGGAAGATGCCCTTGAACCTGGAGATTTGGGACCCATGGGATGGGTACCACGCCGTATTACTTTAAAGGGTCTGCGTTAGCTCACCCAACCTCACCAAACCTCTCGGCCCCAAGAGTGTCCACCCTTATGTCTCAGTCAGCTGTGGGTCTAGATATGGTCAATCCAGGTGGCATCGCAGCCCCTGAACGAATTTTGTAAGAATTTCTCTCTCTTTCACTGTCTTTGTTTCACGGGTTTTTAAAAGTAATTGATTTTTATAATGGGGTTTAGCTGCTTTGCACTGCTGTGTTTATGCCGCTTTACACCCACTTGACTCACTTACAGAGAGATAGCAATACATAGGTTTTAAGATTCTTACTAGTCAAATATATTCTTGGGCGGTGAATAGGGGGTGTTGAGTCCAGTAAACTGAGCAAGGAGTAGGTCTTGTCTATTACATATTGGGTTTATGGAACGGTATCTGAGCTAATTTGAAACCCTTGTTTTATGCATCACCCCACCTCACCTTTCCCGTTAAGCAGCCATAGTGTGTTTTCTAAACGTGCGACTCTGTTCTGTTTTGTAATTCAGTTCAAGGGTAGCGGTTTTTACATTCCCTCTATAAGTGATATCTTATGATAAGTGTCTTTTTCTGTGTGACTTATTTCACTTAGAATCGTCGTACCTAAATCCACTCATCATGCTGCTCCTAGCCTTATGACGTTGATTTCATGGCTGAGTGATATTCCAATGTACATAAGGACCACAACTTCTTTATCCATTCTTCTCTTTCCTGGGATGTTTCAGGTGTAACGAAGTGGAGGTTCTTGTCAACAGAGCAGCCCTAAACTTTGGGGTGCCTGTGTCTTGCTGATTTTTAGTTTTCCCAATTTATACGCCCATGAGTGGAAGTGCCCTATGCTCTCTAAGCTGAGTTTTTTAGATGTTTCAGGACACACCGTACACTTCTCCAGAGTGGCTGTTGGCCATTTACAGCCCGCCCATCAGCGTAGCAAAGCTCCCATTTCTCCATGGCCTGTCCTGCATTTCTGGTTTTGACCCTTTATTCAGCATGGCCCTTTTGACCGATGGGAAGCGAGACTTCTTTGTAGCGCTGATTTGCCTTTCCAGGTTGCTTGGTTGGCCAAAAAGGGCGTATGCGTTTTTTCCTGAATATATTCAGGAAAAAACGCATACGCCCTTTTTGGCCAAGGGCATCATTGTCGAGGTTTTGCCGCTTTTCCTGTGCTTTAAAGGCGATTCGAATCTACCTCCTGAAATCTGTTTCCTGCAATTCTGCCTTGCTTTCAAATTCTCTTCGTTGCCTTCCCTCAATATATTTGTGGACGAGAGTTATCATTTCTAACTGTGCAGGTCTGTGAATTGCAGTGCCCCTGAGCTCCATTTCTCAACTCGCTTTCTTGGGAGCTGGCCGCAAAAGCGCAGGATTGCTTCAGGCCCTATTCTGGCTCCGGGCGGCAGGCTGATCCTGTGCTTGGTTCTTCTTCCTGATAGGAAAATAGAGTGACCTGTGCCTGTCCCAACACCTAGAGCTAGTCTCTCATTGGTTCCCCCTCTTCCTGTTCATCCTCAGGACAAATTGCAACCTGTACGGAACAGGAGGTTAAAGGTGCTGATTCTCCAAGGAGGGAGATTGCTAGTAAAGCGGCTGGAATGGCGAACCGGAGCACAAGGAGATGAGAAATGAGGTGCGTTTTAGAAACCTTTCCCGATCACACGGTGTACCATCTTCTGGGTTTCTCATGCATGTTTTCGATGTAGGAAGATGCCCTTGAACCTGGAGATTTGGGACCCATGGGATGGGTACCACGCCGTATTACTTTACAGGGTCTGCGTTAGCTCACCCAACCTCACCAAACCTCTCAGCCCCAAGAGTGTCCACCCTTATGTCTCAATCAGCTGTGGGTCTAGATATGGTCAATCCAGGTGGCATCGCAGCCCCTGAACGAATTTTGTAAGAATTTCTCTCTCTTTCACTGTCTTTGGTTCATGGGTTTTTAAAAGTAATTGATTTTTAGAATGGGGTTTAGCTGCTTTGCACTGCTGTGTTTATACCGCTTTACACCCACTTGACTCACTTACAGAGAGATAGCAATACATAGGTTTTAAGATTCTTACTAGTCAAATATATTCTTGGGCGGTGAATAGGGGGTGTTGAGTCCAGTAAACTGAGCAAGGAGTAGGTCTTGTCTATTACATATTGGGTTTATGGAACGGTATCTGAGCTAATTTGAAACCCTTGTTTTATGCATCACCCCACCTCACCTTTCCCGTTAAGCAGCCATAGTGTGTTTTCTAAACGTGCGACTCTGTTCTGTTTTGTAATTCAGTTCAAGGGTAGCGGTTTTTACATTCCCTCTATAAGTGATATCTTATGATAAGTGTCTTTTTCTGTGTGACTTATTTCACTTAGAATCGTCGTACCTAAATCCACTCATCATGCTGCTCCTAGCCTTATGACGTTGATTTCATGGCTGAGTGATATTCCATTGTACATAAGGACCACAACTTCTTTATCCATTCTTCTCTTTCTTGGGATGTTTCAGGTGGAACGAAGTGGAGGTTCTTGTCAACAGAGCAGCCCTAAACTTTGGGGTGCCTGTGTCTTGCTGATTTTTAGTTTTCCCAATTTATACGCCCATGAGTGGAAGTCCCCTATGCTCTCTAAGCTGAGTTTTTTAGATGTTTCAGGACACACCGTACACTTCTCCAGAGTGGCTGTTGGCCATTTACAGCCCGCCCATCAGCGTAGCAAGGCTCCCATTTCTCCATGGCCTGTCCTGCATTTCTGGTTTTGACACTTTATTCAGCATGGCCCTTTTGACCGATGGGAAGCGAGACTTCTTTGTAGCGCTGATTTGCCTTTCCAGGTTGCTTGGTTGGCCAAAAAGGGCGTATGCGTTTTTTCCTGAATATATTCAGGAAAAAATGCATACGCCCTTTTTGGCAAAGGGCATCATAGTCGAGGTTTTGCCGCTTTTCCTGTGCTTTAAAGGCGATTCGAATCTACCTCCTGAAATCTGTTTCCTGCAATTCTGCCTTGCTTTCAAATTCTCTTCGTTGCCTTCCCTCAATATATTTGTGGACGAGAGTTATCATTTCTAACTGTGCAGGTCTGTGAATTGCACTGCCCCTGAGCTCCATTTCTCAACTCGCTTTCTTGGGAGCTGGCCGCAAAAGCGCAGGATTGCTTCAGGCCCTCTTCTGGCTCCGGGCGGCAGGCTGAGCCTGTGGTTAATTCTTCTTCCTGATGGGAAAATAGAGTGACCTGTGCCTGTCCCAACACCTAGAGCTAGTCTCTCATTGGTTCCCCCTCTTCCCGTTCATCCTCAGGACAAATTGCAACCTGTATGGATCAGGAGGTTAAAGGTGTTGATTCTCCAAGGAGGGAGATTGCTAGTAAAGCGGCTGGAATGGCGAACCGGAGCACAAGGAGATGAGAAATGAGGTGCGTTTTAGAAACCTTTCCCGATCACACGGTGTACCATCTTCTGGGTTTCTCATGCATGTTTTCGATGTAGGAAGATGCCCTTGAACCTGGAGATTTGGGACCCATGGGATGGGTACCACGCCGTATTACTTTACAGGGTCTGCGTTAGCTCACCCAACCTCACCAAAACTCTCAGCCCCAAGAGTGTCCACCCTTATGTCTTAGTCAGCTGTGGGTCTAGATATGTTCAATCCAGGTGGCATCGCAGCCCCTGAACGAATTTTGTAAGAATTTCTCTCTCTTTCACTTTTTTTGTTTCGCGGGTCTTTAAAAGTAATTGATTTTTTTAATGGGGTTTAGCTGCTTTGCACTGCTGTGTTTATGCCGCTTTACACCCACTTACAGAGAGATAGCAATACATAGGTTTTAAGATTCTTACTAGTCAAATATATTCTTGGGCGGTGAATAGGGGGTGTTGAGTCCAGTAAACTGAGCAAGGAGTAGGTCTTGTCTATTACATATTGGGTTTATGGAACGGTATCTGAGCTAATTTGAAACCCTTGTTTTATGCATCACCCCACCTCACCTTTCCCGTTAAGCAGCCATAGTGTGTTTTCTAAACGTGCGACTCTGTTCTGTTTTGTAATTCAGTTCAAGGGTAGCGGTTTTTACATTCCCTCTATAAGTGATATCTTATGATAAGTGTCTTTTTCTGTGTGACTTATTTCACTTAGAATCGTCGTACCTAAATCCACTCATCATGCTGCTCCTAGCCTTATGACGTTGATTTCATGGCTGAGTGATATTCCATTGTACATAAGGACCACAACTTCTTTATCCATTCTTCTCTTTCCTGGGATATTTCAGGTGGAACGAAGTGGAGTTTCTTGTCAACAGAGCAGCCCTAAACTTTGGGGTGCCTGTGTCTTGCTGATTTTTAGTTTTCCCAATTTATACGCCCATGAGTGGAAGTGCCCTTTGCTCTCTAAGCTGAGTTTTTTAGATGTTTCAGGACACACCGTACACTTCTCCAGAGTGGCTGTTGGCCATTTACAGCCCGCCCATCAGTGTAGCAAGGCTCCCATTTCTCCATGGCCTGTCCTGCATTTCTGGTTTTGACCCTTTATTCAGCATGGCCCTTTTGACCGATGGGAAGCGAGACTTCTTTGTAGCGCTGATTTGCCTTTCCAGGTTGCTTGGTTGGCCAAAAAGGGCGTATGCGTTTTTTCCTGAATATATTCAGGAAAAAACGCATATGCCCTTTTTGGCCAAGGGCATCATTGTCGAGGTTTTGCCGCTTTTCCTGTGCTTTAAAGGCGATTCGAATCTACCTCCTGAAATCTGTTTCCTGCAATTCTTCCTTGCTTTCAAATCCTCTTCGTTGCCTTCCCTCAATATATTTGTGGACGAGAGTTATCATTTCTAACTCTGCAGGTTTGTGAATTGCAGTGCCCCTGAGGTCCATTTTTCAACTCGCTTTCTTGGGAGCTGGCTGCAAAAGCGCAGGATTGCTTCAGGCCCTATTCTGGCTCCGGGCGGCAGGCTGATCCTGTGCTTGGTTCTTCTTCCTGATAGGAAAATAGAGTGACCTGTGCCTGTCCCAACACCTAGAGCTAGTCTCTCATTGGTTCCCCCTCTTCCTGTTCATCCTCAGGACAAATTGCAACCTGTACGGAACAGGAGGTTAAAGGTGCTGATTCTCCAAGGAGGGAGATTGCTAGTAAAGCGGCTGGAATGGCGAACCGGAGCACAAGGAGATGAGAAATGAGGTGCGTTTTAGAAACCTTTCCCGATCACACGGTGTACCATCTTCTGGGTTTCTCATGCATGTTTTCGATGTAGGAAGATGCCCTTGAACCTGGAGATTTGGGACCCATGGGATGGGTACCACGCCGTATTACTTTACAGGGTCTGCGTTAGCTCACCGAACCTCACCAAACCTCTCAGCCCCAAGAGTGTCCACCCTTATGTCTCAGTCAGCTGTGGGTCTAGATACGGTCAATCCAGGTGGCATCGCAGCCCCTGAACGAATTTTGTAAGAATTTCTCTCTCTTTCACTGTCTTTGTTTCACGGGTCTTTAAAAGTAATTGATTTTTATAATGGGGTTTAGCTGCTTTGCACTGCTGTGTTTATGCCGCTTTACACCCACTTGACTCACTTACAGAGAGATAGCAATACATAGGTTTTAAGATTCTTACTAGTCAAATATATTCTTGGGCGGTGAATAGGGGGTGTTGAGTCCAGTTCACTGAGCAAGGAGTAGGTCTTGTCTATTACATATTGGGTTTATGGAACGGTATCTGAGCTAATTTGAAACCCTTGTTTTATGCATCACCCCACCTCACCTTTCCCGTTAAGCAGCCATAGTGTGTTTTCTAAACGTGCGACTCTGTTCTGTTTTGTAATTCAGTTCAAGGGTAGCGGTTTTTACATTCCCTCTATAAGTGATATCTTATGATAAGTGTCTTTTTCTGTGTGACTTATTTCACTTAGAATCGTCGTACCTAAATCCACTCATCATGCTGCTCCTAGCCTTATGACGTTGATTTCATGGCTGAGTGATATTCCATTGTACATAAGGACCACAACTTCTTTATCCATTCTTCTCTTTCCTGGGATATTTCAGGTGTAACGAAGTGGAGGTTCTTGTCAACAGAGCAGCCCTAAACTTTGGGGTGCCTGTGTCTTGCTGATTTTTAGTTTTCCCAATTTATACGCCCATGAGTGGAAGTGCCCTATGCTCTCTAAGCTGAGTTTTTTAGATGTTTCAGGACACACCGTACACTTCTCCAGAGTGGTTGTTGGCCATTTACAGCCCGCCCATCAGCGTAGCAAGGCTCCCATTTCTCCATGGCCTGTCCTGCATTTCTGGTTTTGACACTTTATTCAGCATGGCCCTTTTGACCGATGGGAAGCGAGACTTCTTTGTAGCGCTGATTTGCCTTTCCAGGTTGCTTGGTTGGCCAAAAAGGGCGTATGCGTTTTTTCCTGAATATATTCAGGAAAAAACGCATACGCCCTTTTTGGCCAAGGGCATCATTGTCGAGGTTTTGCCGCTTTTCCTGTGCTTTAAAGGCGATTCGAATCTACCTCCTGAAATCTGTTTCCTGCAATTCTGCCTTGCTTTCAAATTCTCTTCGTTGCCTTCCCTCAATATATTTGTGGACGAGAGTTATCATTTCTAACTGTGCAGGTCTGTGAATTGCAGTGCCCCTGAGCTCCATTTCTCAACTCGCTTTCTTGGGAGCTGGCCGCAAAAGCGCAGGATTGCTTCAGGCCCTATTCTGGCTCCGGGCGGCAGGCTGAGCCTGTGGTTAATTCTTCTTCCTGATGGGAAAATAGAGTGACCTGTGCCTGTCCCAACACCTAGAGCTAGTCTCTCATTGGTTCCCCCTCTTCCCGTTCATCCTCAGGACAAATTGCAACCTGTACGGAACAGGAGGTTAAAGGTGCTGATTCTGCAAGCAGGGAGATTGCTAGTAAAGCGGCTGGAATGGCGAACCGGAGCACAAGGAGATGAGAAATGAGGTGCGTTTTAGAAACCTTTCCCGATCACACGGTGTACCATCTTCTGGGTTTCTCATGCATGTTTTCGATGTAGGAAGATGCCCTTGAACCTGGAGATTTGGGACCCATGGGATGGGTACCACGCCGTATTACTTTACAGGGTCTGCGTTAGCTCACCCAACCTCACCAAACCTCTCAGCCCCAAGAGTGTCCACTCTTATGTCTCAATCAGCTGTGGGTCTAGATATGGTCAATCCAGGTGGCATCGCAGCCCCTGAACGAATTTTGTAAGAATTTCTCTCTCTTTCACTGTCTTTGGTTCACGGGTTTTTAAAAGTAATTGATTTTTATAATGGGGTGTAGCTGCTTTGCACTGCTGTGTTTATGCCGCTTTACACCCTCTTGACTCACTTACAGAGAGATAGCAATACATAGGTTTTAAGATTCTTACTAGTCAAATATATTCTTGGGCGGTGAATAGGGGGTGTTGAGTCCAGTAAACTGAGCAAGGAGTAGGTCTTGTCTATTACATATTGGGTTTATGGAACGGTATCTGAGCTAATTTGAAACCCTTGTTTTATGCATCACCCCACCTCACCTTTCCCGTTAAGCAGCCATAGTGTGTTTTCTAAACGTGCGACTCTGTTCTGTTTTGTAATTCAGTTCAAGGGTAGCGGTTTTTACATTCCCTCTATAAGTGATATCTTATGGTAAGTGTCTTTTTCTGTGTGACTTATTTCACTTAGAATCGTCGTACCTAAATCCACTCATCATGCTGCTCCTAGCCTTATGACGTTGATTTCATGGCTGAGTGATATTCCATTGTACATAAGGACCACAACTTCTTTATCCATTCTTCTCTTTCCTGGGATGTTTCAGGTGTAACGAAGTGGAGGTTCTTGTCAGCAGAGCAGCCCTAAACTTTGGGGTGCCTGTGTCTTGCTGATTTTTAGTTTTCCCAATTTATTCGCCCATGAGTGGAAGTGCCCTATGCTCTCTAAGCTGAGTTTTTTAGATGTTTCAGGACACACCGTACACTTCTCCAGAGTGGCTGTTGGCAATTTACAGCCCGCCCATCAGCGTAGCAAGGCTCCCATTGCTCCATGGCCTGTCCTGCATTTCTGGTTTTGACCCTTTATTCAGCATGGCCCTTTTGACCGATGGGAAGCGAGACTTCTTTGTAGCGCTGATTTGCCTTTCCAGGTTGCTTGGTTGGCCAAAAAGGGCGTATGCGTTTTTTCCTGAATATATTCAGGAAAAAACGCATACGCCCTTTTTGGCCAAGGGCATCGTTGTCGAGGTTTTGCCGCTTTTCCTGTGCTTTAAAGGCGATTCGAATCTACCTCCTGAAATCTGTTTCCTGCAGTTCTGCCTTGCTTTCAAATTCTCTTCGTTGCCTTCCCTCAATATATTTGTGGACGAGAGTTATCATTTCTAACTGTGCAGGTCTGTGAATTGCAGTGCCCCTGAGCTCCATTTCTCAACTCGCTTTCTTGGGAGCTGGCCGCAAAAGCGCAGGATTGCTTCAGGCCCTATTCTGGCTCCGGGCGGCAGGCTGAGCCTGTGGTTAATTCTTCTTCCTGATGGGAAAATAGAGTGACCTGTGCCTGTCCCAACACCTAGAGCTAGTCTCTCATTGGTTCCCCCTCTTCCCGTTCATCCTCAGGACAAATTGCAACCTGTACGGAACAGGTTAAAGGTGCTGATTCTCCAAGGAGGGAGATTGCTAGTAAAGCGGCTGGAATGGCGAACCGGAGTACAAGGAGATGAGAAATGAGGTGCATTTTAGAAACCTTTCCCGATCACACGGTGTACCATCTTCTGGGTTTCTCATGCATGTTTTCGATGTAGGAAGATGCCCTTGAACCTGGAGATTTGGGACCCATGGGATGGCTACCACGCCGTATTACTTTACAGGGTCTGCGTTAGCTCACCCAACCTCACCAAACCTCTCAGCCCCAAGAGTGTCCACCCTTATGTCTCAGTCAGCTGTGGGTCTAGATATGGTCAATCCAGGTGGCATCGCAGCCCCTGAACGAATTTTGTAAGAATTTCTCTCTCTTTCACTGTCTTTGTTTCACGGGTTTTTAAAAGTAATTGATTTTTATAATGGGGTTTAGCTGCTTTGCACTGCTGTGTTTATGCCGCTTTACACCCACTTGACTCACTTACAGAGAGATAGCAATACATAGGTTTTAAGATTCTTACTAGTCAAATATATTCTTGGGCGGTGAATAGGGGGTGTTGAGTCCAGTTCACTGAGCAAGGAGTAGGTCTTGTCTATTACATATTGGGTTTATGGAACGGTATCTGAGCTAATTTGAAACCCTTGTTTTATGCATCACCCCACCTCACCTTTCCCGTTAAGCAGCCATAGTGTGTTTTCTAAACGTGCGACTCTGTTCTGTTTTGTAAATCAGTTCAAGGGTAACGGTTTTTACATTCCCTCTATAAGTGATATCTTATGATAAGTGTCTTTTTCTGTGTGACTTATTTCACTTAGAATCGTCGTACCTAAATCCACTCATCATGCTGCTCCTAGCCTTATGACGTTGATTTCATGGCTGAGTGATATTCCATTGTACATAAGGACCACAACTTCTTTATCCATTCTTCTCTTTCCTGGGATGTTTCAGGTGTAACGAAGTGGAGGTTCTTGTCAGCAGAGCAGCCCTAAACTTTGGGGTGCCTGTGTCTTGCTGATTTTTAGTTTTCCCAATTTATACGCCCATGAGTGGAAGTGCCCTATGCTCTCTAAGCTGAGTTTTTTCGATGTTTCAGGACACACCGTACACTTCTCCAGAGTGGCTGTTGGCAATTTACAGCCCTCCCAGCAGCGTAGCAAGGCTCCCATTTCTCCATGGCCTGTCCTGCATTTCTGGTTTTGACACTTTATTCAGCATGGCCCTTTTGACCGATGGGAAGCGAGACTTCTTTGTAGCGCTGATTTGCCTTTCCAGGTTGCTTGGTTGGCCAAAAAGGGCGTATGCGTTTTTTCCTGAAAATATTCAGGAAAAAACGCATACGCCCTTTTTGGCCAAGGGCATCATTGTCGAGGTTTTGTCGCTTTTCCTGTGCTTGAAAGGCGATTCGAATCTACCTCCTGAAATCTGTTTCCTGCAATTCTGCCTTGCTTTCAAATTCTCTTCGTTGCCTTCCCTCAATATATTTGTGGACGAGAGTTATCATTTCTAACTGTGCAGGTCTGTGAATTGCAGTGCCCCTGAGCTCCATTTTTCAACTCGCTTTCTTGGGAGCTGGCTGCAAAAGCGCAGGATTGCTTCAGGCCCTCTTCTGGCTCCGGGCGGCAGGCTGATCCTGTGCTTGATTCTTCTTCCTGCTGGGAAAATAGAGTGACCTGTGCCTGTCCCAACACCTAGAGCTAGTCTCTCATTGGTTCCCCCTCTTCCCGTTCATCCTCAGGACAAATTGCAACCTGTACGGAACAGGAGGTTAAAGGTGCTGATTCTCCAAGGAGGGAGATTGCTAGTAAAGCGGCTGGAATGGCGAACCGGAGCACAAGGAGATGAGAAATGAGGTGCGTTTTAGAAACCTTTCCCGATCACACGGTGTACCATCTTCTGGGTTTCTCATGCATGTTTTCGATGTAGGAAGATGCCCTTGAACCTGGAGATTTGGGACCCATGGGATGGGTACCACGCCGTATTACTTTACAGGGTCTGCGTTAGCTCACCCAACCTCACCAAACCTCTCAGCCCCAAGAGTGTCCACCCTTATGGCTCAGTCAGCTGTGGGTCTAGATATGGTCAATCCAGGTGGCATCGCAGCCCCTGAACGAATTTTGTAAGAATTTCTCTCTCTTTCACTGTCTTTGTTTCACGGGTTTTTAAAAGTAATTGATTTTTATAATAATGGTTTAGCTGCTTTGCACTGCTGTGTTTAGGCCGCTTTACACCCACTTGACTCACTTACAGAGAGATAGCAATACATAGGTTTTAAGATTCTTACTAGTCAAATATATTCTTGGGCGGTGAATAGGGGGTGTTGAGTCCAGTTCACTGAGCAAGGAGTAGGTCTTGTCTATTACATATTGGGTTTATGGAACGGTATCTGAGCTAATTTGAAACCCTTGTTTTATGCATCACCCCACCTCACCTTTCCCGTTAAGCAGCCATAGTGTGTTTTCTAAACGTGCGACTCTGTTCTGTTTTGTAATTCAGTTCAAGGGTAGCGGTTTTTACATTCCCTCTATAAGTGATATCTTATGATAAGTGTCTTTTTCTGTGTGACCTATTTCACTTAGAATCGTCGTACCTATATCCACTCATCATGCTGCTCCTAGCCTTATGACGTTGATTTCATGGCTGAGTGATATTCCATTGTACATAAGGACCACAACTTCTTTATCCATTCTTCTCTTTCCTGGGATGTTTCAGGTGTAACGAAGTGGAGGTTCTTGTCAACAGAGCAGCCCTAAACTTTGGGGTGCCTGTGTCTTGCTGATTTTTAGTTTTCCCAATTTATACGCCCATGAGTGGAAGTGCCCTATGCTCTCTAAGCTGAGTTTTTTCGATGTTTCAGGACACACCGTACACTTCTCCAGAGTGGCTGTTGGCAATTTACAGCCCGCCCATCAGCGTAGCAAGGCTCCCATTTCTCCATGGCCTGTCCTGCATTTCTGGTTTTGACACTTTATTCAGCATGGCCCTTTTGACCGATGGGAAGCGAGACTTCTTTGTAGCGCTGATTTGCCTTTCCAGGTTGCTTGGTTGGCCAAAAAGGGCGTATGCGTTTTTTCCTGAAAATATTCAGGAAAAAACGCATACGCCCTTTTTGGCCAAGGGCATCATTGTCGAGGTTTTGCCGCTTTTCCTGTGCTTTAAAGGCGATTCGAATCTACCTCCTGAAATCTGTTTCCTGCAATTCTGCCTTGCTTTCAAATTCTCTTCGTTGCCTTCCCTCAATATATTTGTGGACGAGAGTTATCATTTCTAACTGTGCAGGTCTGTGACTTGCAGTGCCCCTGAGCTCCATTTCTCAACTCGCTTTCTTGGGAGCTGGCCGCAAAAGCGCAGGATTGCTTCAGGCCCTATTCTGGCTCCGGGCGGCAGGCTGAGCCTGTGGTTAATTCTTCTTCCTGATGGGAAAATAGATTGACCTGTCCCTGTCCCACACCTAGAGCTAGTCTCTCATTGGTTCCTCCTCTTCCCGTTCATCCTCAGGACAAATTGCAACCTGTACGGAACAGGAGGTTAAAGGTGCTGATTCTCCAAGGAGGGAGATTGCTAGTAAAGCGGCTGGAATGGCGAACCGGAGCACAAGGAGATGAGAAATGAGGTGCGTTTTAAAACATTTCCCGATCACACGGTGTACCATCTTCTGGGTTTCTCATACATGTTTTCGATGTAGGAAGATGCCCTTGAACCTGGAGATTTGGGACCCATGGGATGGGTACCACGCCGTATTACTTTAAAGGGTCTGCGTTAGCTCACCCAACCTCACCAAACCTCTCGGCCCCAAGAGTGTCCACCCTTATGTCTCAGTCAGCTGTGGGTCTAGATATGGTCAATCCAGGTGGCATCGCAGCCCCTGAACGAATTTTGTAAGAATTTCTCTCTCTTTCACTGTCTTTGTTTCACGGGTTTTTAAAAGTAATTGATTTTTATAATGGGGTTTAGCTGCTTTGCACTGCTGTGTTTATGCCGCTTTACACCCACTTGACTCACTTACAGAGAGATAGCAATACATAGGTTTTAAGATTCTTACTAGTCAAATATATTCTTGGGCGGTGAATAGGGGGTGTTGAGTCCAGTAAACTGAGCAAGGAGTAGGTCTTGTCTATTACATATTGGGTTTATGGAACGGTATCTGAGCTAATTTGAAACCCTTGTTTTATGCATCACCCCACCTCACCTTTCCCGTTAAGCAGCCATAGTGTGTTTTCTAAACGTGCGACTCTGTTCTGTTTTGTAATTCAGTTCAAGGGTAGCGGTTTTTACATTCCCTCTATAAGTGATATCTTATGATAAGTGTCTTTTTCTGTGTGACTTATTTCACTTAGAATCGTCGTACCTAAATCCACTCATCATGCTGCTCCTAGCCTTATGACGTTGATTTCATGGCTGAGTGATATTCCAATGTACATAAGGACCACAACTTCTTTATCCATTCTTCTCTTTCCTGGGATGTTTCAGGTGTAACGAAGTGGAGGTTCTTTTCAACAGAGCAGCCCTAAACTTTGGGGTGCCTGTGTCTTGCTGATTTTTAGTTTTCCCAATTTATACGCCCATGAGTGGAAGTGCCCTATGCTCTCTAAGCTGAGTTTTTTAGATGTTTCAGGACACACCGTACACTTCTCCAGAGTGGCTGTTGGCCATTTACAGCCCGCCCATCAGCGTAGCAAAGCTCCCATTTCTCCATGGCCTGTCCTGCATTTCTGGTTTTGACCCTTTATTCAGCATGGCCCTTTTGACCGATGGGAAGCGAGACTTCTTTGTAGCGCTGATTTGCCTTTCCAGGTTGCTTGGTTGGCCAAAAAGGGCGTATGCGTTTTTTCCTGAATATATTCAGGAAAAAACGCATACGCCCTTTTTGGCCAAGGGCATCATTGTCGAGGTTTTGCCGCTTTTCCTGTGCTTTAAAGGCGATTCGAATCTACCTCCTGAAATCTGTTTCCTGCAATTCTGCCTTGCTTTCAAATTCTCTTCGTTGCCTTCCCTCAATATATTTGTGGACGAGAGTTATCATTTCTAACTGTGCAGGTCTGTGAATTGCAGTGCCCCTGAGCTCCATTTCTCAACTCGCTTTCTTGGGAGCTGGCCGCAAAAGCGCAGGATTGCTTCAGGCCCTATTCTGGCTCCGGGCGGCAGGCTGAGCCTGTGGTTAATTCTTCTTCCTGATGGGAAAATAGAGTGACCTGTGCCTGTCCCAACACCTAGAGCTAGTCTCTCATTGGTTCCCCCTCTTCCCGTTCATCCTCAGGACAAATTGCAACCTGTACGGAACAGGAGGTTAAAGGTGCTGATTCTCCAAGGAGGGAGATTGCTAGTAAAGCGGCTGGAATGGCGAACCGGAGCACAAGGAGATGAGAAATGAGGTGCGTTTTAGAAACCTTTCCCGATCACACGGTGTACCATCTTCTGGGTTTCTCATGCATGTTTTCGATGTAGGAAGATGCCCTTGAACCTGGAGATTTGGGACCCAATGGATGGGTACCACGCCGTATTACTTTACAGGGTCTGCGTTAGCTCACCCAACCTCACCAAAACTCTCAGCCCCAAGAGTGTCCACCCTTATGTCTCAGTCAGCTGTGGGTCTAGATATGGTCAATCCAGGTGGCATCGCAGCCCCTGAACGAATTTTGTAAGAATTTCTCTCTCTTTCACTTTTTTTGTTTCACGGGTCTTTAAAAGTAATTGATTTTTATAATGGGGTTTAGCTGCTTTGCACTGCTGTGTTTATGCCGCTTTACACCCACTTGACTCACTTACAGAGAGATAGCAATACATAGGTTTTAAGATTCTTACTAGTCAAATATATTCTTGGGCGGTGAATAGGGGGTGTTGAGTCCAGTAAACTGAGCAAGGAGTAGGTCTTGTCTATTACATATTGGGTTTATGGAACGGTATCTGAGCTAATTTGAAACCCTTGTTTTATGCATCACCCCACCTCACCTTTCCCGTTAAGCAGCCATAGTGTGTTTTCTAAACGTGCGACTCTGTTCTGTTTTGTAATTCAGTTCAAGGGTAGCGGTTTTTACATTCCCTCTATAAGTGATATCTTATGATAAGTGTCTTTTTCTGTGTGACTTATTTCACTTAGAATCGTCGTACCTAAATCCACTCATCATGCTGCTCCTAGCCTTATGACGTTGATTTCATGGCTGAGTGATATTCCATTGTACATAAGGACCACAACTTCTTTATCCATTCTTCTCTTTCTTGGGATGTTTCAGGTGTAACGAAGTGGAGGTTCTTGTCAACAGAGCAGCCCTAAACTTTGGGGTGCCTGTGTCTTGCTGATTTTTAGTTTTCCCAATTTATACGCCCATGAGTGGAAGTCCCCTATGCTCTCTAAGCTGAGTTTTTTAGATGTTTCAGGACACACCGTACACTTCTCCAGAGTGGCTGTTGGCCATTTACAGCCCGCCCATCAGCGTAGCAAGGCTCCCATTTCTCCATGGCCTGTCCTGCATTTCTGGTTTTGACACTTTATTCAGCATGGCCCTTTTGACCGATGGGAAGCGAGACTTCTTTGTAGCGCTGATTTGCCTTTCCAGGTTGCTTGGTTGGCCAAAAAGGGCGTATGCGTTTTTTCCTGAAAATATTCAGGAAAAAACGCATACGCCCTTTTTGGCCAAGGGCATCATTGTCGAGGTTTTGCCGCTTTTCCTGTGCTTTAAAGGCGATTCGAATCTACCTCCTGAAATCTGTTTCCTGCAATTCTGCCTTGCTTTCAAATTCTCTTCGTTGCCTTCCCTCAATATATTTGTGGACGAGAGTTATCATTTCTAACTGTGCAGGTCTGTGAATTGCAGTGCCCCTGAGCTCCATTTCTCAACTCGCTTTCTTGGGAGCTGGCCGCAAAAGCGCAGGATTGCTTCAGGCCCTATTCTGGCTCCGGGCGGCAGGCTGAGCCTGTGGTTAATTCTTCTTCCTGATGGGAAAATAGATTGACCTGTCCCTGTCCCAACACCTAGAGCTAGTCTCTCATTGGTTCCTCCTCTTCCCGTTCATCCTCAGGACAATTTGCAACCTGTACGGAACAGGAGGTTAAAGGTGCTGATTCTCCAAGGAGGGAGATTGCTAGTAAAGCGGCTGGAATGGCGAACCGGAGCACAAGGAGATGAGAAATGAGGTGCGTTTTAAAACATTTCCCGATCACACGGTGTACCATCTTCTGGGTTTCTCATACATGTTTTCGATGTAGGAAGATGCCCTTGAACCTGGAGATTTGGGACCCATGGGATGGGTACCACGCCGTATTACTTTAAAGGGTCTGCGTTAGCTCACCCAACCTCACCAAACCTCTCGGCCCCAAGAGTGTCCACCCTTATGTCTCAGTCAGCTGTGGGTCTAGATATGGTCAATCCAGGTGGCATCGCAGCCCCTGAACGAATTTTGTAAGAATTTCTCTCTCTTTCACTGTCTTTGTTTCACGGGTTTTTAAAAGTAATTGATTTTTATAATGGGGTTTAGCTGCTTTGCACTGCTGTGTTTATGCCGCTTTACACCCACTTGACTCACTTACAGAGAGATAGCAATACATAGGTTTTAAGATTCTTACTAGTCAAATATATTCTTGGGCGGTGAATAGGGGGTGTTGAGTCCAGTAAACTGAGCAAGGAGTAGGTCTTGTCTATTACATATTGGGTTTATGGAACGGTATCTGAGCTAATTTGAAACCCTTGTTTTATGCATCACCCCACCTCACCTTTCCCGTTAAGCAGCCATAGTGTGTTTTCTAAACGTGCGACTCTGTTCTGTTTTGTAATTCAGTTCAAGGGTAGCGGTTTTTACATTCCCTCTATAAGTGATATCTTATGATAAGTGTCTTTTTCTGTGTGACTTATTTCACTTAGAATCGTCGTACCTAAATCCACTCATCATGCTGCTCCTAGCCTTATGACGTTGATTTCATGGCTGAGTGATATTCCAATGTACATAAGGACCACAACTTCTTTATCCATTCTTCTCTTTCCTGGGATGTTTCAGGTGTAACGAAGTGGAGGTTCTTGTCAACAGAGCAGCCCTAAACTTTGGGGTGCCTGTGTCTTGCTGATTTTTAGTTTTCCCAATTTATACGCCCATGAGTGGAAGTGCCCTATGCTCTCTAAGCTGAGTTTTTTAGATGTTTCAGGACACACCGTACACTTCTCCAGAGTGGCTGTTGGCCATTTACAGCCCGCCCATCAGCGTAGCAAAGCTCCCATTTCTCCATGGCCTGTCCTGCATTTCTGGTTTTGACCCTTTATTCAGCATGGCCCTTTTGACCGATGGGAAGCGAGACTTCTTTGTAGCGCTGATTTGCCTTTCCAGGTTGCTTGGTTGGCCAAAAAGGGCGTATGCGTTTTTTCCTGAATATATTCAGGAAAAAACGCATACGCCCTTTTTGGCCAAGGGCATCATTGTCGAGGTTTTGCCGCTTTTCCTGTGCTTTAAAGGCGATTCGAATCTACCTCCTGAAATCTGTTTCCTGCAATTCTGCCTTGCTTTCAAATTCTCTTCGTTGCCTTCCCTCAATATATTTGTGGACGAGAGTTATCATTTCTAACTGTGCAGGTCTGTGAATTGCAGTGCCCCTGAGCTCCATTTCTCAACTCGCTTTCTTGGGAGCTGGCCGCAAAAGCGCAGGATTGCTTCAGGCCCTATTCTGGCTCCGGGCGGCAGGCTGATCCTGTGCTTGGTTCTTCTTCCTGATAGGAAAATAGAGTGACCTGTGCCTGTCCCAACACCTAGAGCTAGTCTCTCATTGGTTCCCCCTCTTCCTGTTCATCCTCAGGACAAATTGCAACCTGTACGGAACAGGAGGTTAAAGGTGCTGATTCTCCAAGGAGGGAGATTGCTAGTAAAGCGGCTGGAATGGCGAACCGGAGCACAAGGAGATGAGAAATGAGGTGCGTTTTAGAAACCTTTCCCGATCACACGGTGTACCATCTTCTGGGTTTCTCATGCATGTTTTCGATGTAGGAAGATGCCCTTGAACCTGGAGATTTGGGACCCATGGGATGGGTACCACGCCGTATTACTTTACAGGGTCTGCGTTAGCTCACCCAACCTCACCAAACCTCTCAGCCCCAAGAGTGTCCACCCTTATGTCTCAATCAGCTGTGGGTCTAGATATGGTCAATCCAGGTGGCATCGCAGCCCCTGAACGAATTTTGTAAGAATTTCTCTCTCTTTCACTGTCTTTGGTTCATGGGTTTTTAAAAGTAATTGATTTTTAGAATGGGGTTTAGCTGCTTTGCACTGCTGTGTTTATACCGCTTTACACCCACTTGACTCACTTACAGAGAGATAGCAATACATAGGTTTTAAGATTCTTACTAGTCAAATATATTCTTGGGCGGTGAATAGGGGGTGTTGAGTCCAGTAAACTGAGCAAGGAGTAGGTCTTGTCTATTACATATTGGGTTTATGGAACGGTATCTGAGCTAATTTGAAACCCTTGTTTTATGCATCACCCCACCTCACCTTTCCCGTTAAGCAGCCATAGTGTGTTTTCTAAACGTGCGACTCTGTTCTGTTTTGTAATTCAGTTCAAGGGTAGCGGTTTTTACATTCCCTCTATAAGTGATATCTTATGATAAGTGTCTTTTTCTGTGTGACTTATTTCACTTAGAATCGTCGTACCTAAATCCACTCATCATGCTGCTCCTAGCCTTATGACGTTGATTTCATGGCTGAGTGATATTCCATTGTACATAAGGACCACAACTTCTTTATCCATTCTTCTCTTTCTTGGGATGTTTCAGGTGGAACGAAGTGGAGGTTCTTGTCAACAGAGCAGCCCTAAACTTTGGGGTGCCTGTGTCTTGCTGATTTTTAGTTTTCCCAATTTATACGCCCATGAGTGGAAGTCCCCTATGCTCTCTAAGCTGAGTTTTTTAGATGTTTCAGGACACACCGTACACTTCTCCAGAGTGGCTGTTGGCCATTTACAGCCCGCCCATCAGCGTAGCAAGGCTCCCATTTCTCCATGGCCTGTCCTGCATTTCTGGTTTTGACACTTTATTCAGCATGGCCCTTTTGACCGATGGGAAGCGAGACTTCTTTGTAGCGCTGATTTGCCTTTCCAGGTTGCTTGGTTGGCCAAAAAGGGCGTATGCGTTTTTTCCTGAATATATTCAGGAAAAAATGCATACGCCCTTTTTGGCAAAGGGCATCATAGTCGAGGTTTTGCCGCTTTTCCTGTGCTTTAAAGGCGATTCGAATCTACCTCCTGAAATCTGTTTCCTGCAATTCTGCCTTGCTTTCAAATTCTCTTCGTTGCCTTCCCTCAATATATTTGTGGACGAGAGTTATCATTTCTAACTGTGCAGGTCTGTGAATTGCACTGCCCCTGAGCTCCATTTCTCAACTCGCTTTCTTGGGAGCTGGCCGCAAAAGCGCAGGATTGCTTCAGGCCCTCTTCTGGCTCCGGGCGGCAGGCTGAGCCTGTGGTTAATTCTTCTTCCTGATGGGAAAATAGAGTGACCTGTGCCTGTCCCAACACCTAGAGCTAGTCTCTCATTGGTTCCCCCTCTTCCCGTTCATCCTCAGGACAAATTGCAACCTGTATGGATCAGGAGGTTAAAGGTGTTGATTCTCCAAGGAGGGAGATTGCTAGTAAAGCGGCTGGAATGGCGAACCGGAGCACAAGGAGATGAGAAATGAGGTGCGTTTTAGAAACCTTTCCCGATCACACGGTGTACCATCTTCTGGGTTTCTCATGCATGTTTTCGATGTAGGAAGATGCCCTTGAACCTGGAGATTTGGGACCCATGGGATGGGTACCACGCCGTATTACTTTACAGGGTCTGCGTTAGCTCACCCAACCTCACCAAAACTCTCAGCCCCAAGAGTGTCCACCCTTATGTCTCAGTCAGCTGTGGGTCTAGATATGTTCAATCCAGGTGGCATCGCAGCCCCTGAACGAATTTTGTAAGAATTTCTCTCTCTTTCACTTTTTTTGTTTCGCGGGTCTTTAAAAGTAATTGATTTTTTTAATGGGGTTTAGCTGCTTTGCACTGCTGTGTTTATGCCGCTTTACACCCACTTACAGAGAGATAGCAATACATAGGTTTTAAGATTCTTACTAGTCAAATATATTCTTGGGCGGTGAATAGGGGGTGTTGAGTCCAGTAAACTGAGCAAGGAGTAGGTCTTGTCTATTACATATTGGGTTTATGGAACGGTATCTGAGCTAATTTGAAACCCTTGTTTTATGCATCACCCCACCTCACCTTTCCCGTTAAGCAGCCATAGTGTGTTTTCTAAACGTGCGACTCTGTTCTGTTTTGTAATTCAGTTCAAGGGTAGCGGTTTTTACATTCCCTCTATAAGTGATATCTTATGATAAGTGTCTTTTTCTGTGTGACTTATTTCACTTAGAATCGTCGTACCTAAATCCACTCATCATGCTGCTCCTAGCCTTATGACGTTGATTTCATGGCTGAGTGATATTCCATTGTACATAAGGACCACAACTTCTTTATCCATTCTTCTCTTTCCTGGGATATTTCAGGTGGAACGAAGTGGAGTTTCTTGTCAACACAGCAGCCCTAAACTTTGGGGTGCCTGTGTCTTGCTGATTTTTAGTTTTCCCAATTTATACGCCCATGAGTGGAAGTGCCCTTTGCTCTCTAAGCTGAGTTTTTTAGATGTTTCAGGACACACCGTACACTTCTCCAGAGTGGCTGTTGGCCATTTACAGCCCGCCCATCAGTGTAGCAAGGCTCCCATTTCTCCATGGCCTGTCCTGCATTTCTGGTTTTGACCCTTTATTCAGCATGGCCCTTTTGACCGATGGGAAGCGAGACTTCTTTGTAGCGCTGATTTGCCTTTCCAGGTTGCTTGGTTGGCCAAAAAGGGCGTATGCGTTTTTTCCTGAATATATTCAGGAAAAAACGCATATGCCCTTTTTGGCCAAGGGCATCATTGTCGAGGTTTTGCCGCTTTTCCTGTGCTTTAAAGGCGATTCGAATCTACCTCCTGAAATCTGTTTCCTGCAATTCTTCCTTGCTTTCAAATCCTCTTCGTTGCCTTCCCTCAATATATTTGTGGACGAGAGTTATCATTTCTAACTCTGCAGGTTTGTGAATTGCAGTGCCCCTGAGGTCCATTTTTCAACTCGCTTTCTTGGGAGCTGGCTGCAAAAGCGCAGGATTGCTTCAGGCCCTATTCTGGCTCCGGGCGGCAGGCTGATCCTGTGCTTGGTTCTTCTTCCTGATAGGAAAATAGAGTGACCTGTGCCTGTCCCAACACCTAGAGCTAGTCTCTCATTGGTTCCCCCTCTTCCTGTTCATCCTCAGGACAAATTGCAACCTGTACGGAACAGGAGGTTAAAGGTGCTGATTCTCCAAGGAGGGAGATTGCTAGTAAAGCGGCTGGAATGGCGAACCGGAGCACAAGGAGATGAGAAATGAGGTGCGTTTTAGAAACCTTTCCCGATCACACGGTGTACCATCTTCTGGGTTTCTCATGCATGTTTTCGATGTAGGAAGATGCCCTTGAACCTGGAGATTTGGGACCCATGGGATGGGTACCACGCCGTATTACTTTAAAGGGTCTGCGTTAGCTCACCCAACCTCACCAAACCTCTCAGCCCCAAGAGTGTCCACCCTTATGTCTCAGTCAGCTGTGGGTCTAGATACGGTCAATCCAGGTGGCATCGCAGCCCCTGAACGAATTTTGTAAGAATTTCTCTCTCTTTCACTGTCTTTGTTTCACGGGTCTTTAAAAGTAATTGATTTTTATAATGGGGTTTAGCTGCTTTGCACTGCTGTGTTTATGCCGCTTTACACCCACTTGACTCACTTACAGAGAGATAGCAATACATAGGTTTTAAGATTCTTACTAGTCAAATATATTCTTGGGCGGTGAATAGGGGGTGTTGAGTCCAGTTCACTGAGCAAGGAGTAGGTCTTGTCTATTACATATTGGGTTTATGGAACGGTATCTGAGCTAATTTGAAACCCTTGTTTTATGCATCACCCCACCTCACCTTTCCCGTTAAGCAGCCATAGTGTGTTTTCTAAACGTGCGACTCTGTTCTGTTTTGTAATTCAGTTCAAGGGTAGCGGTTTTTACATTCCCTCTATAAGTGATATCTTATGATAAGTGTCTTTTTCTGTGTGACTTATTTCACTTAGAATCGTCGTACCTAAATCCACTCATCATGCTGCTCCTAGCCTTATGACGTTGATTTCATGGCTGAGTGATATTCCATTGTACATAAGGACCACAACTTCTTTATCCATTCTTCTCTTTCCTGGGATATTTCAGGTGGAACGAAGTGGAGTTTCTTGTCAACACAGCAGCCCTAAACTTTGGGGTGCCTGTGTCTTGCTGATTTTTAGTTTTCCCAATTTATACGCCCATGAGTGGAAGTGCCCTTTGCTCTCTAAGCTGAGTTTTTTAGATGTTTCAGGACACACCGTACACTTCTCCAGAGTGGCTGTTGGCCATTTACAGCCCGCCCATCAGCGTAGCAAGGCTCCCATTTCTCCATGGCCTGTCCTGCATTTCTGGTTTTGACACTTTATTCAGCATGGCCCTTTTGACCGATGGGAAGCGAGACTTCTTTGTAGCGCTGATTTGCCTTTCCAGGTTGCTTGGTTGGCCAAAAAGGGCGTATGCGTTTTTTCCTGAATATATTCAGGAAAAAACGCATACGCCCTTTTTGGCCAAGGGCATCATTGTCGAGGTTTTGCCGCTTTTCCTGTGCTTTAAAGGCGATTCGAATCTACCTCCTGAAATCTGTTTCCTGCAATTCTACCTTTCTTTCAAATTCTCTTTGTTGCCTTCCCTCAATATATTGTGGACGAGAGTTATCATTTCTAACTGTGCAGGTCTGTGAATTGCAGTGCCCCTGAGCTCCATTTCTCAACTCGCTTTCTTGGGAGCTGGCCGCAAAAGCGCAGGATTGCTTCAGGCCCTATCTGGCTCCGGGCGGCAGGCTGAGCCTGTGGTTAATTCTTCTTCCTGATGGGAAAATAGAGTGACCTGTGCCTGTCCCAACACCTAGAGCTAGTCTCTCATTGGTTCCCCCTCTTCCCGTTCATCCTCAGGACAAATTGCAACCTGTACGGAACAGGAGGTTAAAGGTGCTGATTCTCCAAGGAGGGAGATTGCTAGTAAAGCGGCTGGAATGGCGAACCGGAGCACAAGGAGATGAGAAATGAGGTGCGTTTTAGAAACCTTTCCCGATCACACAGTGTACCATCTTCTGGGTTTCTCATGCATGTTTTCGATGTAGGAAGATGCCCTTGAACCTGGAGATTTGGGACCCATGGGATGGGTACCACGCTGTATTACTTTACAGGGTCTGCGTTAGCTCACCCAACCTCACCAAAACTCTCAGCCCCAAGAGTGTCCACCCTTATGTCTCAGTCAGCTGTGGGTCTAGATATGGTCAATCCAGGTGGCATCGCAGCCCCTGAACGAATTTTGTAAGAATTTCTCTCTCTTTCACTTTTTTTGTTTCACGGGTCTTTAAAAGTAATTGATTTTTATAATGGGGTTTAGCTGCTTTGCACTGCTGTGTTTATGCCGCTTTACACCCACTTACAGAGAGATAGCAATACATAGGTTTTAAGATTCTTACTAGTCAAATATATTCTTGGGCGGTGAATAGGGGGTGTTGAGTCCAGTAAACTGAGCAAGGAGTAGGTCTTGTCTATTACATATTGGGTTTATGGAACGGTATCTGAGCTAATTTGAAACCCTTGTTTTATGCATCACCCCACCTCACCTTTCCCGTTAAGCAGCCATAGTGTGTTTTCTAAACGTGCGACTCTGTTCTGTTTTGTAATTCAGTTCAAGGGTAGCGGTTTTTACATTCCCTCTATAAGTGATATCTTATGATAAGTGTCTTTTTCTGTGTGACTTATTTCACTTAGAATCGTCGTACCTAAATCCACTCATCATGCTGCTCCTAGCCTTATGACGTTGATTTCATGGCTGAGTGATATTCCATTGTACATAAGGACCACAACTTCTTTATCCATTCTTCTCTTTCCTGGGATATTTCAGGTGGAACGAAGTGGAGTTTCTTGTCAACACAGCAGCCCTAAACTTTGGGGTGCCTGTGTCTTGCTGATTTTTAGTTTTCCCAATTTATACGCCCATGAGTGGAAGTGCCCTTTGCTCTCTAAGCTGAGTTTTTTAGATGTTTCAGGACACACCGTACACTTCTCCAGAGTGGCTGTTGGCCATTTACAGCCCGCCCATCAGTGTAGCAAGGCTCCCATTTCTCCATGGCCTGTCCTGCATTTCTGGTTTTGACCCTTTATTCAGCATGGCCCTTTTGACCGATGGGAAGCGAGACTTCTTTGTAGCGCTGATTTGCCTTTCCAGGTTGCTTGGTTGGCCAAAAAGGGCGTATGCGTTTTTTCCTGAATATATTCAGGAAAAAACGCATACGCCCTTTTTGGCCAAGGGCATCATTGTCGAGGTTTTGCCGCTTTTCCTGTGCTTTAAAGGCGATTCGAATCTACCTCCTGAAATCTGTTTCCTGCAATTCTTCCTTGCTTTCAAATCCTCTTCGTTGCCTTCCCTCAATATATTTGTGGACGAGAGTTATCATTTCTAACTCTGCAGGTTTGTGAATTGCAGTGCCCCTGAGGTCCATTTTTCAACTCGCTTTCTTGGGAGCTGGCTGCAAAAGCGCAGGATTGCTTCAGGCCCTATTCTGGCTCCGGGCGGCAGGCTGATCCTGTGCTTGGTTCTTCTTCCTGATAGGAAAATAGAGTGACCTGTGCCTGTCCCAACACCTAGAGCTAGTCTCTCATTGGTTCCCCCTCTTCCTGTTCATCCTCAGGACAAATTGCAACCTGTACGGAACAGGAGGTTAAAGGTGCTGATTCTCCAAGGAGGGAGATTGCTAGTAAAGCGGCTGGAATGGCGAACCGGAGCACAAGGAGATGAGAAATGAGGTGCGTTTTAGAAACCTTTCCCGATCACACGGTGTACCATCTTCTGGGTTTCTCATGCATGTTTTCGATGTAGGAAGATGCCCTTGAACCTGGAGATTTGGGACCCAATGGATGGGTACCACGCCGTATTACTTTACAGGGTCTGCGTTAGCTCACCCAACCTCACCAAACCTCTCAGCCCCAAGAGTGTCCACCCTTATGTCTCAGTCAGCTGTGGGTCTAGATATGGTCAATCCAGGTGGCATCGCAGCCCCTGAACGAATTTTGTAAGAATTTCTCTCTCTTTCACTGTCTTTGGTTCATGGGTTTTTAAAAGTAATTGATTTTTAGAATGGGGTTTAGCTGCTTTGCACTGCTGTGTTTATGCCGCTTTACACCCACTTGACTCACTTACAGAGAGATAGCAATACATAGGTTTTAAGATTCTTACTAGTCAAATATATTCTTGGGCGGTGAATAGGGGGTGTTGAGTCCAGTAAACTGAGCAAGGAGTAGGTCTTGTCTATTACATATTGGGTTTATGGAACGGTATCTGAGCTAATTTGAAACCCTTGTTTTATGCATCACCCCACCTCACCTTTCCCGTTAAGCAGCCATAGTGTGTTTTCTAAACGTGCGACTCTGTTCTGTTTTGTAATTCAGTTCAAGGGTAGCGGTTTTTACATTCCCTCTATAAGTGATATCTTATGGTAAGTGTCTTTTTCTGTGTGACTTATTTCACTTAGAATCGTCGTACCTAAATCCACTCATCATGCTGCTCCTAGCCTTATGACGTTGATTTCATGGCTGAGTGATATTCCATTGTACATAAGGACCACAACTTCTTTATCCATTCTTCTCTTTCCTGGGATGTTTCAGGTGTAACGAAGTGGAGGTTCTTGTCAGCAGAGCAGCCCTAAACTTTGGGGTGCCTGTGTCTTGCTGATTTTTAGTTTTCCCAATTTATACGCCCATGAGTGGAAGTGCCCTATGCTCTCTAAGCTGAGTTTTTTAGATGTTTCAGGACACACCGTACACTTCTCCAGAGTGGCTGTTGGCCATTTACAGCCCGCCCATCAGCGTAGCAAGGCTCCCATTTCTCCACGGCCTGTCCTGCATTTCTGGTTTTGACCCTTTATTCAGCATGGCCCTTTTGACCGATGGGAAGCGAGACTTCTTTGTAGCGCTGATTTGCCTTTCCAGGTTGCTTGGTTGGCCAAAAAGGGCGTATGCGTTTTTTCCTGAATATATTCAGGAAAAAACGCATACGCCCTTTTTGGCCAAGGGCATCATTGTCGAGGTTTTGCCGCTTTTCCTGTGCTTTAAAGGCGATTCGAATCTACCTCCTGAAATCTGTTTCCTGCAATTCTGCCTTGCTTTCAAATTCTCTTCGTTGCCTTCCCTCAATATATTTGTTGACGAGAGTTATCATTTCTAACTGTGCAGGTCTGTGAATTGCAGTGCCCCTGAGCTCCATTTCTCAACTCGCTTTCTTGGGAGCTGGCCGCAAAAGCGCAGGATTGCTTCAGGCCCTATTCTGGCTCCGGGCGGCAGGCTGAGCCTGTGGTTAATTCTTCTTCCTGATGGGAAAATAGATTGACCTGTGCCTGTCCCAACACCTAGAGCTAGTCTCTCATTGGTTCCCCCTCTTCCCGTTCATCCTCAGGACAAATTGCAACCTGTACGGAACAGGAGGTTAAAGGTGCTGATTCTCCAAGGAGGGAGATTGCTAGTAAAGCGGCTGGAATGGTGAACCGGAGCACAAGGAGATGAGAAATGAGGTGCGTTTTAGAAACCTTTCCCGATCACACGGTGTACCATCTTCTGGGTTTCTCATGCATGTTTTCGATGTAGGAAGATGCCCTTGAACCTGGAGATTTGGGACCCATGGGATGGGTACCACGCCGTATTACTTTACAGGGTCTGCGTTAGCTCACCCAACCTCACCAAACCTCTCAGCCCCAAGAGTGTCCACCCTTATGTCTCAATCAGCTGTGGGTCTAGATATGGTCAATCCAGGTGGCATCGCAGCCCCTGAACGAATTTTGTAAGAATTTCTCTCTCTTTCACTGTCTTTGGTTCACGGGTTTTTAAAAGTAATTGATTTTTATAATGGGGTTTAGCTGCTTTGCACTGCTGTGTTTATGCCGCTTTACACCCACTTGACTCACTTACAGAGAGATAGCAATACATAGGTTTTAAGATTCTTACTAGTCAAATATATTCTTGGGCGGTGAATAGGGGGTGTTGAGTCCAGTAAACTGAGCAAGGAGTAGGTCTTGTCTATTACATATTGGGTTTATGGAACGGTATCTGAGCTAATTTGAAACCCTTGTTTTATGCATCACCCCACCTCACCTTTCCCGTTTTGCAGCCATAGTGTGTTTTCTAAACGTGCGACTCTGTTCTGTTTTGTAATTCAGTTCAAGGGTAGCGGTTTTTACATTCCCTCTATAAGTGATATCTTATGATAAGTGTCTTTTTCTGTGTGACTTATTTCACTTAGAATCGTCGTACCTAAATCCACTCATCATGCTGCTCCTAGCCTTATGACGTTGATTTCATGGCTGAGTGATATTCCATTGTACATAAGGACCACAACTTCTTTATCCATTCTTCTCTTTCCTGGGATGTTTCAGGTGTAACGAAGTGGAGGTTCTTGTCAACAGAGCAGCCCTAAACTTTGGGGTGCCTGTGTCTTGCTGATTTTTAGTTTTCCCAATTTATACGCCCATGAGTGGAAGTGCCCTATGCTCTCTAAGCTGAGTTTTTTAGATGTTTCAGGACACACCGTACACTTCTCCAGAGTGGCTGTTGGCCATTTACAGCCCGCCCATCAGCGTAGCAAGGCTCCCATTTCTCCATGGCCTGTCCTGCATTTCTGGTTTTGACACTTTATTCAGCATGGCCCTTTTGACCGATGGGAAGCGAGACTTCTTTGTAGCGCTGATTTGCCTTTCCAGGTTGCTTGGTTGGCCAAAAAGGGCGTATGCGTTTTTTCCTGAATATATTCAGGAAAAAACGCATACGCCCTTTTTGGCCAAGGGCATCATTGTCGAGGTTTTGCCGCTTTTCCTGTGCTTTAAAGGCGATTCGAATCTACCTCCTGAAATCTGTTTCCTCTAATTCTACCTTGCTTTCAAATTCTCTTCGTTGCCTTCCCTCAATATATTTGTGGACGAGAGTTATCATTTCTAACTGTGCAGGTCTGTGAATTGCAGTGCCCCTGAGCTCCATTTCTCAACTCGCTTTCTTGGGAGCTGGCCGCAAAAGCGCAGGATTGCTTCAGGCCCTATTCTGGCTCCGGGCGGCAGGCTGAGCCTGTGGTTAATTCTTCTTCCTGATGGGAAAATAGATTGACCTGTGCCTGTCCCAACACCTAGAGCTAGTCTCTCATTGGTTCCCCCTCTTCCCGTTCATCCTCAGGACAAATTGCAACCTGTACGGAACAGGAGGTTAAAGGTGCTGATTCTCCAAGGAGGGAGATTGCTAGTAAAGCGGCTGGAATGGCGAACCGGAGCACAAGGAGATGAGAAATGAGGTGCGTTTTAGAAACCTTTCCCGATCACACAGTGTACCATCTTCTGGGTTTCTCATGCATGTTTTCGATGTAGGAAGATGCCCTTGAACCTGGAGATTTGGGACCCATGGGATGGGTACCACGCCGTATTACTTTACAGGGTGTGCGTTAGCTCACCCAACCTCACCAAAACTCTCAGCCCCAAGAGTGTCCACTCTTATGTCTCAGTCAGCTGTGGGTCTAGATATGGTCAATCCAGGTGGCATCGCAGCCCCTGAACGAATTTTGTAAGAATTTCTCTCTCTTTCACTGTCTTTGGTTCATGGGTTTTTAAAAGTAATTGATTTTTAGAATGGGGTTTAGCTGCTTTGCACTGCTGTGTTTATGCCGCTTTACACCCACTTGACTCACTTACAGAGAGATAGCAATACATAGGTTTTAAGATTCTTACTAGTCAAATATATTCTTGGGCGGTGAATAGGGGGTGTTGAGTCCAGTAAACTGAGCAAGGAGTAGGTCTTGTCTATTACATATTGGGTTTATGGAACGGTATCTGAGCTAATTTGAAACCCTTGTTTTATGCATCACCCCACCTCACCTTTCCCGTTAAGCAGCCATAGTGTGTTTTCTAAACGTGCGACTCTGTTCTGTTTTGTAATTCAGTTCAAGGGTAGCGGTTTTTACATTCCCTCTATAAGTGATATCTTATGATAAGTGTCTTTTTCTGTGTGACTTATTTCACTTAGAATCGTCGTACCTAAATCCACTCATCATGCTGCTCCTAGCCTTATGACGTTGATTTCATGGCTGAGTGATATTCCATTGTACATAAGGACCACAACTTCTTTATCCATTCTTCTCTTTCCTGGGATATTTCAGGTGGAACGAAGTGGAGTTTCTTGTCAACAGAGCAGCCCTAAACTTTGGGGTGCCTGTGTCTTGCTGATTTTTAGTTTTCCCAATTTATACGCCCATGAGTGGAAGTGCCCTTTGCTCTCTAAGCTGAGTTTTTTAGATGTTTCAGGACACACCGTACACTTCTCCAGAGTGGCTGTTGGCCATTTACAGCCCGCCCATCAGTGTAGCAAGGCTCCCATTTCTCCATGGCCTGTCCTGCATTTCTGGTTTTGACACTTTATTCAGCATGGCCCTTTTGACCGATGGGAAGCGAGACTTCTTTGTAGCGCTGATTTGCCTTTCCAGGTTGCTTGGTTGGCCAAAAAGGGCGTATGCGTTTTTTCCTGAATATATTCAGGAAAAAACGCATACGCCCTTTTTGGCCAAGGGCATCATTGTCGAGGTTTTGCCGCTTTTCCTGTGCTTTAAAGGCGATTCGAATCTACCTCCTGAAATCTGTTTCCTGCAATTCTTCCTTGCTTTCAAATCCTCTTCGTTGCCTTCCCTCAATATATTTGTGGACGAGAGTTATCATTTCTAACTCTGCAGGTTTGTGAATTGCAGTGCCCCTGAGGTCCATTTTTCAACTCGCTTTCTTGGGAGCTGGCTGCAAAAGCGCAGGATTGCTTCAGGCCCTATTCTGGCTCCGGGCGGCAGGCTGATCCTGTGCTTGGTTCTTCTTCCTGATAGGAAAATAGAGTGACCTGTGCCTGTCCCAACACCTAGAGCTAGTCTCTCATTGGTTCCCCCTCTTCCTGTTCATCCTCAGGACAAATTGCAACGTGTACGGAACAGGAGGTTAAAGGTGCTGATTCTCCAAGGAGGGAGATTGCTAGTAAAGCGGCTGGAATGGCGAACCGGAGCACAAGGAGATGAGAAATGAGGTGCGTTTTAGAAACCTTTCCCGATCACACGGTGTACCATCTTCTGGGTTTCTCATGCATGTTTTCGATGTAGGAAGATGCCCTTGAACCTGGAGATTTGGGACCCATGGGATGGGTACCACGCCGTATTACTTTACAGGGTCTGCGTTAGCTCACCCAACCTCACCAAACCTCTCAGCCCCAAGAGTGTCCACCCTTATGTCTCAGTCAGCTGTGGGTCTAGATACGGTCAATCCAGGTGGCATCGCAGCCCCTGAACGAATTTTGTAAGAATTTCTCTCTCTTTCACTGTCTTTGTTTCACGGGTCTTTAAAAGTAATTGATTTTTATAATGGGGTTTAGCTGCTTTGCACTGCTGTGTTTATGCCGCTTTACACCCACTTGACTCACTTACAGAGAGATAGCAATACATAGGTTTTAAGATTCTTACTAGTCAAATATATTCTTGGGCGGTGAATAGGGGGTGTTGAGTCCAGTTCACTGAGCAAGGAGTAGGTCTTGTCTATTACATATTGGGTTTATGGAACGGTATCTGAGCTAATTTGAAACCCTTGTTTTATGCATCACCCCACCTCACCTTTCCCGTTAAGCAGCCATAGTGTGTTTTCTAAACGTGCGACTCTGTTCTGTTTTGTAATTCAGTTCAAGGGTAGCGGTTTTTACATTCCCTCTATAAGTGATATCTTATGATAAGTGTCTTTTTCTGTGTGACTTATTTCACTTAGAATCGTCGTACCTAAATCCACTCATCATGCTGCTCCTAGCCTTATGACGTTGATTTCATGGCTGAGTGATATTCCATAGTACATAAGGACCACAACTTCTTTATCCATTCTTCTCTTTCCTGGGATATTTCAGGTGGAACGAAGTGGAGTTTCTTGTCAACACAGCAGCCCTAAACTTTGGGGTGCCTGTGTCTTGCTGATTTTTAGTTTTCCCAATTTATACGCCCATGAGTGGAAGTGCCCTTTGCTCTCTAAGCTGAGTTTTTTAGATGTTTCAGGACACACCGTACACTTCTCCAGAGTGGCTGTTGGCCATTTACAGCCCGCCCATCAGCGTAGCAAGGCTCCCATTTCTCCATGGCCTGTCCTGCATTTCTGGTTTTGACACTTTATTCAGCATGGCCCTTTTGACCGATGGGAAGCGAGACTTCTTTGTAGCGCTGATTTGCCTTTCCAGGTTGCTTGGTTGGCCAAAAAGGGCGTATGCGTTTTTTCCTGAATATATTCAGGAAAAAACGCATACGCCCTTTTTGGCCAAGGGCATCATTGTCGAGGTTTTGCCGCTTTTCCTGTGCTTTAAAGGCGATTCGAATCTACCTCCTGAAATCTGTTTCCTGCAATTCTACCTTGCTTTCAAATTCTCTTCGTTGCCTTCCCTCAATATATTTGTGGACGAGAGTTATCATTTCTAACTGTGCAGGTCTGTGAATTGCAGTGCCCCTGAGCTCCTATTTCTCAACTCGCTTTCTTGGGAGTTGGCCGCAAAAGCGCAGGATTGCTTCAGGCCCTATTCTGGCTCCGGGCGGCAGGCTGAGCCTGTGGTTAATTCTTCTTCCTGATGGGAAAATAGAGTGACCTGTGCCTGTCCCAACACCTAGAGCTAGTCTCTCATTGGTTCCCCCTCTTCCCGTTCATCCTCAGGACAAATTGCAACCTGTACGGAACAGGAGGTTAAAGGTGCTGATTCTCCAAGGAGGGAGATTGCTAGTAAAGCGGCTGGAATGGCGAACCGGAGCACAAGGAGATGAGAAATGAGGTGCGTTTTAGAAACCTTTCCCGATCACACAGTGTACCATCTTCTGGGTTTCTCATGCATGTTTTCGATGTAGGAAGATGCCCTTGAACCTGGAGATTTGGGACCCATGGGATGGGTACCACGCCGTATTACTTTACAGGGTCTGCGTTAGCTCACCCAACCTCACCAAAACTCTCAGCCCCAAGAGTGTCCACTCTTATGTCTCAGTCAGCTGTGGGTCTAGATATGGTCAATCCAGGTGGCATCGCAGCCCCTGAACGAATTTTGTAAGAATTTCTCTCTCTTTCACTGTCTTTGTTTCACGGGTCTTTAAAAGTAATTGATTTTTATAATGGGGTTTAGCTGCTTTGCACTGCTGTGTTTATGCCGCTTTACACCCACTTACACAGAGATATCAATACATAGGTTTTAAGATTCTTACTAGTCAAATATATTCTTGGGCGGTGAATAGGGGGTGTTGAGTCCAGTAAACTGAGCAAGGAGTAGGTCTTGTCTATTACATATTGGGTTTATGGAACGGTATCTGAGCTAATTTGAAACCCTTGTTTTATTCATCACCCCACCTCACCTTTCCCGTTAAGCAGCCATAGTGTGTTTTCTAAACGTGCGACTCTGTTCTGTTTTGTAATTCAGTTCAAGGGTAGCGGTTTTTACATTCCCTCTATAAGTGATATCTTATGATAAGTGTCTTTTTCTGTGTGACTTATTTCACTTAGAATCGTCGTACCTAAATCCACTCATCATGCTGCTCCTAGCCTTATGACGTTGATTTCATGGCTGAGTGATATTCCATTGTACATAAGGACCACAACTTCTTTATCCATTCTTCTCTTTCCTGGGATATTTCAGGTGGAACGAAGTGGAGTTTCTTGTCAACACAGCAGCCCTAAACTTTGGGGTGCCTGTGTCTTGCTGATTTTTAGTTTTCCCAATTTATACGCCCATGAGTGGAAGTGCCCTTTGCTCTCTAAGCTGAGTTTTTTAGATGTTTCAGGACACACCGTACACTTCTCCAGAGTGGCTGTTGGCCATTTACAGCCCGCCCATCAGTGTAGCAAGGCTCCCATTTCTCCATGGCCTGTCCTGCATTTCTGGTTTTGACACTTTATTCAGCATGGCCCTTTTGACCGATGGGAAGCGAGACTTCTTTGTAGCGCTGATGTGCCTTTCCAGGTTGCTTCGTTGGCCAAAAAGGGCGTATGCGTTTTTTCCTGAATATATTCAGGAAAAAACGCATACGCCCTTTTTGGCCAAGGGCATCATTGTCGAGGTTTTGCCGCTTTTCCTGTGCTTTAAAGGCGATTCGAATCTACCTCCTGAAATCTGTTTCCTGCAATTCTTCCTTGCTTTAAAATCCTCTTCGTTGCCTTCCCTCAATATATTTGTGGACGAGAGTTATCATTTCTAACTCTGCAAGTTTGTGAATTGCAGTGCCCCTGAGGTCCATTTTTCAACTCGCTTTCTTGGGAGCTGGCCGCAAAAGCGCAGGATTGCTTCAGGCCCTATTCTGGCTCCGGGCGGCAGGCTGATCCTGTGCTTGATTCTTCTTCCTGTTGGGAAAATAGAGTGACCTGTGCCTGTCCCAACACATAGAGCTAGTCTCTCATTGGTTCCCCCTCTTCCCATTCATCCTCAGGACAAATTGCAACGTGTACGGAACAGGAGGTTAAAGGTGCTGATTCTCCAAGGAGGGAGATTGCTAGTAAAGCGGCTGGAATGGCGAACCGGAGCACAAGGAGATGAGAAATGAGGTGCGTTTTAGAAACCTTTCCCGATCACACGGTGTACCATCTTCTGGGTTTCTCATGCATGTTTTCGATGTAGGAAGATGCCCTTGAACCTGGAGATTTGGGACCCATGGGATGGGTACCACGCCGTATTACTTTACAGGGTCTGCGTTAGCTCACACAACCTCACCAAACCTCTCAGCCCCAAGAGTGTCCACCCTTATGTCTCAGTCAGCTGTGGGTCTAGATATGGTCAATCCAGGTGGCATCGCAGCCCCTGAACGAATTTTGTAAGAATTTCTCTCTCTTTCACTGTCTTTGTTTCACGGGTCTTTAAAAGTAATTGATTTTTATAATGGGGTTTAGCTGCTTTGCACTGCTGTGTTTATGCCGCTTTACACCCACTTGACTCACTTACAGAGAGATAGCAATACATAGGTTTTAAGATTCTTACTAGTCAAATATATTCTTGGGCGGTGAATAGGGGGTGTTGAGTCCAGTAAACTGAGCAAGGAGTAGGTCTTGTCTATTACATATTGGGTTTATGGAACGGTATCTGAGCTAATTTGAAACCCTTGTTTTATGCATCACCCCACCTCACCTTTCCCGTTAAGCAGCCATAGTGTGTTTTCTAAACGTGCGACTCTGTTCTGTTTTGTAATTCAGTTCAAGGGTAGCGGTTTTTACATTCCCTCTATAAGTGATATCTTATGATAAGTGTCTTTTTCTGTGTGACTTATTTCACTTAGAATCGTCGTACCTAAATCCACTCATCATGCTGCTCCTAGCCTTATGACGTTGATTTCATGGCTGAGTGATATTCCATAGTACATAAGGACCACAACTTCTTTATCCATTCTTCTCTTTCCTGGGATATTTCAGGTGGAACGAAGTGGAGTTTCTTGTCAACACAGCAGCCCTAAACTTTGGGGTGCCTGTGTCTTGCTGATTTTTAGTTTTCCCAATTTATACGGCCATGAGTGGAAGTGCCCTTTGCTCTCTGAGCTGAGTTTTTTAGATGTTTCAGGACACACCGTACACTTCTCCAGAGTGGCTGCTGGCCATTTACAGCCCGCCCATCAGCGTAGCAAGGCTCCCATTTCTCCATGGCCTGTCCTGCATTTCTGGTTTTGACACTTTATTCAGCATGGCCCTTTTGACCGATGGGAAGCGAGACTTCTTTGTAGCGCTGATTTGCCTTTCCAGGTTGCTTGGTTGGCCAAAAAGGGCGTATGCGTTTTTTCCTGAATATATTCAGGAAAAAACGCATACGCCCTTTTTGGCCAAGGGCATCATTGTCGAGGTTTTGCCGCTTTTCCTGTGCTTTAAAGGCGATTCGAATCTACCTCCTGAAATCTGTTTCCTCAATTCTGCCTTGCTTTCAAATCCTCTTCGTTGCCTTCCCTCCATATATTTGTGGATGAGAGTTATCATTTCTAACTCTGCAGGTTTGTGAATTGCAGTGCCCCTGAGCTCCATTTTTCAACTCGCTTTCTTGGGAGCTGGCCGCAAAAGCGCAGGATTGCTTCAGGCCCTCTTCTGGCTCCGGGCGGCAGGCTGAGCCTGTGGTTAATTCTTCTTCCTGATGGGAAAATAGAGTGACCTGTGCCTGTCCCAACACCTAGAGCTAGTCTCTCATTGGTTCCCCCTCTTCCCGTTCATCCTCAGGACAAATTGCAACCTGTACGGAACAGGAGGTTAAAGGTGCTGATTCTCCAAGGAGGGAGATTGCTAGTAAAGCGGCTGGAATGGCGAACCGGAGCACAAGGAGATGAGAAATGAGGTGCGTTTTAGAAACCTTTCCCGGTCACACGGTGTACCATCTTCTGGGTTTCTTATGCATGTTTTCGATGTAGGAAGATGCCCTTGAACCTGGAGATTTGGGACCCATGGGATGGGTACCACGCCGTATTAATTTAAAGGGTCTGCGTTAGCTCACCCAACCTCACCAAACCTCTCAGCCCCAAGAGTGTCCACCCTTATTTCTCAGTCAGCTGTGGGTCAAGATATGGTCAATCCAGGTGGCATCGCAGCCCCTGAACGAATTTTGTAAGAATTTCTCTCTCTTTCACTGTCTTTGTTTCACGGGTCTTTAAAAGTAATTGATTTTTATAATGGGGTTTAGCTGCTTTGCACTGCTGTGTTTATGCCGCTTTACACCCACTTGACTCACTTACAGAGAGATAGCAATACATAGGTTTTAAGATTCTTACTAGTCAGATATATTCTTGGGCGGTGAATAGGGGGTGTTGAGTCCAGTAAACTGAGCAAGGAGTAGGTTTTGTCTATTACATATTGGGTTTATGGAACGGTAACTGAGCTAATTTGAAACCCTTGTTTTATTCATCACCCCACCTCACCTTTCCCGTTAAGCAGCCATAGTGTGTTTTCTAAACGTGCGACTCTGTTCTGTTTTGTAATTCAGTTCAAGGGTAGCGGTTTTTACATTCCCTCTATAAGTGATATCTTATGATAAGTGTCTTTTTCTGTGTGACTTATTTCACTTAGAATCGTCGTACCTAAATCCACTCATCATGCTGCTCCTAGCCTTATGACGTTGATTTCATGGCTGAGTGATATTCCATTGTACATAAGGACCACAACTTTTTTATCCATTCTTCTCTTTCCTGGGATATTTCAGGTGGAATGAAGTGGAGTTTCTTGTCAACACAGCAGCCCTAAACTTTTGGGTGCCTGTGTCTTGCTGATTTTTAGTTTTCCCAATTTATACGCCCATGAGTGGAAGTGCCCTTTGCTCTGTAAGCTGAGTTTTTTAGATGTTTCAGGACACACCGTACACTTCTCCAGAGTGGCTGTTGGCCATTTACAGCCCGCCCATCAACGTAGCAAGGCTCCCATTTCTCCATGGCCTGTCCTGCATTTCTGGTTTTGACACTTTATTCAGCATGGCCCTTTTGACCGATGGGAAACGAGACTTCTTTGTAGCGCTGATTTGCCTTTCCAGGTTGCTTGGTTGGCCAAAAAGGGCGTATGCGTTTTTTCCTGAATATATTCAGGAAAAAACGCATACGCCCTTTTTGGCCAAGGGCATCATTGTCGAGGTTTTGCCGCTTTTCCTGTGCTTTAAAGGCGATTCGAATCTACCTCCTGAAATCTGTTTCCTGCAATTCTACCTTGCTTTCAAATTCTCTTCGTTGCCTTCCCTCAATATATTTGTGGACGAGAGTTATCATTTCTAACTGTGCAGGTCTGTGAATTGCAGTGCCCCTGAGCTCCATTTCTCAACTCGCTTTCTTGGGAGCTGGCCGCAAAAGCGCAGGATTGCTTCAGGCCCTATTCTGGCTCCGGGCGGCAGGCTGAGCCTGTGGTTAATTCTTCTTCCTGATGGGAAAATAGATTGACCTGTGCCTGTCCCAACACCTAGAGCTAGTCTCTCATTGGTTCCCCCTCTTCCCGTTCATCCTCAGGACAAATTGCAACCTGTACGGAACAGGAGGTTAAAGGTGCTGATTCTCCAAGGAGGGAGATTGCTAGTAAAGCGGCTGGAATGGCGAACCGGAGCACAAGGAGATGAGAAATGAGGTGCGTTTTAGAAACCTTTCCCGATCACACAGTGTACCATCTTCTGGGTTTCTCATGCATGTTTTCGATGTAGGAAGATGCCCTTGAACCTGGAGATTTGGGACCCATGGGATGGGTACCACGCCGTATTACTTTACAGGGTCTGCGTTAGCTCACCCAACCTCACCAAAACTCTCAGCCCCAAGAGTGTCCACTCTTATGTCTCAGTCAGCTGTGGGTCTAGATATGGTCAATCCAGGTGGCATCGCAGCCCCTGAACGAATTTTGTAAGAATTTCTCTCTCTTTCACTGTCTTTGTTTCACGGGTCTTTAAAAGTAATTGATTTTTATAATGGGGTTTAGCTGCTTTGCACTGCTGTGTTTATGCCGCTTTACACCCACTTACAGAGAGATATCAATACATAGGTTTTAAGATTCTTACTTGTCAAATATATTCTTGGGCGGTGAATAGGGTGTGTTGAGTCCAGTAAACTGAGCAAGGAGTAGGTCTTGTCTATTACATATTGGGTTTATGGAACGGTATCTGAGCTAATTTGAAACCCTTGTTTTATGCATCACCCCACCTCACCTTTCCCGTTAAGCAGCCATAGTGTGTTTTCTAAACGTGCGACTCTGTTCTGTTTTGTAATTCAGTTCAAGGGTAGCGGTTTTTACATTCCCTCTATAAGTGATATCTTATGATAAGTGTCTTTTTCTGTGTGACTTATTTCACTTAGAATCGTCGTACCTAAATCCACTCATCATGCTGCTCCTAGCCTTATGACGTTGATTTCATGGCTGAGTGATATTCCATAGTACATAAGGACCACAACTTCTTTATCCATTCTTCTCTTTCCTGGGATATTTCAGGTGGAACGAAGTGGAGTTTCTTGTCAACACAGCAGCCCTAAACTTTGGGGTGCCTGTGTCTTGCTGATTTTTAGTTTTCCCAATTTATACGCCCATGAGTGGAAGTGCCCTTTGCTCTCTGAGCTGAGTTTTTTAGATGTTTCAGGACACACCGTACACTTCTCCAGAGTGGCTGCTGGCCATTTACAGCCCGCCCATCAGCGTAGCAAGGCTCCCATTTCTCCATGGCCTGTCCTGCATTTCTGGTTTTGACACTTTATTCAGCATGGCCCTTTTGACCGATGGGAAGCGAGACTTCTTTGTAGCGCTGATTTGCCTTTCCAGGTTGTTTGGTTGGCCAAAAAGGGCGTATGCGTTTTTTCCTGAATATATTCAGGAAAAAACGCATACGCCCTTTTTGGCCAAGGGCATCATTATCGAGGTTTTGCCGCTTTTCCTGTGCTTTAAAGGCGATTCGAATCTACCTCCTGAAATCTGTTTCCTCAATTCTTCCTTGCTTTCAAATCCTCTTCGTTGCCTTCCCTCCATATATTTGTGGACGAGAGTTATCATTTCTAACTCTGCAGGTTTGTGAATTGCAGTGCCCCTGAGCTCCATTTTTCAACTCGCTTTCTTGGGAGCTGGCCGCAAAAGCGCAGGATTGCTTCAGGCCCTCTTCTGGCTCCGGGCGGCAGGCTGAGCCTGTGGTTAATTCTTCTTCCTGATGGGAAAATAGAGTGACCTGTGCCTGTCCCAACACCTAGAGCTAGTCTCTCATTGGTTCCCCCTCTTCCCGTTCATCCTCAGGACAAATTGCAACCTGTACGGAACAGGAGGTTAAAGGTGCTGATTCTCCAAGGAGGGAGATTGCTAGTAAAGCGGCTGGAATGGCGAACCGGAGCACAAGGAGATGAGAAATGAGGTGCGTTTTAGAAACCTTTCCCGGTCACACGGTGTACCATCTTCTGGGTTTCTTATGCATGTTTTCGATGTAGGAAGATGCCCTTGAACCTGGAGATTTGGGACCCATGGGATGGGTACCACGCCGTATTAATTTAAAGGGTCTGCGTTAGCTCACCCAACCTCACCAAACCTCTCAGCCCCAAGAGTGTCCACCCTTATTTCTCAGTCAGCTGTGGGTCAAGATATGGTCAATCCAGGTGGCATCGCAGCCCCTGAACGAATTTTGTAAGAATTTCTCTCTCTTTCACTGTCTTTGTTTCACGGGTCTTGAAAAGTAATTGATTTTTATAATGGGGTTTAGCTGCTTTGCACTGCTGTGTTTATGCCGCTTTACACCCTCTTGACTCACTTACAGAGAGATAGCAATACATAGGTTTTAAGATTCTTACTAGTCAGATATATTCTTGGGCGGTGAATAGGGGGTGTTGAGTCCAGTAAACTGAGCAAGGAGTAGGTTTTGTCTATTACATATTGGGTTTATGGAACGGTATCTGAGCTAATTTGAAACCCTTGTTTTATTCATCACCCCACCTCACCTTTCCCGTTAAGCAGCCATAGTGTGTTTTCTAAACGTGCGACTCTGTTCTGTTTTGTAATTCAGTTCAAGGGTAGCGGTTTTTACATTCCCTCTATAAGTGATATCTTATGATAAGTGTCTTTTTCTGTGTGACTTATTTCACTTAGAATCGTCGTACCTAAATCCACTCATCATGCTGCTCCTAGCCTTATGACGTTGATTTCATGGCTGAGTGATATTCCATTGTACATAAGGACCACAACTTCTTTATCCATTCTTCTCTTTCCTGGGATATTTCAGGTGGAACGAAGTGGAGTTTCTTGTCAACACAGCAGCCCTAAACTTTGGGGTGCCTGTGTCTTGCTGATTTTTAGTTTTCCCAATTTATACGCCCATGAGTGGAAGTGCCCTTTGCTCTCTAAGCTGAGTTTTTTAGATGTTTCAGGACACACCGTACACTTCTCCAGAGTGGCTGTTGGTAATTTACAGCCCGCCCATCAGCGTAGCAAGGCTCCCATTTCTCCATGGCCTGTCCTGCATTTCTGGTTTTGACACTTTATTCAGCATGGCCCTTTTGACCGATGGGAAGCGAGACTTCTTTGTAGCGCTGATTTGCCTTTCCAGGTTGCTTGGTTGGCCAAAAAGGGCGTATGCGTTTTTTCCTGAATATATTCAGGAAAAAACGCATACGCCCTTTTTGGCCAAGGGCATCATTGTCGAGGTTTTGCCGCTTTTCCTGTGCTTTAAAGGCGATTCGAATCTACCTCCTGAAATCTGTTTCCTGCAATTCTGCCTTGCTTTCAAATTCTCTTCGTTGCCTTCCCTCAATATATTTGTTGACGAGAGTTATCATTTCTAACTGTGCAGGTCTGTGAATTGCAGTGCCCCTGAGCTCCATTTCTCAACTCGCTTTCTTGGGAGCTGGCCGCAAAAGCGCAGGATTGCTTCAGGCCCTATTCTGGCTCCGGGCGGCAGGCTGAGCCTGTGGTTAATTCTTCTTCCTGATGGGAAAATAGATTGACCTGTGCCTGTCCCAACACCTAGAGCTAGTCTCTCATTGGTTCCCCCTCTTCCCGTTCATCCTCAGGACAAATTGCAACCTGTACGGAACAGGAGGTTAAAGGTGCTGATTCTCCAAGGAGGGAGATTGCTAGTAAAGCGGCTGGAATGGCGAACCGGAGCACAAGGAGATGAGAAATGAGGTGCGTTTTAGAAACCTTTCCCGATCACACGGTGTACCATCTTCTGGGTTTCTCATGCATGTTTTCGATGTAGGAAGATGCCCTTGAACCTGGAGATTTGGGACCCATGGGATGGGTACCACGCCGTATTACTTTACAGGGTCTGCGTTAGCTCACCCAACCTCACCAAACCTCTCAGCCCCAAGAGTGTCCACCCTTATGTCTCAATCAGCTGTGGGTCTAGATATGGTCAATCCAGGTGGCATCGCAGCCCCTGAACGAATTTTGTAAGAATTTCTCTCTCTTTCACTGTCTTTGTTTCACGGGTCTTGAAAAGTAATTGATTTTTATAATGGGGTTTAGCTGCTTTGCACTGCTGTGTTTATGCCGCTTTACACCCTCTTGACTCACTTACAGAGAGATAGCAATACATAGGTTTTAAGATTCTTACTAGTCAGATATATTCTTTGGCGGTGAATAGGGGGTGTTGAGTCCAGTAAACTGAGCAAGGAGTAGGTTTTGTCTATTACATATTGGGTTTATGGAACGGTATCTGAGCTAATTTGAAACCCTTGTTTTATTCATCACCCCACCTCACCTTTCCCGTTAAGCAGCCATAGTGTGTTTTCTAAACGTGCGACTCTGTTCTGTTTTGTAATTCAGTTCAAGGGTAGCGGTTTTTACATTCCCTCTATAAGTGATATCTTATGATAAGTGTCTTTTTCTGTGTGACTTATTTCACTTAGAATCGTCGTACCTAAATCCACTCATCATGCTGCTCCTAGCCTTATGACGTTGATTTCATGGCTGAGTGATATTCCATTGTACATAAGGACCACAACTTCTTTATCCATTCTTCTCTTTCCTGGGATATTTCAGGTGGAACGAAGTGGAGTTTCTTGTCAACACAGCAGCCCTAAACTTTGGGGTGCCTGTGTCTTGCTGATTTTTAGTTTTCCCAATTTATACGCCCATGAGTGGAAGTGCCCTTTGCTCTCTAAGCTGAGTTTTTTAGATGTTTCAGGACACACCGTAAACTTCTCCAGAGTGGCTGTTGGTAATTTACAGCCCGCCCATCAGCGTAGCAAGGCTCCCATTTCTCCATGGCCTGTCCTGCATTTCTGGTTTTGACACTTTATTCAGCATGGCCCTTTTGACCGATGGGAAGCGAGACTTCTTTGTAGCGCTGATTTGCCTTTCCAGGTTGCTTGGTTGGCCAAAAAGGGCGTATGCGTTTTTTCCTGAATATATTCAGGAAAAAACGCATACGCCCTTTTTGGCCAAGGGCATCATTGTCGAGGTTTTGCCGCTTTTCCTGTGCTTTAAAGGCGATTCGAATCTACCTCCTGAAATCTGTTTCCTGCAATTCTGCCTTGCTTTCAAATTCTCTTCGTTGCCTTCCCTCAATATATTTGTTGACGAGAGTTATCATTTCTAACTGTGCAGGTCTGTGAATTGCAGTGCCCCTGAGCTCCATTTCTCAACTCGCTTTCTTGGGAGCTGGCCGCAAAAGCGCAGGATTGCTTCAGGCCCTATTCTGGCTCCGGGCGGCAGGCTGAGCCTGTGGTTAATTCTTCTTCCTGATGGGAAAATAGATTGACCTGTGCCTGTCCCAACACCTAGAGCTAGTCTCTCATTGGTTCCCCCTCTTCCCGTTCATCCTCAGGACAAATTGCAACCTGTACGGAACAGGAGGTTAAAGGTGCTGATTCTCCAAGGAGGGAGATTGCTAGTAAAGCGGCTGGAATGGCGAACCGGAGCACAAGGAGATGAGAAATGAGGTGCGTTTTAGAAACCTTTCCCGATCACACGGTGTACCATCTTCTGGGTTTCTCATGCATGTTTTCGATGTAGGAAGATGCCCTTGAACCTGGAGATTTGGGACCCATGGGATGGGTACCACGCCGTATTACTTTACAGGGTCTGCGTTAGCTCACCCAACCTCACCAAACCTCTCAGCCCCAAGAGTGTCCACCCTTATGTCTCAATCAGCTGTGGGTCTAGATATGGTCAATCCAGGTGGCATCGCAGCCCCTGAACGAATTTTGTAAGAATTTCTCTCTCTTTCACTGTCTTTGGTTCACGGGTTTTTAAAAGTAATTGATTTTTATAATGGGGTTTAGCTGCTTTGCACTGCTGTGTTTATGCCGCTTTACACCCACTTGACTCACTTACAGAGAGATAGCAATACATAGGTTTTAAGATTCTTACTAGTCAAATATATTCTTGGGCGGTGAATAGGGGGTGTTGAGTCCAGTAAACTGAGCAAGGAGTAGGTTTTGTCTATTACATATTGGGTTTATGGAACGGTATCTGAGCTAATTTGAAACCCTTGTTTTATGCATCACCCCACCTCACCTTTCCCGTTTTGCAGCCATAGTGTGTTTTCTAAACGTGCGACTCTGTTCTGTTTTGTAATTCAGTTCAAGGGTAGCGGTTTTTACATTCCCTCTATAAGTGATATCTTATGATAAGTGTCTTTTTCTGTGTGACTTATTTCACTTAGAATCGTCGTACCTAAATCCACTCATCATGCTGCTCCTAGCCTTATGACGTTGATTTCATGGCTGAGTGATATTCCATTGTACATAAGGACCACAACTTCTTTATCCATTCTTCTCTTTCCTGGGATGTTTCAGGTGTAACGAAGTGGAGGTTCTTGTCAACAGAGCAGCCCTAAACTTTGGGGTGCCTGTGTCTTGCTGATTTTTAGTTTTCCCAATTTATACGCCCATGAGTGGAAGTGCCCTATGCTCTCTAAGCTGAGTTTTTTAGATGTTTCAGGACACACCGTACACTTCTCCAGAGTGGCTGTTGGCCATTTACAGCCCGCCCATCAGCGTAGCAAGGCTCCCATTTCTCCATGGCCTGTCCTGCATTTCTGGTTTTGACACTTTATTCAGCATGGCCCTTTTGACCGATGGGAAGCGAGACTTCTTTGTAGCGCTGATTTGCCTTTCCAGGTTGCTTGGTTGGCCAAAAAGGGCGTATGCGTTTTTTCCTGAATATATTCAGGAAAAAACGCATACGCCCTTTTTGGCCAAGGACATCATTGTCGAGGTTTTGCCGCTTTTCCTGTGCTTTAAAGGCGATTCGAATCTACCTCCTGAAATCTGTTTCCTGCAATTCTACCTTGCTTTCAAATTCTCTTCGTTGCCTTCCCTCAATATATTTGTGGACGAGAGTTATCATTTCTAACTGTGCAGGTCTGTGAATTGCAGTGCCCCTGAGCTCCATTTCTCAACTCGCTTTCTTGGGAGCTGGCCGCAAAAGCGCAGGATTGCTTCAGGCCCTATTCTGGCTCCGGGCGGCAGGCTGAGCCTGTGGTTAATTCTTCTTCCTGATGGGAAAATAGATTGACCTGTGCCTGTCCCAACACCTAGAGCTAGTCTCTCATTGGTTCCCCCTCTTCCCGTTCATCCTCAGGACAAATTGCAACCTGTACGGAACAGGAGGTTAAAGGTGCTGATTCTCCAAGGAGGGAGATTGCTAGTAAAGCGGCTGGAATGGCGAACCGGAGCACAAGGAGATGATAAATGAGGTGCGTTTTAGAAACCTTTCCCGATCACACAGTGTACCATCTTCTGGGTTTCTCATGCATGTTTTCGATGTAGGAAGATGCCCTTGAACCTGGAGATTTGGGACCCATGGGATGGGTACCACGCCGTATTACTTTACAGGGTCTGCGTTAGCTCACCCAACCTCACCAAAACTCTCAGCCCCAAGAGTGTCCACTCTTATGTCTCAGTCAGCTGTGGGTCTAGATATGGTCAATCCAGGTGGCATCGCAGCCCCTGAACGAATTTTGTAAGAATTTCTCTCTCTTTCACTGTCTTTGTTTCACGGGTCTTTAAAAGTAATTGATTTTTATAATGGGGTTTAGCTGCTTTGCACTGCTGTGTTTATGCCGCTTTACACCCACTTACAGAGAGATATCAATACATAGGTTTTAAGATTCTTACTAGTCAAATATATTCTTGGGCGGTGAATAGGGTGTGTTGAGTCCAGTAAACTGAGCAAGGAGTAGGTCTTGTCTATTACATATTGGGTTTATGGAACGGTATCTGAGCTAATTTGAAACCCTTGTTTTATGCATCACCCCACCTCACCTTTCCCGTTAAGCAGCCATAGTGTGTTTTCTAAACGTGCGACTCTGTTCTGTTTTGTAATTCAGTTCAAGGGTAGCGGTTTTTACATTCCCTCTATAAGTGATATCTTATGATAAGTGTCTTTTTCTGTGTGACTTATTTCACTTAGAATCGTCGTACCTAAATCCACTCATCATGCTGCTCCTAGCCTTATGACGTTGATTTCATGGCTGAGTGATATTCCATAGTACATAAGGACCACAACTTCTTTATCCATTCTTCTCTTTCCTGGGATATTTCAGGTGGAACGAAGTGGAGTTTCTTGTCAACACAGCAGCCCTAAACTTTGGGGTGCCTGTGTCTTGCTGATTTTTAGTTTTCCCAATTTATACGCCCATGAGTGGAAGTGCCCTTTGCTCTCTGAGCTGAGTTTTTTAGATGTTTCAGGACACACCGTACACTTCTCCAGAGTGGCTGCTGGCCATTTACAGCCCGCCCATCAGCGTAGCAAGGCTCCCATTTCTCCATGGCCTGTCCTGCATTTCTGGTTTTGACACTTTATTCAGCATGGCCCTTTTGACCGATGGGAAGCGAGACTTCTTTGTAGCGCTGATTTGCCTTTCCAGGTTGTTTGGTTGGCCAAAAAGGGCGTATGCGTTTTTTCCTGAATATATTCAGGAAAAAACGCATACGCCCTTTTTGGCCAAGGGCATCATTGTCGAGGTTTTGCCGCTTTTCCTGTGCTTTAAAGGCGATTCGAATCTACCTCCTGAAATCTGTTTCCTCAATTCTTCCTTGCTCTCAAATCCTCTTCGTTGCCTTCCCTCCATATATTTGTGGACGAGAGTTATCATTTCTAACTCTGCAGGTTTGTGAATTGCAGTGCCCCTGAGCTCCATTTTTCAACTCGCTTTCTTGGGAGCTGGCCGCAAAAGCGCAGGATTGCTTCAGGCCCTCTTCTGGCTCCGGGCGGCAGGCTGAGCCTGTGGTTAATTCTTCTTCCTGATGGGAAAATAGAGTGACCTGTGCCTGTCCCAACACCTAGAGCTAGTCTCTCATTGGTTCCCCCTCTTCCCGTTCATCCTCAGGACAAATTGCAACCTGTACGGAACAGGAGGTTAAAGGTGCTGATTCTCCAAGGAGGGAGATTGCTAGTAAAGCGGCTGGAATGGCGAACCGGAGCACAAGGAGATGAGAAATGAGGTGCGTTTTAGAAACCTTTCCCGGTCACACGGTGTACCATCTTCTGGGTTTCTTATGCATGTTTTCGATGTAGGAAGATGCCCTTGAACCTGGAGATTTGGGACCCATGGGATGGGTACCACGCCGTATTAATTTAAAGGGTCTGCGTTAGCTCACCCAACCTCACCAAACCTCTCAGCCCCAAGAGTGTCCACCCTTATTTCTCAGTCAGCTGTGGGTCAAGATATGGTCAATCCAGGTGGCATCGCAGCCCCTGAACGAATTTTGTAAGAATTTCTCTCTCTTTCACTGTCTTTGTTTCACGGGTCTTTAAAAGTAATTGATTTTTATAATGGGGTTTAGCTGCTTTGCACTGCTGTGTTTATGCCGCTTTACACCCTCTTGACTCACTTACAGAGAGATAGCAATACATAGGTTTTAAGATTCTTACTAGTCAGATATATTCTTGGGCGGTGAATAGGGGGTGTTGAGTCCAGTAAACTGAGCAAGGAGTAGGTTTTGTCTATTACATATTGGGTTTATGGAACGGTATCTGAGCTAATTTGAAACCCTTGTTTTATTCATCACCCCACCTCACCTTTCCCGTTAAGCAGCCATAGTGTGTTTTCTAAACGTGCGACTCTGTTCTGTTTTGTAATTCAGTTCAAGGGTAGCGGTTTTTACATTCCCTCTATAAGTGATATCTTATGATAAGTGTCTTTTTCTGTGTGACTTATTTCACTTAGAATCGTCGTACCTAAATCCACTCATCATGCTGCTCCTAGCCTTATGACGTTGATTTCATGGCTGAGTGATATTCCATTGTACATAAGGACCACAACTTCTTTATCCATTCTTCTCTTTCCTGGGATATTTCAGGTGGAACGAAGTGGAGTTTCTTGTCAACACAGCAGCCCTAAACTTTGGGGTGCCTGTGTCTTGCTGATTTTTAGTTTTCCCAATTTATACGCCCATGAGTGGAAGTGCCCTTTGCTCTCTAAGCTGAGTTTTTTAGATGTTTCAGGACACACCGTACACTTCTCCAGAGTGGCTGTTGGCCATTTACAGCCCGCCCATCAGCGTAGCAAGGCTCCCATTTCTCCACGGCCTGTCCTGCATTTCTGGTTTTGACCCTTTATTCAGCATGGCCCTTTTGACCGATGGGAAGCGAGACTTCTTTGTAGCGCTGATTTGCCTTTCCAGGTTGCTTGGTTGGCCAAAAAGGGCGTATGCGTTTTTTCCTGAATATATTCAGGAAAAAACGCATACGCCCTTTTTGGCCAAGGGCATCATTGTCGAGGTTTTGCCGCTTTTCCTGTGCTTTAAAGGCGATTCGAATCTACCTCCTGAAATCTGTTTCCTGCAATTCTGCCTTGCTTTCAAATTCTCTTCGTTGCCTTCCCTCAATATATTTGTTGACGAGAGTTATCATTTCTAACTGTGCAGGTCTGTGAATTGCAGTGCCCCTGAGCTCCATTTCTCAACTCGCTTTCTTGGGAGCTGGCCGCAAAAGCGCAGGATTGCTTCAGGCCCTATTCTGGCTCCGGGCGGCAGGCTGAGCCTGTGGTTAATTCTTCTTCCTGATGGGAAAATAGAGTGACCTGTGCCTGTCCCAACACCTAGAGCTAGTCTCTCATTGGTTCCCCCTCTTCCCGTTCATCCTCAGGACAAATTGCAACCTGTACGGAACAGGAGGTTAAAGGTGCTGATTCTCCAAGCAGGGAGATTGCTAGTAAAGCGGCTGGAATGGCGAACCGGAGCACAAGGAGATGAGAAATGAGGTGCGTTTTAGAAACCTTTCCCGATCACACGGTGTACCATCTTCTGGGTTTCTCATGCATGTTTTCGATGTAGGAAGATGCCCTTGAACCTGGAGATTTGGGACCCATGGGATGGGTACCACGCCGTATTACTTTACAGGGTCTGCGTTAGCTCACCCAACCTCACCAAACCTCTCAGCCCCAAGAGTGTCCACCCTTATGTCTCAATCAGCTGTGGGTCTAGATATGGTCAATCCAGGTGGCATCGCAGCCCCTGAACGAATTTTGTAAGAATTTCTCTCTCTTTCACTGTCTTTGGTTCACGGGTTTTTAAAAGTAATTGATTTTTATAATGGGGTTTAGCTGCTTTGCACTGCTGTGTTTATGCCGCTTTACACCCACTTGACTCACTTACAGAGAGATAGCAATACATAGGTTTTAAGATTCTTACTAGTCAAATATATTCTTGGGCGGTGAATAGGGGGTGTTGAGTCCAGTAAACTGAGCAAGGAGTAGGTCTTGTCTATTACATATTGGGTTTATGGAACGGTATCTGAGCTAATTTGAAACCCTTGTTTTATGCATCACCCCACCTCACCTTTCCCGTTTTGCAGCCATAGCGTGTTTTCTAAACGTGCGACTCTGTTCTGTTTTGTAATTCAGTTCAAGGGTAGCGGTTTTTACATTCCCTCTATAAGTGATATCTTATGATAAGTGTCTTTTTCTGTGTGACTTATTTCACTTAGAATCGTCGTACCTAAATCCACTCATCATGCTGCTCCTAGCCTTATGACGTTGATTTCATGGCTGAGTGATATTCCATTGTACATAAGGACCACAACTTCTTTATCCATTCTTCTCTTTCCTGGGATGTTTCAGGTGTAACGAAGTGGAGGTTCTTGTCAACAGAGCAGCCCTAAACTTTGGGGTGCCTGTGTCTTGCTGATTTTTAGTTTTCCCAATTTATACGCCCATGAGTGGAAGTGCCCTATGCTCTCTAAGCTGAGTTTTTTAGATGTTTCAGGACACACCGTACACTTCTCCAGAGTGGCTGTTGGCCATTTACAGCCCGCCCATCAGCGTAGCAAGGCTCCCATTTCTCCATGGCCTGTCCTGCATTTCTGGTTTTGACACTTTATTCAGCATGGCCCTTTTGACCGATGGGAAGCGAGACTTCTTTGTAGCGCTGATTTGCCTTTCCAGGTTGCTTGGTTGGCCAAAAAGGGCGTATGCGTTTTTTCCTGAATATATTCAGGAAAAAACGCATACGCCCTTTTTGGCCAAGGGCATCATTGTCGAGGTTTTGCCGCTTTTCCTGTGCTTTAAAGGCGATTCGAATCTACCTCCTGAAATCTGTTTCCTGCAATTCTGCCTTGCTTTCAAATTCTCTTCGTTGCCTTCCCTCAATATATTTGTTGACGAGAGTTATCATTTCTAACTGTGCAGGTCTGTGAATTGCAGTGCCCCTGAGCTCCATTTCTCAACTCGCTTTCTTGGGAGCTGGCCGCAAAAGCACAGGATTGCTTCAGGCCCTATTCTGGCTCCGGGCGGCAGGCTGAGCCTGTGGTTAATTCTTCTTCCTGATGGGAAAATAGAGTGACCTGTGCCTGTCCCAACACCTAGAGCTAGTCTCTCATTGGTTCCCCCTCTTCCCGTTCATCCTCAGGACAAATTGCAACCTGTACGGAACAGGAGGTTAAAGGTGCTGATTCTCCAAGGAGGGAGATTGCTAGTAAAGCGGCTGGAATGGCGAACCGGAGCACAAGGAGATGAGAAATGAGGTGCGTTTTAGAAACCTTTCCCGATCACACGGTGTACCATCTTCTGGGTTTCTCATGCATGTTTTCGATGAAGGAAGATGCCCTTGAACCTGGAGATTTGGGACCCATGGGATGGGTACCACGCCGTATTACTTTACAGGGTCTGCGTTAGCTCACCCAACCTCACCAAACCTCTCAGCCCCAAGAGTGTCCACCCTTATGTCTCAATCAGCTGTGGGTCTAGATATGGTCAATCCAGGTGGCATCGCAGCCCCTGAACGAATTTTGTAAGAATTTCTCTCTCTTTCACTGTCTTTGGTTCACGGGTTTTTAAAAGTAATTGATTTTTATAATGGGGTTTAGCTGCTTTGCACTGCTGTGTTTATGCCGCTTTACACCCACTTGACTCACTTACAGAGAGATAGCAATACATAGGTTTTAAGATTCTTACTAGTCAAATATATTCTTGGGCGGTGAATAGGGGGTGTTGAGTCCAGTAAACTGAGCAAGGAGTAGGTCTTGTCTATTACATATTGGGTTTATGGAACGGTATCTGAGCTAATTTGAAACCCTTGTTTTATGCATCACCCCACCTCACCTTTCCCGTTTTGCAGCCCTAGTGTGTTTTCTAAACGTGCGACTCTGTTCTGTTTTGTAATTCAGTTCAAGGGTAGCGGTTTTTACATTCCCTCTATAAGTGATATCTTATGATAAGTGTCTTTTTCTGTGTGACTTATTTCACTTAGAATCGTCGTACCTAAATCCACTCATCATGCTGCTCCTAGCCTTATGACGTTGATTTCATGGCTGAGTGATATTCCATTGTACATAAGGACCACAACTTCTTTATCCATTCTTCTCTTTCCTGGGATATTTCAGGTGTAACGAAGTGGAGGTTCTTGTCAACAGAGCAGCCCTAAACTTTGGGGTGCCTGTGTCTTGCTGATTTTTAGTTTTCCCAATTTATACGCCCATGAGTGGAAGTGCCCTATGCTCTCTAAGCTGAGTTTTTTAGATGTTTCAGGACACACCGTACACTTCTCCAGAGTGGTTGTTGGCCATTTACAGCCCGCCCATCAGCGTAGCAAGGCTCCCATTTCTCCATGGCCTGTCCTGCATTTCTGGTTTTGACACTTTATTCAGCATGGCCCTTTTGACCGATGGGAAGCGAGACTTCTTTGTAGCGCTGATTTGCCTTTCCAGGTTGCTTGGTTGGCCAAAAAGGGCGTATGCGTTTTTTCCTGAATATATTCAGGAAAAAACGCATACGCCCTTTTTGGCCAAGGGCATCATTGTCGAGGTTTTGCCGCTTTTCCTGTGCTTTAAAGGCGATTCGAATCTACCTCCTGAAATCTGTTTCCTGCAATTCTGCCTTGCTTTCAAATTCTCTTCGTTGCCTTCCCTCAATATATTTGTGGACGAGAGTTATCATTTCTAACTGTGCAGGTCTGTGAATTGCAGTGCCCCTGAGCTCCATTTCTCAACTTGCTTTCTTGGGAGCTGGCCGCAAAAGCGCAGGATTGCTTCAGGCCCTCTTCTGGCTCCGGGCGGCAGGCTGAGCCTGTGGTTAATTCTTCTTCCTGCTGGGAAAATAGAGTGACCTGTGTCTGTCCCAACACCTAGAGCTAGTCTCTCATTGGTTCCCCCTCTTCCCGTTCATCCTCAGGACAAATTGCAACCTGTACGGAACAGGAGGTTAAAGGTGCTGATTCTGCAAGCAGGGAGATTGCTAGTAAAGCGGCTGGAATGGCGAACCGGAGCACAAGGAGATGAGAAATGAGGTGCGTTTTAGAAACCTTTCCCGATCACACGGTGTACCATCTTCTGGGTTTCTCATGCATGTTTTCGATGTAGGAAGATGCCCTTGAACCTGGAGATTTGGGACCCATGGGATGGGTACCACGCCGTATTACTTTACAGGGTCTGCGTTAGCTCACCCAACCTCACCAAACCTCTCAGCCCCAAGAGTGTCCACTCTTATGTCTCAATCAGCTGTGGGTCTAGATATGGTCAATCCAGGTGGCATCGCAGCCCCTGAACGAATTTTGTAAGAATTTCTCTCTCTTTCACTGTCTTTGGTTCACGGGTTTTTAAAAGTAATTGATTTTTATAATGGGGTTTAGCTGCTTTGCACTGCTGTGTTTATGCCGCTTTACACCCTCTTGACTCACTTAAAGAGAGATAGCAATACATAGGTTTTAAGATTCTTACTAGTCAAATATATTCTTGGGCGGTGAATAGGGGGTGTTGAGTCCAGTAAACTGAGCAAGGAGTAGGTCTTGTCTATTACATATTGGGTTTATGGAACGGTATCTGAGCTAATTTGAAACCCTTGTTTTATGCATCACCCCACCTCACCTTTCCCGTTAAGCAGCCATAGTGTGTTTTCTAAACGTGCGACTCTGTTCTGTTTTGTAATTCAGTTCAAGGGTAGCGGTTTTTACATTCCCTCTATAAGTGATATCTTATGGTAAGTGTCTTTTTCTGTGTGACTTATTTCACTTAGAATCGTCGTACCTAAATCCACTCATCATGCTGCTCCTAGCCTTATGACGTTGATTTCATGGCTGAGTGATATTCCATTGTACATAAGGACCACAACTTCTTTATCCATTCTTCTCTTTCCTGGGATGTTTCAGGTGTAACGAAGTGGAGGTTCTTGTCAGCAGAGCAGCCCTAAACTTTGGGGTGCCTGTGTCTTGCTGATTTTTAGTTTTCCCAATTTATTCGCCCATGAGTGGAAGTGCCCTATGCTCTCTAAGCTGAGTTTTTTAGATGTTTCAGGACACACCGTACACTTCTCCAGAGTGGCTGTTGGCAATTTACAGCCCGCCCATCAGCGTAGCAAGGCTCCCATTTCTCCATGGCCTGTCCTGCATTTCTGGTTTTGACACTTTATTCAGCATGGCCCTTTTGACCGATGGGAAGCGAGACTTCTTTGTAGCGCTGATTTGCCTTTCCAGGTTGCTTGGTTGGGCAAAAAGGGCGTATGCGTTTTTTCCTGAATATATTCAGGAAAAAACGCATACGCCCTTTTTGGCCAAGGGCATCATTGTCGAGGTTTTGCCGCTTTTCCTGTGCTTTAAAGGCGATTCGAATCTACCTCCTGAAATCTGTTTCCTGCAATTCTGCCTTGCTTTCAAATTCTCTTCGTTGCCTTCCCTCAATATATTTGTTGACGAGAGTTATCATTTCTAACTGTGCAGGTCTGTGAATTGCAGTGCCCCTGAGCTCCATTTCTCAACTCGCTTTCTTGGGAGCTGGCCGCAAAAGCACAGGATTGCTTCAGGCCCTATTCTGGCTCCGGGCGGCAGGCTGAGCCTGTGGTTAATTCTTCTTCCTGATGGGAAAATAGAGTGACCTGTGCCTGTCCCAACACCTAGAGCTAGTCTCTCATTGGTTCCCCCTCTTCCCGTTCATCCTCAGGACAAATTGCAACCTGTACGGAACAGGAGGTTAAAGGTGCTGATTCTCCAAGGAGGGAGATTGCTAGTAAAGCGGCTGGAATGGCGAACCGGAGCACAAGGAGATGAGAAATGAGGTGCGTTTTAGAAACCTTTCCCGATCACACGGTGTACCATCTTCTGGGTTTCTCATGCATGTTTTCGATGAAGGAAGATGCCCTTGAACCTGGAGATTTGGGACCCATGGGATGGGTACCACGCCGTATTACTTTACAGGGTCTGCGTTAGCTCACCCAACCTCACCAAACCTCTCAGCCCCAAGAGTGTCCACCCTTATGTCTCAATCAGCTGTGGGTCTAGATATGGTCAATCCAGGTGGCATCGCAGCCCCTGAACGAATTTTGTAAGAATTTCTCTCTCTTTCACTGTCTTTGGTTCATGGGTTTTTAAAAGTAATTGATTTTTATAATGGGGTTTAGCTGCTTTGCACTGCTGTGTTTATGCCGCTTTACACCCACTTGACTCACTTACAGAGAGATAGCAATACATAGGTTTTAAGATTCTTACTAGTCAAATATATTCTTGGGCGGTGAATAGGGGGTGTTGAGTCCAGTAAACTGAGCAAGGAGTAGGTCTTGTCTATTACATATTGGGTTTATGGAACGGTATCTGAGCTAATTTGAAACCCTTGTTTTATGCATCACCCCACCTCACCTTTCCCGTTTTGCAGCCCTAGTGTGTTTTCTAAACGTGCGACTCTGTTCTGTTTTGTAATTCAGTTCAAGGGTAGCGGTTTTTACATTCCCTCTATAAGTGATATCTTATGATAAGTGTCTTTTTCTGTGTGACTTATTTCACTTAGAATCGTCGTACCTAAATCCACTCATCATGCTGCTCCTAGCCTTATGACGTTGATTTCATGGCTGAGTGATATTCCATTGTACATAAGGACCACAACTTCTTTATCCATTCTTCTCTTTCCTGGGATATTTCAGGTGTAACGAAGTGGAGGTTCTTGTCAACAGAGCAGCCCTAAACTTTGGGGTGCCTGTGTCTTGCTGATTTTTAGTTTTCCCAATTTATACGCCCATGAGTGGAAGTGCCCTATGCTCTCTAAGCTGAGTTTTTTAGATGTTTCAGGACACACCGTACACTTCTCCAGAGTGGTTGTTGGCCATTTACAGCCCGCCCATCAGCGTAGCAAGGCTCCCATTTCTCCATGGCCTGTCCTGCATTTCTGGTTTTGACACTTTATTCAGCATGGCCCTTTTGACCGATGGGAAGCGAGACTTCTTTGTAGCGCTGATTTGCCTTTCCAGGTTGCTTGGTTGGCCAAAAAGGGCGTATGCGTTTTTTCCTGAATATATTCAGGAAAAAACGCATACGCCCTTTTTGGCCAAGGGCATCATTGTCGAGGTTTTGCCGCTTTTCCTGTGCTTTAAAGGCGATTCGAATCTACCTCCTGAAATCTGTTTCCTGCAATTCTGCCTTGCTTTCAAATTCTCTTCGTTGCCTTCCCTCAATATATTTGTGGACGAGAGTTATCATTTCTAACTGTGCAGGTCTGTGAATTGCAGTGCCCCTGAGCTCCATTTCTCAACTTGCTTTCTTGGGAGCTGGCCGCAAAAGCGCAGGATTGCTTCAGGCCCTCTTCTGGCTCCGGGCGGCAGGCTGAGCCTGTGGTTAATTCTTCTTCCTGCTGGGAAAATAGAGTGACCTGTGTCTGTCCCAACACCTAGAGCTAGTCTCTCATTGGTTCCCCCTCTTCCCGTTCATCCTCAGGACAAATTGCAACCTGTACGGAACAGGAGGTTAAAGGTGCTGATTCTGCAAGCAGGGAGATTGCTAGTAAAGCGGCTGGAATGGCGAACCGGAGCACAAGGAGATGAGAAATGAGGTGCGTTTTAGAAACCTTTCCCGATCACACGGTGTACCATCTTCTGGGTTTCTCATGCATGTTTTCGATGTAGGAAGATGCCCTTGAACCTGGAGATTTGGGACCCATGGGATGGGTACCACGCCGTATTACTTTACAGGGTCTGCGTTAGCTCACCCAACCTCACCAAACCTCTCAGCCCCAAGAGTGTCCACTCTTATGTCTCAATCAGCTGTGGGTCTAGATATGGTCAATCCAGGTGGCATCGCAGCCCCTGAACGAATTTTGTAAGAATTTCTCTCTCTTTCACTGTCTTTGGTTCACGGGTTTTTAAAAGTAATTGATTTTTATAATGGGGTTTAGCTGCTTTGCACTGCTGTGTTTATGCCGCTTTACACCCTCTTGACTCACTTAAAGAGAGATAGCAATACATAGGTTTTAAGATTCTTACTAGTCAAATATATTCTTGGGCGGTGAATAGGGGGTGTTGAGTCCAGTAAACTGAGCAAGGAGTAGGTCTTGTCTATTACATATTGGGTTTATGGAACGGTATCTGAGCTAATTTGAAACCCTTGTTTTATGCATCACCCCACCTCACCTTTCCCGTTAAGCAGCCATAGTGTGTTTTCTAAACGTGCGACTCTGTTCTGTTTTGTAATTCAGTTCAAGGGTAGCGGTTTTTACATTCCCTCTATAAGTGATATCTTATGGTAAGTGTCTTTTTCTGTGTGACTTATTTCACTTAGAATCGTCGTACCTAAATCCACTCATCATGCTGCTCCTAGCCTTATGACGTTGATTTCATGGCTGAGTGATATTCCATTGTACATAAGGACCACAACTTCTTTATCCATTCTTCTCTTTCCTGGGATGTTTCAGGTGTAACGAAGTGGAGGTTCTTGTCAGCAGAGCAGCCCTAAACTTTGGGGTGCCTGTGTCTTGCTGATTTTTAGTTTTCCCAATTTATTCGCCCATGAGTGGAAGTGCCCTATGCTCTCTAAGCTGAGTTTTTTAGATGTTTCAGGACACACCGTACACTTCTCCAGAGTGGCTGTTGGCAATTTACAGCCCGCCCATCAGCGTAGCAAGGCTCCCATTGCTCCATGGCCTGTCCTGCATTTCTGGTTTTGACCCTTTATTCAGCATGGCCCTTTTGACCGATGGGAAGCGAGACTTCTTTGTAGCGCTGATTTGCCTTTCCAGGTTGCTTGGTTGGCCAAAAAGGGCGTATGCGTTTTTTCCTGAATATATTCAGGAAAAAACGCATACGCCCTTTTTGGCCAAGGGCATCATTGTCGAGGTTTTGCCGCTTTTCCTGTGCTTTAAAGGCGATTCGAATCTACCTCCTGAAATCTGTTTCCTGCAATTCTGCCTTGCTTTCAAATTCTCTTCGTTGCCTTCCCTCAATATATTTGTGGACGAGAGTTATCATTTCTAACTGTGCAGGTCTGTGAATTGCAGTGCCCCTGAGCTCCATTTCTCAACTCGCTTTCTTGGGAGCTGGCCGCAAAAGCGCAGGATTGCTTCAGGCCCTATACTGGCTCCGGGCAGCAGGCTGAGCCTGTGGTTAACTCTTCTTCCTGATGGGAAAATAGAGTGACCTGTGTCTGGCCAACACCTAGAGCTAGTCTCTCATTGGTTCCCCCTCTTCCCGTTCATCCTCAGGACAAATTGCAACCTGTACGGAACAGGAGGTTAAAGGTGCTGATTCTCCAAGCAGGGAGATTGCTAGTAAAGCGGCTGGAATGGCGAACGGGAGCACAAGGAGATGAGAAATGAGGTGTGTTTTAGAAACCTTTCCCGATCACACGGTGTACCATCTTCTGGGTTTCTCATGCATGTTTTCGATGTAGGAAGATGCCCTTGAACCTGGAGATTTGGGACCCATGGGATGGCTACCACGCCGTATTACTTTACAGGGTCTGCGTTAGCTCACCCAACCTCACCAAACCTCTCAGCCCCAAGAGTGTCCACTCTTATGTCTCAATCAGCTGTGGGTCTAGATATGGTCAATCCAGGTGGCATCGCAGCCCCTGAACGAATTTTGTAAGAATTTATCTCTCTTTCACTGTCTTTGGTTCACGGGTTTTTAAAAGTAATTGATTTTTAGAATGGGGTTTAGCTGCTTTGCACTGCTGTGTTTATGCCGCTTTACACCCACTTGACTCACTTACAGAGAGATAGCAATACATAGGTTTTAAGATTCTTACTAGTCAAATATATTCTTGGGCGGTGAATAGGGGGTGTTGAGTCCAGTAAACTGAGCAAGGAGTAGGTCTTGTCTATTACATATTGGGTTTATGGAACGGTATCTGAGCTAATTTGAAACCCTTGTTTTATGCATCACCCCACCTCACCTTTCCCGTTAAGCAGCCATAGTGTGTTTTCTAAACGTGCGACTCTGTTCTGTTTTGTAATTCAGTTCAAGGGTAGCGGTTTCTACATTCCCTCTATAAGTGATATCTTATGGTAAGTGTCTTTTTCTGTGTGACTTATTTCACTTAGAATCGTCGTACCTAAATCCACTCATCATGCTGCTCCTAGCCTTATGACGTTGATTTCATGGCTGAGTGATATTCCATTGTACATAAGGACCACAACTTCTTTATCCATTCTTCTCTTTCCTGGGATGTTTCAGGTGTAACGAAGTGGAGGTTCTTGTCAGCAGAGCAGCCCTAAACTTTGGGGTGCCTGTGGCTTGCTGATTTTTAGTTTTCCCAATTTATTCGCCCATGAGTGGAAGTGCCCTATGCTCTCTAAGCTGAGTTTTTTAGATGTTTCAGGACACACCGTACACTTCTCCAGAGTGGCTGTTGGCCATTTACAGCCCGCCCATCAGCGTAGCAAGGCTCCCATTTCTCCATGGCCTGTCCTGCATTTCTGGTTTTGACCCTTTATTCAGCATGGCCCTTTTGACCGATGGGAAGCGAGACTTCTTTGTAGCGCTGATTTGCCTTTCCAGGTTGCTTGGTTGGGCAAAAAGGGCGTATGCGTTTTTTCCTGAATTTATTCAGGAAAAAACGCATACGCCCTTTTTGGCCAAGGGCATCGTTGTCGAGGTTTTGCCGCTTTTCCTGTGCTTTAAAGGCGATTCGAATCTACCTCCTGAAATCTGTTTCCTGCAATTCTGCCTTGCTTTCAAATTCTCTTCGTTGCCTTCCCTCAATATATTTGTGGACGAGAGTTATCATTTCTAACTGTGCAGGTCTGTGAATTGCAGTGCCCCTGAGCTCCATTTCTCAACTCGCTTTCTTGGGAGCTGGCCGCAAAAGCGCAGGATTGCTTCAGGCCCTATTCTGGCTCCAGGCGGCAGGCTGAGCCTGTGGTTAATTCTTCTTCCTGATGGGAAAATAGAGTGACCTGTGCCTGTCCCAACACCTAGAGCTAGTCTCTCATTGGTTCCCCCTCTTCCCGTTCATCCTCAGGACAAATTGCAACCTGTACGGAACAGGAGGTTAAAGGTGCTGATTCTCCAAGGAGGGAGATTGCTAGTAAAGCGGCTGGAATGGCGAACCGGAGCACAAGGAGATGAGAAATGAGGTGCGTTTTAGAAACCTTTCCCGATCACACGGTGTACCATCTTCTGGGTTTCTCATGCATGTTTTCGATGTAGGAAGATGCCCTTGAACCTGGAGATTTGGGACCCATGGGATGGGTACCACGCCGTATTACTTTACAGGGTCTGCGTTAGCTCACCCAACCTCACCAAACCTTTCAGCCCCAAGAGTGTCCACCCTTATGTCTCAATCAGCTGTGGGTCTAGATATGGTCAATCCAGGTGGCATCGCAGCCCCTGAACGAATTTTGTAAGAATTTCTCTCTCTTTCACTGTCTTTGGTTCATGGGTTTTTAAAAGTAATTGATTTTTAGAATGGGGTTTAGCTGCTTTGCACTGCTGTGTTTATGCCGCTTTACACCCACTTGACTCACTTACAGAGAGATAGCAATACATAGGTTTTAAAATTCTTACTAGTCAAATATATTCTTGGGCGGTGAATAGGGGGTGTTGAGTCCAGTAAACTGAGCAAGGAGTAGGTCTTGTCTATTACATATTGGGTTTATGGAACGGTATCTGAGCTAATTTGAAACCCTTGTTTTATGCATCACCCCACCTCACCTTTCCCGTTAAGCAGCCATAGTGTGTTTTCTAAACGTGCGACTCTGTTCTGTTTTGTAATTCAGTTCAAGGGTAGCGGTTTTTACATTCCCTCTATAAGTGATATCTTATGATAAGTGTCTTTTTCTGTGTGACTTATTTCACTTAGAATCGTCGTACCTAAATCCACTCATCATGCTGCTCCTAGCCTTATGACGTTGATTTCATGGCTGAGTGATATTCCATTGTACATAAGGACCACAACTTCTTTATCCATTCTTCTCTTTCTTGGGATGTTTCAGGTGTAACGAAGTGGAGGTTCTTGTCAACAGAGCAGCCCTAAACTTTGGGGTGCCTGTGTCTTGCTGATTTTTAGTTTTCCCAATTTATTCGCCCATGAGTGGAAGTGCCCTATGCTCTCTAAGCTGAGTTTTTTAGATGTTTCAGGACACACCGTACACTTCTCCAGAGTGGCTGTTGGCCATTTACAGCCCGCCCATCAGCGTAGCAAGGCTCCCATTTCTCCATGGCCTGTCCTGCATTTCTGGTTTTGACACTTTATTCAGCATGGCCCTTTTGACCGATGGGAAGCGAGACTTCTTTGTAGCGCTGATTTGCCTTTCCAGGTTGCTTGGTTGGCCAAAAAGGGCGTATGCGTTTTTTCCTGAATATATTCAGGAAAAAACGCATACGCCCTTTTTGGCCAAGGGCATCGTTGTCGAGGTTTTGCCGCTTTTCCTGTGCTTTAAAGGCGATTCGAATCTACCTCCTGAAATCTGTTTCCTGCAGTTCTGCCTTGCTTTCAAATTCTCTTCGTTGCCTTCCCTCAATATATTTGTGGACGAGAGTTATCATTTCTAACTGTGCAGGTCTGTGAATTGCAGTGCCCCTGAGCTCCATTTCTCAACTCGCTTTCTTGGGAGCTGGCCGCAAAAGCGCAGGATTGCTTCAGGCCCTATTCTGGCTCCGGGCGGCAGGCTGAGCCTGTGGTTAATTCTTCTTCCTGATGGGAAAATAGAGTGACCTGTGCCTGTCCCAACACCTAGAGCTAGTCTCTCATTGGTTCCCCCTCTTCCCGTTCATCCTCAGGACAAATTGCAACCTGTACGGAACAGGTTAAAGGTGCTGATTCTCCAAGGAGGGAGATTGCTAGTAAAGCGGCTGGAATGGCGAACCGGAGTACAAGGAGATGAGAAATGAGGTGCATTTTAGAAACCTTTCCCGATCACACGGTGTACCATCTTCTGGGTTTCTCATGCATGTTTTCGATGTAGGAAGATGCCCTTGAACCTGGAGATTTGGGACCCATGGGATGGCTACCACGCCGTATTACTTTACAGGGTCTGCGTTAGCTCACCCAACCTCACCAAACCTCTCAGCCCCAAGAGTGTCCACCCTTATGTCTCAGTCAGCTGTGGGTCTAGATATGGTCAATCCAGGTGGCATCGCAGCCCCTGAACGAATTTTGTAAGAATTTCTCTCTCTTTCACTGTCTTTGTTTCACGGGTTTTTAAAAGTAATTGATTTTTATAATGGGGTTTAGCTGCTTTGCACTGCTGTGTTTATGCCGCTTTACACCCACTTGACTCACTTACAGAGAGATAGCAATACATAGGTTTTAAGATTCTTACTAGTCAAATATATTCTTGGGCGGTGAATAGGGGGTGTTGAGTCCAGTTCACTGAGCAAGGAGTAGGTCTTGTCTATTACATATTGGGTTTATGGAACGGTATCTGAGCTAATTTGAAACCCTTGTTTTATGCATCACCCCACCTCACCTTTCCCGTTAAGCAGCCATAGTGTGTTTTCTAAACGTGCGACTCTGTTCTGTTTTGAAAATCAGTTCAAGGGTAACGGTTTTTACATTCCCTCTATAAGTGATATCTTATGATAAGTGTCTTTTTCTGTGTGACTTATTTCACTTAGAATCGTCGTACCTAAATCCACTCATCATGCTGCTCCTAGCCTTATGACGTTGATTTCATGGCTGAGTGATATTCCATTGTACATAAGGACCACAACTTCTTTATCCATTCTTCTCTTTCCTGGGATGTTTCAGGTGTAACGAAGTGGAGGTTCTTGTCAGCAGAGCAGCCCTAAATTTTGGGGTGCCTGTGTCTTGCTGATTTTTAGTTTTCCCAATTTATACGCCCATGAGTGGAAGTGCCCTATGCTCTCTAAGCTGAGTTTTTTCGATGTTTCAGGACACACCGTACACTTCTCCAGAGTGGCTGTTGGCAATTTACAGCCCTCCCAGCAGCGTAGCAAGGCTCCCATTTCTCCATGGCCTGTCCTGCATTTCTGGTTTTGACACTTTATTCAGCATGGCCCTTTTGACCGATGGGAAGCGAGACTTCTTTGTAGCGCTGATTTGCCTTTCCAGGTTGCTTGGTTGGCCAAAAAGGGCGTATGCGTTTTTTCCTGAAAATATTCAGGAAAAAACGCATACGCCCTTTTTGGCCAAGGGCATCATTGTCGAGGTTTTGCCGCTTTTCCTGTGCTTGAAAGGCGATTCGAATCTACCTCCTGAAATCTGTTTCCTGCAATTCTGCCTTGCTTTCAAATTCTCTTCGTTGCCTTCCCTCAATATATTTGTGGACGAGAGTTATCATTTCTAACTGTGCAGGTCTGTGAATTGCAGTGCCCCTGAGCTCCATTTTTCAACTCGCTTTCTTGGGAGCTCGCCGCAAAAGCGCAGGATTGCTTCAGGCCCTCTTCTGGCTCCGGGCGGCAGGCTGAGCCTGTGCTTGATTCTTCTTCCTGATGGGAAAATAGAGTGACCTGTGCCTGTCCCAACACCTAGAGCTAGTCTCTCATTGGTTCCCCCTCTTCCCGTTCATCCTCAGGACAAATTGCAACCTGTACGGAACAGGAGGTTAAAGGTGCTGATTCTCCAAGGAGGGAGATTGCTAGTAAAGTGGCTGGAATGGCGAACCGGAGCACAAGGAGATGAGAAATGAGGTGCGTTTTAGAAACCTTTCCCGATCACACGGTGTACCATCTTCTGGGTTTCTCATGCATGTTTTCGATGTAGGAAGATGCCCTTGAACCTGGAGATTTGGGACCCATGGGATGGGTACCACGCCGTATTATTTTACAGGGTCTGCGTTAGCTCACCCAACCTCACCAAAACTCTCAGCCCCAAGAGTGTCCACCCTTATGTCTCAGTCAGCTGTGGGTCTAGATATGGTCAATCCAGGTGGCATCGCAGCCCCTGAACGAATTTTGTAAGAATTTCTCTCTCTTTCACTGTCTTTGTTTCACGGGTCTTTAAAAGTAATTGACTTTTATAATGGGGTTTAGCTGCTTTGCACTGCTGTGTTTATGCCGCTTTACACCCACTTGACTCACTTACAGAGAGATATCAATACATAGGTTTTAAGATTCTTACTAGTCAGATATATTCTTGGGCGGTGAATAGGGGGTGTTGAGTCCAGTTCACTGAGCAAGGAGTAGGTCTTGTCTATTACATATTGGGTTTATGGAACGGTATCTGAGCTAATTTGAAACCCTTGTTTTATGCATCACCCCACCTCACCTTTCCCGTTAAGCAGCCATAGTTTGTTTTCTAAACGTGCGACTCTGTTCTGTTTTGTAATTCAGTTCAAGGGTAGCGGTTTTTACATGCCCTCTATAAGTGATATCTTATGATAAGTGTCTTTTTCTGTGTGACTTATTTCACTTAGAATCGTCGTACCTAAATCCACTCATCATGCTGCTCCTAGCCTTATGACGTTGATTTCATGGCTGAGTGATATTCCATTTTACATAAGGACCACAACTTCTTTATCCATTCTTCTCTTTCCTGGGATATTTCAGGTGTAACGAAGTGGAGGTTCTTGTCAACAGAGCAGCCCTAAACTTTGGGGTGCCTGTGTCTTGCTGATTTTTAGTTTTCCCAATTTATACGCCCATGAGTGGAAGTCCCCTATGCTCTCTAAGCTGAGTTTTTTAGATGTTTCAGGACACACCGTACACTTCTCCAGAGTGGCTGTTGGCAATTTACAGCCCGCCCATCAGCGTAGCAAGGCTCCCATTGCTCCATGGCCTGTCCTGCATTTCTGGTTTTGACACTTTATTCAGCATGGCCCTTTTGACCGATGGGAAGCGAGACTTCTTTGTAGCGCTGATTTGCCTTTCCAGGTTGCTTGGTTGGCCAAAAAGGGCGTATGCGTTTTTTCCTGAATATATTCAGGAAAAAACGCATACGCCCTTTTTGGCCAAGGGCATCATTGTCGAGGTTTTGCCGCTTTTCCTGTGCTTGAAAGGCGATTCGAATCTACCTCCTGAAATCTGTTTCCTGCAATTCTGCCTTGCTTTCAAATCCTCTTCGTTGCCTTCCCTCAATATATTTGTGGACGAGAGTTATCATTTCTAACTGTGCAGGTCTGTGAATTGCAGTGCCCCTGAGCTCCATTTTTCAACTCGCTTTCTTGGGAGCTGGCTGCAAAAGCGCAGGATTGCTTCAGGCCCTCTTCTGGCTCCGGGCGGCAGGCTGATCCTGTGCTTGATTCTTCTTCCTGCTGGGAAAATAGAGTGACCTGTGCCTGTCCCAACACCTAGAGCTAGTCTCTCATTGGTTCCCCCTCTTCCCGTTCATCCTCAGGACAAATTGCAACCTGTACGGAACAGGAGGTTAAAGGTGCTGATTCTCCAAGGAGGGAGATTGCTAGTAAAGCGGCTGGAATGGCGAACCGGAGCACAAGGAGATGAGAAATGAGGTGCGTTTTAGAAACCTTTCCCGATCACACGGTGTACCATCTTCTGGGTTTCTCATGCATGTTTTCGATGTAGGAAGATGCCCTTGAACCTGGAGATTTGGGACCCATGGGATGGGTACCACGCCGTATTACTTTACAGGGTCTGCGTTAGCTCACCCAACCTCACCAAACCTCTCAGCCCCAAGAGTGTCCACCCTTATGGCTCAGTCAGCTGTGGGTCTAGATATGGTCAATCCAGGTGGCATCGCAGCCCCTGAACGAATTTTGTAAGAATTTCTCTCTCTTTCACTGTCTTTGTTTCACGGGTCTTTAAAAGTAATTGATTTTTATAATAATGGTTTAGCTGCTTTGCACTGCTGTGTTTAGGCCGCTTTACACCCACTTGACTCACTTACAGAGAGATAGCAATACATAGGTTTTAAGATTCTTACTAGTCAAATATATTCTTGGGCGGTGAATAGGGGGTGTTCAGTCCAGTAAACTGAGCAAGGAGTAGGTCTTGTCTATTACATATTGGGTTTATGGAACAGTATCTGAGCTAATTTGAAACCCTTGTTTTATGCATCACCCCACCTCTCCTTTCCCGTTAAGCAGCCATAGTGTGTTTTCTAAACGTGCGACTCTGTTCTGTTTTGTAATTCAGTTCAAGGGTAGCGGTTTTTACATTCCCTCTATAAGTGATATCTTATGATAAGTGTCTTTTTCTGTGTGACTTATTTCACTTAGAATCGTCGTACCTAAATCCACTCATCATGCTGTTCCTAGCCTTATGACGTTGATTTCATGGCTGAGTGATATTCCATTGTACATAAGGACCACAACTTCTTTATCCATTCTTCTCTTTCCTGGGATGTTTCATGTGTAACGAAGTGGAGGTTCTTGTCAACAGAGCAGCCCTAAACTTTGGGGTGCCTGTGTCTTGCTGATTTTTAGTTTTCCCAATTTATACGCCCATGAGTGGAAGTGCCCTATGCTCTCTAAGCTGAGTTTTTTAGATGTTTCAGGACACACCGTACACTTCTCCAGAGTGGCTGTTGGCAATTTACAGCCCGCCCATCAGCGTAGCAAGGCTCCCATTTCTCCATGGCCTGTCCTGCATTTCTGGTTTTGACACTTTATTCAGCATGGCCCTTTTGACCGATGGGAAGCGAGACTTCTTTGTAGCGCTGATTTGCCTTTCCAGGTTGCTTGGTTGGCCAAAAAGGGCGTATGCGTTTTTTCCTGAATATATTCAGGAAAAAACGCATACGCCCTTTTTGGCCAAGGGCATCATTGTCGAGGTTTTGCCGCTTTTCCTGTGCTTGAAAGGCGATTCGAATCTACCTCCTGAAATCTGTTTCCTGCAATTCTGCCTTGCTTTCAAATCCTCTTCGTTGCCTTCCCTCAATATATTTGTGGACGAGAGTTATCATTTCTAACTGTGCAGGTCTGTGAATTGCAGTGCCCCTGAGCTCCATTTCTCAACTCGCTTTCTTGGGAGCTGGCCGCAAAAGCGCAGGATTGCTTCAGGCCCTATTCTGGCTCCGGGCGGCAGGCTGAGCCTGTGGTTAATTCTTCTTCCTGATGGGAAAATAGATTGACCTGTCCCTGTCCCACACCTAGAGCTAGTCTCTCATTGGTTCCTCCTCTTCCCGTTCATCCTCAGGACAAATTGCAACCTGTACGGAACAGGAGGTTAAAGGTGCTGATTCTCCAAGGAGGGAGATTGCTAGTAAAGCGGCTGGAATGGCGAACCGGAGCACAAGGAGATGAGAAATGAGGTGCGTTTTAAAACATTTCCCGATCACACGGTGTACCATCTTCTGGGTTTCTCATACATGTTTTCGATGTAGGAAGATGCCCTTGAACCTGGAGATTTGGGACCCATGGGATGGGTACCACGCCGTATTACTTTAAAGGGTCTGCGTTAGCTCACCCAACCTCACCAAACCTCTCGGCCCCAAGAGTGTCCACCCTTATGTCTCAGTCAGCTGTGGGTCTAGATATGGTCAATCCAGGTGGCATCGCAGCCCCTGAACGAATTTTGTAAGAATTTCTCTCTCTTTCACTTTTTTTGTTTCACGGGTTTTTAAAAGTAATTGATTTTTATAATGGGGTTTAGCTGCTTTGCACTGCTGTGTTTATGCCGCTTTACACCCACTTGACTCACTTACAGAGAGATAGCAATACATAGGTTTTAACATTCTTACTAGTCAAATATATTCTTGGGCGGTGAATAGGGGGTGTTGAGTCCAGTAAACTGAGCAAGGAGTAGGTCTTGTCTATTACATATTGGGTTTATGGAACGGTATCTGAGCTAATTTGAAACCCTTGTTTTATGCATCACCCCACCTCACCTTTCCCGTTAAGCAGCCATAGTGTGTTTTCTAAACGTGCGACTCTGTTCTGTTTTGTAATTCAGTTCAAGGGTAGCGGTTTTTACATTCCCTCTATAAGTGATATCTTATGATAAGTGTCTTTTTCTGTGTGACTTATTTCACTTAGAATCGTCGTACCTAAATCCACTCATCATGCTGCTCCTAGCCTTATGACGTTGATTTCATGGCTGAGTGATATTCCAATGTACATAAGGACCACAACTTCTTTATCCATTCTTCTCTTTCCTGGGATGTTTCAGGTGTAACGAAGTGGAGGTTCTTGTCAACAGAGCAGCCCTAAACTTTGGGGTGCCTGTGTCTTGCTGATTTTTAGTTTTCCCAATTTATACGCCCATGAGTGGAAGTGCCCTATGCTCTCTAAGCTGAGTTTTTTAGATGTTTCAGGACACACCGTACACTTCTCCAGAGTGGCTGTTGGCCATTTACAGCCCGCCCATCAGCGTAGCAAAGCTCCCATTTCTCCATGGCCTGTCCTGCATTTCTGGTTTTGACCCTTTATTCAGCATGGCCCTTTTGACCGATGGGAAGCGAGACTTCTTTGTAGCGCTGATTTGCCTTTCCAGGTTGCTTGGTTGGCCAAAAAGGGCGTATGCGTTTTTTCCTGAATATATTCAGGAAAAAACGCATACGCCCTTTTTGGCCAAGGGCATCATTGTCGAGGTTTTGCCGCTTTTCCTGTGCTTTAAAGGCGATTCGAATCTACCTCCTGAAATCTGTTTCCTGCAATTCTGCCTTGCTTTCAAATTCTCTTCGTTGCCTTCCCTCAATATATTTGTGGACGAGAGTTATCATTTCTAACTGTGCAGGTCTGTGAATTGCAGTGCCCCTGAGCTCCATTTCTCAACTCGCTTTCTTGGGAGCTGGCCGCAAAAGCGCAGGATTGCTTCAGGCCCTATTCTGGCTCCGGGCGGCAGGCTGAGCCTGTGGTTAATTCTTCTTCCTGATGGGAAAATAGAGTGACCTGTGCCTGTCCCAACACCTAGAGCTAGTCTCTCATTGGTTCCCCCTCTTCCCGTTCATCCTCAGGACAAATTGCAACCTGTACGGAACAGGAGGTTAAAGGTGCTGATTCTCCAAGGAGGGAGATTGCTAGTAAAGCGGCTGGAATGGCGAACCGGAGCACAAGGAGATGAGAAATGAGGTGCGTTTTAGAAACCTTTCCCAATCACACGGTGTACCATCTTCTGGGTTTCTCATGCATGTTTTCGATGTAGGAAGATGCCCTTGAACCTGGAGATTTGGGACCCATGGGATGGGTACCACGCCGTATTACTTTACAGGGTCTGCATTAGCTCACCCAACCTCACCAAACCTTTCAGCACCAAGAGTGTCCACCCTTATGTCTCAATCAGCTGTGGGTCTAGATATGGTCAATCCAGGTGGCATCGCAGCCCCTGAACGAATTTTGTAAGAATTTCTCTCTCTTTCACTGTCTTTGGTTCATGGGTTTTTAAAAGTAATTGATTTTTAGAATGGGGTTTAGCTGCTTTACACTGCTGTGTTTATGCCGCTTTACACCCACTTGACTCACTTACAGAGAGATAGCAATACATAGGTTTTAAGATTCTTACTAGTCAAATATATTCTTGGGTGGTGAATAGGGGGTGTTGAGTCCAGTAAACTGAGCAAGGAGTAGGTCTTGTCTATTACATATTGGGTTTATGGAACGGTATCTGAGCTAATTTGAAACCCTTGTTTTATGCATCACCCCACCTCACCTTTCCCGTTAAGCAGCCATAGTGTGTTTTCTAAACGTGCGACTCTGTTCTGTTTTGTAATTCAGTTCAAGGGTAGCGGTTTTTACATTCCCTCTATAAGTGATATCTTATGATAAGTGTCTTTTTCTGTGTGACTTATTTCACTTAGAATCGTCGTACCTAAATCCACTCATCATGCTGCTCCTAGCCTTATGACGTTGATTTCATGGCTGAGTGATATTCCATTGTACATAAGGACCACAACTTCTTTATCCATTCTTCTCTTTCTTGGGATGTTTCAGGTGTAACGAAGTGGAGGTTCTTGTCAACAGAGCAGCCCTAAACTTTGGGGTGCCTGTGTCTTGCTGATTTTTAGTTTTCCCAATTTATACGCCCATGAGTGGAAGTCCCCTATGCTCTCTAAGCTGAGTTTTTTAGATGTTTCAGGACACACCGTACACTTCTCCAGAGTGGCTGTTGGCCATTTACAGCCCGCCCATCAGCGTAGCAAGGCTCCCATTTCTCCATGGCCTGTCCTGCATTTCTGGTTTTGACACTTTATTCAGCATGGCCCTTTTGACCGATGGGAAGCGAGACTTCTTTGTAGCGCTGATTTGCCTTTCCAGGTTGCTTGGTTGGCCAAAAAGGGCGTATGCGTTTTTTCCTGAATATATTCAGGAAAAAACGCATACGCCCTTTTTGGCCAAGGGCATCATAGTCGAGGTTTTGCCGCTTTTCCTGTGCTTTAAAGGCGATTCGAATCTACCTCCTGAAATCTGTTTCCTGCAATTCTGCCTTGCTTTCAAATTCTCTTCGTTGCCTTCCCTCAATATATTTGTGGACGAGAGTTATCATTTCTAACTGTGCAGGTCTGTGAATTGCACTGACCCTGAGCTCCATTTCTCAACTCGCTTTCTTGGGAGCTGGCCGCAAAAGCGCAGGATTGCTTCAGGCCCTCTTCTGGCTCCGGGCGGCAGGCTGAGCCTGTGGTTAATTCATCTTCCTGATGGGAAAATAGAGTGACCTGTGCCTGTCCCAACACCTAGAGCTAGTCTCTCATTGGTTCCCCCTCTTCCCGTTCATCCTCAGGACAAATTGCAACCTGTACGGATCAGGAGGTTAAAGGTGTTGATTCTCCAAGGAGGGAGATTGCTAGTAAAGCGGCTGGAATGGCGAACCGGAGCACAAGGAGATGAGAAATGAGGTGCGTTTTAGAAACCTTTCCCGATCACACGGTGTACCATCTTCTGGGTTTCTCATGCATGTTTTCGATGTAGGAAGATGCCCTTGAACCTGGAGATTTGGGACCCAATGGATGGGTACCACGCCGTATTACTTTACAGGGTCTGCGTTAGCTCACCCAACCTCACCAAACCTCTCAGCCCCAAGAGTGTCCACCCTTATGTCTCAGTCAGCTGTGGGTCTAGATATGGTCAATCCAGGTGGCATCGCAGCCCCTGAACGAATTTTGTAAGAATTTCTCTCTCTTTCACTTTTTTTGTTTCACGGGTCTTTAAAAGTAATTGATTTTTAGAATGGGGTTTAGCTGCTTTGCACTGCTGTGTTTATGCCGCTTTACACCCACTTGACTCACTTACAGAGAGATAGCAATACATAGGTTTTAAGATTCTTACTAGTCAAATATATTCTTGGGCGGTGAATAGGGGGTGTTGAGTCCAGTAAACTGAGCAAGGAGTAGGTCTTGTCTATTACATATTGGGTTTATGGAACGGTATCTGAGCTAATTTGAAACCCTTGTTTTATGCATCACCCCACCTCACCTTTCCCGTTAAGCAGCCATAGTGTGTTTTCTAAACGTGCGACTCTGTTCTGTTTTGTAATTCAGTTCAAGGGTACCGGTTTTTACATTCCCTCTATAAGTGATATCTTATGATAAGTGTCTTTTTCTGTGTGACTTATTTCACTTAGAATCGTCGTACCTAAATCCACTCATCATGCTGCTCCTAGCCTTATGACGTTGATTTCATGGCTGAGTGATATTCCATTGTACATAAGGACCACAACTTCTTTATCCATTCTTCTCTTTCCTGGGATGTTTCAGGTGTAACGAAGTGGAGGTTCTTGTCAACAGAGCAGCCCTAAACTTTGGGGTGCCTGTGTCTTGCTGATTTTTAGTTTTCCCAATTTATACGCCCATGAGTGGAAGTGCCCTATGCTCTCTAAGCTGAGTTTTTTAGATGTTTCAGGACACACCGTACACTTCTCCAGAGTGGCTGTTGGCCATTTACAGCCCGCCCATCAGCGTAGCAAAGCTCCCATTTCTCCATGGCCTGTCCTGCATTTCTGGTTTTGACCCTTTATTCAGCATGGCCCTTTTGACCGATGGGAAGCGAGACTTCTTTGTAGCGCTGATTTGCCTTTCCAGGTTGCTTGGTTGGCCAAAAAGGGCGTATGCGTTTTTTCCTGAATATATTCAGGAAAAAACGCATACGCCCTTTTTGGCCAAGGGCATCATTGTCGAGGTTTTGCCGCTTTTCCTGTGCTTTAAAGGCGATTCGAATCTACCTCCTGAAATCTGTTTCCTGCAATTCTGCCTTGCTTTCAAATTCTCTTCGTTGCCTTCCCTCAATATATTTGTGGACGAGAGTTATCATTTCTAACTGTGCAGGTCTGTGAATTGCAGTGCCCCTGAGCTCCATTTCTCAACTCGCTTTCTTGGGAGCTGGCCGCAAAAGCGCAGGATTGCTTCAGGCCCTATTCTGGCTCCGGGCGGCAGGCTGAGCCTGTGGTTAATTCTTCTTCCTGATGGGAAAATAGAGTGACCTGTGCCTGTCCCAACACCTAGAGCTAGTCTCTCATTGGTTCCCCCTCTTCCCGTTCATCCTCAGGACAAATTGCAACCTGTACGGAACAGGAGGTTAAAGGTGCTGATTCTCCAAGGAGGGAGATTGCTAGTAAAGCGGCTGGAATGGCGAACCGGAGCACAAGGAGATGAGAAATGAGGTGCGTTTTAGAAACCTTTCCCAATCACACGGTGTACCATCTTCTGGGTTTCTCATGCATGTTTTCGATGTAGGAAGATGCCCTTGAACCTGGAGATTTGGGACCCATGGGATGGGTACCACGCCGTATTACTTTACAGGGTCTGCATTAGCTCACCCAACCTCACCAAACCTTTCAGCACCAAGAGTGTCCACCCTTATGTCTCAATCAGCTGTGGGTCTAGATATGGTCAATCCAGGTGGCATCGCAGCCCCTGAACGAATTTTGTAAGAATTTCTCTCTCTTTCACTGTCTTTGGTTCATGGGTTTTTAAAAGTAATTGATTTTTAGAATGGGGTTTAGCTGCTTTACACTGCTGTGTTTATGCCGCTTTACACCCACTTGACTCACTTACAGAGAGATAGCAATACATAGGTTTTAAGATTCTTACTAGTCAAATATATTCTTGGGTGGTGAATAGGGGGTGTTGAGTCCAGTAAACTGAGCAAGGAGTAGGTCTTGTCTATTACATATTGGGTTTATGGAACGGTATCTGAGCTAATTTGAAACCCTTGTTTTATGCATCACCCCACCTCACCTTTCCCGTTAAGCAGCCATAGTGTGTTTTCTAAACGTGCGACTCTGTTCTGTTTTGTAATTCAGTTCAAGGGTAGCGGTTTTTACATTCCCTCTATAAGTGATATCTTATGATAAGTGTCTTTTTCTGTGTGACTTATTTCACTTAGAATCGTCGTACCTAAATCCACTCATCATGCTGCTCCTAGCCTTATGACGTTGATTTCATGGCTGAGTGATATTCCATTGTACATAAGGACCACAACTTCTTTATCCATTCTTCTCTTTCTTGGGATGTTTCAGGTGTAACGAAGTGGAGGTTCTTGTCAACAGAGCAGCCCTAAACTTTGGGGTGCCTGTGTCTTGCTGATTTTTAGTTTTCCCAATTTATACGCCCATGAGTGGAAGTCCCCTATGCTCTCTAAGCTGAGTTTTTTAGATGTTTCAGGACACACCGTACACTTCTCCAGAGTGGCTGTTGGCCATTTACAGCCCGCCCATCAGCGTAGCAAGGCTCCCATTTCTCCATGGCCTGTCCTGCATTTCTGGTTTTGACACTTTATTCAGCATGGCCCTTTTGACCGATGGGAAGCGAGACTTCTTTGTAGCGCTGATTTGCCTTTCCAGGTTGCTTGGTTGGCCAAAAAGGGCGTATGCGTTTTTTCCTGAATATATTCAGGAAAAAACGCATACGCCCTTTTTGGCCAAGGGCATCATAGTCGAGGTTTTGCCGCTTTTCCTGTGCTTTAAAGGCGATTCGAATCTACCTCCTGAAATCTGTTTCCTGCAATTCTGCCTTGCTTTCAAATTCTCTTCGTTGCCTTCCCTCAATATATTTGTGGACGAGAGTTATCATTTCTAACTGTGCAGGTCTGTGAATTGCACTGACCCTGAGCTCCATTTCTCAACTCGCTTTCTTGGGAGCTGGCCGCAAAAGCGCAGGATTGCTTCAGGCCCTCTTCTGGCTCCGGGCGGCAGGCTGAGCCTGTGGTTAATTCATCTTCCTGATGGGAAAATAGAGTGACCTGTGCCTGTCCCAACACCTAGAGCTAGTCTCTCATTGGTTCCCCCTCTTCCCGTTCATCCTCAGGACAAATTGCAACCTGTACGGATCAGGAGGTTAAAGGTGTTGATTCTCCAAGGAGGGAGATTGCTAGTAAAGCGGCTGGAATGGCGAACCGGAGCACAAGGAGATGAGAAATGAGGTGCGTTTTAGAAACCTTTCCCGATCACACGGTGTACCATCTTCTGGGTTTCTCATGCATGTTTTCGATGTAGGAAGATGCCCTTGAACCTGGAGATTTGGGACCCAATGGATGGGTACCACGCCGTATTACTTTACAGGGTCTGCGTTAGCTCACCCAACCTCACCAAACCTCTCAGCCCCAAGAGTGTCCACCCTTATGTCTCAGTCAGCTGTGGGTCTAGATATGGTCAATCCAGGTGGCATCGCAGCCCCTGAACGAATTTTGTAAGAATTTCTCTCTCTTTCACTTTTTTTGTTTCACGGGTCTTTAAAAGTAATTGATTTTTAGAATGGGGTTTAGCTGCTTTGCACTGCTGTGTTTATGCCGCTTTACACCCACTTGACTCACTTACAGAGAGATAGCAATACATAGGTTTTAAGATTCTTACTAGTCAAATATATTCTTGGGCGGTGAATAGGGGGTGTTGAGTCCAGTAAACTGAGCAAGGAGTAGGTCTTGTCTATTACATATTGGGTTTATGGAACGGTATCTGAGCTAATTTGAAACCCTTGTTTTATGCATCACCCCACCTCACCTTTCCCGTTAAGCAGCCATAGTGTGTTTTCTAAACGTGCGACTCTGTTCTGTTTTGTAATTCAGTTCAAGGGTACCGGTTTTTACATTCCCTCTATAAGTGATATCTTATGATAAGTGTCTTTTTCTGTGTGACTTATTTCACTTAGAATCGTCGTACCTAAATCCACTCATCATGCTGCTCCTAGCCTTATGACGTTGATTTCATGGCTGAGTGATATTCCATTGTACATAAGGACCACAACTTCTTTATCCATTCTTCTCTTTCCTGGGATGTTTCAGGTGTAACGAAGTGGAGGTTCTTGTCAACAGAGCAGCCCTAAACTTTGGGGTGCCTGTGTCTTGCTGATTTTTAGTTTTCCCAATTTATACGCCCATGAGTGGAAGTGCCCTATGCTCTCTAAGCTGAGTTTTTTAGATGTTTCAGGACACACCGTACACTTCTCCAGAGTGGCTGTTGGCCATTTACAGCCCGCCCATCAGCGTAGCAAAGCTCCCATTTCTCCATGGCCTGTCCTGCATTTCTGGTTTTGACCCTTTATTCAGCATGGCCCTTTTGACCGATGGGAAGCGAGACTTCTTTGTAGCGCTGATTTGCCTTTCCAGGTTGCTTGGTTGGCCAAAAAGGGCGTATGCGTTTTTTCCTGAATATATTCAGGAAAAAACGCATACGCCCTTTTTGGCCAAGGGCATCATTGTCGAGGTTTTGCCGCTTTTCCTGTGCTTTAAAGGCGATTCGAATCTACCTCCTGAAATCTGTTTCCTGCAATTCTGCCTTGCTTTCAAATTCTCTTCGTTGCCTTCCCTCAATATATTTGTGGACGAGAGTTATCATTTCTAACTGTGCAGGTCTGTGAATTGCAGTGCCCCTGAGCTCCATTTCTCAACTCGCTTTCTTGGGAGCTGGCCGCAAAAGCGCAGGATTGCTTCAGGCCCTATTCTGGCTCCGGGCGGCAGGCTGAGCCTGTGGTTAATTCTTCTTCCTGATGGGAAAATAGAGTGACCTGTGCCTGTCCCAACACCTAGAGCTAGTCTCTCATTGGTTCCCCCTCTTCCCGTTCATCCTCAGGACAAATTGCAACCTGTACGGAACAGGAGGTTAAAGGTGCTGATTCTCCAAGGAGGGAGATTGCTAGTAAAGCGGCTGGAATGGCGAACCGGAGCACAAGGAGATGAGAAATGAGGTGCGTTTTAGAAACCTTTCCCAATCACACGGTGTACCATCTTCTGGGTTTCTCATGCATGTTTTCGATGTAGGAAGATGCCCTTGAACCTGGAGATTTGGGACCCATGGGATGGGTACCACGCCGTATTACTTTACAGGGTCTGCATTAGCTCACCCAACCTCACCAAACCTTTCAGCACCAAGAGTGTCCACCCTTATGTCTCAATCAGCTGTGGGTCTAGATATGGTCAATCCAGGTGGCATCGCAGCCCCTGAACGAATTTTGTAAGAATTTCTCTCTCTTTCACTGTCTTTGGTTCATGGGTTTTTAAAAGTAATTGATTTTTAGAATGGGGTTTAGCTGCTTTACACTGCTGTGTTTATGCCGCTTTACACCCACTTGACTCACTTACAGAGAGATAGCAATACATAGGTTTTAAGATTCTTACTAGTCAAATATATTCTTGGGTGGTGAATAGGGGGTGTTGAGTCCAGTAAACTGAGCAAGGAGTAGGTCTTGTCTATTACATATTGGGTTTATGGAACGGTATCTGAGCTAATTTGAAACCCTTGTTTTATGCATCACCCCACCTCACCTTTCCCGTTAAGCAGCCATAGTGTGTTTTCTAAACGTGCGACTCTGTTCTGTTTTGTAATTCAGTTCAAGGGTAGCGGTTTTTACATTCCCTCTATAAGTGATATCTTATGATAAGTGTCTTTTTCTGTGTGACTTATTTCACTTAGAATCGTCGTACCTAAATCCACTCATCATGCTGCTCCTAGCCTTATGACGTTGATTTCATGGCTGAGTGATATTCCATTGTACATAAGGACCACAACTTCTTTATCCATTCTTCTCTTTCTTGGGATGTTTCAGGTGTAACGAAGTGGAGGTTCTTGTCAACAGAGCAGCCCTAAACTTTGGGGTGCCTGTGTCTTGCTGATTTTTAGTTTTCCCAATTTATACGCCCATGAGTGGAAGTCCCCTATGCTCTCTAAGCTGAGTTTTTTAGATGTTTCAGGACACACCGTACACTTCTCCAGAGTGGCTGTTGGCCATTTACAGCCCGCCCATCAGCGTAGCAAGGCTCCCATTTCTCCATGGCCTGTCCTGCATTTCTGGTTTTGACACTTTATTCAGCATGGCCCTTTTGACCGATGGGAAGCGAGACTTCTTTGTAGCGCTGATTTGCCTTTCCAGGTTGCTTGGTTGGCCAAAAAGGGCGTATGCGTTTTTTCCTGAATATATTCAGGAAAAAACGCATACGCCCTTTTTGGCCAAGGGCATCATAGTCGAGGTTTTGCCGCTTTTCCTGTGCTTTAAAGGCGATTCGAATCTACCTCCTGAAATCTGTTTCCTGCAATTCTGCCTTGCTTTCAAATTCTCTTCGTTGCCTTCCCTCAATATATTTGTGGACGAGAGTTATCATTTCTAACTGTGCAGGTCTGTGAATTGCACTGACCCTGAGCTCCATTTCTCAACTCGCTTTCTTGGGAGCTGGCCGCAAAAGCGCAGGATTGCTTCAGGCCCTCTTCTGGCTCCGGGCGGCAGGCTGAGCCTGTGGTTAATTCATCTTCCTGATGGGAAAATAGAGTGACCTGTGCCTGTCCCAACACCTAGAGCTAGTCTCTCATTGGTTCCCCCTCTTCCCGTTCATCCTCAGGACAAATTGCAACCTGTACGGATCAGGAGGTTAAAGGTGTTGATTCTCCAAGGAGGGAGATTGCTAGTAAAGCGGCTGGAATGGCGAACCGGAGCACAAGGAGATGAGAAATGAGGTGCGTTTTAGAAACCTTTCCCGATCACACGGTGTACCATCTTCTGGGTTTCTCATGCATGTTTTCGATGTAGGAAGATGCCCTTGAACCTGGAGATTTGGGACCCAATGGATGGGTACCACGCCGTATTACTTTACAGGGTCTGCGTTAGCTCACCCAACCTCACCAAAACTCTCAGCCCCAAGAGTGTCCACCCTTATGTCTCAGTCAGCTGTGGGTCTAGATATGGTCAATCCAGGTGGCATCGCAGCCCCTGAACGAATTTTGTAAGAATTTCTCTCTCTTTCACTTTTTTTGTTTCACGGGTCTTTAAAAGTAATTGATTTTTAGAATGGGGTTTAGCTGCTTTGCACTGCTGTGTTTATGCCGCTTTACACCCACTTGACTCACTTACAGAGAGATAGCAATACATAGGTTTTAAGATTCTTACTAGTCAAATATATTCTTGGGCGGTGAATAGGGGGTGTTGAGTCCAGTAAACTGAGCAAGGAGTAGGTCTTGTCTATTACATATTGGGTTTATGGAACGGTATCTGAGCTAATTTGAAACCCTTGTTTTATGCATCACCCCACCTCACCTTTCCCGTTAAGCAGCCATAGTGTGTTTTCTAAACGTGCGACTCTGTTCTGTTTTGTAATTCAGTTCAAGGGTAGCGGTTTTTACATTCCCTCTATAAGTGATATCTTATGATAAGTGTCTTTTTCTGTGTGACTTATTTCACTTAGAATCGTCGTACCTAAATCCACTCATCATGCTGCTCCTAGCCTTATGACGTTGATTTCATGGCTGAGTGATATTCCATTGTACATAAGGACCACAACTTCTTTATCCATTCTTCTCTTTCCTGGGATATTTCAGGTGGAACGAAGTGGAGTTTCTTGTCAACAGAGCAGCCCTAAACTTTGGGGTGCCTGTGTCTTGCTGATTTTTAGTTTTCCCAATTTATACGCCCATGAGTGGAAGTGCCCTTTGCTCTCTAAGCTGAGTTTTTTAGATGTTTCAGGACACACCGTACACTTCTCCAGAGTGGCTGTTGGCCATTTACAGCCCGCCCATCAGTGTAGCAAGGCTCCCATTTCTCCATGGCCTGTCCTGCATTTCTGGTTTTGACCCTTTATTCAGCATGGCCCTTTTGACCGATGGGAAGCGAGACTTCTTTGTAGCGCTGATTTGCCTTTCCAGGTTGCTTGGTTGGCCAAAAAGGGCGTATGCGTTTTTTCCTGAATATATTCAGGAAAAAACGCATACGCCCTTTTTGGCCAAGGGCATCATTGTCGAGGTTTTGCCGCTTTTCCTGTGCTTTAAAGGCGATTCGAATCTACCTCCTGAAATCTGTTTCCTGCAATTCTTCCTTGCTTTCAAATCCTCTTCGTTGCCTTCCCTCAATATATTTGTGGACGAGAGTTATCATTTCTAACTCTGCAGGTTTGTGAATTGCAGTGCCCCTGAGGTCCATTTTTCAACTCGCTTTCTTGGGAGCTGGCTGCAAAAGCGCAGGATTGCTTCAGGCCCTATTCTGGCTCCGGGCGGCAGGCTGATCCTGTGCTTGGTTCTTCTTCCTGATAGGAAAATAGAGTGACCTGTGCCTGTCCCAACACCTAGAGCTAGTCTCTCATTGGTTCCCCCTCTTCCTGTTCATCCTCAGGACAAATTGCAACCTGTACGGAACAGGAGGTTAAAGGTGCTGATTCTCCAAGGAGGGAGATTGCTAGTAAAGCGGCTGGAATGGCGAACCGGAGCACAAGGAGATGAGAAATGAGGTGCGTTTTAGAAACCTTTCCCGATCACACGGTGTACCATCTTCTGGGTTTCTCATGCATGTTTTCGATGTAGGAAGATGCCCTTGAACCTGGAGATTTGGGACCCATGGGATGGGTACCACGCCGTATTACTTTACAGGGTCTGCGTTAGCTCACCCAACCTCACCAAACCTCTCAGCCCCAAGAGTGTCCACCCTTATGTCTCAGTCAGCTGTGGGTCTAGATATGGTCAATCCAGGTGGCATCGCAGCCCCTGAACGAATTTTGTAAGAATTTCTCTCTCTTTCACTGTCTTTGGTTCATGGGTTTTTAAAAGTAATTGATTTTTAGAATGGGGTTTAGCTGCTTTGCACTGCTGTGTTTATGCCGCTTTACACCCACTTGACTCACTTACAGAGAGATAGCAATACATAGGTTTTAAGATTCTTACTAGTCAAATATATTCTTGGGCGGTGAATAGGGGGTGTTGAGTCCAGTAAACTGAGCAAGGAGTAGGTCTTGTCTATTACATATTGGGTTTATGGAACGGTATCTGAGCTAATTTGAAACCCTTGTTTTATGCATCACCCCACCTCACCTTTCCCGTTAAGCAGCCATAGTGTGTTTTCTAAACGTGCGACTCTGTTCTGTTTTGTAATTCAGTTCAAGGGTAGCGGTTTTTACATTCCCTCTATAAGTGATATCTTATGATAAGTGTCTTTTTCTGTGTGACTTATTTCACTTAGAATCGTCGTACCTAAATCCACTCATCATGCTGCTCCTAGCCTTATGACGTTGATTTCATGGCTGAGTGATATTCCATTGTACATAAGGACCACAACTTCTTTATCCATTCTTCTCTTTCTTGGGATGTTTCAGGTGTAACGAAGTGGAGGTTCTTGTCAACAGAGCAGCCCTAAACTTTGGGGTGCCTGTGTCTTGCTGATTTTTAGTTTTCCCAATTTATACGCCCATGAGTGGAAGTCCCCTATGCTCTCTAAGCTGAGTTTTTTAGATGTTTCAGGACACACCGTACACTTCTCCAGAGTGGCTGTTGGCCATTTACAGCCCGCCCATCAGCGTAGCAAGGCTCCCATTTCTCCATGGCCTGTCCTGCATTTCTGGTTTTGACACTTTATTCAGCATGGCCCTTTTGACCGATGGGAAGCGAGACTTCTTTGTAGCGCTGATTTGCCTTTCCAGGTTGCTTGGTTGGCCAAAAAGGGCGTATGCGTTTTTTCCTGAAAATATTCAGGAAAAAACGCATACGCCCTTTTTGGCCAAGGGCATCATTGTCGAGGTTTTGCCGCTTTTCCTGTGCTTTAAAGGCGATTCGAATCTACCTCCTGAAATCTGTTTCCTGCAATTCTGCCTTGCTTTCAAATTCTCTTCGTTGCCTTCCCTCAATATATTTGTGGACGAGAGTTATCATTTCTAACTGTGCAGGTCTGTGAATTGCAGTGCCCCTGAGCTCCATTTCTCAACTCGCTTTCTTGGGAGCTGGCCGCAAAAGCGCAGGATTGCTTCAGGCCCTATTCTGGCTCCGGGCGGCAGGCTGAGCCTGTGGTTAATTCTTCTTCCTGATGGGAAAATAGAGTGACCTGTGCCTGTCCCAACACCTAGAGCTAGTCTCTCATTGGTTCCCCCTCTTCCCGTTCATCCTCAGGACAAATTGCAACCTGTACGGAACAGGAGGTTAAAGGTGCTGATTCTCCAAGGAGGGAGATTGCTAGTAAAGCGGCTGGAATGGCGAACCGGAGCACAAGGAGATGAGAAATGAGGTGCGTTTTAGAAACCTTTCCCAATCACACGGTGTACCATCTTCTGGGTTTCTCATGCATGTTTTCGATGTAGGAAGATGCCCTTGAACCTGGAGATTTGGGACCCATGGGATGGGTACCACGCCGTATTACTTTACAGGGTCTGCATTAGCTCACCCAACCTCACCAAACCTTTCAGCACCAAGAGTGTCCACCCTTATGTCTCAATCAGCTGTGGGTCTAGATATGGTCAATCCAGGTGGCATCGCAGCCCCTGAACGAATTTTGTAAGAATTTCTCTCTCTTTCACTGTCTTTGGTTCATGGGTTTTTAAAAGTAACTGATTTTTAGAATGGGGTTTAGCTGCTTTGCACTGCTGTGTTTATGCCGCTTTACACCCACTTGACTCACTTACAGAGAGATAGCAATACATAGGTTTTAAGATTCTTACTAGTCAAATATATTCTTGGGTGGTGAATAGGGGGTGTTGAGTCCAGTAAACTGAGCAAGGAGTAGGTCTTGTCTATTACATATTGGGTTTATGGAACGGTATCTGAGCTAATTTGAAACCCTTGTTTTATGCATCACCCCACCTCACCTTTCCCGTTAAGCAGCCATAGTGTGTTTTCTAAACGTGCGACTCTGTTCTGTTTTGTAATTCAGTTCAAGGGTAGCGGTTTTTACATTCCCTCTATAAGTGATATCTTATGATAAGTGTCTTTTTCTGTGTGACTTATTTCACTTAGAATCGTCGTACCTAAATCCACTCATCATGCTGCTCCTAGCCTTATGACGTTGATTTCATGGCTGAGTGATATTCCATTGTACATAAGGACCACAACTTCTTTATCCATTCTTCTCTTTCTTGGGATGTTTCAGGTGTAACGAAGTGGAGGTTCTTGTCAACAGAGCAGCCCTAAACTTTGGGGTGCCTGTGTCTTGCTGATTTTTAGTTTTCCCAATTTATACGCCCATGAGTGGAAGTCCCCTATGCTCTCTAAGCTGAGTTTTTTAGATGTTTCAGGACACACCGTACACTTCTCCAGAGTGGCTGTTGGCCATTTACAGCCCGCCCATCAGCGTAGCAAGGCTCCCATTTCTCCATGGCCTGTCCTGCATTTCTGGTTTTGACACTTTATTCAGCATGGCCCTTTTGACCGATGGGAAGCGAGACTTCTTTGTAGCGCTGATTTGCCTTTCCAGGTTGCTTGGTTGGCCAAAAAGGGCGTATGCGTTTTTTCCTGAATATATTCAGGAAAAAACGCATACGCCCTTTTTGGCCAAGGGCATCATAGTCGAGGTTTTGCCGCTTTTCCTGTGCTTTAAAGGCGATTCGAATCTACCTCCTGAAATCTGTTTCCTGCAATTCTGCCTTGCTTTCAAATTCTCTTCGTTGCCTTCCCTCAATATATTTGTGGACGAGAGTTATCATTTCTAACTGTGTAGGTCTGTGAATTGCACTGCCCCTGAGCTCCATTTCTCAACTCGCTTTCTTGGGAGCTGGCCGCAAAAGCGCAGGATTGCTTCAGGCCCTCTTCTGGCTCCGGGCGGCAGGCTGAGCCTGTGGTTAATTCATCTTCCTGATGGGAAAATAGAGTGACCTGTGCCTGTCCCAACACCTAGAGCTAGTCTCTCATTGGTTCCCCCTCTTCCCGTTCATCCTCAGGACAAATTGCAACCTGTACGGATCAGGAGGTTAAAGGTGTTGATTCTCCAAGGAGGGAGATTGCTAGTAAAGCGGCTGGAATGGCGAACCGGAGCACAAGGAGATGAGAAATGAGGTGCGTTTTAGAAACCTTTCCCGATCACACGGTGTACCATCTTCTGGGTTTCTCATGCATGTTTTCGATGTAGGAAGATGCCCTTGAACCTGGAGATTTGGGACCCATGGGATGGGTACCACGCCGTATTACTTTACAGGGTCTGCGTTAGCTCACCCAACCTCACCAAACCTCTCAGCCCCAAGAGTGTCCACCCTTATGTCTCAGTCAGCTGTGGGTCTAGATATGGTCAATCCAGGTGGCATCGCAGCCCCTGAACGAATTTTGTAAGAATTTCTCTCTCTTTCACTTTTTTTGTTTCACGGGTCTTTAAAAGTAATTGATTTTTAGAATGGGGTTTAGCTGCTTTGCACTGCTGTGTTTATGCCGCTTTACACCCACTTGACTCACTTACAGAGAGATAGCAATACATAGGTTTTAAGATTCTTACTAGTCAAATATATTCTTGGGCGGTGAATAGGGGGTGTTGAGTCCAGTAAACTGAGCAAGGAGTAGGTCTTGTCTATTACATATTGGGTTTATGGAACGGTATCTGAGCTAATTTGAAACCCTTGTTTTATGCATCACCCCACCTCACCTTTCCCGTTAAGCAGCCATAGTGTGTTTTCTAAACGTGCGACTCTGTTCTGTTTTGTAATTCAGTTCAAGGGTAGCGGTTTTTACATTCCCTCTATAAGTGATATCTTATGATAAGTGTCTTTTTCTGTGTGACTTATTTCACTTAGAATCGTCGTACCTAAATCCACTCATCATGCTGCTCCTAGCCTTATGACGTTGATTTCATGGCTGAGTGATATTCCATTGTACATAAGGACCACAACTTCTTTATCCATTCTTCTCTTTCCTGGGATATTTCAGGTGGAACGAAGTGGAGTTTCTTGTCAACACAGCAGCCCTAAACTTTGGGGTGCCTGTGTCTTGCTGATTTTTAGTTTTCCCAATTTATACGCCCATGAGTGGAAGTGCCCTTTGCTCTCTAAGCTGAGTTTTTTAGATGTTTCAGGACACACCGTACACTTCTCCAGAGTGGCTGTTGGCCATTTACAGCCCGCCCATCAGTGTAGCAAGGCTCCCATTTCTCCATGGCCTGTCCTGCATTTCTGGTTTTGACCCTTTATTCAGCATGGCCCTTTTGACCGATGGGAAGCGAGACTTCTTTGTAGCGCTGATTTGCCTTTCCAGGTTGCTTGGTTGGCCAAAAAGGGCGTATGCGTTTTTTCCTGAATATATTCAGGAAAAAACGCATACGCCCTTTTTGGCCAAGGGCATCATTGTCGAGGTTTTGCCGCTTTTCCTGTGCTTTAAAGGCGATTCGAATCTACCTCCTGAAATCTGTTTCCTGCAATTCTTCCTTGCTTTCAAATCCTCTTCGTTGCCTTCCCTCAATATATTTGTGGACGAGAGTTATCATTTCTAACTCTGCAGGTTTGTGAATTGCAGTGCCCCTGAGGTCCATTTTTCAACTCGCTTTCTTGGGAGCTGGCTGCAAAAGCGCAGGATTGCTTCAGGCCCTATTCTGGCTCCGGGCGGCAGGCTGAGCCTGTGGTTAATTCTTCTTCCTGATGGGAAAATAGAGTGACCTGTGCCTGTCCCAACACCTAGAGCTAGTCTCTCATTGGTTCCCCCTCTTCCCGTTCATCCTCAGGACAAATTGCAACCTGTATGGATCAGGAGGTTAAAGGTGTTGATTCTCCAAGGAGGGAGATTGCTAGTAAAGCGGCTGGAATGGCGAACCGGAGCACAAGGAGATGAGAAATGAGGTGCGTTTTAGAAACCTTTCCCGATCACACGGTGTACCATCTTCTGGGTTTCTCATGCATGTTTTCGATGTAGGAAGATGCCCTTGAACCTGGAGATTTGGGACCCATGGGATGGGTACCACGCCGTATTACTTTACAGGGTCTGCGTTAGCTCACCCAACCTCACCAAAACTCTCAGCCCCAAGAGTGTCCACCCTTATGTCTCAGTCAGCTGTGGGTCTAGATATGTTCAATCCAGGTGGCATCGCAGCCCCTGAACGAATTTTGTAAGAATTTCTCTCTCTTTCACTTTTTTTGTTTCGCGGGTCTTTAAAAGTAATTGATTTTTTTAATGGGGTTTAGCTGCTTTGCACTGCTGTGTTTATGCCGCTTTACACCCACTTACAGAGAGATAGCAATACATAGGTTTTAAGATTCTTACTAGTCAAATATATTCTTGGGCGGTGAATAGGGGGTGTTGAGTCCAGTAAACTGAGCAAGGAGTAGGTCTTGTCTATTACATATTGGGTTTATGGAACGGTATCTGAGCTAATTTGAAACCCTTGTTTTATGCATCACCCCACCTCACCTTTCCCGTTAAGCAGCCATAGTGTGTTTTCTAAACGTGCGACTCTGTTCTGTTTTGTAATTCAGTTCAAGGGTAGCGGTTTTTACATTCCCTCTATAAGTGATATCTTATGATAAGTGTCTTTTTCTGTGTGACTTATTTCACTTAGAATCGTCGTACCTAAATCCACTCATCATGCTGCTCCTAGCCTTATGACGTTGATTTCATGGCTGAGTGATATTCCATTGTACATAAGGACCACAACTTCTTTATCCATTCTTCTCTTTCCTGGGATATTTCAGGTGGAACAAAGTGGAGTTTCTTGTCAACACAGCAGCCCTAAACTTTGGGGTGCCTGTGTCTTGCTGATTTTTAGTTTTCCCAATTTATACGCCCATGAGTGGAAGTGCCCTTTGCTCTCTAAGCTGAGTTTTTTAGATGTTTCAGGACACACCATACACTTCTCCAGAGTGGCTGTTGGCCATTTACAGCCCGCCCATCAGTGTAGCAAGGCTCCCATTTCTCCATGGCCTGTCCTGCATTTCTGGTTTTGACCCTTTATTCAGCATGGCCCTTTTGACCGATGGGAAGCGAGACTTCTTTGTAGCGCTGATTTGCCTTTCCAGGTTGCTTGGTTGGCCAAAAAGGGCGTATGCGTTTTTTCCTGAATATATTCAGGAAAAAACGCATACGCCCTTTTTGGCCAAGGGCATCATTGTCGAGGTTTTGCCGCTTTTCCTGTGCTTTAAAGGCGATTCGAATCTACCTCCTGAAATCTGTTTCCTGCAATTCTTCCTTGCTTTCAAATCCTCTTCGTTGCCTTCCCTCAATATATTTGTGGACGAGAGTTATCATTTCTAACTCTGCAGGTTTGTGAATTGCAGTGCCCCTGAGGTCCATTTTTCAACTCGCTTTCTTGGGAGCTGGCTGCAAAAGCGCAGGATTGCTTCAGGCCCTATTCTGGCTCCGGGCGGCAGGCTGATCCTGTGCTTGGTTCTTCTTCCTGATAGGAAAATAGAGTGACCTGTGCCTGTCCCAACACCTAGAGCTAGTCTCTCATTGGTTCCCCCTCTTCCTGTTCATCCTCAGGACAAATTGCAACCTGTACGGAACAGGAGGTTAAAGGTGCTGATTCTCCAAGGAGGGAGATTGCTAGTAAAGCGGCTGGAATGGCGAACCGGAGCACAAGGAGATGAGAAATGAGGTGCGTTTTAGAAACCTTTCCCGATCACACGGTGTACCATCTTCTGGGTTTCTCATGCATGTTTTCGATGTAGGAAGATGCCCTTGAACCTGGAGATTTGGGACCCATGGGATGGGTACCACGCCGTATTACTTTACAGGGTCTGCGTTAGCTCACCCAACCTCACCAAAACTCTCAGCCCCAAGAGTGTCCACCCTTATGTCTCAGTCAGCTGTGGGTCTAGATATGTTCAATCCAGGTGGCATCGCAGCCCCTGAACGAATTTTGTAAGAATTTCTCTCTCTTTCACTTTTTTTGTTTCGCGGGTCTTTAAAAGTAATTGATTTTTTTAATGGGGTTTAGCTGCTTTGCACTGCTGTGTTTATGCCGCTTTACACCCACTTACAGAGAGATAGCAATACATAGGTTTTAAGATTCTTACTAGTCAAATATATTCTTGGGCGGTGAATAGGGGGTGTTGAGTCCAGTAAACTGAGCAAGGAGTAGGTCTTGTCTATTACATATTGGGTTTATGGAACGGTATCTGAGCTAATTTGAAACCCTTGTTTTATGCATCACCCCACCTCACCTTTCCCGTTAAGCAGCCATAGTGTGTTTTCTAAACGTGCGACTCTGTTCTGTTTTGTAATTCAGTTCAAGGGTAGCGGTTTTTACATTCCCTCTATAAGTGATATCTTATGATAAGTGTCTTTTTCTGTGTGACTTATTTCACTTAGAATCGTCGTACCTAAATCCACTCATCATGCTGCTCCTAGCCTTATGACGTTGATTTCATGGCTGAGTGATATTCCATTGTACATAAGGACCACAACTTCTTTATCCATTCTTCTCTTTCCTGGGATATTTCAGGTGGAACAAAGTGGAGTTTCTTGTCAACACAGCAGCCCTAAACTTTGGGGTGCCTGTGTCTTGCTGATTTTTAGTTTTCCCAATTTATACGCCCATGAGTGGAAGTGCCCTTTGCTCTCTAAGCTGAGTTTTTTAGATGTTTCAGGACACACCATACACTTCTCCAGAGTGGCTGTTGGCCATTTACAGCCCGCCCATCAGTGTAGCAAGGCTCCCATTTCTCCATGGCCTGTCCTGCATTTCTGGTTTTGACCCTTTATTCAGCATGGCCCTTTTGACCGATGGGAAGCGAGACTTCTTTGTAGCGCTGATTTGCCTTTCCAGGTTGCTTGGTTGGCCAAAAAGGGCGTATGCGTTTTTTCCTGAATATATTCAGGAAAAAACGCATACGCCCTTTTTGGCCAAGGGCATCATTGTCGAGGTTTTGCCGCTTTTCCTGTGCTTTAAAGGCGATTCGAATCTACCTCCTGAAATCTGTTTCCTGCAATTCTTCCTTGCTTTCAAATCCTCTTCGTTGCCTTCCCTCAATATATTTGTGGACGAGAGTTATCATTTCTAACTCTGCAGGTTTGTGAATTGCAGTGCCCCTGAGGTCCATTTTTCAACTCGCTTTCTTGGGAGCTGGCTGCAAAAGCGCAGGATTGCTTCAGGCCCTATTCTGGCTCCGGGCGGCAGGCTGATCCTGTGCTTGGTTCTTCTTCCTGATAGGAAAATAGAGTGACCTGTGCCTGTCCCAACACCTAGAGCTAGTCTCTCATTGGTTCCCCCTCTTCCTGTTCATCCTCAGGACAAATTGCAACCTGTACGGAACAGGAGGTTAAAGGTGCTGATTCTCCAAGGAGGGAGATTGCTAGTAAAGCGGCTGGAATGGCGAACCGGAGCACAAGGAGATGAGAAATGAGGTGCGTTTTAGAAACCTTTCCCGATCACACGGTGTACCATCTTCTGGGTTTCTCATGCATGTTTTCGATGTAGGAAGATGCCCTTGAACCTGGAGATTTGGGACCCATGGGATGGGTACCACGCCGTATTACTTTACAGGGTCTGCGTTAGCTCACCCAACCTCACCAAACCTCTCAGCCCCAAGAGTGTCCACCCTTATGTCTCAATCAGCTGTGGGTCTAGATATGGTCAATCCAGGTGGCATCGCAGCCCCTGAACGAATTTTGTAAGAATTTCTCTCTCTTTCACTGTCTTTGGTTCATGGGTTTTTAAAAGTAATTGATTTTTAGAATGGGGTTTAGCTGCTTTGCACTGCTGTGTTTATACCGCTTTACACCCACTTGACTCACTTACAGAGAGATAGCAATACATAGGTTTTAAGATTCTTACTAGTCAAATATATTCTTGGGCGGTGAATATGGGGTGTTGAGTCCAGTAAACTGAGCAAGGAGTAGGTCTTGTCTATTACATATTGGGTTTATGGAACGGTATCTGAGCTAATTTGAAACCCTTGTTTTATGCATCACCCCACCTCACCTTTCCCGTTAAGCAGCCATAGTGTGTTTTCTAAACGTGCGACTCTGTTCTGTTTTGTAATTCAGTTCAAGGGTAGCGGTTTTTACATTCCCTCTATAAGTGATATCTTATGATAAGTGTCTTTTTCTGTGTGACTTATTTCACTTAGAATCGTCGTACCTAAATCCACTCATCATGCTGCTCCTAGCCTTATGACGTTGATTTCATGGCTGAGTGATATTCCATTGTACATAAGGACCACAACTTCTTTATCCATTCTTCTCTTTCTTGGGATGTTTCAGGTGGAACGAAGTGGAGGTTCTTGTCAACAGAGCAGCCCTAAACTTTGGGGTGCCTGTGTCTTGCTGATTTTTAGTTTTCCCAATTTATACGCCCATGAGTGGAAGTCCCCTATGCTCTCTAAGCTGAGTTTTTTAGATGTTTCAGGACACACCGTACACTTCTCCAGAGTGGCTGTTGGCCATTTACAGCCCGCCCATCAGCGTAGCAAGGCTCCCATTTCTCCATGGCCTGTCCTGCATTTCTGGTTTTGACACTTTATTCAGCATGGCCCTTTTGACCGATGGGAAGCGAGACTTCTTTGTAGCGCTGATTTGCCTTTCCAGGTTGCTTGGTTGGCCAAAAAGGGCGTATGCGTTTTTTCCTGAATATATTCAGGAAAAAACGCATACGCCCTTTTTGGCAAAGGGCATCATAGTCGAGGTTTTGCCGCTTTTCCTGTGCTTTAAAGGCGATTCGAATCTACCTCCTGAAATCTGTTTCCTGCAATTCTGCCTTGCTTTCAAATTCTCTTCGTTGCCTTCCCTCAATATATTTGTGGACGAGAGTTATCATTTCTAACTGTGCAGGTCTGTGAATTGCACTGCCCCTGAGCTCCATTTCTCAACTCGCTTTCTTGGGAGCTGGCCGCAAAAGCGCAGGATTGCTTCAGGCCCTCTTCTGGCTCCGGGCGGCAGGCTGAGCCTGTGGTTAATTCTTCTTCCTGATGGGAAAATAGAGTGACCTGTGCCTGTCCCAACACCTAGAGCTAGTCTCTCATTGGTTCCCCCTCTTCCCGTTCATCCTCAGGACAAATTGCAACCTGTATGGATCAGGAGGTTAAAGGTGTTGATTCTCCAAGGAGGGAGATTGCTAGTAAAGCGGCTGGAATGGCGAACCGGAGCACAAGGAGATGAGAAATGAGGTGCGTTTTAGAAACCTTTCCCGATCACACGGTGTACCATCTTCTGGGTTTCTCATGCATGTTTTCGATGTAGGAAGATGCCCTTGAACCTGGAGATTTGGGACCCATGGGATGGGTACCACGCCGTATTACTTTACAGGGTCTGCGTTAGCTCACCCAACCTCACCAAAACTCTCAGCCCCAAGAGTGTCCACCCTTATGTCTCAGTCAGCTGTGGGTCTAGATATGTTCAATCCAGGTGGCATCGCAGCCCCTGAACGAATTTTGTAAGAATTTCTCTCTCTTTCACTTTTTTTGTTTCGCGGGTCTTTAAAAGTAATTGATTTTTTTAATGGGGTTTAGCTGCTTTGCACTGCTGTGTTTATGCCGCTTTACACCCACTTACAGAGAGATAGCAATACATAGGTTTTAAGATTCTTACTAGTCAAATATATTCTTGGGCGGTGAATAGGGGGTGTTGAGTCCAGTAAACTGAGCAAGGAGTAGGTCTTGTCTATTACATATTGGGTTTATGGAACGGTATCTGAGCTAATTTGAAACCCTTGTTTTATGCATCACCCCACCTCACCTTTCCCGTTAAGCAGCCATAGTGTGTTTTCTAAACGTGCGACTCTGTTCTGTTTTGTAATTCAGTTCAAGGGTAGCGGTTTTTACATTCCCTCTATAAGTGATATCTTATGATAAGTGTCTTTTTCTGTGTGACTTATTTCACTTAGAATCGTCGTACCTAAATCCACTCATCATGCTGCTCCTAGCCTTATGACGTTGATTTCATGGCTGAGTGATATTCCATTGTACATAAGGACCACAACTTCTTTATCCATTCTTCTCTTTCCTGGGATATTTCAGGTGGAACAAAGTGGAGTTTCTTGTCAACACAGCAGCCCTAAACTTTGGGGTGCCTGTGTCTTGCTGATTTTTAGTTTTCCCAATTTATACGCCCATGAGTGGAAGTCCCCTATGCTCTCTAAGCTGAGTTTTTTAGATGTTTCAGGACACACCGTACACTTCTCCAGAGTGGCTGTTGGCCATTTACAGCCCGCCCATCAGCGTAGCAAGGCTCCCATTTCTCCATGGCCTGTCCTGCATTTCTGGTTTTGACACTTTATTCAGCATGGCCCTTTTGACCGATGGGAAGCGAGACTTCTTTGTAGCGCTGATTTGCCTTTCCAGGTTGCTTGGTTGGCCAAAAAGGGCGTATGCGTTTTTTCCTGAATATATTCAGGAAAAAACGCATACGCCCTTTTTGGCAAAGGGCATCATAGTCGAGGTTTTGCCGCTTTTCCTGTGCTTTAAAGGCGATTCGAATCTACCTCCTGAAATCTGTTTCCTGCAATTCTGCCTTGCTTTCAAATTCTCTTCGTTGCCTTCCCTCAATATATTTGTGGACGAGAGTTATCATTTCTAACTGTGCAGGTCTGTGAATTGCACTGCCCCTGAGCTCCATTTCTCAACTCGCTTTCTTGGGAGCTGGCCGCAAAAGCGCAGGATTGCTTCAGGCCCTCTTCTGGCTCCGGGCGGCAGGCTGAGCCTGTGGTTAATTCTTCTTCCTGATGGGAAAATAGAGTGACCTGTGCCTGTCCCAACACCTAGAGCTAGTCTCTCATTGGTTCCCCCTCTTCCTGTTCATCCTCAGGACAAATTGCAACCTGTACGGAACAGGAGGTTAAAGGTGCTGATTCTCCAAGGAGGGAGATTGCTAGTAAAGCGGCTGGAATGGCGAACCGGAGCACAAGGAGATGAGAAATGAGGTGCGTTTTAGAAACCTTTCCCGATCACACGGTGTACCATCTTCTGGGTTTCTCATGCATGTTTTCGATGTAGGAAGATGCCCTTGAACCTGGAGATTTGGGACCCATGGGATGGGTACCACGCCGTATTACTTTACAGGGTCTGCGTTAGCTCACCCAACCTCACCAAACCTCTCAGCCCCAAGAGTGTCCACCCTTATGTCTCAATCAGCTGTGGGTCTAGATATGGTCAATCCAGGTGGCATCGCAGCCCCTGAACGAATTTTGTAAGAATTTCTCTCTCTTTCACTGTCTTTGGTTCATGGGTTTTTAAAAGTAATTGATTTTTAGAATGGGGTTTAGCTGCTTTGCACTGCTGTGTTTATACCGCTTTACACCCACTTGACTCACTTACAGAGAGATAGCAATACATAGGTTTTAAGATTCTTACTAGTCAAATATATTCTTGGGCGGTGAATATGGGGTGTTGAGTCCAGTAAACTGAGCAAGGAGTAGGTCTTGTCTATTACATATTGGGTTTATGGAACGGTATCTGAGCTAATTTGAAACCCTTGTTTTATGCATCACCCCACCTCACCTTTCCCGTTAAGCAGCCATAGTGTGTTTTCTAAACGTGCGACTCTGTTCTGTTTTGTAATTCAGTTCAAGGGTAGCGGTTTTTACATTCCCTCTATAAGTGATATCTTATGATAAGTGTCTTTTTCTGTGTGACTTATTTCACTTAGAATCGTCGTACCTAAATCCACTCATCATGCTGCTCCTAGCCTTATGACGTTGATTTCATGGCTGAGTGATATTCCATTGTACATAAGGACCACAACTTCTTTATCCATTCTTCTCTTTCTTGGGATGTTTCAGGTGGAACGAAGTGGAGGTTCTTGTCAACAGAGCAGCCCTAAACTTTGGGGTGCCTGTGTCTTGCTGATTTTTAGTTTTCCCAATTTATACGCCCATGAGTGGAAGTCCCCTATGCTCTCTAAGCTGAGTTTTTTAGATGTTTCAGGACACACCGTACACTTCTCCAGAGTGGCTGTTGGCCATTTACAGCCTGCCCATCAGCGTAGCAAGGCTCCCATTTCTCCATGGCCTGTCCTGCATTTCTGGTTTTGACACTTTATTCAGCATGGCCCTTTTGACCGATGGGAAGCGAGACTTCTTTGTAGCGCTGATTTGCCTTTCCAGGTTGCTTGGTTGGCCAAAAAGGGCGTATGCGTTTTTTCCTGAATATATTCAGGAAAAAACGCATACGCCCTTTTTGGCAAAGGGCATCATAGTCGAGGTTTTGCCGCTTTTCCTGTGCTTTAAAGGCGATTCGAATCTACCTCCTGAAATCTGTTTCCTGCAATTCTGCCTTGCTTTCAAATTCTCTTCGTTGCCTTCCCTCAATATATTTGTGGACGAGAGTTATCATTTCTAACTGTGCAGGTCTGTGAATTGCACTGCCCCTGAGCTCCATTTCTCAACTCGCTTTCTTGGGAGCTGGCCGCAAAAGCGCAGGATTGCTTCAGGCCCTCTTCTGGCTCCGGGCGGCAGGCTGAGCCTGTGGTTAATTCTTCTTCCTGATGGGAAAATAGAGTGACCTGTGCCTGTCCCAACACCTAGAGCTAGTCTCTCATTGGTTCCCCCTCTTCCCGTTCATCCTCAGGACAAATTGCAACCTGTATGGATCAGGAGGTTAAAGGTGTTGATTCTCCAAGGAGGGAGATTGCTAGTAAAGCGGCTGGAATGGCGAACCGGAGCACAAGGAGATGAGAAATGAGGTGCGTTTTAGAAACCTTTCCCGATCACACGGTGTACCATCTTCTGGGTTTCTCATGCATGTTTTCGATGTAGGAAGATGCCCTTGAACCTGGAGATTTGGGACCCATGGGATGGGTACCACGCCGTATTACTTTACAGGGTCTGCGTTAGCTCACCCAACCTCACCAAAACTCTCAGCCCCAAGAGTGTCCACCCTTATGTCTCAGTCAGCTGTGGGTCTAGATATGTTCAATCCAGGTGGCATCGCAGCCCCTGAACGAATTTTGTAAGAATTTCTCTCTCTTTCACTTTTTTTGTTTCGCGGGTCTTTAAAAGTAATTGATTTTTTTAATGGGGTTTAGCTGCTTTGCACTGCTGTGTTTATGCCGCTTTACACCCACTTACAGAGAGATAGCAATACATAGGTTTTAAGATTCTTACTAGTCAAATATATTCTTGGGCGGTGAATAGGGGGTGTTGAGTCCAGTAAACTGAGCAAGGAGTAGGTCTTGTCTATTACATATTGGGTTTATGGAACGGTATCTGAGCTAATTTGAAACCCTTGTTTTATGCATCACCCCACCTCACCTTTCCCGTTAAGCAGCCATAGTGTGTTTTCTAAACGTGCGACTCTGTTCTGTTTTGTAATTCAGTTCAAGGGTAGCGGTTTTTACATTCCCTCTATAAGTGATATCTTATGATAAGTGTCTTTTTCTGTGTGACTTATTTCACTTAGAATCGTCGTACCTAAATCCACTCATCATGCTGCTCCTAGCCTTATGACGTTGATTTCATGGCTGAGTGATATTCCATTGTACATAAGGACCACAACTTCTTTATCCATTCTTCTCTTTCCTGGGATATTTCAGGTGGAACGAAGTGGAGTTTCTTGTCAACACAGCAGCCCTAAACTTTGGGGTGCCTGTGTCTTGCTGATTTTTAGTTTTCCCAATTTATACGCCCATGAGTGGAAGTGCCCTTTGCTCTCTAAGCTGAGTTTTTTAGATGTTTCAGGACACACCGTACACTTCTCCAGAGTGGCTGTTGGCCATTTACAGCCCGCCCATCAGTGTAGCAAGGCTCCCATTTCTCCATGGCCTGTCCTGCATTTCTGGTTTTGACCCTTTATTCAGCATGGCCCTTTTGACCGATGGGAAGCGAGACTTCTTTGTAGCGCTGATTTGCCTTTCCAGGTTGCTTGGTTGGCCAAAAAGGGCGTATGCGTTTTTTCCTGAATATATTCAGGAAAAAACGCATACGCCCTTTTTGGCCAAGGGCATCATTGTCGAGGTTTTGCCGCTTTTCCTGTGCTTTAAAGGCGATTCGAATCTACCTCCTGAAATCTGTTTCCTGCAATTCTTCCTTGCTTTCAAATCCTCTTCGTTGCCTTCCCTCAATATATTTGTGGACGAGAGTTATCATTTCTAACTCTGCAGGTTTGTGAATTGCAGTGCCCCTGAGGTCCATTTTTCAACTCGCTTTCTTGGGAGCTGGCTGCAAAAGCGCAGGATTGCTTCAGGCCCTATTCTGGCTCCGGGCGGCAGGCTGAGCCTGTGCTTGGTTCTTCTTCCTGATAGGAAAATAGAGTGACCTGTGCCTGTCCCAACACCTAGAGCTAGTCTCTCATTGGTTCCCCCTCTTCCTGTTCATCCTCAGGACAAATTGCAACCTGTACGGAACAGGAGGTTAAAGGTGCTGATTCTCCAAGGAGGGAGATTGCTAGTAAAGCGGCTGGAATGGCGAACCGGAGCACAAGGAGATGAGAAATGAGGTGCGTTTTAGAAACCTTTCCCGATCACACGGTGTACCATCTTCTGGGTTTCTCATGCATGTTTTCGATGTAGGAAGATGCCCTTGAACCTGGAGATTTGGGACCCATGGGATGGGTACCACGCCGTATTACTTTACAGGGTCTGCGTTAGCTCACCCAACCTCACCAAACCTCTCAGCCCCAAGAGTGTCCACCCTTATGTCTCAGTCAGCTGTGGGTCTAGATACGGTCAATCCAGGTGGCATCGCAGCCCCTGAACGAATTTTGTAAGAATTTCTCTCTCTTTCACTGTCTTTGTTTCACGGGTCTTTAAAAGTAATTGATTTTTATAATGGGGTTTAGCTGCTTTGCACTGCTGTGTTTATGCCGCTTTACACCCACTTGACTCACTTACAGAGAGATAGCAATACATAGGTTTTAAGATTCTTACTAGTCAAATATATTCTTGGGCGGTGAATAGGGGGTGTTGAGTCCAGTTCACTGAGCAAGGAGTAGGTCTTGTCTATTACATATTGGGTTTACGGAACGGTATCTGAGCTAATTTGAAACCCTTGTTTTATGCATCACCCCACCTCACCTTTCCCGTTAAGCAGCCATAGTGTGTTTTCTAAACGTGCGACTCTGTTCTGTTTTGTAATTCAGTTCAAGGGTAGCGGTTTTTACATTCCCTCTATAAGTGATATCTTATGATAAGTGTCTTTTTCTGTGTGACTTATTTCACTTAGAATCGTCGTACCTAAATCCACTCATCATGCTGCTCCTAGCCTTATGACGTTGATTTCATGGCTGAGTGATATTCCATTGTACATAAGGACCACAACTTCTTTATCCATTCTTCTCTTTCCTGGGATATTTCAGGTGGAACGAAGTGGAGTTTCTTGTCAACACAGCAGCCCTAAACTTTGGGGTGCCTGTGTCTTGCTGATTTTTAGTTTTCCCAATTTATACGCCCATGAGTGGAAGTGCCCTTTGCTCTCTAAGCTGAGTTTTTTAGATGTTTCAGGACACACCGTACACTTCTCCAGAGTGGCTGTTGGCCATTTACAGCCCGCCCATCAGCGTAGCAAGGCTCCCATTTCTCCATGGCCTGTCCTGCATTTCTGGTTTTGACACTTTATTCAGCATGGCCCTTTTGACCGATGGGAAGCGAGACTTCTTTGTAGCGCTGATTTGCCTTTCCAGGTTGCTTGGTTGGCCAAAAAGGGCGTATGCGTTTTTTCCTGAATATATTCAGGAAAAAACGCATACGCCCTTTTTGGCCAAGGGCATCATTGTCGAGGTTTTGCCGCTTTTCCTGTGCTTTAAAGGCGATTCGAATCTACCTCCTGAAATCTGTTTCCTGCAATTCTACCTTTCTTTCAAATTCTCTTGGTTGCCTTCCCTCAATATATTGTGGACGAGAGTTATCATTTCTAACTGTGCAGGTCTGTGAATTGCAGTGCCCCTGAGCTCCATTTCTCAACTCGCTTTCTTGGGAGCTGGCCGCAAAAGCGCAGGATTGCTTCAGGCCCTATCTGGCTCCGGGCGGCAGGCTGAGCCTGTGGTTAATTCTTCTTCCTGATGGGAAAATAGAGTGACCTGTGCCTGTCCCAACACCTAGAGCTAGTCTCTCATTGGTTCCCCCTCTTCCCGTTCATCCTCAGGACAAATTGCAACCTGTACGGAACAGGAGGTTAAAGGTGCTGATTCTCCAAGGAGGGAGATTGCTAGTAAAGCGGCTGGAATGGCGAACCGGAGCACAAGGAGATGAGAAATGAGGTGCGTTTTAGAAACCTTTCCCGATCACACAGTGTACCATCTTCTGGGTTTCTCATGCATGTTTTCGATGTAGGAAGATGCCCTTGAACCTGGAGATTTGGGACCCATGGGATGGGTACCACGCTGTATTACTTTACAGGGTCTGCGTTAGCTCACCCAACCTCACCAAAACTCTCAGCCCCAAGAGTGTCCACCCTTATGTCTCAGTCAGCTGTGGGTCTAGATATGGTCAATCCAGGTGGCATCGCAGCCCCTGAACGAATTTTGTAAGAATTTCTCTCTCTTTCACTTTTTTTGTTTCACGGGTCTTTAAAAGTAATTGATTTTTAGAATGGGGTTTAGCTGCTTTGCACTGCTGTGTTTATGCCGCTTTACACCCACTTACAGAGAGATAGCAATACATAGGTTTTAAGATTCTTACTAGTCAAATATATTCTTGGGCGGTGAATAGGGGGTGTTGAGTCCAGTAAACTGAGCAAGGAGTAGGTCTTGTCTATTACATATTGGGTTTATGGAACGGTATCTGAGCTAATTTGAAACCCTTGTTTTATGCATCACCCCACCTCACCTTTCCCGTTAAGCAGCCATAGTGTGTTTTCTAAACGTGCGACTCTGTTCTGTTTTGTAATTCAGTTCAAGGGTAGCGGTTTTTACATTCCCTCTATAAGTGATATCTTATGATAAGTGTCTTTTTCTGTGTGACTTATTTCACTTAGAATCGTCGTACCTAAATCCACTCATCATGCTGCTCCTAGCCTTATGACGTTGATTTCATGGCTGAGTGATATTCCATTGTACATAAGGACCACAACTTCTTTATCCATTCTTCTCTTTCCTGGGATATTTCAGGTGGAACGAAGTGGAGTTTCTTGTCAACAGAGCAGCCCTAAACTTTGGGGTGCCTGTGTCTTGCTGATTTTTAGTTTTCCCAATTTATACGCCCATGAGTGGAAGTGCCCTTTGCTCTCTAAGCTGAGTTTTTTAGATGTTTCAGGACACACCGTACACTTCTCCAGAGTGGCTGTTGGCCATTTACAGCCCGCCCATCAGTGTAGCAAGGCTCCCATTTCTCCATGGCCTGTCCTGCATTTCTGGTTTTGACCCTTTATTCAGCATGGCCCTTTTGACCGATGGGAAGCGAGACTTCTTTGTAGCGCTGATTTGCCTTTCCAGGTTGCTTGGTTGGCCAAAAAGGGCGTATGCGTTTTTTCCTGAATATATTCAGGAAAAAACGCATACGCCCTTTTTGGCCAAGGGCATCATTGTCGAGGTTTTGCCGCTTTTCCTGTGCTTTAAAGGCGATTCGAATCTACCTCCTGAAATCTGTTTCCTGCAATTCTTCCTTGCTTTCAAATCCTCTTCGTTGCCTTCCCTCAATATATTTGTGGACGAGAGTTATCATTTCTAACTCTGCAGGTTTGTGAATTGCAGTGCCCCTGAGGTCCATTTTTCAACTCGCTTTCTTGGGAGCTGGCTGCAAAAGCGCAGGATTGCTTCAGGCCCTATTCTGGCTCCGGGCGGCAGGCTGATCCTGTGCTTGGTTCTTCTTCCTGATAGGAAAATAGAGTGACCTGTGCCTGTCCCAACACCTAGAGCTAGTCTCTCATTGGTTCCCCCTCTTCCTGTTCATCCTCAGGACAAATTGCAACCTGTACGGAACAGGAGGTTAAAGGTGCTGATTCTCCAAGGAGGGAGATTGCTAGTAAAGCGGCTGGAATGGCGAACCGGAGCACAAGGAGATGAGAAATGAGGTGCGTTTTAGAAACCTTTCCCGATCACACGGTGTACCATCTTCTGGGTTTCTCATGCATGTTTTCGATGTAGGAAGATGCCCTTGAACCTGGAGATTTGGGACCCATGGGATGGGTACCACGCCGTATTACTTTACAGGGTCTGCGTTAGCTCACCCAACCTCACCAAACCTCTCAGCCCCAAGAGTGTCCACCCTTATGTCTCAGTCAGCTGTGGGTCTAGATACGGTCAATCCAGGTGGCATCGCAGCCCCTGAACGAATTTTGTAAGAATTTCTCTCTCTTTCACTGTCTTTGTTTCACGGGTCTTTAAAAGTAATTGATTTTTATAATGGGGTTTAGCTGCTTTGCACTGCTGTGTTTATGCCGCTTTACACCCACTTGACTCACTTACAGAGAGATAGCAATACATAGGTTTTAAGATTCTTACTAGTCAAATATATTCTTGGGCGGTGAATAGGGGGTGTTGAGTCCAGTTCACTGAGCAAGGAGTAGGTCTTGTCTATTACATATTGGGTTTATGGAACGGTATCTGAGCTAATTTGAAACCCTTGTTTTATGCATCACCCCACCTCACCTTTCCCGTTAAGCAGCCATAGTGTGTTTTCTAAACGTGCGACTCTGTTCTGTTTTGTAATTCAGTTCAAGGGTAGCGGTTTTTACATTCCCTCTATAAGTGATATCTTATGATAAGTGTCTTTTTCTGTGTGACTTATTTCACTTAGAATCGTCGTACCTAAATCCACTCATCATGCTGCTCCTAGCCTTATGACGCTGATTTCATGGCTGAGTGATATTCCATTGTACATAAGGACCACAACTTCTTTATCCATTCTTCTCTTTCCTGGGATATTTCAGGTGGAACGAAGTGGTGTTTCTTGTCAACACAGCAGCCCTAAACTTTGGGGTGCCTGTGTCTTGCTGATTTTTAGTTTTCCCAATTTATACGCCCATGAGTGGAAGTGCCCTTTGCTCTCTAAGCTGAGTTTTTTAGATGTTTCAGGACACACCGTACACTTCTCCAGAGTGGCTGTTGGCCATTTACAGCCAGCCCATCAGCGTAGCAAGGCTCCCATTTCTCCATGGCCTGTCCTGCATTTCTGGTTTTGACACTTTATTCAGCATGGCCCTTTTGACCGATGGGAAGCGAGACTTCTTTGTAGCGCTGATTTGCCTTTCCAGGTTGCTTGGTTGGCCAAAAAGGGCGTATGCGTTTTTTCCTGAATATATTCAGGAAAAAACGCATACGCCCTTTTTGGCCAAGGGCATCATTGTCGAGGTTTTGCCGCTTTTCCTGTGCTTTAAAGGCGATTCGAATCTACCTCCTGAAATCTGTTTCCTGCAATTCTACCTTGCTTTCAAATTCTCTTTGTTGCCTTCCCTCAATATATTGTGGACGAGAGTTATCATTTCTAACTGTGCAGGTCTGTGAATTGCAGTGCCCCTGAGCTCCATTTCTCAACTCGCTTTCTTGGGAGCTGGCCGCAAAAGCGCAGGATTGCTTCAGGCCCTATCTGGCTCCGGGCGGCAGGCTGAGCCTGTGGTTAATTCTTCTTCCTGCTGGGAAAATAGAGTGACCTGTGCCTGTCCCAACACCTAGAGCTAGTCTCTCATTGGTTCCCCCTCTTCCCGTTCATCCTCAGGACAAATTGCAACCTGTACGGAACAGGAGGTTAAAGGTGCTGATTCTCCAAGGAGGGAGATTGCTAGTAAAGCGGCTGGAATGGCGAACCGGAGCACAAGGAGATGAGAAATGAGGTGCGTTTTAGAAACCTTTCCCGATCACACAGTGTACCATCTTCTGGGTTTCTCATGCATGTTTTCGATGTAGGAAGATGCCCTTGAACCTGGAGATTTGGGACCCATGGGATGGGTACCACGCCGTATTACTTTACAGGGTCTGCGTTAGCTCACTCAACCTCACCAAAACTCTCAGCCCCAAGAGTGTCCACTCTTATGTCTCAGTCAGCTGTGGGTCTAGATATGGTCAATCCAGGTGGCATCGCAGCCCCTGAACGAATTTTGTAAGAATTTCTCTCTCTTTCACTGTCTTTGTTTCACGGGTCTTTAAAAGTAATTGATTTTTAGAATGGGGTTTAGCTGCTTTGCACTGCTGTGTTTATGCCGCTTTACACCCACTTACAGAGAGATATCAATACATAGGTTTTAAGATTCTTACTAGTCAAATATATTCTTGGGCGGTGAATAGGGGGTGTTGAGTCCAGTAAACTGAGCAAGGAGTAGGTCTTGTCTATTACATATTGGGTTTATGGAACGGTATCTGAGCTAATTTGAAACCCTTGTTTTATGCATCACCCCACCTCACCTTTCCCGTTAAGCAGCCATAGTGTGTTTTCTAAACGTGCGACTCTGTTCTGTTTTGTAATTCAGTTCAAGGGTAGCGGTTTTTACATTCCCTCTATAAGTGATATCTTATGATAAGTGTCTTTTTCTGTGTGACTTATTTCACTTAGAATCGTCGTACCTAAATCCACTCATCATGCTGCTCCTAGCCTTATGACGTTGATTTCATGGCTGAGTGATATTCCATAGTACATAAGGACCACAACTTCTTTATCCATTCTTCTCTTTCCTGGGATATTTCAGGTGGAACGAAGTGGAGTTTCTTGTCAACACAGCAGCCCTAAACTTTGGGGTGCCTGTGTCTTGCTGATTTTTAGTTTTCCCAATTTATACGCCCATGAGTGGAAGTGCCCTTTGCTCTCTGAGCTGAGTTTTTTAGATGTTTCAGGACACACCGTACACTTCTCCAGAGTGGCTGCTGGCCATTTACAGCCCGCCCATCAGCGTAGCAAGGCTCCCATTTCTCCATGGCCTGTCCTGCATTTCTGGTTTTGACACTTTATTCAGCATGGCCCTTTTGACCGATGGGAAGCGAGACTTCTTTGTAGCGCTGATTTGCCTTTCCAGGTTGTTTGGTTGGCCAAAAAGGGCGTATGCGTTTTTTCCTGAATATATTCAGGAAAAAACGCATACGCCCTTTTTGGCCAAGGGCATCATTGTCGAGGTTTTGCCGCTTTTCCTGTGCTTTAAAGGCGATTCGAATCTACCTCCTGAAATCTGTTTCCTCAATTCTTCCTTGCTTTCAAATCCTCTTCGTTGCCTTCCCTCCATATATTTGTGGACGAGAGTTATCATTTCTAACTCTGCAGGTTTGTGAATTGCAGTGCCCCTGAGCTCCATTTTTCAACTCGCTTTCTTGGGAGCTGGCCGCAAAAGCGCAGGATTGCTTCAGGCCCTCTTCTGGCTCCAGGCGGCAGGCTGAGCCTGTGGTTAATTCTTCTTCCTGATGGGAAAATAGAGTGACCTGTGCCTGTCCCAACACCTAGAGCTAGTCTCTCATTGGTTCCCCCTCTTCCCGTTCATCCTCAGGACAAATTGCAACCTGTACGGAACAGGAGGTTAAAGGTGCTGATTCTCCAAGGAGGGAGATTGCTAGTAAAGCGGCTGGAATGGCGAACCGGAGCACAAGGAGATGAGAAATGAGGTGCGTTTTAGAAACCTTTCCCGATCACACGGTGTACCATCTTCTGGGTTTCTCATGCATGTTTTCAATGTAGGAAGATGCCCTTGAACCTGGAGATTTGGGACCCATGGGATGGGTACCACGCCGTATTACTTTAAAGGGTCTGCGTTAGCTCACCCAACCTCAACAAACCTCTCAGCCCCAAGAGTGTCCACCCTTATGTCTCAGTCAGCTGTGGGCCTAGATATGGTCAATCCAGGTCGCATCGCAGCCCCTGAACGAATTTTGTAAGAATTTCTCTCTCTTTCACTGTCTTTGTTTCACGGGTTTTTAAAAGTAATTGATTTTTATAATAATGGTTTAGCTGCTTTGCACTGCTGTGTTTAGGCCGCTTTACACCCACTTGACTCACTTACAGAGAGATAGCAATACATAGGTTTTAAGATTCTTACTAGTCAAATATATTCTTGGGCGGTGAATAGGGGGTGTTCAGTCCAGTAAACTGAGCAAGGAGTAGGTCTTGTCTATTACATATTGGGTTTATGGAACGGTATCTGAGCTAATTTGAAACCCTTGTTTTATGCATCACCCCACCTCTCCTTTCCCGTTAAGCAGCCATAGTGTGTTTTCTAAACGTGCGACTCTGTTCTGTTTTGTAATTCAGTTCAAGGGTAGCGGTTTTTACATTCCCTCTATAAGTGATATCTTATGATAAGTGTCTTTTTCTGTGTGACTTATTTCACTTAGAATCGTCGTACCTAAATCCACTCATCATGCTGCTCCTAGCCTTATGACGTTGATTTCATGGCTGAGTGATATTCCATAGTACATAAGGACCACAACTTCTTTATCCATTCTTCTCTTTCCTGGGATATTTCAGGTGGAACGAAGTGGAGTTTCTTGTCAACACAGCAGCCCTAAACTTTGGGGTGCCTGTGTCTTGCTGATTTTTAGTTTTCCCAATTTATACGCCCATGAGTGGAAGTGCCCTTTGCTCTCTGAGCTGAGTTTTTTAGATGTTTCAGGACACACCGTACACTTCTCCAGAGTGGCTGCTGGCCATTTACAGCCCGCCCATCAGCGTAGCAAGGCTCCCATTTCTCCATGGCCTGTCCTGCATTTCTGGTTTTGACACTTTATTCAGCATGGCCCTTTTGACCGATGGGAAGCGAGACTTCTTTGTAGCGCTGATTTGCCTTTCCAGGTTGTTTGGTTGGCCAAAAAGGGCGTATGCGTTTTTTCCTGAATATATTCAGGAAAAAACGCATACGCCCTTTTTGGCCAAGGGCATCATTGTCGAGGTTTTGCCGCTTTTCCTGTGCTTTAAAGGCGATTCGAATCTACCTCCTGAAATCTGTTTCCTCAATTCTTCCTTGCTTTCAAATCCTCTTCGTTGCCTTCCCTCCATATATTTGTGGACGAGAGTTATCATTTCTAACTCTGCAGGTTTGTGAATTGCAGTGCCCCTGAGCTCCATTTTTCAACTCGCTTTCTTGGGAGCTGGCCGCAAAAGCGCAGGATTGCTTCAGGCCCTCTTCTGGCTCCAGGCGGCAGGCTGAGCCTGTGGTTAATTCTTCTTCCTGATGGGAAAATAGAGTGACCTGTGCCTGTCCCAACACCTAGAGCTAGTCTCTCATTGGTTCCCCCTCTTCCCGTTCATCCTCAGGACAAATTGCAACCTGTACGGAACAGGAGGTTAAAGGTGCTGATTCTCCAAGGAGGGAGATTGCTAGTAAAGCGGCTGGAATGGCGAACCGGAGCACAAGGAGATGAGAAATGAGGTGCGTTTTAGAAACCTTTCCCGATCACACGGTGTACCATCTTCTGGGTTTCTCATGCATGTTTTCAATGTAGGAAGATGCCCTTGAACCTGGAGATTTGGGACCCATGGGATGGGTACCACGCCGTATTACTTTAAAGGGTCTGCGTTAGCTCACCCAACCTCAACAAACCTCTCAGCCCCAAGAGTGTCCACCCTTATGTCTCAGTCAGCTGTGGGCCTAGATATGGTCAATCCAGGTCGCATCGCAGCCCCTGAACGAATTTTGTAAGAATTTCTCTCTCTTTCACTGTCTTTGTTTCACGGGTTTTTAAAAGTAATTGATTTTTATAATAATGGTTTAGCTGCTTTGCACTGCTGTGTTTAGGCCGCTTTACACCCACTTGACTCACTTACAGAGAGATAGCAATACATAGGTTTTAAGATTCTTACTAGTCAAATATATTCTTGGGCGGTGAATAGGGGGTGTTCAGTCCAGTAAACTGAGCAAGGAGTAGGTCTTGTCTATTACATATTGGGTTTATGGAACGGTATCTGAGCTAATTTGAAACCCTTGTTTTATGCATCACCCCACCTCTCCTTTCCCGTTAAGCAGCCATAGTGTGTTTTCTAAACGTGCGACTCTGTTCTGTTTTGTAATTCAGTTCAAGGGTAGCGGTTTTTACATTCCCTCTATAAGTGATATCTTATGATAAGTGTCTTTTTCTGTGTGACTTATTTCACTTAGAATCGTCGTACCTAAATCCACTCATCATGCTGCTCCTAGCCTTATGACGTTGATTTCATGGCTGAGTGATATTCCATAGTACATAAGGACCACAACTTCTTTATCCATTCTTCTCTTTCCTGGGATATTTCAGGTGGAACGAAGTGGAGTTTCTTGTCAACACAGCAGCCCTAAACTTTGGGGTGCCTGTGTCTTGCTGATTTTTAGTTTTCCCAATTTATACGCCCATGAGTGGAAGTGCCCTTTGCTCTCTGAGCTGAGTTTTTTAGATGTTTCAGGACACACCGTACACTTCTCCAGAGTGGCTGCTGGCCATTTACAGCCCGCCCATCAGCGTAGCAAGGCTCCCATTTCTCCATGGCCTGTCCTGCATTTCTGGTTTTGACACTTTATTCAGCATGGCCCTTTTGACCGATGGGAAGCGAGACTTCTTTGTAGCGCTGATTTGCCTTTCCAGGTTGTTTGGTTGGCCAAAAAGGGCGTATGCGTTTTTTCCTGAATATATTCAGGAAAAAACGCATACGCCCTTTTTGGCCAAGGGCATCATTGTCGAGGTTTTGCCGCTTTTCCTGTGCTTTAAAGGCGATTCGAATCTACCTCCTGAAATCTGTTTCCTCAATTCTTCCTTGCTTTCAAATCCTCTTCGTTGCCTTCCCTCCATATATTTGTGGACGAGAGTTATCATTTCTAACTCTGCAGGTTTGTGAATTGCAGTGCCCCTGAGCTCCATTTTTCAACTCGCTTTCTTGGGAGCTGGCCGCAAAAGCGCAGGATTGCTTCAGGCCCTCTTCTGGCTCCAGGCGGCAGGCTGAGCCTGTGGTTAATTCTTCTTCCTGATGGGAAAATAGAGTGACCTGTGCCTGTCCCAACACCTAGAGCTAGTCTCTCATTGGTTCCCCCTCTTCCCGTTCATCCTCAGGACAAATTGCAACCTGTACGGAACAGGAGGTTAAAGGTGCTGATTCTCCAAGGAGGGAGATTGCTAGTAAAGCGGCTGGAATGGCGAACCGGAGCACAAGGAGATGAGAAATGAGGTGCGTTTTAGAAACCTTTCCCGATCACACGGTGTACCATCTTCTGGGTTTCTCATGCATGTTTTCAATGTAGGAAGATGCCCTTGAAGCTGGAGATTTGGGACCCATGGGATGGGTACCACGCCGTATTACTTTAAAGGGTCTGCGTTAGCTCACCCAACCTCAACAAACCTCTCAGCCCCAAGAGTGTCCACCCTTATGTCTCAGTCAGCTGTGGGCCTAGATATGGTCAATCCAGGTCGCATCGCAGCCCCTGAACGAATTTTGTAAGAATTTCTCTCTCTTTCACTGTCTTTGTTTCACGGGTTTTTAAAAGTAATTGATTTTTATAATAATGGTTTAGCTGCTTTGCACTGCTGTGTTTAGGCCGCTTTACACCCACTTGACTCACTTACAGAGAGATAGCAATACATAGGTTTTAAGATTCTTACTAGTCAAATATATTCTTGGGCGGTGAATAGGGGGTGTTGAGTCCAGTAAACTGAGCAAGGAGTAGGTCTTGTCTATTACATATTGGGTTTATGGCACGGTATCTGAGCTAATTTGAAACCCTTGTTTTATGCATCACCCCACCTCTCCTTTCCCGTTAAGCAGCCATAGTGTGTTTTCTAAACGTGCGACTCTGTTCTGTTTTGTAATTCAGTTCAAGGGTAGCGGTTTTTACATTCCCTCTATAAGTGATATCTTATGATAAGTGTCTTTTTCTGTGTGACTTATTTCACTTAGAATCGTCGTACCTAAATCCACTCATCATGCTGCTCCTAGCCTTATGACGTTGATTTCATGGCTGAGTGATATTCCATTGTACATAAGGACCACAACTTCTTTATCCATTCTTCTCTTTCCTGGGATGTTTCATGTGTAACGAAGTGGAGGTTCTTGTCAACAGAGCAGCCCTAAACTTTGGGGTGCCTGTGTCTTGCTGATTTTTAGTTTTCCCAATTTATACGCCCATGAGTGGAAGTGCCCTTTGCTCTCTAAGCTGAGTTTTTTAGATGTTTCAGGACACACCGTACACTTCTCCAGAGTGGCTGTTGGCAATTTACAGCCCGCCCATCAGCGTAGCAAGGCTCCCATTTCTCCATGGCCTGTCCTGCATTTCTGGTTTTGACACTTTATTCAGCATGGCCCTTTTGACCGATGGGAAGCGAGACTTCTTTGTAGCGCTGATTTGCCTTTCCAGGTTGCTTGGTTGGCCAAAAAGGGCGTATGCGTTTTTTCCTGAATATATTCAGGAAAAAACGCATACGCCCTTTTTGGCCAAGGGCATCATTGTCGAGGTTTTGCCGCTTTTCCTGTGCTTGAAAGGCGATTCGAATCTACCTCCTGAAATCGGTTTCCTGCAATTCTGCCTTGCTTTCAAATCCTCTTCGTTGCCTTCCCTCAATATATTTGTGGACGAGAGTTATCATTTCTAACTGTGCAGGTCTGTGAATTGCAGTGCCCCTGAGCTCCATTTTTCAACTCGCTTTCTTGGGAGCTGGCTGCAAAAGTGCAGGATTGCTTCAGGCCCTCTTCTGGCTCCGGGCGGCAGGCTGATCCTGTGCTTGATTCTTCTTCCTGCTGGGAAAATAGAGTGACCTGTGCCTGTCCCAACACCTAGAGCTAGTCTCTCATTGGTTCCCCCTCTTCCCGTTCATCCTCAGGACAAATTGCAACCTGTACGGAACAGGAGGTTAAAGGTGCTGATTCTCCAAGGAGGGAGATTGCTAGTAAAGCGGCTGGAATGGCGAACCGGAGCACAAGGAGCTGAGAAATGAGGTGCGTTTTAGAAACCTTTCCCGATCACACGGTGTACCATCTTCTGGGTTTCTCATGCATGTTTTCGATGTAGGAAGATGCCCTTGAACCTGGAGATTTGGGACCCATGGGATGGGTACCACGCCGTATTACTTTACAGGGTCTGCGTTAGCTCACCCAACCTCACCAAACCTCTCAGCCCCAAGAGTGTCCACCCTTATGGCTCAGTCAGCTGTGGGTCTAGATATGGTCAATCCAGGTGGCATCGCAGCCCCTGAACGAATTTTGTAAGAATTTCTCTCTCTTTCACTGTCTTTGTTTCACGGGTCTTTAAAAGTAATTGATTTTTATAATAATGGTTTAGCTGCTTTGCACTGCTGTGTTTAGGCCGCTTTACACCCACTTGACTCACTTACAGAGAGATAGCAATACATAGGTTTTAAGATTCTTACTAGTCAAATATATTCTTGGGCGGTGAATAGGGGGTGTTCAGTCCAGTAAACTGAGCAAGGAGTAGGTCTTGTCTATTACATATTGGGTTTATGGAACAGTATCTGAGCTAATTTGAAACCCTTGTTTTATGCATCACCCCACCTCTCCTTTCCCGTTAAGCAGCCATAGTGTGTTTTCTAAACGTGCGACTCTGTTCTGTTTTGTAATTCAGTTCAAGGGTAGCGGTTTTTACATTCCCTCTATAAGTGATATCTTATGATAAGTGTCTTTTTCTGTGTGACTTATTTCACTTAGAATCGTCGTACCTAAATCCACTCATCATGCTGTTCCTAGCCTTATGACGTTGATTTCATGGCTGAGTGATATTCCATTGTACATAAGGACCACAACTTCTTTATCCATTCTTCTCTTTCCTGGGATGTTTCATGTGTAACGAAGTGGAGGTTCTTGTCAACAGAGCAGCCCTAAACTTTGGGGTGCCTGTGTCTTGCTGATTTTTAGTTTTCCCAATTTATACGCCCATGAGTGGAAGTGCCCTATGCTCTCTAAGCTGAGTTTTTTAGATGTTTCAGGACACACCGTACACTTCTCCAGAGTGGCTGTTGGCAATTTACAGCCCGCCCATCAGCGTAGCAAGGCTCCCATTTCTCCATGGCCTGTCCTGCATTTCTGGTTTTGACACTTTATTCAGCATGGCCCTTTTGACCGATGGGAAGCGAGACTTCTTTGTAGCGCTGATTTGCCTTTCCAGGTTGCTTGGTTGGCCAAAAAGGGCGTATGCGTTTTTTCCTGAATATATTCAGGAAAAAACGCATACGCCCTTTTTGGCCAAGGGCATCATTGTCGAGGTTTTGCCGCTTTTCCTGTGCTTGAAAGGCGATTCGAATCTACCTCCTGAAATCTGTTTCCTGCAATTCTGCCTTGCTTTCAAATCCTCTTCGTTGCCTTCCCTCAATATATTTGTGGACGAGAGTTATCATTTCTAACTCTGCAGGTTTGTGAATTGCAGTGCCCCTGAGGTCCATTTTTCAACTCGCTTTCTTGGGAGCTGGCTGCAAAAGCGCAGGATTGTTTCAGGCCCTATTCTGGCTCCGGGCGGCAGGCTGATCCTGTGCTTGATTCTTCTTCCTGCTGGGAAAATAGAGTGACCTGTGCCTGTCCCAACACCTAGAGCTAGTCTCTCATTGGTTCCCCCTCTTCCCATTCATCCTCAGGACAAATTGCAACGTGTACGGAACAGGAGGTTAAAGGTGCTGATTCTCCAAGGAGGGAGATTGCTAGTAAAGCGGCTGGAATGGCGAACCGGAGCACAAGGAGATGAGAAATGAGGTGCGTTTTAGAAACCTTTCCCGATCACACGGTGTACCATCTTCTGGGTTTCTCATGCATGTTTTCGATGTAGGAAGATGCCCTTGAACCTGGAGATTTGGGACCCATGGGATGGGTACCACGCCGTATTACTTTACAGGGTCTGCGTTAGCTCACCCAACCTCACCAAACCTCTCAGCCCCAAGAGTGTCCACCCTTATGTCTCAGTCAGCTGTGGGTCTAGATATGGTCAATCCAGGTGGCATCGCAGCCCCTGAACGAATTTTGTAAGAATTTCTCTCTCTTTCACTGTCTTTGTTTCACGGGTCTTTAAAAGTAATTGATTTTTATAATGGGGTTTAGCTGCTTTGCACTGCTGTGTTTATGCCGCTTTACACCCACTTGACTCACTTACAGAGAGATAGCAATACATAGGTTTTAAGATTCTTACTAGTCAAATATATTCTTGGGCGGTGAATAGGGGGTGTTGAGTCCAGTAAACTGAGCAAGGAGTAGGTCTTGTCTATTACATATTGGGTTTATGGAACGGTATCTGAGCTAATTTGAAACCCTTGTTTTATGCATCACCCCACCTCACCTTTCCCGTTAAGCAGCCATAGTGTGTTTTCTAAACGTGCGACTCTGTTCTGTTTTGTAATTCAGTTCAAGGGTAGCGGTTTTTACATTCCCTCTATAAGTGATATCTTATGATAAGTGTCTTTTTCTGTGTGACTTATTTCACTTAGAATCGTCGTACCTAAATCCACTCATCATGCTGCTCCTAGCCTTATGACGTTGATTTCATGGCTGAGTGATATTCCATAGTACATAAGGACCACAACTTCTTTATCCATTCTTCTCTTTCCTGGGATATTTCAGGTGGAACGAAGTGGAGTTTCTTGTCAACACAGCAGCCCTAAACTTTGGGGTGCCTGTGTCTTGCTGATTTTTAGTTTTCCCAATTTATACGCCCATGAGTGGAAGTGCCCTTTGCTCTCTGAGCTGAGTTTTTTAGATGTTTCAGGACACACCGTACACTTCTCCAGAGTGGCTGCTGGCCATTTACAGCCCGCCCATCAGCGTAGCAAGGCTCCCATTTCTCCATGGCCTGTCCTGCATTTCTGGTTTTGACACTTTATTCAGCATGGCCCTTTTGACCGATGGGAAGCGAGACTTCTTTGTAGCGCTGATTTGCCTTTCCAGGTTGTTTGGTTGGCCAAAAAGGGCGTATGCGTTTTTTCCTGAATATATTCAGGAAAAAACGCATACGCCGTTTTTGGCCAAGGGCATCATTGTCGAGGTTTTGCCGCTTTTCCTGTGCTTTAAAGGCGATTCGAATCTACCTCCTGAAATCTGTTTCCTCAATTCTTCCTTGCTTTCAAATCCTCTTCGTTGCCTTCCCTCCATATATTTGTGGACGAGAGTTATCATTTCTAACTCTGCAGGTTTGTGAATTGCAGTGCCCCTGAGCTCCATTTTTCAACTCGCTTTCTTGGGAGCTGGCCGCAAAAGCGCAGGATTGCTTCAGGCCCTCTTCTGGCTCCAGGCGGCAGGCTGAGCCTGTGGTTAATTCTTCTTCCTGATGGGAAAATAGAGTGACCTGTGCCTGTCCCAACACCTAGAGCTAGTCTCTCATTGGTTCCCCCTCTTCCCGTTCATCCTCAGGACAAATTGCAACCTGTACGGAACAGGAGGTTAAAGGTGCTGATTCTCCAAGGAGGGAGATTGCTAGTAAAGCGGCTGGAATGGCGAACCGGAGCACAAGGAGATGAGAAATGAGGTGCGTTTTAGAAACCTTTCCCGGTCACACGGTGTACCATCTTCTGGGTTTCTTATGCATGTTTTCGATGTAGGAAGATGCCCTTGAACCTGGAGATTTGGGACCCATGGGGTGGGTACCACGCCGTATTAATTTAAAGGGTCTGCGTTAGCTCACCCAACCTCACCAAACCTCTCAGCCCCAAGAGTGTCCACCCTTATTTCTCAGTCAGCTGTGGGTCAAGATATGGTCAATCCAGGTGGCATCGCAGCCCCTGAACGAATTTTGTAAGAATTTCTCTCTCTTTCACTGTCTTTGTTTCACGGGTCTTTAAAAGTAATTGATTTTTAGAATGGGGTTTAGCTGCTTTGCACTGCTGTGTTTATGCCGCTTTACACCCACTTGACTCACTTACAGAGAGATAGCAATACATAGGTTTTAAGATTCTTACTAGTCAGATATATTCTTGGGCGGTGAATAGGGGGTGTTGAGTCCAGTAAACTGAGCAAGGAGTAGGTTTTGTCTATTACATATTGGGTTTATGGAACGGTATCTGAGCTAATTTGAAACCCTTGTTTTATTCATCACCCCACCTCACCTTTCCCGTTAAGCAGCCATAGTGTGTTTTCTAAACGTGCGACTCTGTTCTGTTTTGTAATTCAGTTCAAGGGTAGCGGTTTTTACATTCCCTCTATAAGTGATATCTTATGATAAGTGTCTTTTTCTGTGTGACTTATTTCACTTAGAATCGTCGTACCTAAATCCACTCATCATGCTGCTCCTAGCCTTATGACGTTGATTTCATGGCTGAGTGATATTCCATTGTACATAAGGACCACAACTTCTTTATCCATTCTTCTCTTTCCTGGGATATTTCAGGTGGAACGAAGTGGAGTTTCTTGTCAACACAGCAGCCCTAAACTTTGGGGTGCCTGTGTCTTGCTGATTTTTAGTTTTCCCAATTTATACGCCCATGAGTGGAAGTGCCCTTTGCTCTCTAAGCTGAGTTTTTTAGATGTTTCAGGACACACCGTACACTTCTCCAGAGTGGCTGTTGGCCATTTACAGCCCGCCCATCAGCGTAGCAAGGCTCCCATTTCTCCATGGCCTGTCCTGCATTTCTGGTTTTGACACTTTATTCAGCATGGCCCTTTTGACCGATGGGAAGCGAGACTTCTTTGTAGCGCTGATTTGCCTTTCCAGGTTGCTTGGTTGGCCAAAAAGGGCGTATGCGTTTTTTCCTGAATATATTCAGGAAAAAACGCATACGCCCTTTTTGGCCAAGGGCATCATTGTCGAGGTTTTGCCGCTTTTCCTGTGCTTTAAAGGCGATTCGAATCTACCTCCTGAAATCTGTTTCCTGCAATTCTGCCTTGCTTTCAAATTCTTTTCGTTGCCTTCCCTCAATATATTTGTTGACGAGAGTTATCATTTCTAACTGTGCAGGTCTGTGAATTGCAGTGCCCCTGAGCTCCATTTCTCAACTCGCTTTCTTGGGAGCTGGCCGCAAAAGCGCAGGATTGCTTCAGGCCCTATTCTGGCTCCGGGCGGCAGGCTGAGCCTGTGGTTAATTCTTCTTCCTGATGGGAAAATAGATTGACCTGTGCCTGTCCCAACACCTAGAGCTAGTCTCTCATTGGTTCCCCCTCTTCCCGTTCATCCTCAGGACAAATTGCAACGTGTACGGAACAGGAGGTTAAAGGTGCTGATTCTCCAAGGAGGGAGATTGCTAGTAAAGCGGCTGGAATGGCGAACCGGAGCACAAGGAGATGAGAAATGAGGTGCGTTTTAGAAACCTTTCCCGATCACACGGTGTACCATCTTCTGGGTTTCTCATGCATGTTTTCGATGTAGGAAGATGCCCTTGAACCTGGAGATTTGGGACCCATGGGATGGGTACCACGCCGTATTACTTTACAGGGTCTGCGTTAGCTCACCCAACCTCACCAAACCTCTCAGCCCCAAGAGTGTCCACCCTTATGTCTCAATCAGCTGTGGGTCTAGATATGGTCAATCCAGGTGGCATCGCAGCCCCTGAACGAATTTTGTAAGAATTTCTCTCTCTTTCACTGTCTTTGGTTCACGGGTTTTTAAAAGTAATTGATTTTTAGAATGGGGTTTAGCTGCTTTGCACTGCTGTGTTTATGCCGCTTTACACCCACTTGACTCACTTACAGAGAGATAGCAATACATAGGTTTTAAGATTCTTACTAGTCAAATATATTCTTGGGCGGTGAATAGGGGGTGTTGAGTCCAGTAAACTGAGCAAGGAGTAGGTCTTGTCTATTACATATTGGGTTTATGGAACGGTATCTGAGCTAATTTGAAACCCTTGTTTTATGCATCACCCCACCTCACCTTTCCCGTTTTGCAGCCATAGTGTGTTTTCTAAACGTGCGACTCTGTTCTGTTTTGTAATTCAGTTCAAGGGTAGCGGTTTTTACATTCCCTCTATAAGTGATATCTTATGATAAGTGTCTTTTTCTGTGTGACTTATTTCACTTAGAATCGTCGTACCTAAATCCACTCATCATGCTGCTCCTAGCCTTATGACGTTGATTTCATGGCTGAGTGATATTCCATTGTACATAAGGACCACAACTTCTTTATCCATTCTTCTCTTTCCTGGGATGTTTCAGGTGTAACGAAGTGGAGGTTCTTGTCAACAGAGCAGCCCTAAATTTTGGGGTGCCTGTGTCTTGCTGATTTTTAGTTTTCCCAATTTATACGCCCATGAGTGGAAGTGCCCTATGCTCTCTAAGCTGAGTTTTTTAGATGTTTCAGGACACACCGTACACTTCTCCAGAGTGGCTGTTGGCCATTTACAGCCCGCCCATCAGCGTAGCAAGGCTCCCATTTCTCCATGGCCTGTCCTGCATTTCTGGTTTTGACACTTTATTCAGCATGGCCCTTTTGACCGATGGGAAGCGAGACTTCTTTGTAGCGCTGATTTGCCTTTCCAGGTTGCTTGGTTGGCCAAAAAGGGCGTATGCGTTTTTTCCTGAATATATTCAGGAAAAAACGCATACGCCCTTTTTGGCCAAGGGCATCATTGTCGAGGTTTTGCCGCTTTTCCTGTGCTTTAAAGGCGATTCGAATCTACCTCCTGAAATCTGTTTCCTGCAATTCTGCCTTGCTTTCAAATTCTCTTCGTTGCCTTCCCTCAATATATTTGTGGACGAGAGTTATCATTTCTAACTGTGCAGGTCTGTGAATTGCAGTGCCCCTGAGCTCCATTTCTCAACTCGCTTTCTTGGGAGCTGGCCGCAAAAGCACAGGATTGCTTCAGGCCCTATTCTGGCTCCGGGCGGCAGGCTGAGCCTGTGGTTAATTCTTCTTCCTGATGGGAAAATAGAGTGACCTGTGCCTGTCCCAACACCTAGAGCTAGTCTCTCATTGGTTCCCCCTCTTCCCGTTCATCCTCAGGACAAATTGCAACCTGTACGGAACAGGAGGTTAAAGGTGCTGATTCTCCAAGGAGGGAGATTGCTAGTAAAGCGGCTGGAATGGCGAACCGGAGCACAAGGAGATGAGAAATGAGGTGCGTTTTAGAAACCTTTCCCGATCACACGGTGTACCATCTTCTGGGTTTCTCATGCATGTTTTCGATGAAGGAAGATGCCCTTGAACCTGGAGATTTGGGACCCATGGGATGGGTACCACGCCGTATTACTTTACAGGGTCTGCGTTAGCTCACCCAACCTCACCAAACCTCTCAGCCCCAAGAGTGTCCACCCTTATGTCTCAATCAGCTGTGGGTCTAGATATGGTCAATCCAGGTGGCATCGCAGCCCCTGAACGAATTTTGTAAGAATTTCTCTCTCTTTCACTGTCTTTGGTTCATGGGTTTTTAAAAGTAATTGATTTTTAGAATGGGGTTTAGCTGCTTTGCACTGCTGTGTTTATGCCGCTTTACACCCACTTGACTCACTTACAGAGAGATAGCAATACATAGGTTTTAAGATTCTTACTAGTCAAATATATTCTTGGGCGGTGAATAGGGGGTGTTGAGTCCAGTAAACTGAGCAAGGAGTAGGTCTTGTCTATTACATATTGGGTTTATGGCACGGTATCTGAGCTAATTTGAAACCCTTGTTTTATGCATCACCCCACCTCACCTTTCCCGTTAAGCAGCCATAGTGTGTTTTCTAAACGTGCGACTCTGTTCTGTTTTGTAATTCAGTTCAAGGGTAGCGGTTTTTACATTCCCTCTATAAGTGATATCTTATGATAAGTGTCTTTTTCTGTGTGACTTATTTCACTTAGAATCATCGTACCTAAATCCACTCATCATGCTGCTCCTAGCCTTATGACGTTGATTTCATGGCTGAGTGATATTCCATTGTACATAAGGACCACAACTTCTTTATCCATTCTTCCCTTTCCTGGGATATTTCAGGTGTAACGAAGTGGAGGTTCTTGTCAACAGAGCAGCCCTAAACTTTGGGGTGCCTGTGTCTTGCTGATTTTTAGTTTTCCCAATTTATACGCCCATGAGTGGAAGTGCCCTATGCTCTCTAAGCTGAGTTTTTTAGATGTTTCAGGACACACCGTACACTTCTCCAGAGTGGTTGTTGGCCATTTACAGCCCGCCCATCAGCGTAGCAAGGCTCCCATTTCTCCATGGCCTGTCCTGCATTTCTGGTTTTGACACTTTATTCAGCATGGCCCTTTTGACCGATGGGAAGCGAGACTTCTTTGTAGCGCTGATTTGCCTTTCCAGGTTGCTTGGTTGGCCAAAAAGGGCGTATGCGTTTTTTCCTGAATATATTCAGGAAAAAACGCATACGCCCTTTTTGGCCAAGGGCATCATTGTCGAGGTTTTGCCGCTTTTCCTGTGCTTTAAAGGCGATTCGAATCTACCTCCTGAAATCTGTTTCCTGCAATTCTGCCTTGCTTTCAAATTCTCTTCGTTGCCTTCCCTCAATATATTTGTGGACGAGAGTTATCATTTCTAACTGTGCAGGTCTGTGAATTGCAGTGCCCCTGAGCTCCATTTCTCAATTCGCTTTCTTGGGAGCTGGCCGCAAAAGCGCAGGATTGCTTCAGGCCCTCTTCTGGCTCCGGGCGGCAGGCTGAGCCTGTGGTTAATTCTTCTTCCTGATGGGAAAATAGAGTGACCTGTGTCTGTCCCAACACCTAGAGCTAGTCTCTCATTGGTTCCCCCTCTTCCCGTTCATCCTCAGGACAAATTGCAACCTGTACGGAACAGGAGGTTAAAGGTGCTGATTCTCCAAGCAGGTAGATTGCTAGTAAAGCGGCTGGAATGGCGAACCGGAGCACAAGGAGATGAGAAATGAGGTGCGTTTTAGAAACCTTTCCCGATCACACGGTGTACCATCTTCTGGGTTTCTCATGCATGTTTTCGATGTAGGAAGATGCCCTTGAACCTGGAGATTTGGGACCCATGGGATGGGTACCATGCCGTATTACTTTACAGGGTCTGCGTTAGCTCACCCAACCTCACCAAACCTCTCAGCCCCAAGAGTGTCCACTCTTATGTCTCAATCAGCTGTGGGTCTAGATATGGTCAATCCAGGTGGCATCGCAGCCCCTGAACGAATTTTGTAAGAATTTCTCTCTCTTTCACTGTCTTTGTTTCACGGGTTTTTAAAAGTAATTGATTTTTATAATGGGGTTTAGCTGCTTTGCACTGCTGTGTTTATGCCGCTTTACACCCTCTTGACTCACTTACAGAGAGATAGCAATACATAGGTTTTAAGATTCTTACTAGTCAAATATATTCTTGGGCGGTGAATAGGGGGTGTTGAGTCCAGTAAACTGAGCAAGGAGTAGGTCTTGTCTATTACATATTGGGTTTATGGAACGGTATCTGAGCTAATTTGAAACCCTTGTTTTATGCATCACCCCACCTCACCTTTCCCGTTAAGCAGCCATAGTGTGTTTTCTAAACGTGCGACTCTGTTCTGTTTTGTAATTCAGTTCAAGGGTAGCGGTTTTTACATTCCCTCTATAAGTGATATCTTATGGTAAGTGTCTTTTTCTGTGTGACTTATTTCACTTAGAATCGTCGTACCTAAATCCACTCATCATGCTGCTCCTAGCCTTATGACGTTGATTTCATGGCTGAGTGATATTCCATTGTACATAAGGACCACAACTTCTTTATCCATTCTTCTCTTTCCTGGGATGTTTCAGGTGTAACGAAGTGGAGGTTCTTTTCAGCAGAGCAGCCCTAAACTTTGGGGTGCCTGTGTCTTGCTGATTTTTAGTTTTCCCAATTTATTCGCCCATGAGTGGAAGTGCCCTATGCTCTCTAAGCTGAGTTTTTTAGATGTTTCAGGACACACCGTACACTTCTCCAGAGTGGCTGTTGGCCATTTACAGCCCGCCCATCAGCGTAGCAAGGCTCCCATTTCTCCACGGCCTGTCCTGCATTTCTGGTTTTGACCCTTTATTCAGCATGGCCCTTTTGACCGATGGGAAGCGAGACTTCTTTGTAGCGCTGATTTGCCTTTCCAGGTTGCTTGGTTGGCCAAAAAGGGCGTATGCGTTTTTTCCTGAATATATTCAGGAAAAAACGCATACGCCCTTTTTGGCCAAGGACATCATTGTCGAGGTTTTGCCGCTTTTCCTGTGCTTTAAAGGCGATTCGAATCTACCTCCTGAAATCTGTTTCCTGCAATTCTGCCTTGCTTTCAAATTCTCTTCGTTGCCTTCCCTCAATATATTTGTGGACGAGAGTTATCATTTCTAACTGTGCAGGTCTGTGAATTGCAGTGCCCCTGAGCTCCATTTCTCAACTCGCTTTCTTGGGAGCTGGCCGCAAAAGCGCAGGATTGCTTCAGGCCCTATACTGGCTCCGGGCAGCAGGCTGAGCCTGTGGTTAACTCTTCTTCCTGCTGGGAAAATAGAGTGACCTGTGTCTGGCCAACACCTAGAGCTAGTCTCTCATTGGTTCCCCCTCTTCCCGTTCATCCTCAGGACAAATTGCAACCTGTACGGAACAGGAGGTTAAAGGTGCTGATTCTCCAAGCAGGGAGATTGCTAGTAAAGCGGCTGGAATGGCGAACCGGAGCACAAGGAGATGAGAAATGAGGTGCGTTTTAGAAACCTTTCCCGATCACACGGTGTACCATCTTCTGGGTTTCTCATGCATGTTTTCGATGTAGGAAGATGCCCTTGAACCTGGAGATTTGGGACCCATGGGATGGGTACCACGCCGTATTACTTTACAGGGTCTGCGTTATCTCACCCAACCTCACCAAAACTCTCAGCCCCAAGAGTGTCCACTCTTATGTCTCAATCAGCTGTGGGTCTAGATATGGTCAATCCAGGTGGCATCGCAGCCCCTGAACGAATTTTGTAAGAATTTCTCTCTCTTTCACTGTCTTTGGTTCACGGGTTTTTAAAAGTAATTGATTTTTAGAATGGGGTTTAGCTGCTTTGCACTGCTGTGTTTATGCCGCTTTACACCCACTTGACTCACTTACAGAGAGATAGCAATACATAGGTTTTAAGATTCTTACTAGTCAAATATATTCTTGGGCGGTGAATAGGGGGTGTTGAGTCCAGTAAACTGAGCAAGGAGTAGGTCTTGTCTATTACATATTGGGTTTATGGAACGGTATCTGAGCTAATTTGAAACCCTTGTTTTATGCATCACCCCACCTCACCTTTCCCGTTAAGCAGCCATAGTGTGTTTTCTAAACGTGCGACTCTGTTCTGTTTTGTAATTCAGTTCAAGGGTAGCGGTTTTTACATTCCCTGTATAAGTGATATCTTATGGTAAGTGTCTTTTTCTGTGTGACTTATTTCACTTAGAATCGTCGTACCTAAATCCACTCATCATGCTGCTCCTAGCCTTATGACGTTGATTTCATGGCTGAGTGATATTCCATTGTACATAAGGACCACAACTTCTTTATCCATTCTTCTCTTTCCTGGGATGTTTCAGGTGTAACGAAGTGGAGGTTCTTGTCAGCAGAGCAGCCCTAAACTTTGGGGTGCCTGTGGCTTGCTGATTTTTAGTTTTCCCAATTTATTCGCCCATGAGTGGCAGTGCCCTATGCTCTCTAAGCTGAGTTTTTTAGATGTTTCAGGACACACCGTACACTTCTCCAGAGTGGCTGTTGGCCATTTACAGCCCGCCCATCAGCGTAGCAAGGCTCCCATTTCTCCATGGCCTGTCCTGCATTTCTGGTTTTGACCCTTTATTCAGCATGGCCCTTTTGACCGATGGGAAGCGAGACTTCTTTGTAGCGCTGATTTGCCTTTCCAGGTTGCTTGGTTGGCCAAAAAGGGCGTATGCGTTTTTTCCTGAATATATTCAGGAAAAAACGCATACGCCCTTTTTGGCCAAGGGCATCATTGTCGAGGTTTTGCCGCTTTTCCTGTGCTTTAAAGGCGATTCGAATCTACCTCCTGAAATCTGTTTCCTGCAATTCTACCTTGCTTTCAAATTCTCTTCGTTGCCTTCCCTCAATATATTTGTGGACGAGAGTTATCATTTCTAACTGTGCAGGTCTGTGAATTGCAGTGCCCCTGAGCTCCATTTCTCAACTCGCTTTCTTGGGAGCTGGCCGCAAAAGCGCAGGATTGCTTCAGGCCCTATTCTGGCTCCGGGCGGCAGGCTGAGCCTGTGGTTAATTCTTCTTCCTGATGGGAAAATAGAGTGACCTGTGCCTGTCCCAACACCTAGAGCTAGTCTCTCATTGGTTCCCCCTCTTCCCGTTCATCCTCAGGACAAATTGCAACCTGTACGGAACAGGAGGTTAAAGGTGCTGATTCTCCAAGGAGGGAGATTGCTAGTAAAGCGCCTGGAATGGCGAACCGGAGCACAAGGAGATGAGAAATGAGGTGCGTTTTAGAAACCTTTCCCGATCACACAGTGTACCATCTTCTGGGTTTCTCATGCATGTTTTCGATGTAGGAAGATGCCCTTGAACCTGGAGATTTGGGACCCATGGGATGGGTACCACGCCGTATTACTTTACAGGGTCTGCGTTAGCTCACCCAACCTCACCAAAACTCTCAGCCCCAAGAGTGTCCACTCTTATGTCTCAGTCAGCTGTGGGTCTAGATATGGTCAATCCAGGTGGCATCGCAGCCCCTGAACGAATTTTGTAAGAATTTCTCTCTCTTTCACTGTCTTTGTTTCACGGGTCTTTAAAAGTAATTGATTTTTATAATGGGGTTTAGCTGCTTTGCACTGCTGTGTTTATGCCGCTTTACACCCACTTACAGAGAGATAGCAATACATAGGTTTTAAGATTCTTACTAGTCAAATATATTCTTGGGCGGTGAATAGGGGGTGTTGAGTCCAGTAAACTGAGCAAGGAGTAGGTCTTGTCTATTACATATTGGGTTTATGGAACGGTATCTGAGCTAATTTGAAACCCTTGTTTTATGCATCACCCCACCTCACCTTTCCCGTTAAGCAGCCATAGTGTGTTTTCTAAACGTGCGACTCTGTTCTGTTTTGTAATTCAGTTCAAGGGTAGCGGTTTTTACATTCCCTCTATAAGTGATATCTTATGATAAGTGTCTTTTTCTGTGTGACTTATTTCACTTAGAATCGTCGTACCTAAATCCACTCATCATGCTGCTCCTAGCCTTATGACGTTGATTTCATGGCTGAGTGATATTCCATTGTACATAAGGACCACAACTTCTTTATCCATTCTTCTCTTTCCTGGGATATTTCAGGTGGAACGAAGTGGAGTTTCTTGTCAACACAGCAGCCCTAAACGTTGGGGTGCCTGTGTCTTGCTGATTTTTAGTTTTCCCAATTTATACGCCCATGAGTGGAAGTGCCCTTTGCTCTCTAAGCTGAGTTTTTTAGATGTTTCAGGACACACCGTACACTTCTCCAGAGTGGCTGCTGGCCATTTACAGCCCGCCCATCAGTGTAGCAAGGCTCCCATTTCTCCATGGCCTGTCCTGCATTTCTGGTTTTGACACTTTATTCAGCATGGCCCTTTTGACCGATGGGAAGCGAGACTTCTTTGTAGCGCTGATTTGCCTTTCCAGGTTGCTTCGTTGGCCAAAAAGGGCGTATGCGTTTTTTCCTGAATATATTCAGGAAAAAACGCATACGCCCTTTTTGGCCAAGGGCATCATTGTCGAGGTTTTGCCGCTTTTCCTGTGCTTTAAAGGCGATTCGAATCTACCTCCTGAAATCTGTTTCCTGCAATTCTTCCTTGCTTTCAAATCCTCTTCGTTGCCTTCCCTCAATATATTTGTGGACGAGAGTTATCATTTCTAACTCTGCAGGTTTGTGAATTGCAGTGCCCCTGAGGTCCATTTTTCAACTCGCTTTCTTGGGAGCTGGCCGCAAAAGCGCAGGATTGCTTCAGGCCCTATTCTGGCTCCGGGCGGCAGGCTGATCCTGTGCTTGATTCTTCTTCCTGCTGGGAAAATAGAGTGACCTGTGCCTGTCCCAACACCTAGAGCTAGTCTCTCATTGGTTCCCCCTCTTCCCATTCATCCTCAGGACAAATTGCAACGTGTACGGAACAGGAGGTTAAAGGTGCTGATTCTCCAAGGAGGGAGATTGCTAGTAAAGCGGCTGGAATGGCGAACCGGAGCACAAGGAGATGAGAAATGAGGTGCGTTTTAGAAACCTTTCCCGATCACACGGTGTACCATCTTCTGGGTTTCTCATGCATGTTTTCGATGTAGGAAGATGCCCTTGAACCTGGAGATTTGGGACCCATGGGATGGGTACCACGCCGTATTACTTTACAGGGTCTGCGTTAGCTCACCCAACCTCACCAAACCTCTCAGCCCCAAGAGTGTCCACCCTTATGTCTCAGTCAGCTGTGGGTCTAGATATGGTCAATCCAGGTGGCATCGCAGCCCCTGAACGAATTTTGTAAGAATTTCTCTCTCTTTCACTGTCTTTGTTTCACGGGTCTTTAAAAGTAATTGATTTTTATAATGGGGTTTAGCTGCTTTGCACTGCTGTGTTTATGCCGCTTTACACCCACTTACAGAGAGATATCAATACATAGGTTTTAAGATTCTTACTAGTCAAATATATTCTTGGGCGGTGAATAGGGGGTGTTGAGTCCAGTAAACTGAGCAAGGAGTAGGTCTTGTCTATTACATATTGGGTTTATGGAACGGTATCTGAGCTAATTTGAAACCCTTGTTTTATTCATCACCCCACCTCACCTTTCCCGTTAAGCAGCCATAGTGTGTTTTCTAAACGTGCGACTCTGTTCTGTTTTGTAATTCAGTTCAAGGGTAGCGGTTTTTACATTCCCTCTGTAAGTGATATCTTATGATAAGTGTCTTTTTCTGTGTGACTTATTTCACTTAGAATCGTCGTACCTAAATCCACTCATCATGCTGCTCCTAGCCTTATGACGTTGATTTCATGGCTGAGTGATATTCCATTGTACATAAGGACCACAACTTCTTTATCCATTCTTCTCTTTCCTGGGATATTTCAGGTGGAACGAAGTGGAGTTTCTTGTCAACACAGCAGCCCTAAACTTTGGGATGCCTGTGTCTTGCTGATTTTTAGTTTTCCCAATTTATACGCCCATGAGTGGAAGTGCCCTTTGCTCTCTAAGCTGAGTTTTTTAGATGTTTCAGGACACACCGTACACTTCTCCAGAGTGGCTGTTGGCCATTTACAGCCCGCCCATCAGTGTAGCAAGGCTCCCATTTCTCCATGGCCTGTCCTGCATTTCTGGTTTTGACACTTTATTCAGCATGGCCCTTTTGACCGATGGGAAGCGAGACTTCTTTGTAGCGCTGATTTGCCTTTCCAGGTTGCTTCGTTGGCCAAAAAGGGCGTATGCGTTTTTTCCTGAATATATTCAGGAAAAAACGCATACGCCCTTTTTGGCCAAGGGCATCATTGTCGAGGTTTTGCCGCTTTTCCTGTGCTTTAAAGGCGATTCGAATCTACCTCCTGAAATCTGTTTCCTGCAATTCTTCCTTGCTTTCAAATCCTCTTCGTTGCCTTCCCTCAATATATTTGTGGACGGGAGTTATCATTTCTAACTCTGCAGGTTTGTGAATTGCAGTGCCCCTGAGGTCCATTTTTCAACTCGCTTTCTTGGGAGCTGGCCGCAAAAGCGCAGGATTGCTTCAGGCCCTATTCTGGCTCCGGGCGGCAGGCTGATCCTGTGCTTGATTCTTCTTCCTGCTGGGAAAATAGAGTGACCTGTGCCTGTCCCAACACCTAGAGCTAGTCTCTCATTGGTTCCCCCTCTTCCCATTCATCCTCAGGACAAATTGCAACGTGTACGGAACAGGAGGTTAAAGGTGCTGATTCTCCAAGGAGGGAGATTGCTAGTAAAGCGGCTGGAATGGCGAACCGGAGCACAAGGAGATGAGAAATGAGGTGCGTTTTAGAAACCTTTCCCGATCACACGGTGTACCATCTTCTGGGTTTCTCATGCATGTTTTCGATGTAGGAAGATGCCCTTGAACCTGGAGATTTGGGACCCATGGGATGGGTACCACGCCGTATTACTTTACAGGGTCTGCGTTAGCTCACCCAACCTCACCAAACCTCTCAGCCCCAAGAGTGTCCACCCTTATGTCTCAGTCAGCTGTGGGTCTAGATATGGTCAATCCAGGTGGCATCGCAGCCCCTGAACGAATTTTGTAAGAATTTCTCTCTCTTTCACTGTCTTTGTTTCACGGGTCTTTAAAAGTAATTGATTTTTATAATGGGGTTTAGCTGCTTTGCACTGCTGTGTTTATGCCGCTTTACACCCACTTGACTCACTTACAGAGAGATAGCAATACATAGGTTTTAAGATTCTTACTAGTCAAATATATTCTTGGGCGGTGAATAGGGGGTGTTGAGTCCAGTAAACTGAGCAAGGAGTAGGTCTTGTCTATTACATATTGGGTTTATGGAACGGTATCTGAGCTAATTTGAAACCCTTGTTTTATGCATCACCCCACCTCACCTTTCCCGTTAAGCAGCCATAGTGTGTTTTCTAAACGTGCGACTCTGTTCTGTTTTGTAATTCAGTTCAAGGGTAGCGGTTTTTACATTCCCTCTATAAGTGATATCTTATGATAAGTGTCTTTTTCTGTGTGACTTATTTCACTTAGAATCGTCGTACCTAAATCCACTCATCATGCTGCTCCTAGCCTTATGACGTTGATTTCATGGCTGAGTGATATTCCATAGTACATAAGGACCACAACTTCTTTATCCATTCTTCTCTTTCCTGGGATATTTCAGGTGGAACGAAGTGGAGTTTCTTGTCAACACAGCAGCCCTAAACTTTGGGGTGCCTGTGTCTTGCTGATTTTTAGTTTTCCCAATTTATACGCCCATGAGTGGAAGTGCCCTTTGCTCTCTGAGCTGAGGTTTTTAGATGTTTCAGGACACACCGTACACTTCTCCAGAGTGGCTGTTGGCCATTTACAGCCCGCCCATCAGCGTAGCAAGGCTCCCATTTCTCCATGGCCTGTCCTGCATTTCTGGTTTTGACCCTTTATTCAGCATGGCCCTTTTGACCGATGGGAAGCGAGACTTCTTTGTAGCGCTGATTTGCCTTTCCAGGTTGCTTGGTTGGCCAAAAAGGGCGTATGCGTTTTTTCCTGAATATATTCAGGAAAAAACGCATACGCCCTTTTTGGCCAAGGGCATCATTGTCGAGGTTTTGCCGCTTTTCCTGTGCTTTAAAGGCGATTCGAATCTACCTCCTGAAATCTGTTTCCTGCAATTCTGCCTTGCTTTCAAATCCTCTTCGTTGCCTTCCCTCCATATATTTGTGGACGAGAGTTATCATTTCTAACTCTGCAGGTTTGTGAATTGCAGTGCCCCTGAGCTCCATTTTTCAACTCGCTTTCTTGGGAGCTGGCCGCAAAAGCGCAGGATTGCTTCAGGCCCTCTTCTGGCTCCGGGCGGCAGGCTGAGCCTGTGGTTAATTCTTCTTCCTGATGGGAAAATAGAGTGACCTGTGCCTGTCCCAACACCTAGAGCTAGTCTCTCATTGGTTCCCCCTCTTCCCGTTCATCCTCAGGACAAATTGCAACCTGTACGGAACAGGAGGTTAAAGGTGCTGATTCTCCAAGGAGGGAGATTGCTAGTAAAGCGGCTGGAATGGCGAACCGGAGCACAAGGAGATGAGAAATGAGGTGCGTTTTAGAAACCTTTCCCGATCACACAGTGTACCATCTTCTGGGTTTCTCATGCATGTTTTCGATGTAGGAAGATGCCCTTGAACCTGGAGATTTGGGACCCATGGGATGGGTACCACGCCGTATTACTTTACAGGGTCTGCGTTAGCTCACCCAACCTCACCAAAACTCTCAGCCCCAAGAGTGTCCACTCTTATGTCTCAGTCAGCTGTGGGTCTAGATATGGTCAATCCAGGTGGCATCGCAGCCCCTGAACGAATTTTGTAAGAATTTCTCTCTCTTTCACTGTCTTTGTTTCACGGGTCTTTAAAAGTAATTGATTTTTATAATGGGGTTTAGCTGCTTTGCACTGCTGTGTTTATGCCGCTTTACACCCACTTACAGAGAGATATCAATACATAGGTTTTAAGATTCTTACTAGTCAAATATATTCTTGGGCGGTGAATAGGGGGTGTTGAGTCCAGTAAACTGAGCAAGGAGTAGGTCTTGTCTATTACATATTGGGTTTATGGAACGGTATCTGAGCTAATTTGAAACCCTTGTTTTATTCATCACCCCACCTCACCTTTCCCGTTAAGCAGCCATAGTGTGTTTTCTAAACGTGCGACTCTGTTGTGTTTTGTAATTCAGTTCAAGGGTAGCGGTTTTTACATTCCCTCTATAAGTGATATCTTATGATAAGTGTCTTTTTCTGTGTGACTTATTTCACTTAGAATCGTCGTACCTAAATCCACTCATCATGCTGCTCCTAGCCTTATGACGTTGATTTCATGGCTGAGTGATATTCCATTGTACATAAGGACCACAACTTCTTTATCCATTCTTCTCTTTCCTGGGATATTTCAGGTGGAACGAAGTGGAGTTTCTTGTCAACACAGCAGCCCTAAACTTTGGGGTGCCTGTGTCTTGCTGATTTTTAGTTTTCCCAATTTATACGCCCATGAGTGGAAGTGCCCTTTGCTCTCTAAGCTGAGTTTTTTAGATGTTTCAGGACACACCGTACACTTCTCCAGAGTGGCTGTTGGCCATTTACAGCCCGCCCATCAGTGTAGCAAGGCTCCCATTTCTCCATGGCCTGTCCTGCATTTCTGGTTTTGACACTTTATTCAGCATGGCCCTTTTGACCGATGGGAAGCGAGACTTCTTTGTAGCGCTGATTTGCCTTTCCAGGTTGCTTGGTTGGCCAAAAAGGGCGTATGCGTTTTTTCCTGAATATATTCAGGAAAAAACGCATACGCCCTTTTTGGCCAAGGGCATCATTGTCGAGGTTTTGCCGCTTTTCCTGTGCTTTAAAGGCGATTCGAATCTACCTCCTGAAATCTGTTTCCTGCAATTCTGCCTTGCTTTCAAATTCTCTTCGTTGCCTTCCCTCAATATATTTGTGGACGAGAGTTATCATTTCTAACTGTGCAGGTCTGTGAATTGCAGTGCCCCTGAGCTCCATTTCTCAACTCGCTTTCTTGGGAGCTGGCCGCAAAAGCGCAGGATTGCTTCAGGCCCTCTTCTGGCTCCGGGCGGCAGGCTGAGCCTGTGGTTAATTCTTCTTCCTGATGGGAAAATAGAGTGACCTGTGTCTGTCCCAACACCTAGAGCTAGTCTCTCATTGGTTCCCCCTCTTCCCGTTCATCCTCAGGACAAATTGCAACCTGTATGGAACAGGAGGTTAAAGGTGCTGATTCTCCAAGCAGGGAGATTGCTAGTAAAGCGGCTGGAATGGCGAACCGGAGCACAAGGAGATGAGAAATGAGGTGCGTTTTAGAAACCTTTCCCGATCACACGGTGTACCATCTTCTGGGTTTCTCATGCATGTTTTCGATGTAGGAAGATGCCCTTGAACCTGGAGATTTGGGACCCATGGGATGGGTACCACGCCGTATTACTTTACAGGGTCTGCGTTAGCTCACCCAACCTCACCAAACCTCTCAGCCCCAAGAGTGTCCACCCTTATGTCTCAGTCAGCTGTGGGTCTAGATATGGTCAATCCAGGTGGCATCGCAGCCCCTGAACGAATTTTGTAAGAATTTCTCTCTCTTTCACTGTCTTTGTTTCACGGGTCTTTAAAAGTAATTGATTTTTATAATGGGGTTTAGCTGCTTTGCACTGCTGTGTTTATGCCGCTTTACACCCACTTGACTCACTTACAGAGAGATAGCAATACATAGGTTTTAAGATTCTTACTAGTCAAATATATTCTTGGGCGGTGAATAGGGGGTGTTGAGTCCAGTAAACTGAGCAAGGAGTAGGTCTTGTCTATTACATATTGGGTTTATGGAACGGTATCTGAGCTAATTTGAAACCCTTGTTTTATGCATCACCCCACCTCACCTTTCCCGTTAAGCAGCCATAGTGTGTTTTCTAAACGTGCGACTCTGTTCTGTTTTGTAATTCAGTTCAAGGGTAGCGGTTTTTACATTCCCTCTATAAGTGATATCTTATGATAAGTGTCTTTTTCTGTGTGACTTATTTCACTTAGAATCGTCGTACCTAAATCCACTCATCATGCTGCTCCTAGCCTTATGACGTTGATTTCATGGCTGAGTGATAGTCCATAGTACATAAGGACCACAACTTCTTTATCCATTCTTCTCTTTCCTGGGATATTTCAGGTGGAACGAAGTGGAGTTTCTTGTCAACACAGCAGCCCTAAACTTTGGGGTGCCTGTGTCTTGCTGATTTTTAGTTTTCCCAATTTATACGCCCATGAGTGGAAGTGCCCTTTGCTCTCTGAGCTGAGGTTTTTAGATGTTTCAGGACACACCGTACACTTCTCCAGAGTGGCTGTTGGCCATTTACAGCCCGCCCATCAGCGTAGCAAGGCTCCCATTTCTCCATGGCCTGTCCTGCATTTCTGGTTTTGACCCTTTATTCAGCATGGCCCTTTTGACCGATGGGAAGCGAGACTTCTTTGTAGCGCTGATTTGCCTTTCCAGGTTGCTTGGTTGGCCAAAAAGGGCGTATGCGTTTTTTCCTGAATATATTCAGGAAAAAACGCATACGCCCTTTTTGGCCAAGGGCATCATTGTCGAGGTTTTGCCGCTTTTCCTGTGCTTTAAAGGCGATTCGAATCTACCTCCTGAAATCTGTTTCCTGCAATTCTGCCTTGCTTTCAAATCCTCTTCGTTGCCTTCCCTCCATATATTTGTGGACGAGAGTTATCATTTCTAACTCTGCAGGTTTGTGAATTGCAGTGCCCCTGAGCTCCATTTTTCAACTCGCTTTCTTGGGAGCTGGCCGCAAAAGCGCAGGATTGCTTCAGGCCCTCTTCTGGCTCCGGGCGGCAGGCTGAGCCTGTGGTTAATTCTTCTTCCTGATGGGAAAATAGAGTGACCTGTGCCTGTCCCAACACCTAGAGCTAGTCTCTCATTGGTTCCCCCTCTTCCCGTTCATCCTCAGGACAAATTGCAACCTGTACGGAACAGGAGGTTAAAGGTGCTGATTCTCCAAGGAGGGAGATTGCTAGTAAAGCGGCTGGAATGGCGAACCGGAGCACAAGGAGATGAGAAATGAGGTGCGTTTTAGAAACCTTTCCCGATCACACAGTGTACCATCTTCTGGGTTTCTCATGCATGTTTTCGATGTAGGAAGATGCCCTTGAACCTGGAGATTTGGGACCCATGGGATGGGTACCACGCCGTATTACTTTACAGGGTCTGCGTTAGCTCACCCAACCTCACCAAAACTCTCAGCCCCAAGAGTGTCCACTCTTATGTCTCAGTCAGCTGTGGGTCTAGATATGGTCAATCCAGGTGGCATCGCAGCCCCTGAACGAATTTTGTAAGAATTTCTCTCTATTTCACTGTCTTTGTTTCACGGGTCTTTAAAAGTAATTGATTTTTATAATGGGGTTTAGCTGCTTTGCACTGCTGTGTTTATGCCGCTTTACACCCACTTACAGAGAGATATCAATACATAGGTTTTAAGATTCTTACTAGTCAAATATATTCTTGGGCGGTGAATAGGGGGTGTTGAGTCCAGTAAACTGAGCAAGGAGTAGGTCTTGTCTATTACATATTGGGTTTATGGAACGGTATCTGAGCTAATTTGAAACCCTTGTTTTATGCATCACCCCACCTCACCTTTCCCGTTTTGCAGCCATAGTGTGTTTTATAAACGTGCGACTCTGTTCTGTTTTGTAATTCAGTTCAAGGGTAGCGGTTTTTACATTCCCTCTATAAGTGATATCTTATGATAAGTGTCTTTTTCTGTGTGACTTATTTCACTTAGAATCGTCGTACCTAAATCCACTCATCATGCTGCTCCTAGCCTTATGACGTTGATTTCATGGCTGAGTGATATTCCATTGTACATAAGGACCACAACTTCTTTATCCATTCTTCTCTTCCCTGGGATGTTTCAGGTGTAACGAAGTGGAGGTTCTTGTCAACAGAGCAGCCCTAAACTTTGGGGTGCCTGTGTCTTGCTGATTTTTAGTTTTCCCAATTTATACGCCCATGAGTGGAAGTGCCCTATGCTCTCTAAGCTGAGTTTTTTAGATGTTTCAGGACACACCGTACACTTCTCCAGAGTGGCTGTTGGCCATTTACAGCCCGCCCATCAGCGTAGCAAGGCTCCCATTTCTCCATGGCCTGTCCTGCATTTCTGGTTTTGACACTTTATTCAGCATGGCCCTTTTGACCGATGGGAAGCGAGACTTCTTTGTAGCGCTGATTTGCCTTTCCAGGTTGCTTGGTTGGCCAAAAAGGGCGTATGCGTTTTTTCCTGAATATATTCAGGAAAAAACGCATACGCCCTTTTTGGCCAAGGGCATCATTGTCGAGGTTTTGCCGCTTTTCCTGTGCTTTAAAGGCGATTCTAATCTACCTCCTGAAATCTGTTTCCTGCAATTCTGCCTTGCTTTCAAATTCTCTTCGTTGCCTTCCCTCAATATATTTGTGGACGAGAGTTTTCATTTCTAACTGTGCAGGTCTGTGAATTGCAGTGCCCCTGAGCTCCATTTCTCAACTCGCTTTCTTGGGAGCTGGCCGCAAAAGCGCAGGATTGCTTCAGGCCCTCTTCTGGCTCCGGGCGGCAGGCTGAGCCTGTGGTTAATTCTTCTTCCTGATGGGAAAATAGAGTGACCTGTGTCTGTCCCAACACCTAGAGCTAGTCTCTCATTGGTTCCCCCTCTTCCCGTTCATCCTCAGGACAAATTGCAACCTGTACGGAACAGGAGGTTAAAGGTGCTGATTCTCCAAGCAGGGAGATTGCTAGTAAAGCGGCTGGAATGGCGAACCGGAGCACAAGGAGATGAGAAATGAGGTGCGTTTTAGAAACCTTTCCCGATCACACGGTGTACCATATTCTGGGTTTCTCATGCATGTTTTCGATGTAGAAAGATGCCCTTGAACCTGGAGATTTGGGACCCATGGGATGGGTACCACGCCGTATTACTTTACAGGGTCTGCGTTAGCTCACCCAACCTCACCAAACCTCTCAGCCCCAAGAGTGTCCACTCTTATGTCTCAATCAGCTGTGGGTCTAGATATGGTCAATCCAGGTGGCATCGCAGCCCCTGAACGAATTTTGTAAGAATTTCTCTCTCTTTCACTGTCTTTGGTTCACGGGTTTTTAAAAGTAATTGATTTTTAGAATGGGGTTTAGCTGCTTTGCACTGCTGTGTTTATGCCGCTTTACACCCACTTGACTCACTTACAGAGAGATAGCAATACATAGGTTTTAAGATTCTTACTAGTCAAATATATTCTTGGGCGGTGAATAGGGGGTGTTGAGTCCAGTAAACTGAGCAAGGAGTAGGTCTTGTCTATTACATATTGGGTTTATGGAACGGTATCTGAGCTAATTTGAAACCCTTGTTTTATGCATCACCCCACCTCACCTTTCCCGTTAAGCAGCCATAGTGTGTTTTCTAAACGTGCGACTCTGTTCTGTTTTGTAATTCAGTTCAAGGGTAGCGGTTTTTACATTCCCTCTATAAGTGATATCTTATGGTAAGTGTCTTTTTCTGTGTGACTTATTTCACTTAGAATCGTCGTACCTAAATCCACTCATCATGCTGCTCCTAGCCTTATGACGTTGATTTCATGGCTGAGTGATATTCCATTGTACATAAGGACCACAACTTCTTTATCCATTCTTCTCTTTCCTGGGATGTTTCAGGTGTAACGAAGTGGAGGTTCTTGTCAGCAGAGCAGCCCTAAACTTTGGGGTGCCTGTGTCTTGCTGATTTTTAGTTTTCCCAATTTATTCGCCCATGAGTGGAAGTGCCCTATGCTCTCTAAGCTGAGATTTTTAGATGTTTCAGGACACACCGTACACTTCTCCAGAGTGGCTGTTGGCCATTTACAGCCCGCCCATCAGCGTAGCAAGGCTCCCATTTCTCCATGGCCTGTCCTGCATTTCTGGTTTTGACCCTTTATTCAGCATGGCCCTTTTGACCGATGGGAAGCGAGACTTCTTTGTAGCGCTGATTTGCCTTTCCAGGTTGCTTGGTTGGCCAAAAAGGGCGTATGCGTTTTTTCCTGAATATATTCAGGAAAAAACGCATACGCCCTTTTTGGCCAAGGGCATCATTGTCGAGGTTTTGCCGCTTTTCCTGTGCTTTAAAGGCGATTCGAATCTACCTCCTGAAATCTGTTTCCTGCAATTCTGCCTTGGTTTCAAATCCTCTTCGTTGCCTTCCCTCAATATATTTGTGGACGAGAGTTATCATTTCTAACTGTGCAGGTCTGTGAATTGCAGTGCCCCTGAGCTCCATTTCTCAACTCGCTTTCTTGGGAGCTGGCCGCAAAAGCGCAGGATTGCTTCAGGCCCTATTCTGGCTCCGGGCGGCAGGCTGAGCCTGTGGTTGATTCTTCTTCCTGATGGGAAAATAGAGTGACCTGTGCCTGTCCCAACACCTAGAGCTAGTCTCTCATTGGTTCCCCCTCTTCCCGTTCATCCTCAGGACAAATTGCAACCTGTACGGAACAGGAGGTTAAAGGTGCTGATTCTCCAAGGAGGGAGATTGCTAGTAAAGCGGCTGGAATGGTGAACCGGAGCACAAGGAGATGAGAAATGAGGTGCGTTTTAGAAACCTTTCCCGATCACACGGTGTACCATCTTCTGGGTTTCTCATGCATGTTTTCGATGTAGGAAGATGCCCTTGAACCTGGAGATTTGGGACCCATGGGATGGGTACCACGCCGTATTACTTTAAAGGGTCTGCGTTAGCTCACCCAACCTCACCAAAACTCTCAGCCCCAAGAGTGTCCACCCTTATGTCTCAGTCAGCTGTGGGTCTAGATATGGTCAATCCAGGTGGCATCGCAGCCCCTGAACGAATTTTGTAAGAATTTCTCTCTCTTTCACTGTCTTTGTTTCACGGGTTTTTAAAAGTAATTGATTTTTATAATGGGGTTTAGCTGCTTTGCACTGCTGTGTTTATGCCGCTTTACACCCACTTGACTCACTTACAGAGAGATAGCAATACATAGGTTTTAAGATTCTTACTAGTCAGATATATTCTTGGGCGGTGAATAGGGGGTGTTGAGTCCAGTTCACTGAGCAAGGAGTAGGTCTTGTCTATTACATATTGGGTTTATGGAACGGTATCTGAGCTAATTTGAAACCCTTGTTTTATGCATCACCCCACCTCACCTTTCCCGTTAAGCAGCCATAGTGTGTTTTCTAAACGTGCGACTCTGTTGTGTTTTGTAATTCAGTTCAAGGGTAGCGGTTTTTACATTCCCTCTATAAGTGATATCTTATGATAAGTGTCTTTTTCTGTGTGACTTATTTCACTTAGAATCGTCGTACCTAAATCCACTCATCATGCTGCTCCTAGCCTTATGACGTTGATTTCATGGCTGAGTGATATTCCATTGTACATAAGGACCACAACTTCTTTATCCATTCTTCTCTTTCCTGGGATGTTTCAGGTGTAACGAAGTGTAGGTTCTTGTCAACAGAGCAGCCCTAAACTTTGGGGTGCCTGTGTCTTGCTGATTTTTAGTTTTCCCAATTTATACGCCCATGAGTGGAAGTGCCCTATGCTCTCTAAGCTGAGTTTTTTAGATGTTTCAGGACACATTGTACTCTTATCCAGAGTGGCTGTTGGCAATTTACATCCCGCCCATCAGCGTAGCAAGGCTCCCGTTTCTCCATGGCCTGTCCTGCCTTTCTGGTTTTGAAACTTTATTCAGCACGGCCCTTTTGACCGAAGGGAAGCGAGACTTCTTTGTAGCGCTGATTTGCCTTTCCAGGTTGCTTGGTTGGCCAAAAAGGGCGTATGCGTTTTTTCCTGAATATATTCAGGAAAAAACGCATACGCCCTTTTTGGCCAAGGGCATCATTGTCGAGGTTTTGCAGCTTTTCCTGTGCTTTAAAGGCGATTCGAATCTACCTCCTGAAATCTGTTTCCTGCAATTCTGCCTTGCTTTCAAATCCTCCTCGTTTCCTTGCCTCAATATATTTGTGGACGAGAGTTATCATTTCTAACTGTGCAGGTCTGTGAATTGCAGTGCCCCTGAGCTCCATTTCTCAACTCGCTTTCTTGGGAGCTGGCCGCAAAAGCGCAGGATTGCTTCAGGCCCTATTCTGGCTCCGGGCGGCAGGCTGAGCCTGTGGTTAATTCTTCTTCCTGATGGGAAATTAGAGTGACCTGTGCCTGTACCAACACCTAGAGCTAGTCTCTCATTGGTTCCCCCTCTTCCCGTTCATCTTCAGGAGAAATTGCAACCTGTACGGAACAGGAGGATAAAGGTGCTGATTCTCCAAGGAGGGAGATTGCTAGTAAAGTGGCTGGAATGGCGAACCGGAGCACAAGGAGATGAGAAATGAGGTGCGTTTTAGAAACCTTTCCCGATCACACGGTGTCCCATCTTCGGGGTTTCTCATGCATGTTTTCGATGTAGGAAGATGCCCTTGAACCTGGAGATTTGGGACCCATGGGATGGGTACCTCGCCGTATTACTTTAAAGGGTCTGCGTTTGCTCACCCAACCTCACCAAACCTCTCAGCCCCAAGAGTGTCCACCCTTATGTCTGAATCAGCTGTGGGTCTAGATATGGTCAATCCAGCTGGCATCACAGCCCCTGAACGAATTTTGTAAGAATTTCTCTCTCTTTCACTGTCTTTGTTTCACGGGTTTTTAAAAGTAATTGATTTTTATAATGGGGTTTAGCTGCTTTGCACTGCTGTGTTTATGCCGCTTTACACCCACTTGACTCACTTACAGAGAGATAGCAATACATAGGTTTTAAGATTCTTACTAGTCAGATATATTCTTGGGCGGTGAATAGGGGGTGTTGAGTCCAGTTCACTGAGCAAGGAGTAGGTCTTGTCTATTACATATTGGGTTTATGGAACGGTATCTGAGGTAATTTGAAACCCTTGTTTTATGCATCACCCCACCTCACCTTTCCCGTTAAGCAGCCATAGTGTGTTTTCTAAACGTGCGACTCTGTTCTGTTTTGTAATTCAGTTCAAGGGTAGCGGTTTTTACATTCCCTCTATAAGTGATATCTTATGATAAGTGTCTTTTTCTCTGTGACTTTTTTCACTTAGGATCGTCGTACCTAAATCCACTCATCATGCTGCTACTAGCCTTATGACGTTGATTTCATGGCTGAGTGATATTCCATTGTACATAAGGACCACATCTTCGTTATCCATTCTTCTCTTTCCTGGGATATTTAAGGTGTAACGAAGTGGAGGTTCTTGTCAACAGAGCAGCCCTAAACTTTGGGGTGCCTGTGTCTTGCTGATTTTTAGTTTTCCCAATTTATACGCCCATGAGTGGAAGTGCCCTATGCTCTCTAAGCTGAGTTTTTTAGATGTTTCAGGACACACCGTACACTTCTCCAGAGTGGCTGTTGGCAATTTTCAGCCCGCCCCGCAGCGTAGCAGGCCTCCTATTTCTCCATGGCCTGTCCTGCATTTCTGGTTTTCACAGTTTTTTCAGCATGGCCCTTTTGACCGATGGGAAGTGAGACTTCTTTGTAGCGCTGATTTGCCTTTCCAGGTTGCTTTGTTTGCCAAAAAGGGCGTATTCGTGTTTTCCTGAATATATTCAGAAAAAATGTATACACCCTCTTTGGCCAAGGACATCATTGTCGACGTTTTACCGCTTTTCATGTGCTTTAAAGGCGATTCGAATCTACCTCCTGAAATTTGTTTCCTGCAATTCTGCCTTGCATTCAAATCGTCTTCGTTGCCTTCCCTCAATATATTTTTGGACGAGAGTGATCATTTATAACTCTGCCTGTTTGTGAATTGCAGTACCCCTGAGCTCCATTTTTCAACTCGCTTTTTTTTGAGCTGGCTGCAAAACCGCAGGATTGCTTTAGGGCCTATACTGGTTCCGTGGCGCACGCTGAGCCTGTGGTTAATTCTTCTTCTTGATGGGAAATTAGAGTGACCTGTGCCTGTCCGAACATCTAGGGCTTGCCTCTCATTGTTTCTCCTCCTTCCCCTTCATCCTCTGGACAAATTCCAAACTCTGTGCAATAGCATGTTGAAGGTGCTGACATCCTCACGTTTGGATAAGGCTAGGAAAGAGGCTGGAGGTGTGATCCCGACAACCAGGGGATTAGGAGATGAGGTGCCTTTTCCAAAATCTTCCTGATCCAACCGTGTACCATCTTCTGTGTGTCACAGGCATGTTTTAGCTGTAGGAAAGGTCCCATGTATGTTAGGAGAACACCAGGGATTTTTTCAAATCACTGTCTCCCCGAACCCCAATCTGGGGAGTTTTTAAGCTACTGGTACATGTATGTTCATTAAGGGACTGGGCTGTAGGCAGAGTCCGAACTTTAGAGGATTGAAGTCTTCATGGTCAGAAACGCTCACCATCGGCCTCCTTTAGGTTCCATTTTATCTGTAGTTGATAGATGATGTCAATATAGATATCTATTGTTTTTCAGATTATTTCCCCTTAGGGGTTATTACAAAATATTGAGTATAGTTCCCTGTGCTATACAGCAGTTCCTTGTTGATGATATATTTTATACATAGCAGTGTGTATATGTTAATCCGAAACTGTTAATTTATCCCTCCTCCCACCTTTCCCCTTTGGTAATAAAAAAATACAAGATTTTATACTTCTCAGAAATCTAGGAGCTGAAAGAGAGGTATCATTTTCAATGGAAAATCATTCAAAACAAGATTGAAACTTCAGCCAAGATTAGTAGATCCACATCCTTGGAAAGAAATTACTGCATTTCTCTACTGTTGACCTGACAAATACGACAAACCCCTCCACTGAACTTGCTTATAATAAAGTGATGGAAATATGAAATGGAAGTGTTAGAAATACCTTATTTTACATGAGCCTTATACACTGCTCTATGTTAATTACAGTTTGGCTCACACATCTGTTCATTGAAGTTACAATATTTGGCTCACACATCTGTTCATTGATGTTACAATATTTGGCTCACACATCTGTTCATTGAAGTTACAATGTTCTCAAATTCTGTTACTGATCCTGCAGAGTCGGCCCCAACAAGGGTCCCCCTGCCCAGTGTCATTGGAGCCAACAGATCGAGACTGAGTTTGGTTCAGAAGCAAAGGAAAACTTTATATTTTGATCAGAGAATGGAGAGGTGAGAGCGTGCGCTCCCCCGCGGGCTGTGGGCCGGGCTGCTGTGTAGGGATCCCGTCAGCGTCAGCGGGAGGGACGAGGCGGAGCTCTCGAGGGCCGGGTTGGCTGGAGCTCAGGCTCTATGTGGCGGAGTCTGCACGGGGCCCCGAGAGCTGAGGTGTCGGCCCAGCCATTTTGCACTAGGAAATCGGGTCTGAAGTGCCAGGTGTGGGACCTCTGCCTGTGGAAACCTAGGAACAAGTGAAATTAGAAAAAGCACAAAGGAAAAAATGGTTAGACTTTATTTTATTGCCCAGATTCTATTTTTATCTCCCAGGAATTTTTAATGGGTTTTGCCAGTGACAAACCCCTCCTCTGCCTCTTGTCCCATTCCACATTCTTGGGGCGCTGAGGGTGCAGACACCTCTTCTGTAAATGCTTCGTGCTGAGTTGGGTGTCCTCATACCCGGGGGAGGGGCAGGACTTCTCCCCAGCAGCCTCCAGGTGAGGTTGATTGTCCCCAGGCCTCCTCCTTCACTGCTCGTCTGCCTGAGCACCAGCGTTGGAAGTTTTATAGATTCTAATGACCTTTAAGGGTCCAGGAAAGAGATGCGCAGGGACGCTGGGGGGGCCGGTTTTACCCTGCTCCACATTGGTTCGGCCCCCTTAGGCTGACGGTTTCTGCCAGCCTAGATGCTCTGACCAGTAGTCTGTGCTTTCTTCAGTTAGGCCACTGAATTAACGTACAAACAGCACCAGGTGTCAGAGCCCTGCCTGCTCAACTCCCAGACAGTCCAGGGCCGGTGGTGATCCAGGACCATGACGGCCACTCAGTCACCGCCCTTTTGAAATAACCAGGAGTACATCTGGTCTCATTGGCCGCCGTCACCGTGGTGTCTGTAGGCTTTTCTATGGTGGCAGCGTTATTTAGGGTTCCCCTGCCAAGTTTATTAGCTCCGCTCTGGGTGCAGTAAGTCCTGCAAGCAATAGTCTGTTCTTTTGGGGCACACTCTTGTGGTTTTCTGAGAGAAGCTCCAGGTCAAGTGATGGTCACACGAGTCGTCATGGGGGCCTGTTGCCCCAGGTTGTCTCTCTGGAGGTTGGGGTTGGAGGGCCTCCTCACTCGAGGTCATTGTGCCCACGGAGCGATCCCTGCAACTTCAGGGCATGGTGGGTGGTTAGGAACACCAAGTGACGTCCTTTTCCCTTAGGAGGGAGCTGGCCTTGCGGGCTGCTCATTTCCAGGTTTTTAGATACCCCCAGTATCCTGGTCGGATGGGGTGGCTGGCCAATGCCTGGAGGGCATTCTTGCGTTGTTCCATTTCAAGTGGTCCCAGTTTTTGCACTAAAACTCCAAGGGCGATTCGCCTTCGACCAGGAATATAAAGGTCAAAGGGTTTAGCTAAATTAGGGAGGTCCAGGACAAGGGTCTGAATTGACTGCTCTTTCCTTTCTTGAAAGGCCGCTTCTGGATGCTATTCAAAAGGATCATCATCTTTTCCTTTCAGTGTTTCATATAGAGGCCCAGGTATTAGACTGTAGTTAGGGATCCAGATGCAGCAAACCCCGGTCTCCCCAGGAACCCCTAAGCTGTCTTCTAGTTTTAGGAAGGGTGAGGCTGCAAATGGCTTCTTCCCTTTCCTGGGATGGGCTTCTCCGATCTTCTGTGAGAATGAAGCCCAGGCAGGTCACCTTAGTCTGTGATATTTGAGCCTTTTTCTTGGACACCTTCTATCTTTTATTGGCTAGGTAGTCCAGAGGCCTCCTTAGTAGGGCTGGCGATCAGAATGTCGTCTGCATTTTTTTTAAAATTTATTTATTTATTATTTATGGCTGTGTTGGGTCTTCGTTTCTGTGCGAGGTCTTTCTCTAGTTGCGGCAAGCGGGGGCCACTCTTCATCGCGGTGTGCGGGCCTCTCACTATCGCAGCCTCTCTTATTGTGGAGCACAGGCTCCAGACGCGCAGGCTCAGTAATTGTGGCTCACGGGCCTAGTTGCTCCGCGGCATATGGGATCTTCTCAGACCAGGGCTCGAACCTGTGTCCCCTGCATTGGTAGGCAGATTCTCAACCACTGTGCCACCAGGGAAGCCCAGAATGTCGTCTGCATATTGAAGGAGGGTTCACTTCTCCAGAGGTAGATCTTTTAGGGTTTTAGCTAACGTTTCCCCAAAGATGGTGTGGGAATTTTTGAACCCCTGGGGCAGGACGGCCAAGCAGTATTGTTTTTGTTGTATGTTGAGTCGTGCCACTCACAGCCAAAATTTCTTGTGACTCTGGGACTAATGGAATACAGAAGAAGGCATCATTGAAGTCTAATACAGAATACCATATCCTGGTGGATGGTAGAATGACCAGCAGGGTGTAGGAATTAGGAACTACTGGATGTATATCCTCTGTGGCTTCACTGACTGTCCTGGCGTCCTTTACCTTTACGGGGCTCTCATGGTCAGGCCCCTCCCAGGATATGGAGCTCACCTGTGCAGGTAGCCAGCAGCCCACGGGGCTCTCGTGGTTAGGCCCCTCCCAGGATATGGAGCTCACCTGGGCAGGTACCCAGCAGCCCATGGGGCTCTCGTGGTTAGGCCCCTCCCAGGATATGGAGCTCACCTGGGCAGGTACCCAGCAGCTCATGGGGCTCTCGTGGGCAGGCCTCTCCCTGGATATGGAGCTCCCTTGGACAGGTACCCCGGCAGAGCTGGGCACACAGGAACCGTGCACATAGTCCTCATTGCAGAGCACCCCCAGCACACCTGTCGCTCAGAGCTGACACAGAGCACCTCAGAGCAGGGCTTGAACTAACAAACATCAGCTCCGACAGGTCTGTGACCCTAGGCTTCTCTCTGTGTGGCCTCCCTCCGCCTGGTCTTCCAGGGGCTTCCACTGCAGCCGGGGCACCAGGCCTCTGTCTCCACCCACCAACCCTCCTCTCCCTGACTCCTGGGTTCCTCTCATTAGGAGAGGGTCTTCTTGAAGTTGTCTTCCACTCATGGACCAGATAAAATGATTAGAAAACAAACCAGGGCTGCCGCCCCTTGTCTATCCTGACTCTCGGGACCCTACACCTGTTCCTTGGATCTGGCCGGTGCAGCAAGGCCCATTATCTGCAACTCTGAGCCCCTGAGGGGCGAGGATTGGCTGACCTGGGCAGCCTGACCTGGCCGGCCAGCTCTTCCCAGGTGTGCCTGGGTTGAGGTCAATATAAACACCCCTCCAGGCAGCAAAAGCCTCTGCAGCTGTGCCTGACGCCATATTCTCTGCCCCGTCAGCAGTCTCGGGGTTGTGCTGGTGGGAGGGAGTAGGGCCCAGGGCTCTATGAGTGGCCCCGTGTGAGTGGGGCTCTGCTGGACTTTCTGCAGGAGTTGCTGGGCTGCCACCTGCTAAAGAAGAGGATGTGTCACCCATACCTGCTGCTGGAGTTTATCCCCAGGCAGAGGTGAGGAAGGAAAAAAGCAGTGGGGACCGGGACAGGAGGGGTACCTCAGGCAGGGAAATGGAAAGATTCCAGAAGAGCGCCCGGGGCCAGGACCGTCCTGGCTGGCCTGCAGGCACCAAGTTGTCCTGCGTGCTGTCGCTGGTGTGACTCCAAGCCCCTTCCTCTAGGCTTTAAAGTCTTTGCACACATTCAGGTGTTTTACCTGGGAAGGGTGGGAAAAGTTCAGCAGCAGCTGGCCTGAGGCTCAGCTCACGTTTACTCAGAGACGCCTCCTCACGGTCCCCCAGCTTTGCAATGAGGACGCTCCTTGCGGGGGAGCTGCTGGCTGCATGGGAGATGATTCCCCACCTCTGACCAACTTCAGAATTGTGTACCACTGGAGCAAGTGCCCTGATAGGGATTTCCTCTGTATGACCAGTGGGTTCTGTTTTTTTTTTTTCTTTTTTGGTTCAAGGTAGGTTTTATTCCTCTTTTTGTATTTATAGATATAAGCATGGAAATAATTCATTCATATAAATACGTCTATGGGAAGGACAGAACTTTTTTTTCTGTTTTCTGTTTTTAAATATTTTTAAATTTTTAAATTTTATTTTATTCATTTTTTTATACAGCAGGTTCTTATTGGTTATCTATTTTATACATATAAGTGTATATCTGTCAATCCCAGGCTCGCAATTCATCCCACCACCACCACCCTGCCACTTTCCCCCCTTGGTGACCATACATTTGTTCTCTACGTCTGTGTCTCTATTTCTGCCTTGCAAACCGGTTCATCTGTACCATTTTTCTAGGTTCCACATGTATGCATTAATATACGATATATGTTTTTCTTTTTCTGACTTACTTCACTCTGTATGACAGTCTCTAGATCTATCCACGTCTCTACAAATGACCCAATTTCATTCCTTTTTATGGCTGAGTAATATTCCATTTTATATATGTACCACATATTTTCCATTTGTCTATCTATGGGCATTTAGGTTGCTTCCATGACCTGGCTATTGTAAATAGTGCTGCAATGAACATTGTGGTGAATGTGTCTTTTTGAATTATGGTTTTCTCTGGGTATATGCCCAGTAGTGGGATTGCTGGGTCATATGGTAATTCTATTTTTAGTTTTTTAAGGAACCTCCATACTGTTCTCCATCGTGACTGTATCAATTTACATTCCCACAAATAGTGTAAGAGGGTTCCCTTTTCTCCACACCCTCTCCAGCATTTGTTGTCTGTAGATTTTCTGATGATGCCCATTCTAACTTGTGTGAGGTGATACCTCATTGTAGTTTTGGTTTATATTTCTCAATAATTAGTGATGTTGAGCAGCTTTTCATGTGCTTCTTGGCCATCTGTATGTCTTCTCGGGACAAATGTCTATTTACGTCATCTGCCCATTTTTGGATTGGGTTGTTTGTTTTTTTACTGTTGAGCTGCATGAGCTGTTTATATATATTGGAGATTAATCCTTTGTCCATTGATTCGTTTGCAAATATTTTCTCCCATTCTGAGGGTTGTCTTTTCGTCGTCTTTGTAGTTTCCTTTGCTTTCCAAAAGCTTTTAGGTTTCATTTGCTCCCATTTGTTTATTTTTGTTTTTTATTCCATTACTCTAGGAGGTGGATCAAAAAAGATCTTGCTGTGATTTATGTCAAAGAGTATTCTTCCTATGTTTTCCTCTAAGAGTTTTATAGTGTCCAGTCTAACATTTCGGTCTCTAATCCATTTTGAGTTTATTTTTTGTGTATGGTGTTAGGGAGTGTTCTAATTTCATTCTTTTACATGTAGCTGTCCAGTTTTCCCAGCACCACTTATTGAAGAGACTGTCTTTTCTCCATTGTATATCCTTGCCTCCTTTGTCATAGATTAGTGGACCATAGGTGTGTAGGTTTGTCTCTGGGCTTTCTTTTGTTTTTCTTTTACATCTTTATTGGAGTATAATTGTTTTACAATTGTGTGTTAGTTTCTGCTGTATGAAAAAGTGAATCAGCTATACGTATACATATAACACCATATCCCCTCCCTCTTGCACTTCCCTCTCACTCCCTTATCCCACCCCTGTAGGTGGTCACAAAGCACCGAGCTGATCTCCCTGTGCTATGTGGCTGCTTCCCAGTAGCTATCAATTTTACATTTGGTAGTGTATATATGTCCATACCACTCTCTCACTTTGTCCCAGCTTACCCTTCCCCCTCCCCGTGTCCTCAAGTCCTTTCTCTACGTCTGTGTCCTTAATCCTTTCCTGCCCCTAGGTTCTTCATAAACTTTTTTCTTTTAGATTCCATATATATGTGTTAGCATACGGTATTTGTTTTTCTCTTTCTGACTTACTTCACTCTGTAAGACAGACTCTAGATCCATCCACCTCACTACAAATAACTCAATTTCGTTTCTTTTTATGGCTGAATAATGTTCCATTGTATATATGTGCCACATCTTCTTTATCCAGTTATCTGTTGATGGACACTTAGGTTGCTTCCATGTCCTGGCTATTGTAAATAGAGCTACCATGAACATTGTGGTACATGACTCTTTTTGAATTATGGTTTTCTCAGGGTAAATGTCCAGTAGTGGGATTGCTGGGTTGTACGGTTGTTCTATTTTTAGTTTTTAAGGAACCCCCATACCGTTCTCCCTAGTAGCTATATCAATTTACATTCCCACCAACAGTGCAAGAGGGTTCCCTTTTTTCCAATAAATGCCTCTCCAGCATTTATTGTTTGTAGATTTTTTGATGATGGCCATTCTGACTGGTGTGAGGTGATATCTCACTGTAGTTTTGATTTGCATTTCTCTAATGATTAGTGATGTTCAGCATCCTTTCATGTGTTTGTTGGCAAACTGTATATCTTCTTTGGAGAAATGTCTATTTAGGTCTTCTGCCCATTTTTGGATTGGGTTGTTTGGTTTTGTGATATTGAGCTACATGAGCTGCTTTTTGGAGATTAATCCTTTGCCATTTGCTTCATTTGAAAATATTTTCTCCCATTCTGATGGTTGTCTTTTCATCTTGCTTATGTTTTCCTTTGCTGTGCAAAAGATTTTAAGTTTCATTAGGTCCCACTTTTTTTATTTTTGTTTTTATTTCCATTTCCCTAGGAGGTGGGTCAAAAAGGATCTTGCTGTGATTTATGTCATAGACTGTTCTGCTTATGTTTTCCTCTAAGAGTTTTATAGTGGCTGGTCTTACATTTAGGCCTCTAATCCATTTTGAGTTTATTTTTGTGTATGGTGTTAGGGAGTGTTCTAATTTCATTCTTTTACATGTAGCTGTCCAGTTTTCCCAGCACCACCTACTGAAGACACTGTCTTTTCTCCATTGTATACCCTTGCCTCCTTTGTCATAGATTAGTGGACCATAGGTACGTGGGTTTATCTCTGTGCTTTCTATCCTGTTCTATTGATCTATATTTCTGTTTTTGTGTCAGTACCATAACATCTTGATTACTGTAGCTTTGTAATATAGTCTGAAGTCTGGAAGTCTGATTCCTCCAGCTCTTTTTTTTTTCCCCTCAAGGCTGCTTTGGCTATCTGGGGTCTTTTGTGTCTCCCTACAAATTTTAAGATTTTTTTTTCTAGTTCTGTAGAAAATGCCAAAGGTATTTTGATAGGGATTGCATTGAATCTGTAGATTGCTTTGGGTAGTATAGTCATTTTCACAATATTGATTCTTCTAATCCAAGAACATGGTATATGTCTCCATCTATTTGTATCATCTTTAATTTCTTTCATCAGTGTCTTATAGTTTTCTGCATACAGGTCTTTTGTCTCCTTAGGTAGGTTTATTCCTAGATATTTTATTCTTTTTGTTTTTGCCTCCATTCTTTTGCCAAGGTCTTGGATCATCTTCACTATCTTTATTCTGATTCTTTTTCTGGAAGGTTCCCTATCTCCACCTCATTTCGTTTTTTTTCTGGGGTTTTATCTTGTTCCTTGATCTGGTATAAAGTCCTCTGCCTTTTCATTTTGTCTATCTTTCTGTGAATGTGGTTTTCCTTCCACAGGCTTCAGAATTGTAGTTCTTCTTCCTTCTGCTGTCTGCTCTCCAGTGGATGAGTCTATCTTAGAGGCTTGTGCAAGCTTCCTGATGGGAGGGACTGGTGGTGGGTAGAGCTGGGTGTTGCTTTGGTGGGCAGAGCTTTAATCCGCTTGTCTGCAGATTAAATAAAACTTTAATAAAAAGTTTAATCTGCTTGTCTGCTGATCCATGGGGCTGGGTTCCCTCCCTGTTGGTTGTTTGGCCTGAGGCAACCCAGCACTGGAGTCTACCTTGCTCTTGGTGGGGCTAATGGCGGACTCTGGGAGGGCTCACACCAAGGAGTATTTCCCAGAACTTCTGCTGCCAGTGTCGTTGTCCTCACGGTGAGCCACAGCCACAGCCACCACCTGCCTCTGCAGGAGACCCTCTAAAACTATCAGGTAGTTCTGGTCATTCTCCTACGGGGTCACTGCTCTTTCCCCTGGGCGCTGATGTGCACATTACTTTGTGTGTGCCCTCCAAGAGTGGAGTATCTGAGTGGAGTTGAGACTCTGAGACTCTGCGTGGAGTCGCACAGACTCTGGGTCCTGTGAAGCTTTGATGTTTGGTGGTTCTAGAAATCCTATAGGAGACGGTCCACAGCAGGTGAAGCTAATGCTGTCAGTAGAGGTGATGAAGCCAAAGATCTGCAGTTCCGACTAGAGGTGCCAATGTACATACAGGACAAAATCATCTCGTGTGAATGTAGTTCAGGCATGTTTAAGATGAATGGAGCCATGTTAATGCCTACCATATTCTATCTTGAGCCTCTCCTCAGGGACCCCCTCCTCAGTTCCTGAGGCTCCTGTAAGTCATGTACAGGGGACTGGAGAGTGGGCTCTGTCCCATCTGAGCCCTGAGTTACCCTGTGTGTATCTTAGGATACTTTGTATTTCTGTGGTGTCTGTTGTAACATCACCTCTTTCATTTCAGATTTATTTCGGCCCTTTCTTTTTTAAAAAAAAACATACTATTGTTGTCTTTTATTCTTTACAGAAGTGTAATAAGTGTTTGATCTACTATCCTCACTCTATGTATACTTTTTGCAGTGAGATTTTTACTTTACTTTGTTTTCTTGCTACTATCAATAATTAGTGAGACTTCTTTTAAGCTATCTTCAACATTGCTTATAAAGCTGCTTTATTAGTGATGACAGAGCCTTAATGGAAGTCATGTTCTGGTTGTAAAGTAGAATGCAATGTGCCAGCAAAAAGCCCCTTAAGTTTACGTCTCATTACTTCTTGTTCTTTTTTAATTTAATTTTTATTTTTTATCAGAGCAAATTTGATTAAAATGTTTTGTTTCTTCTAGATGTGCAAGATGTGGTTCTTTTAAACATATACATATATCTATTCTTCTTTGGATCATTTCCCCATGTAGGTTATGACACAATGTTGAGTAATCTTCTCTTGGTATTACGTAGGTCTTTGGTGATTACATATTTCACATGTGTTTCTATATCTATGTTAAGCCCAATATCCTAATGTATCCAATCCGCACACCTTTCCATTTGATGAAACATAAGTTTCTTTTATGAATCTGTGATTGCATTTCTCTGTGGAAATATCTTCATTGGTATCAATTTTTAGCTAAGACCTATAAGTGATATTATAGGATATGTGTCTTTTGTTTTCTGACTTAGTACAATTTGCCTGATTACCTCAAGAATCATACATGGTGTTGCAAATGGCCTTGTTTCATTTTTTTCCCTGGCTAATATTCCATCTGTACATGAACCAGTTCTTCTTTGGCAACGCAACTCTTGATGGACTTTTTGGTTGCATCCATGTCTTGGCTATTGTAATACTGCTGCAATGCACATTTGCTTGCCTGTGTCTTTGCAGATCTATCTTCCTATGTTATAGGCCAAGGAGTGGGCTTGCTGTATAATATGGTAGCTCAGTGTGTACGTTTTAAAGGCACCACCATTCAGTTCTCATTAGTGGCTCTTTCCAGGTTACGTCCAACTTAAAGTTGAGGGTATGCATTTCTCCAAAACACCTTCAGTATATATTGTTTGTAGTTTTATTGCTGATGGTTATTCTGACAGGTACGAGCTGAGACCTCTTTGTTGTTGAACTTGCATGTGTCCCATAATCTGTTGAAATTGAGCTTTAAAGCATGTCCTTTTCATTTATCAAACTGTGATTACAGCTTAGTTCTTCAAAGTGTTTACTTAAAGTATGTGTCACATTTTGAAATTTTTTGGCCATTACCTCCCTCAAGACATTTTGAGGGCAGGTTTCATTTACAGCCCTACAGTACTTGTTCATATGAAGTGACCATTAGCACAGGCTTTAAAGCTGCTTTTGCAGGTAACGGCCAGAAGGCGGCAGCCTTTCTATGTTCCCCACTCTGGTAACTAGGGAAACACACCTTCTGGCCACTGGTGGCCCTCGGTTATAAATTAGAGTGCAATGTGCCCGGATAAATCCACAAATGCTGATGTCTCCTTACTTTTGCTTTGTTTTTTAGATTTAATTTATATTTATTATTGGAGTAATATTCCATTGTGTACATGGAACACTTCCTCTTGGTGCATTCCTCGGTTGATGGACATTTTTGTTGCTTCCAAGTGTTGCCTATGGTAAATAGTGCTGGAGTGCGGGATTGCCAGCCTGTGACTTTTTGATTCTCATTTTCTCAGGTGATAGGCCCAGAAGTGGTTGTGATTGATTGACTGGTAGCACAATGTTTCCCTTTTCAAAGCACCTACACTGTGTTTTCATTAGTGGCTCTTTACATGCCCCCCCTTACAACCGAGGGTACGCATTTCTCAACACTCCCTTCACCGTTTATTTTTTGCAGCATTTTTCCTAATGGCCATTCTGACTGCTGTGAGCTGTTAGGTTTTTGTAATATGGGTATGCATGTCATTAAATTTTTTTAAATGCATCATATACCTACGCCTTTTTCTTTTCTCTTAAAAGAAAAAACCGTGAGTACAATATAGCTCTTGAAATTGTCTTCTTCGAAGGTTGCCCTCTTTTGAATTTTTTGGTCGATTTTTGACCCCAGAAATTTTCTGGAGGGCAGGTGTCATTTACAGAACTGCAAGTTGGTGAAAATTTAGTGACCTTTCGCAGTGGGTTCAAACCTGCTGTTGTGGGAAACGGCCACAAGGAGGTAGCATTTCTCCATTCCCCAATCTGGGTACTAGGGCAGCAGAGCCTTTCTGGAAGTCATTGTCCTAGGTTGTAAATTAGAATGGAATTTGCCAGGAGAAATCCCCATAAGTTTATGTCTCATTACTTCTTCTTGGTTTTTAAAAGTTTTTTAATCTGGGTAAAGTTTAGAATATTGTTTATCCTAGGTGTACACAATCTGGTTCATTTGTACATTATGTATGTCTATTAATGTACAGATCCTCTTCCCATGTAAAATATTACAGTGTTCCGTCAACCTCCCTTGCTATATGTTCGGTCTTTTTGATACATGTACAAAATATGTATTTGTATATGTATAGTAACACTAATCTTCATTTCTCAATTTCCCCCCTCCTTTCCTTTCAGATGAGCATAGTTTGTTTTCTCAGCCTGTGAGTGTCTTTCTCTTTGGAAATACGTTCATCTGTGCCAGTTATTAGATAATGCCATAAGTGATAATATAGGATATAGGTGTTTTGCTTTCCGACCTACTTCATGTTTTGTGATTATCTCCAGGCTCATCTATGGTGCCTCAAAGAGCAGTGCTTCAATGTTTTCCATGGCTAATATTCCATGTGTACATGGACCACTTCTTCTTGGTGCATTCCTCTGTTGATGGACATTTTCGTTGCTTCCAAGTGTTGCCTATGGTAAATATTGCTGGAGTGCAGGATTGCCAGCCTGTGATTTTTGATTTTCCTTTTCTCAGGGGATAGACCCAGCAGTGGGTATGATTGATTGACTGGTATGGTAGCTCAACGTTTACCTTTTCAAGGCACCTCAATTGTGCTTTCATTAGTGGCTCTTACCACGTCCCCCTTAGAATCGAGGGTACGCATTTCTCCACAATCACGTCAGCATTTCTAGTTTGCAGCATTTTTGTTGATGGCCATTCTGACTGGTGTGAGCTGACAGGTTTTTGTAATTTGGGTTTACATGTCTGTAAAAATTCCTACAATTCATCATTTTTCCACGCCTTTTACTTTTCTGTTAAAAGAAAAAAGAAAGAAAGTGTGAGTGTAATATACCTCTTCAAATTTTCTTTTTGGAAGGTTGCACTCTAGAATTTTTTGGTCGATTTTCGACCTCAGTATTTTTTGGAGGGCCGGTGTCATTTACAGACCTGCAATTGGTGAATAATTAGTGACCTTTTGCAGTGGGTTCAAAGCTGCTGTTGTGGGAAACGGCCACAAGGATGCAGCATTTCTCGATTCCCAAATCTGGGTACTAGGGCAGCAGAGCCGTTCTGGAAGTTGTCTGCCTAGGTTTTCAATTTGGATGGAATGTGCCAGGAAAACCCCCCATAAGTTTATGTCTCATTACTCCTAGTTCGTTGTTTTAATTTTTTCAATTGGGGTAATGGTTAGAATGTTGCTTGTCCAAGGTGTACACACTCTGGTTCATCTACATATCATATATACCTATTTATGTAGAGATCCTCTTCCCGTGTAAATTATTACAGAGTGTTCCGTAATCCTTCCTTGCTATATGGTCGGTCTTTTTGATATATGTATATAATATGTATTTGTATACATATGGTAACGCTAATCTTCATGTATCCATTCCCCCCACCTTTCCTTTTAGATAAGCATAGTTTTTTTTTTTAATAAGTCTGTGATTGCCTTTCTCTGTGGAAATATGTTCATTTGTGTCAGTTATTAGATAACGCCTATAAGTGATATCATAGGTTATAGGACTTTTCCTTTCCGACTTACCTCATGTTCTGTGATTATCTCCAAGATCATCTATGGTGCCTCAAAGAGCAGTGTTTCATTGTTTTCCATGGCTAGTATTCATTGTGTACATGGACCACTTCTTCTTTATCCTTTCGTCTGTTGATGGACATTTTGGTTGCTTCACTGTCTTGTCTATTGTGAATAAGGCTGCAGTGCAGCTTTTGCAGCCCGGGTCTTCTTCATTCTGGTCTTCTCAGGTGAGAGGCCCTTTGGTGCGCCTGCTGGATTGAATGGTACCTCAATTTTTCTTTTCAACGCAGCTTCTTTCTGTTCTCATTATTAGCGTTTAACCCTTTTACATCTCACCAGCAGCTAGAGGGTACACAGTTCTCTTAAACCTCTTCAGCATTTATTGTTTGTAGACTTTTTGCCAATGGTCAGTCGACTGGTGTGAGTTGAAAACTTTTTGTAGATTAGATTGCATGAGTCTAATACTTCCTGAGGCTGAGCTTTTATCCATTTTCCTTTTTTTAAAAAGAGAGTGAGTAAAACTTACCTCTTCATACTATCTTCGTGAACATTTTGCCTGTTTTGAATTTTTTTATCCATTCCCTACCTCAGCACAATTTTGAGGGCAGGTGTCCTTTACAGCCCTGAGTCCTTGTGAATGGTAAGTGACCATTAGCTGGGGGTTAAAAGCTGCTCTTGCGGGAATCGGCCACAAGGCGGCAGCATTTCTCCTTTACCAAATCTGGTTACTAGGGCAACAGAGCCTTACTGGAAGTGGTGTTCTAGGTTGTAAATTAGAATGGAATGTGCGAGGAAAAAGCCCTTTAAGTTTATGTCTCCTTACTTCTTGTTGGTATTTTTAACTTAATTTTTATTTTTTCTCACAGCAAACTTGATTACAATGTTTTGTTTGTTCTAGGTGTGCAAGATGTGGTTCTTTCACACATATACATATATCTATTCTTCTTCGGATCCTTTTCCCATGTAGGTTATGACACAATGTTGAGTAGTCTTCTCTTGGTATTGCGTAGGTCTTTGGTGATTCTATATTTCACATGTGTTTGTATCTCTCTGTTAACCTCAATATGGTAATGTATCCAATCCTCACACCTGTCCATTTGGTGAACCATAAGTTTTTTAATGAATCTATGAAAGTGTTTCTCTGTGGAAATATCTTTGTTTGTATCATTTTTTAGGTAACACCTATATGTGATACGATAGGATATGTGTTTTTCGCTTTCTCACTTACTCCAAGTTGCGTGATTACTTCTAGACTCATCTATGGTGCTGGAAATGGCATCGTTTCATTTTTTTCACTAGCTCATATTCCATCTGTACAGGTAGCAGTTCTTCTTTGTCCACCCATCTGTCGGTGGACTTTTTGGTTACTTCCATATCTTGGCTACTGTAATACTATGCAATGCAGATTTGCGTGCCTGTGTCCTTCCAATTCTGTCTTCTTAGTTTATAGGTCCAGGAATAGGTCTGCTGGAACATATGGTAGCTCAATGTTTACCTTTTAAAGGCACCTCTATTCTGTTCTCCTTAGTGGCTCTTTCCAGGTTACGTCCCACTTAAAGTGGAGGGTATGTATTTCTTCCCAGCTCCTTCAGGATTTATTCTTTGTAGTTTTTGCTGATGGTTATTCTGAGTGGTGTGAGCTGATACCTCTTTGTGGTTGAATTTGCATGTGTCTCATAATGCGTTGAAATTGATCTTTAAGACATGTCCTTTTTATTTTTCCAGCTGTGATTAGAGCTTATTTCTTCAAAGTGTTTTCTTAAAGTATGTGTCACCATTTGAAATATTTTGTCCATTATCTCCCTCAAGACATTTTGAGGGCAGGTTTCATTTACAGCCCTGCAGTACTTGTTCATATGAAGTGACCATTAGCTCAGGCTTTAAACCTGCTTTTGCAGGTAACGGCCAGAGAGCGGCAGCCTTTCTACGTTCCCCTTGCTGGTACTAGGGAAACAGACCTACCGGCCAGTGGTGTTCTTCGGTTATAAGTTAGAGTGCCATGTGCCCGGATAAACCCACAAATGTTGATGTCTCCTTGCTTTTGTTTGTTTTTAAATTTCATTTATATTTATTATTAGAGTAATATTCCATTGTGTACGTGGACCACTTCTTCTTGGTGCATTCCTCGGTTGATGGACATTTTCATTGCTTCCAAGTGCTGGCTATGGTAAATCTTGCTGGCGTACAGGTTTGCCAGCCTGTGACTTTTTGATTCTCATTTTCTCAGGTGATAGGCCAAGCAGTGGTTGTGATTGATTGACTGGTAGCTCAGTGTTTCCCTTTTCAAAGCACCTACACTGTGTTTTCATTAGTGGCTCTTTACATGCCCCCCCTTACAACCGAGGGTACGCATTTCTCCACACTCCCTTCACCGTTTATTTTTTGCAGCATTTTTCCTAATGGCCATTCTGACTGCTGTGAGCTGATAGGTTTTTGTAATATGGGTATGCCTGTCATTAAATTTTTTAAAATTCATCATATTCCTACATCGTTCTCTTTTCTCTTAAAAGAAAAAACCGTGAGTACAATGTAGCTCTTGAAATTGTCTTCTTCGAAGGTTGCCCTCTTTTGAATTTTTTGGTCGATTTTGGACCCCAGAAATTTTCTGGAGGGCAGGTGTCATTTACAGAACTGCAAGTTGGTGAAAATTTAGTGACCTTTCGCAGTGGGTTCAAACCTGCTGTTGTGGGAAACGGCCACAAGGAGGTAGCATTTCTCCATTCCCCAATCTGGGTACTAGGGCAGCAGAGCCTTTCTGGAAGTCATTGTCCTAGGTTGTAAATTAGAATGGAATTTGCCAGGAGAAATCCCCATAAGTTTATGTCTCATTACTTCTTCTTGGTTTTTAAAAGTTTTTTAATCTGGGTAAAGTTTAGAATATTGTTTATCCTAGGTGTACACAATCTGGTTCATTTGTACATTATGTATGCCTATTAATGTACAGATCCTCTTCCCATGTAAAATATTACAGTGTTCCGTCGACCTCCCTTGCTATATGTTCGGTCTTTTTGATACATGTACAAAATATGTATTTGTATATGTATAGTAACACTAATCTTCATTTCTCAATTTCCCCCCCTCCTTTCCTTTCAGATGAGCATAGTTTGTTTTCTCAGCCTGTGAGTGTCTTTCTCTTTGGAAATACGTTCATCTGTGCCAGTTATTAGATAATGCCATAAGTGATAATATAGGATATAGGTGTTTTGCTTTCCGACCTACTTCATGTTTTGTGATTATCTCCAGGCTCATCTATGGTGCCTCAAAGAGCAGTGCTTCAATGTTTTCCATGGCTAATATTCCATGTGTACATGGACCACTTCTTCTTGGTGCATTCCTCTGTTGATGGACATTTTCGTTGCTTCCAAGTGTTGCCTATGGTAAATATTGCTGGAGTGCAGGATTGCCAGCCTGTGATTTTTGATTTTCCTTTTCTCAGGGGATAGACCCAGCAGTGGGTATGATTGATTGACTGGTATGGTAGCTCAACGTTTACCTTTTCAAGGCACCTCAATTGTGCTTTCATTAGTGGCTCTTACCACGTCCCCCTTAGAATCGAGGGTACGCATTTCTCCACAATCACGTCAGCATTTCTAGTTTGCAGCATTTTTGTTGATGGCCATTCTGACTGGTGTGAGCTGACAGGTTTTTGTAATTTGGGTTTACATGTCTGTAAAAATTCCTACAATTCATCATTTTTCCACGCCTTTTACTTTTCTGTTAAAAGAAAAAAGAAAGAAAGTGTGAGTGTAATATACCTCTTCAAATTTTCTTTTTGGAAGGTTGCACTCTAGAATTTTTTGGTCGATTTTCGACCTCAGTATTTTTTGGAGGGCCGGTGTCATTTACAGACCTGCAATTGGTGAATAATTAGTGACCTTTTGCAGTGGGTTCAAAGCTGCTGTTGTGGGAAACGGCCACAAGGATGCAGCATTTCTCGATTCCCAAATCTGGGTACTAGGGCAGCAGAGCCGTTCTGGAAGTTGTCTGCCTAGGTTTTCAATTTGGATGGAATGTGCCAGGAAAACCCCCCATAAGTTTATGTCTCATTACTCCTAGTTCGTTGTTTTAATTTTTTCAATTGGGGTAATGGTTAGAATGTTGCTTGTCCAAGGTGTACACACTCTGGTTCATCTACATATCATATATACCTATTTATGTAGAGATCCTCTTCCCGTGTAAATTATTACAGAGTGTTCCGTAATCCTTCCTTGCTATATGGTCGGTCTTTTTGATATATGTATATAATATGTATTTGTATACATATGGTAACGCTAATCTTCATGTATCCATTCCCCCCACCTTTCCTTTTAGATAAGCATAGTTTTTTTTTTTTTTAATAAGTCTGTGATTGCCTTTCTCTGTGGAAATATGTTCATTTGTGTCAGTTATTAGATAACGCCTATAAGTGATATCATAGGTTATAGGACTTTTCCTTTCCGACTTACCTCATGGTCTGTGATTATCTCCAAGATCATCTATGGTGCCTCAAAGAGCAGTGTTTCATTGTTTTCCATGGCTAGTATTCATTGTGTACATGGACCACTTCTTCTTTATCCTTTCGTCTGTTGATGGACATTTTGGTTGCTTCACTGTCTTGTCTATTGTGAATAAGGCTGCAGTGCAGCTTTTGCAGCCCGGGTCTTCTTCATTCTGGTCTTCTCAGGTGAGAGGCCCTTTGGTGCGCCTGCTGGATTGAATGGTACCTCAATTTTTCTTTTCAACGCAGCTTCTTTCTGTTCTCATTATTAGCGTTTAACCCTTTTACATCTCACCAGCAGCTAGAGGGTACACAGTTCTCTTAAACCTCTTCAGCATTTATTGTTTGTAGACTTTTTGCCAATGGTCAGTCGACTGGTGTGAGTTGAAAACTTTTTGTAGATTAGATTGCATGAGTCTAATACTTCCTGAGGCTGAGCTTTTATCCATTTTCCTTTTTTTAAAAAGAGAGTGAGTAAAACTTACCTCTTCATACTATCTTCGTGAACATTTTGCCTGTTTTGAATTTTTTTATCCATTCCCTACCTCAGCACAATTTTGAGGGCAGGTGTCCTTTACAGCCCTGAGTCCTTGTGAATGGTAAGTGACCATTAGCTGGGGGTTAAAAGCTGCTCTTGCGGGAATCGGCCACAAGGCGGCAGCATTTCTCCTTTACCAAATCTGGTTACTAGGGCAACAGAGCCTTACTGGAAGTGGTGTTCTAGGTTGTAAATTAGAATGGAATGTGCGAGGAAAAAGCCCTTTAAGTTTATGTCTCCTTACTTCTTGTTGGTATTTTTAACTTAATTTTTATTTTTTCTCACAGCAAACTTGATTACAATGTTTTGTTTGTTCTAGGTGTGCAAGATGTGGTTCTTTCACACATATACATATATCTATTCTTCTTCGGATCCTTTTCCCATGTAGGTTATGACACAATGTTGAGTAGTCTTCTCTTGGTATTGCGTAGGTCTTTGGTGATTCTATATTTCACATGTGTTTGTATCTCTCTGTTAACCTCAATATGGTAATGTATCCAATCCTCACACCTGTCCATTTGGTGAACCATAAGTTTTTTAATGAATCTATGAAAGTGTTTCTCTGTGGAAATATCTTTGTTTGTATCATTTTTTAGGTAACACCTATATGTGATACGATAGGATATGTGTTTTTCGCTTTCTCACTTACTCCAAGTTGCGTGATTACTTCTAGACTCATCTATGGTGCTGGAAATGGCATCGTTTCATTTTTTTCACTAGCTCATATTCCATCTGTACAGGTAGCAGTTCTTCTTTGTCCACCCATCTGTCGGTGGACTTTTTGGTTACTTCCATATCTTGGCTACTGTAATACTATGCAATGCAGATTTGCGTGCCTGTGTCCTTCCAATTCTGTCTTCTTAGTTTATAGGTCCAGGAATAGGTCTGCTGGAACATATGGTAGCTCAATGTTTACCTTTTAAAGGCACCTCTATTCTGTTCTCCTTAGTGGCTCTTTCCAGGTTACGTCCCACTTAAAGTGGAGGGTATGTATTTCTTCCCAGCTCCTTCAGGATTTATTCTTTGTAGTTTTTGCTGATGGTTATTCTGAGTGGTGTGAGCTGATACCTCTTTGTGGTTGAATTTGCATGTGTCTCATAATGCGTTGAAATTGATCTTTAAGACATGTCCTTTTTATTTTTCCAGCTGTGATTAGAGCTTATTTCTTCAAAGTGTTTTCTTAAAGTATGTGTCACCATTTGAAATATTTTGGCCATTATCTCCCTCAAGACATTTTGAGGGCAGGTTTCATTTACAGCCCTGCAGTACTTGTTCATATGAAGTGACCATTAGCTCAGGCTTTAAACCTGCTTTTGCAGGTAACGGCCAGAGAGCGGCAGCCTTTCTACGTTCCCCTTGCTGGTACTAGGGAAACAGACCTACCGGCCAGTGGTGTTCTTCGGTTATAAGTTAGAGTGCCATGTGCCCGGATAAACCCACAAATGTTGATGTCTCCTTGCTTTTGTTTGTTTTTAAATTTCATTTATATTTATTATTAGAGTAATATTCCATTGTGTACGTGGACCACTTCTTCTTGGTGCATTCCTCGGTTGATGGACATTTTCATTGCTTCCAAGTGCTGGCTATGGTAAATCTTGCTGGCGTACAGGTTTGCCAGCCTGTGACTTTTTGATTCTCATTTTCTCAGGTGATAGGCCAAGCAGTGGTTGTGATTGATTGACTGGTAGCTCAATGTTTCCCTTTTCAAAGCACCTACACTGTGTTTTCATTAGTGGCTCTTTACATGCCCCCCCTTACAACCGAGGGTACGCATTTCTCCACACTCCCTTCACCGTTTATTTTTTGCAGCATTTTTCCTAATGGCCATTCTGACTGCTGTGAGCTGATAGGTTTTTGTAATATGGGTATGCCTGTCATTAAATTTTTTAAAATTCATCATATTCCTACATCGTTCTCTTTTCTCTTAAAAGAAAAAACCGTGAGTACAATGTAGCTCTTGAAATTGTCTTCTTCGAAGGTTGCCCTCTTTTGAATTTTTTGGTCGATTTTGGACCCCAGAAATTTTCTGGAGGGCAGGTGTCATTTACAGAACTGCAAGTTGGTGAAAATTTAGTGACCTTTCGCAGTGGGTTCAAACCTGCTGTTGTGGGAAACGGCCACAAGGAGGTAGCATTTCTCCATTCCCCAATCTGGGTACTAGGGCAGCAGAGCCTTTCTGGAAGTCATTGTCCTAGGTTGTAAATTAGAATGGAATTTGCCAGGAGAAATCCCCATAAGTTTATGTCTCATTACTTCTTCTTGGTTTTTAAAAGTTTTTTAATCTGGGTAAAGTTTAGAATATTGTTTATCCTAGGTGTACACAATCTGGTTCATTTGTACATTATGTATGTCTATTAATGTACAGATCCTCTTCCCATGTAAAATATTACAGTGTTCCGTCGACCTCCCTTGCTATATGTTCGGTCTTTTTGATACATGTACAAAATATGTATTTGTATATGTATAGTAACACTAATCTTCATTTCTCAATTTCCCCCCTCCTTTCCTTTCAGATGAGCATAGTTTGTTTTCTCAGCCTGTGAGTGTCTTTCTCTTTGGAAATACGTTCATCTGTGCCAGTTATTAGATAATGCCATAAGTGATAATATAGGATATAGGTGTTTTGCTTTCCGACCTACTTCATGTTTTGTGATTATCTCCAGGCTCATCTATGGTGCCTCAAAGAGCAGTGCTTCAATGTTTTCCATGGCTAATATTCCATGTGTACATGGACCACTTCTTCTTGGTGCATTCCTCTGTTGATGGACATTTTCGTTGCTTCCAAGTGTTGCCTATGGTAAATATTGCTGGAGTGCAGGATTGCCAGCCTGTGATTTTTGATTTTCCTTTTCTCAGGGGATAGACCCAGCAGTGGGTATGATTGATTGACTGGTATGGTAGCTCAACGTTTACCTTTTCAAGGCACCTCAATTGTGCTTTCATTAGTGGCTCTTACCACGTCCCCCTTAGAATCGAGGGTACGCATTTCTCCACAATCACGTCAGCATTTCTAGTTTGCAGCATTTTTGTTGATGGCCATTCTGACTGGTGTGAGCTGACAGGTTTTTGTAATTTGGGTTTACATGTCTGTAAAAATTCCTACAATTCATCATTTTTCCATGCCTTTTACTTTTCTGTTAAAAGAAAAAAGAAAGAAAGTGTGAGTGTAATATACCTCTTCAAATTTTCTTTTTGGAAGGTTGCACTCTAGAATTTTTTGGTCGATTTTCGACCTCAGTATTTTTTGGAGGGCCGGTGTCATTTACAGACCTGCAATTGGTGAATAATTAGTGACCTTTTGCAGTGGGTTCAAAGCTGCTGTTGTGGGAAACGGCCACAAGGATGCAGCATTTCTCGATTCCCAAATCTGGGTACTAGGGCAGCAGAGCCGTTCTGGAAGTTGTCTGCCTAGGTTTTCAATTTGGATGGAATGTGCCAGGAAAACCCCCCATAAGTTTATGTCTCATTACTCCTAGTTCGTTGTTTTAATTTTTTCAATTGGGGTAATGGTTAGAATGTTGCTTGTCCAAGGTGTACACACTCTGGTTCATCTACATATCATATATACCTATTTATGTAGAGATCCTCTTCCCGTGTAAATTATTACAGAGTGTTCCGTAATCCTTCCTTGCTATATGGTCGGTCTTTTTGATATATGTATATAATATGTATTTGTATACATATGGTAACGCTAATCTTCATGTATCCATTCCCCCCACCTTTCCTTTTAGATAAGCATAGTTTTTTTTTTTAATAAGTCTGTGATTGCCTTTCTCTGTGGAAATATGTTCATTTGTGTCAGTTATTAGATAACGCCTATAAGTGATATCATAGGTTATAGGACTTTTCCTTTCCGACTTACCTCATGTTCTGTGATTATCTCCAAGATCATCTATGGTGCCTCAAAGAGCAGTGTTTCATTGTTTTCCATGGCTAGTATTCATTGTGTACATGGACCACTTCTTCTTTATCCTTTCGTCTGTTGATGGACATTTTGGTTGCTTCACTGTCTTGTCTATTGTGAATAAGGCTGCAGTGCAGCTTTTGCAGCCCGGGTCTTCTTCATTCTGGTCTTCTCAGGTGAGAGGCCCTTTGGTGCGCCTGCTGGATTGAATGGTACCTCAATTTTTCTTTTCAACGCAGCTTCTTTCTGTTCTCATTATTAGCGTTTAACCCTTTTACATCTCACCAGCAGCTAGAGGGTACACAGTTCTCTTAAACCTCTTCAGCATTTATTGTTTGTAGACTTTTTGCCAATGGTCAGTCGACTGGTGTGAGTTGAAAACTTTTTGTAGATTAGATTGCATGAGTCTAATACTTCCTGAGGCTGAGCTTTTATCCATTTTCCTTTTTTTAAAAAGAGAGTGAGTAAAACTTACCTCTTCATACTATCTTCGTGAACATTTTGCCTGTTTTGAATTTTTTTATCCATTCCCTACCTCAGCACAATTTTGAGGGCAGGTGTCCTTTACAGCCCTGAGTCCTTGTGAATGGTAAGTGACCATTAGCTGGGGGTTAAAAGCTGCTCTTGCGGGAATCGGCCACAAGGCGGCAGCATTTCTCCTTTACCAAATCTGGTTACTAGGGCAACAGAGCCTTACTGGAAGTGGTGTTCTAGGTTGTAAATTAGAATGGAATGTGCGAGGAAAAAGCCCTTTAAGTTTATGTCTCCTTACTTCTTGTTGGTATTTTTAACTTAATTTTTATTTTTTCTCACAGCAAACTTGATTACAATGTTTTGTTTGTTCTAGGTGTGCAAGATGTGGTTCTTTCACACATATACATATATCTATTCTTCTTCGGATCCTTTTCCCATGTAGGTTATGACACAATGTTGAGTAGTCTTCTCTTGGTATTGCGTAGGTCTTTGGTGATTCTATATTTCACATGTGTTTGTATCTCTCTGTTAACCTCAATATGGTAATGTATCCAATCCTCACACCTGTCCATTTGGTGAACCATAAGTTTTTTAATGAATCTATGAAAGTGTTTCTCTGTGGAAATATCTTTGTTTGTATCATTTTTTAGGTAACACCTATATGTGATACGATAGGATATGTGTTTTTCGCTTTCTCACTTACTCCAAGTTGCGTGATTACTTCTAGACTCATCTATGGTGCTGGAAATGGCATCGTTTCATTTTTTTCACTAGCTCATATTCCATCTGTACAGGTAGCAGTTCTTCTTTGTCCACCCATCTGTCGGTGGACTTTTTGGTTACTTCCATATCTTGGCTACTGTAATACTATGCAATGCAGATTTGCGTGCCTGTGTCCTTCCAATTCTGTCTTCTTAGTTTATAGGTCCAGGAATAGGTCTGCTGGAACATATGGTAGCTCAATGTTTACCTTTTAAAGGCACCTCTATTCTGTTCTCCTTAGTGGCTCTTTCCAGGTTACGTCCCACTTAAAGTGGAGGGTATGTATTTCTTCCCAGCTCCTTCAGGATTTATTCTTTGTAGTTTTTGCTGATGGTTATTCTGAGTGGTGTGAGCTGATACCTCTTTGTGGTTGAATTTGCATGTGTCTCATAATGCGTTGAAATTGATCTTTAAGACATGTCCTTTTTATTTTTCCAGCTGTGATTAGAGCTTATTTCTTCAAAGTGTTTTCTTAAAGTATGTGTCACCATTTGAAATATTTTGGCCATTATCTCCCTCAAGACATTTTGAGGGCAGGTTTCATTTACAGCCCTGCAGTACTTGTTCATATGAAGTGACCATTAGCTCAGGCTTTAAACCTGCTTTTGCAGGTAACGGCCAGAGAGCGGCAGCCTTTCTACGTTCCCCTTGCTGGTACTAGGGAAACAGACCTACCGGCCAGTGGTGTTCTTCGGTTATAAGTTAGAGTGCCATGTGCCCGGATAAACCCACAAATGTTGATGTCTCCTTGCTTTTGTTTGTTTTTAAATTTCATTTATATTTATTATTAGAGTAATATTCCATTGTGTACGTGGACCACTTCTTCTTGGTGCATTCCTCGGTTGATGGACATTTTCATTGCTTCCAAGTGCTGGCTATGGTAAATCTTGCTGGCGTACAGGTTTGCCAGCCTGTGACTTTTTGATTCTCATTTTCTCAGGTGATAGGCCAAGCAGTGGTTGTGATTGATTGACTGGTAGCTCAATGTTTCCCTTTTCAAAGCACCTACACTGTGTTTTCATTAGTGGCTCTTTACATGCCCCCCCTTACAACCGAGGGTACGCATTTCTCCACACTCCCTTCACCGTTTATTTTTTGCAGCATTTTTCCTAATGGCCATTCTGACTGCTGTGAGCTGATAGGTTTTTGTAATATGGGTATGCCTGTCATTAAATTTTTTAAAATTCATCATATTCCTACATCGTTCTCTTTTCTCTTAAAAGAAAAAACCGTGAGTACAATGTAGCTCTTGAAATTGTCTTCTTCGAAGGTTGCCCTCTTTTGAATTTTTTGGTCGATTTTGGACCCCAGAAATTTTCTGGAGGGCAGGTGTCATTTACAGAACTGCAAGTTGGTGAAAATTTAGTGACCTTTCGCAGTGGGTTCAAACCTGCTGTTGTGGGAAACGGCCACAAGGAGGTAGCATTTCTCCATTCCCCAATCTGGGTACTAGGGCAGCAGAGCCTTTCTGGAAGTCATTGTCCTAGGTTGTAAATTAGAATGGAATTTGCCAGGAGAAATCCCCATAAGTTTATGTCTCATTACTTCTTCTTGGTTTTTAAAAGTTTTTTAATCTGGGTAAAGTTTAGAATATTGTTTATCCTAGGTGTACACAATCTGGTTCATTTGTACATTATGTATGTCTATTAATGTACAGATCCTCTTCCCATGTAAAATATTACAGTGTTCCGTCGACCTCCCTTGCTATATGTTCGGTCTTTTTGATACATGTACAAAATATGTATTTGTATATGTATAGTAACACTAATCTTCATTTCTCAATTTCCCCCCCTCCTTTCCTTTCAGATGAGCATAGTTTGTTTTCTCAGCCTGTGAGTGTCTTTCTCTTTGGAAATACGTTCATCTGTGCCAGTTATTAGATAATGCCATAAGTGATAATATAGGATATAGGTGTTTTGCTTTCCGACCTACTTCATGTTTTGTGATTATCTCCAGGCTCATCTATGGTGCCTCAAAGAGCAGTGCTTCAATGTTTTCCATGGCTAATATTCCATGTGTACATGGACCACTTCTTCTTGGTGCATTCCTCTGTTGATGGACATTTTCGTTGCTTCCAAGTGTTGCCTATGGTAAATATTGCTGGAGTGCAGGATTGCCAGCCTGTGATTTTTGATTTTCCTTTTCTCAGGGGATAGACCCAGCAGTGGGTATGATTGATTGACTGGTATGGTAGCTCAACGTTTACCTTTTCAAGGCACCTCAATTGTGCTTTCATTAGTGGCTCTTACCACGTCCCCCTTAGAATCGAGGGTACGCATTTCTCCACAATCACGTCAGCATTTCTAGTTTGCAGCATTTTTGTTGATGGCCATTCTGACTGGTGTGAGCTGACAGGTTTTTGTAATTTGGGTTTACATGTCTGTAAAAATTCCTACAATTCATCATTTTTCCACGCCTTTTACTTTTCTGTTAAAAGAAAAAAGAAAGAAAGTGTGAGTGTAATATACCTCTTCAAATTTTCTTTTTGGAAGGTTGCACTCTAGAATTTTTTGGTCGATTTTCGACCTCAGTATTTTTTGGAGGGCCGGTGTCATTTACAGACCTGCAATTGGTGAATAATTAGTGACCTTTTGCAGTGGGTTCAAAGCTGCTGTTGTGGGAAACGGCCACAAGGATGCAGCATTTCTCGATTCCCAAATCTGGGTACTAGGGCAGCAGAGCCGTTCTGGAAGTTGTCTGCCTAGGTTTTCAATTTGGATGGAATGTGCCAGGAAAACCCCCCATAAGTTTATGTCTCATTACTCCTAGTTCGTTGTTTTAATTTTTTCAATTGGGGTAATGGTTAGAATGTTGCTTGTCCAAGGTGTACACACTCTGGTTCATCTACATATCATATATACCTATTTATGTAGAGATCCTCTTCCCGTGTAAATTATTACAGAGTGTTCCGTAATCCTTCCTTGCTATATGGTCGGTCTTTTTGATATATGTATATAATATGTATTTGTATACATATGGTAACGCTAATCTTCATGTATCCATTCCCCCCACCTTTCCTTTTAGATAAGCATAGTTTTTTTTTTTTTAATAAGTCTGTGATTGCCTTTCTCTGTGGAAATATGTTCATTTGTGTCAGTTATTAGATAACGCCTATAAGTGATATCATAGGTTATAGGACTTTTCCTTTCCGACTTACCTCATGTTCTGTGATTATCTCCAAGATCATCTATGGTGCCTCAAAGAGCAGTGTTTCATTGTTTTCCATGGCTAGTATTCATTGTGTACATGGACCACTTCTTCTTTATCCTTTCGTCTGTTGATGGACATTTTGGTTGCTTCACTGTCTTGTCTATTGTGAATAAGGCTGCAGTGCAGCTTTTGCAGCCCGGGTCTTCTTCATTCTGGTCTTCTCAGGTGAGAGGCCCTTTGGTGCGCCTGCTGGATTGAATGGTACCTCAATTTTTCTTTTCAACGCAGCTTCTTTCTGTTCTCATTATTAGCGTTTAACCCTTTTACATCTCACCAGCAGCTAGAGGGTACACAGTTCTCTTAAACCTCTTCAGCATTTATTGTTTGTAGACTTTTTGCCAATGGTCAGTCGACTGGTGTGAGTTGAAAACTTTTTGTAGATTAGATTGCATGAGTCTAATACTTCCTGAGGCTGAGCTTTTATCCATTTTCCTTTTTTTAAAAAGAGAGTGAGTAAAACTTACCTCTTCATACTATCTTCGTGAACATTTTGCCTGTTTTGAATTTTTTTATCCATTCCCTACCTCAGCACAATTTTGAGGGCAGGTGTCCTTTACAGCCCTGAGTCCTTGTGAATGGTAAGTGACCATTAGCTGGGGGTTAAAAGCTGCTCTTGCGGGAATCGGCCACAAGGCGGCAGCATTTCTCCTTTACCAAATCTGGTTACTAGGGCAACAGAGCCTTACTGGAAGTGGTGTTCTAGGTTGTAAATTAGAATGGAATGTGCGAGGAAAAAGCCCTTTAAGTTTATGTCTCCTTACTTCTTGTTGGTATTTTTAACTTAATTTTTATTTTTTCTCACAGCAAACTTGATTACAATGTTTTGTTTGTTCTAGGTGTGCAAGATGTGGTTCTTTCACACATATACATATATCTATTCTTCTTCGGATCCTTTTCCCATGTAGGTTATGACACAATGTTGAGTAGTCTTCTCTTGGTATTGCGTAGGTCTTTGGTGATTCTATATTTCACATGTGTTTGTATCTCTCTGTTAACCTCAATATGGTAATGTATCCAATCCTCACACCTGTCCATTTGGTGAACCATAAGTTTTTTAATGAATCTATGAAAGTGTTTCTCTGTGGAAATATCTTTGTTTGTATCATTTTTTAGGTAACACCTATATGTGATACGATAGGATATGTGTTTTTCGCTTTCTCACTTACTCCAAGTTGCGTGATTACTTCTAGACTCATCTGTGGTGCTGGAAATGGCATCGTTTCATTTTTTTCACTAGCTCATATTCCATCTGTACAGGTAGCAGTTCTTCTTTGTCCACCCATCTGTCGGTGGACTTTTTGGTTACTTCCATATCTTGGCTACTGTAATACTATGCAATGCAGATTTGCGTGCCTGTGTCCTTCCAATTCTGTCTTCTTAGTTTATAGGTCCAGGAATAGGTCTGCTGGAACATATGGTAGCTCAATGTTTACCTTTTAAAGGCACCTCTATTCTGTTCTCCTTAGTGGCTCTTTCCAGGTTACGTCCCACTTAAAGTGGAGGGTATGTATTTCTTCCCAGCTCCTTCAGGATTTATTCTTTGTAGTTTTTGCTGATGGTTATTCTGAGTGGTGTGAGCTGATACCTCTTTGTGGTTGAATTTGCATGTGTCTCATAATGCGTTGAAATTGATCTTTAAGACATGTCCTTTTTATTTTTCCAGCTGTGATTAGAGCTTATTTCTTCAAAGTGTTTTCTTAAAGTATGTGTCACCATTTGAAATATTTTGGCCATTATCTCCCTCAAGACATTTTGAGGGCAGGTTTCATTTACAGCCCTGCAGTACTTGTTCATATGAAGTGACCATTAGCTCAGGCTTTAAACCTGCTTTTGCAGGTAACGGCCAGAGAGCGGCAGCCTTTCTACGTTCCCCTTGCTGGTACTAGGGAAACAGACCTACCGGCCAGTGGTGTTCTTCGGTTATAAGTTAGAGTGCCATGTGCCCGGATAAACCCACAAATGTTGATGTCTCCTTGCTTTTGTTTGTTTTTAAATTTCATTTATATTTATTATTAGAGTAATATTCCATTGTGTACGTGGACCACTTCTTCTTGGTGCATTCCTCGGTTGATGGACATTTTCATTGCTTCCAAGTGCTGGCTATGGTAAATCTTGCTGGCGTACAGGTTTGCCAGCCTGTGACTTTTTGATTCTCATTTTCTCAGGTGATAGGCCAAGCAGTGGTTGTGATTGATTGACTGGTAGCTCAATGTTTCCCTTTTCAAAGCACCTACACTGTGTTTTCATTAGTGGCTCTTTACATGCCCCCCCTTACAACCGAGGGTACGCATTTCTCCACACTCCCTTCACCGTTTATTTTTTGCAGCATTTTTCCTAATGGCCATTCTGACTGCTGTGAGCTGATAGGTTTTTGTAATATGGGTATGCCTGTCATTAAATTTTTTAAAATTCATCATATTCCTACATCGTTCTCTTTTCTCTTAAAAGAAAAAACCGTGAGTACAATGTAGCTCTTGAAATTGTCTTCTTCGAAGGTTGCCCTCTTTTGAATTTTTTGGTCGATTTTTGACCCCAGAAATTTTCTGGAGGGCAGGTGTCATTTACAGAACTGCAAGTTGGTGAAAATTTAGTGACCTTTCGCAGTGGGTTCAAACCTGCTGTTGTGGGAAACGGCCACAAGGAGGTAGCATTTCTCCATTCCCCAATCTGGGTACTAGGGCAGCAGAGCCTTTCTGGAAGTCATTGTCCTAGGTTGTAAATTAGAATGGAATTTGCCAGGAGAAATCCCCATAAGTTTATGTCTCATTACTTCTTCTTGGTTTTTAAAAGTTTTTTAATCTGGGTAAAGTTTAGAATATTGTTTATCCTAGGTGTACACAATCTGGTTCATTTGTACATTATGTATGTCTATTAATGTACAGATCCTCTTCCCATGTAAAATATTACAGTGTTCCGTCGACCTCCCTTGCTATATGTTCGGTCTTTTTGATACATGTACAAAATATGTATTTGTATATGTATAGTAACACTAATCTTCATTTCTCAATTTCCCCCCCTCCTTTCCTTTCAGATGAGCATAGTTTGTTTTCTCAGCCTGTGAGTGTCTTTCTCTTTGGAAATACGTTCATCTGTGCCAGTTATTAGATAATGCCATAAGTGATAATATAGGATATAGGTGTTTTGCTTTCCGACCTACTTCATGTTTTGTGATTATCTCCAGGCTCATCTATGGTGCCTCAAAGAGCAGTGCTTCAATGTTTTCCATGGCTAATATTCCATGTGTACATGGACCACTTCTTCTTGGTGCATTCCTCTGTTGATGGACATTTTCGTTGCTTCCAAGTGTTGCCTATGGTAAATATTGCTGGAGTGCAGGATTGCCAGCCTGTGATTTTTGATTTTCCTTTTCTCAGGGGATAGACCCAGCAGTGGGTATGATTGATTGACTGGTATGGTAGCTCAACGTTTACCTTTTCAAGGCACCTCAATTGTGCTTTCATTAGTGGCTCTTACCACGTCCCCCTTAGAATCGAGGGTACGCATTTCTCCACAATCACGTCAGCATTTCTAGTTTGCAGCATTTTTGTTGATGGCCATTCTGACTGGTGTGAGCTGACAGGTTTTTGTAATTTGGGTTTACATGTCTGTAAAAATTCCTACAATTCATCATTTTTCCACGCCTTTTACTTTTCTGTTAAAAGAAAAAAGAAAGAAAGTGTGAGTGTAATATACCTCTTCAAATTTTCTTTTTGGAAGGTTGCACTCTAGAATTTTTTGGTCGATTTTCGACCTCAGTATTTTTTGGAGGGCCGGTGTCATTTACAGACCTGCAATTGGTGAATAATTAGTGACCTTTTGCAGTGGGTTCAAAGCTGCTGTTGTGGGAAACGGCCACAAGGATGCAGCATTTCTCGATTCCCAAATCTGGGTACTAGGGCAGCAGAGCCGTTCTGGAAGTTGTCTGCCTAGGTTTTCAATTTGGATGGAATGTGCCAGGAAAACCCCCCATAAGTTTATGTCTCATTACTCCTAGTTCGTTGTTTTAATTTTTTCAATTGGGGTAATGGTTAGAATGTTGCTTGTCCAAGGTGTACACACTCTGGTTCATCTACATATCATATATACCTATTTATGTAGAGATCCTCTTCCCGTGTAAATTATTACAGAGTGTTCCGTAATCCTTCCTTGCTATATGGTCGGTCTTTTTGATATATGTATATAATATGTATTTGTATACATATGGTAACGCTAATCTTCATGTATCCATTCCCCCCACCTTTCCTTTTAGATAAGCATAGTTTTTTTTTTTTAATAAGTCTGTGATTGCCTTTCTCTGTGGAAATATGTTCATTTGTGTCAGTTATTAGATAACGCCTATAAGTGATATCATAGGTTATAGGACTTTTCCTTTCCGACTTACCTCATGGTCTGTGATTATCTCCAAGATCATCTATGGTGCCTCAAAGAGCAGTGTTTCATTGTTTTCCATGGCTAGTATTCATTGTGTACATGGACCACTTCTTCTTTATCCTTTCGTCTGTTGATGGACATTTTGGTTGCTTCACTGTCTTGTCTATTGTGAATAAGGCTGCAGTGCAGCTTTTGCAGCCCGGGTCTTCTTCATTCTGGTCTTCTCAGGTGAGAGGCCCTTTGGTGCGCCTGCTGGATTGAATGGTACCTCAATTTTTCTTTTCAACGCAGCTTCTTTCTGTTCTCATTATTAGCGTTTAACCCTTTTACATCTCACCAGCAGCTAGAGGGTACACAGTTCTCTTAAACCTCTTCAGCATTTATTGTTTGTAGACTTTTTGCCAATGGTCAGTCGACTGGTGTGAGTTGAAAACTTTTTGTAGATTAGATTGCATGAGTCTAATACTTCCTGAGGCTGAGCTTTTATCCATTTTCCTTTTTTTAAAAAGAGAGTGAGTAAAACTTACCTCTTCATACTATCTTCGTGAACATTTTGCCTGTTTTGAATTTTTTTATCCATTCCCTACCTCAGCACAATTTTGAGGGCAGGTGTCCTTTACAGCCCTGAGTCCTTGTGAATGGTAAGTGACCATTAGCTGGGGGTTAAAAGCTGCTCTTGCGGGAATCGGCCACAAGGCGGCAGCATTTCTCCTTTACCAAATCTGGTTACTAGGGCAACAGAGCCTTACTGGAAGTGGTGTTCTAGGTTGTAAATTAGAATGGAATGTGCGAGGAAAAAGCCCTTTAAGTTTATGTCTCCTTACTTCTTGTTGGTATTTTTAACTTAATTTTTATTTTTTCTCACAGCAAACTTGATTACAATGTTTTGTTTGTTCTAGGTGTGCAAGATGTGGTTCTTTCACACATATACATATATCTATTCTTCTTCGGATCCTTTTCCCATGTAGGTTATGACACAATGTTGAGTAGTCTTCTCTTGGTATTGCGTAGGTCTTTGGTGATTCTATATTTCACATGTGTTTGTATCTCTCTGTTAACCTCAATATGGTAATGTATCCAATCCTCACACCTGTCCATTTGGTGAACCATAAGTTTTTTAATGAATCTATGAAAGTGTTTCTCTGTGGAAATATCTTTGTTTGTATCATTTTTTAGGTAACACCTATATGTGATACGATAGGATATGTGTTTTTCGCTTTCTCACTTACTCCAAGTTGCGTGATTACTTCTAGACTCATCTATGGTGCTGGAAATGGCATCGTTTCATTTTTTTCACTAGCTCATATTCCATCTGTACAGGTAGCAGTTCTTCTTTGTCCACCCATCTGTCGGTGGACTTTTTGGTTACTTCCATATCTTGGCTACTGTAATACTATGCAATGCAGATTTGCGTGCCTGTGTCCTTCCAATTCTGTCTTCTTAGTTTATAGGTCCAGGAATAGGTCTGCTGGAACATATGGTAGCTCAATGTTTACCTTTTAAAGGCACCTCTATTCTGTTCTCCTTAGTGGCTCTTTCCAGGTTACGTCCCACTTAAAGTGGAGGGTATGTATTTCTTCCCAGCTCCTTCAGGATTTATTCTTTGTAGTTTTTGCTGATGGTTATTCTGAGTGGTGTGAGCTGATACCTCTTTGTGGTTGAATTTGCATGTGTCTCATAATGCGTTGAAATTGATCTTTAAGACATGTCCTTTTTATTTTTCCAGCTGTGATTAGAGCTTATTTCTTCAAAGTGTTTTCTTAAAGTATGTGTCACCATTTGAAATATTTTGGCCATTATCTCCCTCAAGACATTTTGAGGGCAGGTTTCATTTACAGCCCTGCAGTACTTGTTCATATGAAGTGACCATTAGCTCAGGCTTTAAACCTGCTTTTGCAGGTAACGGCCAGAGAGCGGCAGCCTTTCTACGTTCCCCTTGCTGGTACTAGGGAAACAGACCTACCGGCCAGTGGTGTTCTTCGGTTATAAGTTAGAGTGCCATGTGCCCGGATAAACCCACAAATGTTGATGTCTCCTTGCTTTTGTTTGTTTTTAAATTTCATTTATATTTATTATTAGAGTAATATTCCATTGTGTACGTGGACCACTTCTTCTTGGTGCATTCCTCGGTTGATGGACATTTTCATTGCTTCCAAGTGCTGGCTATGGTAAATCTTGCTGGCGTACAGGTTTGCCAGCCTGTGACTTTTTGATTCTCATTTTCTCAGGTGATAGGCCAAGCAGTGGTTGTGATTGATTGACTGGTAGCTCAGTGTTTCCCTTTTCAAAGCACCTACACTGTGTTTTCATTAGTGGCTCTTTACATGCCCCCCCTTACAACCGAGGGTACGCATTTCTCCACACTCCCTTCACCGTTTATTTTTTGCAGCATTTTTCCTAATGGCCATTCTGACTGCTGTGAGCTGATAGGTTTTTGTAATATGGGTATGCCTGTCATTAAATTTTTTAAAATTCATCATATTCCTACATCGTTCTCTTTTCTCTTAAAAGAAAAAACCGTGAGTACAATGTAGCTCTTGAAATTGTCTTCTTCGAAGGTTGCCCTCTTTTGAATTTTTTGGTCGATTTTGGACCCCAGAAATTTTCTGGAGGGCAGGTGTCATTTACAGAACTGCAAGTTGGTGAAAATTTAGTGACCTTTCGCAGTGGGTTCAAACCTGCTGTTGTGGGAAACGGCCACAAGGAGGTAGCATTTCTCCATTCCCCAATCTGGGTACTAGGGCAGCAGAGCCTTTCTGGAAGTCATTGTCCTAGGTTGTAAATTAGAATGGAATTTGCCAGGAGAAATCCCCATAAGTTTATGTCTCATTACTTCTTCTTGGTTTTTAAAAGTTTTTTAATCTGGGTAAAGTTTAGAATATTGTTTATCCTAGGTGTACACAATCTGGTTCATTTGTACATTATGTATGCCTATTAATGTACAGATCCTCTTCCCATGTAAAATATTACAGTGTTCCGTCGACCTCCCTTGCTATATGTTCGGTCTTTTTGATACATGTACAAAATATGTATTTGTATATGTATAGTAACACTAATCTTCATTTCTCAATTTCCCCCCCTCCTTTCCTTTCAGATGAGCATAGTTTGTTTTCTCAGCCTGTGAGTGTCTTTCTCTTTGGAAATACGTTCATCTGTGCCAGTTATTAGATAATGCCATAAGTGATAATATAGGATATAGGTGTTTTGCTTTCCGACCTACTTCATGTTTTGTGATTATCTCCAGGCTCATCTATGGTGCCTCAAAGAGCAGTGCTTCAATGTTTTCCATGGCTAATATTCCATGTGTACATGGACCACTTCTTCTTGGTGCATTCCTCTGTTGATGGACATTTTCGTTGCTTCCAAGTGTTGCCTATGGTAAATATTGCTGGAGTGCAGGATTGCCAGCCTGTGATTTTTGATTTTCCTTTTCTCAGGGGATAGACCCAGCAGTGGGTATGATTGATTGACTGGTATGGTAGCTCAACGTTTACCTTTTCAAGGCACCTCAATTGTGCTTTCATTAGTGGCTCTTACCACGTCCCCCTTAGAATCGAGGGTACGCATTTCTCCACAATCACGTCAGCATTTCTAGTTTGCAGCATTTTTGTTGATGGCCATTCTGACTGGTGTGAGCTGACAGGTTTTTGTAATTTGGGTTTACATGTCTGTAAAAATTCCTACAATTCATCATTTTTCCACGCCTTTTACTTTTCTGTTAAAAGAAAAAAGAAAGAAAGTGTGAGTGTAATATACCTCTTCAAATTTTCTTTTTGGAAGGTTGCACTCTAGAATTTTTTGGTCGATTTTCGACCTCAGTATTTTTTGGAGGGCCGGTGTCATTTACAGACCTGCAATTGGTGAATAATTAGTGACCTTTTGCAGTGGGTTCAAAGCTGCTGTTGTGGGAAACGGCCACAAGGATGCAGCATTTCTCGATTCCCAAATCTGGGTACTAGGGCAGCAGAGCCGTTCTGGAAGTTGTCTGCCTAGGTTTTCAATTTGGATGGAATGTGCCAGGAAAACCCCCCATAAGTTTATGTCTCATTACTCCTAGTTCGTTGTTTTAATTTTTTCAATTGGGGTAATGGTTAGAATGTTGCTTGTCCAAGGTGTACACACTCTGGTTCATCTACATATCATATATACCTATTTATGTAGAGATCCTCTTCCCGTGTAAATTATTACAGAGTGTTCCGTAATCCTTCCTTGCTATATGGTCGGTCTTTTTGATATATGTATATAATATGTATTTGTATACATATGGTAACGCTAATCTTCATGTATCCATTCCCCCCACCTTTCCTTTTAGATAAGCATAGTTTTTTTTTTTTAATAAGTCTGTGATTGCCTTTCTCTGTGGAAATATGTTCATTTGTGTCAGTTATTAGATAACGCCTATAAGTGATATCATAGGTTATAGGACTTTTCCTTTCCGACTTACCTCATGTTCTGTGATTATCTCCAAGATCATCTATGGTGCCTCAAAGAGCAGTGTTTCATTGTTTTCCATGGCTAGTATTCATTGTGTACATGGACCACTTCTTCTTTATCCTTTCGTCTGTTGATGGACATTTTGGTTGCTTCACTGTCTTGTCTATTGTGAATAAGGCTGCAGTGCAGCTTTTGCAGCCCGGGTCTTCTTCATTCTGGTCTTCTCAGGTGAGAGGCCCTTTGGTGCGCCTGCTGGATTGAATGGTACCTCAATTTTTCTTTTCAACGCAGCTTCTTTCTGTTCTCATTATTAGCGTTTAACCCTTTTACATCTCACCAGCAGCTAGAGGGTACACAGTTCTCTTAAACCTCTTCAGCATTTATTGTTTGTAGACTTTTTGCCAATGGTCAGTCGACTGGTGTGAGTTGAAAACTTTTTGTAGATTAGATTGCATGAGTCTAATACTTCCTGAGGCTGAGCTTTTATCCATTTTCCTTTTTTTAAAAAGAGAGTGAGTAAAACTTACCTCTTCATACTATCTTCGTGAACATTTTGCCTGTTTTGAATTTTTTTATCCATTCCCTACCTCAGCACAATTTTGAGGGCAGGTGTCCTTTACAGCCCTGAGTCCTTGTGAATGGTAAGTGACCATTAGCTGGGGGTTAAAAGCTGCTCTTGCGGGAATCGGCCACAAGGCGGCAGCATTTCTCCTTTACCAAATCTGGTTACTAGGGCAACAGAGCCTTACTGGAAGTGGTGTTCTAGGTTGTAAATTAGAATGGAATGTGCGAGGAAAAAGCCCTTTAAGTTTATGTCTCCTTACTTCTTGTTGGTATTTTTAACTTAATTTTTATTTTTTCTCACAGCAAACTTGATTACAATGTTTTGTTTGTTCTAGGTGTGCAAGATGTGGTTCTTTCACACATATACATATATCTATTCTTCTTCGGATCCTTTTCCCATGTAGGTTATGACACAATGTTGAGTAGTCTTCTCTTGGTATTGCGTAGGTCTTTGGTGATTCTATATTTCACATGTGTTTGTATCTCTCTGTTAACCTCAATATGGTAATGTATCCAATCCTCACACCTGTCCATTTGGTGAACCATAAGTTTTTTAATGAATCTATGAAAGTGTTTCTCTGTGGAAATATCTTTGTTTGTATCATTTTTTAGGTAACACCTATATGTGATACGATAGGATATGTGTTTTTCGCTTTCTCACTTACTCCAAGTTGCGTGATTACTTCTAGACTCATCTATGGTGCTGGAAATGGCATCGTTTCATTTTTTTCACTAGCTCATATTCCATCTGTACAGGTAGCAGTTCTTCTTTGTCCACCCATCTGTCGGTGGACTTTTTGGTTACTTCCATATCTTGGCTACTGTAATACTATGCAATGCAGATTTGCGTGCCTGTGTCCTTCCAATTCTGTCTTCTTAGTTTATAGGTCCAGGAATAGGTCTGCTGGAACATATGGTAGCTCAATGTTTACCTTTTAAAGGCACCTCTATTCTGTTCTCCTTAGTGGCTCTTTCCAGGTTACGTCCCACTTAAAGTGGAGGGTATGTATTTCTTCCCAGCTCCTTCAGGATTTATTCTTTGTAGTTTTTGCTGATGGTTATTCTGAGTGGTGTGAGCTGATACCTCTTTGTGGTTGAATTTGCATGTGTCTCATAATGCGTTGAAATTGATCTTTAAGACATGTCCTTTTTATTTTTCCAGCTGTGATTAGAGCTTATTTCTTCAAAGTGTTTTCTTAAAGTATGTGTCACCATTTGAAATATTTTGGCCATTATCTCCCTCAAGACATTTTGAGGGCAGGTTTCATTTACAGCCCTGCAGTACTTGTTCATATGAAGTGACCATTAGCTCAGGCTTTAAACCTGCTTTTGCAGGTAACGGCCAGAGAGCGGCAGCCTTTCTACGTTCCCCTTGCTGGTACTAGGGAAACAGACCTACCGGCCAGTGGTGTTCTTCGGTTATAAGTTAGAGTGCCATGTGCCCGGATAAACCCACAAATGTTGATGTCTCCTTGCTTTTGTTTGTTTTTAAATTTCATTTATATTTATTATTAGAGTAATATTCCATTGTGTACGTGGACCACTTCTTCTTGGTGCATTCCTCGGTTGATGGACATTTTCATTGCTTCCAAGTGCTGGCTATGGTAAATCTTGCTGGCGTACAGGTTTGCCAGCCTGTGACTTTTTGATTCTCATTTTCTCAGGTGATAGGCCAAGCAGTGGTTGTGATTGATTGACTGGTAGCTCAATGTTTCCCTTTTCAAAGCACCTACACTGTGTTTTCATTAGTGGCTCTTTACATGCCCCCCCTTACAACCGAGGGTACGCATTTCTCCACACTCCCTTCACCGTTTATTTTTTGCAGCATTTTTCCTAATGGCCATTCTGACTGCTGTGAGCTGATAGGTTTTTGTAATATGGGTATGCCTGTCATTAAATTTTTTAAAATTCATCATATTCCTACATCGTTCTCTTTTCTCTTAAAAGAAAAAACCGTGAGTACAATGTAGCTCTTGAAATTGTCTTCTTCGAAGGTTGCCCTCTTTTGAATTTTTTGGTCGATTTTGGACCCCAGAAATTTTCTGGAGGGCAGGTGTCATTTACAGAACTGCAAGTTGGTGAAAATTTAGTGACCTTTCGCAGTGGGTTCAAACCTGCTGTTGTGGGAAACGGCCACAAGGAGGTAGCATTTCTCCATTCCCCAATCTGGGTACTAGGGCAGCAGAGCCTTTCTGGAAGTCATTGTCCTAGGTTGTAAATTAGAATGGAATTTGCCAGGAGAAATCCCCATAAGTTTATGTCTCATTACTTCTTCTTGGTTTTTAAAAGTTTTTTAATCTGGGTAAAGTTTAGAATATTGTTTATCCTAGGTGTACACAATCTGGTTCATTTGTACATTATGTATGTCTATTAATGTACAGATCCTCTTCCCATGTAAAATATTACAGTGTTCCGTCGACCTCCCTTGCTATATGTTCGGTCTTTTTGATACATGTACAAAATATGTATTTGTATATGTATAGTAACACTAATCTTCATTTCTCAATTTCCCCCCCTCCTTTCCTTTCAGATGAGCATAGTTTGTTTTCTCAGCCTGTGAGTGTCTTTCTCTTTGGAAATACGTTCATCTGTGCCAGTTATTAGATAATGCCATAAGTGATAATATAGGATATAGGTGTTTTGCTTTCCGACCTACTTCATGTTTTGTGATTATCTCCAGGCTCATCTATGGTGCCTCAAAGAGCAGTGCTTCAATGTTTTCCATGGCTAATATTCCATGTGTACATGGACCACTTCTTCTTGGTGCATTCCTCTGTTGATGGACATTTTCGTTGCTTCCAAGTGTTGCCTATGGTAAATATTGCTGGAGTGCAGGATTGCCAGCCTGTGATTTTTGATTTTCCTTTTCTCAGGGGATAGACCCAGCAGTGGGTATGATTGATTGACTGGTATGGTAGCTCAACGTTTACCTTTTCAAGGCACCTCAATTGTGCTTTCATTAGTGGCTCTTACCACGTCCCCCTTAGAATCGAGGGTACGCATTTCTCCACAATCACGTCAGCATTTCTAGTTTGCAGCATTTTTGTTGATGGCCATTCTGACTGGTGTGAGCTGACAGGTTTTTGTAATTTGGGTTTACATGTCTGTAAAAATTCCTACAATTCATCATTTTTCCACGCCTTTTACTTTTCTGTTAAAAGAAAAAAGAAAGAAAGTGTGAGTGTAATATACCTCTTCAAATTTTCTTTTTGGAAGGTTGCACTCTAGAATTTTTTGGTCGATTTTCGACCTCAGTATTTTTTGGAGGGCCGGTGTCATTTACAGACCTGCAATTGGTGAATAATTAGTGACCTTTTGCAGTGGGTTCAAAGCTGCTGTTGTGGGAAACGGCCACAAGGATGCAGCATTTCTCGATTCCCAAATCTGGGTACTAGGGCAGCAGAGCCGTTCTGGAAGTTGTCTGCCTAGGTTTTCAATTTGGATGGAATGTGCCAGGAAAACCCCCCATAAGTTTATGTCTCATTACTCCTAGTTCGTTGTTTTAATTTTTTCAATTGGGGTAATGGTTAGAATGTTGCTTGTCCAAGGTGTACACACTCTGGTTCATCTACATATCATATATACCTATTTATGTAGAGATCCTCTTCCCGTGTAAATTATTACAGAGTGTTCCGTAATCCTTCCTTGCTATATGGTCGGTCTTTTTGATATATGTATATAATATGTATTTGTATACATATGGTAACGCTAATCTTCATGTATCCATTCCCCCCACCTTTCCTTTTAGATAAGCATAGTTTTTTTTTTTTTTAATAAGTCTGTGATTGCCTTTCTCTGTGGAAATATGTTCATTTGTGTCAGTTATTAGATAACGCCTATAAGTGATATCATAGGTTATAGGACTTTTCCTTTCCGACTTACCTCATGTTCTGTGATTATCTCCAAGATCATCTATGGTGCCTCAAAGAGCAGTGTTTCATTGTTTTCCATGGCTAGTATTCATTGTGTACATGGACCACTTCTTCTTTATCCTTTCGTCTGTTGATGGACATTTTGGTTGCTTCACTGTCTTGTCTATTGTGAATAAGGCTGCAGTGCAGCTTTTGCAGCCCGGGTCTTCTTCATTCTGGTCTTCTCAGGTGAGAGGCCCTTTGGTGCGCCTGCTGGATTGAATGGTACCTCAATTTTTCTTTTCAACGCAGCTTCTTTCTGTTCTCATTATTAGCGTTTAACCCTTTTACATCTCACCAGCAGCTAGAGGGTACACAGTTCTCTTAAACCTCTTCAGCATTTATTGTTTGTAGACTTTTTGCCAATGGTCAGTCGACTGGTGTGAGTTGAAAACTTTTTGTAGATTAGATTGCATGAGTCTAATACTTCCTGAGGCTGAGCTTTTATCCATTTTCCTTTTTTTAAAAAGAGAGTGAGTAAAACTTACCTCTTCATACTATCTTCGTGAACATTTTGCCTGTTTTGAATTTTTTTATCCATTCCCTACCTCAGCACAATTTTGAGGGCAGGTGTCCTTTACAGCCCTGAGTCCTTGTGAATGGTAAGTGACCATTAGCTGGGGGTTAAAAGCTGCTCTTGCGGGAATCGGCCACAAGGCGGCAGCATTTCTCCTTTACCAAATCTGGTTACTAGGGCAACAGAGCCTTACTGGAAGTGGTGTTCTAGGTTGTAAATTAGAATGGAATGTGCGAGGAAAAAGCCCTTTAAGTTTATGTCTCCTTACTTCTTGTTGGTATTTTTAACTTAATTTTTATTTTTTCTCACAGCAAACTTGATTACAATGTTTTGTTTGTTCTAGGTGTGCAAGATGTGGTTCTTTCACACATATACATATATCTATTCTTCTTCGGATCCTTTTCCCATGTAGGTTATGACACAATGTTGAGTAGTCTTCTCTTGGTATTGCGTAGGTCTTTGGTGATTCTATATTTCACATGTGTTTGTATCTCTCTGTTAACCTCAATATGGTAATGTATCCAATCCTCACACCTGTCCATTTGGTGAACCATAAGTTTTTTAATGAATCTATGAAAGTGTTTCTCTGTGGAAATATCTTTGTTTGTATCATTTTTTAGGTAACACCTATATGTGATACGATAGGATATGTGTTTTTCGCTTTCTCACTTACTCCAAGTTGCGTGATTACTTCTAGACTCATCTGTGGTGCTGGAAATGGCATCGTTTCATTTTTTTCACTAGCTCATATTCCATCTGTACAGGTAGCAGTTCTTCTTTGTCCACCCATCTGTCGGTGGACTTTTTGGTTACTTCCATATCTTGGCTACTGTAATACTATGCAATGCAGATTTGCGTGCCTGTGTCCTTCCAATTCTGTCTTCTTAGTTTATAGGTCCAGGAATAGGTCTGCTGGAACATATGGTAGCTCAATGTTTACCTTTTAAAGGCACCTCTATTCTGTTCTCCTTAGTGGCTCTTTCCAGGTTACGTCCCACTTAAAGTGGAGGGTATGTATTTCTTCCCAGCTCCTTCAGGATTTATTCTTTGTAGTTTTTGCTGATGGTTATTCTGAGTGGTGTGAGCTGATACCTCTTTGTGGTTGAATTTGCATGTGTCTCATAATGCGTTGAAATTGATCTTTAAGACATGTCCTTTTTATTTTTCCAGCTGTGATTAGAGCTTATTTCTTCAAAGTGTTTTCTTAAAGTATGTGTCACCATTTGAAATATTTTGGCCATTATCTCCCTCAAGACATTTTGAGGGCAGGTTTCATTTACAGCCCTGCAGTACTTGTTCATATGAAGTGACCATTAGCTCAGGCTTTAAACCTGCTTTTGCAGGTAACGGCCAGAGAGCGGCAGCCTTTCTACGTTCCCCTTGCTGGTACTAGGGAAACAGACCTACCGGCCAGTGGTGTTCTTCGGTTATAAGTTAGAGTGCCATGTGCCCGGATAAACCCACAAATGTTGATGTCTCCTTGCTTTTGTTTGTTTTTAAATTTCATTTATATTTATTATTAGAGTAATATTCCATTGTGTACGTGGACCACTTCTTCTTGGTGCATTCCTCGGTTGATGGACATTTTCATTGCTTCCAAGTGCTGGCTATGGTAAATCTTGCTGGCGTACAGGTTTGCCAGCCTGTGACTTTTTGATTCTCATTTTCTCAGGTGATAGGCCAAGCAGTGGTTGTGATTGATTGACTGGTAGCTCAATGTTTCCCTTTTCAAAGCACCTACACTGTGTTTTCATTAGTGGCTCTTTACATGCCCCCCCTTACAACCGAGGGTACGCATTTCTCCACACTCCCTTCACCGTTTATTTTTTGCAGCATTTTTCCTAATGGCCATTCTGACTGCTGTGAGCTGATAGGTTTTTGTAATATGGGTATGCCTGTCATTAAATTTTTTAAAATTCATCATATTCCTACATCGTTCTCTTTTCTCTTAAAAGAAAAAACCGTGAGTACAATGTAGCTCTTGAAATTGTCTTCTTCGAAGGTTGCCCTCTTTTGAATTTTTTGGTCGATTTTTGACCCCAGAAATTTTCTGGAGGGCAGGTGTCATTTACAGAACTGCAAGTTGGTGAAAATTTAGTGACCTTTCGCAGTGGGTTCAAACCTGCTGTTGTGGGAAACGGCCACAAGGAGGTAGCATTTCTCCATTCCCCAATCTGGGTACTAGGGCAGCAGAGCCTTTCTGGAAGTCATTGTCCTAGGTTGTAAATTAGAATGGAATTTGCCAGGAGAAATCCCCATAAGTTTATGTCTCATTACTTCTTCTTGGTTTTTAAAAGTTTTTTAATCTGGGTAAAGTTTAGAATATTGTTTATCCTAGGTGTACACAATCTGGTTCATTTGTACATTATGTATGTCTATTAATGTACAGATCCTCTTCCCATGTAAAATATTACAGTGTTCCGTCGACCTCCCTTGCTATATGTTCGGTCTTTTTGATACATGTACAAAATATGTATTTGTATATGTATAGTAACACTAATCTTCATTTCTCAATTTCCCCCCCTCCTTTCCTTTCAGATGAGCATAGTTTGTTTTCTCAGCCTGTGAGTGTCTTTCTCTTTGGAAATACGTTCATCTGTGCCAGTTATTAGATAATGCCATAAGTGATAATATAGGATATAGGTGTTTTGCTTTCCGACCTACTTCATGTTTTGTGATTATCTCCAGGCTCATCTATGGTGCCTCAAAGAGCAGTGCTTCAATGTTTTCCATGGCTAATATTCCATGTGTACATGGACCACTTCTTCTTGGTGCATTCCTCTGTTGATGGACATTTTCGTTGCTTCCAAGTGTTGCCTATGGTAAATATTGCTGGAGTGCAGGATTGCCAGCCTGTGATTTTTGATTTTCCTTTTCTCAGGGGATAGACCCAGCAGTGGGTATGATTGATTGACTGGTATGGTAGCTCAACGTTTACCTTTTCAAGGCACCTCAATTGTGCTTTCATTAGTGGCTCTTACCACGTCCCCCTTAGAATCGAGGGTACGCATTTCTCCACAATCACGTCAGCATTTCTAGTTTGCAGCATTTTTGTTGATGGCCATTCTGACTGGTGTGAGCTGACAGGTTTTTGTAATTTGGGTTTACATGTCTGTAAAAATTCCTACAATTCATCATTTTTCCACGCCTTTTACTTTTCTGTTAAAAGAAAAAAGAAAGAAAGTGTGAGTGTAATATACCTCTTCAAATTTTCTTTTTGGAAGGTTGCACTCTAGAATTTTTTGGTCGATTTTCGACCTCAGTATTTTTTGGAGGGCCGGTGTCATTTACAGACCTGCAATTGGTGAATAATTAGTGACCTTTTGCAGTGGGTTCAAAGCTGCTGTTGTGGGAAACGGCCACAAGGATGCAGCATTTCTCGATTCCCAAATCTGGGTACTAGGGCAGCAGAGCCGTTCTGGAAGTTGTCTGCCTAGGTTTTCAATTTGGATGGAATGTGCCAGGAAAACCCCCCATAAGTTTATGTCTCATTACTCCTAGTTCGTTGTTTTAATTTTTTCAATTCGGGTAATGGTTAGAATGTTGCTTGTCCAAGGTGTACACACTCTGGTTCATCTACATATCATATATACCTATTTATGTAGAGATCCTCTTCCCGTGTAAATTATTACAGAGTGTTCCGTAATCCTTCCTTGCTATATGGTCGGTCTTTTTGATATATGTATATAATATGTATTTGTATACATATGGTAACGCTAATCTTCATGTATCCATTCCCCCCACCTTTCCTTTTAGATAAGCATAGTTTTTTTTTTTTAATAAGTCTGTGATTGCCTTTCTCTGTGGAAATATGTTCATTTGTGTCAGTTATTAGATAACGCCTATAAGTGATATCATAGGTTATAGGACTTTTCCTTTCCGACTTACCTCATGGTCTGTGATTATCTCCAAGATCATCTATGGTGCCTCAAAGAGCAGTGTTTCATTGTTTTCCATGGCTAGTATTCATTGTGTACATGGACCACTTCTTCTTTATCCTTTCGTCTGTTGATGGACATTTTGGTTGCTTCACTGTCTTGTCTATTGTGAATAAGGCTGCAGTGCAGCTTTTGCAGCCCGGGTCTTCTTCATTCTGGTCTTCTCAGGTGAGAGGCCCTTTGGTGCGCCTGCTGGATTGAATGGTACCTCAATTTTTCTTTTCAACGCAGCTTCTTTCTGTTCTCATTATTAGCGTTTAACCCTTTTACATCTCACCAGCAGCTAGAGGGTACACAGTTCTCTTAAACCTCTTCAGCATTTATTGTTTGTAGACTTTTTGCCAATGGTCAGTCGACTGGTGTGAGTTGAAAACTTTTTGTAGATTAGATTGCATGAGTCTAATACTTCCTGAGGCTGAGCTTTTATCCATTTTCCTTTTTTTAAAAAGAGAGTGAGTAAAACTTACCTCTTCATACTATCTTCGTGAACATTTTGCCTGTTTTGAATTTTTTTATCCATTCCCTACCTCAGCACAATTTTGAGGGCAGGTGTCCTTTACAGCCCTGAGTCCTTGTGAATGGTAAGTGACCATTAGCTGGGGGTTAAAAGCTGCTCTTGCGGGAATCGGCCACAAGGCGGCAGCATTTCTCCTTTACCAAATCTGGTTACTAGGGCAACAGAGCCTTACTGGAAGTGGTGTTCTAGGTTGTAAATTAGAATGGAATGTGCGAGGAAAAAGCCCTTTAAGTTTATGTCTCCTTACTTCTTGTTGGTATTTTTAACTTAATTTTTATTTTTTCTCACAGCAAACTTGATTACAGTGTTTTGTTTGTTCTAGGTGTGCAAGATGTGGTTCTTTCACACATATACATATATCTATTCTTCTTCGGATCCTTTTCCCATGTAGGTTATGACACAATGTTGAGTAGTCTTCTCTTGGTATTGCGTAGGTCTTTGGTGATTCTATATTTCACATGTGTTTGTATCTCTCTGTTAACCTCAATATGGTAATGTATCCAATCCTCACACCTGTCCATTTGGTGAACCATAAGTTTTTTAATGAATCTATGAAAGTGTTTCTCTGTGGAAATATCTTTGTTTGTATCATTTTTTAGGTAACACCTATATGTGATACGATAGGATATGTGTTTTTCGCTTTCTCACTTACTCCAAGTTGCGTGATTACTTCTAGACTCATCTGTGGTGCTGGAAATGGCATCGTTTCATTTTTTTCACTAGCTCATATTCCATCTGTACAGGTAGCAGTTCTTCTTTGTCCACCCATCTGTCGGTGGACTTTTTGGTTACTTCCATATCTTGGCTACTGTAATACTATGCAATGCAGATTTGCGTGCCTGTGTCCTTCCAATTCTGTCTTCTTAGTTTATAGGTCCAGGAATAGGTCTGCTGGAACATATGGTAGCTCAATGTTTACCTTTTAAAGGCACCTCTATTCTGTTCTCCTTAGTGGCTCTTTCCAGGTTACGTCCCACTTAAAGTGGAGGGTATGTATTTCTTCCCAGCTCCTTCAGGATTTATTCTTTGTAGTTTTTGCTGATGGTTATTCTGAGTGGTGTGAGCTGATACCTCTTTGTGGTTGAATTTGCATGTGTCTCATAATGCGTTGAAATTGATCTTTAAGACATGTCCTTTTTATTTTTCCAGCTGTGATTAGAGCTTATTTCTTCAAAGTGTTTTCTTAAAGTATGTGTCACCATTTGAAATATTTTGTCCATTATCTCCCTCAAGACATTTTGAGGGCAGGTTTCATTTACAGCCCTGCAGTACTTGTTCATATGAAGTGACCATTAGCTCAGGCTTTAAACCTGCTTTTGCAGGTAACGGCCAGAGAGCGGCAGCCTTTCTACGTTCCCCTTGCTGGTACTAGGGAAACAGACCTACCGGCCAGTGGTGTTCTTCGGTTATAAGTTAGAGTGCCATGTGCCCGGATAAACCCACAAATGTTGATGTCTCCTTGCTTTTGTTTGTTTTTAAATTTCATTTATATTTATTATTAGAGTAATATTCCATTGTGTACGTGGACCACTTCTTCTTGGTGCATTCCTCGGTTGATGGACATTTTCATTGCTTCCAAGTGCTGGCTATGGTAAATCTTGCTGGCGTACAGGTTTGCCAGCCTGTGACTTTTTGATTCTCATTTTCTCAGGTGATAGGCCAAGCAGTGGTTGTGATTGATTGACTGGTAGCTCAATGTTTCCCTTTTCAAAGCACCTACACTGTGTTTTCATTAGTGGCTCTTTACATGCCCCCCCTTACAACCGAGGGTACGCATTTCTCCACACTCCCTTCACCGTTTATTTTTTGCAGCATTTTTCCTAATGGCCATTCTGACTGCTGTGAGCTGATAGGTTTTTGTAATATGGGTATGCCTGTCATTAAATTTTTTAAAATTCATCATATTCCTACATCGTTCTCTTTTCTCTTAAAAGAAAAAACCGTGAGTACAATATAGCTCTTGAAATTGTCTTCTTCGAAGGTTGCCCTCTTTTGAATTTTTTGGTCGATTTTGGACCCCAGAAATTTTCTGGAGGGCAGGTGTCATTTACAGAACTGCAAGTTGGTGAAAATTTAGTGACCTTTCGCAGTGGGTTCAAACCTGCTGTTGTGGGAAACGGCCACAAGGATGCAGCATTTCTCGATTCCCAAATCTGGGCACTAGGGCAGCAGAGCCGTTCTGGAAGTTGTCTGCCTAGGTTTTCAATTTGGATGGAATGTGCCAGGAAAACCCCCCATAAGTTTATGTCTCATTACTCCTAGTTCGTTGTTTTAATTTTTTCAATTGGGGTAATGGTTAGAATGTTGCTTGTCCAAGGTGTACACACTCTGGTTCATCTACATATCATATATACCTATTTATGTAGAGATCCTCTTCCCGTGTAAATTATTACAGAGTGTTCCGTAATCCTTCCTTGCTATATGGTCGGTCTTTTTGATATATGTATATAATATGTATTTGTATACATATGGTAACGCTAATCTTCATGTATCCATTCCCCCCACCTTTCCTTTTAGATAAGCATAGTTTTTTGTTTTTAATAAGTCTGTGATTGCCTTTCTCTGTGGAAATATGTTCATTTGTGTCAGTTATTAGATAACGCCTATAAGTGATATCATAAGTTATAGGACTTTTCCTTTCCGACTTACCTCATGGTCTGTGATTATCTCCAAGATCATCTATGGTGCCTCAAAGAGCAGTGTTTCATTGTTTTCCATGGCTAGTATTCATTGTGTACATGGACCACTTCTTCTTTATCCTTTCGTCTGTTGATGGACATTTTGGTTGCTTCACTGTCTTGTCTATTGTGAATAAGGCTGCAGTGCAGCTTTTGCAGCCCGGGTCTTCTTCATTCTGGTCTTCTCAGGTGAGAGGCCCTTTGGTGCGCCTGCTGGATTGAATGGTACCTCAATTTTTCTTTTCAACGCAGCTTCTTTCTGTTCTCATTATTAGCGTTTAACCCTTTTACATCTCACCAGCAGCTAGAGGGTACACAGTTCTCTTAAACCTCTTCAGCATTTATTGTTTGTAGACTTTTTGCCAATGGTCAGTCGACTGGTGTGAGTTGAAAACTTTTTGTAGATTAGATTGCATGAGTCTAATACTTCCTGAGGCTGAGCTTTTATCCATTTTCCTTTTTTTAAAAAGAGAGTGAGTAAAACTTACCTCTTCATACTATCTTCGTGAACATTTTGCCTGTTTTGAATTTTTTTATCCATTCCCTACCTCAGCACAATTTTGAGGGCAGGTGTCCTTTACAGCCCTGAGTCCTTGTGAATGGTAAGTGACCATTAGCTGGGGGTTAAAAGCTGCTCTTGCGGGAATCGGCCACAAGGCGGCAGCATTTCTCCTTTACCAAATCTGGTTACTAGGGCAACAGAGCCTTACTGGAAGTGGTGTTCTAGGTTGTAAATTAGAATGGAATGTGCGAGGAAAAAGCCCTTTAAGTTTATGTCTCCTTACTTCTTGTTGGTATTTTTAACTTAATTTTTATTTTTTCTCACAGCAAACTTGATTACAATGTTTTGTTTGTTCTAGGTGTGCAAGATGTGGTTCTTTCACACATATACATATATCTATTCTTCTTCGGATCCTTTTCCCATGTAGGTTATGACACAATGTTGAGTAGTCTTCTCTTGGTATTGCGTAGGTCTTTGGTGATTCTATATTTCACATGTGTTTGTATCTCTCTGTTAACCTCAATATGGTAATGTATCCAATCCTCACACCTGTCCATTTGGTGAACCATAAGTTTTTTAATGAATCTATGAAAGTGTTTCTCTGTGGAAATATCTTTGTTTGTATCATTTTTTAGGTAACACCTATATGTGATACGATAGGATATGTGTTTTTCGCTTTCTCACTTACTCCAAGTTGCGTGATTACTTCTAGACTCATCTGTGGTGCTGGAAATGGCATCGTTTCATTTTTTTCACTAGCTCATATTCCATCTGTACAGGTAGCAGTTCTTCTTTGTCCACCCATCTGTCGGTGGACTTTTTGGTTACTTCCATATCTTGGCTACTGTAATACTATGCAATGCAGATTTGCGTGCCTGTGTCCTTCCAATTCTGTCTTCTTAGTTTATAGGTCCAGGAATAGGTCTGCTGGAACATATGGTAGCTCAATGTTTACCTTTTAAAGGCACCTCTATTCTGTTCTCCTTAGTGGCTCTTTCCAGGTTACATCCCACTTAAAGTGGAGGGTATGTATTTCTTCCCAGCTCCTTCAGGATTTATTCTTTGTAGTTTTTGCTGATGGTTATTCTGAGTGGTGTGAGCTGATACCTCTTTGTGGTTGAATTTGCATGTGTCTCATAATGCGTTGAAATTGATCTTTAAGACATGTCCTTTTTATTTTTCCAGCTGTGATTAGAGCTTATTTCTTCAAAGTGTTTTCTTAAAGTATGTGTCACCATTTGAAATATTTTGGCCATTATCTCCCTCAAGACATTTTGAGGGCAGGTTTCATTTACAGCCCTGCAGTACTTGTTCATATGAAGTGACCATTAGCTCAGGCTTTAAACCTGCTTTTGCAGGTAACGGCCAGAGAGCGGCAGCCTTTCTACGTTCCCCTTGCTGGTACTAGGGAAACAGACCTACCGGCCAGTGGTGTTCTTCGGTTATAAGTTAGAGTGCCATGTGCCCGGATAAACCCACAAATGTTGATGTCTCCTTGCTTTTGTTTGTTTTTAAATTTCATTTATATTTATTATTAGAGTAATATTCCATTGTGTACGTGGACCACTTCTTCTTGGTGCATTCCTCGGTTGATGGACATTTTCATTGCTTCCAAGTGCTGGCTATGGTAAATCTTGCTGGCGTACAGGTTTGCCAGCCTGTGACTTTTTGATTCTCATTTTCTCAGGTGATAGGCCAAGCAGTGGTTGTGATTGATTGACTGGTAGCTCAATGTTTCCCTTTTCAAAGCACCTACACTGTGTTTTCATTAGTGGCTCTTTACATGCCCCCCCTTACAACCGAGGGTACGCATTTCTCCACACTCCCTTCACCGTTTATTTTTTGCAGCATTTTTCCTAATGGCCATTCTGACTGCTGTGAGCTGATAGGTTTTTGTAATATGGGTATGCCTGTCATTAAATTTTTTAAAATTCATCATATTCCTACATCGTTCTCTTTTCTCTTAAAAGAAAAAACCGTGAGTACAATATAGCTCTTGAAATTGTCTTCTTCGAAGGTTGCCCTCTTTTGAATTTTTTGGTCGATTTTGGACCCCAGAAATTTTCTGGAGGGCAGGTGTCATTTACAGAACTGCAAGTTGGTGAAAATTTAGTGACCTTTCGCAGTGGGTTCAAACCTGCTGTTGTGGGAAACGGCCACAAGGAGGTAGCATTTCTCCATTCCCCAATCTGGGTACTAGGGCAGCAGAGCCTTTCTGGAAGTCATTGTCCTAGGTTGTAAATTAGAATGGAATTTGCCAGGAGAAATCCCCATAAGTTTATGTCTCATTACTTCTTCTTGGTTTTTAAAAGTTTTTTAATCTGGGTAAAGTTTAGAATATTGTTTATCCTAGGTGTACACAATCTGGTTCATTTGTACATTATGTATGTCTATTAATGTACAGATCCTCTTCCCATGTAAAATATTACAGTGTTCCGTCGACCTCCCTTGCTATATGTTCGGTCTTTTTGATACATGTACAAAATATGTATTTGTATATGTATAGTAACACTAATCTTCATTTCTCAATTTCCCCCCCTCCTTTCCTTTCAGATGAGCATAGTTTGTTTTCTCAGCCTGTGAGTGTCTTTCTCTTTGGAAATACGTTCATCTGTGCCAGTTATTAGATAATGCCATAAGTGATAATATAGGATATAGGTGTTTTGCTTTCCGACCTACTTCATGTTTTGTGATTATCTCCAGGCTCATCTATGGTGCCTCAAAGAGCAGTGCTTCAATGTTTTCCATGGCTAATATTCCATGTGTACATGGACCACTTCTTCTTGGTGCATTCCTCTGTTGATGGACATTTTCGTTGCTTCCAAGTGTTGCCTATGGTAAATATTGCTGGAGTGCAGGATTGCCAGCCTGTGATTTTTGATTTTCCTTTTCTCAGGGGATAGACCCAGCAGTGGGTATGATTGATTGACTGGTATGGTAGCTCAACGTTTACCTTTTCAAGGCACCTCAATTGTGCTTTCATTAGTGGCTCTTACCACGTCCCCCTTAGAATCGAGGGTACGCATTTCTCCACAATCACGTCAGCATTTCTAGTTTGCAGCATTTTTGTTGATGGCCATTCTGACTGGTGTGAGCTGACAGGTTTTTGTAATTTGGGTTTACATGTCTGTAAAAATTCCTACAATTCATCATTTTTCCACGCCTTTTACTTTTCTGTTAAAAGAAAAAAGAAAGAAAGTGTGAGTGTAATATACCTCTTCAAATTTTCTTTTTGGAAGGTTGCACTCTAGAATTTTTTGGTCGATTTTCGACCTCAGTATTTTTTGGAGGGCCGGTGTCATTTACAGACCTGCAATTGGTGAATAATTAGTGACCTTTTGCAGTGGGTTCAAAGCTGCTGTTGTGGGAAACGGCCACAAGGATGCAGCATTTCTCGATTCCCAAATCTGGGTACTAGGGCAGCAGAGCCGTTCTGGAAGTTGTCTGCCTAGGTTTTCAATTTGGATGGAATGTGCCAGGAAAACCCCCCATAAGTTTATGTCTCATTACTCCTAGTTCGTTGTTTTAATTTTTTCAATTCGGGTAATGGTTAGAATGTTGCTTGTCCAAGGTGTACACACTCTGGTTCATCTACATATCATATATACCTATTTATGTAGAGATCCTCTTCCCGTGTAAATTATTACAGAGTGTTCCGTAATCCTTCCTTGCTATATGGTCGGTCTTTTTGATATATGTATATAATATGTATTTGTATACATATGGTAACGCTAATCTTCATGTATCCATTCCCCCCACCTTTCCTTTTAGATAAGCATAGTTTTTTTTTTTTAATAAGTCTGTGATTGCCTTTCTCTGTGGAAATATGTTCATTTGTGTCAGTTATTAGATAACGCCTATAAGTGATATCATAGGTTATAGGACTTTTCCTTTCCGACTTACCTCATGGTCTGTGATTATCTCCAAGATCATCTATGGTGCCTCAAAGAGCAGTGTTTCATTGTTTTCCATGGCTAGTATTCATTGTGTACATGGACCACTTCTTCTTTATCCTTTCGTCTGTTGATGGACATTTTGGTTGCTTCACTGTCTTGTCTATTGTGAATAAGGCTGCAGTGCAGCTTTTGCAGCCCGGGTCTTCTTCATTCTGGTCTTCTCAGGTGAGAGGCCCTTTGGTGCGCCTGCTGGATTGAATGGTACCTCAATTTTTCTTTTCAACGCAGCTTCTTTCTGTTCTCATTATTAGCGTTTAACCCTTTTACATCTCACCAGCAGCTAGAGGGTACACAGTTCTCTTAAACCTCTTCAGCATTTATTGTTTGTAGACTTTTTGCCAATGGTCAGTCGACTGGTGTGAGTTGAAAACTTTTTGTAGATTAGATTGCATGAGTCTAATACTTCCTGAGGCTGAGCTTTTATCCATTTTCCTTTTTTTAAAAAGAGAGTGAGTAAAACTTACCTCTTCATACTATCTTCGTGAACATTTTGCCTGTTTTGAATTTTTTTATCCATTCCCTACCTCAGCACAATTTTGAGGGCAGGTGTCCTTTACAGCCCTGAGTCCTTGTGAATGGTAAGTGACCATTAGCTGGGGGTTAAAAGCTGCTCTTGCGGGAATCGGCCACAAGGCGGCAGCATTTCTCCTTTACCAAATCTGGTTACTAGGGCAACAGAGCCTTACTGGAAGTGGTGTTCTAGGTTGTAAATTAGAATGGAATGTGCGAGGAAAAAGCCCTTTAAGTTTATGTCTCCTTACTTCTTGTTGGTATTTTTAACTTAATTTTTATTTTTTCTCACAGCAAACTTGATTACAGTGTTTTGTTTGTTCTAGGTGTGCAAGATGTGGTTCTTTCACACATATACATATATCTATTCTTCTTCGGATCCTTTTCCCATGTAGGTTATGACACAATGTTGAGTAGTCTTCTCTTGGTATTGCGTAGGTCTTTGGTGATTCTATATTTCACATGTGTTTGTATCTCTCTGTTAACCTCAATATGGTAATGTATCCAATCCTCACACCTGTCCATTTGGTGAACCATAAGTTTTTTAATGAATCTATGAAAGTGTTTCTCTGTGGAAATATCTTTGTTTGTATCATTTTTTAGGTAACACCTATATGTGATACGATAGGATATGTGTTTTTCGCTTTCTCACTTACTCCAAGTTGCGTGATTACTTCTAGACTCATCTGTGGTGCTGGAAATGGCATCGTTTCATTTTTTTCACTAGCTCATATTCCATCTGTACAGGTAGCAGTTCTTCTTTGTCCACCCATCTGTCGGTGGACTTTTTGGTTACTTCCATATCTTGGCTACTGTAATACTATGCAATGCAGATTTGCGTGCCTGTGTCCTTCCAATTCTGTCTTCTTAGTTTATAGGTCCAGGAATAGGTCTGCTGGAACATATGGTAGCTCAATGTTTACCTTTTAAAGGCACCTCTATTCTGTTCTCCTTAGTGGCTCTTTCCAGGTTACGTCCCACTTAAAGTGGAGGGTATGTATTTCTTCCCAGCTCCTTCAGGATTTATTCTTTGTAGTTTTTGCTGATGGTTATTCTGAGTGGTGTGAGCTGATACCTCTTTGTGGTTGAATTTGCATGTGTCTCATAATGCGTTGAAATTGATCTTTAAGACATGTCCTTTTTATTTTTCCAGCTGTGATTAGAGCTTATTTCTTCAAAGTGTTTTCTTAAAGTATGTGTCACCATTTGAAATATTTTGGCCATTATCTCCCTCAAGACATTTTGAGGGCAGGTTTCATTTACAGCCCTGCAGTACTTGTTCATATGAAGTGACCATTAGCTCAGGCTTTAAACCTGCTTTTGCAGGTAACGGCCAGAGAGCGGCAGCCTTTCTACGTTCCCCTTGCTGGTACTAGGGAAACAGACCTACCGGCCAGTGGTGTTCTTCGGTTATAAGTTAGAGTGCCATGTGCCCGGATAAACCCACAAATGTTGATGTCTCCTTGCTTTTGTTTGTTTTTAAATTTCATTTATATTTATTATTAGAGTAATATTCCATTGTGTACGTGGACCACTTCTTCTTGGTGCATTCCTCGGTTGATGGACATTTTCATTGCTTCCAAGTGCTGGCTATGGTAAATCTTGCTGGCGTACAGGTTTGCCAGCCTGTGACTTTTTGATTCTCATTTTCTCAGGTGATAGGCCAAGCAGTGGTTGTGATTGATTGACTGGTAGCTCAATGTTTCCCTTTTCAAAGCACCTACACTGTGTTTTCATTAGTGGCTCTTTACATGCCCCCCCTTACAACCGAGGGTACGCATTTCTCCACACTCCCTTCACCGTTTATTTTTTGCAGCATTTTTCCTAATGGCCATTCTGACTGCTGTGAGCTGATAGGTTTTTGTAATATGGGTATGCCTGTCATTAAATTTTTTAAAATTCATCATATTCCTACATCGTTCTCTTTTCTCTTAAAAGAAAAAACCGTGAGTACAATATAGCTCTTGAAATTGTCTTCTTCGAAGGTTGCCCTCTTTTGAATTTTTTGGTCGATTTTGGACCCCAGAAATTTTCTGGAGGGCAGGTGTCATTTACAGAACTGCAAGTTGGTGAAAATTTAGTGACCTTTCGCAGTGGGTTCAAACCTGCTGTTGTGGGAAACGGCCACAAGGAGGTAGCATTTCTCCATTCCCCAATCTGGGTACTAGGGCAGCAGAGCCTTTCTGGAAGTCATTGTCCTAGGTTGTAAATTAGAATGGAATTTGCCAGGAGAAATCCCCATAAGTTTATGTCTCATTACTTCTTCTTGGTTTTTAAAAGTTTTTTAATCTGGGTAAAGTTTAGAATATTGTTTATCCTAGGTGTACACAATCTGGTTCATTTGTACATTATGTATGTCTATTAATGTACAGATCCTCTTCCCATGTAAAATATTACAGTGTTCCGTCGACCTCCCTTGCTATATGTTCGGTCTTTTTGATACATGTACAAAATATGTATTTGTATATGTATAGTAACACTAATCTTCATTTCTCAATTTCCCCCCCTCCTTTCCTTTCAGATGAGCATAGTTTGTTTTCTCAGCCTGTGAGTGTCTTTCTCTTTGGAAATACGTTCATCTGTGCCAGTTATTAGATAATGCCATAAGTGATAATATAGGATATAGGTGTTTTGCTTTCCGACCTACTTCATGTTTTGTGATTATCTCCAGGCTCATCTATGGTGCCTCAAAGAGCAGTGCTTCAATGTTTTCCATGGCTAATATTCCATGTGTACATGGACCACTTCTTCTTGGTGCATTCCTCTGTTGATGGACATTTTCGTTGCTTCCAAGTGTTGCCTATGGTAAATATTGCTGGAGTGCAGGATTGCCAGCCTGTGATTTTTGATTTTCCTTTTCTCAGGGGATAGACCCAGCAGTGGGTATGATTGATTGACTGGTATGGTAGCTCAACGTTTACCTTTTCAAGGCACCTCAATTGTGCTTTCATTAGTGGCTCTTACCACGTCCCCCTTAGAATCGAGGGTACGCATTTCTCCACAATCACGTCAGCATTTCTAGTTTGCAGCATTTTTGTTGATGGCCATTCTGACTGGTGTGAGCTGACAGGTTTTTGTAATTTGGGTTTACATGTCTGTAAAAATTCCTACAATTCATCATTTTTCCACGCCTTTTACTTTTCTGTTAAAAGAAAAAAGAAAGAAAGTGTGAGTGTAATATACCTCTTCAAATTTTCTTTTTGGAAGGTTGCACTCTAGAATTTTTTGGTCGATTTTCGACCTCAGTATTTTTTGGAGGGCCGGTGTCATTTACAGACCTGCAATTGGTGAATAATTAGTGACCTTTTGCAGTGGGTTCAAAGCTGCTGTTGTGGGAAACGGCCACAAGGATGCAGCATTTCTCGATTCCCAAATCTGGGTACTAGGGCAGCAGAGCCGTTCTGGAAGTTGTCTGCCTAGGTTTTCAATTTGGATGGAATGTGCCAGGAAAACCCCCCATAAGTTTATGTCTCATTACTCCTAGTTCGTTGTTTTAATTTTTTCAATTCGGGTAATGGTTAGAATGTTGCTTGTCCAAGGTGTACACACTCTGGTTCATCTACATATCATATATACCTATTTATGTAGAGATCCTCTTCCCGTGTAAATTATTACAGAGTGTTCCGTAATCCTTCCTTGCTATATGGTCGGTCTTTTTGATATATGTATATAATATGTATTTGTATACATATGGTAACGCTAATCTTCATGTATCCATTCCCCCCACCTTTCCTTTTAGATAAGCATAGTTTTTTGTTTTTAATAAGTCTGTGATTGCCTTTCTCTGTGGAAATATGTTCATTTGTGTCAGTTATTAGATAACGCCTATAAGTGATATCATAGGTTATAGGACTTTTCCTTTCCGACTTACCTCATGGTCTGTGATTATCTCCAAGATCATCTATGGTGCCTCAAAGAGCAGTGTTTCATTGTTTTCCATGGCTAGTATTCATTGTGTACATGGACCACTTCTTCTTTATCCTTTCGTCTGTTGATGGACATTTTGGTTGCTTCACTGTCTTGTCTATTGTGAATAAGGCTGCAGTGCAGCTTTTGCAGCCCGGGTCTTCTTCATTCTGGTCTTCTCAGGTGAGAGGCCCTTTGGTGCGCCTGCTGGATTGAATGGTACCTCAATTTTTCTTTTCAACGCAGCTTCTTTCTGTTCTCATTATTAGCGTTTAACCCTTTTACATCTCACCAGCAGCTAGAGGGTACACAGTTCTCTTAAACCTCTTCAGCATTTATTGTTTGTAGACTTTTTGCCAATGGTCAGTCGACTGGTGTGAGTTGAAAACTTTTTGTAGATTAGATTGCATGAGTCTAATACTTCCTGAGGCTGAGCTTTTATCCATTTTCCTTTTTTTAAAAAGAGAGTGAGTAAAACTTACCTCTTCATACTATCTTCGTGAACATTTTGCCTGTTTTGAATTTTTTTATCCATTCCCTACCTCAGCACAATTTTGAGGGCAGGTGTCCTTTACAGCCCTGAGTCCTTGTGAATGGTAAGTGACCATTAGCTGGGGGTTAAAAGCTGCTCTTGCGGGAATCGGCCACAAGGCGGCAGCATTTCTCCTTTACCAAATCTGGTTACTAGGGCAACAGAGCCTTACTGGAAGTGGTGTTCTAGGTTGTAAATTAGAATGGAATGTGCGAGGAAAAAGCCCTTTAAGTTTATGTCTCCTTACTTCTTGTTGGTATTTTTAACTTAATTTTTATTTTTTCTCACAGCAAACTTGATTACAGTGTTTTGTTTGTTCTAGGTGTGCAAGATGTGGTTCTTTCACACATATACATATATCTATTCTTCTTCGGATCCTTTTCCCATGTAGGTTATGACACAATGTTGAGTAGTCTTCTCTTGGTATTGCGTAGGTCTTTGGTGATTCTATATTTCACATGTGTTTGTATCTCTCTGTTAACCTCAATATGGTAATGTATCCAATCCTCACACCTGTCCATTTGGTGAACCATAAGTTTTTTAATGAATCTATGAAAGTGTTTCTCTGTGGAAATATCTTTGTTTGTATCATTTTTTAGGTAACACCTATATGTGATACGATAGGATATGTGTTTTTCGCTTTCTCACTTACTCCAAGTTGCGTGATTACTTCTAGACTCATCTGTGGTGCTGGAAATGGCATCGTTTCATTTTTTTCACTAGCTCATATTCCATCTGTACAGGTAGCAGTTCTTCTTTGTCCACCCATCTGTCGGTGGACTTTTTGGTTACTTCCATATCTTGGCTACTGTAATACTATGCAATGCAGATTTGCGTGCCTGTGTCCTTCCAATTCTGTCTTCTTAGTTTATAGGTCCAGGAATAGGTCTGCTGGAACATATGGTAGCTCAATGTTTACCTTTTAAAGGCACCTCTATTCTGTTCTCCTTAGTGGCTCTTTCCAGGTTACGTCCCACTTAAAGTGGAGGGTATGTATTTCTTCCCAGCTCCTTCAGGATTTATTCTTTGTAGTTTTTGCTGATGGTTATTCTGAGTGGTGTGAGCTGATACCTCTTTGTGGTTGAATTTGCATGTGTCTCATAATGCGTTGAAATTGATCTTTAAGACATGTCCTTTTTATTTTTCCAGCTGTGATTAGAGCTTATTTCTTCAAAGTGTTTTCTTAAAGTATGTGTCACCATTTGAAATATTTTGGCCATTATCTCCCTCAAGACATTTTGAGGGCAGGTTTCATTTACAGCCCTGCAGTACTTGTTCATATGAAGTGACCATTAGCTCAGGCTTTAAACCTGCTTTTGCAGGTAACGGCCAGAGAGCGGCAGCCTTTCTACGTTCCCCTTGCTGGTACTAGGGAAACAGACCTACCGGCCAGTGGTGTTCTTCGGTTATAAGTTAGAGTGCCATGTGCCCGGATAAACCCACAAATGTTGATGTCTCCTTGCTTTTGTTTGTTTTTAAATTTCATTTATATTTATTATTAGAGTAATATTCCATTGTGTACGTGGACCACTTCTTCTTGGTGCATTCCTCGGTTGATGGACATTTTCATTGCTTCCAAGTGCTGGCTATGGTAAATCTTGCTGGCGTACAGGTTTGCCAGCCTGTGACTTTTTGATTCTCATTTTCTCAGGTGATAGGCCAAGCAGTGGTTGTGATTGATTGACTGGTAGCTCAATGTTTCCCTTTTCAAAGCACCTACACTGTGTTTTCATTAGTGGCTCTTTACATGCCCCCCCTTACAACCGAGGGTACGCATTTCTCCACACTCCCTTCACCGTTTATTTTTTGCAGCATTTTTCCTAATGGCCATTCTGACTGCTGTGAGCTGATAGGTTTTTGTAATATGGGTATGCCTGTCATTAAATTTTTTAAAATTCATCATATTCCTACATCGTTCTCTTTTCTCTTAAAAGAAAAAACCGTGAGTACAATATAGCTCTTGAAATTGTCTTCTTCGAAGGTTGCCCTCTTTTGAATTTTTTGGTCGATTTTGGACCCCAGAAATTTTCTGGAGGGCAGGTGTCATTTACAGAACTGCAAGTTGGTGAAAATTTAGTGACCTTTCGCAGTGGGTTCAAACCTGCTGTTGTGGGAAACGGCCACAAGGAGGTAGCATTTCTCCATTCCCCAATCTGGGTACTAGGGCAGCAGAGCCTTTCTGGAAGTCATTGTCCTAGGTTGTAAATTAGAATGGAATTTGCCAGGAGAAATCCCCATAAGTTTATGTCTCATTACTTCTTCTTGGTTTTTAAAAGTTTTTTAATCTGGGTAAAGTTTAGAATATTGTTTATCCTAGGTGTACACAATCTGGTTCATTTGTACATTATGTATGTCTATTAATGTACAGATCCTCTTCCCATGTAAAATATTACAGTGTTCCGTCGACCTCCCTTGCTATATGTTCGGTCTTTTTGATACATGTACAAAATATGTATTTGTATATGTATAGTAACACTAATCTTCATTTCTCAATTTCCCCCCCTCCTTTCCTTTCAGATGAGCATAGTTTGTTTTCTCAGCCTGTGAGTGTCTTTCTCTTTGGAAATACGTTCATCTGTGCCAGTTATTAGATAATGCCATAAGTGATAATATAGGATATAGGTGTTTTGCTTTCCGACCTACTTCATGTTTTGTGATTATCTCCAGGCTCATCTATGGTGCCTCAAAGAGCAGTGCTTCAATGTTTTCCATGGCTAATATTCCATGTGTACATGGACCACTTCTTCTTGGTGCATTCCTCTGTTGATGGACATTTTCGTTGCTTCCAAGTGTTGCCTATGGTAAATATTGCTGGAGTGCAGGATTGCCAGCCTGTGATTTTTGATTTTCCTTTTCTCAGGGGATAGACCCAGCAGTGGGTATGATTGATTGACTGGTATGGTAGCTCAACGTTTACCTTTTCAAGGCACCTCAATTGTGCTTTCATTAGTGGCTCTTACCACGTCCCCCTTAGAATCGAGGGTACGCATTTCTCCACAATCACGTCAGCATTTCTAGTTTGCAGCATTTTTGTTGATGGCCATTCTGACTGGTGTGAGCTGACAGGTTTTTGTAATTTGGGTTTACATGTCTGTAAAAATTCCTACAATTCATCATTTTTCCACGCCTTTTACTTTTCTGTTAAAAGAAAAAAGAAAGAAAGTGTGAGTGTAATATACCTCTTCAAATTTTCTTTTTGGAAGGTTGCACTCTAGAATTTTTTGGTCGATTTTCGACCTCAGTATTTTTTGGAGGGCCGGTGTCATTTACAGACCTGCAATTGGTGAATAATTAGTGACCTTTTGCAGTGGGTTCAAAGCTGCTGTTGTGGGAAACGGCCACAAGGATGCAGCATTTCTCGATTCCCAAATCTGGGTACTAGGGCAGCAGAGCCGTTCTGGAAGTTGTCTGCCTAGGTTTTCAATTTGGATGGAATGTGCCAGGAAAACCCCCCATAAGTTTATGTCTCATTACTCCTAGTTCGTTGTTTTAATTTTTTCAATTCGGGTAATGGTTAGAATGTTGCTTGTCCAAGGTGTACACACTCTGGTTCATCTACATATCATATATACCTATTTATGTAGAGATCCTCTTCCCGTGTAAATTATTACAGAGTGTTCCGTAATCCTTCCTTGCTATATGGTCGGTCTTTTTGATATATGTATATAATATGTATTTGTATACATATGGTAACGCTAATCTTCATGTATCCATTCCCCCCACCTTTCCTTTTAGATAAGCATAGTTTTTTTTTTTTTAATAAGTCTGTGATTGCCTTTCTCTGTGGAAATATGTTCATTTGTGTCAGTTATTAGATAACGCCTATAAGTGATATCATAGGTTATAGGACTTTTCCTTTCCGACTTACCTCATGTTCTGTGATTATCTCCAAGATCATCTATGGTGCCTCAAAGAGCAGTGTTTCATTGTTTTCCATGGCTAGTATTCATTGTGTACATGGACCACTTCTTCTTTATCCTTTCGTCTGTTGATGGACATTTTGGTTGCTTCACTGTCTTGTCTATTGTGAATAAGGCTGCAGTGCAGCTTTTGCAGCCCGGGTCTTCTTCATTCTGGTCTTCTCAGGTGAGAGGCCCTTTGGTGCGCCTGCTGGATTGAATGGTACCTCAATTTTTCTTTTCAACGCAGCTTCTTTCTGTTCTCATTATTAGCGTTTAACCCTTTTACATCTCACCAGCAGCTAGAGGGTACACAGTTCTCTTAAACCTCTTCAGCATTTATTGTTTGTAGACTTTTTGCCAATGGTCAGTCGACTGGTGTGAGTTGAAAACTTTTTGTAGATTAGATTGCATGAGTCTAATACTTCCTGAGGCTGAGCTTTTATCCATTTTCCTTTTTTTAAAAAGAGAGTGAGTAAAACTTACCTCTTCATACTATCTTCGTGAACATTTTGCCTGTTTTGAATTTTTTTATCCATTCCCTACCTCAGCACAATTTTGAGGGCAGGTGTCCTTTACAGCCCTGAGTCCTTGTGAATGGTAAGTGACCATTAGCTGGGGGTTAAAAGCTGCTCTTGCGGGAATCGGCCACAAGGCGGCAGCATTTCTCCTTTACCAAATCTGGTTACTAGGGCAACAGAGCCTTACTGGAAGTGGTGTTCTAGGTTGTAAATTAGAATGGAATGTGCGAGGAAAAAGCCCTTTAAGTTTATGTCTCCTTACTTCTTGTTGGTATTTTTAACTTAATTTTTATTTTTTCTCACAGCAAACTTGATTACAGTGTTTTGTTTGTTCTAGGTGTGCAAGATGTGGTTCTTTCACACATATACATATATCTATTCTTCTTCGGATCCTTTTCCCATGTAGGTTATGACACAATGTTGAGTAGTCTTCTCTTGGTATTGCGTAGGTCTTTGGTGATTCTATATTTCACATGTGTTTGTATCTCTCTGTTAACCTCAATATGGTAATGTATCCAATCCTCACACCTGTCCATTTGGTGAACCATAAGTTTTTTAATGAATCTATGAAAGTGTTTCTCTGTGGAAATATCTTTGTTTGTATCATTTTTTAGGTAACACCTATATGTGATACGATAGGATATGTGTTTTTCGCTTTCTCACTTACTCCAAGTTGCGTGATTACTTCTAGACTCATCTGTGGTGCTGGAAATGGCATCGTTTCATTTTTTTCACTAGCTCATATTCCATCTGTACAGGTAGCAGTTCTTCTTTGTCCACCCATCTGTCGGTGGACTTTTTGGTTACTTCCATATCTTGGCTACTGTAATACTATGCAATGCAGATTTGCGTGCCTGTGTCCTTCCAATTCTGTCTTCTTAGTTTATAGGTCCAGGAATAGGTCTGCTGGAACATATGGTAGCTCAATGTTTACCTTTTAAAGGCACCTCTATTCTGTTCTCCTTAGTGGCTCTTTCCAGGTTACGTCCCACTTAAAGTGGAGGGTATGTATTTCTTCCCAGCTCCTTCAGGATTTATTCTTTGTAGTTTTTGCTGATGGTTATTCTGAGTGGTGTGAGCTGATACCTCTTTGTGGTTGAATTTGCATGTGTCTCATAATGCGTTGAAATTGATCTTTAAGACATGTCCTTTTTATTTTTCCAGCTGTGATTAGAGCTTATTTCTTCAAAGTGTTTTCTTAAAGTATGTGTCACCATTTGAAATATTTTGGCCATTATCTCCCTCAAGACATTTTGAGGGCAGGTTTCATTTACAGCCCTGCAGTACTTGTTCATATGAAGTGACCATTAGCTCAGGCTTTAAACCTGCTTTTGCAGGTAACGGCCAGAGAGCGGCAGCCTTTCTACGTTCCCCTTGCTGGTACTAGGGAAACAGACCTACCGGCCAGTGGTGTTCTTCGGTTATAAGTTAGAGTGCCATGTGCCCGGATAAACCCACAAATGTTGATGTCTCCTTGCTTTTGTTTGTTTTTAAATTTCATTTATATTTATTATTAGAGTAATATTCCATTGTGTACGTGGACCACTTCTTCTTGGTGCATTCCTCGGTTGATGGACATTTTCATTGCTTCCAAGTGCTGGCTATGGTAAATCTTGCTGGCGTACAGGTTTGCCAGCCTGTGACTTTTTGATTCTCATTTTCTCAGGTGATAGGCCAAGCAGTGGTTGTGATTGATTGACTGGTAGCTCAATGTTTCCCTTTTCAAAGCACCTACACTGTGTTTTCATTAGTGGCTCTTTACATGCCCCCCCTTACAACCGAGGGTACGCATTTCTCCACACTCCCTTCACCGTTTATTTTTTGCAGCATTTTTCCTAATGGCCATTCTGACTGCTGTGAGCTGATAGGTTTTTGTAATATGGGTATGCCTGTCATTAAATTTTTTAAAATTCATCATATTCCTACATCGTTCTCTTTTCTCTTAAAAGAAAAAACCGTGAGTACAATATAGCTCTTGAAATTGTCTTCTTCGAAGGTTGCCCTCTTTTGAATTTTTTGGTCGATTTTGGACCCCAGAAATTTTCTGGAGGGCAGGTGTCATTTACAGAACTGCAAGTTGGTGAAAATTTAGTGACCTTTCGCAGTGGGTTCAAACCTGCTGTTGTGGGAAACGGCCACAAGGAGGTAGCATTTCTCCATTCCCCAATCTGGGTACTAGGGCAGCAGAGCCTTTCTGGAAGTCATTGTCCTAGGTTGTAAATTAGAATGGAATTTGCCAGGAGAAATCCCCATAAGTTTATGTCTCATTACTTCTTCTTGGTTTTTAAAAGTTTTTTAATCTGGGTAAAGTTTAGAATATTGTTTATCCTAGGTGTACACAATCTGGTTCATTTGTACATTATGTATGTCTATTAATGTACAGATCCTCTTCCCATGTAAAATATTACAGTGTTCCATCAACCTCCCTTGCTATATGTTCGGTCTTTTTGATACATGTACAAAATATGTATTTGTATATGTATAGTAACACTAATCTTCATTTCTCAATTTCCCCCCTCCTTTCCTTTCAGATGAGCATAGTTTGTTTTCTCAGCCTGTGAGTGTCTTTCTCTTTGGAAATACGTTCATCTGTGCCAGTTATTAGATAATGCCATAAGTGATAATATAGGATATAGGTGTTTTGCTTTCCGACCTACTTCATGTTTTGTGATTATCTCCAGGCTCATCTATGGTGCCTCAAAGAGCAGTGCTTCAATGTTTTCCATGGCTAATATTCCATGTGTACATGGACCACTTCTTCTTGGTGCATTCCTCTGTTGATGGACATTTTCGTTGCTTCCAAGTGTTGCCTATGGTAAATATTGCTGGAGTGCAGGATTGCCAGCCTGTGATTTTTGATTTTCCTTTTCTCAGGGGATAGACCCAGCAGTGGGTATGATTGATTGACTGGTATGGTAGCTCAACGTTTACCTTTTCAAGGCACCTCAATTGTGCTTTCATTAGTGGCTCTTACCACGTCCCCCTTAGAATCGAGGGTACGCATTTCTCCACAATCACGTCAGCATTTCTAGTTTGCAGCATTTTTGTTGATGGCCATTCTGACTGGTGTGAGCTGACAGGTTTTTGTAATTTGGGTTTACATGTCTGTAAAAATTCCTACAATTCATCATTTTTCCACGCCTTTTACTTTTCTGTTAAAAGAAAAAAGAAAGAAAGTGTGAGTGTAATATACCTCTTCAAATTTTCTTTTTGGAAGGTTGCACTCTAGAATTTTTTGGTCGATTTTCGACCTCAGTATTTTTTGGAGGGCCGGTGTCATTTACAGACCTGCAATTGGTGAATAATTAGTGACCTTTTGCAGTGGGTTCAAAGCTGCTGTTGTGGGAAACGGCCACAAGGATGCAGCATTTCTCGATTCCCAAATCTGGGTACTAGGGCAGCAGAGCCGTTCTGGAAGTTGTCTGCCTAGGTTTTCAATTTGGATGGAATGTGCCAGGAAAACCCCCCATAAGTTTATGTCTCATTACTCCTAGTTCGTTGTTTTAATTTTTTCAATTCGGGTAATGGTTAGAATGTTGCTTGTCCAAGGTGTACACACTCTGGTTCATCTACATATCATATATACCTATTTATGTAGAGATCCTCTTCCCGTGTAAATTATTACAGAGTGTTCCGTAATCCTTCCTTGCTATATGGTCGGTCTTTTTGATATATGTATATAATATGTATTTGTATACATATGGTAACGCTAATCTTCATGTATCCATTCCCCCCACCTTTCCTTTTAGATAAGCATAGTTTTTTTTTTTTTAATAAGTCTGTGATTGCCTTTCTCTGTGGAAATATGTTCATTTGTGTCAGTTATTAGATAACGCCTATAAGTGATATCATAGGTTATAGGACTTTTCCTTTCCGACTTACCTCATGTTCTGTGATTATCTCCAAGATCATCTATGGTGCCTCAAAGAGCAGTGTTTCATTGTTTTCCATGGCTAGTATTCATTGTGTACATGGACCACTTCTTCTTTATCCTTTCGTCTGTTGATGGACATTTTGGTTGCTTCACTGTCTTGTCTATTGTGAATAAGGCTGCAGTGCAGCTTTTGCAGCCCGGGTCTTCTTCATTCTGGTCTTCTCAGGTGAGAGGCCCTTTGGTGCGCCTGCTGGATTGAATGGTACCTCAATTTTTCTTTTCAACGCAGCTTCTTTCTGTTCTCATTATTAGCGTTTAACCCTTTTACATCTCACCAGCAGCTAGAGGGTACACAGTTCTCTTAAACCTCTTCAGCATTTATTGTTTGTAGACTTTTTGCCAATGGTCAGTCGACTGGTGTGAGTTGAAAACTTTTTGTAGATTAGATTGCATGAGTCTAATACTTCCTGAGGCTGAGCTTTTATCCATTTTCCTTTTTTTAAAAAGAGAGTGAGTAAAACTTACCTCTTCATACTATCTTCGTGAACATTTTGCCTGTTTTGAATTTTTTTATCCATTCCCTACCTCAGCACAATTTTGAGGGCAGGTGTCCTTTACAGCCCTGAGTCCTTGTGAATGGTAAGTGACCATTAGCTGGGGGTTAAAAGCTGCTCTTGCGGGAATCGGCCACAAGGCGGCAGCATTTCTCCTTTACCAAATCTGGTTACTAGGGCAACAGAGCCTTACTGGAAGTGGTGTTCTAGGTTGTAAATTAGAATGGAATGTGCGAGGAAAAAGCCCTTTAAGTTTATGTCTCCTTACTTCTTGTTGGTATTTTTAACTTAATTTTTATTTTTTCTCACAGCAAACTTGATTACAATGTTTTGTTTGTTCTAGGTGTGCAAGATGTGGTTCTTTCACACATATACATATATCTATTCTTCTTCGGATCCTTTTCCCATGTAGGTTATGACACAATGTTGAGTAGTCTTCTCTTGGTATTGCGTAGGTCTTTGGTGATTCTATATTTCACATGTGTTTGTATCTCTCTGTTAACCTCAATATGGTAATGTATCCAATCCTCACACCTGTCCATTTGGTGAACCATAAGTTTTTTAATGAATCTATGAAAGTGTTTCTCTGTGGAAATATCTTTGTTTGTATCATTTTTTAGGTAACACCTATATGTGATACGATAGGATATGTGTTTTTCGCTTTCTCACTTACTCCAAGTTGCGTGATTACTTCTAGACTCATCTGTGGTGCTGGAAATGGCATCGTTTCATTTTTTTCACTAGCTCATATTCCATCTGTACAGGTAGCAGTTCTTCTTTGTCCACCCATCTGTCGGTGGACTTTTTGGTTACTTCCATATCTTGGCTACTGTAATACTATGCAATGCAGATTTGCGTGCCTGTGTCCTTCCAATTCTGTCTTCTTAGTTTATAGGTCCAGGAATAGGTCTGCTGGAACATATGGTAGCTCAATGTTTACCTTTTAAAGGCACCTCTATTCTGTTCTCCTTAGTGGCTCTTTCCAGGTTACGTCCCACTTAAAGTGGAGGGTATGTATTTCTTCCCAGCTCCTTCAGGATTTATTCTTTGTAGTTTTTGCTGATGGTTATTCTGAGTGGTGTGAGCTGATACCTCTTTGTGGTTGAATTTGCATGTGTCTCATAATGCGTTGAAATTGATCTTTAAGACATGTCCTTTTTATTTTTCCAGCTGTGATTAGAGCTTATTTCTTCAAAGTGTTTTCTTAAAGTATGTGTCACCATTTGAAATATTTTGGCCATTATCTCCCTCAAGACATTTTGAGGGCAGGTTTCATTTACAGCCCTGCAGTACTTGTTCATATGAAGTGACCATTAGCTCAGGCTTTAAACCTGCTTTTGCAGGTAACGGCCAGAGAGCGGCAGCCTTTCTACGTTCCCCTTGCTGGTACTAGGGAAACAGACCTACCGGCCAGTGGTGTTCTTCGGTTATAAGTTAGAGTGCCATGTGCCCGGATAAACCCACAAATGTTGATGTCTCCTTGCTTTTGTTTGTTTTTAAATTTCATTTATATTTATTATTAGAGTAATATTCCATTGTGTACGTGGACCACTTCTTCTTGGTGCATTCCTCGGTTGATGGACATTTTCATTGCTTCCAAGTGCTGGCTATGGTAAATCTTGCTGGCGTACAGGTTTGCCAGCCTGTGACTTTTTGATTCTCATTTTCTCAGGTGATAGGCCAAGCAGTGGTTGTGATTGATTGACTGGTAGCTCAATGTTTCCCTTTTCAAAGCACCTACACTGTGTTTTCATTAGTGGCTCTTTACATGCCCCCCCTTACAACCGAGGGTACGCATTTCTCCACACTCCCTTCACCGTTTATTTTTTGCAGCATTTTTCCTAATGGCCATTCTGACTGCTGTGAGCTGATAGGTTTTTGTAATATGGGTATGCCTGTCATTAAATTTTTTAAAATTCATCATATTCCTACATCGTTCTCTTTTCTCTTAAAAGAAAAAACCGTGAGTACAATGTAGCTCTTGAAATTGTCTTCTTCGAAGGTTGCCCTCTTTTGAATTTTTTGGTCGATTTTGGACCCCAGAAATTTTCTGGAGGGCAGGTGTCATTTACAGAACTGCAAGTTGGTGAAAATTTAGTGACCTTTCGCAGTGGGTTCAAACCTGCTGTTGTGGGAAACGGCCACAAGGAGGTAGCATTTCTCCATTCCCCAATCTGGGTACTAGGGCAGCAGAGCCTTTCTGGAAGTCATTGTCCTAGGTTGTAAATTAGAATGGAATTTGCCAGGAGAAATCCCCATAAGTTTATGTCTCATTACTTCTTCTTGGTTTTTAAAAGTTTTTTAATCTGGGTAAAGTTTAGAATATTGTTTATCCTAGGTGTACACAATCTGGTTCATTTGTACATTATGTATGTCTATTAATGTACAGATCCTCTTCCCATGTAAAATATTACAGTGTTCCGTCGACCTCCCTTGCTATATGTTCGGTCTTTTTGATACATGTACAAAATATGTATTTGTATATGTATAGTAACACTAATCTTCATTTCTCAATTTCCCCCCTCCTTTCCTTTCAGATGAGCATAGTTTGTTTTCTCAGCCTGTGAGTGTCTTTCTCTTTGGAAATACGTTCATCTGTGCCAGTTATTAGATAATGCCATAAGTGATAATATAGGATATAGGTGTTTTGCTTTCCGACCTACTTCATGTTTTGTGATTATCTCCAGGCTCATCTATGGTGCCTCAAAGAGCAGTGCTTCAATGTTTTCCATGGCTAATATTCCATGTGTACATGGACCACTTCTTCTTGGTGCATTCCTCTGTTGATGGACATTTTCGTTGCTTCCAAGTGTTGCCTATGGTAAATATTGCTGGAGTGCAGGATTGCCAGCCTGTGATTTTTGATTTTCCTTTTCTCAGGGGATAGACCCAGCAGTGGGTATGATTGATTGACTGGTATGGTAGCTCAACGTTTACCTTTTCAAGGCACCTCAATTGTGCTTTCATTAGTGGCTCTTACCACGTCCCCCTTAGAATCGAGGGTACGCATTTCTCCACAATCACGTCAGCATTTCTAGTTTGCAGCATTTTTGTTGATGGCCATTCTGACTGGTGTGAGCTGACAGGTTTTTGTAATTTGGGTTTACATGTCTGTAAAAATTCCTACAATTCATCATTTTTCCACGCCTTTTACTTTTCTGTTAAAAGAAAAAAGAAAGAAAGTGTGAGTGTAATATACCTCTTCAAATTTTCTTTTTGGAACGTTGCACTCTAGAATTTTTTGGTCGATTTTCGACCTCAGTATTTTTTGGAGGGCCGGTGTCATTTACAGACCTGCAATTGGTGAATAATTAGTGACCTTTTGCAGTGGGTTCAAAGCTGCTGTTGTGGGAAACGGCCACAAGGATGCAGCATTTCTCGATTCCCAAATCTGGGTACTAGGGCAGCAGAGCCGTTCTGGAAGTTGTCTGCCTAGGTTTTCAATTTGGATGGAATGTGCCAGGAAAACCCCCCATAAGTTTATGTCTCATTACTCCTAGTTCGTTGTTTTAATTTTTTCAATTCGGGTAATGGTTAGAATGTTGCTTGTCCAAGGTGTACACACTCTGGTTCATCTACATATCATATATACCTATTTATGTAGAGATCCTCTTCCCGTGTAAATTATTACAGAGTGTTCCGTAATCCTTCCTTGCTATATGGTCGGTCTTTTTGATATATGTATATAATATGTATTTGTATACATATGGTAACGCTAATCTTCATGTATCCATTCCCCCCACCTTTCCTTTTAGATAAGCATAGTTTTTTTTTTTTTAATAAGTCTGTGATTGCCTTTCTCTGTGGAAATATGTTCATTTGTGTCAGTTATTAGATAACGCCTATAAGTGATATCATAGGTTATAGGACTTTTCCTTTCCGACTTACCTCATGTTCTGTGATTATCTCCAAGATCATCTATGGTGCCTCAAAGAGCAGTGTTTCATTGTTTTCCATGGCTAGTATTCATTGTGTACATGGACCACTTCTTCTTTATCCTTTCGTCTGTTGATGGACATTTTGGTTGCTTCACTGTCTTGTCTATTGTGAATAAGGCTGCAGTGCAGCTTTTGCAGCCCGGGTCTTCTTCATTCTGGTCTTCTCAGGTGAGAGGCCCTTTGGTGCGCCTGCTGGATTGAATGGTACCTCAATTTTTCTTTTCAACGCAGCTTCTTTCTGTTCTCATTATTAGCGTTTAACCCTTTTACATCTCACCAGCAGCTAGAGGGTACACAGTTCTCTTAAACCTCTTCAGCATTTATTGTTTGTAGACTTTTTGCCAATGGTCAGTCGACTGGTGTGAGTTGAAAACTTTTTGTAGATTAGATTGCATGAGTCTAATACTTCCTGAGGCTGAGCTTTTATCCATTTTCCTTTTTTTAAAAAGAGAGTGAGTAAAACTTACCTCTTCATACTATCTTCGTGAACATTTTGCCTGTTTTGAATTTTTTTATCCATTCCCTACCTCAGCACAATTTTGAGGGCAGGTGTCCTTTACAGCCCTGAGTCCTTGTGAATGGTAAGTGACCATTAGCTGGGGGTTAAAAGCTGCTCTTGCGGGAATCGGCCACAAGGCGGCAGCATTTCTCCTTTACCAAATCTGGTTACTAGGGCAACAGAGCCTTACTGGAAGTGGTGTTCTAGGTTGTAAATTAGAATGGAATGTGCGAGGAAAAAGCCCTTTAAGTTTATGTCTCCTTACTTCTTGTTGGTATTTTTAACTTAATTTTTATTTTTTCTCACAGCAAACTTGATTACAATGTTTTGTTTGTTCTAGGTGTGCAAGATGTGGTTCTTTCACACATATACATATATCTATTCTTCTTCGGATCCTTTTCCCATGTAGGTTATGACACAATGTTGAGTAGTCTTCTCTTGGTATTGCGTAGGTCTTTGGTGATTCTATATTTCACATGTGTTTGTATCTCTCTGTTAACCTCAATATGGTAATGTATCCAATCCTCACACCTGTCCATTTGGTGAACCATAAGTTTTTTAATGAATCTATGAAAGTGTTTCTCTGTGGAAATATCTTTGTTTGTATCATTTTTTAGGTAACACCTATATGTGATACGATAGGATATGTGTTTTTCGCTTTCTCACTTACTCCAAGTTGCGTGATTACTTCTAGACTCATCTGTGGTGCTGGAAATGGCATCGTTTCATTTTTTTCACTAGCTCATATTCCATCTGTACAGGTAGCAGTTCTTCTTTGTCCACCCATCTGTCGGTGGACTTTTTGGTTACTTCCATATCTTGGCTACTGTAATACTATGCAATGCAGATTTGCGTGCCTGTGTCCTTCCAATTCTGTCTTCTTAGTTTATAGGTCCAGGAATAGGTCTGCTGGAACATATGGTAGCTCAATGTTTACCTTTTAAAGGCACCTCTATTCTGTTCTCCTTAGTGGCTCTTTCCAGGTTACGTCCCACTTAAAGTGGAGGGTATGTATTTCTTCCCAGCTCCTTCAGGATTTATTCTTTGTAGTTTTTGCTGATGGTTATTCTGAGTGGTGTGAGCTGATACCTCTTTGTGGTTGAATTTGCATGTGTCTCATAATGCGTTGAAATTGATCTTTAAGACATGTCCTTTTTATTTTTCCAGCTGTGATTAGAGCTTATTTCTTCAAAGTGTTTTCTTAAAGTATGTGTCACCATTTGAAATATTTTGGCCATTATCTCCCTCAAGACATTTTGAGGGCAGGTTTCATTTACAGCCCTGCAGTACTTGTTCATATGAAGTGACCATTAGCTCAGGCTTTAAACCTGCTTTTGCAGGTAACGGCCAGAGAGCGGCAGCCTTTCTACGTTCCCCTTGCTGGTACTAGGGAAACAGACCTACCGGCCAGTGGTGTTCTTCGGTTATAAGTTAGAGTGCCATGTGCCCGGATAAACCCACAAATGTTGATGTCTCCTTGCTTTTGTTTGTTTTTAAATTTCATTTATATTTATTATTAGAGTAATATTCCATTGTGTACGTGGACCACTTCTTCTTGGTGCATTCCTCGGTTGATGGACATTTTCATTGCTTCCAAGTGCTGGCTATGGTAAATCTTGCTGGCGTACAGGTTTGCCAGCCTGTGACTTTTTGATTCTCATTTTCTCAGGTGATAGGCCAAGCAGTGGTTGTGATTGATTGACTGGTAGCTCAATGTTTCCCTTTTCAAAGCACCTACACTGTGTTTTCATTAGTGGCTCTTTACATGCCCCCCCTTACAACCGAGGGTACGCATTTCTCCACACTCCCTTCACCGTTTATTTTTTGCAGCATTTTTCCTAATGGCCATTCTGACTGCTGTGAGCTGATAGGTTTTTGTAATATGGGTATGCCTGTCATTAAATTTTTTAAAATTCATCATATTCCTACATCGTTCTCTTTTCTCTTAAAAGAAAAAACCGTGAGTACAATGTAGCTCTTGAAATTGTCTTCTTCGAAGGTTGCCCTCTTTTGAATTTTTTGGTCGATTTTGGACCCCAGAAATTTTCTGGAGGGCAGGTGTCATTTACAGAACTGCAAGTTGGTGAAAATTTAGTGACCTTTCGCAGTGGGTTCAAACCTGCTGTTGTGGGAAACGGCCACAAGGAGGTAGCATTTCTCCATTCCCCAATCTGGGTACTAGGGCAGCAGAGCCTTTCTGGAAGTCATTGTCCTAGGTTGTAAATTAGAATGGAATTTGCCAGGAGAAATCCCCATAAGTTTATGTCTCATTACTTCTTCTTGGTTTTTAAAAGTTTTTTAATCTGGGTAAAGTTTAGAATATTGTTTATCCTAGGTGTACACAATCTGGTTCATTTGTACATTATGTATGTCTATTAATGTACAGATCCTCTTCCCATGTAAAATATTACAGTGTTCCGTCGACCTCCCTTGCTATATGTTCGGTCTTTTTGATACATGTACAAAATATGTATTTGTATATGTATAGTAACACTAATCTTCATTTCTCAATTTCCCCCCTCCTTTCCTTTCAGATGAGCATAGTTTGTTTTCTCAGCCTGTGAGTGTCTTTCTCTTTGGAAATACGTTCATCTGTGCCAGTTATTAGATAATGCCATAAGTGATAATATAGGATATAGGTGTTTTGCTTTCCGACCTACTTCATGTTTTGTGATTATCTCCAGGCTCATCTATGGTGCCTCAAAGAGCAGTGCTTCAATGTTTTCCATGGCTAATATTCCATGTGTACATGGACCACTTCTTCTTGGTGCATTCCTCTGTTGATGGACATTTTCGTTGCTTCCAAGTGTTGCCTATGGTAAATATTGCTGGAGTGCAGGATTGCCAGCCTGTGATTTTTGATTTTCCTTTTCTCAGGGGATAGACCCAGCAGTGGGTATGATTGATTGACTGGTATGGTAGCTCAACGTTTACCTTTTCAAGGCACCTCAATTGTGCTTTCATTAGTGGCTCTTACCACGTCCCCCTTAGAATCGAGGGTACGCATTTCTCCACAATCACGTCAGCATTTCTAGTTTGCAGCATTTTTGTTGATGGCCATTCTGACTGGTGTGAGCTGACAGGTTTTTGTAATTTGGGTTTACATGTCTGTAAAAATTCCTACAATTCATCATTTTTCCACGCCTTTTACTTTTCTGTTAAAAGAAAAAAGAAAGAAAGTGTGAGTGTAATATACCTCTTCAAATTTTCTTTTTGGAAGGTTGCACTCTAGAATTTTTTGGTCGATTTTCGACCTCAGTATTTTTTGGAGGGCCGGTGTCATTTACAGACCTGCAATTGGTGAATAATTAGTGACCTTTTGCAGTGGGTTCAAAGCTGCTGTTGTGGGAAACGGCCACAAGGATGCAGCATTTCTCGATTCCCAAATCTGGGTACTAGGGCAGCAGAGCCGTTCTGGAAGTTGTCTGCCTAGGTTTTCAATTTGGATGGAATGTGCCAGGAAAACCCCCCATAAGTTTATGTCTCATTACTCCTAGTTCGTTGTTTTAATTTTTTCAATTGGGGTAATGGTTAGAATGTTGCTTGTCCAAGGTGTACACACTCTGGTTCATCTACATATCATATATACCTATTTATGTAGAGATCCTCTTCCCGTGTAAATTATTACAGAGTGTTCCGTAATCCTTCCTTGCTATATGGTCAGTCTTTTTGATATATGTATATAATATGTATTTGTATACATATGGTAACGCTAATCTTCATGTATCCATTCCCCCCACCTTTCCTTTTAGATAAGCATAGTTTTTTTTTTTTTTAATAAGTCTGTGATTGCCTTTCTCTGTGGAAATATGTTCATTTGTGTCAGTTATTAGATAACGCCTATAAGTGATATCATAGGTTATAGGACTTTTCCTTTCCGACTTACCTCATGTTCTGTGATTATCTCCAAGATCATCTATGGTGCCTCAAAGAGCAGTGTTTCATTGTTTTCCATGGCTAGTATTCATTGTGTACATGGACCACTTCTTCTTTATCCTTTCGTCTGTTGATGGACATTTTGGTTGCTTCACTGTCTTGTCTATTGTGAATAAGGCTGCAGTGCAGCTTTTGCAGCCCGGGTCTTCTTCATTCTGGTCTTCTCAGGTGAGAGGCCCTTTGGTGCGCCTGCTGGATTGAATGGTACCTCAATTTTTCTTTTCAACGCAGCTTCTTTCTGTTCTCATTATTAGCGTTTAACCCTTTTACATCTCACCAGCAGCTAGAGGGTACACAGTTCTCTTAAACCTCTTCAGCATTTATTGTTTGTAGACTTTTTGCCAATGGTCAGTCGACTGGTGTGAGTTGAAAACTTTTTGTAGATTAGATTGCATGAGTCTAATACTTCCTGAGGCTGAGCTTTTATCCATTTTCCTTTTTTTAAAAAGAGAGTGAGTAAAACTTACCTCTTCATACTATCTTCGTGAACATTTTGCCTGTTTTGAATTTTTTTATCCATTCCCTACCTCAGCACAATTTTGAGGGCAGGTGTCCTTTACAGCCCTGAGTCCTTGTGAATGGTAAGTGACCATTAGCTGGGGGTTAAAAGCTGCTCTTGCGGGAATCGGCCACAAGGCGGCAGCATTTCTCCTTTACCAAATCTGGTTACTAGGGCAACAGAGCCTTACTGGAAGTGGTGTTCTAGGTTGTAAATTAGAATGGAATGTGCGAGGAAAAAGCCCTTTAAGTTTATGTCTCCTTACTTCTTGTTGGTATTTTTAACTTAATTTTTATTTTTTCTCACAGCAAACTTGATTACAATGTTTTGTTTGTTCTAGGTGTGCAAGATGTGGTTCTTTCACACATATACATATATCTATTCTTCTTCGGATCCTTTTCCCATGTAGGTTATGACACAATGTTGAGTAGTCTTCTCTTGGTATTGCGTAGGTCTTTGGTGATTCTATATTTCACATGTGTTTGTATCTCTCTGTTAACCTCAATATGGTAATGTATCCAATCCTCACACCTGTCCATTTGGTGAACCATAAGTTTTTTAATGAATCTATGAAAGTGTTTCTCTGTGGAAATATCTTTGTTTGTATCATTTTTTAGGTAACACCTATATGTGATACGATAGGATATGTGTTTTTCGCTTTCTCACTTACTCCAAGTTGCGTGATTACTTCTAGACTCATCTGTGGTGCTGGAAATGGCATCGTTTCATTTTTTTCACTAGCTCATATTCCATCTGTACAGGTAGCAGTTCTTCTTTGTCCACCCATCTGTCGGTGGACTTTTTGGTTACTTCCATATCTTGGCTACTGTAATACTATGCAATGCAGATTTGCGTGCCTGTGTCCTTCCAATTCTGTCTTCTTAGTTTATAGGTCCAGGAATAGGTCTGCTGGAACATATGGTAGCTCAATGTTTACCTTTTAAAGGCACCTCTATTCTGTTCTCCTTAGTGGCTCTTTCCAGGTTACGTCCCACTTAAAGTGGAGGGTATGTATTTCTTCCCAGCTCCTTCAGGATTTATTCTTTGTAGTTTTTGCTGATGGTTATTCTGAGTGGTGTGAGCTGATACCTCTTTGTGGTTGAATTTGCATGTGTCTCATAATGCGTTGAAATTGATCTTTAAGACATGTCCTTTTTATTTTTCCAGCTGTGATTAGAGCTTATTTCTTCAAAGTGTTTTCTTAAAGTATGTGTCACCGTTTGAAATATTTTGGCCATTATCTCCCTCAAGACATTTTGAGGGCAGGTTTCATTTACAGCCCTGCAGTACTTGTTCATATGAAGTGACCATTAGCTCAGGCTTTAAACCTGCTTTTGCAGGTAACGGCCAGAGAGCGGCAGCCTTTCTACGTTCCCCTTGCTGGTACTAGGGAAACAGACCTACCGGCCAGTGGTGTTCTTCGGTTATAAGTTAGAGTGCCATGTGCCCGGATAAACCCACAAATGTTGATGTCTCCTTGCTTTTGTTTGTTTTTAAATTTCATTTATATTTATTATTAGAGTAATATTCCATTGTGTACGTGGACCACTTCTTCTTGGTGCATTCCTCGGTTGATGGACATTTTCATTGCTTCCAAGTGCTGGCTATGGTAAATCTTGCTGGCGTACAGGTTTGCCAGCCTGTGACTTTTTGATTCTCATTTTCTCAGGTGATAGGCCAAGCAGTGGTTGTGATTGATTGACTGGTAGCTCAATGTTTCCCTTTTCAAAGCACCTACACTGTGTTTTCATTAGTGGCTCTTTACATGCCCCCCCTTACAACCGAGGGTACGCATTTCTCCACACTCCCTTCACCGTTTATTTTTTGCAGCATTTTTCCTAATGGCCATTCTGACTGCTGTGAGCTGATAGGTTTTTGTAATATGGGTATGCCTGTCATTAAATTTTTTAAAATTCATCATATTCCTACATCGTTCTCTTTTCTCTTAAAAGAAAAAACCGTGAGTACAATGTAGCTCTTGAAATTGTCTTCTTCGAAGGTTGCCCTCTTTTGAATTTTTTGGTCGATTTTGGACCCCAGAAATTTTCTGGAGGGCAGGTGTCATTTACAGAACTGCAAGTTGGTGAAAATTTAGTGACCTTTCGCAGTGGGTTCAAACCTGCTGTTGTGGGAAACGGCCACAAGGAGGTAGCATTTCTCCATTCCCCAATCTGGGTACTAGGGCAGCAGAGCCTTTCTGGAAGTCATTGTCCTAGGTTGTAAATTAGAATGGAATTTGCCAGGAGAAATCCCCATAAGTTTATGTCTCATTACTTCTTCTTGGTTTTTAAAAGTTTTTTAATCTGGGTAAAGTTTAGAATATTGTTTATCCTAGGTGTACACAATCTGGTTCATTTGTACATTATGTATGTCTATTAATGTACAGATCCTCTTCCCATGTAAAATATTACAGTGTTCCGTCGACCTCCCTTGCTATATGTTCGGTCTTTTTGATACATGTACAAAATATGTATTTGTATATGTATAGTAACACTAATCTTCATTTCTCAATTTCCCCCCTCCTTTCCTTTCAGATGAGCATAGTTTGTTTTCTCAGCCTGTGAGTGTCTTTCTCTTTGGAAATACGTTCATCTGTGCCAGTTATTAGATAATGCCATAAGTGATAATATAGGATATAGGTGTTTTGCTTTCCGACCTACTTCATGTTTTGTGATTATCTCCAGGCTCATCTATGGTGCCTCAAAGAGCAGTGCTTCAATGTTTTCCATGGCTAATATTCCATGTGTACATGGACCACTTCTTCTTGGTGCATTCCTCTGTTGATGGACATTTTCGTTGCTTCCAAGTGTTGCCTATGGTAAATATTGCTGGAGTGCAGGATTGCCAGCCTGTGATTTTTGATTTTCCTTTTCTCAGGGGATAGACCCAGCAGTGGGTATGATTGATTGACTGGTATGGTAGCTCAACGTTTACCTTTTCAAGGCACCTCAATTGTGCTTTCATTAGTGGCTCTTACCACGTCCCCCTTAGAATCGAGGGTATGCATTTCTCCACAATCACGTCAGCATTTCTAGTTTGCAGCATTTTTGTTGATGGCCATTCTGACTGGTGTGAGCTGACAGGTTTTTGTAATTTGGGTTTACATGTCTGTAAAAATTCCTACAATTCATCATTTTTCCACGCCTTTTACTTTTCTGTTAAAAGAAAAAAGAAAGAAAGTGTGAGTGTAATATACCTCTTCAAATTTTCTTTTTGGAAGGTTGCACTCTAGAATTTTTTGGTCGATTTTCGACCTCAGTATTTTTTGGAGGGCCGGTGTCATTTACAGACCTGCAATTGGTGAATAATTAGTGACCTTTTGCAGTGGGTTCAAAGCTGCTGTTGTGGGAAACGGCCACAAGGATGCAGCATTTCTCGATTCCCAAATCTGGGTACTAGGGCAGCAGAGCCGTTCTGGAAGTTGTCTGCCTAGGTTTTCAATTTGGATGGAATGTGCCAGGAAAACCCCCCATAAGTTTATGTCTCATTACTCCTAGTTCGTTGTTTTAATTTTTTCAATTGGGGTAATGGTTAGAATGTTGCTTGTCCAAGGTGTACACACTCTGGTTCATCTACATATCATATATACCTATTTATGTAGAGATCCTCTTCCCGTGTAAATTATTACAGAGTGTTCCGTAATCCTTCCTTGCTATATGGTCAGTCTTTTTGATATATGTATATAATATGTATTTGTATACATATGGTAACGCTAATCTTCATGTATCCATTCCCCCCACCTTTCCTTTTAGATAAGCATAGTTTTTTTTTTTTTTAATAAGTCTGTGATTGCCTTTCTCTGTGGAAATATGTTCATTTGTGTCAGTTATTAGATAACGCCTATAAGTGATATCATAGGTTATAGGACTTTTCCTTTCCGACTTACCTCATGTTCTGTGATTATCTCCAAGATCATCTATGGTGCCTCAAAGAGCAGTGTTTCATTGTTTTCCATGGCTAGTATTCATTGTGTACATGGACCACTTCTTCTTTATCCTTTCGTCTGTTGATGGACATTTTGGTTGCTTCACTGTCTTGTCTATTGTGAATAAGGCTGCAGTGCAGCTTTTGCAGCCCGGGTCTTCTTCATTCTGGTCTTCTCAGGTGAGAGGCCCTTTGGTGCGCCTGCTGGATTGAATGGTACCTCAATTTTTCTTTTCAACGCAGCTTCTTTCTGTTCTCATTATTAGCGTTTAACCCTTTTACATCTCACCAGCAGCTAGAGGGTACACAGTTCTCTTAAACCTCTTCAGCATTTATTGTTTGTAGACTTTTTGCCAATGGTCAGTCGACTGGTGTGAGTTGAAAACTTTTTGTAGATTAGATTGCATGAGTCTAATACTTCCTGAGGCTGAGCTTTTATCCATTTTCCTTTTTTTAAAAAGAGAGTGAGTAAAACTTACCTCTTCATACTATCTTCGTGAACATTTTGCCTGTTTTGAATTTTTTTATCCATTCCCTACCTCAGCACAATTTTGAGGGCAGGTGTCCTTTACAGCCCTGAGTCCTTGTGAATGGTAAGTGACCATTAGCTGGGGGTTAAAAGCTGCTCTTGCGGGAATCGGCCACAAGGCGGCAGCATTTCTCCTTTACCAAATCTGGTTACTAGGGCAACAGAGCCTTACTGGAAGTGGTGTTCTAGGTTGTAAATTAGAATGGAATGTGCGAGGAAAAAGCCCTTTAAGTTTATGTCTCCTTACTTCTTGTTGGTATTTTTAACTTAATTTTTATTTTTTCTCACAGCAAACTTGATTACAATGTTTTGTTTGTTCTAGGTGTGCAAGATGTGGTTCTTTCACACATATACATATATCTATTCTTCTTCGGATCCTTTTCCCATGTAGGTTATGACACAATGTTGAGTAGTCTTCTCTTGGTATTGCGTAGGTCTTTGGTGATTCTATATTTCACATGTGTTTGTATCTCTCTGTTAACCTCAATATGGTAATGTATCCAATCCTCAC